>NC_066621.1:53180753-54528610 GCF_025201925.1 Gopherus flavomarginatus
TAACACACTACCAGTTGCTTGCACAACTATTGCTAGACAGCAATGGAATGTTAGGAGTCAGGATTCCTGTGTTCTGTTCTTGTCTCTGATTGTGTTCTCAAGATCATGGACACCACAGCCAAGCACATCGCTTTGAGCCATTCATTCTGATAGGCAGATTACCTAAGTGAATGAAAAGTCGTGTCTGCCATGTTAGAGGCTGGATTCTATTTCCAGCGTTGCCAGAAGTGACCTTATGCAACTCCTCAGCTGTTCCTTCTGTAAAAGGGGAAAAGGTGCTTTGTTGCTGCTTTGCCTGTGTCCTGTCTAGAGCTCTAGCCAAATAACTTCCATGTAGGAGGCTCATTATGGTCTAGGAGCATACGTAGTGCAGTTGGCATGCAGGAAGGTGTACGGGGTCTAGGAGAATTACTCAATACATATGAAGGGTCAGTGAGGCTGGGGCAATGCTCAGAGCAAATAGAATATTTAGAGACATTAGGTACAAACTGTAATAAGATGGACTGACCATGTGCAAATGGAAACTTTCAGAGGCTTATAACTCAGCTAGATCTGAGTATACTTTCCCTGGGAAAGCATCTCGCATCTCAGGATTACTCCTACCAAATTTCAAGTTCCTGCTCCAAAACAGAGAGAAACTAGAACTCTTCAACAAATGGAAGAGAAAATTGTTTACTATTGGCAAAGCTATTTCTTTTTCCCTAGTCATGTCCTGGGAATTGACTGTGCTGTTTTTTGTTGAAATAAAATTAAAAAATCAACCTGAAGCTGAGAGCAAGCATGGAGAATTTCAACCTAAACTGCTAAAGTTTGGCATAGTTATATGCAACTGGGCTTATACTGAAGGCATTTTAGATAATCTTAACTATAGTGCTACTATTAGCTCTGCATACAATAGGACCAGACTCTGCACTCCTCTTTAGTGGAGGAAGTTTTTCTTAGGCCTAGCTGTATGCAGAAGTTATACCGGTAGAATTCATTGTGATGTAAGAAAACCAATGTCATTTGTGTGTGCCCATGTTGCTGTGCATACTCTGCTCTATGCTGCTTCCCCTTTGAAACCTTGTGTCCACAGCACTGCATCTGCAGAAGAGTGTTGTACTGTGGGTACCTTTGATCTGGGCTCATCTCTTGTTCTCTCGAACGGGGGCACCACTGACCTTCAGTTGAATAGGAGAAGAACAGCTGGATAAGGGAGAATAAGAAGCTATTGGCTCTGTCCATCCACACAGTATTCTGTTTAAGTAGGGAGATAACATGCTTCTATAAAGTCTTATCTTCTGTGTTTAAGGTCAGATCCTCAGCTGATGTAAATCCATTGTTCTGTTTACTTCAGTGGAGCTATGGCCAATGGACACTAGCTGAGGATCAGTCCCCAAGTTTACAGTTTTTTGGATCTTTTGAAAAATCAGCGACGAACAATGATGCATCCTGAAGAAATCTTACCTCAGCAAACCACAATGATAGCCCTTCTGTGGGCATTATTCTATGCTGGTGTGCTTGGTTTAGGATTTGTTGCCATGGCTATGGTCTTGGTCACAGGGCAATCTCTGGGCTTGATTCTCTTCTAATGTACACCAGTATAAATTAGGAGTAATTTCATTCACGTTAATGGGTCTGACTTCTTGCTGCCTCGCAGCCTGTGAATTCAATTACACCTATACAAAGTGGGGATAAAATGCTACTATTCTGTGATTAGACAGTCAGCTGGTGTAAATTGGCGTAGCTCCATTGACACCAATGGCACTGCACCAGTAGTAATCAGCTGTCAGAGCAAAATCAGACCAGTCTATTTATTACTTTTACTACACCTAGAGGTTGCTACCAAGATCAAGGTCTGTGTTGTGCTAGAAACTGTACAAACATATAGTAAGAGACTGTCTCTGTCTTGACATATTGCAGTCTAAATAGACCAGACTGGCAATGAGTAAGGGGGAAACAGGCAGAGAGATTAAATGATTTGCCCAGCATCATACGGCAGATGAGTGGCCAGAGCTGGGAACCAAACCCAGGGCTCCTTAAGGAAAAAAAGAAGAAGAAAAGAAAGATGCAGCAATGTAAATGAGAATTTATTAACAACAAAGCCCCAGGTTCTGTTACTACAGAAATAAAAGAAAAATAATTTATCCTCCCACACTTATTTTTTCTGACGAAGGTAAGTGAATACTGCTGTACTAATAGAGCGTGACGCTTGAATCTTGAGCTGCACTTACTGATGCAGAACCGAGAGGTAACCAGCATCTTTACAAAAATAATATTCCTCACAGCCTCCGTGATGGCTTCAGACTTACACTGCTTTTCATTCCCTGCTCATGTAATTTGCATTTGAAGGTCTCCCCAAGCCAACAGTGATGGAGTCAATTGATGAAGCTGATGGACAGCAAGGACAGCAAAGTGGGAAGGAACAATCTCAGAAAGCCTCACCGAGAACTCTGCAGCATGGCTGGGCTGCCTGGTGGAATGGATTAATGACAGGAGGCGTTGTATATTTGTTCGCCCTCTTGCAGATATTGGTAAGGCACTAGCATACTTTATAACTAGCTCAAAATGAAACCCTAGTTTTTAAAACTGTTGTTGTTAGAGATTTCAGTCGTGTATTGTTGTGTAATTCCCAGCTGGTGTCAGTTGACATAGCTGCATTGAAGTCAGTGCTACACTCATCATTACTACAACTACTATGCATCACAGGCCACCCATCGCAACCTTAACTCTGCCCCTTTGCATATGCCAGCCTTCTATCACCCCCTTTAACCACCCTTCTGCAAATACCCCCTTTGCCGGACTGCCTTCTCCCAACACAACCAACTGCTGTACCAAATATACATAATGTTGAGGAAGGATAATGTGGTTAAGTGTGTGTACAGATGGGGGTGGAGTCAAGATTGAGGTGCATAGTATATGATATGGTAATGATAAAGTTTGTGCCTCTGGGAGGAGTAGTAAAGGGTATGTACATGTAGGTGGCATAACTCTTCATTTTCTTGTTTTTGGGGGTTGGTGCCAGCCATGTTGTGAGTAGCAATCCTAACTGCTTGAAATGAATTTTTTTGCATATTAACATACATGTGTGTGTATCTATATGTATATCTGTCTTGATATAGCTATAGCTTTATACATTTGTAAGAGTTGTGTTGTAGTATGCTGTGCATTTTATGCATTCTAATAGCCTTCCATTAAGAATTCAAGAATAAAATGCTATCCCTCTTTATAAATTCTCTTAGCCAGAGTTTTGCTGGTGTAAATCAACGTCCCTCTTTTGAGCTCGAGGTAGCTACACTGGTTTACATGAGCTGAGCATCAGGCTCTCTGTCGTTTTATTCTGGTTAAGCTGCAGCATAGAAAATACCTGACTTCTTAAAGTGAAAACGATGATCAACATAAAATCAATGAGAACTAAATTAGTTAATTATGCAGTCTTGAAATGAAAATGAATGTTTGTCTAATGAGGAATGCTTATTATGTATTATCTGATTGATTGTACAGCTTTTCTGCATGATGTTATGGTACAGCGGTTTTGGGACAATCCCAACAGCTCAGAATGCCTTTGACCTGCTGTCCTACTTGCTAACACCATTTGAACAGTTCATCTCAGATCCAGGAGAGGTAAGTTTGCTTGTTTCTCTATTTAAGTGCAGGGCGAAGGTCAATAGCCTTGGGTAATAATTTTGGTATCCTCTTTTATACATTTAATCCAAGAAATGTACTGTATTAAAACTCGGTGATTGCTGTACTGTGTATCTGCTCTAGAATAGAGAAGAACTCCTCCCCCCCAACGTGAAACAAGTGTATATTGAATTAGTCTTCCAAGGCCAAATCTTTTTCGCCCTGCTATTAAATCAGAATGTAGACCTTTGCACCTGCTTCACAGAGGAATAAAAGATTACATAAGGAGCAAAGCAGTGGAAATTCAAGCCTATAAGGTTTACTTCACCATAAGGGAAGGGCTAGAACTCGATTTATGAAGGCAAATAAAATATCTTAGATTCTGCAGAAGCTGATAGAGGCTCACAAGACTCACCAGAGCAGTTTACCAGCTCAAATCCAGCCCTTACTGAGAAACATAGGGGCCAGATTCTGGCCTCGGTTATGCCCATGTGTCCACACTGGAGAAGATGAGTGTAACCTATGTAATTTCATTAGAAATGTATTTTAAATCATTAGTCTGATGATAAATAAAAGTAATTCTCTTGATTTTCTTTTTTAAAAAGAGTCTTAGGCACGTCTACATTAGAAACATTTGCACTGGCAAAACTATATCTATGAAACTTTCCTTGTGTGTGACACCACTCTAATGCGGGGTTTACACTAGTGTGATTTAATCCGGTGAGTTACCGGTATAATTACATTGGTGCAAATGTCTCTAATGTAGACAGAGCTTTAGGGTGTGTCTGCGCTGCAGTCAGAGATGTGATTGCAGCATGGGCTGGTATACTTGCGCTGTCATTAGCTAGCATAGCTAAAGCACAGGCTAACAATAAGAGTATGTACCCAAGGTCCCTAGCGGGCTTGTACAGCCCACGCTGAAGTCCATACCAATGCATCTTCGCTGCTATATTTAGTCATGCTAGCTATACCAAAGCTGGCACAGGCATGTCAACTTGTGCTACAATCACACAGCCAAATGCCATATAGTCACCTCCCTGTGGAGCTACAATGATCAGCACCTTTGAAAATCACGCAAAAATATTTACCAAGTGAGTGTTTGGAGTCATGGTGCATAATTTTTCCAGTAATAGCTGTGCAATGCATATAGGAGATCTGACTGCTTATGTCAGGTGCTTAAAGTACAGTGGAGGCTGCTTTCAGTGTTCCCTGAACAGTGTTTGTGAACTTGGATATTACCTGTCCTTTCGTTTATTATAGACAAGTGCTTTTTCTATGACTTTTTCTCAGTTGGATTCATTGTGCATAATTAATACTTCTCCTGCAGTAGGAGGTATTAAATTATCTGCATGTTATTTGCAGTGCAATTGTCAATCACAAATCAATTGTTCAGCCCAGAAATGTCCTGAATTAGATGACTTGAAGTAAAAGAAAACATAAAGCAGGTTCAGTATGGAGGGGTGTGATTCTCAAAATGCAGCACAATAAGACAAGTCTGAAAGTACATTGACCTGCAAAAAAGCCCAGCACACCTTTCCAATTTTTGAATATAAACATTTGGAAGACATACCTCGTCTGTTAAATATGTGTATATAGAGATTTCACTCAATTTAATAAAATCACTGGAGATGACAAAGATAGTGTAATGATGCTTACTCTGTAATATGGTAACATCCTGTTAAATAGAAAGATCTGATGACTGTATTCCCATATAATGTCTGTAAACAAAAGCTAACTTTTGCAATGGTTGTTTTGTTTCTGGTATTTAAATGGCAAGAATTTGTAAACCTATTAAAACTTTCTAAATAAATAGTTTAAAAAATACTAGCAGTCTGCATTCGCACAGATGTTCATGCATATCATTGGTTATTATTATTACAGCACCATTCCCTTTCAAAAGAAAGCTTTAAAATGGTAAAGCGAAAACAATCTACTGAAGTTCAGGAAAGTGATTCTTCAACATGGATCTCTTTAGCTGTACTTAATGAGCCAATTTTAAAAGACTGGCTTTATTGAAGTCAGTGGGAGTTCTGCCACTTGCTTCAGCAGGGCCAGGATTTCACCGTTGATCTGTTTACACTTCCCTACTGGGCCAAATCCTGCAGTCCTTACTCAAGCGGAACTCCCGTTAGTGGGAGTTAGAGGTTAGTGGGAGTTTGTGAGTTTGTTCCTATTATTGACCATCATATTGAGTGAAAGTCACCCCTGTGCTGAGAGTGTTATAAACAGATAGCTAAGGGTTAATGTCTCTTACACCTGGAAAGAAGTACCTGAAACACCTGACCAGAGGACCAATCAGGAAACCAGACTTTTTCAGATCTGGGTGGAGGGAAGTTTGTGTGTGAGTCCTTTGTTCTTTGTTCTTCTGCCTATCTCCCTCTTGGCTATGGGAAGGATTTCTCTATTTTCTGCTTTTTAATCTTCTGTTTCCAAGTTGTGAGTACAAAAATAGGTGGTTTTTTTTGTATTTACATGTATGTAGTTGCTGGAATGTGTTAAATTGTATTCTTTTGAATAAGGCTGTTTATTCATATTTTTTTAAGCAATTGACCCTGTATTTGTCACCTTAATACAGAGAGACCATTTTTATGTATTTTCTTTTTTTATATATAAAGCTTTCTTTTTAAGACCTGTTGGAGTTTTTCTTTAGTGGGGAACTCCAGGGAATTGAGTCTGTGCTCACCAGGGAATTGGTGGGAGGAAGAAGTCAGGGGGAAATCTGTGTGTGTTAGATTTACTAGCCTGACTTTGCATTCCCTCTGGGTGAGGGGGGAAGAGAGATTAGCTCTCGGTACTTCTGTTTTCCAAGGCTGGAAACGGGGAGGGTGGAATCCCTCTGTTTAGATTCACGGAGTTTGCTTCTGTTTATCTGGGTTCCTGGAGAAATAAACAGAAGCAAACTCCATGAATCTAAACAGAGGGATTCCACCCTCCCCGTTTCCAGCCTTGGAAAACAGAAGTACCGAGAGCTAATCTCTCTTCCCCCCTCACCCAGAGGGAATGCAAAGTCAGGCTAGTAAATCTAACACACACAGATTTCCCCCTGACTTCTTCCTCCCACCAATTCCCTGGTGAGCACAGACTCAATTCCCTGGAGTTCCCCACTAAAGAAAAACTCCAACAGGTCTTAAAAAAAAAAAAGCTTTATATAAAAAGAAAGAAAATACATAAAAATGGTCCTCTGTATTAAGGTGACAAATACAGGGTCAATTGCTTAAAAAAAATATAAATAAACAGCCTTATTCAAAAGAATACAATTTAACACATTCCAGCAACTACATACATGTAAATACAAAAAAACAAACCTATTTTTGTACTCATAACTTGGAAACAGAAGATTAGAAAGCAGAAAATAAAGAAATCCTTCCCATAGCCGAAAGGGAGATAGGCAGAAGAACAAAAAACAAAGGACTCACACACAAACTTCCCTCCACCCAGATCTGAAAAAGTCTGGTTTCCTGATTGATCCTCTGGTCAGGTGTTTCAGGTACTTCTTTCCAGGTGTAGAAGACATTAACCCTTAGCTATCTGTTTATGACAGAGGGCCAGTGCGAGGCCTATGCACTACTTACTGCCAACTTAAGACCTGCAGATAGCATATCGTGCATAGGCATGGATTTCGCTCATGGTGCTGTAAATAGACATAGCACTTTACATAACATGTGAAAAAAACCCAAGGTTTCCGGATCGTAGAGTTTATGCTAAAGAAACATGGCAGTATAAAAAAACTTGTGAACAATAGGTAGTGTTTCTCATGTGTTCCCTTATGTCCTATCCCTTAATCGCTCTGTGAGTTGTTGTCATTTTTATTGTTTCACAGGACCTGACCAGAGTTGGAAGCATTGCGATGTTATATTTCCTGCTGTCTTTAGTTTCGCTAGGATTGTTACTCATAGGAACTCTGGTAAGCTACTGTATTAGAAATCCAGTGTTCTTACTGAACAGCACTAAATGGATTCACACCCTCTTGCAGTGTGTTCTTACAGGGTGTCTCATTTACTCTGAGTTGTTTGATTTCAAAATAATACCTTTGGGCTATTTCCACATAATTACTGCATACTTTATGTAGCAAAAGTGTGGAGTGCACTTTCCCTTGTTGGGTTTCCTTGATGAATGGTGATTCATCAGATCCCTTTATTTCCTCCACGTGCAAGTGGAGAATGTATTCTTACATTGAACAGGAGGGTGGAGTCCAGCAAAAGAAGGATCTAATCTTACTGCCTTAGCAGTCAAGTGCAAAGCACCCATTAACTCCCATGGCAACAGGAGCTGTCCCATAGCACTGAAGAGATTTGGGACTGTATACACCTATGTATGTAGGCCGAGGCCCTACCTGCTTAGCAAGATCAATCAGGCCCCTATTGTTAATGTTCTGTTAGTCCTCAGGCAGCTGGAAACAGAAGGAGAGCACCCTGCCCTTCTCCACTGATGGTGCAGCTGGCATGAAAGCATGCGCTGCCTGGGAAATCTAGGAAGAAGTCTGTGATTCAGGGGACTCCAGTCACACACCTCAGGGTCCCAAGGCCCCAGTATATTTTTATGTTGGAGATAGGGAATGAAATTCTTGAAAATAGAGTTTACAAATATGGAAATGCTGATAAGACTGTGATCTAGTGCCCTTTCTGTCATATACCTTCTGACTGCTCAGGAGGTAACAACAGTTAACATGCATGTGATGTGCTTTAAGTAAGCATTGTAATGCAGTATAGACCATTGTCAATTTCAGTCTGGGACAATATACTGCAGAAGGGTTCTGCTTAATGTATCAGACTGAATGTGCTTTTTAAAAGCATGCACAGTAAATTAGTGTTAATACCTCCATTATTCTGATCACTGGCGTGGGCAGTGAGGTTAGCCTGGCTGTGTAATTTTCTACTTTTTTGATGCTGCTGCAGTTTAGCCAGGTGTATTGTGTGATCAAATAATAAACTTCTGATAAGTGGTGTAATTGCACTTATTAAAATACAAGAATTGGACTTTTCATCTTCTCTATGAACTGTGTGAAGTTAAGGCAGTTTTACAGGGAAACACTGCAAGCTGCATTATGAGGTAAATCAGAATAACAAGGGTGCGATTTCCCTAGGGAAATGTATCTAGCCCCTTTGTAGGTGTGTTAGAACATCATGGGGCTCCTTTATAGTCAAGTCATTTATATCACGTGAATTAACTAAGTGAATGTCCACTATGGGCAAAAAATCTGATCTCATTTTTACTGCTGTGAATCAGGAGTAACTCCATTTAAGCTTAGAGTTACTCCTGATTTATACCTTTGTGAAGGAGAGCAGAATTTGGCCCAATGCAGTCATTGTAATGTGTTGACGTGATCTGGGACTTTCATGTAACAAAGCAATTTAAAAACAGAGTCTCCTGGTTTACTATAGGCTAGATGGGAATCCTACGCGTCTGCTGTGAATAATGGGCAGTGCATGATTACTGCACGGGGCTGTATTTCACTGTGTGCTCAGAGCACTCCACAAACACAGACAAGTCACAGAGCGGCTCTGCCTATTGCAACTCCTTCTCATGCCAGGTCACATGGGTTTTACAGTTTGAACACATCTGCTGTTACAGGCATTTGCAGAACAGCATCATGGAAATAATAAGCTTACTTACCAAGAAATTTGACAATAATGCAAACAGTGGAGCTTGGCAGTGTTCCTAGAACCCCAGCTTGTAGGAGAATGGACAGTTTTATCAATTGGTTTCTCTCTATTCCCCCTAGTCTCCTCTGAAACTAGGCTCTTTCATTTGCTTTTTCTGGTTCTTTAACCATGTCTCTGCCTAGAAGGGATTTGCATAGGAAGACGGCTAGAAGGTGATGTTTTCTAGACAGAGAAGTGCATTTATGATGAGATTAGTTTTGACCGAAGAAAGAATCCTACATACTGTTCTCCCGAGAAAGAGAGAGTGTGAGGATCTTGAGCATTCTGGGGCCTGATCCATCCCTGTACTGATGCTAGTGTAAAAGTACAGACAGATGGGAGGCAAATTATCTATTCAGGGGCAGCCCTAATTTATGCCCCTGCTTCAGTGGCGTAGGCAGGGGTGTCATATTGCCAGAGTGCAGATCTGCCCCTGACATGCTTCCTCTTGCCCTCCATCCAACCGTCCCACCTCCAGCCGATGCTTGCCCTAGGGTCTTCCCGCTTGCTGTGGAGGCAACGAAGATCTGTCAAAGCTCACTATGCACCTGGCATACAGGGTCCCTGCGCTGAGGGTGTTCCCAGAGGAGGACACCTCATGTCTGCCCTGTGGCCTCTTTGCAGCAGCACATCTATAGCGCAACAACGAATTGGGGCACCTAGATTCTCTTGAAGCAAGGTTTACTCAGCTCTTCGCCCTCTGCAAGGTGGTAGATAAACTGAGTGCAGGCACCTGAATGTGTGTGTGGGGGGGTGTCTTACAAATTATACCTTCGAAACTGAGGTCCTGTCTACTCTGTGTGTACATTAAAGATTGCTTGAAATCCAGAGCCCAGCTCATCCCTATGGAGTATTAGAGAGTTCATAACGCTTGAAAACCTGCCTTTATTCATTGTGAAAGTTATGATGCCCTTTCCTGGGAGTCCTGGCTGTGATGGAATGTTACTGAACACGATGATTTCCAGCCGTGGACAGGGACCAGCTCTAACCTAGTGAGTCATGACGGAGGTTTTTGTAACTGGTGCTGTGGGCTTCCCTCACTCCCTGAGGGCTAGATTGTGCACCGATGCTCACCCATCCAGAAAAGGCCAGCACAAAAGCCTCTAGCACTTAAAACCAGGGTTACGATTTTCCAAGCTGACTAATGAATTTATCATTTATTTATTTAAAATTCTATTTAATTTTAAATGTAATGTAATTTTCTCCAGTCTCTTCATGATCCCTATTCCCCACATGCCTTTTCAGTCAGGAGGAAAGCGCCTTTGTTTCTAAAGCAAGTCCTGTGTTCCTTTGGGTTTCCAGCCTACTGAATCACTGACACAAACTCACCCCTATCTGGTTGGTCGGCTCTGCACAGGAGCCCATAGTGCTTAAGAGTTGCCTTGGCCTTGTGCAGGGCCCTCTGCACAGAGGTGAATTACAGATGTGCACATATACACACTGCCTCTGTGCAGTGACAGGGCACGTTCCTGCAGTGCCTGCAGCCTGTAAACGGCTCCATACAAATACCCTGACAGAGACATCCCAGAGTGGGCAGCAGGACAGGTATGCAGCAGAGAGCAACTGAAAAGTTGTAGCGGTGGGTGGTCTGGGGGACTCTGAGAGGAATTTTGGCTTGCTGAATTGAGTTGGCTCCACATCACCTTCAACATGGGTTTGGCACAGCGGAGAGCCCTTAGTGTTAAGCTTGTGACCGTGGAGTTTAGGCTGGTCATTAGCATATGGAGGGCCACAGCTCCACAAATGGGTTTATAGCATGCACAGTGGCATCAGAGGTGACAGGCACTGACTGGTACACAGGTACTGTTGCCCAAAGCAGTCCAGAGCCTCTGGTTTAACAGGCTGTGTGATGGGGCTCAGTCACCACGCTGGTGCCCCCTGCTGGCCATCTTGGGGATTAGCTCCACAGGTCGGTACACTCTCTTCCAGTGGTGCTTCTCTTGCTGTCACATCTGCTCTCTGACCTGTGTCACTCCAGGGTGTCCTCTTCATGACACAGCCCTCCAGCTGTGTCACCATCTGTGCTCTCTCCTTGTAGGGTTTAGAACAACTGTCCAGCCACTTCCCCAGTGATGAGTGGGGGAACTGGGACTGCCCACTACTCCAGGTCCCGACCCAGCGACCCTGTAGGTGGCAGCCATGTGTTGTGTCCCCTCCAACTTCTCAGTACATTTTCCTGGGCCACTTCCCCACAGCCCCAGCATCACCTTTACCTCAGGGCCTCAGCATGTCAGTCCTACCAGTCAGCCAGGAGCGCCATCTCACTACCCAGTTCCCTGCCAGCAACTGTTCTGTCCATGGTGGCAGCTTCTGTCCACCTGCTAGGAACCAGTCCTCCCTCCTTACGCTCCAGGCAGTGACTGACCCTGCTCTGCCCTGTAGCTCTTCTTAAATGGGCCCTCTGGGCCCAGATTGATTGCCCCACACAGCCTCTCTCCTATTGGCTGCTTCCCGTGCAGCCTCCTTAGGAGTCTATTAACCCCCTACATGCCAGTGTGGGGCGGATGCCCCATCACACACCCTCACCCTCAAGCCTGCAACCCTTGGAAGTAGGGATGCCTCCTGCCCTACACCTGCCTGAGCTACACCCACAACTTATCCCTCTCTTGTTCTACTCCTCGCAAGAGGAAACACATATTTTCTTTCTCTTCTTTAGCATACCGAGCCTAGTCCTTTTGGAACTCTGAATTCCTCTCTGTTGTTTGCAGGGCCTCCTTGGATCTCTGCAGAATCTGCTTGGTAGCTACCAGTCTCCCCTGTAGCTCTTTTTATCTGCCACCCAGATCCCCAAGCACCCACTCCTCCAGAATCTGAGTCCCTACCACAGCCTGTTCTGCTTCAGTGCGGTTCCCTTATCTTTCTGGGCCCTCTCTGTTCCAGTCATCTTATCCACTATCTCTTTATCCTGCCTTGCTGAGTGTGGGAGATGACTCCTTGCCAGGAACACATGGGGATGGGCGGAAGGGGGCTGCAGGGACACATGGGGATGGGGCAGATATGCCTGACTAATTGGAAGAGGCGAGGGGTCAGCCAGGGTCTGCATGGGTGAGGCTCCCCTACTCCCTAACAATCGCCCCCCTCAAAAATACTGTTCTTCAAGTGCTTGCTCATGTCCATTCTATGTTAGAGGTGAGTGTGCTTGCCACATGTGCTGGTGCCAGAAGTTTTTCCCTCAGTAGTATCCATAGGGAACTGGATCTTGTGCCCTCTGGAGTGGCAACAGCATGGTGTGGTATAAGGGGCGCTGCTGGCTTCCCCCACCCTCAGTTCCTTCTTGCCGCCAGTGACAGTGCTGGAATGTCTGCTGCTTCGGCTAGCGCTGTTCTGTTCTCTGTTCTTGCGAATTTTGAAAACCTGTAATATAGTTGTATATAGTTAGTATATTAGTTTATTAGTTACCCTTAGTAGTTGTTCTCGAACTCTTGGTTAGTCCCGGACGGAACCCAGTCGGGGCATCCCTTGGTCCCCAGGCTTTAAGCCATGCGATGGCTGCAAATGGCCTATGCGCATCAGCAATCCACATACCAGCTGCCTAAGGTGCTTAAGTGAAGGGCACATGAGTGACAAGTGCCGTATCTGCAAGTCCTTTAAACCTAGGACAAAGAAGGAGCACGATATCCATCTAAGAGAGCTCCTAATGGAGTCGTCACGCACTCCAGCACCGGAATAGCGGTCCGACTCCACACAAAGCACTGCAGCCTCTGTGCGCATAGCAGGCTGCATAGCAGCCTCCAACTGTCCTTGATTAGTAGAGGCTGAAGTCATCTCCCCTCAATCCCTGTGCCACAGTGAATTTGCTCCTTTCTATCCCCCCGCCCCCTTTTCTGCCAAAGGCTGGAGCATTTTTGATTAATATGTTCAGTCTACAGCAGACCCTACCCCACCATAACAATCTGGGCTGTCAGCCAATTGAGAGAGGAAGGATGATCTGTTGATTGAAGTGCTAACCTAGGACATGGGAGATCTGAGTTCTATTTCCTCCTCTGTCTCTGACTTCCCTATGTGACCTTGGGCAAGTTGCTTAGTCTCTCTGAGCCTGAGTTCCGTATCTCACAGAGGGATAATATCCCTGCCCTATTCGCAGGAGTGTTGTGAGGATAAATACATTAAAGATTGGGAGGTGCTGAAACATTACACACTGATGGGAGCAATAGAAGTCCATAGAACTGTGGCATTTGCAAGTTCCAGAAGCGAATTTTGGAAATAATAACGAGCTCAGATCTCTAAAGTTCATGCTTCAAGCCAAACTTCAAAGGGCATCATCAACTCGTGTTTGGCCCAAAGTTTTTCTAAAACATAAGGCCAATAGAAATGTTTCCATAATTTTCTTTTGAATAATTGCAGTGTAAACAGATCTGTTTAAACAGATGCCTGTTCCCTTTCAGTATTTGTAACCCAAGCATTGCCGTGCGGTGCTAGTGCATGGGAACCTAACATTGAAGCTGCCTATAAACAAAAGTGAAAACTTGTTTGATTAATTTTCATTGTTCAAGCTGAGAGAAATGCCAGAAATAAATGACGAGTATGTCTAGTGACAAGAAAATTGGCTTTTAAAATCCTTTCTGAGTTAATATTCTAGGTCGTTGTTTATAACTTAAGGAAAGAAACTTAACTTTTTGACAGTGCACGACTTTCACATTTGACAGTGTCCCTTTAAAATAAAAAAACCAAGAAAGGCTTTATCCTGCAAGATGCTGAGTGCTTTCAAACTCAAAAGGAGTTGAGGGCACTCAGCATGTGAAAGGAGGAGCGCAGCGCTGTGTAGGACCTAGCCCGAAATTAGTTTGAGTTAGATTGTTCCTAGCCCTGTGCAGTAGAGACAGGCTCAGCCAAAGACCCCAGATCCAAACATCTCAGCACTGTGGCAAAATTCAGATCTGATCTCAGACTTTGCCACTAGGGCCTGTTGCTAACTGGAAATAAATCCAACCTAATATTCTCAAACAATATAATCTGCCACAGCATCTGTGTAAACCAGCATGGCTGGGGTTTTCAGAGGGGCCTAACTCCCACTGAAAGTCAGTGCACTGGGGGAACTAAGCAGTAGGTTTAACTTAGGAGCAATGAAATTTCATTAACAAAACATATTAGCAATAATTGGTGCCTGTGCATCAGTCAGTATTGCTCAGAGGAAAGGACTTAATGCAAGAATTATGGGTGAAATTCTACGGTTTGTACTATGCAGGAGGTCAGCTTAGGTGATCATAATGGTCCCGTGGTACAATCATTTTTAAATTTTGTGTCATTTTCAATCCTTTGTTTTACTATAGATATTTAATTTAAGACATTTGTTTCACACAATTTAACGATTTATTCTACAGTTTGTCTTGTTTAAATCGGATTATTAGATTGCAGAAGAGGTTTTATCACTGAGAACTGAAAATGGTTGCAGGTTTTATGAAGCGCTTTATGAAACAAGGGTTTCATGAAAAACAAATGTGATTTTTGGATATGAATTTGGGATACAATGTCAGATCATCAGAGATTTGAGATTTGGGAAACTGGTATTTACTTGTTTTAAACCCAACCAAATCCCAGATGGGCAGCATCTAAATCAGGGAAGGTCGTAATCTGTAGATTAACAGAGTTTTGTTCACACTCTGTGAAAGATGATCAATTAAACAAAAGGACAGTGATTTCACATTGGCTTCTATGTCATAGTCACAAGCACAGAATGCTTCCACGGTGTTCCAGACTGAAGCCTGAGAGACTACAGGGAACCGTCTGTGCCTGGAAGCAAGATTAGAATAGGAAAAGGTATATTCTTGTGATCTGTACAGGAAAGCTCCTCATGTATTGAACTTTCCTGTTCTCTTTAGTGCAATTCCATTTTGCTGGGGTATAATGAATGAGATTATTGCTCAAAAGGTGTGTCTATCTTTAGAGTTTACAGAAGATCTGGAAATACATAGATAGTTTTAAAACTGTTTGTTTCCTCCAGATTTGGTATCTTGTGAAAACCCATCCGGATCCCCCCTTTCCCTTACCAGAGGACAGGCGTCAGTCTGTGAGCCGCCAGCCTTCATTCACATACTCAGAGTGGACAGAGGATAAAAACGAGGATGATTTTCTAGATTTGGATCCTGTGCCAGAGACGCCAGTCTTTGACTGTGTGATGGACATCAAAGCAGAGACGGATCCAGCGACTCTGACAGTTAAATCAGTGGGATTGCAAGAAAGGTAGGATAGTTCTGATGGAGAGCAAGGCATTTGGCACAAGTTGTGTAGAGTTCAGAAGTTCTGAATGGACCAGACTGGTAGTTTCACTGCATTAAATTAATGTATTTTGTTTTAAAACATCAGTTCTAGACTGAATGATTATTTAATTTGCTCTTTGTTTCCAGGAGAGTCACAACTATGAGATATATAGTGACTTTTTGTTTTATCATTAACAACTTTCAGTACACGTTACCAAATCTCATTCGTAATCTGTGTTTGTTGCCTTTAGAAAACCTATTTGTATTTGGTCAGACTCTTATTTTTATCTGTAGGTTTATTTTGTGAAAATGGTAAATGTATATTATAAAATCTCTTTGATCCTGATATAAGGCTCTCTGTCATCTTTTCTACTGATAGGCTGTCCCATACTTTATTTCTTCATTTTATTTCTTCATTGTTGTTGGACTGGTCTTTTCCAAAAATAAATTGTCACACATCTGGCTACTAGTAGTAATTGTTTTATAAATGGGCCATTCCCCAATGAGTAACTTTCTTTGGATTGTAAGCTAATAGACCCACTATGGATTAATTTACTCCTTGCACCACCTGGGGAAGTTGTATTTCTGCTGGAGGGGATTCACACCTGGAGAAGGGCAACTTTGCAGTGGAACGAAGGAGGAGTATATGTCGGGCAGCGATCGGTCCAGTGGTTGATTTATCGCATCTAGTCTAGATGCAATAAATTGACCGCCGAGCGCTCTCCCGTCGACTCTGGTATTCCACTAGGGTGAGGGGCAAGAGGCACAGGCGAGGGGACAGCATCAGCCATTGACTTAGCACAGTGAGGACACTCCAGTAAGTCAATCTAAGTACGTCAACTTCAGCCATGTTATTCATGTCAGCCACACCATCATATGTCATTATATAATGCCTGCATCTGTAACTTTCACTACACGCATCTAAAGAAATGATGTTTTTTACCCATGAAAGCTTATGCCCAAACAAATCTGTTAGCCTTGAAGGTGCCACCGGACTCCTTGTTGTTTTTTTAATTTGGATTGATTTCCCCCTCCTCTCGCCCCCACCCACCCCCAGTGTAGACCAGGCCATAGTCTGACTAGTTGCTGGAGCTCTTGTCTAGAGTAGAAAAATTACTGCTTCCTGACCAGTGGGAGTCAGCAACAAGTGCAGTGAACCAGTGCTGCACATTTGTCTATGCCTCTGCTAAGCTGTCTTAGCACATTCAGCTGCACCTCTTGCTGATACCTGTTGTCAGGAACATCAGTGGTTTCTAGTCTAGATGAGCTCTGAGCGTTCCAAAAATTTCGTTGCACCTTCAAAAGTGCCATTGTCTCAAGGAAAGCAGATAAAGGCCAAATGGAAAGACATGTTTTAATTAATACAGAGTGTTTCACATAGCCTTCATAACTGATGTCTTAACCTGGGGCTGTGTTTTGCAGGAGAGGTTCAAATGTTTCACTCACACTGGACATGTGTACCCCAGGCTGTTCCGAGCAAGTCTTCGGCTATGTCATGTCACCAAGAGAACAGTCAGCCCGAGAATACCTACAAATGGCATCGAACATTCTTACCGCAGAGGAGCTACACAAGAAAGCATTAGACCCTTTCATACTCCAGACAGAGTTTTTTGTGAGTATTTTGACTTCTCAAGTTGACAGAAGAGTTTGTGGCATCTGAAAAATGGAACATTGCCACCTCCTGTGACTCTTACTGGAATTTTCTATAAGTTCTTCTGGAAGACCAAAATAACTAAATACACACTCCAGTTCCTTCAGTGAAGCGCTTTATTAAATCCTCAAATTTGTTACAGTTAGAAATGACTGAATTTGAAGGCTTTCAGCTATCTTTTCATTTGCAGACTATG
Source organism: Gopherus flavomarginatus (assembly GCF_025201925.1). Lineage (NCBI taxonomy): Eukaryota > Metazoa > Chordata > Testudines > Testudinidae > Gopherus > Gopherus flavomarginatus. Next base: position 53,198,043 of record NC_066621.1, read on the forward strand.
GTCCTAGTCCTGGTAATGAAGATCTAGCTTTGTTTTCAGAAGCCTTTTTCTCAGCATGTTACTTCATAACAAAAATTTCTCAGTTTCACACTAGACTAAAGAAAAAGAGTCAAATTTGCTTTGGGTATAACTCTTGAATCCCAGAGGGTTACACCAGGCATGACTTCAGCTAGTATATCCACTTTCCTGGTGGATACTCTGTACAGAGCTGCTCTTCTGAATTGTCTGAAAGTTATCCGGCGGGTGAAACATAGGGTGTTTGTCCCACTTAACAAATGCCACAGAGTTTGCACTAACTATCCTCATCATCCACTTAAAAAAATGTTCATTAGATATTAGCTGTTTTTTCAACTGACAGTATGAATCTGAAAGTATCTTTCCCTCACTTCATGTATACACTTTTATTTTTGGGGAAGCATTCTGACTCTGCTTTTGGTGGAAATACAAGCATCATATACAAGTAGAATTGGATTTTTTGAGCAGCTTTGTGAAAAGGCTGGCTATGTTTAATTGCAGTTAGCACAATGGCTTTTCGGTTGCTCCTCATTTTAACCAAGCTTCTGTCCTAACTGCTTGATTCTCCACTGTCATGCATCTTGTCATTTGTACCTGGGCAAAGTGAGCGCCAAGGATAGTACAAGTGTGAGTGAGTGGAGAATTCTGATTAAAAAGTGTGTTATGCCCACTTTGCATGAGTGAAAATGACTGTGCAGCATGCTAAGCAACAGAGAATTGGGCCCTTTGCTTCATCTGCACCCAACTTCATGCCTCTTTTCATGCCAGGGTCTTTCAGAGCACGCAGGTGGGAACTGCCTAAGCTAATGCTGACCCAGTCTGCATTCTCTTAAGCATGGAATCCAGCAGAGTGTCAGGAGGATGATGCCTTGCACAGCTGCTGTCCCCAGAGCCCACCTACTTCCTGACCTGACAGAGAATCCATGTAAGACCTTTTATGGAGCAGAGAAAAGAATGGAACAACACCTCAGAGTACTCCCTTTCCATTCCCCCCCACCTGCAACTGCTGGGCTTTCTTCCCTTTCAAAGGCAGAGAATATATTTTGGGGCACAGTTTCCAAACAGGCAGCCAGACCCTTGTTGTCCTTATACATTTTTTACTCAGTTTTCCTTCAGTCCCACATTCCCTTTTGAGGAAGCACTGAGGAAAAGCTCATTAAAGACCTTAAGATTTAGCCATCAGAAAGTGCCCAAAGTGATAGGCTAAAGAAAACAGGAGACAGACAAAGCATCTGTCAAAGGAAAACCATCAAGCCAAATCTACTTTGTGATTCATCACTGATTCCTTGGTGGCTGTGAGTAATGGAATCAGTTATCACATTACCCTGGGAGAGAAGCACGGTTGTCACTACTGAGGCCAAGTCTTCATGTAATTATACCCATACAAAAACTATGTGGGTAAGAGGTGTGATTATTTTTACCAGTATAGTTTATACCATTACAACCCTTGATATGGACGTTATTATACTGGTATGAAATTGCATTATACATAATATGATATAATGTCCTTATACCTTATACCTTTCCCATATGGGAATAATTGGTATAAGCACCATAATACACCTCTACCTCGATATAACGCTGTCCTCAGGAGCCAAAAAACCTTACTCCATTATAGGTGAAACCGCCTTATATCGAATTTGCTTTGATCCACCGGAGTGCTCAGCTCCACCCCGCCCCCCCCGGGAGCACTGCTCTACCGCATTATATCCAAATTTGTGTTATATCGAGTCGTGTTATATCAGGGTAGAGGTGTATTGATATAGCAGTGTCTACACTAGAAGAGTGGTATCTCTTTAACTATGCCTCTATAATTAAAGCAGTTAAACTTCTGTGTGTAGACAAATCCTTACTGTTTAAAAGTGCTGTTTTAGATGAAGGTAGTTATTGAGATGCATCTTTGCTGAGGAAGTGCCTGAGCTGGCTACTGTAGTCAAGCTGGACAAGTCAAGAGTGAGTTGTTGTAGCCCATGTGACCTGCCCTATATTACAGGCTAGTAAAGTGATATTAAAACTAGTCAAAAATTTACTTTATTTTCTGTGGTGCAAAAAATGATTTTTTTTCCATAAAATGTTTTGTCAGAAAAAGATTTATTTGCAAAAATGATGACCAGCTCTAGTTAAAATAAACCCTGAACTTGCTATGCCATGTGCTCTGCCTGCCTCTTACTCACATGGCTAGATATGATCAAGTTCATGGTGGAAAAAGTATCAAGTTGTGTGTACGCTTCGAAGGGAAAGTCAAGAGCAATACCTGCTAGTCCGAGTGCTGAATGGTTTAGGGCTTGTGTTACTACGATGATGGGAGAGTTTCTTCTGTTGGAGTAGTTATTCCAGCTCCCTGAGAGCTATCTACATGAGGTGTTAGGTTGGTATAACTACATTGCTTCAGGGTGTGGATTTTTCACACCCTTGAGTGACGTAGTTATGCTAGTATAGCTCTGTGGTATAGCCTTGGCCTTAGTTTTTTCTCATGCAAGCAAATTCCCTTTGACTTCAGCAAGAGTTTGCTGGAGTAGTGAGTGAGTAAGTAAAACCTGAGGAAGAACCTCAGGATCTCAAGGAGAGTTATGAATGACTAAATACAAAGTAAAACCCGAGGAAGACTCTTTGGATTTTGCCCTAAACTGTACATCGGAAAGAGGTGGAAATTAGCTCCATGAAATGTTGTATAACAATTTGTTTAAGTGTGCTCAGCGATAAACAAGACACACAGTGCATATAGTTTTTGTCCCAAAGAGATTAGAATCTAGCCCAGAAAACAGAGAAGCACTGAAGTGACTAGAGGAAGAAATAGCATGGGGTGAGATTAGATTTGGAATTGCTATTCTTACTTCTTTATCATTGTTTGTGGCCCTTCCTGTGAATATCACAGATGAGGATATGCAGTGCAGAAATGGGGTGGAGGGTGTCATGATGAAACAGGAAGAGAACACTTCATTGATAATGTCTGCCATCTTGGCTGATAGACAGAGATGGTGTGGAAAAAATCATGGGGACTGGAAGGAGAGAAAGAAACGAATGAGATTGCATAAATAGCATCATCAGCAGAGTAGAGATGGATAGGAGTGGGGAATGGATGTAGTAAGAGACAAATGGGTGGTGTCATCCAGAGTAGAATTTTATAGGCCCTTCAGAAGGCAAGGACAAGAAGTTTAAACTTGGTGCAGCATACAAGTGGTGGGAGCTAGTGAAAGGATTTGCACAGTTGGGTGACCGTCAATCTGACTAGCAAGGAAGACATTTGAGCAGCTGCATTTTGACTAGTACTATAGGCATCTAGGAGGCTAGAGAAAAGGAGGTGGTAGGAATAAAGATGGGAGATAATCAGGGCGAGGACAAGTGTGTCCTATTGGAACAGAAAAGGGGTTTAATTCCTTTTCCCATGTTTGAGGAAAATTCTTATCAACAGTGACTTACAAGTTGTCAATTTTTCCTTTCATTTGACAGATTAAGAGAGTGTTGATTGTAATAGGGATTGAGGAGACAGAACGTATGATTATTTTTCTTTCAGTCTTTTTACAGCTAATTCTTAGATACATTATAAACAGAATTCTAGCTAATAAAACTGGCTGCAAGAAGAGACCCTGGGTCATGTGCATTACCAGTTCTAACTTGCTCATCAGTTCTTCTGTCAAAGTAAACACCTAGACCTCTGCATTCAGTTCCCTATGGGACCCACTAGGGACTGATTTATAAGGGCTTTTTTTCAAAATTAAATTGAATAAAAACATATAAAAATGTGGCCTTTCTGGCATATTGTGGGACATCATCTCCTCAAAATCACTGATGATAAGGGACAGGGAAAGCAAGGAAAACACATGGCTAAATACAAAATAATTAGGTAAAGCAAAGATCAGCAAAACTGCATATGCAGAGTAGCATCAACCACAAAATATGACGTCCATTCTAGCAATGTATTAATTTTTTTGGTTGGGTGCTTGCTAAAGTGGAAGATTACTAATGCTTTTTCCACCATGAATTTGGGTAAGAGGCAGGCTGAGAGCACCTGGAGTAGAAAACGCAGTGTTTAATTTTAACAATCTTCTACCTTTTGTTTACCCACATAACATGTTAAACACAGAACCAGAGCAAGCTCTGCCTTCAAGCCTCTATCCCAGGGGTGGGCAAACTACGCCCCGGGGGCCGCATCCGGCCCTCCCAATGTTTTAATCTGGCTCTGGAGCCCCTCTGGGGAGTGGGGTCATGGGCTTGCCCTGCTCCGGCGCTCCAGCCAGGGAGCGTGGTTGGGGGCTTGCCCCGCTCCATGCAGCTCCTGGAAGCAGCGGCATGTCCCTCCTCCAGCTCCTATGCGTAGGGGCAGCCAGGGGGCTCTGCACACTGCCCCTGTCCCAAGCGCTGCCCCCGCAGCTCCCATTGGCCGAGAACCGCGGCCAATGGGAGCTGCAAGGGCAGCGAATGTGGACGGGGCAGCACGCAGAGATGCCTGGCTGCACCTCCATGTAGGAGCTGGATGGGTACATGCCGCTGCTTCAGGGAGCTGCCAGAGCTAAGCACCGCCCAGAGCCTGCACCCTGACCCCCTCCCACGGCCCGACCCCCTACTCCAGCCCTGATATCCCTCCTGCCCTCGAACCCCTCGTTGCCAGCCCAGAGCATCCTCCTGTACCCCCAACCCCTCTCTCGGCCCCACCCCATAGCCTGCACCCCCAGCTGGTGCCCTTACCCCCTCCCGCACCCCAACCCCCAATTTCATGAACATTCACGGCCCGCTATATAATTTCCATACCCAGAGGTGGCCCTCAGGCCAAAAAGTTTGCCCACCCCTGCTCTATCCTGTTCTGAGGTGGAAAAGTCAGGATCTGAGGGGAGCTTAGTCTCTGTGATTACATTCACTCCTTGGTCTCTCACCTGTGGCTGCTTTACGTGGCTGTGCATCTGCTATGAATTGATCAACTAATTTCACATGTTGTAGCCCACTGAAGAGCAATCAAATGGCTCCTAATGTAACCAGCCTGAGCTCTGAGATTTGAATCTGTAATATAAATATGAAAGGCTCCATAACCCAGTGCAAATTCTCTTGTTATTTCTCCCCGTGGCTCTTTCTGATAAAGAAGTAGCCCTGTTAAAGCTTTTTAAAGAAATTATTATTGTTATGTAATATTTATATCATGGGTAGAGCCCACTGAGGATCAGGGCCCTGTTCTGAAGAACTCACCCTCTAAGGGCCAGTTAGTGACTTGGCCTGCACACTTGTGTAAGAGAGTAAGAACCCACCCCCAACAGCCCTCTGTGAGCTACCTGGACCTTGGGTCTATTTGCGCAGGAGAGGTAGGTACACACAAAGTACCTACTTCTGTCCCCTCTCCCAGAGAAGGTGGTTGGGAAGGGGCAAAAAACGGGTGGTTCCTTGTCTACACCCCCCATCCCCATATTACCCAGCCAATGCAGTTGAGCTGTGATGGAGGGTGTTGTAATTTGCAGGTGCAGGCCAGCAGCTAATTACTGCCCCGGTTTTAACAAGGAGGAAGAAGGCCAAGAATTGTGACTCAGAGGGGTGTGTCTGAAGTACTGTGCTTCCTGGGATGATGCAGCTTACGCACCATCCTTGGCTTACATCTATGCCTCAAGTCACATTACACTGCTAATAATATTAGGAGCTGAAATAGTGCCATACTGTGCACCACTCACGGAATTAGTCATCCAGAGCATTTTTTTATATTCATGATTTCAAAAAAGAAAACCATTGACACAAAAAGGAAACCATCAGTCATGCTTTGGTGGTAAATTGTTAGAACTACTATACCATATGTCTCAATTGACTTCATCTCTGCAACTCTTCCACAGTCAAGACGTAATGTTTTTTTTCCCCTTGTGAATCTATTAATATAGTCTATTGTACATCTTCCAACAGGAAATCCCAATGAACTTTGTTGATCCAAAGGAATATGATATTCCAGGATTAGTGCGGAAGAATCGCTACAAAACAATTCTCCCAAGTAAGTTCCAAACCTGTTTTGTAATTCTGCAATTCGTTGGTGCAGTATTTAGTGAAGTCTCAGTATCCAGTATTTGCTTAGTTTCTTGCTTTCGGTGGAATGCCTTTCACAGATCCTCTCCAGGATACTCCTTCTAGGCTAAAGCTAACATTGAGCAAGGGTAATATTTTCAAGAGCACTCATGTCCCATTTTCATTAGAGACTTAGGTGCTTAAGTCTTATGGAAAGCCAATGGGATTTAAGTTCCTAAGTCACTTTCGAAAATAGAAATTAAGCTCCTAAATTACCTAGGTGCTTTTGAAAATTTTGCCCAAAATCTTGATGCCTTTATTCGGGTTTTACTTTGTTTCCTCTGGTAAACTCATGTTTAAGGGCTAAATTGTGACACTCTTACTCATGCTGAGCCGTATTTTACCATCTGAGTGTTTCCTTTGAAACCAGTGGGACTACTTGGGTCATAAGGTGCCACTCAATATGCCTTGTTTTAAAAGGTACTGAACATCTCAACTCTGACTTAATGCTTAATGAAGGCATTGGTCCAGTGCCCTTTAAAATCAATGACAAAATTCCCACTTACATCACTGTGTGCTGGATTGGGCCTAATGTGTTTAGCATTTCTCAGGATAAGGCCCCAAGTGAAAAATGAATAAGGGTCTCAGGATTTGGCCCAGTCTCTTTAAGAAAATATAATACATCTTTCTTTATTTATTTAAATGTAAGTTGTTTTATTGCTTATAGCCAAGAATGGAAATTTTGAGAAACCTTTTGCTTGGGATTGATTTTATAGCCATTATCGTTTTTCCCTCTGTCACACTTAAAGATAGTTTGAAAAGTGATACAATTATAAGATGTCGTGTCTGAATATTAATGTTTTGACAGATCCTTCTCTTTTCTCTAAGCCATTGTCAGATAGATACCGCCATCAAGCTCTGCTGCAGCTTTGTTAGGGAAGCCCAAATGGTTCAGAGTGCTAGTTAGGCTCAGATAATCCAGAAATTAGAATCTGATCAACTAAGCAAATCATGTTAGTCTACAAACCTGGAGTGGAAATCTGGCAAGAACAGGCTTTCTTCTGAAACCTCCAACTCTCAAACTTCCAGTCTTGGTCAGAAATCCCATGTAGATACCCCTTCTAGTGATGTTTTGACATTTCTAGCTGGGACCAGAAGTGCTAAAAACACTCAGCCAAACATTTCAGAACCTTCCTCCTAAAACATGCTGACGGTTGGGTGCCTTATCATTTCTGTCAACTTTTATGTTAGTTTGGATATTACAGCGATGATTTTCAAAAATGACTAGTGATTCTGAGTGCCTCCATTTGGGCACGCAAACTGATAGACCTTAAAGGAGCCTGATTTCCAAAGGTGGCTGTCCAGCACTTTTTTGAAGATTGGAGTTCTTTAAGGTGTCTCAAGTTAAACACTCAAAAATGGAAGCACACAAAATTGCTAGCCACTTTTGAAAATCTTGGCCTATAGCTCTTAACAGGTTTCTGTTAGCTTTTCCCCTGTGCATTCAGTACCTGCTTGGTCATCAATCAGCTAATTCTCTTGATGCTATCTCCACCTCGGTTTTACAAAATCTGGTAATACTCATTTCCATTGCTGTGAGCCATCTAGATGGGAGGACTGGCTCCCAATCTAGACTAACTATAAATGTTAACAAGGAATTTATCCAGAGGAAATCAGACTTTTCCACTGACAGGAATAAAAATCAGGAATTTCAAAACCATCCATCTCTATGAAACATAACCCAGTGCCACTTGGTTGATGAGGATGGCAGGCTGCCACATGGGAAACCAGAGGACACACCATAATCACTTATGTTGGAACACACCCAGTTCCAGTGTAGGGGTGGGGAACTGGTACATTACACAGAGGTATTGCGTACTCCCTTCCTGCCATAAAGCTGTGCTCTTCAGCCTTTCTCTTCACAGTACCATGGAAGAGAGAGCATTGGGGGCACGACAGAGTGGGCTGAAGAGGTGGCCAGTGGGTTCATGACTATGTGGCTCTCCTGGCTCTTTAGTTTCCAGATTAACCAATAACAGCCTATGCTGTCTGTGTCACCACGAGGGTCTTCCTAACTGTTCGCTTGCACCAAGCAATTATGGAAGGAACGGCTGACCATGTTACACAGCAAAACCTATGCTGATCTATTTGCCAATGGCAGACTCAGCCAAATCTGACCTCCGATCTAACATTAGGGAGCAGCAGGCACTTCATTATAAAAGTGACATTGAAACCAAAAGTATACCCTGAAAATTAAAGAGCAAATAAAAAACTTAAAATTCCCTACCCAGCTGTGTACTCCAGAAGTATTTGAGGCGGTTACCATTGAAAGGTAAGAAGGCACTTAACATAATGATTAGTTTATGTGCAACCCTAGAGTTAATTGTAGTCAGTGAGGAACATGATAATAGGCTCTAATTCAGTTAATTTATATTTCTTTTGTAGTAAATTTCTTTTGCAGATTCCCAATTTTGTTGTTGTTGGTGGTGGTGAAGATGGTTTTGGGGAGTCTTTTTAAGGGGTGAGGATGAGTTTCATTTTGGAGACGTGCCAAGCTAAGCAGATTAGTTTGGCTGTTTCAGAAACTGTTAAATTTGCATGTTGACAGAAAATCTGAAACCTCTTCCGTTATGGAAAAGTCTCACAGAATTTAATAGAAAATTATCATTTTTCTATATTTTTTGGATTATCTTGCAGAATGTAATAGAAAATGTTATCCTTGCTATGGAACTCCAGAGATGGGTCAAAATCTAAAAAGGAAAGATATTATATATCATTCTCTTTCAGTCTTTTTGGTTCTATGCAAAATTTCTAGGCAAACTTATTTAATTGTATAGAGCCATATTTCTTTCACTCCTTATTAAATTTTTAAGACTTTTTTCAATAAGTATTATTGTTAAGGAGGCAGTGGGGCCTAGCAATAGAGTACTGCAATGGGCCTTGGGTGATCTGAGTTCTGTTCCTGGCTCTGCCACTAGAGGAAGTCACTTCATCTCTCCAGGCCTCAGTGTCACCATCTGTAAAATGGCAGTAATGATATTAATCTACTTTGAGATCTACTGATGAAAATTTGTACCTATGAACTAGGTATTCTTATCTGTCACTTTCATTTAAAAAATCTCAGCCTGGTGAGATCCTACTACAAAACCTAGTATAGGCTCAAAACACTCTTAGAAAAGACTGCAGAAAAATAACTAACAGTGTTTTGCTTCTTTGTGGTGTAAGTGTATGACAATTTTTTAAGGGATATTGTCAGCTTAGGCCTGGTCTGCGCAATGTTTTTGTACTGGTATAACTATTTCAGTTAGGGCAGGGGTGGCCAACCTGAACCTGAGAAGGATCCAGAATTTACCAATGTACATTGCCAAAGAGCCACAGTAATATGCCAGGAGCCCCACATCAGCTGCCCCCTCCCCGTCCCACTCCCAGCGCCTCCCACCCACCAGAAGCCCCGCTGATCAGTGCCTCTCCCTCCCTCCCTGCACCTCCTGATCAGCTGTTTTGTGGCATTCAGGAGGCTCTGGAGGGGAGTGGGAGGAACGAGGGCACGGCAGGTTCAGGGGAGGGGGCGGGAAGGGATGGAGTGGGGGCAGGGCCTGTGGCAGAGCCAGGGGTTGAGCAGTGACCTCCCCCACTCCCCCCTGCACATTGGAAAGTTGGCACCTATAGCTCAGCCTCAGAGTCGGTGCCTATACAAGGAGCCGCATATTTAACTTCTGAAGAGCCGCATGTGGCTCCGAGCCACAGATTGGCCACCCCTGAGTTAGGGTTGGTTCTTTTTACCAAAATAGTTATACCAGTATAACTCCCCCTGATGTGGATGCACTTACAGTGGTATAAAAGTGCTTGTGTTGGTATGGCTTATTCCCCAATGAATAAGGCCTGGTCTACACTAGGAAATTCGGTCAGTATAACTCAGGGATGTGAAAAATCCAGTGAAACCGACTTAACTCCTGGGATGGAAAGCACTACATTTATGGGAGAATTCTTCTGTCAACCTAGACACCACCTCTTGAGGGAGTGGATTACCTATGTTGACAGGACGGATTCTCCTGTAGTGCTAAAGCAGCACCCATGCAGAGGTACTGCTGTAGCGGTTTATGTATAGACAAGCTCTAAGATATATCAATATAACTGCATCCACTCTAGCAGGGGTTGTATAGCTTTAACTATACCAGTATAGTGAAAATGGTGCAATTATTCTGTGTAGACAAGGCCTTAATTTAAGGCCAAAAAATAAGGTTAGGGATAGAGTTTATAAAACCGAATGGGGCAAATCTTGAGGTCCTAACACAGTTTTTGCTCAGTCCTTACTCAAGCAGAAAGCCACACTGAAGTCATTGCTAGTTAACAGTGTTTGCTAAATAATACTTCAATGCAGGAAAAAATGAAATTAATGCAAAAGGAAATTACAGTAATGTCGTGGGCTTGCATACGTTACATGAAATTTAATATCTCAAAGCTTAGACATAGACAGCATAGTCAAACGCCAAGAATCATTCAAATGCTATTACAATCATAAATGATGAACTACCCCTCTACTTAGAGCAGTAATATTAATTTAGTAAGATAATTAATTTTGTTGCATGCAAATATCTGTTGATAGTTGCACACTGAAAGTAAATGCAGTAATATATACACACATTTCAATCAGAGACTCCCCAGTGCCCCCTTTAGAGCATCGCAGGTATCTGTCGTGGCTACTAATGAATATGCCTAAGTAATTAGCTGTCTTACTAAAGGCTAGAAAATGATCTTAAAAACCTTTTTCTCCTCTTGACTGATAACTATTAACTATCTCTTTACATATTGTAGATCCTCACAGCAGAGTGTGCCTTACCTCAAATGATCAAGACGATCCTCTTAGCTCATATATCAATGCTAACTACATCAGGGTAAGAGCTTAGCAGTCCAATGTCTCTGTGTAGACTGTTAGAAATTAATCATTTAAGAATAACCACAATGTCCATTGGCTTCTAAAGACCATCTTGTTTTGGTTTCTTTTTTTCTCTTGTTTTTGTATTATCGAAAACAGAACCTCAGAGCCGAACTGTAAAGATCCTGGTCCAATAAAAACAAGATATTTGCATTTTTTGCCATGAAGTTCCCTGCCTCACTGGCCTGATGCAAGCAAAACTCCCAGCAAAGTCAATGGGAATTATGCCTGCAAGATTTGACCCAGAGTTACCACCAGGCTGTTGTAGCATGAATCCATCCCATTGCCATAGTATTGCCTACTGCTTGTATAACTTGAAGTCGCACCTTCTACCTTGCCTCTGTGTGTGTGTGTGTACGTGCGTGAGGGAGAGAGTGAGTGAGTGAGCACAATACCTCTTGGATTGATAACGGTTGACCTGATACTGCAGTCTTTACTCAGGCAATAATCCCATTGTAGCCAATGAGAGCTTTCACTGGGTAAAGATTGAAGTGTCCAGGCATGTGCGTGTGTGCGCACACATGGTTTGATAGTGATTTATTGTTGCTTTGTTGGCAGGGCTATGGAGAAGAGGAAAAGGTATATATTGCTACTCAGGGACCTATAGTTAATACTGTCAGTGATTTCTGGAGAATGGTGTGGCAGGAGCGTTCTCCCATCATTGTCATGATTACCAATATAGAAGAGATGAATGAGGTAATGATTACGTATGAGCTATGTCTCGATCCTCTATCGTAGCGGGTATTTCAGGCACAGGTGCCAGACCCATGGAAATAAATGAGTTGGTTCAGTGACCAAAGTTTATAGTACATTGCAGTTACCTTTTTTGAAGTCATTTCTGAAGGTTTCAAAAGCAACATCCCACCAAGTTCAAGCCCTATTAATTTTTGTATATGAATACCTATAAACAATAGAGTAACAGAGACTGAACCTCCTTATCCTGTATTTATTTTGGCTTCTCTTCTGCATCCTTTTTCCATTAAGCCGTCTCTGCTTCATTAAACATACTGTGTCATGTTATAATGCTAGTTATGACTAGAAGCAGTTAAAGATGATTTGTATGTGGAGGACTGCCCTAGTTGTTTAGCATTTTGGGGAAATGCAGTTAAAATATTGCAACTATTAAGATGTTCCAAACTTTTTTAAATCACTCCCTGCTAGAATTGGTTTTTATAAGAGTGAACTGTTTGTGGTTATTGAATGTATTTCTACCACTCCATCCCATACAATTCTATCTGCAAAGTCTCAGGCTTCCAGAGTTTGCATCACCACTGTTTTATGATTCTGTGGCTAGTATCACAACATTATTCCACAGGATCCCAAAACAGTGGTGATTTAAACAGCTGAAGATGCAGAAAGGTGCCTGGTGGGAGTACCTATGTGCCTAACTCCCATTTATATCAATTACCTTTAAAAATCTGGCCGTAAATGCCTAGGTTACTTTAGAAGATGGGATTTAGACTTCCAGATCACTTAGGTCCTTTTGAAAATTTTGCGACCATACACTTGAGAAGGAAGAAGAGACCAAGAGGCAATCATGTCCTTCATTGTCTTCTCTGCTCTGAAGCTTTCCCACTGTTGTTTTTACATCTGGATTGTACCACTAGAATGCAAAATAATCTTTTCATCAGCATTTCCTATTATTCAACACCAACAGACTATCTCACCTGTCATGTCAGCCTCAGGAAACACTGCACAGCCATGCTACCATCACAGTAGTGACACTGGCTGCAGCGTATATCTAACATACAGAGATATTGAGTCTTTCCTGATACCTTTTGTATCAAAAATTGAATCATTCTGTGAGAGTCAGACATAAACATAGGGTAAGCTTTTCCATGCTAACATCTTCTATATTCCCTTTTTTCTAATACATATTAATATATAAATACCAGGTTTCCACAGTGTGTAGCTTCAGAACTAAAACCTTTGTTCTGCCGTGATGCTAGTAAAGGAGTCTTTGTGCTTCTGCTATATACAGTGGCTTTGCTAACGTGAAGATGAACAGCTCAGTATCCCAGCCCTCTGTCACATCTAATCTGAACTGACAGACAGCCCACAGAAATGTGTGGGCGATCCTACTCCACTCATTTCAGCAGCATAGTGTCTGTACTATTGATAGATGCTGGCGCATTTGACGCTTTTTACAATGGATTCTGCAATTTAGGAGGAGGGAAAAAATTCAGTCTGCGTTTACAGTGACACAATGGGCCATAGTTGTTTCTAGTGTGAAGTGGCACAGCTCCATTGTGAAAAGAACAGGAGTACTCATGGCAGCTTAGAGACTAACAAATTTATTTGAGCATAAGCTTTTGTGGGCTAGAACCCATTTCATCGGATGCGTAGAATGGAACATATAGTGAGGATATATATTTACACCTACAGAGAACATGAAAAGGTGGGAGTTGTCCTACCAACTCTGAGAGGCTAATTAATTAAGAGAAAAAACTGTTTCCTTTGTGGAGCAGCATCCATTTACACCATAAGAGAATTTGGCCCAGCAGCTTTTCGAGACATTTTTTAGTTCTTGGCCCTTCTTTTCCAGCAGATTTTTTTTTTAACTTGCTCACAGAGTTTACGGTTAAGGGCCAGATTGTGCTGGACTTTGCAGAAGGGAGGGCTTGCAAGAATTCTCTCTCCCTTCACTTACGTGGGTGCACAAAGACCTCCCAGAATAGCAGCCCCTGTACTCTGGAGAGCATGAGGGCGGCTTGCTCTCTGTTTTATACCTGGGGAGCCATTTGTTCAGAATTGACCCCCATCCACATTGGTCTCTGGAATAGGCTTACAAGGGGAGCAATCTCTGCTGATGTGCTGAAGGCCTACTCCATGTGCACTGAGCAGCCCCAGGAGAAATTGTATAGGTGAGAGACAATCTCTCCCAGTACTTTCCCTGGGAAGCGTTGCTTTCCATTACCTCTCAGGCAACATTGTGGCACAAATGCCACAATATATCCTTAAATGTGGATTATAGCTTCAGTTATTCAAACTGTATCAGTTGCACTGAATGAGCCCATGGATTTGGCCAAAACGATTTAGCAAAACTAATCTGTATTCTGACACTTTCTTCCTTTTAGTTCCTTTGCTTCAATGTAGGATCTTCTTCCATTTTATAGTGGGTCTTTGAACACACTCTATATTCCAAAGTCATTTCCAGTCATGTCCTTTTGTAGGGAAAAGAAATACAGATTATAATTTGAGATGCAGAGAGCCATGGCTCTTTATTAGAGACAGAAAAGGGATACTGTGCATTTCCATATCAGTTTGTGCATAGCACAGAAATAGTAATGATCAAAGAGCAGATTATTAATGAATATCAATCATTACCGTAATAAAAATGAATAGAATATTAATAAACACTGCCACATTTCTTACCAGCTTCCCAAATGAAATTTAAAAATGTGCAGATACATCACATTGCACACACACAAACAAAGTTTTATGCATGTGAGTGAGGGAGGTAATTAGACATTGGATTTTAACCAGAGTGACTGCAGAGAAGACTATCTGAAACTTTGGCCCCTATATTTAACTTAAAAATTTGAGTTGCATCCTGTTACAGAAATATTCAGCATCCTGATTCATCTAAGAATACACCTGGCACAGTTTCTGCATAGTGAAGTGAACCACCATTGGTGTCTCCTTAAATGTATTTTATGTTGCATGCAGAAATGTACAGAGTACTGGCCAGAGGAACAGGTCACCTATGAAGGAATAGAAATCACAGTTGACCAGGTCATACAAGCAGATGATTACCGATTAAGACTCATCACCCTGAAGGTAAGATTGCTCAGATGTATTTACAATAGCAGAGAAATTCAAAGCCTTGAACAGGACTGTTCATGGAGAACTGAGTACAAGTCATATCCACTGTGCAAATATCACTTGTCGCTACTGCATTCATGATGCCCTTGATCGGATCCCAAAAATGTAAACAATGCAACAATAAAAACAGTCAGAGATGTAGACTGAATGCGTACAGTCTAAAGACTTTCAGGCCACTTGTAACAGGAATGTGTTCATTCACTGAAAGAGACCAGTGAGTGATTCTGTGTAAGTGTCTTCTGTGGTGACGTGCTAGCTTGGGGATTGTGTCTTACCTAACTTTGAACTGGCTTTTATAAGTCATACTAAAGACATTGGATTTAGGTTAACATCATGAACTTTGTGATGATGTTGTATGGAGTACAAGGAATATTGTGGAATGTGGGTCAGTTCCTCGGCTGGTGTAAATTGGCTTTGCTTGATTGGCTTCCCTGGAGCTTTACTGATTTACGCTAGCTGAGGATTTGGCCTTATGTGAGGTTTTACATTTTCTGGGTTGTGTAGAGATCTCTAGCAGCTGTTAATCTTGGAAAAGCTTAAACTGTGCTTCTAGTCTTCATATTAAAATTATTAAACATCTTGTATACTGTTGGGTTTGTCAAATTGTTGGGTGCAAAATATTATATAGAAAGCTAAGATGACTTCTGTGCCACTGAGAATATGCAGTAAAGCTGGGAAAGGAACTCAGAAATCCCAATCTAATGTCCTGTCCCTCCTAGACCATCTGTTCTACTCCTTTGGCCTCTGTGTTGTCTCCTCCCAGTTTCCCTAAGTAACGTGTCTACCAATCTATTTAGCAGTTGCTGATGGTACAGTAACTCCACCACTGCTCACTGCAGCTAAACCTTTACTGATGCGTATCATCCTTATTATTCTATTAAGCAGTTAGGTGAACTAGCACTGAAACTGCTTAAAGGAAACATGCTACAGTAAACAGAATAAAACTACCGATAGCTTGTTGAGCACTTTTCCACCACTACATCCAGTGTTAACTTTTCTAATTATGGTATCCTTCCAGATAACTGCTTGAAATAAAATACTTAGATTTCCAAACAAATAACAGCCATGCCACCCTTTGAATAATAAGTTCCAGCACATACTTATTTTATAAATACTCTATTGCTATCTGGTCCAGGAGATCACCATCCTATGTAACAACTCACTAGGTTCCATGGTCTCAAGACATATACTTAAATAGGAAAAGGCTCCTTCGCATAAT
This sequence comes from Gopherus flavomarginatus, assembly GCF_025201925.1. Taxonomy (NCBI): domain Eukaryota; kingdom Metazoa; phylum Chordata; order Testudines; family Testudinidae; genus Gopherus; species Gopherus flavomarginatus. The sequence goes on from NC_066621.1 coordinate 53,214,008, forward strand.
CTTCACACATCTTTTCGTCTGTCAGATCCAGCCCTGAACTCAGTATAACAAAGCAGAATTGCTTCCCAAACTGCGAACAAGCCTCCTTTCTCACAAGCAGCTTTGAGTCTCACCAGCCATGTGCTAATATGCAGAGAGCTGGCATACAAAACCCTGTGTCTGGATCAAGAGCATGGAAAGTCTGTCAATCATGCATTTGGCGCAGAGGATGCGTTGAAGATCACACTCTGAGACAAGTGGGAAGGGGAAGGAAAGATTACTTCCATGAATGTGCAGACTTGCATAATCCTTAAATACAACCATGTCTCAGACAATGTGACACAACAGAGAGAATAAAATTGAGCCAAAGTTCATTTGAGTCCCCTTGTCTCACAGACGAGGCCTTGGCTAATTTCACTCAGCTGCTGCAACTATCTCAGTGAAATTCACAATCCCTGCTGGGGTGTGGTGTCGACATGGTTATTCAAGAATTGTTGGTAAATGCAGCAGTTTAATACTAGTGATCAGGGCTGATTGAAATTTTCCTGTCAGAACTGTTTTTTTTTTTACAGAAAATTGAGTTTTCAGCCAAGTAAAATTTTTTCCAAGACGTGGCTGTCAGTTTTGCATGGAAATGTTCAACACAAAAAAAACAAAAGCACAAAAAGTTTTCAGTTAAGAATCACCAGGCAGACTGCTTGGGGGGCTGGGAGCCCCATACTTCCAAAGTCCAAAGCTCCAGGGCATCCCCACCAAGCATACTGTATGGGGTCACAGCTCTAGGAAAGCTCCTTCATGTGCACTGCTCCTGGGCTTGTGGACTCCAGGTTTACCAGGGGTCCATGACTGCATGGCAGCTCTGCCATGCCAGGAGTATCAGAGTTTCCAGACTCCCTACCATGGAATAGAGAGCCTGAAAGTCCTGAGAATCCTGGCTCTAGCTGGGTCTTGGCTCCTGGGTCTGCACAAGAGAGCCCAGAAGCCCTGAGAATCCTGGCAGTGAATTCCTTTGGGGATTTCTGCTTTGTGAGAAATTTCAAAAAAATTGGTTTTGTTTGGAAATCCTGATTTCAGCTAGCTCTACTCAGATGTGTATTTATTGCAAGGGTAAATCTGGCCCCTTTTATGTGTGTAGTTATATAGGATTCTATGGGGCGGGGGGGGAATAGAATTTTAAAACCAAATTGTTGGTTGGGGTCATGCATGTCTTATAACACCAGCCACCCCGAGGCAGATGAAAAGAGGTGGAAAGAGAAGACAGCAGATATAAAAGGAGAGGACTAAAAGCGGTTTAAATTTATAATATATATCCCTTCAGGAAATGAGAATGTTATACTGACACAAATGACACTGAAGCTTTGATTGGTATTACACGTTTCCAAGCTCATAGTTCCTTTTCCATACAACCTGTTCCCTCCATTCATTTTAGGGTCACATTCCCACTTGGTTATTCAACTAAGCAGCGCTTCAGCTTTCAGCATCAGTGGGGCAGTACTAAAAAAACGAAGCTGGTAGGTGAATGGTTCCAAGCTGCCAGGAGAGAAATAAAGGAGCTGTTTATTGAGATGTCATTGTCTGGGACTGTTCTTTTATCATATAATGGCAATAATGCCTGTCACTCTGGAGTATACTTACAATAAATGGCATGGTAACAAAAACCACAGAAGCCATTAATTGCGTCACATTCTCCAATGCCATGGACATTCTCCCTTAGCTAGAGGTAGGATCTAAACTGATTAGAAATTAAATGCAATCCACTAGCTGCACTGCAGAGACTGATGTACATTTCTCAGCAACGAGGTTTGAGGATGGTTTACCGTAATTCTTTCAGGACGGGGGTCAGGCCTTAGCAGGCTTTGGGAATTCAGAAAGGAATGCAGCAAAAGGGAGAAAGAAGTCTTTTTCGTTTTCAAAGGAACCTAACAAGGGTCTAGCCACTGATTGATTATCCCAGCTTGAGCAGTAACATGATTCTGGGCTTTGAACCACCAATTAAACCTTGTTTCTTCCCAACCTAACCCCACGCCTCCTGAATCTCAACAAAGTATAGATAAAGAGTATTTTCTTTTCAGTAGGAATGAATGTATACAGTGTCACTGAATTCAGGGTTCTCTGATTAGGAAGTATAAAATCGGTAACAATGTAAAGAAAACTAAATGCATCTTGAACTAGTGATTATTTTTTTCCTATCCCCTGGAAGAGTAACTTCACATGAGTATTCTTGTTTCTTTTCTTCTTGCATTTGTGTTTCGGAACCACTGTTTTTCATAATATTTTGAATCTGTTTTCAAAATGTAGTTATAAAACTAGTGCTCTTGACTGCCATGGCTTGATTCTCAAGGAATCCTACATCTCATTTTCAAAAGTGACTCTGGGCCCAAATCCTCAAAGATATTTAGGCAACTAAGTCCTATTGATTTCAGTGGAAGGTAGGAGCCTGAATACCTTTGAGTATCTGGACTTAAAGAGCCTAAATCCCACTGAAAGTCAATGGGACTGTTTACTGCCCTACCCTGGCTGATGGCCTGGGGCTCACAGACTGCCATCCTGCTTGGAGGGCTGGAGCACTAGGTACAGCTAATTCCCCCCTTTTGAGCTCACCTTTACAGGTACATGGCAGCAAGGAGGCGTGCCATCCCTCAGAGAGTGACAAGGAGGGACAGCCATTCAGCCTATAGTCCCATTGACTTTCAGTGAGACTAAGGTTCCTTAGTGTGTCCGTCACTTTTGAAAATAAGACGAAATTAATTAGGCATTGCAATGCTGAGCAGACCAACACCTTTTAAAAATCTGAGCCTTAAGCATTTTTAAAAATGTTACTCCTAGTTCTTAGCCTTAACCCAAAATTGCTCTCCAGTGCTTCCTTAAAACTCAGTCAAGTGGTTAAAGGAGGTCTGTGGAAGCTAAAGGTAACTTTCCTTGGACACTTAACCTGCCTTTTGAAGAGAATTATTCAGCTGAATGCTGGTTGCTCCAGACAGTCTCTACAAGGCTAAGGCCAAGACTTTGAGGATCGCTAGCTCCACTTAGCACCTCTGAAACTCAGGCCTAAGATGGATGGTGTTGATGACCAAAACTTGAGGCATGCAGAATAAACATGCACATCTGAATATTTGGTGATATGTTTGGTGATTTCATAATGACTCAGAAACATTGAAGAAAATGGAAATGTATCTCAAGATAAACTTGAGGCCGTAACTAGAGGCACAAATCTCACTTTCCTCTGAATGTCTTGCTGTGTGTGTGTATATTATTATTTATATAAAATACACAGACAGCAAGGGTAATCAATCAATCTATCTGAGAGTCTATCAAATACTTAAGTAAAACAATTGTGTTATAAACCACTGTAGTCTTACTGAATGAATCTGTCAGGAGGAGAGTAAGATGGCTGTAGACTAGTATAAAGGAGACATCGTTTTGCGCGCAACTCTTGGCACTAATATAAAGGAGCTGGGAAAGAGAACTCCGAAAAAGAGCATGAGAGTTTAGCAGGGTTTTTAGTGAATTTTTTTTTAACAGTTTGCTCAAGTGCAGTAGTGATGCTTGAAATCAGAATTTCTGTGGTTTGTGGCTTTGTGTGTGGATGCTCGTTTTACTTGAGCGTTGGTTTACTTCTGTTGTTCTCACAGGGTATGTCTACACTGCATTTTGAGACCCACAGCAGCAACTCTCAGAGCATGGCTCTATAGACCTGGGCTTGTGCTGCGGCACTAAAAATAGCAGTGCAGGCATTGTGGCTCAGGTTCTGAAGCCCCACCATCCTCCCTGCACTTCAGAGCCTGATCCCGAACATCTACACAGCTGTTTTTAGCCCTGTGGCACAAGCCTCGTGAGCCCAAGTCTGTCAACACAAGCTCTGAGACTCACTGGTGTAGATATGCCCAAAGAAACAGATTGTCAGTTTATCAGTTTTGATGAAAAATCTTTGAAAACGTTTGCAGTAGTGTATTAATTTTCTGTATAACTGGATCACAGAAAGATGGTGAAGTAAGAAACCTGCGACATTACTGGTATACATCCTGGCCAGATCAAAAGACACCAGATCAAGCACCAGCCCTCTTACAACTGGTGCGGGAAGTGGAAGAGGCCATGCAACGTGCAGAAGAAAAGAATGCCCCAGTCATTGTCCACTGCAGGTAAGTTAATGCTGCATTAGATCTCCATGGAGCTCTGTGACAGAGTGTCTGAAATACATAGCAGAGAAAAGAAAAGCTTCATGCAATTGCAAGGAAACAGGATGGGCAGCTCCATAGGCATTTATTTATAATGTGTAAAAAGAAAAACTGCTTGATCACAGGGAAATGCAGTCTGGGAGACATACGCTGGAGATCTCATGCAGCCGCTAGTGAAATATCCGTGGAGTTTCTAAAAATTATAATTAACAGTTTTCTAGTACAAAAAGTATTGCAACTGACTTGGGGCAATTCTATACTAGATCTCATGCTGATGCATAAATAGGAATTGATCACTGAGCTAACAACTGATGGTGCCCAGGTGCAAGTAATCAGGATCTAATTTCACTTGCTATGTGCAAACAGAAGATCGTCCTGACCAATAATCTATATTCTTGCTGCTTCAAAAAGGTCAATTTCCCAAAGTTATAAATAATGATGAGTAAAACTGAGTGGAGGGAAATCTTTGAACATAAAAATTCAAATAGTAATCAGGAGTTGTTGGGTCATAGTAGATATTCAGTTGAACTTGAGGGCCTACTGCCGTGCTGTAGTTAAGAGGGCAAATACAATCCTGGGATGCATGAACAGGAGAGTATCAGGTAGAATAGGGAGCTATAACCTCTGTATATAATGGATTGGAAAGGGTTCTGAAAAGGGCTACAAGAATGATTCATGATAATCATAATGTTCCCCTTTGGCCTTAAAATCTGTGAATCCATGTGTGTCTCACTGGAATCTCATGGTAGCTTTCAGAGGCAATACAGACCCCAGTCCACAGCTTTCTACTTTGCTTTGCATGCTTGTTTTACTCTCTCACCCACTGCTTTGTCTTTCCATCTCCAGTAGTCTACTGGTGATTTTTGGAAATGCAGGACTTTTGGTCATTTTTCTTACCTAAGTATTAATAGACAGGGTAGCAGGCTTCTAGAGAATTTTAAATGACAGCTGGTGACTAGAGCAGTGTCAGATTTTTTCAGATGCTCTTTTGGATAAAATATATTCTGTGAATGTAGTAAACTGAATGTATTCAAGATTAGGAAGTGTACCAGACCATAGCCCAAGCCCTAAGATGTGTTGAATACCACAGTTCCCATTGGCTTCAGTGGAAGGTGCAGGTATTCAGCAGCTCTCAGGATCTGACCCTCTGGAAGAGCATAACCACTGCAAAGATACTAATACTGTCAGCCCCCTTAAATACAAAATAGTAAACCTTTTAAAAAAATCAAACATGATGCTAATCCTGAAAGTCTTAATAAGAAGTACATGTTAAAAGAAGGCTGTCATTCCTAGCATAGTCCTGTGGGTAAGGCACTGGACTCAGAAGACCTGGTTTCTATTCCTGCCTCTGCCACTGACCTACTGTGTGACTTGAGCAAGTATCTTTACCTCTCTCTGCTCAGTTTTCCAGTCTGTAAAGTGAGGGGTGCTACTTGCCTTCTTTTGTAAAATGCTTTGACATCTATGGTTGAAAAGCACTGTAGAAGATCTGTATATTATTGGTTATTTGTGTCTGTGTACCACCTGGAGCCAACCAACCTCTGGGCCTCAGTGAAGTAGGTGTTGTACATACACCTAGTAAGAGACAGTCCCTGCCTTGAAGAGTTTCCCCTCTAAATAGACAAGACAGACAAAGGATGGGAAACAGGATGCAACATGGAGGTAGAAGGTTGGGAATTGAGGTACAGAGACAGTGACTTATCGAAGGTCATACAGGAAGTTTACAGCACCAGAAATTGAACCTAGTTCACCCTAGTCCTGGTCCAGGCCTGAAAAGTAAGATCATCCTTCTTCCTTTGTAGTGCCTGCATTTTGTCATTTTAACCCTTTTCCTGCTACAGCTTAACACCATCTAAGCACAGTTATTGTTAGGCCCATTTTCCTAATCAGCTTGGCCAGGAATTTCTCCCTGAAAATTTAAATAACGTGGTCAAAAATCTGTCTTTAGTGGTCAGGGAAACCATGCTGGAACTTTGCTAGCCCCAGCCATATGTAAGTCCAATTGTTGCCTGAACAGTTGTTGCTAGTATCTTTGCGCTATGGCTTTAACACTGTTGAAATGGATGGAGGTTCTCTGGAGATTGTGTAGGGTAATTATTCCTGAGACTGCTCACTTAATTAGTTAACATGCGGAAGTGTTGTCAGCTTTGCTGCTCATTCTTCATGGAGGTGGTAAGAGGAGTTCACAGCTTCTCTTTGCCACAATAGCATAGCATATGTGAGAACAAAATTCTCTCTAGTCATTAACCAGGGCCTGAAACAGATACACAGAAAAATGTCTTTGCATTGATAATGGAAGAGAAAAATCAGTGGTTTCTTTAGTGGTGAATTGTTGTATCCTGCACAAATCCAGAGAATTGTGAGATTCTAGATCTGAATGACTTTGGAAGTGGCATCAGACTTACTGTGTGTATTGCTGTTAGTCAAATTATTTTGGCAATATTTGTCACGGCATGTATGAATGAAAACTCATCTTGAGACTTGCAAGCCTGGGAAATGTTTCAAACTTAATCTGACCAAGGAATAATGATTATTCTTCTTCGAGTGATTGCTCATGTGTATTCCACAATAGGTGTGCGTGCTCAGCCCGTGCCAGAAGTTTTTCCCCTAGCAGTGCCTGTAGGAGAGAGCGCCCCCATGACCCCTGGAGTGGCGCCTGTTTGGCACGGTATAAGGGGAACTGCGCGTTGCCCCACTCTCAGTTCCTTCTTGCAGCCAGTGAAGGTACGTCAGAACAGCTCTGCTCCAGATTTGCTAGAGCTCGTCTCCAGAACTGTTTGTTCATTTAGTACCTGTAGTTAGTTAGCATAGTTCGTTTAGCTAATCAGTGAGCCTGGGCTGGGACATGCCCGAGCCCCGGGATTTAAGTCCTGCAGTTCTTGTCGGCGTTCTATGCCAAGAAGCGACCCACACACATTGTTTGTGCTGCTTGGGAGACACCCATATCAGCGATAGGTGCAAGATTTGCAAATCGTTTAAGCCTTGGACCAAAAGAAAAAGGGACATTGGGCTCCGAGCCATTCTGATGGAATTGGGGCTGACCCCAACCCCGGCACGCCGTAACGGGTAGTGGGTGTCAGTACACGGCGATCTGCCGGTGCCATCAACCAGTCGGCACCGCTCCCCTTCCATGGGGCACACTAAGAGTGCCAAGAAGACTCCCTCTTTGCAGCAGCACCGAGAGAAGTCTGGGACAGAGGCTAGGCCCATGTCGGGTAGCCCTCGATCCCCTCCGGGCCCTAGGCCTCCAACTCTCATAGAATGGAGTAGCCCGGCCCCTTCAGAACAGGCCTCTCCAAATGTCCGGATGCTGTCCACACCTGAAGCCCTCCAGGTGGCCCGGGACATCTTGTCTATGCAGGTGCCCGGAGCGCCGCTGATGTCGGCCCCATGCTCCAGCGGCAAGCCGCTGCTGGGATCTCCACAGTCACCCTCAGCTTGGTACCGGTCTCAGTCGAGGGAACGTTCCCAATGCCAATCACTGCCCAGCGTCCGCTTGGGGCAGAGTCCACGTGGATCACCCTCGATTCTGACCAGACTCTCAGGCTGGGTTCCGTCCATCCTGGACTCACGGCACTAGTCCTCCTCAGAAAGCGGATATCGATGGAACCGTGGCAGATGTCATCATCGGTCCTTGTCCCAGAGAGGGTACCACAGTCAGTCACAGTACAGTCGTCGATGCTGTTCCCATGCGGGTTCCTGCTCCAAGTCTCCGCCAAGGCACGACAGCCCCAGGCATCAATCACCAACGCCTCTCCATCACAGGTCCGCCCGTCAAAGCTCTGTACGCGGAGGAAACAGATACAAGCCTGCATGGCATGCAGGGCTCCCGCACGACCCTTTAGACCAGGGGTTGGCAACCTTTCAGAACTGCTGTGCCAAATCTTCATTTATTCACTCTGATTTAAGGTTTCACATGCCAGACATAAATTTTAACATTTTTAGAAGGTCTCTTTCTATGAGTCTATAATATATAACTAAACGATTGTTGTATGTAAAGTAAATAAGGTTTTTTAAATGTTTAAGAAGCTTCATTTAAAATTTAAATTAAAATGCAGAGCCCCCTGGTCCAGTGGCCAGGATCCAGGCACTGTGAGTGCCACTGAAAATCAGCTTGTGTGCCACCTTTGGCACACATGCCATAGGTTGCCTATCCCTGCTCTAGATCCTGGGTCTCTATTTCCCAGCTCTGGCAAAACCTAAATTCAAGCTGCAGCAGATTCTGACCCCAGCCGCCCTCCCAAGGCTGCCCATAGGAAGCAAGGGGACTATAAGAGATGCCCTAACAGGCAGTCTTGGCCTGCCCCCCAGCCTGGACCCTCCAAGGGCAAGGAGGCAGGGAAAAGGTGATTTTGACCAGACACTTGAGGACAGTAAAGCTTCCCTTCTCCATCCGGTTGTGTGCTTTCCTTCTGGAATGCTCTCTGCTCACTTTGGACTGATGGGTCCTCAACACCGTCTCCCAGGGTTACGCCCTCCAGTTTACCTCCTCCCCACCCAACCACCCCTCCACCCCCATCGCTACCGGGGGACCCCTAGCACGAAGCTCTGCTTGAACAGGAGGTGGGGCGGCTCCTAGGACTAGGAGCGATAGAGGCGGTGCCTGAGGAGTTCATGGGCAAGGGTACTACTCCCATTATTTCCTTATCCCAAAGGCCAAAGGGGGTCTCAGGCCCATACTGGACCTACAGGGTCTGAACCAGCACATGGTGAAGCTCAAGTTCCACATGGTCTCCCTGACCCCCATCATCCCCTCCCTGGATCCCGGGAACTCATAGGCTGCCCTTGATCTACAGGACGTGTACTTCTACCTCTTCATATTCAAGGGGCACAGGCGCTTCCTCTGTTTTGTGGTCGGACAAAATCATTACCAATTTACAGTCCTACCATTTGAGCTGTCCACTGCCGCCAGAGTGTTTACGGAATGCATGTCAGTAGTAGCAGCCTACCTGAGACAGCGGGGGTGTGACGGGGTCCACTTACCCCCCACCAGCCCAGACAGGGTTAAGCCCCAGGTATTGACAGCGCAAGTCCCACCTCCCTGGCAAGACTGGGCATGCTCCAAGTGCTCTAGTAGTATAAAGGGAGAGAGACCAGTTCATTCTGGTTGGGAGGCCACAGGGGAAGGACCTGCCTGGGTAGCTCCTGCGGAGGGCCAGCCACAGCCTCTGACTACGCCAGGCATTGAAGCTGTTCATGGCCCCCCTGCACCCCGGCAAATGGAGGAGATCCTGGAGACAACTCGGACCTGCTGAACACAGAGGACGCGACATCTCACGGGAAACCCCAATGCAGACTCTGGTAGGAAGTGACCCAGGGAGGGTGGCAGAGTGGTACCTGCCGCCCAGGGAAACTCAGTGTGTTTCGGTTGTTTTATAGACTCTGGCCATTGGGCCATGTCACCCTACAGCAAAAGGGGTGTTATAGACTCTGGCAGTTGGGCCACGCCGCCCTACACCAAAGGGGGCTCTATAGACTCTGGCCGTTGGACCATGCCACCCAACACCAAAGGGGGTGCCATAGACTTTGGTCATTAGGCCACGCTGCCCTGCACCAGATGGGGCACTATAGACTCTGGCCGCTAGGCCAAGCAGCCGTCACAGGGGGGTACAGATATTTCCCTATCTGGACGATTGGCTTGTCAACGGCACCTCACGGTCACAGGTGAGGGATCACGTGGCGCTCCTCCTGTCCACGTGCACCACCTTGGGCCTACTGGTAAACAGCACCAAGTCCACGTTAGTCCTGGTCCAATGCATAGAGTTTATCGGGGTGCTCCTGGATGCAGTGTTGGCCAAGGCCTCTCTCCCGCCAAACAGATTTGAGACCCTGAAAGGTCTCATAGACTCAGTCACAAGGTTCCCGGTGACAACAGCCAGGGTTTGCCTGCAGCTCTTGGGTCATATGTCGATGTGCACATACATGGTCCATCACGCCAGACTCAGGATGAGGCCCCTCCAGCTCTGGTTGGCCTCAAATTTCTCCCAGGCCACGGACAGGATGGACAAGGTCCTCAACATGCTGGAAGCCATGATTACCTCCCTGCGATGGTGATCCACCCCAACAACATGCTCCAAAGGGTCTCGTTCAGGGACAGGGCCCTCTTGCTGGAGCTGATGTCCAATGCGTCAGACCTGGGTTGGGGGGCCCTTGTGGGGAGCTTTCAGACCCAAGGCCTGTGGTCGGCTCAGGACCTGACCCTATACATAAAAGTCAAAGAGCTCAGAGTGGTGCGGCTAGTGTGTATGGCCTTCCGCTTGCACCTGGAGGGCAAGGTAGTCAGGGTCCTCATGGAAACACAGCCTCGATGTTCTAGATCAACAGGCAAGGTGGGGACCGCTCCTCTGCCCTCTGCCTCGAAGCCCTCAGGCTGTGGGACTTCTGTATAGCCCACGACATTCACCGGAAGGCCTTCTACTTACTGGGTGCCCGCAACGAGAGGACGGATCGATTGAGCAGAGACTTCTCATAACACAAGTGGTCCCTCCACCTGGAAGTGGCCCACTGGCTCTTCCGAAGATGGGGAACTCCCCAGGTGGACCTATTCACGACTCGGCAGAACCAGCGATGCCCCCGGTTCTGCTCCAGCAAGGGCCTGGGGTGGGGCACTATCTCCAATTCCTTTCTCCTGTCCTGGTCAGGCCGGCTTCTCTATGCCTTCCCCTTGTTCTGTCTAATCAGCAGGGTCCTAGAGAAGATAAAGTTTGACAAGGCCTGAGTCCTGTTGATTGCCCCGGCGTGGCCCAGGCAGTATTGGTATGGGACCCTCACGGGCCTGGCGTTAGCTCCACCATGGCCGTTGCTGCTCTGCCCGGACCTGCTCTCACAGGACCAGGGCCACATCCTCCACCCCAACCTAGCGGCTTTTCACCTTACAGCGTGGCTGCTCAGTGGTTAGGTAGAGAGGAAAGGACGTGCTCAGAGCAAATTCAGGGTGTCCTCCTCGAAAGTAGACAGCCCTCCAGTTACCGCGCTTATTTGGCGAAGTGGTCCTGGTTTTCTAGGTGAGCGGCAGACCAGGGGGTCTCCCTGCTGACCACCTCGATCCAGCTTATTCTTGATTACCTCCTCCACCTGAGGGCCCAGGGCCTGGCGCCATCATCTGTCAAGGTGCACCTGGCAGCCATACCAGCTGTCGATCCGCCGGTGCAAGGACACACGGTGTTTGTCCATGCTACGATGGGCAGGTTCCTTAAGGATCTAGACCCTCATTTTGCGTATTCTAGACCCCTGGTTTCACAGTGGGACCTAAACCTGGTATTGACTCGTCTCGTGGGGTCCCCGTCTGAACCACTGGCCATGTGCTCCTGGTCTCACCTCTCATGGAAGGTGGCCTTCCTGGTTGCTAATACATCGACTAGGCAAGTCTCAGAGCTCAGGGCCCTGACTTCCAAACCGCCATACACGGTCTTCATAAGAATGAGGTCCAGCTCCGCCTACACCCCGCGTTCCTTCCAAAGGTAGTCTCCACCTATCATATGGGTCAGGACATTTTTCTACCAGTCCTCTGCCCCAAGCCTCATGCATCCAGTGAGGAATGCCGCCTCCACACGCTTGACGTGCGATGGGCTCTGGCTTTCTACATCGAGTGAACTAAGCCGTTCAGAAAGTCCTCACAACTGTTTGTCGCCTCAGCGGAGCACGTGACAGGACAGCCGATTTCCACTCAGCGGCTTTCCAATTGGATCACTTCTTGCATCCGTTCCTGTTATGAGCTGGCGGGTGTCCCTCTGCCGCCCACTGTGAGGGCACACTCGACCCTGGCACAGGCCTTGTCGGCTGCCTTCATGGCCCACATCCCCATCCAGGATATTTGTAGGGCTGCCACATGGTCATCGGTTTACATGTTCACCTTGCACTATGTGATCATCTCCCAAACCAGGGTTGACTCCAGGTTAGGCAGGGCTGTCCTCCATCCTGGGAACTTGTGAACACCTCCAACAGATATAGCTTGGAATCACCTATTGTGGAATACACGAGCAATCACTCGAAGAAAATAAACAGTTACCTTTTCCGTAACTGGCGTTCTTTGAGATGTGTTGCTCATGTCTATTCCACATCCCACCCTCCTTCCCCTCTGTCGGAATTGTCTGGCAAGAAGGAACTGAGGGTGCGGGGAGCGTGCAGCTCCCCTTATACCGCTCCAGGCAGGCACCACTCCAGGGGTCGCGGGGGCGCTCCCCCTATGGGTACTACTAGGGGAAAAACTTCCGGCACCAGTGCACATGGCGAGCGCGCACACCTACTGTGGAATACACATAACAACACATCTTGAAGAATGCCAGTTATGGAAAAGGTAACTGTTTTTTTGGTGTCTCTGTTATTTAGGGTATGTCAACACTGCAATAAAACACCTGTGGCTGGCCTGTGTCAGCTGACTCAGGCTCTGGGGCTATAAATTGCTGGGTAGACGTTAGGGCTCAGGCTGAAGGCTTGGCCCTGGAGTCATTCCCCTGCACTTGCTAGATTCTCTTGAAAAAATATGCTCATGGTTTGCTGTGTGTGACTGTCCACTCCACACATTAGTAAGTAATTGCTTCTCGGGGGAGGGGGGGAAGTACCTACGCCCACATTATTTTCTAATTTCTTGTACACAGAGGCCGTCCCTGTTTCACCATGAGACACTCTCAGCTGACATCAAGTTTCTGTACTTGGCTTGCCCCATCAACAGTGAACTAACCAGCTCCTAGCTGGTGAGGGAAGGGGCGAGGTTCAGAGTCATGGCAGGCGTCTTTCAATCCCTGTTTCACTGAGGCCCCGCATCCCATTTTACATCTGACCCCTGCCGCAGTGGCATCACTCCCAGCCTCAATCAGATGTGCCGCTTCTCAACCAAACTGAGCGGTGGATCAACCACTGGCATGTACCTCAAGCATGCTTGTCCTTCCATCCTCCCGTATGCAAAATGAAGGACCGTGCTTGGGATTCAGACTCTGATCCCCTGTTTTGTAGCATGATGCACCAAGATGAGGTCATATCTCTTTTTCTTTATAATATGCATCACTGAAATTCCTTTGCTGCTGAATACAGCCTTTTGGGGAGCGTACCTGTTATTTTTTTTTCATAATAATGAAATATTAGCAACATCTAATACTTTGAAACATGTTAAGGGAGTGAAACTACCATCCATGAGATTTCAACAGACACCACCTTACTGCTTAGAGGCCGCAGTGATGGTGGATGGATAGTAAAGTGGTCTTCCACTTTAGGTCTATCTTGTACAGTACACCACTGAAGCTAACTAGTGCCATGCAAAGCTTCCCTGGACAACCATGGAAAGGTAGCTGGGCCTAGTGGCTAAAGCACTGAACTGTGACTCTGGGGACCTGGGTTCTTGTCCCAGCTCTGGCCTGCTGGGTGACCTTGGGCAAGTTGTGTCCCCTCTCTGTAACTCAGCTTCCCCATTTTTAAAAGGGGGATAATGATACTGAACTCCTTTGTAAAATACTGGGACATCTACTGATGGAAAGTGCTGTATAAAAGCTGCTATTATTATTACTTAAGTCCCAGTGAAGCTAATGTCTTTTATTAGTAATTAGTAATGACTTTTCCATACACACACTCCAGGGATGATGGAGGATTCTGTTTATTTCACACATTTGACAGCAGCCTCTGTACATTATAAATGAAATTTTAACTTTTTTGTTTCTGGATTATTTGCCTACACCCTCCCCCCATTTGTCCTCCCCAGTGCAGGGATTGGGAGGACTGGCTGCTTTATTGCCACCAGCATTTGTTGTAAACAGTTGAAGTACGAGGGAATAACTGACATACTGAGAACAACCTGCCAGTTACGGCTAGACAGGTAAGAGAATCTTCTTCCTTTCAAAAATAATAAAAAAAAAATTTCCACATGTTTGAGGGGGAAAAGAAACATGAGGGGAAAAAAAAGATAAACCTCAGGTCAATGGGTAAAATTTTCAAAAGTACCTGAGCCTAAGTAGTGGCTATGAATCAAGTCCAATTGACTTTTAGTGCAACTTAGGCGTCTAAGTCACTTGGGCCTAGATGTCAAAGGTATTTAGGTTCCTAACTCCCAGTGAAATCAATGGAAGTTAGGTGCCTCAACACCTCTGAAGAATTTGGGCCTTAGATACTATTGAGAATTTTAAATATCACCTCTCATCTGTGCTATGGAATTAGCCTGTGTTACCAATATTATCAAATCCCAGCAGCAGATGACAACCACAAGAAGTCACAATGGGGCCAGATTTTCAGCTGGCATAGCTGCCTTGATTTTAATGGAGTTACAGCTGATTTATTTTAATGGAACTACTGCTCATTTACACTGACTGCGGATCTGGCCCACAGTTGTAGCTAAAAGAATAAGGCTGAGAGGCCCATTGCTCTCAGAATCACAGACAGGCGCACAGCTGTAAGGATGGAAAACAAATGATGAAGAAAATGAATGTAGTCTAGCTAGAACTGCAAGCCTCAGTGGAAAAGCACCGCAGTATGGAACCTGCCGATAGTGTAGGCTGGAGGATGTTGCTTTATGCACGGGCAAGAGATGTTTGCAGACATGCGAAAGGAGATGCAAAGCTCTTCACAATCAGAAGGTTTCTATATAAGGGTTTCTCATCATGCCAGCTGCATTTGATTTTGACTACAAAGTGGACGGACTTGAGTTTTGCACCAGAGAGATTATTTTTCTTCTCCCGTTGGTTTGACTCTGTCAAAATGTGTCTCCATGCCCTCTCTAACGATAATAATAAATGGAGTGAGGGGAAGAAATGTCATGAAAAATATACCAAAAGTTTTTAAAAAATGAATGAAAAACACAACCCCACACTGAACCTTATTTCAGACGAGTAGTTCTGCTCAGTGGGAGGCAGAAAATGAAATGCTTTTCACCCTGCTGTGGTCTTGATAGGCGGAGACCTGCAGAGGTGCTGGTGGTTTGGCTGCTTCAGTGAAGGTCAACCCAGACAATGAACGTTCACAAAAGAAAAAAAAACATTGACTAGAGTATTGGTTTGTCCTAGCACAGAGAGAGTCGCTGGTTCTGAAATGCCCTCTTCTGACTTCTGTCTGAGAGTACCATGGGAATGCACTTCACAGCCTGATAGCCACAGAAATGAGAGCAAAGGGTGTCCAGACAAATAATGTGCTTGCTACAAGAGGTTTATTTTTTAATACTAGCCTGCAGGGATGAGAGTTCAGAAGAAGAAGAGGGCACAACAGGGCCTAATACCTGCAGCTTCATCAGAGGGGGAACAAGTCCAAGAGCCCTGCAGGAGCCCCTGCTATATTGGGGAAAAATCAGGCTGTGAGGTCTGCCTCTCCTCTATCCCTTATGGTCATTAGTGGGATGGGACAGGGAACAGCATTATGAATCACGTGAGAGAGACCTGATGGCCAGCAAGGTCCTGCTGCTTCCAGGGAATGGGGAAAGGGGCTAGCATCCTCTTTGAAACCATCTATGCATATGTCTGTCTGCTGCCACTACTGCTTCCCTACCCCTAGTCTCATTGTGGCCCCAGGAGCAGCACATATAAGGAGGCAGCCATTGCAAAGGAACATAGCAGATAGTGACTTCTTTGACCAATCCCCATTGTTCAAGGTTAGTAGGCAGAGAAAACAGATTGAGCAGTGGTGGAAGAGCGTCCAGGGACATGGGGGTGTATGGGAATGAGAGGTTGGAATGAACATTTTGAGCCAGGGAGATGAAAGTAGGAAAACACTACAAGACATGCAGATCAGTAGTGCTATGATGAGCATTGGCACTAAGAATCCTCTTCTTGCTTGTGAACAGTAGGGAACATCTTCAGATAGTCAGTGCCATATCCAATGTCCAATATCTGGTTTGGGGAAGCTGATTTTACTAACATGAAATAACAGACACCAACACCCGGCAGGGGAAACCTTTCTCAGGTCCATTCTGGAGTCTGGCATTATAAAGTAAATGTGATAAAAGAGTAGTGCGATTGCCATCCTCCTGAACTTTTGACCTTTGCTATCTGCAAAAGAAGTGCTCTCTTTTGACATTTAGGGAGAAATCATTTTGCCACAATAGCTGCAGAAGGCCCTAGATGGCGTTTCACGACACTGTTTGTTTGTCTGGAGAGAGACTGCATAGAATCCCTGGTGGGTAGGGGCAATGTACACCTCAGTGTGCTACTGCTAAACACTGCTCCATGGAAGAACAAATACTTTGGGGTAATGTCATCCATGGATCTCTGACTACACAGCAGTAGTTCCTATTAAAGCCAGTGGGGTGTTTTTAAGCTTGCTGTCAGGTTAGTGGGACAAAGAGTCCTTCTCTCTAGGTCCCTTGCACAGGACCTGTGTATTGGACTTTGTACAGGAGTCCAGCATTTGGTCCTAAAAATAGTCGATGCGGCAAAGAAAAGGCTGAGTGATGTTTCCTGCATCCCTTCAGCCAGTGTTCAGGGATGTTGGGTACCTTCTGTCAGTGAAAAAACTTGTATTTGAAAGGTCTCTGTGGCAAAGAAGGTTGAAAATGTAGATTCTCAAGTCTTTGCCAAAGCTTGGACAGTGAACTCATGATGTGTGGGGGAGGGGGAGGGAGGAGGGAGGAAGCAGCAGCATAGCAGAGAATGAGATAAAAGGAAAATCATTTCCTGTGGTCTGAAACTAGATGGCGACCCCACTGCTTCTGTTGCCACAACGTCAGTGTCCAACCTAGCTGTTAATGGAATTGCATGGGGAGTAATCACCGGATATGACTAACATTCCTTGTGTGTCACAGCCTGATGGAGATACATTTTCAGGGCTGTGTGCAGCAGAAATGCGGTGCACAGAAACACTCTGAAACAGATGAACAAAGATACTGTTCTAAATAGAGCAGATTGACAAATAGGTATGCTCAGCTGGCTATAGGGTTTCTTTGAAGGGGTGCAGCGTGTGTTCCCCACCCCTGCCAGCTGGTGCAGGGATTGTGGGGGGGACACATGACACCACTATCTTCCTGCCGACTTTGGAGCATCTGCCTCATGCGGTGATTGCACTCCTTGAGCTGCTTGAGCAGAGGAACTGGGATTGGGCCCAGCCACTACACAGGGAAGTGAGGGAGGAAGCCACTTATGTACAACCTGGCCCTATGATTACAATGGGTGTATTTTTAAAACATTGGGCCAGTTGTGCTGAAGTTGAAGCAGATACATTTACCTCCTGGTGCCAGTGAAACCGTTTGAGGCACATGGGCAACTTGATGGGAACATCATCTGCTCTCCCTTGGGTCAAGAAGGAGCTGCTTTCACTAACCTCCTAGGGAACTCCACTGCTGAAGGAATGTGCCAAATAAGCAGTTACCATGCTCCTTCCAGACCAGTGCAACCCATGCTACTAGCTAAAATAATAATTACTTACTACATGATGCATGGAATAGCAAATCACATTTCTCTTCTTGCCTAGTTATATTGTGGGTTCGGGTGAACTCAGTTTTCATTTCAGGTTTTCAGTTCACCTTTTGAAGCAGAACAGCAAAGTTAGACTGAAAGCTGAGTGGAGCCCAGATTTCTATGTCGAAAGTCCTTACTAATCAGGAGGTGGGTGGAAGTCAGCTTAGAATATGAGCTATTCTCTGTTGAAATGTTTTTGCCTAGTCTGAAATCCTGCTGGCACTTCCTGATTTACTGGAAGTATTCCAGAATGCATCTTCCTATGACATCAGAGAGGGGTGGCGGGGAAATCTCATTTACTGCATGGGAGACAGTGAGACCCAGTTGATAGGGCACTGGTTTGGGATTTAGGAGACCTGGCTTCTGTTCCCAGTTCTGCCACTGACCTGCTCGGTGACATTGGACAAGTCCCTTAACTTGTTTCCCCTCGCACCTGTCTCGTCTATTTAGACTGCAAGCTCTTTGGGGCAGGGACTGTCTGTCTATGTATTTGTACAGTGCCTACCATGACTCCTGTAACACATAATAAATGATGATATTGTCGATGAATCAGGGCCTCACTGAGAGAAAAGCAAAGGGAAAACTTATTTCTGTTCTGAATACCTCTCATTTCCTGGTTAGCAGAGGCATTTGGGGCCAGATCCAAACCCAGCGCAGTCAGTGGCAGCTTTTCTATTGACTTCAGTCAGTGGGCTTTGGAATAGGCTCTTGGAGTATAAGGCCATTTCATTTTAGCTGTGCCATTCACCATCAAGTACACTGTTTACATGTAATACAAGGACTGTTTCCCTCCCCTTTTTTTCTGCTTTCCTTTTCAGGGGAGGAATGATCCAGACTTGTGAACAATATCAATTTGTCCACCATGTCATGAGCTTGTATGAAAAACAGCTCTCTAGAGCAGCAGAAGAATAAGCATTCATGATATTCCTAGTGATTAAAACCAAGAGAACTCTTGAGAGGAGTCAGCTATATTATAGATCTGACAAGAGACACATGGTAACTTGGCAGTCTTTGTTGAAGATACATATACATACATACATAAATATATATATATTTGTTTTACTTTGATATTGCTTTCTTTTATGCTCTTGTTTGCATCAACATTTAAGAGCTGAGATACTGCTTGTCTTAAACATGTGGCAGAACATAATCACCAAAAAAATGGCTTATTTATACTGTAAATAAGAATAGTAGCTCATTTTGTTACAAAATCAAAAAAAATCACTAGCTGTCTTGAGTTTGCTGTTTTTAAAAAACGATTTAATTGCTAATAGATCCAAATACAGTGTGGAACTCTTTGAAACTGTCATGCTGAAATATGTACCGTATGTTGACTAAGCTTGAAATTAACTTTTTGCCTTTTTCTGATTGTTTTTACATTTTAAACTACCGAATACTGTGTATATCATAAACCTTCTGAGCCTCTGCATTAAATGATTCAAGTTGATTCATATTGAAATCATGTTTCACACCTCATGTTTGCTTGTGAAAAAAGAAAAATTCCACAAAATGTAGCAGAACCAAGGGAGCTGGGAGGGGGGAAACAATTCATTGACATGAGGCAATTGCCACTTTTTTGTCTCCAATATACTCTGGAATCAAGAAAAGAATGGAAAAGTTTGGTGACTATTAGAGATGAGACTGAACCAAACCCTGAATTCAAGCATCCCCCCAATCTTTGTGAGCATTATGAAATCTTAACTTGGACCCAGATCTGAATTTGACAAATAGCTACTCTCTTTATGAGCTAGACCAAAATCCATGATACAATTTCCCATGAAATTTGGGGTATTTTAAACACAGATTCTGAATTTTGTGACTTGAGCTCTTCTTTAATGAATACATAGTAAAGGAGGTCACTCATGCACTCTGAAGTTAGATTGAGATTTTCAAAGCTGGCTGAGGCCTGGTCTGCACCAGGAAGTTAGGTTGATATAACTATGTTGCTCAGGGGTGTGAAAATTCTACACCCTTGAGTGACACAGTTAAACCAACCTAAACCCCACATAGACAGCACTAGCTCAATGGGAGAATTCTCCCATAAACCTAGCTACTGCCTCTCGAATGTGGAGTACCTGTGCCAGTGGGAGAAGCTCTCCCTCTTCATTGAAGAGCTGCACTGTGACGCTGCAGTGTTTTATGTATAGACAAGCCCTGAGAGAATGTCTCCGCTGCACTTAGGTGTGTGATTGCAGGACATTTGGACATGCTAGATCAAAGGTAGCAGCGAAGCAGCAGCAATCACCTCCTGGTTGCAGTGTAAACAAACCTTAATTGATTTGAGTGCCAAGTTCCCATTACAGTTTATGGGAAAAGGGCATCCAAATCCTATAGGAAGTTTTGAAAAATCTCAGCCTTAATATGTTTAGAGATTTGCCTATGAAAATGAACTTAGACTCTCACTCTCTCTGGTTCCTAAAACCCCTGATCGGTGCAGCAGCGATTCCCTTTAGGCAATAGAGACTTTGCTGATCTTCATTGTGTTCTAGGCCCCAATTCAGCAAAGGACTCCGAGCATATGCATCGTTACATACGTGCTTGAGCACTTTACTGAACATGGATGGACTTGACTATGTGAGTGAAGTGCTTTGCGAACTAGGGCCCTAGTGAGCAATTAAAGATATCTGCAACTTATTTTTTAAAACATTTCTAGGAAGTGCTGAAAATTCTGAGAATTTATGGCACTTGCTGATCAAGAAGGGATCAAACAGCATTCAGAATAATCAGGGGTGGCTCTAGACATTTCGCTGCCCCAAGCACGGTGACATGCCACGGGGGGTGCGGGGGGGGGGGGCTCTGCCGGTTGCCAGTCCCGCAGCTCCAGTGGCTCCAGTGGCATGCCTGCGGAGGGTCTTCTGGTTCCCTGGCTTCACTGACCCTATGCAGGCATGCCGCCCTCCCGGCCACCGGTGGAGCACCCTGCGCGGCATGCCGCCCCAAGCACGCGCTTGGCGTGCTGGGGTCTGGAGCTGCCCCTGAGAATAATAAGGGCTTGAGCCTGCTCCCACTGATGTTCTGCACAGGCCTGAAGAGCTGTGCATACAACTTACTGCGTCACTGTGGGGAAAGCTTTCCCAAAAGTTCAATACATGTCTTCTGTTGGTTCAGTACCTGTGTTTACCTGGTATCGTGCCTCTGTAAAAATCCTGTCAGCAGGGTTTGCGTGAATGTGGCAAAATGTGTTATCTTTAAACCACTTGATTTTATTGCTGTATTTAAAATATTTCCTTCAGTGATACACTAACCAAGCAAACTGGCGTTCTTTTTTAAAATGCTGCTGGTCATCATTAAATAGAGCAATAAACTTAAGCATTTTGAGCATAACATGACTGTTAGTTTTATGTAAAACTTACCAGCTATCCTAACTCTCCTTGCTACCAACTTTTTATGAGTGACATTATAAATCTAATTACCCCCCATCTAATGACCCTTTCTTAGAAACAAGCACCACTGATGGTCTGAATGGCATTGTAAGTGGAAACTGCCCCCTCTCAATAATGTTTTAAGATGTTTGGTGCCCTTCAGTGTCAAACCAAGTAAGTGAAGAAAATGACATGTTTTTGCACCATTTATGTCATATGTCGAATAAAGAATATTTGTTGCTGAAGAATAGTGATGTGAATATGGGACAGTAGCTGCATCGAAACATTTGTCACTTTTCTGAGAATTCCTAGTAGAGAATCATCCCACAGCAAACAAAGTAGAAACTACTATAAATAGTGGTCCGTAAGATCAACACACAGGCTTAGATGCTCAGCTGCTGTAAATCAGTGTAGCTCCATGGACATCAACTTAAGGAAGACTAGCCTGCTGCTCACTCCCATTTTGCATTAGTAGCATGCTCTGAGGGGCTCTTGAAAATGTACGGCCAGTTTCACCAGTGCATTCTCATGGCTTTGCATCCATTCATTGATACAAAGCAGCCATAAACCTGGCTTAACTGATTGGTTCAAATGGCTTTACAGCTGCTTTGCATCACCACAGACACAGCATTCTAGTTACTCACACTCAAAATGTTCAAATGCCTTGTGAGATGTTATTTTGTTTTACCAAGTTGGCACTAATTAACATCATTCACATATTTCTCTCTCCGTTTATAGAGTTTAAGAACGAAGGGACTATTAGATCATCTTGTCTCACCTCTTGTGACCGTATGTGATCTTATATGTAGTTTTAGTAAGCATTTCAATATAGCAGAGGAAGGAGAGCTTCTGTATAGGGAAAGGTGTTTAGAATGGGTGGGATTATTTCTTTCCTGCTACTTAATAGGTTTAAATCTTTAGCTGCCCTGCTAAGGACAGGGGAACTAAGCTGATGGTGGGCACTACCACTTTCATTATTGGAGACTCTTTATCTAGTGAAAAAACACAGGCCTAGCACACTTTTACCTCCCCTCTCCACAAAGCTCAGCAGATGATCCTATACCAGAGACCTCAGTGTCTGTAGTGCAAAGTGTTTCCCATAGGACCACAACAAATTCCTGTGTCTAGTGTGTGATTCATAGATTCATAGACTCTAGGACTGGAAGGGACCTCGAGAGGTCATCGAGTCCAGTCCCCTGCCCTCATGGCAGGACCAAATACTGTCTAGACCATCTCTGATAGACATTTATCTAACCTACTCTTAAATATCTCCAGAGATGGAGATTCCACAACCTCCCTAGGCAATTTATTCCAGTGTTTAACTACCCTGACAGTTAGGAACTTTTTCCTAATGTCCAACCTAAATCTCCCTTGCTGCAGTTTAAGCCCATTGCTTCTTGTTCTATCATTAGAGGCTAAGGTGAACAAGTTTTCTCCCTCCTCCAGTGTGGTTTCGTAACACACCAAAAATTATTTTTCTCAGCATAATCAGCTATAGTCTTCCTTCTGTCTTGTCATGTGAACAGTTCCATGCCTCACCGTGTGAAACGTGCTGTGAATAGGGCATCATGATTGGTAGTGAGGAGAGATCTGTGTTGTGCTTGTCACTCTCTCATTGACTTGCTATGTGACTTTGGGCAAACCACACCTCTTGCTTCAGTCCCCCCTAGCAGTAGAATGAGAGTGATGATGCTTCCCTTCTTTTAAGTGCTTTGAGATCAACAGATGAAAAGTGCTATGTAAGAGCTAGATATTCCCATTATTATTGTTGTTATATGACCAAGCTTAACTCTTAGGCCACATCTACACTACCTGCCAGATCAGAGAGTAGTAATCAATCTATCGGGGATCAATTTATCGTGTCTCATCCTGACACGATAAATTGATCCCCAAATTGATACCCGTACTCCACCTTGGCAGGAGGAATAAGCAGAGTCGACGGGGGAGCCGCGGCAGTCGACTTGCTGCCGTGAGGACAGCCAGGTAAGTCGAACTAAGATACTTCGACTTCAGCTACTCAAATAGCATAGCTGAAGTCGCGTATCTTAGATCGATCCACCCCCCCACCCCGTGTAGACCTTAAACACATTCAGAATCAGGGTCTAAGTATTGTGTTTATTCTTATTCTGGCAAACTATTCGAAAAATACTCTTGTCAGTCACCTAAGAGCACTCCAAACTCTGGCCAAGATTTTCAAAACTAACTATGAACTTTGGATGCCTTAATTTTTAGGTGCCAAGTCTGAGCATTTCCTGAAAATCAGGCACCTTTAGGATCTCTCAAGTTGGGCACCCAAAATCACTAGACACTTTTGCAAATCTTGGCCATAGCTGGTGAATATACTGTGGTGAAGTGGCTCCAGTTATTTTGGGATTTATTCCTACACATCAGATATTTATTTAGAGTAAAATGTTTGGGATTGAAGAGGTCAGAAAACAGCAGCTTTATCCAATTCAGTACCCTGCAGTTTCAGGTAGAGACAGGAGAGGGAGCAGAGGGACTGTGTAACTTGCACATGGACAGTCTTATGAGATGCATGTCTGAATCTGGATTGGGTTGTAAGAATGAGAACTGGGATTTCGATGTTATGGCTGGTGACAATTTTATCAGGGAGGGATGTTAAAGAGAAAATGAGAGGTTAAATTTACAACTTCTTAATCATAACTATTGGTGTTTTTAAGTGAAACTAATATTTTGTATTTTTACTTGGAAAAAAAATTAAAGCATATTTTCTGTGAGTTTAAACTCTCTTCCCCACCCTGCCAATCCTAAATATATGTATGTAATTTCTGACATCAGTGATGGTAAATGCAAGTATATGGTAATAAGGGGCAGCTCAGGATTCCCAGAGAGAGAAGTAGTTTTGCAGCATTCAAGAGAGAATTAGAAATGCAAGTGAGTGAAAGTAACATTTGCAGCTGTACTTATGAGGGCAAAGCATTCTAAGGGCTGACAGTCCTCATGCTTCAGTGTGCACCTGATTGCCTTCTGAGGTCAGGAAGGCATTCTTCCCCTACCTCAGACAGTTGAATGCATTATACTGCGGTACAAGGTGGTGGTCACTTTCCTCACAGACTCCGGATACATTAGTACAATAGACTTCACATTCCAAATGGAATTCAGCAGCTTGGTGTGAAGTTCACTTCCATGTAGATGGCCTACACAAGCCATGTACGGTACATCTACTCTGAAGAAAACCTGCGGCACAGTTGCAGCTGGCCCAGGTCAACTGACTTGGGTTTGGGCTGTGGGGCTAAAAATTGTTATGTAGACATTTGGTCTTAGGCTGGAGCCTTGGCTCTGGACCCTCTCCGATCCCAAGGTCCCAGAGCTCAGGCTCCAGCCCAAGCCCAAACATCTATACTGTAATTTTACAGCCCTGCAGCCCAAGCCCTGCAAGCCAGAGTCAGCTGACCTGGGCCAACCACAGATGTTTAATATCTGTGTAGCCACACCCTTAAGGCCTACAAAGGCTACTTAGCATTATGTCCATTTTCTTGATGGGGAAACCTGAGAAGCAAAAAGAGGTTAAGTGACTTATTCAGAGCTATGCAGCAAGTTAGTTTCAGTGCTGGCAGTATGGCTTATAGTATCTACAAGAAAGCTCCTATGTTGATAAACTGCTGTATAAAGCCCGAAGATGGATAGAATGCCAGTATCCTGACTTCCAGTCCTTTTTTCTCTCCAACCATGTTGCTCAGGTGCTGCTTTTCTTTGTCTCATTTCTCTCAGGCTTCTCAGAATGCAAACAAGGAACCACACTGCACCATTATTATTCTAAAACGTTCATTGTCACCATTTTCTGGGAATCGTTCTTGCCCTCTAGAGTGTGTCTTGCCAGTGCCCTCCTGATGTGATCAGTTTCCTCTGCTTCCCGTTTAACTTCAGCACATCTTTGAGTCCATGGGACAGAGAATTCCTGTAGCAGCATGTCTTATTACAAAGATTTCTCCTTTGAGAAGCTGTAATGCTTCCCTGAGTCAAAGTTTTATTATTATGTCTGACTTGAGTTCCTCTGGTCCCAGTGGCAGCTGCATGTCTTCTGCTTTCTTCTTATAAGGCAAAGGCTTTTTGCAGCAGTATTTCTCTCCAGGGATCAAAAGGAAAGAATCCTGCACAGCCCCTCCTGCTGTAGTCCTTCTTCTTTGCATACTTAAATTGTGTGCCCCTGGACTGTGCATATGAAAATCAGATGGAAGAAGTGAGAAGAAGCTCTGGCATATTGGTAGATGTCTGTAGAGCAAAGGAAAGGGTAGCTTAGTGGGGGTTCTTACATTGTAGGGTGACCAGATGTCCCGATTTTATAGGGACAGTCCAGATTTTGGGTTTTTTTTCTTATACAGGGACCTATTATCCCCCCGTCCCGATTTTTTTACACTTGCTGTCTGGTCACCCTATTATACTGCCCATATAGGAGGGAGAAGAAGTGGAGGGAATGTGTTGGAGTAGTTAGAGCAGAGGACTTGGAAGTCAGGTGACTGGGGCTCTATTTCTAGATTTTATACAATGTTCCAGATTTTTCAAAGATAGGTAACTAAATATGCATTTAGGCACCTAATTAAGTAGCCTGAATGTTTAGGTACTGAGTGCCTAGTGCTCCTATTGGTTTACTCTTCTGCAGAATGGGGGAAATCATCCTTACCACAGCTCACATGGGTGTGCTGGGGCTTAATTAATTAGATCTTTCCATGAGCTTTGCTCTGTCCTCTACAGACAAAGGACTGCTGCTGTAGTGACTTAATGGGGCCTGCAGCTGTCATGAAAATAATTCAAGGAAAAAGCAGAGCTTTGCAGCCACAGCTATAATTCGTACAGTAGGGGTCCCCAGGGGGTGGAGCATTTCACAATTTTAATTCTCATTCTGCCTTTAAATATGACCGGAAACTTTTTTTTTTTTTAAAGAGAGACAAATCTGCAATATTTTTCAGCTAACTATCCTCGGGTGGTTGGTTGGTTCATTTGCTTCAGGGTGTGACCATACACCAGGGGATGGATCCTTATTGCCCTGTCCTAACATGGTAGCTGAGAATTCCCCTTGCCTCCCAGGAGTGGTAAAGCTGGCTCTCCCTTCCCTGGCTAGTAGACTCCTCTACCTGGTAGACAGCTCCTAGCGACTAGGAGGAGTGGAAAAGATGGAGAGAACAGTATTTAAATAGGATTGTGAAACAAACATGAAGGGATGGTATTAATCTCGTCTGTTTCTATCTACCTTGGTTGCTTGTTTCTTCTTTGGAATTTTGAAGGGGCAGAATGTGAAAAGTCATGTCTTAAGGGATTTATTAGTAGCAAGCAACAAATACTACCATAGACATTTGAAACCAGGACCAATGCAGTTTACATGCTACTCCATTTTGATAAAGGCATCTGTGTTAGTAGGAACACCAGGTTCCAGAGGAGTGAGGGAAAATTTACAGAGCTGAGCTTCTATAGTAATTGAATACCATTTTTATCCAGCAAACACTACTGTGGGTGTTAAATTATGCCCGGCATATGGCTCTTTTGTGCTCTATGGAAAAAATACACATTGTTTCAGTTTCTGTATATTTCTTTATTGTTTTTTTTTTTTAATCTTCTCTTTCTGCTAGGATATTAGAAATCATCACATAGTTGTATATTCCATGAATTTCCCATTTGAAAGCTTTGGAGGTTTTGCATGCAAGTCATTTCTCTCTGATGACCTTTGGAAACCAACTAGTAATGGAGATTTCTTTGCATTCAGGTCTTCATTTTGCTAGGCTCCTATACTTTTTAAAAGTAATGGTGGATTATTTCCCAGAGTCATCCTGGGCCAGACTCAGCTCTCATTTACACCTAGCATAAATCCAGGGTAATCAGTTTAACTGCACTTTGAATGGCCATCAAATGAAGATAAACAATGTGTGGTCGGTACTTCAGCCATGGCACAAACAAGAGGTCTAGTCTGGATCCTTTGGAATGGAAAGTGCTATATAAATTTAAGGTGGAGTTGTTGTTGCTGTTATGCATTTATTATTTTAGCATTACTTTATGTCAAATAATATGAAAGCGCTGAATGGTCAGATCATGCTACCTTTACTCATGCTGAGAAGTACCCTGTTCTGTGAGAACTCCCATTGATTTCAGCGGGACTATTCCTTCAGTAAAGTACTACTCCACATGGAAGGATGGCAGAATCTAGAGTTTATTGCTGAATATAAAAGGGTAGATTTTCAAAAAAGCTCAGTACCCTTTTCAAAAGAGCTCTGTTCCCATTTGGAAACTTAAGTGATCAGATTTGTGAACGACAGAGACTGCTAGGTGTTGAGCATTTTTAAAAAAAATCTGGCCTTTTCATTTAGGTTGTTTGATGAGTGCTGAGCTTTTTTGAAAATCAGGACTCTTACTAAGGTGCCTTAACAGAAGCTCTTGGGTGCTGAATTCTTTTGAAAATCTGACCCTAAATGTTTTATATTTGAAAACAAACAAAATAAAACAGTTAAGTTGAATATAAAAAAGTACCTGAGCTTGGTCAAGATCTTGAAATCACACCCTGATATATCTTGAGAAAAGCTGCAAGAAGCCACCTCTTTGACCTTCAGACAAGTTATTCTTGTTATATAGTCATCCTTGCCCTTAAGATTTTATCATCCTATTCCTCCAAGCATGTGAAACTGCTGAAGTCAGTGTAATGAATGTAACTACATAGCCCACAAGAGGCCAGTGTGTATTTAAAGTTTGAACTGCTTAGATCCATATTTGTCCTGTGCTGAGGGACCCAGCTATCTTCCTGAGACTGCAGCTGTCTACTGTGCTTCCCATCAGCCAAAGGATACAGAAGGATCCACTGATGGTCTGAAAACTCATAGTAGGGCTCAACCAGGATCGTGACAGCTTGAAGAGAAGGTAAACTTTACATGAATAAATATTGCCTATAATGTTAAATCACTGGATATTCGGTAAATTTCTCTTCTGTGGGTATCTGGGGTGGAAAAGTGTTCTCTGACATGTTTTTAGCTTTACTTTAATTTTTGTTTTGTTCACTGTTTTGGGGTGGGAGGATTGACAGTTAAAAACCAATGAACCTCATGAAATACCACCTTGAAGCACCATTGCTGGAGGCATTTAAAACTAGTCTTAAAACGCTGTAGAAAATACACTGTAAGGAATAATCCTACACTAGCTTGAGGATGGACTAGACAACCTTTTCCATCTTGATCTTCAGCAACTGGCACAAAATTACCATTCTTCACACCAAATCTTTGTCATATGTACTTTAATGGTGTGGACCATCCATTTCTCAAGACCCAACTTTACTTGCAGATATTTAATAAGATGCAATCAAAATAAATATGACGTAGTAATCACATAAGAAAGAACAGGTGACTATCACCTCTGTGTGGTGGGGTCACCCAATTTATATATGTTCTCTGTGATTTCTCTCTGCCCCTGAGGGGAAAAGATTTGCCTACACTGTCATTTTGTATTCTTTCTTGCTCAAAGACCTAGGTACAAAATGGACCCTGGTGTTGGGCAGCAATATATGACAGTAAATGACTTATCTTTAAAGTCCAATATTTTGGGCCTTTGAAGCTCATGCTAGTCCCACAGGGAAGCAAGTAATCTCTAATGGTATAAAACTCTGTGCAAAGTAGCAGACCTTAAGCAATGACGTTTTTTTGTATAGAAGAGTTGTCGCTGGCCCAGGATTGAAATTTGCTTCTTCTTTGGCTCAGGCAAGGGTAATTTGGAGAGAGAGGCAATTCCACATTTGGGAGGAGAGGAAGAAGCATTCCTGTGGAGGTTGATTTTTAAACAATGGCAACTGTGTGAAGTTGCTTAGGGTTTTGAAATCTTAGAGTAAGTCCCAAGCCATATGGCTTATGGGGCAGAGGAGCAGGTGAGGTGATCAAAGGAGTGTGATAAATACATTTCTTCCATTAGCACTTGCTTCCAGCATAGGTGCTGACACCTTGGGTGCTCTGGGGCTGTAGCACTCACCAGCCACAGCTGTTGGGCGGCACTCCCCAGTCAGCTGTTTGTAGGCTCAGGGAAGGGGTTGGGGGAAGGCGGAGAGCAGCAGGGGTCTTGGGGAGGGAGCGGAGTGGTGGCGGGTCTCAGGACGGAGTAGGGGTGAAAAAGTAAAAGTCAGCACCTATGGCTTCCAGTGTAAGTCAGAGCAAAATGTGGTTCTTCCCAGTGTGTTTGGTATTAGAAAGAATTTCCCCTCTCCTGTCCTTTGCCCAGTCCGACCCATGACCATCACCTGTGCCAAAAAATATCGTATGCCAGGGAGGAAAGGATGAGAGAAGAACAAGAGAGGAGAGGGGAAGAAAGACATTTAAGGTGGTCTGTGAAAGCAGAAATCTTCCTTCACCTCCCTCTTAGCAAGCTTATTGTTTCCAAATAGTCACAACTTTTTCAAATCCTATCAGTAAGATGAAGTCTGAGTGGAACAGAGAAGGCCACAGGGATCGAGGGAACTCTGGGGATGTACTGGGACTGGAACTGTACCTCCCCACCTGTCCTCTACCCACAAGGAGCCAAGGGAGACTTCCCTCCAGTACAGACATGGGGATGCTAAACTGGCCTCCCCCGTACACCCTGGTTTAGGGGATGGGGTGGGAGGGGGCATGTCAGTGATAGGATGAGGATTCACTCTTAGCATATGATGCTATGGAGATTCTGGACTGTGAGGCAGCTCATGGGAGGCCGCCATAAATTAGAACACCCCTGGAGAGGCTCTCATTTATGCAGGGAGCCATTTTATCCCCACTGGCAGCCCAGAATCTCATGCTGTGGTGGGGTATATAAATCCCACACTAGAACTGAAGTGGTTATGGAGCAGTTCTGGTCCCAGCAGGGACCCTGCCCCTTCCCCCCAACCTTCAGAGCGTACTGCCACTGGAGGAAGGATCTTAAAGGGAATCCAGCAATGGGGCAGACGGGGGAACAGAATATATATACCCTGACAGCTCCTGACCCAAGCTGCCACAGAAGCCTCTACTGGGGAGCAAGGGACTACCAGTGGCGCCCAGCTGGGCTGAAGGATCAGTTACCCTTTTCCCCCACTGCTACTTGAAGTTGGACTTTGAGACTGCAGAGGGGTGGATGGTAGAAAGCAGCTCAGCAAGGCAGTCTTGGGGCACTCCCTGGTGCCTGTCATAGTTTGCTTCTCATAGTGCCCTGAGTCAAAGCCTGGTGAAGTGGAAGGCCTGGACTCCACTTCCAACCCCCCAGATAGGAGCATAAACCTCACTTCCACCCCTCCCAGGTGTAAAGAGAAGATAGACATGCCGAAAGCCTCGTGGCAAGGATAAGCCATCTATGCAGGCCAAGTGATACAGAGTGAGGGTCCTTCCCAGTTGTAAGGATGCAAGGCCCTCTACAGTTCACTGGACAATGCTACCCAAAGGGTTTGAATTGATGACCCAGACAGAGGGCTGAGTTGCCACACCCACTACTAGATGAGTTGCTGTCAGGTGGCATCAAAGACTGAGAGGAGGAAATTTGAGTGCCCAATAACATAATCACTAGGCGATGCCACCGATAAGACTGGCCTTCGGTCACAACTAGTTGCTTAGAGGCAGCATCAGCGACCAAGGGGAAATTGAGAGCCCAATGACCTCATCACTAGGCGACATCACCAATAAGCCTGTCCTCTAGTCACACACAGTCATAAAGGTGGCTTAAAGTTCCCCTTCCCCATGGATTTTGCCTTCTGCCCTGCATCCCCTGGAGGTGTAACACATAATCTCAACCCACATCAGACCAGGTCCTTGTTCCAGGAAAGCTGGGTGAGAGGAGATCAGGTTCCAGATGACGGTTCTCTGCTCTGACATGATTCTTTAATGCCACAAGAGTGTGTCAGGGACTCATGGATCTATGTTCTAGTCTTTGTTGTATATCAGTTGCCAAAGAGGACTTTTAACACTAGGGAAACAAAACGTTAAGGAGTTAACGGTACCCAGTCTTTGAGCAAGCAGAGGGAGAGTCAAGCATCCTTTCCACTCCTACAGTGCACTGGGTGGGCATGACCAATACCCATTGTGATTGCACTAGTGCAAGGGTTACTGGGTTCTAACACTGCTGTTGGTATGAGTATAACTAGTGGGAGCAGAAAGAGGGTTTGGCCTCCTCCCCCGGCCCTGCTGAGGAGGAAGTGAATACTGCACACTGTTCCAGGGTAGCACAGTGGGTATGCTTCTGACATGCTCCTTTCAGAGGTGAGGTGCCTGCCTGAGACACACTGCTTTCTGCAGCTCTACCTAAGGCATATGGACCTGCCTGTCCCCTGCTGCAGGCTGTGGGATGCACCCAGAGTCAAACTTTCTGCTCTGGGCCTTGCTTAGGGTATTTCTGTCCGTCCTTCTCTGATTCACTCTTTAAAATTAGTGGATTAAAAAACTCTGAGTAAAATCGAATGAATGGGCATCAGGGGCCTGCTCCTGCTCCCGCTCCCGTGCACATCAGTGGCAAAGCTCCTATTGACTTTCATGGTGCAAAATGAGGGCGTAAGTGTCTAATTACACGGAACGGTCTTTGTTTCAGTGAGTGGGCTTCAGTGAGAAGACTCCGGTTAGTAAGTGCTAGGTACATGAGTGAAGGTTGCAGGGACTTACTCTAAAACCTTTTAATAAATGATCAGAGCTGATGCAGTGCAGAATATTTTATGGTCACAGCCAGCTCCTCAGCTGGTGTAGGTCGATCTAGCTGAAAACACCAATTACGCTGGTTTACACCAGTTGAGAGCCAGTCCTCAAACAATAAATAGCTAAAAGCACTCCTAGTGAGGGGAACAGAGAAGAGCACAAGCTCTAGCAGGTCATGTGTATAAGTATGAGAAGTCAGACCAAGAAGGAATTTGAAGAGCAGCTGGCTAAAGACGTTAAAAACTAACAACAAGAAAAAAGTAAATATATCAGAAGCAGGAAGCCTGCCAAAGAGTCAGTGGGGCCACTGGACAATCAAGGTGCTAAAAGAGCACTCAAGAACAAGGCTGTTGTGGAGAAGCTAAATTAATTTTTTACATCAGTCTTTACTGCAGAGGATGTGACAGAGGACCCCACACCTGAGCCCTTCTTTTTAGGTGACAAATCTGAGGAACTGTCCCGGACTGAGATGTCAGTAGAGGAGGTTTGAGAACAAACTGATAAATTAAACAGTAATAAGTCACCAGGACCAGATGGTATTCACCCAAGAGCTGTGAAGGAACTCAGATATGAAATTGCCAAACTACTAACTGTGATATGTAGCCTATTGCTTAAATCAGTCTCTGTACCAGCTGGCTGGAGGGTAGCTCATATAGTGCCTATTTTTAAAAAAGGCTCCAGAGGTGATCCTGGCAGTTAAAGACCAATAAGTCTAACTTCAGTACCAGGGAAATTGGTTGTAACTATAATAAAATACATAATTATCACACTCATAAGCTCAATATGTTGGGGAAGAGTCAATAGGGCTTTTATCAAGGGAAAACATGCCTCGCCAATCTATTAATATTCTTTGAGGATATCAACAAGCATGTGGACAAGGGTGATCCAGTTAATATCTTTCAGGAAGCCTTTGACAAGATCCCTCACCAAAATGTCTTTAGCAAACTAAGCAGTTGTGGGATAAGAGAGAAGGTCCTCTCATGGATCAGTAACTGGTTAACAGATGGAAACAAAGGGCAGGAATAAATAGTCAGTTTTCACAATGGAAAGAGGTAAATAGCGGGGTCCCCCATGGACCTCTACTGTACTGTTCAACATATTTATAAATAAACTGGAAAAAGGGATACAGTAAGGTAGAAAATTTGCAGATGATGATACTAAGTTACTCAAGATAGTTAAGTCCAAAGCCAACGGTAAAGAATTACAAAGGGATCTCACTAAACTGGGTGATGGGCAACAAAATGGCAGGAGAAATTCAGTGTTGATAAGTGCAAAGTAATTCATATTGGAAAACATAATCCCAAATTTAAATAGAAAATGATGAGGTCTAAATTAGCTGTTATCACTCAAGAAAGAAATCTTGGAGGATTCCTGGATAGTTCTCTGAAAACATCCTCTCAATGTGCAGCAGCAGTCAAAAAAGCTAACAGAATGTGAGAAACCATTAGAAAAGGGAGAGATGATAGGACAGAAATTATCATGCCACTATATACATCCATTGTATATCTACACCTTGAATGCTGTGTGCAGTTATGATAGCCACAACTCAATGAGGATATATTAGAAATGGAAAAGGTGCAGAGAAGGGCAATGAAAATGGTGAGAGGTATAGAAGAGTTTTTGTCTGAGGAGAGATGAAAAAACTCGGACTGTTCAATTTAGAAAAGAGATGAATAAGGAGAGAGATGATAGAGGACTCTAAAATTATGAATGATATGAAGAAAGTGAATAAAGAAATTGTATTTACCCATTCACATAACACAAGTACCTGGGGGTCACTTGATGAAATTAATAGGCAGCAGGTTTAAAACAAATGAAAGGAACAACTCATGGTCATCCTGTGGAATTTGTTTCCATAGGATGCTGTGAAGACCAAATGTATATGTAGGTTAAAAAAAGAATTAAATAAATTCATGGAGGATAGGTCCGTCAATGGCTATTAGCTAACATGGTCAGAGATGCAACCCCAGGTTCTGGGTGTCCCTAAACCTCCAACTATCAGAAGGTGGGATTGAACAACAGGGGATGGATCACTCAAAATTGCCCTGTTTTGTTCATTCCCACTGAAGCATCTGGCAGGGCTTTGGAGCGGAGCCCGGAGCTGGAGCGAACCAGTAGATTTTTGCCCGGAGCTGGAGCGGAGCCGGACTGGAGCAATTCAAAAATTTGATTGTTCCAAATCCCTGGCATCTGGCACTGGCCACTGTCAGGAACAGGATATTGGGCTAGATCAGTGGCTCTCAATCTTTCCAGACTACTGTACCCCTTTCAGGAGTCTGATTTGTCTTGTGTACCCCAAGTTTCACCTCTCTTAAAATCTGCTTGCTTACAAAATCAAATACAAAAATACAAAAGTGTCACAGCATGCTATTTCTGAAAAATTGCTTACTTTCTCATTTTTACCATATAATTATAAAATAAATCAACTGAAATATTGTACTTTCAATATATAAGTATATAAATATTGTACTTAGCTATCAGTGTATCAGTGTATAGGACATAGAGCAATATAAACAGCTCATTGTATGAAATTTTAACTAGTGCTTTTTTATGTAGCATGTCGTAAAACTAGGCAAATATCTAGCTGAGTTCATGTAGCCCCATGGGTACATATACCCCTGGTTGAGAGCCACTGGGCTAGATGGACTATTGGTCTGAGCCAGTATAGCCATTCTTACATTCACTAATTTTGATCAAAAAGGCAGCATCTTGGAGCCTTCTGAAATGCATAATTTCAAAATCTTATCTTTTTAGCTCTTGGGTTAATAAGTGCTGAAATTGTTGTTCTGTGATAGTCCACCATAAAACATGATCCTTATTTGCTGAAAAAATACAAGTGCAGACATGGCACTGGAAGGCTTTATGTCTGAGTGGATCAGCTAGGCATGTTTTTTTTTTAATTCTGAATTTCATTCTGTCTCCCCTTTCTCCCCACCAAAGTTCACACACATACTGAGAGGTGCAGAAGTAAAGATATTTTCATCATGGCAACCGCAGTCATGCAAATGGAAACCATGGTCCAGCAACATCACTCCATTAAAGTCTCCAGCTCCCAGATGCAACATATGTCTCAGACCACCAAGATTGTGGGAGGCAAGTATCTTTTCAGTCTCTGGAAGCTGATACAACCTCAAAGGGTATTGTCATGGCTTTTAGATTATAAATCTGGCTAACATAAAGAGTGGTCTTTCTTTGTAATGCTTGCATTTCTGACTGCATGGAAGAAGATCATTGATCCAAATCAGTCCATGGACCAGGCTAGATATCACAGGCAAAAAACAGGCCTTAGGAGGCTAAAACCCAGTGCAAAGTGCATGACAACTGCAGTTATTGAAACCTCTTCAAGGGACTTATCTTTTGATAAGCAAGTTTTCTATCTAAGGGACTTATATAGCCCTCATTTTCATAGTATATGAGTGCCTCACAATATATGATGTATTTATCTTCACAACAACCTTTGTGAGGTAGGGAAGTGCTATTATAACCATTTTACAGATGGGGAACTAAGTCTCAGAGAGACTAAGTGACTTGTCCAAAATCATACAGAAAGTCTGTGGTGAAGCAGGATCTCAAGTCCCCAGGCTAGTGCCCCGTGCACTGAGCCATCCTTCTATCAGGGTTTCAGCTGATCTAAATAATTTTCAATACAATTAATGGACATTGGGGAGCCTTCCCTCACAACAAACAAACACCTCAAAAGCCACATTTCTGTTCCTCCTGACTAATATATTTTTCTTCTAATAGAGGAAGTTGTTTCTAGGAAATCTTCTACCACTGTGGAGTCCTTCAGCATGGTGACACGCTCCTTTGAGATCCCTTTAGGAGAAAGCATCCCTGAATTTGTGGAGAAGCCTCATCCACTGACAGCCCCTGAGGGTAAGCAGCACCCCATTCCACTGTAAAGTCACCTCATTACCAGGACACTAATGATATAATGTTTCAAAACAAGTGTCTGAAATGGACACACCAAACCTGCACATGTGGATGCAAACAGGGCATTGCATGTGCAAAACATGTAGTTGAACACACAAAATGGATAACTGTTAGGGTTGTCAAACGATTAAAGATATTAATCACTATTAATCACGTGATTAAAAATTAATTGTGATTAATCGCACTGTTAAACATTAGTAGAATACCATTTATTTAAATATTTTTGGATGTTTTCTGCATTTTCAAATAAATTTATTTCAATTATAACAGAGAATACAACGTGTACAGTGCTCACGTTATATTTATTTTTCATTACAAGTATTTGCACTGCAAAAAATAAAAGAAAAAATATTTTTCAGTTCACATAATACAAGTACTGTAATGCAATCACTTTATCATGAAAATTGAACTTACAAATGTAGAATTATGTACCAAAAAAACCTGCATTCAAAAATAAAAGTGTAAAATTTTAGAGGCTACAAGTCCACGCAGTCCTCCTTCAGCCAATCACTCAGACAAACAAGTTTGTTTACATTTGCAGGAGATAATGCTACCTGCTTCTTATTTATAATGTCACCTTAAAGTGAGAACAGGCATTCGCATGGCACTGTTGTAGCTGGCATCACAAGATATTTATGTACCAGATGCACTAAAGATTCATATCTTCCTTCATGCTTCAACCACCATTCCAGGGGACATGCGTCCATGCTGATGACGGGTTCTGCTCAACAACAGTGCAAATCAGTGTGGAGCGACACACGTTCATTTTCATTATCTGAGTCAGATGCCACCATCAGAAGTTGTTTCTTTTCTTCTTTTTTGATGGTTTGGATTCTGTAGTTTCTGCATAAGAGCATTGCTCTTTTAAGACTTCTGTTTAGCATATCCGCCACCTAAATACCTTGCAATGCTGGCTACAAAAGTACCTAGTAAATGCCTGTTCTCACTTTCTGTGACATTGTAAATAAGAAGAGGGCAGCATTATCTCCTGTGAATGTAAACTAACTTGTTTGTGTCTTAGTGATTGGCTGAAAAAGAAGTAGGACTGAGTGGACTTGTAGGCTCTGAAGTTTTACATTGTTTTGGTTTTGTAACAAAAAAATCTACATTTGTAAGTTGCATTTTCACGACAGAGATTGCACTACAGTACTTGTATGAGGTGAATTGAAAAATACTGTTTCTTTTGTTTATCATTTTTACAGTGCAAATATTTATAATAAAAAATATACACTTTGATTTCAGTCACAACACAGAATACAATATATATGAAAATGTAGAAGAACATCCAAAATATTTTATACATTTCAATTGGTATTCTATTGTTCAACAGTGTGATTAAAACTGTGATTA
Organism: Gopherus flavomarginatus; assembly: GCF_025201925.1. Lineage (NCBI taxonomy): Eukaryota > Metazoa > Chordata > Testudines > Testudinidae > Gopherus > Gopherus flavomarginatus. Next base: position 53,250,778 of record NC_066621.1, read on the forward strand.
ATCGCGATTAATTTTTTTAATCACCATTAATTTTTTTGAGTCAATCATGTGAGTTAACTGCGATTAATCGACAGCCCTAGTAACTGTGCATGCAAATGCCTGATTTCATTTGCAAATGCCTGCCCTGTGTACTCATCCATTTGGTCAGGTATATATCAACTATTTATTTTTAGGGCCTTGGCCTGCGCACATTGAAATATATGGCAAAACTCCCGTTGACCAAAGGTGCAGATCAGTCCTTAGTGAGAGCCAATTAATCATGCCTGCCTTCCTCAGGCAAACCTCCCATCTGGGGAAGTTTTGCCTACGTATGGCCAGCAGAACATGGCCCTTGTAAATAAACATGTAAATAAATAAGTTCTCCAGTCATCCATAGTGTCTTTCCAGGAAAAGCGGAGTATACAAGATATGAATGTCTAATGTAAAACCAAAAGAAAGACTTTTCAAGTCTTCAGTGCCCATCTTTCACATAAAGGGGACAATCCCATTTTTACCTTTTCCTAAAAGTGCAGATCACTTTTAATGAGCCAGTATAACCGCCGGTATAACTCCACTGGAATCAATATAATTACATTAATCTGACCTTTTCCAAAAAGGAAAAGTGGTTGTACTGTTAAGATGACCCCAAGTAATTTAGGTGAATGTAGAGTAACTACATAATGGATAAATGTTGTTCCTTTTCAATTCCTCGCTCTAATATTTCTCCTCCTTGAATTTCAGGAGACAAAGCAGTATTTCGAGCTAAAGTGAAAGGTAACCCCAAGCCCAATGTAACATGGAAAAGAGAAAGTGGGATACCAATAAAAGAAGGTTCAAAAATGTTTTTTGATAGTATCAATAAGGAGTTTGTGCTAAAGGTAATGTATGTCTGTCACTATTTTTGGCTTGTAATTGATTATGTTATCATTATCTCTATAAAAAAGCACTACAGCATTCTTCAGCAATGGTCTAAGATTCTGTAGTTTGCCATAGCGCTGCTGTAGGATTTGCGGGGATTGCTTCCGATGTCCAAATGATGACATTCAGCCCTGTACTGAGCACAGGGCCTTGATCATGAGCACAGTCCATTTTCTATGGTACTTATTTGTACAGGGTCTAGCACTCTGGGGCCGTCATTTTTCATTGGGGTTGCCAGGCACTACTGTAATGGAAATGATGATACTAAATAATGCCGGTGGACCACTTATGTCCCATTTCAGCCCTATTTCATATTTGAGGTCATTTGCAACAAAAGTTCTGCCCTTATGTCCACCTTCCTGCATATCTCCCATCAGCTCTGTTCTTGACCCTATCCTAATTCATGTCATCTTCAAGGCAGTCCTTTATGCTCACCAGCCTGCCAGCTGATGCATCCTAAGCTCCTTCCCTGTACTCCTCCACAAAGCTCCCTCGTGAAAACCCATCTATTCCACGGGCCTCAAACCCAGTAGCTGTGCTGTTCTTTGTTGGATGCTGTCCATGCATGGTTTGGGTTACATTCATCTCTGCACAAAGGGCCAGCCTAAAGGACAGACCAGGGAAGAAACTCAACTATTTTTGCTGATAATATATCCCATTTCAGGGCAAGAATCTCTAAATATAGGACCTGATCCAAAGCTTATTGTAGTAAATTTAAAGACTCCCTGCCCCAGATTCTTAAAGGTTATTAGGCACCTAAGCTCCACTGACTTCAGTAGGTTTTGGATCAGGTCACTAGTGCTTGACCTTAATTTCCGTAATCGCTTGAGTAGGGGGTTGCAGGATTGGGCTCCAAGGTTCTCCCTCAAGGGTTTCTATTGTCAACAGATGATTTCATAAACTCGTGGAAAAATAGAGTTTAAAAATAAATACATAATGGAATTCCTGAGTCCACTTGAATACATTTGAGCCACTAACACATGGACAAAGAGGACGAAAATGTTTCTTCTTCCAGCTGGAATCCCTCACCGCGGATGATGCTGATAACTACAAGTGCATTGTTTCCAATGACCATGCTGATATTATCTACACTGTGTCCTTGATTGTGACTGAAAGTAAGTGCCTGGAGTCCAGCTTGATTAATAACTAGACTAATCAATTAAGAATGAGATTTGGAAGGATCCAATTAGCTCCTTTTAGGAATGTCAGTGAATGATACTAATGCTTACTTACAAGTGAGTTTTCACTACCAGGTGAGGAAAAAACTACCCTGGCGTACTATTTTTTATTTCTGCAAGATGTAATGACTGTAATAGTCGAGATTTAGCAATCAAATCAGGATATTTGACATTTTAATATTTCACAGCTTTCTTGCTATCTAATTTCTATCTGTGATACTTATCTCCCTGCTGCCCCGTTACCATATTGTCTGAGTGCCTTGCAATCTATGGTGCATTTATCCCCACAATATCCAAAAGAGGTAGGGAAATGCTATTAACTGAGGCACACAGAGACTAAGTAACCTGCCCAAGGTCACACAGGAAGTCTGTAGTGAAACAAGAAACTGAAATTGGTTCTCTTGAGCTTGCAGATAGTATTCTAACCACAGGGCCATCCTTCCTGTCAGAGCAGGAGTGAGATTCACCCCACACAGAGGGTTCACACAAGGTCTAAGAAGGTTTGAGGTGGTGCAGAGGATTTGTGAGGGTCTCTGAACTGGAGGAAATTTCATCTCAAGCACTAAAAAGCAGACGGATCTCAACATATCTACTGTCCAGTTGGGCCATCAGGTGCACCTTTAAACTCCTCCACTTCACCTCTGGTGTGTTCCTGTGCACTGCATTGGGACCCTTGTTAGCCTTTCTGTAGACACACTTGTCACAGTCCCCCTTTGTTCATTTTGATTATTAACGATGAGAATTTTCCCATCATTTTCGGGTGGTGGGAAAGTGATGCTTACTGACATATACCTGTGAAAGGCCAACGTTTGCATGGCAAACATCTTGCACTGCCATATGGGAGTTCTGGGTTTGGCAATGAGTTCAGCACTCTCCTTGTCTCAGTCCTTCCCTTCCCCAAGGGTAAGAGTGACACGGGGCTTTTGGTTAGCTCCATTTTATTCTTATGTTGGCTTGTCAAGACGCAGCGAGGAGATGTAGTAGCCCCAGAGCCCTGACAAAGCACACACAGCTGGCACTACTAGGAACCAAGCGTCTCACACAAAGCTGTAACTTCCATGGAGCATCTTACCTCAGAAAAGGCTGTACAGTCATACCCTCAGAGGAGCAACAGCATTTCCCCTCCACTACACAGTTTGACCAGTGGATCCACCTAGTTACATATCGACAGCCCATTCCGTGCCTCATACTGCAAACTTGTAGACAGCTGCTGTCAAGCACTGCTCTGTAGAACAGGTTTGGGATGGTGCTCAGATCTCCCTGCATGGCATTTTCATGTCTTAGGCCTGTCCAGCAGCTTTTGAGACTTGCTGCAGGGCATCAAAGCCAAGGAATCCCTCATGGTGTTATTTGTGTTGTTGTTTATTATTATGCTTCAGCTGACTGAATACAGTTGTTTGCTTTGGGATTTTCTAATTTTTTTTCAGGTCAAGAAAAATTGGATTTCAAAAAAATGCTTAAAAAAAGGTGAGGAGTTTTATCTCTGGGGGATTTATGTATTAGTTCTTTATTTTTATTTCTATATTTCAAAAAGCTGAGTGGGTGCTGAGAGACACTAGGCTGTTTCTACAGAGCCACTTTACAGAGCAGAACAACAGTACAAGCAGTGCAGGGAACTGCTCATGGCTCCCGGCTTTGGGACTGCCATGTTCAGAGTCAGTAACTCACAGGTCAGCCCGCGTTTACCCTCTGGTCTCAGCACTAGAGGAGAAGGCAACTCCCAGCAGATTCTATGACAGCGGTGCCAGGGAATTCTCCCCTCCCTCCTTCCAGCAGTAGGGGAGACTAATTTCCTGCCCCTTTATCCCACAAGCGGGGAGCCCCATTCTTGTTTGGAATCCTACCAATAGGAAGTCTGGCCCTACAGCTTCCACAGGCAGGAGCCCTGTTACATCCAAAGCTGTAGAGGTGAGAGAAGCTTTCATCACTTTGAAATATACCCTGAATTATATGGGGTCTATGCACAGGGGCCCTCCTGCTCCAAAGAAGAAAGCGAAGAAGGTGACTGATGAGAAGGAAATGCTTGAAATCCTCTCCAAGGTGCCGAAAAAGGACTTTGAGAAGGTCTGCATGGAATACGGCTTCACCGACTTCCGTGGGCTCCTTAAGAAGCTAAAGGAGATGAAGAAGAAAGTGGAGGTTGAGGTTAGTAATGCCGTCAGCTTTCAGAACACCTTGAACATACATTTCTATTTTTGTGTCTCTAATGAACAACACTCCTACGCATAAACCACACTACAGTAATGGCCTTCAGAGGCAGCATTGCTAAACACTTTACAGAGAGTGAGCTGTAAACCAAGGAGAAAAGGATTTCATTAGAGATGGGCCTGGAAGAAAATCCAAATCCAAACAAATTAGCAGGGAAAGGGCAGTTCAAAATCTAAAACTGGATCCACATCCAAGTTTTGAATCTGGTCCTCTGGCTTGGATTTTCAAAGGGGCATAAAGTTATTAGGTGTCCAAATCCCATTGAAATTCAGTGAGGGGAATGTGCCTTCAGCCCCTTAGAAAATAATGAATGTTGTAAGAAGAATTTTCATTGTAACAAAAGACTCCACTTGCTCAGCCAGAAGCTTTCTGTACTATTGTTTATTATCTGTATTATGACAGCACCTTGAGATTTTATCCAAGATCAGGGCCCTATTGTGCTAGGTGCTGTAAAACATAGACAGAACTTGCTCTAAAGCATTACCATCCAAATAGAGAAGGGAGCCAAGGGAAATATTAACATCCCATTTGCAGATGGAGAGCTGACACAGAGAAAAATTAAATGACATGCCCAAGATCATACAGGGAGTCTGTGGCCAGGAATTGAACCTAGCTCTGCTGTGTTCCTATTCAAGTGCCTTAATCCCAAGGCCATTCTTGCTCTCTACATGCACAAAAACAGTACCAGATGTCCAGAAGATGGAAACCGTTGCTTTTTAATTATCACAAATTTCAAGAACTAATACAAAATAAAAATAATAGTAAAAAATCTATTAGTAATGGGAACAAAGATCTAGTCCACTTTGAGTTGTGGGAAGTAATACAGATTTCTGTTATATTTTTTCATACACTGATCTTGCAGGCAGTCAAAGTTCTAAAACCTCTTGAAGATGTCTCAGCTAAAGTGGATTCCACAGCTATATTTGACACCATTCTGGAACTGAGGGACCCCAATACTAAGATGACATGGTATAAGGTAACCTCCCATATTTCGTTTGGTTTGACTAACATAGGTGGAGGTACTGAGATTCAATCTGCCAGTGTTACTTAACTGAGGGTTTAGCTATTCTAGCTACACGTTCACTTGTGGGTGGGGAAAGGTGGTAAAAATGCTCTGTATTATTCAGTGTCCTGTCTGACAGGGTCTGTTTGAGGGGTGTACAACTAGTCCTACTCCTTCCTTTTGCTTTAGGTAAAGACACTGGAGTGCTACATCTTTGGTAAAGAATCTCTCTAGCACAGATTCCCCTATCTTGGTTTCTTTTCTTTTCAATTTTTAGAAATCCCTCCAACTGCTGACTCTCCATTTATTTTGCCTGCAATCATGATAGGCCAACTAACTCCTGATGTTTTACACAGTCCGCACAAAACCACAGCGAAGTCAGTGCCAACTAAGGACTAAGCAAAAATGAAGAGCCAGATTCTGGTGTCCTTCCTCTCATTGAATGGTACTTTACATCGCAAGTCAGTGCACTGATTTCAGTGAGACAATTTACGAAGTCAGATACAATGGGAATAAGAACACCAGAATATAGCCCTGAGTTACTGTGAGTTAAAGATGCCATGTTCTCGGTCACAATAATTACCCCTCTCAGCACTACATGATGTATTTTTCTAGTAGCCTATTACAGCCTCTGAAAGGCTGGCCTGCCTGGGCAAAGCATCATTGCTGATCACTGATTTCTATCTGAAACTAGCCAGTGGGCACGTAGATTGAGGACTATTATTGTAAGGTTTTTTACAGTGCAGCCCCATTGCTGGCTCAGCTGCTGGACAAGCCTCTTAAACGTGGTGTTGTACATATTCCACATGCACCTGTGCCTCTTGGAAGAGCCTTTCAAAGGTGCAGCATTGTCAAAGATGTCACCGTTCTCCTTTTCAGGGTAATGATCCCTTGCGTATGCAGTACTGCCTAGGAAAATATGAAATAAAGCAGATGGGTACAAAGTATATGCTGTACATCTTAAACGTGAATGAAAAAGACTGGGGCACCTACAGTCTAATTGTAGCTGACAAGAAACTCTCAGCACAACTGAAAGTGATAGGTAATCTTTTATTTTTAAATGCATGATAGTGCGTATGTCATGATGAAACTGAAGATTACGTACTTAAAAGGACACTGTCAAGGTTGGTGAGTCAAACTGGAATCTATATATCTTTTCTTATATCTATCTGCAACATCCATGACTCACTGGTCTTTCTATCCTGAAACAGAAACCCACTACTGTACATGGCATGATCAACCTCACAATAACCACTGTGCACATACGATTAAGGGATGTACGTCTGAGATGGTAAATTTCAGCATGAAGCTCGGTTATTATACACAATAGGCCAAATTCCCCACTGACGTCAATGGGGTTGGCTGGGATATGAATCAGCAGAGTGTAAGAGGGAAAGATGTTTTTCATCATTTACACCTTGGCAGTGTCCTTTTAATGGAAGTGAACCGTGCTTACACAAAGTCACCGGGAATGGAGGGGAATGTACATGCCCAGAGAAGATGGGAAACTTTTCTCCATTGTTAGTCCTTGCTGTTACAGGACAAGTGTGTGGTTGCAGTTTCTCAGGAAATCATTGATCCTGTCCATTTTGCATACAGCAACAAAGCTGCCTTAAATTACAGCTCAAATCATCAGGATAAAGACTGTCGCCTTCCTTACCCACAGTACTCCTGTTACTCCCCTTATCTTCCAACTCTTTCTGTTGTAGCTGGCCCATCTCCTGGGGACATGTTCTGCTACTGTTATTTGCAGTGGGAAGGATCTTATTTCGCTACTTGTTTTCAAGGGGACCACAGGAAGAATAAGGTCCTCCTGGTGCTGTCAGTTCTCATTCTTTATTCATGAAAGTAAAATATTACACTATGTGGCAAATGCAAGTAGATGGATTTGACACAGAGTATCCAGTAGGGTGACAAACTCCTCCCCTTAGGCCACAAAGTGATCATGGAACTGCTCTGTTTCTGATACAGCAGCCTCAGGAGTGTCTGACCTGACTGCCGTCTCTCTGCATGGCAGATGGCTCCAGATGAAACTCCAGGAAGGTTTCTGGATCTCGGCTGTGCTGACCTGAGGTCATTTGCTTTACAGTGACTAGAATAAAGGGGAGAAAAAGAATAGAAGTAAGGCAGAAGAACTGGAATAAGAAGCAGTGTGTGCACTGGTGATCAGCTTTGTAGGAAAATTTTCAACTTTTATTAAGTCCCAGGGACCATTATCAGCCATAGCATAAGTGGACGCAGGTCTCTGTGAAGTTATAAGAGATGTGCCAGCTTATTTTAAGGATGAATTTGTCCCTGTTGTCTCCATGCAAAAGAAATCAAAATGGTAGGGCCTAGTTATTAGGTGAGGCAAATCAATGTAGCTCTATTGACTCCAATGGAGCTATGTTGATTTACTCCAGCTGAGGATCTGGCCGAACACCGTGTAGGAAAACCTCCTACATTTAGGAACAAATTTAAACTGTTAGCATGACTGTTTGTCTGTCAACATCTTAACAGATGAGCCCCTAAAGTTCCTGGCAGAACTGAAGCCATTGAAAGTGACAGAAAGGCAGACAGCAGTGTTTGAAATCCGCCTGTCCAAAAAAGTGCCCAATTTCACCTGGAAGTTCAATGGGAAGGAGCTGAAGCGGGATGACAAATATGAGATCATCACATCTGACGATGGATTAACCCACACATTGAAAATTAAGGATGTTCGGCCCAGTGACATTGGAGAGTTTAGCGCCCAGGTTGGGGATCTGGTGCAGAAAGCACCACTCTTCATTGAACGTAAGTGATGCAGGGATGGCATGCCTGACCAGCATGTATGTAATCAAACCCTTCACAGCAGCATTTGAATGGGGGACCTACAGAGATAAAAAGCACCACCAACTCCATTAGCTGAAAGTAGTAGCAGACTCATCAAGTGCTTTTGTGGATCAGTTATTGAAGAGGACAAAGACCATATGCTTCTGTTGTGGGTTCCATAGACTGTAGGAAATTTTAGAAGAAACCTCTCATTAGTACTACCATAGGTTCAGAAGGCACAGTCCCTACCTCATGGACATTTAGCTCTTTATCATTGTCAAACTAATCTGATTTAAAACACAGAGGGCAAATGCACAGGGAAATTTGATGGGAAAGGTAGGAGTTTATCATCAAAAGCACAATAAGACTTATTGATTACATGAAAATAGAGATCAATCAAAATGGAGCAAAGAAAAAAAACATGTATTCCACTCAGAATCTGCTGCATTTCAACAGAAGAGATGATCCCCTGTGTATGCTTTGCATCAGTTTAAGGCTGCAAAGCTCTTCAGGGATCTTGTGCAAATGTAAGATCAGTGCTATCACCAGTATTGTGATAACCGTAACCAACACTACAATACTTTGGATTCCTTTCTAATATTGTTTTTGGTGAAAGAGCTATCTCCATCACCCTACTCATGTGGCCCCAGTACTTTACCCTCCCAATCTCTCTGTGATTCCTGTCCATGCTACTCCGTGCCCTCAGGAAAGGTTTTCAACCTACCCTTCTCAGATGTGTCCCACAATTCTTTGCAGTCATTACCAAGGGGCTTCAAATAGAATCAGCATCATTGGTTTGGAGGTATTTGAAGAAGACTGGTTGCAAACAACTAATCAAGTCCTTTTCGGTGGAACTATAGAGTTAAGGAATAGGAGCTGGCCTCTCACGTTTCAGTTTAGGTCTCCACCCAAAGACTATTACATGAGGCACCAAGGTTTTGCTCAGACAGCAGTGCATGCTCATCAGGGAAAATATGTCACCTACAGAAATGGCAGCCATCTTGGAAGTAAACTTCCAAGCTTGGGATCTCTCTCCCCCACAGCAACATATTAATACTCTGCTTAGGTGATACTAACAGACCCTCTCTAGCCTTGATTTCTAAGATTATTCCCCAAATATGAAATTTCATACTGCTGATCTCTTTACCCTCCCTCTTTCTCAAGGAATTCCAATTAAATTTGTCAGCAACCTGAAGAATGTCCGAGTCAAGGAGAAGGGGAAAGCTTGCCTGGAGTGCGAGCTGACCTCTAAAGATGTTACGCTGAAGTGGATGAAGGATGGGAGGGTGATTGAGAGGTCTGACAAATACAGCATGACACATGAAGGGAAGAGGGCAGAGCTGATCATTGACGATGCAGAGCTGAGTGACTCAGGAGAGTACACAGTGGTTGCTATGCAAGATAATGACCCAACGGAGTACTGCAGCACTTCTAGTGTAACTGTGGAAGGTAAGGGCAACTAGGTCAAGAGAGTGGTTTGAATTGAGAAAAGAAACAAACTTTTAATCGTGCTGCACTGTTCTACATTACAGAGATGCTGTGTTGTCTAGTGGTTACAGCAGGGGACTTGGTATCAAGTGACTTGGGTTCTGTTCCTCACTCGGCAGTGTCCTTTCTGTTTGACATGGGGCAAATCACTTCACCTCTTAGTGCATCTGTTTCCCTATTTGTAGAGCAGAGATAATAGATAACCATTATCTGCTAAGTGCTTTTCTTTGATCCAAGATGCTATATAAGCGTAAAGCAGTAGATCTCAAATTAAGACCTTGCATACGGCATCTGAAACTCACAAGTATTCAGTGTATTGTCTTTGTGATTTTAATCAGTGTGAGCATAAGGGAGTCTTATCCTGATGCTTTAAAGTGTCCCATACAGCGTCTGATTGCCTCCCACCTAGTACTAGTAGTACATAAGCCACAGTTTCAGCAGATCACTGGTGTAAATATTAATGATCATTATTGTTACATTAACAAATATTGTAATGTTGTTATTAGTTCTGTAGAATAAACTACCGTCTAGAAAATTCAATGGAAAGAGGCAAAGCCAGAAAGAGGGAAAAAAATCACCACAACCCAGCTGCATGCACCTAGCACCGCAGCTTAAACCAGAATCAGATTTTTCTGAGCCACTTTCTGAGCTCTAGTGGCCTTTACCATATTCAAGTGACTAATGGTGGAGGCAGATTTACTTTGATTTATACCAACCTTCCTGCCATAAAAAGTGTTTGTCTCATAGAAGCCCAGCTTAAAGAGCCAGCCCACAGAATGAATGGATAAACACCCATTTCCTCACTTAAAGCCAGACGGTATGGCAGGGCAGGGGCCATGCACAGACCTGTCTTTCAGGAAGGATAGGCTCAGGATGAAGCTCGGTGTTCATAATTCCGGGAAGGATGGAGAGACCAAATGCAACACAGGTTTAAACAAGGCCAGCTGGGGGCTTGGGTATACTCTGAGAGGGAGGTTTGACCCCACCCCCACTGTGACCCTGCCCCAGCACTGAGGCTCCACTCCTGCATGGGGTGGCAAAGACAAGGGACTCCACTCCTTGGTGTCACACCACCCTTTCCGCAGACCACTGCTCCTCATCTCCAGGTGAACTGGGGTCTGTTCTGAAAGAGAGGACTCTTCCACACCCACCTGAACAGAGGACTCGGGGTGAGGGGGAAGGAGACTCTGCCAATACCACCTCAGCAGAGCCAAGATGGGGTGGCAACAAAAGCTCTTCGCAATGCAGTCTTCTACCAGAGTAGTTTGGCATGGGTTCCCCACCACACCCCGTGCCCAAGATCATGGTGTTTCAGAGTTAACAGCCCTTTGAAATGAATGTGGCGATTCACTGTTTTACAGCTATTGTTTCAGGCTCCTTGCAGACTCAGGCAGAGGTCACTGCATGGGTTACACACGGGTCACATTTTCAGCATATCTCTGTGCAGCCATGAGGGCTATAAAAAGAATGGTTTTAAAATGAAAACTCAGATTCCTGTGCCGCCATGTGCCTAGAGAGACTATCCCTTAACCTGGCCCTGGGTTTGTGGAATGTCCCTGTTCATGTCAGGTTGAATTTGGCTCTTTGTCTTCAGGGGAAGGGAGGGAAGAGGCCAACACAGAGTGATATATGAGTGCCATCTACAGGCCACTTGTTAGAATGACATAAACAGCCACTGTTTTTGAGCTTGGTAAATTCATAAAATTGAACTTATCAATTAGAGACAGGAGCCAGTGTTTGATCCTAATAAATGTCTAGTTGTTTATCCGAACTGAACCAAACACTTTTATGGTATGAGATTTATCCCTTGCTAATTCTGTGCTTTGGTGCAGAAGCGCTCGGTGAACCAAAGTTGTTTTTACTCATTGTCCTTATTCACTTATTCCTTACTCTCCCTGGGATTTTTTTTCAGAGAGATTCGCTACAGTCAAGAGCGGCATGTCTGATGTTCAGGCTCCGACTGGGAACCCAGCAGAGCTCTGCGTTGTCCTCAATGATGAGAAGGTAGAGGGAGTTTGGCTGAAGGACGGAAAAGAGGTAAAAAGTTTACATTGTAATTAGAAAAATGAAGGGCTGGAAAAACTTAGTGTGGTTTTTGCCTGAGTTAGGACTGCAGGAATTGGCCCAGTGTTGCTAACTTGGAAAGGAACCTAGAATAAGGACAAACAAACTGGTTTAAGTCTTCCCAACTCAAATGGAACCTCAGTCTTCTTTATGTTTTGAAGCCCTTTAGGTTGGCACCCACCCTTTGTGTGTTTATCAACTATCTTCCTCTGCCAAGCACCCCACAAGTCATTGAATCACTCCCTTCCCACATCTTGTAACCAACCTTCTCAGCCTCTTCCTCTTTCTCACTGAATCACATCCTTCCCCACAGGATCAGCAGGTCTCCCTCCCCCCAGGTCATCAGCAAATTTGGCAGTGTATCCACCGGACACCAAGGTGCTGCCCCAGTCAGATTTCATGGGCAGAGTGGCTGGTCCAATGAGAAGCACCGATTATTCAGATCCTCACAGTGAACACGTAACACTCTACACTGACATTCTTTTCAGCCAAGAATCACAACGCATTTTACAAGCATACAAGCCAGGATTCCTGACTCTTTGTCCCTTGTTCTAATCAGGCCCTTATAGTCAAGAATCTCTGATCAGGTCTTTTGTAAGCTGCCTTAATCTTCCTTTCAGATCACGGATATGACAGGGATCCAGATAGTCAAGCAGGGAGCTGTCCACAAATTGATCATTGACAAAATGGGAGAGGAACATGAAGGGAAGTACACATTCAGAGCCAAGGGGGCAGAAAGTGAGGCCACCGTTGCCATTGCAGGTACTACCTCCTTTACTTAACGCTACTCACCAATCAATCACTTGCAGGTGTCGGATCAAATTTCTAACAGGCCTCCTTCCTGGGGCCTGCCACATTTGCAGGCTCATCCATTTGTGTGTGCAAAACCCCATTTCTTGATACACAAAAGGGCATTTGCTCACACTTTAATGGGAATAAATCAGGAAATCATTTTAAGTGGCTAGATTCAGAGGGCCTACCTTTAAGCATCGCAATTTGAAAAACGTGGCCTGAACCATTTTTTGAGTATTGCTTCTGTAGGAACAAGAAGAAAAATCTTCTAGTAGGAAAATTTTTTTTGCTTAACTCTTGGCAGACAGATGGCGCTAATTGAACTCATCAAACTCCCTTCACTTTTAACACAGCAGTCAGCCTGCCTCTGTCCTCTAAATGAGGGAGGCTCCTCCTGGTGATTGCTACTGAGACATCAGGCAGAGTTTATCACAAACTAGCTATTAACGTGAACATTCCAGATTAAAAAAAATGTAACTGAACTGTTTAATAAAAACCCACATTGAGCAATGGGTGGGGTTACAGATGGTGACCTTTTTTTGTTCATAAAAGGATTTTTTGACAAAAAGTGGCCTTTTATAAATGACATTTTTCATGGAAAAAATTTGTTTCTAAAAGTTGAGGGTTGTGTGCACAAAAAATGAAAACAGAAATTGTTTCACGGAGACGGGGAGATCAGTTTTTCATTGACAAACAGGACAATTTCAGCAAAATGTGTTTTTTTTAATTATGAAATCTTTTTTATAAAAAAACTGACAGAAAATACTGTTTTCCAGCCAGCTCTAGTGGAAGCCCTATTCTGCAACACTTACTCATAGTGCACAATACTTTACTATTCCCGCAGTACCTTACTCTGCAAGTAGTCTCACTGGTTTCATAGAACCAAAGGGTTAGAAGGGACTGCCAAGGTCATCTAACCCCCTGCCAAGATGTAGAATCCCTATGGAACCGCATTTGAGACCTCCTTCCAATCTAACATCACTCCATGAATAATTACTCGTCGTTTGCAGTTGCTTAAGCAATTATGTGTGCACTTAATGGTTACATAATTTCATAATACTCAGAAGAATTTGGCCCTTGGTCAGGAGCATCACAGGTACTTAGCCATGTGCCTTGCAGAGCTTAGAATCACCACAGAATCTTCAGCCCTCTGGAACTCAGGGGCTTCTTGAGACTGATGCTCCCTGGAGACCCCTTGTCTCCTCTTCTGCTGAGCTGGACAATCTTGGGCAAGCCAGACAGGTCTCTGTACAGTAATTGGGAAAACTGGAATATCTGAATCCAAATGTAGTGAACATACTGGGTTCCCTTCAGGACCTTCATAAAATCAGGGCTTCTATCATTAAAGAATTTGAGGGTGAGGGAGCTAAGACCTTGAACAATGCCACCATTGCAGGGGAACTCACTAATGCATGAAAAGCACCAAAGTACCTTTGTGGCTACAGTTATTCATGTGTCTTTTCCATTTTTTTCCAAGATGTTCCTGTCATTGACTCATCTGTGCTGGAGCTTTTGGCTGCACACCCAGTGACTGTGAAGGCCGGGCATACAGCATACATCAAGGTCCCATTCAAGGGAAAGCCACTGCCAAAAGTCACCTGGTTCAAGGATGGTATTGAGGTGACAGAGGAAGAGAAGGTTGTGATGGAAAAAGCCAGTGACTATGCAACGCTCACAATAAAAAAGTGTATGAGAGAAGACAGTGGAAACATTATGCTGAAGCTGAAGAATGATTGTGGTTCAGCTGTTGCTAATATGTTTCTCAACGTTGTTGGTAAGTCCTGAACAAATCATTTATAGCAATTCACTGGTTCTGTAGACATGTAGAGTTGTAAAAGTGCATTCTGAGGCCACTGTGGGCCCAAAGCTCAGAAGTCCCTGCATGGGGGACAGAATGTGACTCAGAAGATCAGCTGGTGTAAATTGGTGTAACTCCAACACCGATTTACACCAAATGAGGAGATAGCCTTCTAAATAATGGCCATCCACTCACTGTTTATCTCCCATTGTTACAGACAAACCAAAACCACCTCAAGGTAAAGTGGAATTGCTAGAGCGTACGGGAAAATGCATTAAAATGAAATGGAAAGCACCCAGAGACAATGGAGGAAAGCAAGTGACCCACTTCATCATTGAAAAGAAAATGGCTGGGAAAAAGTCATGGATCAAAATTGGGGAAACTGACAGCAAACACACCACATTTGCCACTGATAAGGTTGAGGAAGGTAAAGCCTATCAGTTCAGAATCATTGCTGTCAATGCAGAAGGTCTGAGTGATCCACTGGAGACAGAAGAAATCTTTGCTGGAGAACCTATTGGTAAGCACCTGAGTGTGCCAGAGCTGCCATTTTTAATGTGGTTTTATTTTTGCTCCTTCCCGCCCTCAAGAGGGTATTGTCTCTTTTTTGGCTTTCTGCACTTCGGGGCTGAAAGCTCCAAGAAGGGCAGGCCCTTTGTAACCATCCCTTACTTGGTCTGACAGCAGGGTTTGAACCAGGGACAATGTCCTTTGATGGCAAGCAGTAGGGTATTCAAAAACTGTTCCTATTGATTAGCCGCTAGAGGGAGCTAAGACCCACACTCGCCTAATGTGGGTTACCAGACTTAACAGAATACCTGCCTTATTTGTGTTGTCTTAGATCACCCTCTCAGAGCTGAGAGATACCCAAAACAAAATAAGGCGGGGGGAGATTTTGCACCATTTGCTATTCAATGTTGTTAGTTTTTTTAATACAAGGCCAGTGTTGTGTATGGTAGGGCTGCTTGAAATTTGAAATTTTTTTGTCAAATCCATTTTTTGACAAAAATGGAGAGTAGAGGGGGCAAAACTATTTTTTTGAAGTGTCTTTCTATGCAAAATTTTAATTAAAAAAATGAATGCTCAAAAACAGTTTTTTAGCCAAAAACTGAAATATTTCAATTCTGAAATGCTTTTCGAGTGTCTCATGAGATTTGTAGTGTAGGCACTTCATGCTCCCATTCTCTTCTATGGGCCAGGATCCTCAGCCAAACTACACCTCCAATGATGCTCCACACCCATCTGACTTGCTATCGTTCACAGTCATAGTGCATCATGGGAGATGTAGTCCAATCACAAAGCTCAGCCAACACAAGAGATTGAGAGCCTGAGGTGCTGGAACTACAGCTTCCAATAGGCACTATGGCAGCATTTCAGAATACAAATATTTTATTTTTTGAATGAAATATTTCCATTTTTATTTTTCACTGAAAATGTGAAATTTCACTGAAATTTTTTTTCCACATTTAAAAAAAACAATTGGCCAGTTCTCTGATGGAACTTCCAACCTTGGTTATTCTTCTTCAAGTGTTTGTTCATGTCCATTCCATATTAGGTGTGTGTGCTCACCACATGCACTGGTGCCTGAAGTTTTTCCCTCAGCAGTATTTGTAGGGGACTGGCTCTGGTGCCCTCTGGAATGGCACCCGCATGGCATGGTATAAGAGGAGCCGCTGGCTCCCGCCCCCCTCAGTTCCTTGCCACCAGTGACGGTGCTGGAACGTCTGCTGCATTGGGTAGCACTGTTCCGTTCTCTGTTTCTGCAAATTTTTAAATCCTGTAAAATAGTTGTATATAATTAGTAGTTTCATAGTTGCCCTGAGTAGTAGTTCTCAAACTCTTTGTTAGTCCCGGACGGGACCCAGCCAGGGGTCAGGGCATGCCCCGGTCCCCAGGCTTTAAGCTCTGCGATCACTGCAAATGGCTTATGCCCATCAGTGATCCACATACCAGCTGCCTAAGGTGCTTAGGTGAAGGGCACATAAGTGACAGCTGCCATATCTGCAAGTCTTTCAAACCTAGGATGAAAAGGGAGTGTGATATCCATCTAAAAGTGCTCCTAATGGAGTCAGCACTCACTCTGGCACTGGAGCAGCTGTCCGACTCCACGCCGAGCACTATGGCCTCCATGCGCAGTGCTCCCCTGGCGCAGTCCACAAGCCAACACCGGTCTCACTCCATGGCTCTGGTCAAGAAGCTGAAAAAGACTGTGATGGGAAGATCTCCTACCTCCCGCAAGGGGAAGGAAAGGGCTGGGGAGAGCCAAGACCTGTCAGGCAGCTTAACATCCCCCTCAGGAAATCAGGCCCCAGGTCAAGTCAAGCGGTGCAGCCCATCCCAGTGCCTGTGACTCCAGATAGCGATGCAGGCCCCCCGCCAGCTTCAGGTGTTGTCGACGCCCAAAGCCCTTCAAGCTGCTCAGGAGATCCTGACGCTCCCAGTGCCGCCCACATTGGCTCCTGTAGTACCCCAGTCTTAGGGAAAACCCACGTTGGGACCTATGCTTGTGTCCCCGCCTCAGTGGTACCATTGCCCAATGAGAGAGACATCCCACCAGCATTCGCCCGCCCGCAGCTGCCACACCTCAGGACTGCAGAGGCAGGCTCAGCGGAGCCCTCTTCTGTCCCCGTATTGGGGGCACCGATCCAGGGACTCGAGAAGTACTTTGCTGGTAGATTGGCACAGACCCTCTGAGGCACACACCATCTGGCAAGAATTCTGGGACCGCCCCAACTGTCTTCAAGGACCTAAGACTGATCCTGGGACTGATCGAACACCAGAGACCGCTGATCACTGGGATGTCATCGCCTGTCTCCAAAGAGAAGGTCACCCTACTCGGGACAATCCTCCCAGCAACCGACCAGTAGTAGCTCCCGTTCCTGTTCGATGTCCCAGTACCAGTCGAGTAGCATGAGGCATGGATCGCCAGGTATCCAACGCAGATCTGCCAAATGCCATCAGTTCCCAAGAGCCTGACCAAGACAGTCTCGCTCGGACAGGTCGGCTTCAGGACACAGCAACCAGCACCAGTCGGACAAGAGAGCCCGTTCCTGGTTGCCCGGTACCAACCACTCCATTGGTAGCTCAGGCTCAGAGTGAGGTTCCCTGACTGCAGGACAAGCCCCGGTACTGATGATGCTGTCTACATTATCAGCACTGAAACCTGTCCCATGGCCCCAAGCTCAGTGGCCGGTGCCATGGAACCCTTGAGGGTTCACCCAACCTTCCCAGGCTGCCCAGTTGATGTCGGGAGCCTCAGAGAGGCCAGAGGCCTCAGTATCCCATCCCCCTCCGGTGCTTGAGACTTCAGGGGGTAAGACCCCTACTGGTCCAGGAGGATCCAGGGGAGCAAGCTGCTGGACCACCAATGGATATGTAGGTTCCCACGGCACCAGCATCATCCTTGTCACTGCCAGACAAGGCTATCACAGGGCCCCCTCACCCAGTTCCTCAGGATGATGCCAAGGCACCCCAGCAATTTTTGAAGAGGGTCACTTCCAACCTGGGGCTTCTGGCAGAGGACTTGGAAGAGCCCTCAGACTCTATTCAACGTCCTCTGCTCCTCAGCTCCTGCCAGGGTGGCTCTCCTCCTTCATGAAGGATTTTCCAGGATCACTAATGTCCTGTGGCAGACCCCTTCTTCCCTGGCCCCTATCTCTAAAAGAGCCAAACACAAGTACTTCGTGCCAACCAATGGGCATGAGTACTTATACTGCCACCCAGCCCCCAATTCCCTTGTAGTCAATGTGGTTAACTACAAAGAGGGGCAGGGACAACCTGGGACCACCCTCAAAAATAAAGACTCCAGGGGGCTGGATCTTTTTGGATGTAAGGTTTATTCGTCTTCCAGCCTTCAGCTGAGAGTAGCCAACCACCAAGCCCTCCTTGGCTGATATGACTTCAACATATGGCAAGCCATGGCCAAGTTCAAAGGGTCACTCCCCAAAGCTTCCAAGAAGGAGTTCCAAGTGATCCTCAATGAGGGCACGACTGCAGCCAGGGTGGCCCTTCTGGTGGCGTCAGACACTGCTTATGCTTCTGCCCGCACCATGGCTTCCACTATCTCCATGCAGCAAGCCTCCTGGCTGCTCCTCTCTGGGTTGTCCACTATGCAGGACCTGTCCTTCGATAGCCGGGCTCTATTTGCAGAGCAAACAGACCGCAGGTTGCATGGCCTCAAGGACTCCCACACCACCCGGAAGACCCTGGATCTCTACGTCCCAGCCATGGCACGTAAGCAGTTCAAACCACAGCAGACATAGGGCCAGGGGAGCCAGCATCAGCAGAACCAGCCCCATAAATGAGCCAAGGGCTACAAGCGCCATGTGAGCCACCCGTCTCCACCTTCTGCCCAGTCAGGCTCGACCCGGAATAAGCAGGGGCCAAACGGTCATTTTCAGGGTGCACCCAAGGGTGACCTACCAGACTATCCTCCAAATCCATCCTTCCTTGTGTTCTCCAACTGCCTTTCCCTTTTCCTCCCTGCCTGGTCAGCTATAACCTTGGACCAATGGGTCCTCAGCACAGTGGAGCAGGATTATATCCTCCGGTTCCTTTCTACACCTCGCTGCCCACTCGCCTTCCTTGTCCCTCTTCAGGGACCCCTTCCTGAGAGTCTTCTCGCACAGGAGGTAAACGGGTTGCTACAGTGGGTGCGGTGGAAGAAGTTCCTCTCGAGTACAGGAACAAGGAGTTCTGTTTCCGGTACTTTTTAATCACAAAGGCCAAGGGTGGTCTATGGCCCATCCTGGACCTGCGAGACCTCAACAAATGCCTAAAGAAGCTAAAGTTCTGCACGGTTTCCCTGGCTACTATTATCCCCTCCCTGGATCTGGGAGACAGGTATGCTGCCACAACTTGAAGGACGCATACTTCCAATAGCGATCTTTCAAGGACACAGACACTTCCTCCAGTTTGCGGTCCTCTCGTTCTGCCTGGCAACAGCACCGAGAGTGTTTACCAAGTGCATGTTGGTGGTAGCAGCTTACCTCAGGCACTGGGGATCCAGATCTACCCGTACCTCAACGAGTGGCTCGTCAAGGGCAGCTCTAGGTCTCAAGTCCAAAGGGATGTTGCGGTGCTTCAAGCTACGTGCTGCTCTCTGGGCCTACTGGTGAATGACAAAAAGTCGACGTTAGTGCCAGTGCAGTGAATAGAGTTCGTTGGAGCGATCCTCGACTCAACCTGCACCAGGGCATTCCTGCCACTAGAAACGCTCCACACGTTGACGAACCTCATTGCGGAAGTCTCCGTGTTCCCTCTGATTACAGCCAGGGTCTGTCTGTGCCTCCTGGGTCACATGGCAGCGTGCACTTATGTAGTCTGCCATGCCAGGCTCCGAATGTGGCCCCTACAACAATGGCTGGTGACGGTCTATTCCCAGTCCCAAAACCCCCTGGAAAAGATCATTACCATTCCCCAGGTGATACTTACCTCACTGTGGTTGTGGACACACTGCAGGACAGTCCTGGCGGGGGTTCCATTCAACAACCCATCTCACTTCATTGACTTTGTGTCAGATGCCTCGGACCTCAGCTGGGGGCACATATCAGTGTCTTCCAGACTCAGGGGATGTGGTCGCTGGACTAATCGCAGTTGCACATAAACGTCAAAGAGCTCCGAGCAGTCTGGCTGGCATGAGGAGTCTTCTTGCCCCATGTCATAAACAGACAGTTAAGGGTTAATTCCTCTTTTACCTGTAAAGGGTTAAGACGTTCACATAGCCTAGCTGACACTTGACCAGAGGAACCAATGGCAGGACAGGATGCTTTCAAAGAGGGAGGAGGGAAATCAGTCTTTTGTCTGTTCAGTAAGTTTGTGCTGGAGTGAAGGATCCAGGAATCAGCCATCTAACATTCCTTAAAAGTAGTAAGTATTTAGAGAAGAAATGTATTAGATTATGTTTATTTTCTTTTGTGGCTTCTTGTGCATAAGAGGAAGAATCAAATTGAGTTTCTTTTGCGTAACTTTAAGTTTTTGCCCAGAGGGACATCCTGTGTGTTTTTAATCTGTTGTCTGTGAGAGTAGTTTGCGTGCTACTCTCCCAGAGGTATTCCTTTCACCCTTTTTCTTTAATTAAAAGTCTTCTTTAAAGAACCTGATTGATTTTTCCTTGTTTTAAGATCCAAGGGTTTTTTGGATCTGGGCTCACCAGGAATTGGTGGGAGGTGAATCAGTCTCAATCCTGCCAGGAAAAGGGGGATAAAGACTGGGGAAATATTTGGGAGGAAGACAGAGTTTCCAAATGACTTTCCCATAAACATTTGTTTAAACTATTTGGTGGTGGCAGCTACTAGATCTAACATGGTAAATAAGCTTAGGGCTTATCGCATGCAAGTCCCCACATGTGTACCCTAAAGTTCAGACAGGGGGTGACACCTTGACACCCCACCTGTTGGGCAAGGTGGTGCGAGTCCTGACGGACAGCACAGCCTCAATGTTCCACATCAACAGGCAAGGGGGAGTGCGCTCGTCGACTCTTTGTCAGGAGGTGCTCAGTCTATGGGACTTCTGCATCAGCCATGAGATCCACCTGGAATCTTGTTACCTTCCCGGTGTCAGGAATACACTGGCAGACCAGCTCAGCAGGGACTTCTCCTCCTGCCATGAGTGGTCACTCCAGCCAGAGGGAGCTGGCATGATCTTCCAAAGGTGGGGAACTCCCCAAGTGGACCTGTTCGCTACCAGACAGAACAAGAAATGCCACCAGGTTTGTTCTTGGCAACGTCTGAGCAAGGCCTCCCTCTCCTATGCCTTCTTCCTGCTGTGGTCAGGAAGCCTGATGTACGCGTTCCCTCCAATTCCACTCATCAGCAGGGCCCTGGCAAAGGTCAAGAGAGACAAGGTGCAGGTCATCATGACTGCCCCGATGTGGCCTCGCCAGCAATGGTTCAGAACACTCATGAGCCTGTCAGCAGCCCCTCCCTGGCCCCTGCCCAGCCGATCGGACCTTCTGTCACAGGACCACAGTTTGGCTTCTGCACCCCAATCTCATATCCCTCCACCTCTCAGCGTGGATGCTGCGGACCTGTTCAGAAGGAGTCCAGCAGGTTCTCCTGGAAAGTAGGAAGCCCTCAACTAGACTGATTTACCTGGCCAAGTGGATGAGGTTCTTCCATTGGGCGTCTGAATGGGGCATCTCTTCCTCGCGTTCCTTCATACTGTCCACTGTCCTGGACTACGTGCTCCATTTGAGGAACCAGGTCCTGGCACACTCTTCCATTAGAATGCATCTCGCAGCCATCTCTGCTTTTCACCCGCCGATCCAAGGACAGACGGTGTTTTCCCATGACATGATAGTCAGATTTCCTGAGGGGGCTTGAGAGACTCTTCCCACAGGTGCAGGCTCCCATCCTTCAGTGGGATCTTAACTTGGTCCTCTCTAGGCTTACTAGCCTGCCCTTTGAGCTGCTGGGTTCCTGCTCCCTTTCCCATCTGTGATGGAAGGTTGAGTTCCTGGTGGTGGTGATGATGTCAGCGAGACAGATCTCTGAGATTAAAGCCTTGACCTCAGAACCTCTGTACACGGTCTTCTACAAAGATAATTTTCAGTTGTGGCCCCACCCAACCTTCCTGCCAAAGGTGGTCTCCACCTTCCGTATGAACCAGGACATCTTCCTCCCGGTGTTCTGTCCAAACCACACAAGACCAGTGAGGAGAGGCATCTTCACGCCCTGGATGTCCGGAAGGTCTTGGCTTTCTACTTAGAACATACCAAGCCTTTCCAAAAATTGACTCAACTCTTCATCGCTACAGGAGATAGGATGAAGGGTCACCTGCTGTCCTTGCAGAGGATTTGCTATTGGATTACCTTGTGAATAAGGACCTGTTACGACCTGGCGGGGGTTCCACTGCCACCAATTGTCAGAGCCCACTCGATGGGAGTGCAGGCATCTTCGATGGCCTTCTTGGCACACATCCCTATCTGGGAAATCTGTAGAGCCTCAACGTGGTCCTCCATTCACACATTCACCACTCATCGTGCCATCCCTCAGCAGGCCAGGGATGACACTGGGTTCAGCAGAGCTGCGTTACAATCCACATGTCAATGAACTTCTACCCACCTCCAAGGGTACTGTTTGGGAGTCACCTAATACGGAATGGACATAAGCAAGCACTCGAAGAAGAAAAGACAGGTATCTTTTCTGTAACTGGTGTTCTTCAAGATGTGGTGCTCATGTCCATTTCATGACCTGCCCTCCTTTCCCCACTGTCAGAGTTTCCAGCAAGAAGGAACTGAGGGTGGGGGGAGCCGGCGGTGCCCCTTGTTCCGTGCCATGTGGGCAACACTCCAGAGGGCACCAGAGACAGTCCCTTACGGATACTGCTGAGGGGAAAACTTCAGGTGCTGGTGCACACACCTAATATGGAATAGACATGAGCAACACCTCTTGAAGAACACCAGTTATGGAAAAGGTAACTGTCTTTTTATATGGCACCTCTTATATTCAAAATACTTTACAAAACATTATCTAACTAATCTGTACAGCACCCTTATTAGGCAGGTAATAAGTATTAGTATCCCCAATTTATAGATGGGAGAAATGAGGCAGAGAGGGTAAGTAACTTGTTCAAGTCCACATAAAAATCAGTGTCAGACCTAGAATTAAAACTCAGGAATTCCTGGGTCACAGTCCTGTGCTTTTAGACCACTAGGTCAGTGGAGATACACAGTATTATCTTAGGAACAAAACATAAGGCAATGATATTTTCAGTTCTTTACGAATGAGTACTGTCCACTGCTGAATCCCAAAAATGAGCTGGGGAAATAGATAACAAAGCAAAAGCTTTAGAATAGGGTTTTTGGCAATGAAGGAACTTAGAGGTCTAGATCGCTCTTCCTGGCCTCTTGCTATCTGTTGTTCTTACCAGTAGAGGTTTTGCAGTGGAGCAGTAGGTGATTCTGATTCTTCTGTGCTGAATCTAACTCTGTCTAGAGCCCCCTGGATTGGCATCTCAACCTCAAGTTACAGATGTTACTAAGGAAGCTGTCACCATCACCTGGAACCCTCCAGCACAGGACGGCGGCTCCCCAGTACAAGGGTACATTGTGGAAAGAAGGAAGAAAGGCAGCAACCTTTGGGTCCCAGTTACCAAAGAACTAGTCCAAGGTGAGATATCACTTCCCTGCACCATGCAAGGGCAAAATGAAAGCTAGAGAGGACATGAGATGAGAAGCTGAAGTTCTGATCACTCAAGCAAAGGGACGATGTTGTCTAGACATAGCACATGGTTTCCGAAGACCAGCTATAGATATTAAAGTCCAAATTTTCAAACATGGTTGCCTGAAATTTGGGACCTAAATCTACGTTTAGGCACCTAAACAGCTATGGCCTGATTTTCAGACGTGCTGAACATTAGAACAAATGGGAGCTTTGGATACACAGCATCTCTGAAAATCAGGACATTTTTATTTATGTGCCCACCTATGGATTTTGGTGTCTAATTTCAAGCAGACACATTTGAAAAGTTTTCCCTGATTAACCATACTACCTTCCTCTGTTTTTGACCAAACTTGATTTAAATAAGTAACTGAGCTTGTTATGGTGATCATTTACGATATATGTAAATTGCAGCCTATATAACACATGGAAACATTTATTTCAACAACATCTGAATAACAAGACTTTTGGTCTTAGTCATCTTTTATTATCATGATTCTTTCTTGGATTCTTCTATCTGATTCAGCATTTTGGATTTTCTTATTAATTAAAAGGCAATCAACTGATTGATTGAAGGACCAAAATTAATTGCGGTAAAGGGTGGAAGCTGTGTTAATTTTAAGACAAAATATTTAGTTCTAGAGGTTTTGACCAAACTGAATGGAGGATCTAGCTGATGAGTCTTTGGTGGTCAGATTCTGATAGTGTTACTCAAATTGATTAGTACAAAGGGACTGCTCATGGAACAAATACTACCTAACATGAGAGTACGTCTACACTATGGGATAATTCCGATTTTACATAAACCGGTTTTATAAAACAGATTGTATAAAGTCGAGTGCACGCGGCCACACTAAGCACATTAATTCGGCAGTGTGCGTCCACGGTCCGAGGCTAACGTCAATTTCCGGAGCGTTGCACTGTGGGTAGCTGTCCCGTAGCTATCCCATAGTTCCCGCAGTCTCCCCCGACCCTTAGAATTCTGGGTTGAGAGCCCAGTGGCTGATGGGGCAAAAATAATTGTCGCAGGTGGTTCTGGGTAAATGTCATCAGTCATTCCTTCCTCCGGGAAAGCAACGGCAGACAATCATTTCACGCCCTTTTTCCCTGGATTGCCCTGGCAGACACCATAGCACGGCAACCATGGAGCCTGTTCAGCTTTTTTTTTTACAGTCACCGTATGTGTACTGGATGCCGCGGACAGAGGCGATACTCTAGCGCTACACAGCAGCATTCATTTGCTTTTGCATGATAGCAGAGATGGTTACCAGTCGTTCTGTACCGTCTGCTGCCAGTGTAATTTGGCAATGAGATGACGGTTATCTGTCCTTCTGTGCTGTCTGCTGCTATCTAGGGTGCCCCTGGCTGAGATTGGCCGGGGGCGCAAAAGCAAAACTGGGAATGACTCCCCGAGTCAATCCCTCCTTTATGGTTTCTAAAAATAGAGTCAGTCCTGCCTAGAATATGGGGCAAGTGTACTAGAGAACCAGTGTATCAGAGAACACAGCCGCTCTGGGTCAGATCCCACAGAAATGATGAGCTACATGCCATTCACAGGAGGTGCCCCTGCAACAACCCCACCCGTTGCTTCCCTTCTCCCCCAACCTTCCTGGGCTACCGTGGCAGTGTCCCCCCCATTTGTGTCATGAAATTATAAAGAATGCAGGAATAACAAACAGTGACTTGTTAGTGAGATAAAATGAGAGGGAGGCAGCCTCCCGGTGCTATGACAGTCCAGGCAGGTCATTAAGCAGTGCAGGGGAGAGGAGCCCAGCATGCCGCTGCTATGATAGTCCAGGCAGTACAGAATCTTTCTTTACACAGGAAAGGGAGGGGGCTGATGGAGAACAGCCCCCAGTTGCTATGATGAGGACGGTTACTAGCCGTTCTGTCCCATCTACTGGGAATGACCAGGAATCATTCCTATTTTTACCCAAGCGCCCCTGAGGCCAGCCAGGGGTATTCAGCAGTTATCAAGCACGGGCTGATGGTGATGACAGATAGCAGTCATATTGTACCGTCTGCCACCGGGGAGGGGAGAAGAGCGGATACTGCTCTTCACTGCTGCAGTATCGCGTCTACCACCAGCATTCAGTAGACATAGGGTGACATTGAAAAAAGTCAAGAAATGATTTCTTTCCCTTTTCTTTCACGTGGTGGGGGGAGGGAGTAAATTGACGAGCTATACCCTGAACCACGCTGGACAATGTGTTTGAACCTACAGGCATTGGGAGCTCAGCCAAGAATGCAAATATATTTCGGAGACTGCTGGGGACTGTGGGATAGCTGGAGTCCTCAGTACCCCCTCCCTCCCTCCATGAGCGTCCATTTGAGTCTCTGGCTTCCCGTTACACTTGTCACGCAGCACTGTGTAGCCTGTAGCTTTTTTTTTTTCAAACGCTTTGGCATTTCGTCTTCTGTAACGGAGCTCTGATAGAACAGATTTGTTTCCCCATACAGCGATCAGATCCAGTATCTCCCGTACGGTCCATGCTGGAGTTCTTTTTGGATTTGGGACTGCATTGCCACCCGTGCTGATCAGAGCTCCACGCTGGGCAAACAGGAAATGAAAATCAAAATTTCGCGGGGCTTTTTCTGTTTACCTGGCCACTGCATCCGAGCTGAGATTGCTGTCCAGAGCGGTCACAGTGGTGCACTGTGGGATACCGCCCGGAGGCCAATACCGTCGATTTGCAGCCACACTAACCCTAATCCGATATGGTAACACTGATTTTAGCGCTACTCCTCTCGTCGAGGAGGAGTACAGAAATCAATTTAAAGAGCCCTTTATATCGATATAAAGGGCCTCATAGTGTGGACGGATACAGTGTTAAATCAGTTTAACGCTGCTAAAATCGGTCTAAACGCGTAGTGTAGATCAGGCCTGAGTGAAGGCATCAGACCCTGGCCCTGAATTGAGTAGAAGGAACTGTACTGGCAAATTATACATTTTTCCTATGTTATACATGTTGAGGCTAAATTGGTTCCTGTGTTATACAATTAAGGCACATTTGTGTGTGCCAAAGGGGTCCCCCTTGGAATCCTTGGGGTTCCATAGTGCAAGTGGGGTGCATGATTGGATACATGGAGACCATCATCATTCATTATGTTCCCCAAAAATGTTTTTGAGCTGAAATGTCTTGTGCTTAGTCTCAGGCCAAAGGTGATTTTTATGTATTTGTTTGTTTTGATACTCGCTTGGGAATTCTTTTATGCGTGAAGGAACTTTCCCTAAAAATTATGAACCATCTACACACTTGTAATATTTCCGTCTTTAGATACCAAGTTCAAAGTGGATGGACTGCTGGAGGATACAGAATATGAGTTCTGTGTTACAGCTGTGAACAGGGCAGGGCCTGGACAACCCAGCGCAGCCTCAAACTCTGTTGTTGCAAAGGACCCCATCAGTATGTTTCTTCTATTACTTATTCCCTAGTTTTCTTAAAGCTGTTTCCCATGACAGGACCCATATTATATGCAGACAACATGCCCAGATCAACATGATAAGCATGGTAGCAACTTAGGTGCTTTCTGTACTGGGGAAGGTTTCATTCTCTTCCTGGTATTTGTACTCTGCCAAAAGTCATAATGCAGTCGTTTCATACCAGTGTGAATCATTTCTGTTTAATGGGGTTCAGCATACCACAAAATTGTGCTCCATGGGGTAATCTCCTCCTCCCCCCCACCTCGCCTTGAACCTTTGGTAAAAGAAAGATAAACTTCTACAGAATTAGTAAAAGATGATTGAGCAAATTTTCCAAAGCTTAGTTTACAAATCTGTTTTTTCACTGGCAAAAATGTCGGCCTAATCCTGCACTCATTGAAGTCACAGCAAAACTCCCAATAACCTCAGTGAGATCAGAAATGGGCTATGTAACCAGTTACAACAGGCCAGCAGGTCCATGTACCATCTCGGGGTAACATCCATTCCATACAACCATGTAACCAAACCCATTTTTAAACCAAGTGGTTGCCCAGTACCCAGTGTATAAACAGTTTAAACTGCATAGGGAAGGGGGGAGCGTCTGTAATTGTTGCAGGAAGGGATGTCAGTAGCTGTAAGTAGTTTAGAAAAACACTGGGAAAATAAAAGTCAGCAGAACTAAAGGGGAGATCATTCTTCCACCTACGTAGAGCACTAGGTTAAATAGCTCCCCAAATCAGAAAACCTTTTGGTTCCTTCATATCAGAGGGCCACACTACAAAATGTCACAGCCAAAGATATAGCTCCCTTCTTATTTAAAGATTCATATTATCTCAGACAAAAAGCTAGAGGAGGCTTCTGGAACATTTCCATCCAATCCTTGTAGCTCACTGTGAACATTTATTACAGGGGGGTTCTTAAACTGTGAGCCAGGACCTCAAGGTGTGTTGGGAGCCCATTTTAATGGGGCTGCCAGGGCTGGTGTTAGACTTACTGGGGCCCGGGACCAAACCCTGAGCCCCACTGCCCAGGGACAAAGCCCAACATCTTCAGCTCTGGGTGGCGGGGCTCAGGTTATGGGCCGGGGCTGAAGCCCTTCGGCTTTGGCTTTGACACCCACCTTCCTACCAGGAGCGATGGGGCTCAGGCTTTGGCTTTGGCCCTCCCTGCCAGGGCGGCGGGGCTCATGCACTGCTCGTTACTGAAGTGACACATCATGTGCTGTCATGTGCCCCTAAAACTCAGTCTTATAGGGAACAGGGTATAGGAATGTGCTCATAAACCTCAGGAGCAGCACCTTGTGACAGTGCTCAGCACTTGCTGAAAATCAGGGTCCTTTAAGGCATCTCAAGTTGGGCACCCCAAAAAAGGATTTGGCTGAAATCACAAATCACTTTTGAAAATGTAGGCCTGAAATATGGGGTTGGTGCAGAGATAAGGGTGAGAATCCCTGGTTTTCGTACACTTATGTTCATCACCAGTGTCGTGTTGCTGTTTCAGAGCCTCCGGGAATAGTGAAGGGGATCCATGTGGTTGACTCTTCCAACTCCAGCATTTCCTTGGCGTGGGAGCAGCCAGATCAAGGAGACTTGCCCTCAGGATACATACTCGAGATGCGCGCAGAGAACACCAAGGAATGGACAAAATGCTCTAAAATCCCAATCTCTGGCACCAGCTACACTGTGGGAGGCTTACAGGAGAGGCAGAAATATTTCTTCCGAATCCGAGCGGTGAATGAAGCTGGTGTGGGAGAACCAGCAGAGCTAGATGAAGGAGTCCTAGCTATGCCGCCTCCAGGTAATCTCCAGGATATCCTGTCTGGCTGCAGGTCACTTCTGTCACTCATTCATTTATGAGTGAGTGTGTTTATTTTAATAGCCATGATTTACAAAGCTTCACAGAGTGACTATTAATTAAGCTCATACTCTTTGCAGGTAATAAAGCTTTTGTTAATGGTTGGATGAACATTAGCGTGTAATCCAGTTGTCCTTCCTGACAGTCTGCCAATTTGACTGGTTTGTAATGTCCACAAAAGCTCATGCCAAATACATTTTCACTAGGGTCTTTGCCCATCAGCAAAGAGGATCAATTAGGGATCTGATTTTGCTTAGAGAAAACCAGCTCAAATATATAGAGTAAAATCCAGCATGTCTAGCCTTTTCAGACTCATAATAAAGGTGAATTAAATTAAATTGAATGAATTTCTCCTAGAAAAGGCTATTAACAAATGCTCTTTCTGTTCTGTGCAGTGGTTTACTCCCAATATAAAGGGACACCCTCAGTGCTACAGGTCTCATAGCCTCAAGTAAATTTCACTTAGAGTTTGCAGATAAGATGTTGGCAAGTGACATTGGGCCACAGAAACTCTTTGTAGAGTCCTGGAGCTGGACTGATAGCTATTCTGGCACACTTCCTGCTAGGGCTGAGCTATAAGAATCCTTCACAGCAGTTCCCGAAATCTCCAGCTACAGCTCAACTGGCTGCAGCTTCTTCTGTCATCAGTAGTCTCCCATGTCAGCTATGTGATTGCAAGGCAATTCTCAGGGAATTCTCCCTGCTGCCAGTGATGATGTTAGATGGGTAGATAATAATGTCTCCTGATGGGAGAGATGGGTAGATAGCTTACCTGCTACTGATCAGTACACTATCATAGTATTGGTAGTGCCCATCTGCAATAGAGACTGGTACTCAGACATAGATTACTGTTTTTCCAACTGGATAGTGAAGTGTGACAACCTGGGTTCAAATGAACAATCAGGTGGCACTGTGATAAACAGACAACATGGAGGTAATTGCATTGTCAAGGGGAGACATTGCCCATCATGTCTTGAGAATAAAAACTGAGGTAGCTGACCTGTCATTAGTATCCCTTCGGAGCCCTATTAGAAGAGGTGGCAGTTCAGACTTTTATTGGTTAGCACTCATGAGTAGTGAATTTGTTTTTACTTTGCTAGTTAGGAAATTCAGACAGCTTGTCTCTGGGATGTTCCCAGGGGGCAGAGCTGCCTGAAGAGGTAGAAAGACTAGCAAGGTAAGATATGGAACTCATGAGTCATGCTGCTACATTGCAGTGATTTCCATTAGGAATAAAGACATCTGGCACTGACCAGGGGAATGTCAGAAGACAACATCCAGCAGAACAGCACAAAATTAGAATATCTATTAAAAGCAGCTTTTCCTTTAGGTCTTCACTTCAGAATTGCAGTAATAATCTTGATACTACTTATTGCCCCTCCTAAAAGAGAAACACCACTCTAACCTCAGATTTACTGTATGACCCAAACAAAACAAACTGTGGTAGGAAATAGGAACATGCAGTACTGTCATGAAGCGCACATGTAGTTTGATGGGAAACAACAGATCTGCTATCAGCGTAGCGGGAGTAAGCGGCAGACAGTTATTTTTAAGTCAGTTAAAGTGGTGATCTCAAGCAGCATAACTTTTTTGGCCCACAATCAGTTTTCTCAGTTTTAAATGGTAATACTTCCTCCCCCTTACAACTTGGTTTAAAAGAATATAATTGACTCTTCTGACTGAGATCTTGAGTGCCAAGGGATAAATATTCCTCACCTAGTTGCATGTCCCTGTAACCTGAGAGGGCAGGAGGTGGTGGTGTTACATGCACATGGTGATGGACCCCTTACATTACAGGACAAACAGTGCTGTAGTAATTCAAGGCTCGATTTTGCAATCCTCACACTGATGAACACCTATTCACACAACTTGTTCCATTACCTTCAGTCGGAGCACCTGTGTCAGTGTTGCAATAACAACCAAGCTTTGGCTTCTGTTCAATTGAATTACTGCCTTGGTGGTTTGAAGAAAAGGGCAGCTCTCATTAAAGTGTATTACTTACTTACTCTTATTTCTCAATTTCTTTGATAGCAGAGGTGCAGCCTTACTTTAAAAATTGCATGGTAAAGGTGTGGCTACTAAATAGGAGTGGCTACTAATTGGCAGCAGGTTCAAAATGAAAATATACTTCAGGGGGTTGGCAACCTTTCAGAAGTGCTGTGCTGAGTCTTCATTTATTCACTCTGATTTAAAGTTTCACGTGCCAGTAATACATTTGAACGTTTTTAGAAGGTCCCTAGCTATGTCTATAATATATAACTAAACTATTGTTCTATGTAAAGTAAATAAGGTTTTTAAAATGTTTAAGAAGCTTCATTTAAAATTAAATTAAAATGCAGAGGCCTGAGAGCCACTGAAAATCAGCTTGTGTGCTGCCTTCGGCACACGTGCCATAGGTTGCCTACCCCTGATATACATTATCTGTTTCCTTTCCTGTACATACGTATGTATGTATGGTTCCCTCTAGCACTAATGAGCCCATCACTGCAGTATCTGTACATAATTAAGAGTAGCTTCATTTCCACCTGTAAAAGGACCAGATCCTCAATCCCACTCCCATTTTATGATGCAATTACTAACTTAATTTCTTAGCTACCTTCTGCAGAAGCTAATTTCAATGACTGCTTTTCTTTCTCCCATCATGCTGTTTTCACTGTACAAAGCTTAAAACAGGCCGACAGAGGGGAAATGGCTTCGCTCAGATATGAGGCCTAAGATTTTAATTATTCTCTCTCTCTCTCTCTCTCTGTGTTGTGGTGGTGGTGTTTTGTGTTTTAGCCTCTCCTAAGTTTGATCTAAGTGCCAAGCTGAAGAGTCATATGGTGGTTCGCGCTGGGACAGCCCTCTGCATTCATGCTGCTTTTACTGTGAGCTTCCTTTTGCTCTGCTCTACCTCAGGGAAAGTCTGCACTGAAAGTTTTGTTTGGCGTCAAAGTTTTATTACCATTTTCCTCCTTTCATAGAAGTGGGGCCTGGTCCCACAAGTTGATTGGAACATCCACTAAAATTCCCCAAGGCCTCCTCACATTTCCACTGTAGGTGCAGTGAAGGAAGTAGGGAATAAATACCCAGTATATCTCCACACTGCAGGTGGGCAGGGAAGCAAATGGTCAAATCCTTAGCTCAACCACATCTGTGTACTCTCCAGCACGGCTGAACCAGTGTGGGAGTAGGTGAAGCAATCTGCTGCTGGTCAAGACTAATGGCTGATTACTCACTCCCATGAGAATGAGGGAACACAGAAGGCATTATGACTCTCTGAGGCACAGTTCCTTCCCCTGGGCTTCTAAAGTGGTACACATACATGCCTCAGGGCTAGATGTAAAAGGATCATCTGGCCCTTTAAGGGACAAATGCTTCTGCTGGCCTTCCTCACAAGAACAATCACACTGACTTAAGTGGGACAATTTGCCCGAGTAAGGCAAGTAGGATTTGGCCTGATGGCCAGGCATCACTTTGGATCTGTGAAGCTGACTGGTTTTAGGGCTAGGTTTTATAAGCCTTCCTCACACTGGTGAAGTTGGAGGGGCTGTTCCCAGGAGTAAGCACCTACAAGCATGAGCAAGGGTTGCACAATCTAGCCTTCAATAGTGTGGCTTTGGGTAGGGAGTTAATAGCCCACCCAGAATAAGCACTAACAATTACTAGAAGAGACCTAGCATTAAAATGTGTGTGACTTCTGTTTCATTAATTACGGTAATGCAATGTTACCTGATTGAGACGCCACACTCACCAGAGCTTTATGAATCCTGTAAGCTGTTCTGCTCAAATCCATGCCAGAGAGCGAAGCTTTACAAGCAGCATAAAGAAGTGTTGTTAATAAGAGTGCACATGATCATCACATGGGGCCAGGAAGGGGTTTTTTTTCAACTCAGTAATTGCACAGGATATGACTTGTGGCTGTTACACAATCAAGCCTTTCCCAGTTGTTCCAATGGCTACGGCACTCTGATGGTCTCAAGATATTTTATAGTATTGTATTAAAGCTCTCAAGAGTGTTCCCTGTTAGGAGCTGAGAGGCACGGCGTGCTTTGTAGTGGGGACTTAATGTGGGCCACGTATTTATTAAAGGAAACATTACGGTTTGTGGCGTCTAAGGCCAAGCACCTACAAAGCTTTGAGCACCCTCGAACTCTACTGAGGGTTGTTAAGTCAGTGGGAGCTCAGGGTGCTTGTACCTCACAGGATGTGCTCAGCACCTCACAGATTTGGCCCTAAAGCCAGAGTAACTTCACTGGTGACAATCAGCGGGTATAGTAGATTGGAACAGAACAGGGAGCTCTCCCTGCACTGGCCAAGGAGGAGGGAAGGCTGCTCAGCCAAACTATCAGGGGGGTAGCTGTGTTAGTCTGGATCTGTAAAAGCAGCAAAGAATCCTGTGGCACCTTATAGACTAACAGACATTTTGGAGCATGAGCTTTCGTGGGTGAATACCCACTTCGTCAGATGCATGTAGTGGAAATTTCCAGGGGCAGGTATATATATGCAGCCAAGCTAGAGATAATGAGGTAGTTCAATCAGGGAGGATGAGGCCCTGTTCTAGCAGTGAGGTGTGAAAAAGGTGTGCTAGAACAGGGCCTCATCCTCCCTGATTGAACTACCTCATTATCTCTAGCTCAGCCAAACTAGGAGCCCAGAAGAGAGGGTAGAATTATACACCATCACTTCTCCTCCTAATTTAACTCCTGATTACAATTCAGTTGTTCTTGATTTACACTAGACTAACTGACAGCAGGATCTGGTCCCCTAAGGGATGAATCTTGCAGTCCTGGCTCTGTCCTATCTCAGGCGCAGCTCCCACAAAAATCAATGGGAGATTTGACTCAACAGGGACTAAGTGCTCAATCCTGTCCCTTCAGCTCTGAGAGTCATCACCAGAGGCACAGAAGGGATGGCAGGAGCCGGCCTAAGGCAGGACTGCAGGGTCATCTGTTCTATGCCAGCTTGAATTCACTGCAGTAGAGGAGCTGCAGTTTCCCCTGGGGGAACCTCCTGGTGCACTGTCTAGAGCTGAGGTGTTATCTCTATTGCACCAGCCCTTTCCTCTGCTTTTAAAAAGTGCTTGGAGAAGATTAAACAGGGATAAACTTTAGCCTGGAAGTAATGTTGGAACCCCTCCTGCTGAGTCAGTAGAGACCACTGCATCAAGTGTAATGCTGGGGGAAGTGTGATTTTTTTTTTAACTTGTTTGAGAATCTTGGCAACATCATCATCTTGAAACAAAACTAAGGGTCAGAACTGCAGCTGGAGTAGGCTCAATTGGCTTCAGTAGAGTTATGTCCATTTACATCAGCTGAGCATCTGGCCTAGTACCAGGAGAGCCTACATTCCCCTTGTATTTCTACGGCCACAATTCCCTGGGAGTGCTCTCCTTGGAGTATTTTGGGT
This sequence comes from Gopherus flavomarginatus, assembly GCF_025201925.1. Classification (NCBI taxonomy): domain Eukaryota; kingdom Metazoa; phylum Chordata; order Testudines; family Testudinidae; genus Gopherus; species Gopherus flavomarginatus. Next base: position 53,284,823 of record NC_066621.1, read on the forward strand.
GATGTCAAGTTGATTGCATCTAAGACACTGTTATTTTAGGTTCAGAGTTATCTATTATATACTGAAAGTTAAGACCACCATTAATGTTTACACATTTATCTCGGACAGGGTTCCCCTCCACCAACTGTGACCTGGCAAAAAGATGGAATTCCCACAAAAGGGAGAGAGATCATCACCAAAGGCAAGAACCACTCCCAGTTCCTCATCCACAGCACCAAGCGTTTTGATTCTGGTGTGTACAGGATCCTCCTTAGAAACGACTATGGTGAAGCCCATTATGACATCCAAGTACATGTGGCAGGTACAGTATAGCAAAATCTCTAGCTTCCAGGCTACAACTGGGTTTAGACAGGGAGCCAGTTAGTCTGCCGGGGATTCCAGGTTCTTAGGTCTGGAAAGGTCCAAGGGAATGAAATTTAGGAGTGCATGTGCAGTACCAGAATTTGCTAGACACACAGTGATATGCATAAGCAATTCACAAGGCAGCAGCTGCGTTGAAAAGGATTTGCTTCGAGAGAAAAAAATAGAGGGGTGCTCCCAAATAAGAAAAACAAATACCTAAAGGTGTTTCCTATTTGTTAGATTTCCCACGGCCACCAAAGAATCTGCAGCTGGTTGAGGAAGTGCCGAACACCGTGACTCTGAAATGGGATCACACCCCAGATATAATGGATGATGGGCATGCCCATTACGTCATCATGAAACGTGACGCTAGAACTGCCACCTGGTTCACTGCGGCTGAGAAAGTCTACAGTAACAAGTACACTGTCACAGCCCTAGTCCCAGGGAGGAAATACTTTTTCCGAGTTATTGCCCGCAACGACATTGGAGACAGTGACCCTCTGGATTCCAAGGAGCCCTGGCATATCTCTAAAGACAAAGGTAAATATTAGAATAGATGCATGTACAGGGAGGGAAAAGGGTACTCTTATAGATAAGACACTAGACTGGGACCCAGGAGGTCTGGCTTCAGTTCCCAGCCTAGTCACAGAAGTCCCTTAACCTCTCTGTTCTTCAGTTCCCCATCTGTAAAATGGAGACAAAAATATCTCCTTTTTCTCATTCTGTGTCATCTCATTTATGAGCATGTAATCACACTGGGGCCTCTAGATGTTACCTAGAGTCGTATGCATAATAATGAGGATAATATATTCTGTCGGTGTGTATATGTAAACAGAGAGTAGTTGTGTCTTGACATGAGAGAGTTCTCATTTTTTACTACTAGGTTGCCCTCCAATTCATCGCTGACTGAATTCAGACAGTTCCCAAAATGAATAGCAAAAAAATCTGTGAGGCAAAGCAATTTTTTTTTTGTAAAAAACATATAAGCTGTAGGGTGCAAAAGTTCCTAAAACTTGTGATGTCCACTAGATGTGGTGCTTATTTAAAATTCTATCTCTCTTCCTCTCCTCTCTCCCCCCCCCCCCCCGCAGTTTGTTTCCTCCACTCTTACCTGATGTGTTCAGGCTTAGTAGATGAGATGATGTCCTCATTAAAGATGGGCCCGAAACAAACCCCCAGAGCTGAACATTCCCTCACTCAAGGGACACTCATATCAGGATCATAAGTGGACCATATCCCCACAATGGGCCAAACCAAAACCACACATCCAGACACTTGGAGATAGTTAGGATCCAGATCCAAACTTTGTCATGCAAGACTATGTCTAGTTTAATAAGCAGGGCATTAGCACAAAACAACCAGGCAGGTTGGACAGCTGCAGATAAATTTTCCAAGGAGCATATGCACATTTTGCTATAACGGTTCCAATCTTGTTAGTACTGTAGATGCTACACAGATGATTTATAGTCATATGTGTATTTAACAGCAGTCTTTCTTGTGCCATATAATCTAGACACAATCATGTTACTTCTCTTAAGGTGTTTCCATTGTTTTAGGGTGTCACCAAGAAAGAAAACTTCCAACTATAGCCATCATAGTGTTCTTTTCTTGGTTCTACTCCAGGCCTGATTTGAATCTCATTTACACTGCTGTAAATACGGACTAACAGTGGAGTTAGACCTACGTTAATCAGGGGTCAATAAAAGAACCATTAGGTTTTCTGTGCCTTAGAGCACTTGATAACCATTCCTTATGCAGGATAGCAAGACACAGTTTCAGCAGAGAACTACTCCCTATCTCCCGTTGAAAATGACAGACAGTCTTCAAGTTGCACATTTTGGAGAGAAAAGTAGACGGCCTTTGCTTTATTGTCATAGCCCAAGCATCATGAGAAAAACAGCAAACTGTGCTCTGAAAATGAAGTCGGTGTAACTGAGAGCAGAATTTTGCCCTTTCATATTAAATTTTAGGATCAAGGAATTTTTTTCCAGCTGGAGCTCCTACTGGTGGGAGAAGTAGATATATAAAAAAGGAAGTTTTTTTTTTCAAAACGCTTTATTGGTTATGGCTGAAAAATGTAGCACAATCCTGCAATGCACACTGCCATTTGTAATAGTCTCCTTGGCTCTCTGCAGCATTCTGGATACTGCCAGTCCCTCAGTGCCAACTATGCAGAGATGTAATGCTTCCACCCCAAAAGGTTTACATACTTCAGTTGACAATCATGTGTAATAATTTATTATCATGATTTGCATTTCTAACATACCTTGTCATCCAAAGATCCCACACGTTTTTTTCAAGGTAATGACATTAACTAGAGAAATTATGCATCGCAACATCTACATGAAGCAGAAAAATCTGACACCTTTTTACAGATGGGGTACAAAGAGGTTAAGTTACTTGCTTACAGTTGTATGAGAAGTTAGTGTTTAAAGTTGGAAATAGAACCCAGAGTTCCTGACTCCCAGCCGCCTGCTCTCCCCACCAAACATGCTGCTTCCTGTTTTGTATTTATAAGTGAAGAGGGCTGGTGGCGTGCTACGAATAATCATATTGAGACATGCTACTCGTTCCCTCTGCTCTTCACCTAGTGTTCCCTCGCTGGGAAAAAGAAGCTCGGGGTCTGAGTTTTACACCAGTGTAACTGAATTGATTGGAGTCACTACTTGTGATTCATACTAGTGTGCAAGGAAAACCCAGAGCCCAGCGGGGTACGGCTCTCTCTCTGGAGGTATGCACGGCTGTTTTACACATTTGGAAGCAGTGGTGATCCCTTTGTTTCCTTGTAGAGCACTTCAGTGGCAAGTTGAAGGAGTATCACGAGAGAGACTGGCGCCAGGCCCCCCACTTCATTGCTCCGCTGAAGAACCATGCAGTGCACCGGGGCCAGGACTGCACCATGAGTTGTGCTTTCCTGGGCAACCCCCGCCCGGTGGTGACATTGTACAAAGGCAATGTGAACATCACAGCCAATTCTAAGTTCTGGTACAACTCAACAAGTGGCGTCTGCACGCTGATGATCCCCACCTGCAGCTCCAAGGACAGCGGAGACTACACTGTGGCCATTGAGAACGAGCTGGGCCAGGACAAAGGCAGCTGCGTGTTGACTGTGTATGGTGAGTTGAGTTCTCAGCCTCCATCTTTCCTTGGCAACGATTCTCCACCAGTTGTGTAGCTGCTGATTTGAAATCTCTGACCACAATATACTCCCATGATATCTCAGCGTAGGCATGCTTACTGCACTGGGTGGGCCAATTTCACCTGGCCCCAATGAATTACACCAGCTTGACCCCCTATACACACCCCACTTGGGGGCAGAGGCTATCTCCCTCTGTGGGGATTTCCTGCCGGGGCAGGATAGCTTAATGTTACGCTGGGTGCTTCACCAACAGCATTTATTGAGGGAACACACTGAATGGGCACTGGCCACTCCCTCCTCACTTAGCACCATAGGTTTTTGAGCTATGCTGTCCCCCATCATTCCTCACTTCAACCTTCCCTCTCTGTTGAGTTCACTGCCAGGGCACTGCATGGACTGCATGCCAGTTTCCATGGGTGTAGGCCTTGGGCTGAGTCAGACCCATTACGATCATCAGCAGAGCAGGTGTAGTTAGCTACAGATTTCTATGCAGTGTTCATGAAAGAACTGACCAAGAGCAAAAATCATTTTGCCAGTTTCCATACAAAGAAATTAAAGCCATGTTTATGCTATGGGGACTACAACGGCATACCTATGGTGCTGTCGCTATCCTGGCCTACCCCTGTAGTGTAGACGCATCCTACACCAATGAAAGTGGTTTTTTCCATCCATGCACAATCACCATGACTCTGAGCAATGGTAGATAGGTCAATGGGAGCATTCTTCCACCGACCTAACTGTGTCTACCCTGGGGGTTAGGTTGGTATAGCTGCATTGCTCAGGGTGTGGGTTTTTCATACCCTACGTTTTAATCACATGTTCTGGTGCACGTGACCTTTCTGCACCCATGCAGGGACTAGCAGCTCGTGACAAAGTTTAGCACATGAAGTCAGTAGAGTTACTCTCAATTTACTCTGCTGGAGCCAAGATCACAATCCAACCCAAGATTTTTATTTTCTAGATTTAAATTTACATGGCAGGTAGGCCACTGGGACAGCTAAGAGGCCTGATTCTGCTATGCTTTGCAAACTGTGTGGGCATTTTCACAGGTGCCAAGTACATGTAAAACATTTTCAAATCAGAATGGTAGTGTTTCACACCCACTTTGCACTTCCTTTGCGTAGGTGTAAATGGCTTCCCAGACTGCAAGGCACTGGAGAACTGGGCCCAATCTGAAGAACATATTTTCATATCTGGAAATAGGCCTACTTCTACCTTAAGTTAAAACAGGTGCAGCTGCCCACTGAAGTCAATAGGAATTATATCCAGCCAACTGAGGGCAGAATCAGCCCCTTTTAGGTACTGTAGCAGAGCAGTATGAAATGCCATACTTTTGCTTGGTGAATGGAATCGTATTCCTTCAAGAATTCACACAATAGATCAAGGGCAAAATATGCCTAGTTCTGGGAGATTTGCATTGCACACGTGGCAAACCTCCACCTTGGAGCAATTTGCTTATGTGCTCTGAGAATGGCATCTTGCCATTTTCACAGGGTTTTGCCTTCATTTTCTGTTGTAGAGAAAAATTCAAGGGAAAGGCACAAAGCTTAAAATGTTCTCCCTCTTTTTGCATAATCCTCTCCCCAGATCCCTGGCTATTTCTCTCTGTTCTCCCTGGTGGTGAGAATGCTCTCCACCTCAATAGGGCTTTTACCTTAGGTTGCAGCAGGATAGTTTGGCTGGGAAGGGGAGGGTTCCCATTGTATTTATCCTGTGGGACCAAATAATTCTATTTGCATGTGGTGATGATGCAGCACTAGGCCCTAACACCACAACGTGGAGATGCAGCATCATTGTGTCATGGTCCCCGAATCTGCGGACTATATAATTGCTCTGCAGGATGACCTCACAGGGACACATCAGACCCATGAAAATCAGCTGAGTCTCATTTCAGCATAGGTGGCAACTCTCCCAGGAATGTGCTCCATGGTGAGCTTGACACTTCTATAAATCATCATGGGAGAATTTAAGGAAATTGAAGGGATGCCTCAAATAGGAAATATTTAAGATGAATAATTCTCCATCCCATGGCCTTTGTCTCAGTTATACTATGGAATCAAATGCCTTTATTTTAATATGGGGCTGAAGTGGCTTTCTCTTGAGCTCTGTTCTCTCCAAGCATAAGCCCTGATGCCTCATGGCATGTCATTGCTCTCTTAAATGAAAGCTGAGAGACACGTTACCCGGCATAGAAACTGATACACCAATAAGGAGAGGCTATATTTGGATGGATCTTTCAGTGTTATTTTTGTAGGTGACTGTTGCTTCGCACAGCTGGCTGAGAAGTGCAGATGATATCACTCTGAAGTTTCAGTTCTTTCTTCTCTATTGCTAATGGAGAAGTAACTCAACTTGGTACAATGGCAAAGAGTGATGGTTACTCTCCATTTGCTATTCCAAATTAGAATTTTATTTTCAGTTATATATATATATATATATATATATATATATATATAAAGTGTGTGTGTATACAATATACACACATGGCGCACTCGCTCAGTTAAATCTGACCACTGCCGACCTCACAATGAAAAGAACGTTTGCTCCACTTAGGTGAAAAGTAAAAGCTGTTTGCAGCTCACGACTAGTTTTAGTAGTAGTTTGGAGAATGATATAATTCCGTGCAGAAACCACCATCACTATTAACATTAGTTAGCTGCCCCTTGAGGAGACTCAGCAGAAAAAAGGAGTCAATGTGCTGTGGAGGCCAACCTCCCCCACAACCCACAGAGGGGCTGTCACTGCAGGTCAATGAGGAAGCACATTGGTGGGGAAGTGTGCGAGAACCTAAAACTGCTGCTGCCCATGATGTACCTCTTCTGCAAATATATAGGAGACTTCAGAGCTGTCAGTCTGGCCAAGAACACAGCCCTCCTAAATAACGCTGGTCTCTCTAATTGGGGGAGAAGGGAGCGATCCTGGAGGCCTCCCACCTCACACTCCATCCTCTCATGAATGTTTCCTCCTTAGGTCAGGTGTTAAAATAGTATTAAAACTCCTTAATGAGTCCGAAGGAGAGATTAGAAAGTAGAGTCCAATTGCAGAGTTGATTTCTCCCTCTAATTATCCTTATCTAGGGTTAGGTGTCAGTGGAGTTTTCAGTGGAAATGGGAGAGGTCACAGGTCTGGCTGTGAGATTCCATTTTGGGAGCAGAGGGAAGGGGCTGATTGGTGTGCGTGTGTGGTGGGGGAGGCTAGGAGGATTAGGGCGTGTTAATATAGCTCAGGAGTTCACCACCACCTGGGAGTGTGACAGAGCTGAGAAGCTTACTCCAGCTTGGAAGTTTGGTGTGACTCAGATGCTCCAGCCTGGCAATTGAACTTAGCTTGGGAGCTTGTCCTACCTTTTGGAGTTTACTCCAGCCCAGAGAGCCCACCACAGTTTCAGCAGCTTAGTTTGAGTTATAAGTCCAGCCCAGACTAGGACCTAGAGCTGGTAGGTTTCCCTTGTGGGTTTCAGTTTCAGTTGTCTTTACCTGTGTGTTCCGAACATTACGGATCACTCTAGGATAAGGGTGGCATAAGAAGAGAAAACGTTCAAATGCACGTGTGAACACACTGATCTTAACTATTCATGGAGCAGACCCTCGGAGTATAATTTCTATGCTGACCAGTAATGGGCCTGGCCAGAGCCGGATTAATGTAGGGGCTTTAGGGACTGCAGCCCAGGGCCTCGGGCTAAGGGCGGCCCCACAGGCTCACAGGCTAGATGCAGCCCACTGTTTCTTTTCATCCAGCCCACGGCAAGTCTCCATGCCACAGGCCGGACACTAGTCCCTGAGCCTCGGCGCCCCGTCCCTGGGGCTGGAGCCACAAGTGCTGGCTCGCCGATGTGCCCCTGTGGCACCAGGCGAGGGGCGTTCAGGGAATCTCTGTGCGCTGCCAGCTCCACAGCTCCCATTGGCCAGGTACCAATTGGCTCCTAGGGGCCAGACATGCTAGGCACCTCAGGGAGCAGCGTAGAGCCAGGGCAGGCAGGGATCCCATCCGAGGTAAGTGCCTCCCGGCTGGAGCCTGCACCCCACGCCTCCTCCTACACCCCTACCCCAGCCTGGAGCCCCCTCCTGCCCCCAAACTCCCACCCAGAGCCCGCACCCCGAATCCCTGCTGCTGAGTTCATTTTGTTCAAATTTCTAGGGGGTGAAATAGCTTTGGACTGAGACAATGCCCAGAAAAATTCAGCCCCAAAGTGGTTTATTTGAGACCGTTATAGGAAACTAGGAAAGAGGTTTTAATGGAAACTGGAACTTACTCAACTGCCATGTTTGCATCCCATGAAAGTCATGGTAAAAAATATTTTGCATTTATGTACTGGTGTGTTTTAATCGGAGAATCTCTCCGCGCTTTCCAAAAGTACCATAGTAAACAATACATGGTTAGTCAGTTGTCAATGGTTATAATGATGTCCCTCTCTCTCTCTCTCTTTTCTTAAAGATAAAGATGATAAAAGCCTCCTGGACTCGGTAACTGAAAGTCTTCAGAAGTCAAAGCACATCATGTAATCAACAGACCCGGATCCAAATTCATCCAGTCCAGCATGCGGAATAATTCAAACATTTCTGTGTAGTTTGACTTAGATATGCATGGTTCAAAACAGCAACTGCACTATCTTCTATAGTGATCAATGAAATCAAATTCCAAAAGGTGGGGCCTTTAACAGGGCAGTTTTGATGGTTCAATACTTTCTTCTACATAGGCAGCTTCCAAATGCTAGTGTGTGTGAATGGTAATATTTACAATATTGGATGAAAATGTATCTTAAAAATAAAAGGAGCCACAGTCAGTGAGAGTTCTGCTTTGACTTCAATGGGAGAAGAACTGGGCTATATCTGTATTAGTCATTGTTACTTTACTGCAGTACTTAGAGGCCCCAGCTAAGCTCCAGGCCTTGTTGTGCCAGACACTGTACAGCCACACAGTAAGAGATCGTTCCCATCCCTAAAAGCTTACCCTCTAGTCTAAACAGACAAGACAAAGAAAGGAAGTATTATTGTCCCCATTTTACAGATGGGGAACTGAGGCCCAGAGAGACTCTGACTCACACACGATCACACAAGAAATCTGCAGTCGAGTCAGAAATAGCATCCAGACCTCCTGAGGCCCAGTCCAAAGACTTAACCATAAAAGGAGAGGTTACTTATCTTGTACAGTAACTGGTGTTCAAGACATTTTGTCCCTATGAGTGCACCACATGAGGATATATATGTGCCCATGCACTCCTGAGTAGAGATCTTTTTGTTAGTAGTGTCCATGGGGTCTGCACCTGCACCATACATTTCCTTGTACTCCAGTACGAGGGCGTATAGGGAGTAGTGGACCCACGCCACTCCAGTTCCTTCTCAGCCTCAGAGCTTGGTAGAACCCCAAAGCAGAGGGGAAAGGAGGCGGATGGTGGAGCTCCAATAGGGACAAAACATCTCAAAGAACTCCAGTTGCTTTACAAGGTAGGCAGCCTCTCCTCCTTCGAGTTTTTGTCCCTGTGAGAGCTCCAAGTCAGGAGACAACCCCCAACCCCGAGCAGTACCTCAATAAGCAGGAGGATGCTAAGGAGGCAAATTTAGTACAGAGTGTAAAACAGCTTCACCAAAGGCTGCTCTGGAGACATATACTCAGGCATAATGTTGAAAGAACCTGTGAACAGAGGGCCAGTTGGCTGCCTTACAAATTACTTTGACGGGTATCTTTCTAAGTAGGGCTATGGAAGTGGGATTGAACCCTAGTTGAATGAGCAGTGACTTCAGGAGGGGGGGTGCATTCCTAAGGATTCGTAGCATGCAAGAATATACCTGAAACCCATTTAGATAGCACCTACGTGGAAATACAGTGACCCCCTCATCCTCTTTGTGGAGGAATTGAAGAGGCTGGTGGAATTCCTGAAGGGTTTAGTTCTGTGTAGGTAGAAAGTCAGAGCTCTTCTTACAACCAGAGTATGGAGGCTGGTCTCTTCCCTCAAAGAGTGAGGTTTGGAGTAAAAGACAATTAGTTGAATGTCCTGATTGATATGGAACGCTGATGAAACTTTAGCAAGGAAGCGAAAGTGGGTCCGCAGGATAAGGCTTTGAAATCATCTGCATAGATTGGCAGAGAATGGTTGCCTCATGTAGGGATGAAGAGGGTGGTAATGTCGCCTCCTCTATTCTCAGCTCCTGTTCTTCTGGTGGGAGGATGAAGAGGGCCCTGAAGTGTTGGTGGCCGAGAATCTTAGTGAGTGCTCTTGTGTGAGGGTAATCTGTAGACTTGGTCCCCAAAAAGCCCATTGGGGAAGGGCGTAAGGAAAAGGAGTAGGGCCCCCAGGGTGTTCTTGCCATGGCTGATGGGCCACCCATTGGCTGGTTCCTGGGATCTTGTCCCCAGGGAACACCTTGAGGGATACAGGGTGGGAACACCTTGAGGAATATAGAGTGGAATGGGTAGGTGATGGTGCCTTGAATGGATACATCTGAATAAGAAGTATCCTCTTCCATGTTCAGTGGTGGAGCTAAAGGAGTCAGTACCAGGGGCTCGGATTGATATCCGGAGCCAATCCAGCAATCATGATGGTACTGGTGGAGTCTTTATTTTAGGCTGCAGCAGTACCAGTGGATGTTGGTTCCAGTTGGTACACAGGTGCCCGTGGGAAAGTCCTCCCAGTACCCCTCAGTAGGGGGCACTCGGGTTCCTCCAGGACATGATGGTCCTCATGAAGGAGGAACCTGGAAGTCACTATGAGACTGAGGATTGCATCTATGGGTGAAAGCCCTCCAGTGATACTGGAGATGGTACTGATGATAAACTCACTCTGGAGAAATCTGGGTGATGGTAGATGGTATCAGGTGAGATGATTTCTTCAAAGAGTCCATGCTCTTCGAGGAGTCCTTCCATGTGGAAGTGTCCAGTTCTGGTACTGACGAGACCACTGTTTGCTGTTTGGCAGTGGGTTTCTTGGTCCGTGGCTTCATGAACGGAGTCTTCCTTGGTGGTGCCGATGCCTTGCTGCTGATAAGAGTCTCACCAGTACCTGCTTTGAGATATGAGGTCTCCTTGTTGCTCCCACATCTAAGCAGAGACTTAGCCTGTCTGTCAGGGAAGTGGGATCTCCTACGTTTGACAGTCTTTTGAGAGATCAAAGCTGTCCCCTGATTTCTGGTAGATGGAGCCAGAGCTAATGAAATCTCTGGAGCACTCTCCATGGCTGAGGCCAGTGTACTGGGGGGAGAAAGGGACCCTCCATGTCTAGGGAAGCACTCCATAAAGAGCAGTTTTAAATGGTCTTTCCTTAGTTTTTAAGCTCTGCTTTTGAAGCCAGAGCAAATCTTACACTTGGACAGGATGTGAGCCTCTCCAGGGCATCAGAGACAAAGTGCCCATCGCTGAGGGGAAAAGCCCTGTGACAGGTCTGGCAAGACTTGAAACCTGAGTCTTGGGTATAACCCACCAGGAAAGCTGCTGGTCAAGAAGGCTCAAGGAAAAAAGGGGGCTCTGACCTCAAAGCAAAAAGGCAGGGGAGCCCCCCAAAGCATAAACTGTGCCAATAAAATAATAGGAAATAATAGGAAAACAAAAAGAGTATAAAAGAAGGCACTGCGTCAGCAAGGTAGCACACCTTAGAGACTTCTGAGAAGGAACTGGCGTGGTGCAGGTCGTCTTCTTCCTATATGCCCTCAGACCGGAGTACAAGGAGGCGTGATGCAGGCATGGACCTATGGATGCTGCTAACAGCAACAAAATATCTCCACTCCAGAGTGCACGGGTGCATGTGCATCCTCATGAGGAGCACCCATAGGGACAACTCAGAGGAGACCCGTCCTTCCTCTCTGTAATATATTATAACGTTGTTTATTCTTACCTAACAAAAAGGCTAGATTGTAATGAACAAATAAACAATATTTATTGAGACACAGGGAAGGTTTAAAGATGAACACAGCTGTGAAGCTGATACAAGATAGAAAGTGGTGGAAAGACTTCATTTGGCCCCATCATCACTGTTGAGCTGACAAATGGGAATCAAAGAAAGATACTATTTGCAGGGGCAGACCTTTAGATAATAATAACGCATGTATAACTCTATTCATGGGAAGAGCCCCCCAGATTTCAACGAAACTACTCCTGGGTTGGCTTCAGTGTTTGTGTGATCAAACCCTAAGAACTAATAAAAAAAACACGATGGCTTCAGTCACTGGCATTTTAATCTCATTATATGCAGCTACCTGCCGCTGCTGCTATGGCTAAAGCCAGATTAAGAATTATAATACCTATGAACTGCTTCAATTGATTTTGTGCCTATTCTTCCAGTTTAGCATTAATCTTTCCAGGAAATTGTTGCGAGATAAACACGATGCTGACTGGTCATGTGCTCCAACTTTCTCTGCAGGTTGAGAGTATTTTACATTCCATGTGCCACCTGGAGTGTGCTGGTGAGTGGGAAGAGAGCCCAGCTGAAAGGGGACATACCATCCCTGCAAGGCTGGAAATATTTAAAACAGTTTGCAAATTAAAAGGCATGGCACCTTCTGATGATGCTAAATGATGTGACAGCTACTTTGGAAACAATGCAGCAAAGTTCCTGGGTGACAGTGGTTCATTCCCCCAATGATGGGTCACTTTATTTGAGGGAGGGAGGATGGTGGAAGGGTGCTCGCAGGATTTTTTTTCCCAAATTGACAGGAAATTTTCCTGTGGGTTAATGTGGAAGTCTTTAGGCCTTGATCCTGCAAAGAGTTATGTATGTGCTTAACTTTTTAAGCATCTGAGTAGGCCTCTGGAATCAAATGGGGCTTGCATGCTTTAACTTTACAAACATAAATCAGTGCAATATTGTGGCTGTGTTGTACCAAAAAAATGGTTCCCCCAAATGTGGCATTTTCATAGGTGATAGAAAGCTAGTTTGGCCTCATTGGCCATCCTATTTCACTGCATCAAATATGGCTAAAAAATACTGGGCCAAATCCTCAGCTGGAGTAGAATGGCATAGCTCCACTGGATAGAACTACAACACTGTACATTAGCTGAAGGTCTGCTCCATCAACTGGAGTTATACTTGGGTTCGATTGAAGTAGCACAGTGTTGACTCGCGACCTGCATTTCAAGATGAAACTGTCATGGAAAGAGGAAAACAAGCAAAAAGTAGTTTCAGCTATGCAGTAAAATGATCAAGTAAATTAATATTTTAATTATTGGTACACATACAAGAAATTAGAGGAAAAAATACATAAAAATGCATCAAAGATAGTATCAAGTGTCCATACTGCATGTGGGGACCTTTAAATTGATGGCAAAAGAGATTAGTTAAGTGCTAGTAACTTCAAAACATGGCTAAGTGCTCAGACTGTGAATGGAGGAGGGGAGCTGCTTGATTTGTGTATTAAAATCTTTAAATATGTCTTGCCTTTAATTCACCAGAACACAGGAGGTTCAGTTCATATAGGAGTCATTGAGATTAACAGGTCAGGACTTGTAGCCTGATCCTGAAGTCCTTACCCAGACAAAACTACCACTTATCCCAATGGGATTTTTTCACTGAGGGAAAGATTCTACCAACCTTCCCAACAGCAATAGCACCATACTCCATGAACAGTCCTATCTGGGAAACAAAATAGGCCTATTTTTGCATAGGCCCTGAGTAAGGACTGCAAGTTTGGGCCTTGGATTTCTAAATTGTCCTGATTCAACAAAGTAACCAGTGTGGGAGGGTTTTGGTTTTTGTTTTTTAATTAGGTTGCCAAGATAATGGTTTCCTTATTGGTGCTAAATTTCCTGATGGTCTCTCTATTTTACTGCCAGTAGGAATATAACCTAGGCTCTGATCTTGCTCCCACTGATGTATCATTGGAGCAGAAGCAGGCCCTAAACCCCCTCTTTCACAGAGTTACTTGCAAGGGTTCTGAAGTAGAAAATTATCACTGGCCACAGTACATCACGCCTGTGCTTCATCCACCTTTGCTGTAGAAATAAACTAATTAAAAGAAATTTGGCGTCACCACGACACAATACAAGCCACTAAAAATTTTGGCATTTCAGCCAACTGGCCACTTTTTGAATTTTTTTAATCTATAAGTATAGAGACATAATTTTTATATTTTTACATTAAAAGGAAAAAAAATACATCAACGGAACTTCCTCCAAACTAAGAAAACAGATATCTATCAAACATTTAAAGAAACAATAAAAATTTGCATTGTATTTGCCTTTGTTAAGTTTAACTGCTTGAGAATTATGGTCCATTTCACAGGTATACACACATTTTTAGAATGTAAGCGCTTCATCCTTCATTTGTGTTTGTACAGTACCTAGCACACTGTGGGTGCTACTAGAAAAAATAATTTACAGTTTGGGAGCCTGATTTGAAATCAATAGAGTTATGCCAATTTATTCTATTTGAGAGATCCAGTCATATTTTGGAGCCATAATTCTGTTCATAGATTTGTTCTGAGTCCAATAGCTGTTTATACAAACACATTCTCATCTGGAAAATCTTATACATCCTACATACAGTGGGACAGGAATTAATTCCAAAATGAGCATTCGTTCTCCACTGGCTTTAAAGTCAATAAAGTTTATGATCAAAGAAAATTAAATCTCTCTTTTGTAACTCAAGTATCAGAGGGGTAGCTGTGTTAATCTGGGTCTGTAAAAAGCAACAAAGAGTCCTGTGGCACCTTAAAGACTAACAGATGTATTGGAGCATAAGCTTTCGTGGATGAATACCCACTTCATCAGACGCAATTCACCCACGAAAGCTTATGCTCCAATACATCTGTTAGTCTTTAAGGTGCCACAGGACTCTGTTGCTCTTTTGTAACTCATTCCTTAAAATGTAATTGACTTTCTGCATGAGAAAAGGTGAACAGAACCACAGCATTTTCAACTTCAACATTTTCAGCAATAATCAAGTTAGAATTAGGATAGTCTGTTTTGGCTGGATCAGTCTTATTCTTGCTCATTCAGAGATGAGCCCGAGTTGCAAAATTGGGACGTAGTGCTCACATCTTGGGGTTTTGCTTCTGACTTTTAGAAAGACTAAAGACCATTTGCAATTTTGGGATCCGAGTTCAGACGTGTTAAAAATACACTTCCCTTGAAGTCTGGGTCCAGAATTTTGGCTTGGGCTCATCCCTAATAGATAATGCAAATGACTATTTTGATTTGCTTTCCATCTGATGCAGAAATCTAACTGAAACATGAAAAGGCATTTATTCGTGTCACCTTTTTTCAAGTGAATTTCTGCATGTTCCTAGAAGCATTTTTATGTTGAATACTATAGTATAACAATAATACTTAGCACTTATCTAGTGCTTTACACCTTTCAAAGCACTTTACGAACATGCACTAATCCTCACACCACCCCTGTGAGGTAGGTAAGCATTTTACAGATGGGGGGGGTGTACAGGGGGAACAGACACAGAGAGTTAGGTTTTCAACTGCTGTAAACTGGCATACCTCTATTGACTTTAATGAGAATTACATCCTTTCAGACCAGCTGATTTAACCAAGGCCCCAAAAGGAACAGGTGTCAAAGCCAGGCTCAGAATTTAGGAGTTGTAGACATCCTGTCCTGGGCTCAGACCACTGAGCTCTGCTGCCTCTCCAGATAAAAGAACATATCTCTCTCTCTGCCAAAACTAGGCAATTCGGCACTCCCATGCACCCAAACTAGAGAAAGAGACATCTGCCACTGAGCTTTATATTGGCTCTGTTTTGACCACTTTCCCCTCCAAGGCCAACAGCTACGTTAGAAAGAAGGGGCGGGTAGTGAAAGCCTTCTAGTCCTTCTTCTAAACCATCTATTAAATACTAAAGGCCCACTTAACCCAATTCTGATCTCACGCTGGTGTAAATCAAGAATGGCTCTGCTGAAGTCCCCTCTACACTTCAGCTTTACACCAGTGTAGCTCCACTGACTTCAGTGGTATTGGTATGGTCCAGCCCAGCCCAATGGAGTTACAGGAGTATAAAAATGGTGTGAGGTGAAAATCAGGCCAATTGGCTTCAAGAGGAGCTTTTTGTGAGCAAAGGAGTTCAGAGTTGGGTCCTATATATGGTAAAGGCTAGGCAGAACAAGTAGACTCAACACATTCTTAGTCTCCCTGAAGAAGGAGTTAGTGGATCTGCTGGCACTTAATGGCTAGTACAGTATTGGAAGATGTGGTTTGTATTGTATATATAACCTCAATTAACTACACACAAGAATTTCGAGTACAAAATCCTTAAAGATTTTGCTTCTAAAGGGAAAGTCTATGTATGTGTTTGGAGTGGGGGGAAGGGAAGGAGAACAATACCTTCAAATGTAAAAGGCAAAGAGATACAATGGGAGAGGAAGGAGGGAAGTGGAAAAGACTCAGATGGACATTTGTGTGCTCTCCATTCCTACTTTACCACCACCTTTCAAATCCCAGATTGCTTTTACCAGTGTTGAACTGTTTTTTTGTCCCAGGAAACAGTATCTAACACAGACGCCCACTTCCCCCAGCAACTGGTCAATGTTTCCCAGGCTTAATCAGAAGAATTAGAGCTGGCTGTGTCAAATCTGTGCTCATAGCAGCTGGCCTCTTCCCAGCAAGAAAGGCTCTCTCAGGAAAAAAGGGTTTTGTTCAAGTAATGTGGATTAAAGGGATGTGGAGAGGGAGACAGGCAAGAGACCAGGGTGACACTCTCTAACAGCCTGAGCCTGAGACATCCCGAGCAACCCTTGATGGATTCTCACAGAGTTCTCCAGCGCAGGCCCACAACAGATGCAGTGCATTTTACAGTGCCCATGCTCAGATTACATTAGCACCCTCATGTCAAAATGACAGATCACCTATTAACGCCCACTGAACGCCCTGCAATCATCATCAGGATCAAGGCCTGAGATTGGCAGATAGTAAAATAAACCGAACTGAAAAAAATTACAGAAAAATCATTAAAACTGCTTCACAAAACTGAATAATAATACTCTCTGGAGGTGAAGAAAGGGACACCCTCCTACCTCAGAGAGGGGGAGGTTATAACATTAAATGAAGGTAGCCATTAGCCTCTTTACTTAGCATGTCAGTGTTTCTTACAGGATGGGGGGGAAAATCCTTGAAGAAGATAAGAATAGATATGCCAAAGTGACATAGTCCAGGAGAGAGTTAAATCTTAAATTAGCCATTCACTCTCATCCTGCTCGCACTGGCCCTAGCCGATGGTTATAGCACTGACCATGCATATTTTCTCTAGCTGGCTCTATGGCAGGAAGAGGGCTTCATCCACAAAGAGCAAAAATGCAGGGGCCAAGCTGCGGATCATGAGATAAGCAAAACTGATGAATGGAGATGCTGCACACCTCCTATAGCTGGTGCCTCTAGCAGAAGCAATCCCTTGAGTGAATGAATACTGGCAATACTATGCAACAGCATTAGAGGGAGGAGATTACAGGGGCTTGTGCTATTTACAATGCTTTCCCCCTCAATAATGCAGTTAACCTTTATGGTGTATGTTTATAAAGCAGCAGACACTTCTGGAGGGGCACTATTGTTAACCCAGCCTTTTGCAATGGTACTTACATTTTCTAAAATATGAAGAGTCTTTGGAAAGAAAGTACAGATCCTCACTGAACTCAATGGAAGTCAAAAGCCTAAATAATACCATTGTGCTACTGATGGGTGTGACAACTACTCAGTAAAGAAAGTGTGGGGTGTTCTCAGTGCCAGAAGCCTATCGTGCACTGCTGCTAATACTGCCCACTGGTCCTGCCAGCTGTGCTCAGGTAGAATAGTGCATTACTCTGCCAGTCGTCCCGTGGATTCAGTGCTACTCTGTGAGCTAAATTATAACACAGGAAGGAGGGCTCTTTGCACCAGCCAAGGAGAAGGAAGATTTGTGGGAGCATCACCAAGCCAAGGAGAGGAGCAGAAGTTGTCCTCTGTTGCTAACACACACACAGGGAGCATGATCAGTGTTCCCTTATATTATGGCAGCCCTCAGCTGCCAGAACTACTGCACAGGACCATTGGTAACTAGCATACATTAGAATAGCTTTCAGGACACTTCAACTTACACTAGAGCCTGACCATGTGGCCAGAGGGCTACAGATTTGGCAAGGTGCCAAAGTATCTTCAAGAGATCTTTGCCTCCTCTCCGGCCTGTGCCAAGCACTCCTTGGGTGCACCAGAGAATGGAGGCCCACATATTTTATAGGAAGTTAAATCAAAGTGGAATTATATTTTCCTAAACTGCATCAATTTCAGGTAAGAGTCCAAAACAATGCCACCGCATCAGTGTGATTGGCTCGGAAGAGTTTGGGTGTAATATAAAATGAGGGGGTTGGTTGAGAGACTCTGGAGTGCTCACCCATGTGGCTCTCTAACTAAACACTAACACTGCAGTCTGGTTTGTTCTACCAGTGCCTGCCTCTCTCCCAGCATCTCCATTTGAGACAGACACACAAGAGAAGAGGGTGCTGCACTTAGGAGATGCTCACCCATCTAGTATTTCCCTGGCACAGGGGGTGCGTTCACCCTTGCTACCAGTCACTGATAAAGACCATTTTCCTTCAATTCATGGACTTAATGCACAGATCATTCAGTTACTAATATTGTCTTGCTACTTAGATAGCACATTTTAGCCCCAAGGGCTTTGCAAACTGTGGGACAAATCTACAGCTGGTGTAAATTGGCAAAGTTCCACAGGAAGCAATGGCCCATTTACACCAGTTGTGGATACCATTAACAACTCTACTTTGGGGACAAATTTGGAGCTGACCAGCATCTGTGTGTGTCATATAGGTCCAGAAAAACCTGCCATTTACTTTCAATATCTTAACAGGGAAAACAGGAGCGGCCTTTGAACAGTGCTGGGAAAACCCCCAAAGAACAAAGGCTACAGGACTAAAGTGAACTAAAGTGACTACTACTGGATTCCAGGGGGTGAAGTGAGCAGGGCTGCGGCACAAACTGAGGCTTGCTCTACACTACAGACTTATGTCAGCATAACTACGTCATGCGGTGGTGTGGAAAATCCATACCCTTGAGCAACGCAGTTAAACCAGCTGAACTGCTGGTATAGACAGCACTATGTTGGCGAGAGAAGCCTGCCTCTCAGGGAGTTGGAGTACCTACGCTGATGGGAGAACTCTCCTGTCAGCATAGGTAGTGTCTTCACTAAGTGCTACAACTGTGCAATGCATCAGTGCAGCTGCAGCCCTGTAAACAGTCCTTAGTCAGGGCATTGCAACTGGCCTTCAAGAAACCTGCAGGATCAATCTCAGAAATGCCAGGTGCAAAAACAAAGTTCTCACGGCATAAGGGCCTGTGATGAGATGTACTCCCCACACTAACTCTGCAAGGGTTGAATTAGGCCTAGTCAAGCCTAATCAACCAAATTAGGCTGGAAATGGGAGATATAGACTGGAGGAAGCTAATTAGAAGGAAGATCACCTGTGAGAGGACAGGTGGGGCTTCTACAAAACCAGGAGATTGGAGCTGGTATAAGCAGGTAAGTAGGGAGAAAATCTGTTGTCCCACTTCCTGAGGTAGGGGAGAAGACTCACAGTAGGAAGGAATCCAAGGGTGAGAGCAGTAAGGTTGGTACAGAATTAGGCCTTAACTATTCACTATATGGCCCTGGTCTGGAGCCCTGAATAGAGGGTGGGCCTGAGTTCCCCTACCAACCACTGCAGAGTGGTAGCGCTAAGGGCAGTGAAGAGGAAGACTGGTGAAGTGATGTTGTGAGGGCAGTGGGTGTGGAAGGAGACTTTGAAAGACTGTGGTGGAAGAAGAAGCCACTTAATGACCTGGTTGGACAGCTGAATCACAAAGAGGAAGCAGCAGCTCCCTGGAGTGAAAGAGTGGCTGCAGACAGAGAGGTGGATTGCAACCATGGGAAGAGGCGTTGGTCTGGCAGAGTTAATCCTCAGAACCACCAGGAGGAGGTGCCATCTTGTGGTGAGTAGAGCACCCTCTGACAGGGCCCACTTGTGAACTCCTCACTCACATTTAGGAACAGTTATTCACCTGTGTGGTCTCATTATAAATCAGTGGGACTACTCATGTGAGTACCTGTCTGAGCAATGAGAGGAAGGGCCACAAAATAAACATTGAAGGGACACCATCAGATTTGGGAAAGGGGGAGGAAAGCCCCCTCGATGCACTATCAGTGTACATCCATAGGAAATGCCTCCCCATCCATTTGTCATGTGTCAAAGAAAAATCCAGGGCAGCAACAGCTCAGCACTTGTGAGCAACCCCCAATAAATTAAAACCAGCATGCAGGAGGGAAGGAACTATTGGAAAGTAACATTATAACTCTGAAATTAAAAATACCTCACCAGAATCCTTAACAGAGTCTAATGGAAGACATACCCTTGCTATGGCAGAGGGGAGGATAAGATGGCCAAACAGTTTGGGTTGGTAGGAAATTGGTTTTCCCATCTCTAATGGTTCTGATTTTATTATAGGCTCCAGGGCGTTAGGCGAAATGGGGTGAGTTGGTTTGAATGCACAGAATTGTTCTTTTCAGGTAGCTTTGCCTCCAAGGGGGCTTTGCAAAGTCAAGCGGCACAAACTTGCTGCTTTGCCACTGACTGGTAAAAAACAGACACTTGTTCTACATAGCTGGCTTTGGAGGTAAGAGGAAAATGCTAACAAATACCCTGAGTAAGGGGCATATTAAATATTATGTGCAAATATGCAGATATTCTCACTTAGTGGCTGTAAATACTGAGCAATAAATGCTTAAATGAAAAATTCCAGTCTCCCAATTCCCACATTATGGACAAATGTGAGCCCAGAAGAAATAAATTGATTCCTTAGTGGAATGCATCTCCCAAGATGTGGGGCAAAGCACAGAATACCCCAGCTCAGGTTGCATAGGGTGGCTACTAATACCATACTACTGTGCACCTATGTACTGGGTCAAGTGTGTAGACATACACAAATATACTGGCCTTAATTGAATAAATAGGTTTCCCTGAAAAGCTACCAAGCTCCCAGTTAAAACAATTGCCTATTACCACTAATGATGCATCCATAAACTTGGGTCTGGAGTAACTTCACAGTGATCAAAGTATGCCATATCCCATAGTGTTTTAATACTTTGCCTTTGTTTTGGAGTTGACACAAGCATTGTCACTGATTCAGGAGCTCTCAACACCTACAGAGGAGGTGCAGGAGGTTTGCCTGGCTTATTAATTCAGTCAACAAAGCTACTGGTAATGGGGTGCAGTCTGATGTTGAAAGACAGATCCATTGTTCCATCATGTATCTCAGCACACGGCCACAGGACTACCCTAGGCCAACATAGCAAATGCTGAAAGTTGCCTGCTAAAACTGCTCATTAACTTAGATGCATGTATCCTTTCATCATAACCCCGCCTGCTTAAAGAATGCCTTTCATTTCCCATTTTCTCAAAGTTCGGAATGTTGTTGCATTCTGAAGTTGCTGCTGAAAATGTATCACATACTAAATGCTCAGCAGCATTCATATTGGGCAGAAAAACTTTGAATGGCATTTAAATAGGAAGTTGCATGAATCTGGAATTCAGAAGAGTCCTGGTTAGAATCAGGTACAGCGCAAGTTTCCCACCACCCAATTCTTACCAATGTACTTCAGCCCTGACCTGCACTACTTATCCTCCTGCTATGCTACTCCTGGGCTTTCTTTGAGCAGAGACAGTCAGTTGCTGCACCCTGTGTGGTGGCTTTGTAATGCCCACAAGTGGGATCTAGTCTAGTCACCACCTAGACTCATTGTCACCTAGGGTGACCAGATGTCCCAATTTTATAGGGATAGTCCAGATTTTTGGGCCTTTCTAATAAAGGCTCCTATTACCACCACCCCCGCCTGTCCTGATTTTTCACATTTGCTGTCTGGTCACCCTATCACCTTAGCTGGGATTTGGACATGTTCCAGGGTCAAAGGCAAGCCTCTTAACCTGCCTAGCCTCTTTTCATGGTCTCTTTAAATTAGCCTGCTCCTTCCATAACATTCAGAACCACCTTCAAGATTAACAAATATGATGTGGTATTAAAGAGGACTCCTGAAGCCTCCAAGAGGAAAAGGTCAATGAGCAGCTACTGTAGGAGCAGTCTAAATTCTCCAATGTGGTCTCCACACTGAAGTAAATGACATTCAAGGAGAGTCAGATTAAAAATCCCCAAAGATAATGCTTCAAAGAAGCAAAATCTCTATCATCAATGCACCTTGAGAGATAGAGATATCCCTCAGCGACTAATGCTGCTACAGCAACCCAGTTATAATCCATGCAGTTCATGAGCCTGCTGGTGTCCTGTCTAATTCCTCCTTTTGAAGTCATCTTCATCCCTGCTCTCCACAGCTGAGAGTGCAATGAGCATCTGGGCTGCATAGTAAGTGGCCATGATGATGGCACGTGAGTAGGGCACCGGGAAGCAGAACTTGTTAACTGCAATGGTCAAATCTGACACCATGAAAAGCACTGCGCCAATACAAGCCGAAAGCTTGGTCCAAGTCCAGAGATCATTGGACAGCTGCACGCCAGCAATGGCACGCCATCCCATGAAGCCAATCAAAGCGATATAGACAGCTACCAGGTAGGTGAAGGGGCCTGAGAGGTAGCAGTACAGGAAGGTGTAGCAGAAGCTGGAAACAAGGGTCATCACAAAGCCGGCTTTCAGGTCCAAAGGCTTCATCCCGAATGCTGAGGAGTACAGGATGTGTGTGATGGCAAACATCAGCAGACCTGGAAAGAGGCATTGACAGAGCAAGTGTGAGCTTTAATGGGAATAACTAACACAGTAGCCCACCACAGTCAGGAACCTGTGGGTGGAGACTTATGAATACATCAGATTAAACAGTCATAAGAACATAAGAACGGCCGTACTGGGTCAGACCAAAGGTCCATCTAGCCCAGTATCTGTCTACTGACAGTGGCCAATGCCAGGTGCCTCAGAGGGAGTGACGCTAACAGGCAATGATCAAGTGATCTCTCTCCTGCCATCCATCTCCATCCTCTGATGAACAGAGGCTAGGAACACCATTCTTTACCCTTCCTGGCTAATAGCCATTTATGGACTTAGCCACCATGAATTTATCTAGTTCTCTTTTAAACATTGTTTTAGTCCCAGCCTTCACAAGCTCCTCAGGTAAGGAATTCCACAAGTTGACTGTGCGCTGCGTGAAGAAGAACTTCCTTTTATTTGTTTTAAACCTGCTACCTATTAATTTCATTTGGTGACCCCTAGTTCTTGTATTATGGGAATAAGAACATAACTTTTCCTTATCCACTTTCTCAACATCACTCATGATTTTATATACCTCTATCATATCCCCCCTTAGTCTCCTCTTTTCCAAGCTGAAGAGGCCTAACCTCTTTAATCTTCCCTCATATGGGATCCTCTCCGAACCCCTAATCATTTTAGTTGCCCTTTTCTGAGCCTTTTCTAGCGCTAGAACATCTTTTTTGAGGTGAGGAGACCACATCTGTACACAGTATTCGAGATGTGGGCGTACCATGGATTTATATAAGGGCAATAATATATTCTCAGTCTTATTCTCTATCCCCTTTTTAATGATTCCTAACATCCTGTTTGCTTTTTTGACCACCTCTGCACACTGCGTGGACATCTTCAGAGAACTATCCACTATGACGCCAAGATGTCTTTCCTGATTAGTTGTAGCTAAATTAGCCTCCATCATATTTTATGTATAGTTGGGATTATTTTTTCCAATGTGCATTACTTTACATTTATCCACATTAAATTTCATTTGCCATTTTGTTGCCCAATCACTTAGTTTTGTGAGATCTCTTTGAAGTTCTTCACAATCTGCTTTGGTCTTAACTATCTTGAATAGTTTAGTATCATCTGCAAACTTGGCCATCTCACTGTTTACCCCTTTCTCCAGATCATTTATGAATATATTGAATAGGATTGGTCCTAGGACTGACCCTTGGGGAACATCACTAGTTACCCCTCTCCATTCTGAGAATTTAACATTTATTCCTACCCTTTGTTCCCTGTCTTTAACCAGTTCTCAATCCATGAAAGGACCTTCCCTTTAATCTCATGACAGCTTAATTTACATAAAACCCTTTGGTGAGGGACCTTGACAAAGGCTTTCTAGAAACCTAAGTACACTATGTCCACTGGATCCCCCTTGTTCACGTTTGTTGACCCCTTCAAAGAACTCTAATAGATTAGTAAGACACGATTTCCCTTTACAGAAACCATGTTGACTATTGCTAAACAGTTTGTTTTTCTATGCGTCTGACAATTTTATTCTTAACTATTGTTTCGACTAATTTGCCCAGTACCGACGTTAGACTTACCAGTCTGTAATTGCCGGGATCACCTCTAGAGCTCTTTTTAAATATTGGCGTTACATTAGCTAACTTCCAGTCATTGGGTACCGAAGCCGATTTAAACCTTAGTTAATAGTTCCACAACTTCACATCTGAGTTCTTTCAGAACTCTTGGGTGAATGCCATCTGGTCCCAGTGATTTGTTAATTTTAAGTTTATCAATTAATTCCAAAACCTCCTCTAGTGACACTTCAATCTGTGACAGTCACACAATTCTGCTCCCAGTGGTAAAACTCCGTGAGTTTAGTGGAAGCAGAGGTAGGCCAACATTCAGCCCTTCTGAAAATCCCATCCTTTTATTTAAAAAAACCCCAAAAACCTTAATATAGTGACATCTGTAGAGTGTCACCCTGGTCAGATTGTTCCTGCCCTAGGAATATGTCCTGAAGTACCCACAGTCACAGTGAGGATAATTCTGCTCTGCCAACCACTTCTGCTAACTCTACAGATCAGCTAGAAAGAAACAAAACTCTAGTCTTTCAGACTGATTTTTTTAATTTCAGAGTGGAAGGAGGCAGGTCTGAGATCCCAGATCTGTACACACCTGAAGAGCTGTGTGGTTTTTTGGGTTTTTTTTTATTTTTTCATTTCTGGGTGGTGCCAAAACTGGAAGGAACCTTTTCCCAGACCAGATGCAATCCAAATATTGTGAGATCAATTAGCAAAGATTTCAACGCCTCCAAATTCAGACCCAAATGCTGGCCTTGTTTAGCCACAAACCCAAACTGTAATCTGGGCCTAAGCTGGATCCAGGTCTGTACATCACTTCCTCCACCCACTGCTAGCAGAATCATAAACTGGAAGGAAGCAGCAAGCATATTTCAGGGATTACACCAGTTAAACCTGCCAACTTTTTTTATGGCTACTTGCAGGACCCAAATGATTCAAGAGTGGAATTGATCTGAGAAAACAAAACAAGCTTTCCTTTGAAGAAAAACACCCTTGAGAAATCCCAGATGTTGGTGTAGGAAGGAACTGCCCATATGTTAATCCCTCTGCACTAGTCAATCTGACAAGAAATGTCACCATGTGTTGCAGCAGGTGCTGATTACTAGTTGGTCTTGCCAGTCTCTCATGATGGACTCCAAAATAATTTCAGCTCTCTTCTCCCACCCTCAGCCCACAGACCTACATATACTGAAAGTCTGTTCCATTCTGTTCATACAGATTTGTTAACTTGGCTAGATGTTTTCATGCATAAATGAAACTGAAAAGAATCTGGAAATCTGAGTGCCCCAGCAGGCCAGTGGCTGCAAATTATGTCGTGATGCCCTAGCAAAAGGGGAACAGGAGCTTCTTAGCAACTAAAATCCACCAGTGAGAAGTTTGTTCTGCATGTCTGTCATGCTCATAAGCCAACACACTGGGCTAAAACAACTCAACCAGGTGGCACTGCCCCCTCTGCACTGGGGAGTGTCTTGTGCTATGTCCAGCTGATCTACAGGTCAGATTGCTGATGCATCCACAGAATGGAACTGGTAGAGAGAGGAGAGGCAGAGCCCACATGTAGGACACAAGGTTAGACAGATGAGACAGGGCACTAAAGGAGAAGGATGAAATGGGATGGGGAGAGGAGAGAGATCAAATGATGGCCTCAGGACTAATTCAGGTAACAGGAGGGAAGACTTAATGAGCTAAACATGAGAAGTAGGGAAATTTACCAAAGATCTAGGACAAGAGCTTTTTATACTACAACAATCTCATGCACAGTTTTAGGGGGAAGTTAAGGGATGTGAGGATACTTTAGAGCAGGTGTCAGGAGAGGTTTCTTCTCCAAGAGGCTCAATGGCTTTATGTGGAAAAGCCAGGGATAGAGAATCAAAGAATATAATACATACAGTCAGAAAACATGCTTGATGGGAAGGTCTAGATAAGGGGTTCTCAGGGGTTTATGAGCGCCCTCCTCCCCCCCCAACATGCTATAAAAACTCCATGGCCCACCTGGGCCACAACTTTTTTTCTGCATATAAAACCAGGATTGTCGTCAAAGGGTAGCAAACAGGGCAACTGCCTGGGGTCACACGCCACAGGGGCACTGCAAAACTAAGTTGCTCAGGCTTTGGCTTCAATCTGGGGCTGGGGGGGGTTGGGGATCCAGGCTGTAGTCCTGCGCAGCCAGGCTTTGGCTTTCTGCCCTGGGCCCTGGCAAGTCTAACAACCACCATGCTTGGTGGACTCCCTGAAACCTGCCCACAGACCCCTGGCTGAGAACCACTGGTCTAGATGGACACAGGATTCTGTGCATGCCTGACAGAAAAGACAGCCCATGGATTCCTAGTGTAACTCCACTGAGTCTGGCCTGGCGTTGCTAAGGAAAATGGTGGTCGAGAGGAGAAGCAGAGATGGGAAAGAGGTTTGTGATAAATTGTGAGGTTAGTCACAGACAGAAAATGGGCTGCTTCCAAGAGAGCTCATTCAGGCATTTGGAAGTGGCAGGAGGCCCCACCCCACCTAACTAAAGTGTGTGTGGGGGGAGGCGGGGGGGGCAGCGCAAACATTCAACAGCCTTCCAGTACGTGTGTATTGCCATTACAAGATGTGCTCAGATCAAGTCCTTGGATGTGCAAGAGTGTGATCTGGGAATCCAAATTTCCAGCTAATTCAGCCTTTTTCGCTCTGCATCTGTTTTTACTCTCCATTTCATTCTGGACCAACTGCAATGGAAGCGGCTGACTTCTGTTACCTTTCTGTCTCTTCCCAGGTGGAGAGCCACCCACCCGTACCCTGAGTGAATGAGAGTCCCTTTTGTTATGCCTTCCATCCCCTCATCTGAAATGTGGGTCTCTAGCCACCAGTGCAAAGGGCTAGTATAAACAGAGACCAGAAACTTCACATTGGTTTTAAATGTCTGTCATCAAGTGAGATGCATTTTCAATTACAAAATATCTGCTAGACACAGTAGGATGCTAGTCAGAAAACAGCTCCCTATTGGCTGTAATAGTAAAAAATGAGGCAACAAGACCAGCACAGCAAGAAGAGCTCATCAGGACTTTCGTCCTATAAAGTCACAAACGTCTTTTACCAAACTCCTCTTGCCAACAGCAGTCCAAAGGAGACCAACTCCAAAGCTGTCGTCAGACTGACAGCCATATTTATAGAGATGGAAATGAAATGTTTGCTAAGACTAAATGTACTTTTATGGAGATTTCTACAAAGAATGCTGTCAACGCTTTGACTTTAAAGGGTTTTTTTTTTCCTCAACCAGCACCGACTTACTAACTTTTAAACAAAGAGAAATTACTTTTTCTAGCGTCGGTCAAAGATTAACTGTAGTGGTGCATGACATTTTGTCTGAAAATGGCTGAGGCTGAAATCTTCCTCTACTGTCTGTCACCACTGGAAAGAGTATTAAAGACTCCTGAGGTGGCTCAAAGTGGCAAATGTTTGACCTCAGCCTGTTTTTGGGGAGGGAGGGGGAAAACAATATGAAGGCAGATTTTCAAAGCCATCTAGGAGCATTAGACACCCATTCCATTGAAATTAATGGGAGATGTGTCCAAATCCCCTAGACCATGTGTTCTCAACGTGGGCACTTAAATCAGGTGTCAAGGGATTGCAACCACACTTCCCATATTGCTAAATGCGTGGGATGGGATCACTGACCTATTCCAGATATTTGGGAAATTGGTCTCAAGATGATCCCATTATTATAGTGGTGCAGCGGTGCCATAATGGTTAAGGAAGCAATTTCTCTTTAAGGATCACACTTTAAATCTTCTGAAATCTACATGTTTAGTTGGATTCCTTTGAAATCTGGTGTGCCGTGGGGTGGGGTGGGGAGGTGGAAGGGGTAGGGCTAGTGACCCAAATTTGGAGTCATTTGAGACAGGTTGCAAAGATATAAGTCCTGGAAAAAGTAGCCATTTTGTAAAATTTCTAGGGTGTGTGGATTGTGGGAGTGTTTGGTTTTTTTGTTTTTTGCAGAGCTAGAGATCAAGCTATTAATGTGATGCAAGTAAAAATGGACTCAAGCTGTTGAGTTTCACCCAAAGTAGTGCATGGTCCCCACTGAATCTCTGGGGGACAGAAATCGAGAACCATATTTAAGAAAATGTACTTTTTTTTTTTAGTGTGCATGTGCTAATATAGAAATACAGCTAAAAGGTTTCTATTCCTAACATTTTATATGTGCTACAGTTCAACTCTTGGTAGTACTCTAAAATCCTCTGTGGTGAAAGTGAATGGGTTGTAAATGATGGTGGAGAGCTCTTACATTTCAGCAACTGTGGAGTTGGCAGAGTAAACTTATGTTAACAGGTCATATTAGGGCATTCCTAAAAGAGGGTATATTCAAAGTTGCATAGGCAACATTAACTCTGCATTTCCTGGTTTTCCGAATGAGCTTTGCTCAACTCAGCCAGGCAAGCTTACTTCTGTGTTAATGCTGTTTTTTTGCCATTGATAGGAAAGGGTTGTGAAAAGGTTGACAACCACTAGCCCAGACGGCTTTGAAAACCTCAGTTCAAACATTTCAGGAGGCAAGACAAAATTTGTCAGCAGCTCCTGAAGAAAATCGGCTGATGGGTATTCATAAGAACAGCCACACTGGGTCAGACCAATGGTCGATCTAGCCCAGTATCCTGTCTTCTGGCAGTGACCAGTGCCAGATGCTACAGAGGGAATGAAAAGAATAAAAGGGCAATTTCTCGAGTGATCCACCCCACCATCCCCACTCCCAGCTTTTGGCAGTCAGAGGTTTAGGGGCACTCAGTGTATGGGGTAGTGCCCTGACTATCTTAGCTAATAGTCTTTGATAGACCTATAATCCAGAATTATTTTTTTAACTCTCAACATTCCCAGCAATGAGTTCCACAGATTGACTGAATTGTGTGAAGAATTACTTCCTTATATTTTAAACCTGCTGCCCATCAATTTCATTGGGTGACCCCTGGTTCTTATGTTATGTGAAGGGGTAAACAACATTTACTTCCTCCACACCATTCATGATTTTATAGACTCTATCATAGCCCACCCCCTAAGTTGTCTCTTTCCTAGGATAAATACTTGGTCTTTTTTTTTTTTTTTAAGTCTTTCTTCATATGGAAGCTATTCCATGTTCCTAATAATTTTCATTGCCTGTCTCTCTACTCCCCACCACACACTCCTTCTAATTCTTTTAGAGATGGTATTCAAGGTGTGGGTGTATATTGACTTTATATAACAACCTTATTTTCTATTTTCTCCCCCTTTCCTAATGGTTCCTAACATTCTGCTCCCTTTTTTTACTGCTGCTGCAGATTGAGTGGATGTTTGCAGAGAACTATCCTTATTTCTTTGTGCGGGTATTGTAGTCTCGTCCACTCACGCCCCTTCTCTACCTATGCTACATTGATGACATCTTCATCATCTGGACCCATGGGAAAGAGACTCTGGAAAAATTCCACCACAGTTTCAACAGCTTCCACCTCGCCATCAACCTCAGCCTGGACCAATCTACACGGCAGGTCCACTTCCTAGACACCATGGTGCAAATAAGTGATGGTCACATTAACACCACCCTATACAGAAAACCTAACGACCACTATGCCTACCTTCATGCCTCCAGCTTCCATCCCGGACACACCACACGATCCATTGTCTACAGCCAAGCACTGAGGTACAACCGCATCTGCTCTAACCCCTCAGACAGAGACCAACACCTACAAAATCTCCACCAAGCATTCTCAAAACTACAATACCCGCACGAGGAAATAAGGAAACAGATCAACGGAGCCAGACGTGTATCCAGAAGCCTCCTACTGCAAGACAAACCCAAGAAAGAAACCAACAGGACTCTACTGGCCATCACATACAGTCCCCAGCTAGAACCCCTCCAACACATCATCCATGATCTACAACCCATCCTGGACAATGATCTCACACTTTCACAGGCCTTGGGTGGTAGGCCAGTCCTCGCCCACAGACAACCTGCCAACCTGAAGCATATTCTCACCAGTAACTGCACACCGCACCATAGGAACTCTAACTCAGGAACCAAACCATGCAACAAAGCTCGATGCCAACTCTGCCCACATATCTACACCAGCGACACCATCACAGGACCTAACCAGATCTGCCACACCATCACCGGTTCATTCACCTGCACGTCCACCAATGTAATATACGACATCATATGCCAACAATGCCCCTCTGCTATGTACATCGGCTAAACAGGACAGTCTCTATGGAAAAGGATAAATGGACACAAATCAGATATTAGGAATGACAATATACAAAAACCTGTAGGAGAACACTTCAACCTCCCTGGCCACACAATAGCAGATCTTAAGGTGGCCATCCTGCAGCAAAAAAAACTTCAGGACCGGACTTCAAAGAGAAACTGCTGAGCTTCAGTTCATCTGCAAATTTGACACCATCAGCTCAGGATTAAACAAAATCTGTGAATGGCCTGCCAACTAAAAACCAGTTTCTCCTCCTTGGTTTTCACACCTCAACTGCTAGAGGGCCTCATCCTCCCTGACTGAACTAACCTTGTTATCTCCAGCCTGATTCTTGCTTGCATATTTATACCTGCCTCTGGAAATTTCCACTACATGCATCCGACGATGTGGGTATTCACCCATGAAAGCTCATGCTCCAAAACGTCTGTTAGTCTATAAGGTGTCACAGGATTCTTTGCTGCTTTTAGAGATCCAGACTAACACGGCTACCCCTCTGATACTGATTTAGTCTCTCTCTCATTTTGTATGTATAGTTGGGATTACGAGTTCCAATGTGCATTACTTTGTATTTATCAACATTGAATTTCATCTGCTATTTTATTGCCCAGTCGCTCTGTTTTTGTGAGATCCTTTTGACACTTCACAGGCCACTTTGGACTTATCTTAAGTAATTTAGTATCTTCTGCAAACTTTGCCACTTCACTGTTTACTCCCCCACATCCCCAATAATTTATAAATATGTTCAACAGTGGTCCAGTATAGACCCTTGGGAGACCCTGCTATTTACCTCTCTCCACTGTGAAAAATCATCCTTTACTCCTGCCCTTTGTTTCCTATCTTTTTAACCAGTTACTGAACCATGAGATGACCTTCCCTTTTATGCCAAGAATGCTTAGTTTGCATAAGAGCCTTTGGTGAGAGGGACCTGATCAAAGCTTGCTGAAAGTCCTGCATTTTCAAGATAGCTTGTGACTCAAGTCAGCACATCTCCAACTGGGGGAAGGCCTACTGGTTTCTATAGCCCACCTCTAGCCCTAGGGGCACTGGAGGATCACAGGCCTCAACCACAGCCACCACCCAGCAGCTCACCTGAATGACTGATTGGAGAAGGAGGCTAGTGAAGCTCTAGCTTGCATGGAGCCCTGCCCACAAAGCTCCTGATTTGGGGGGAGATGTCTAATGTCCAGCCCCACTAATTGGCCCAGATGCACTGCTTAAGCCAGAAAGAGGCATAGGAAGTGGTCTGAGTGACTAGAGGAATCCTTGGTTGGCTGCTACTACACACCCAACCTGTGTGCCTGACTCCTGTTTCCTGCTTTGCAATGAAGAACAGAAACCTACTTCTTCCCCCACTTCCACTCCTGTTTCTGGTCCCTATTCTCCTTATCCCAGACCACCATCTGTTCCTGCATTGCTGAAGGTCTTTGCTCCTACCCCAGACTCTAACTCCAGCTTCTCCTCCTGACTTGGTTTCTGGCTCTGACGTTTCCCTTGGCACCAGACTCTAACCCTAGCTCTGGTTCCAAGTGCTGGACTCTAACCACTGCCCACACCCTGCTCCCTACTCACATGCTTCCCTGTTAGAACGCTGAGGATCCACTTTCCCCTTCACTTGTTTGCTGCTTTACACTGGGGCTTTGGGAGTGCACATCACAGAGCCCAGCCAACTGCCGAGTCATGTCAGGTCATTCTGCCTCTGCCACATTCCCAAGTCCTGACAGTCCAGGGGATGAGGACAGATGCTGAGAATCATTCCTGGGCCAGCCCCATGACATGGCTACCAGCCAACCCCAGGCTCTTGAAATATGAGTACAGAGGAGGACAGGGGTCATACCCAGCCATGGTGCACCCCTTCTAATGTCAATGCAAGGGATTTATGCATGGGATGAGTCCTTCCTACTGCCATGACAATGGCTTAAACATTAAATGAAAAATATATTAACCCTCTGCATGAGAAATTCAGCACTACATTGCTAATTGGTTGCTATTACATCCCTGCAGAACTGGTGCATCACTTACCATGAACAAAGTAGCCTTGCTCCTGCCAGATGAGGAAGGCATCCCCCACTGCGGAGAATATTAACCCTGCTAAGATCCTATTGGCGCTTCGATGTGCGACTAAGAAATTGATTCCATGTGCCAGCAGAAAAACCCATAAGCAGAAGATGGGCAGACACTTGATGAGGGCACTGAACCAGGAAGGGCTGGAAGTTGGCAGCCAGAGGACGAAATAGACACAAGTGGCTTTAAAAAAGGGCACCAGCTTGGGGCCTTCACTCTTCACCTAAAAGAAACAAGTCATTTAAAAAAATATCAATAGGATCATTAGAGGCTACAGTATAATAAACCCCATTGTAGAATGCACCCCTTGGTTTTGAAAGGCTGCTTCTTTTCTAGTTCAGAGAGCCCCTGCAACTGGCAGTATTTATCCATCAGACAAAGGCTGCTTGAGCTCTAACACACTCTTCACACCCATTAGCTGTTCAGCCAAGGAGCTGCCCTGCACCTCTGTGCCAAAAATAAGAGTTTGTCCGCTTCTGAGTGGAAGCGGGGGGAGAAGTAGGTTTCTCTTCCTCATTGCAAGAATGTTAAATGCTCGACTACCTTGGGGAGGAGGGGGAGGAATGAGGGTCTGAGCCAAAGCTTGCTAAAGTGAATGAAAAGATTTACAGCAACTTAAATAGGTTTTGGATCAGACTCTCTTTAGCATCCCCTTCCCCAAACTTGTGGCCTGGGAGCCACAGCATGAGTTATAGCCTGGTATCAAATAGATGTGCCCTCACCCCACACAGCTTCATAAACACAAATTCTCTTGGAACAGATGCTGATGAGGGTTATTAGCACTTCAATAGCAGCGAGGGCCCACGACTAGGTCAGGGTCCCATTATGTAACCTTAGATGCAAAGTGCAGCAGGCAGAGCAGCAGCTGAGCTATACATGGTAAAAACAGTGCATGTGGGACAGAGCCACAGAGTCCAGATCTGAGCTATCCCAGTGTTTGCGAGCATCTGGATTTGGTGTTCCAGCTTCTGCCCATCATAAAGAGAGTCCCACAGGGCAAAGTTCTCAGTCCAGATCCAAACTTATTCCAAGTCTGAGTGTGAGATCCAGTTTGAGCCCATCTCTAAACAGTGGGATGGTATGATGGGAAGCATTATGCTATGCTGCCATAGCCTAGTGTTTCTCTCCACTTTAGGCCACATAGGGAAAAACACATCAGGTTTGTTTTTTTTCTCTCCAACCATATTATACCCAAGAGATAAAAGGATCTTCAATCCTGTACACAGCTGGGCAGGGGAAAGGGAGGGTACCTGGCACAGCTGTCAGCTTATTACTGCAATCATGCCTGACAGCTTCTGGAGTCTTGGGGGAGAACCAGCTCCCACAGCAGAACTTCCAGCAGAGCCATTGGAGCATGGTTTTGAAGGGGTCATTGATGGAGTTAAAACAAACAAAGTACCCCACAGTGGACAGACAACCATCCACTGATATGTGACGGCTCATGGAAAACCTCTCAAATTATGTTTGCTTTCATCTCCTCTAATGGAGTTACCCTGGCTTCACACGGATGTCACTGAGACTAGATTCTGGCCCACAAATGAGAAACACAAACATCATGCATTGTGCATCTGAAGAAGTGGGGGTTTTACCCACAAAAGCTTATGCCCTAATAAATCTGTTAGTCTTTTAAGGTGCCACTGGACTCTACATTGTTTTTACAAATGTCATGTATTCTCAAGTGGCCAGGGGTGATTATATTGTGTGTCTCCAAGCAGTGTTAATAAGGAGACTGTATTCAGCACAGTGAGCATGTACCCTAATTGTCTCAGAAGGCACCAACCTTCATGCTCACCACAGAGGGATTTACAGCTCTCAATATTCCTAATTTTCTGGAGGCCCTAGATCAAGTGTTTCTATTTACTGTCCTCATGGCCACTGCTAAATGGATGTAGCTCCCCAGTACTGATGGTTTGGGGATCATTCATTCAGTCAGAATATGGACTGTCACTGATGCAACAGAGCAGAATGTTGGGTTAAATATGGGAGAGGAACAGTTTGTTTCCAGCAAAGCCAGAACAGCTCTGTAACGTGATGTTCTATGGGTCACAGTGTTAAAAACCCAGTTACAGAACGCCTGCTCCAGAAGTATAGAAGAGAGGGTTGGCCTCTTCACCACTTATTAGGCCCTCTGTTGCTGGAAAGAGGATTGTAAGACCTGAGGCAAAACCCACTGAAGTCAATGGCAGTCCTTCCGTTGATTCAATGTGCTTTGGTTCAGGACCCTAGAAGACAGGCTCTTCTGGTGTGTGGTTACATCATCTTCCTAGTGCAATGCCAAGTCCCTGAAGCCCAAACTCCCCACACATACAGTGGAGTAGAGCAGAGTTGGAATACTGAGGTGGAAAGTCTCTTCACATGCAATATCTGTATGGGTAAAAGATGAAGCAACAGGACCACAGCAAATGAGCAATCCTAGGAAACTAGAGCTTGTCACAATAGATAAGGCTGTCAAAACTGCTGTCACATTGAATGGAAAGTTCCTCCACATAGCAGCAGCTCCTCAGCAGTTAAATTTTGTAACACCTCTGAGTTCGTTATTTATATTGCCAACAAAAATTTTAAATGTTCTAATAAGCAACTAGGCTAGATAACTCATTCTCTCACAGCACATTAGCTTCTTACATTATAAGGGGAAGCTGGTAGCGACTCCTATATTTGGGTTGCCTAACACTTCCCAGTATAAAAGATTCTTGTGAAATGTTTTAGAGATGCTCTTACTCCTCTGTTGCTTGATACAAACCTTTGAAATAGGGAATGGAGAAGTGCCTTTTCTTTGTCCCATGAAATTCTATTTAGATTTAAAGATCTGTGGAAAATCATTATTTTCCTTCTCTCACTTGTGCTTCTCAGGAAAATGATGGCACCAAAATATTAAGAGGACATGAATGTTCTAAGGCCAGATACATGTGTCATCAAAACAGAAGACATTGTACTGGGAACACCTAGTAGCTACCAAGCATCTGTAACAAGAGGGGCAGGAGGAAGAGGGAGAGATTGCTGAGAGGGTTCCCCCCAACCACTCCTTCAAACTCAGCGTATGGCCCCAGCAGACCATCCTCCTTCCTCTGGATGCCATACAAAGCAAAAGCTCCCTCAACTCCTGGCTTGAAGTGGGGAGAGAGGGAGACACACGCTCACAGGCCAGGGTACCCAACCATCCTCCAGGCCCAGCATTAGGCCCCTGCAGTCCTTTCCACCTCTGGAATAACAGCCTTGTCCTCCTGTAGGTTAAGTAGTAGATATTGGTGCTGAAAAGTCAGGGTTCAAGCCCAGCCCTGTTTGTGATGCATGATGGAGAAGTGGTTACAAATGCACATAAGAAAACTTGTTTTTAACTTTTACAAAAATCTAGCAAATTGCATTTTAAACCCCTACATTAACTGAACATTACTTAGGTTACAAGATTTAAGGTTACCTGTGCAATCTTAATCTGCCCCCCTTGTGTGTATACACATTATCATATACTCTTTAATTACACAATCATTATTTTCCCCAGGGCCCCTGCCTCCTTCAGTGCACAGTATAGCTGCACAAAAGGGCACAATTAAGTTTGCAGTGCAACCTTAAAACTGGTATTTCCTAACTTTTGAATGCTTGATTTTGCAACCTAAATACTCATTTAATGAAGTTTTATAGTTATATAAATTTCATCTTAATCCTAGTTTTGGAATTTTTCAAACACTTTTGGCCAGATTCTGATCTCAGTTACTCTGGTGTACAGCATACCTGGAATTTGTAGTCAGAACACCCCCTACTTAAGGATAACCCTCTGCCAATAGAGAGGCACAGTATGATGCCACATTGTTAATAGTTCATCCTTTACATCTTCTAGACCAGCATTATTTTAAATGGGTTCTGTATAGAGTGCCACTGTTGAGGTACAATAAAGGGGCATCTGGGATGATCCTGAGCCCATAAAACTGGACAGCTGAGCACGCTTACAGATTTCCAGGTCAGCTACCTTAAAAAGGGACAAAATCTGGACAGGTGGTAACTCTAGTTATGTAACAAAGCATGGAGTGACTCTTTAAGTACACCTGCTGACCTACTACGACCCTGGTTCTAGTTCAGCCCCAGCCCCAAACAAGTGCAGTCTGGGAAAGTAGTTTGCAGGGACTAATGGGAGATGATGTCATGGACCAGGTGACTGTAGGGTGGGACACTAAGGCATGCTGGGAAGGAATGGCAGGGCATATAGGAAGTAGCCTTGCTGCAGGTAAGGAGGTAGTTCTCTTTTTTCCTACTAGAGCTGAGACAGTCTAAACACAGGCAAGCTATAGAAGGACCCTAGGGAAGGATGAGGTAAGTACCTGGTGGTAAAAGGAAATAGAGGGGCTGAAAAGTAAAGCTAGAATCCCATTTTGGGTACATGACTGAGATGTTCAGTCTCCCTTCACTCATCGCCAACTGAGACCAGTGCAGGGGCAATTGTTTTGCCTATGGAGGGCCAGTTCCTATTAGTATTAATCAACCTTATGTCCACACAGGTGAAGGCTATTGCCAGGTGTTGGCCAAAAATGTCAGGTGTTTGGATTTCTGTTCCTTCCAAAAGGGGAGATCTCATTGTTTGGCTAGAGGGCTAGACCATATCAAATCATCCAGCTACTCAAGAGTGAGGGGAAACTGAGTCACCTATGACGGCTGTGTCTGGATGCTGGTAAGGTAAGAAGCTGCTACTGCTGACTATATACACATTAGTTTAAATGTCTGTCATGAGTTTAAATACGCTTCTATTTTCTTCACTATTCTTTCAAACGCTGTTTTTCTGGGGTTTATAAACTCAATTGCCAACTTTACTCTGAGCTGAAACTTACTATGTAAAACATAAAAATTGCAGAGGAATTGTATTTATACGTGCTGAATTGCATAATTATATATTAGCTCTGGATGTTTCCTGTGCTCATGACTTCCAAATTACTTTGATTTTAGAGGCCTTAAAAATTAAATTGCTCTAACATACTTTCACTATATCTGTGCAATTACAGTTAAAATATTATCACAACTATATGTATGCAGCCAAATCTAATAAAACCTTCCCAAACCTGGGCAAGCTAACAGGAAGTCAAGGCCTCTTACCTGTAAAGAAGTATGTGTGTACTTTATTTTATGCAGGAGAATAATTCCATTGATCTAACTGGGGCTAACTGTGTGTAAAGCTAAAAATGCAAGTAGTTCTGTGCAGGATCAGAACTTTTAAGATGCCTCAATCACCTGTGAGACAGGAATTAATAGGGTTTCCCACTGGAGCCACGGGACCAGTGGACCCTCCGGAGGGATGCCTGCTGGAGGTCCACCAGAGCCGCCTGCCGCCCTCCCGGCAACCGGCAGAGTGCCCCCCACAGCATGCCGCCCCAAGCACGCGCTTGGCACGCTGGGGTCTGGAGCCGGCCCTGACCCCCAAGTTCCACCTCACTACTTGTTTACAAAAATACAAGTGTCGCAGCACACTATTACTATTTTTACCATATAATTATAAAATCAATTTAATATAAATATTGTACTTACATTTCAATGTATAGTATATAGAGCAGTATAAACAAGTCATTGTCTGAATGAAATTGCAGTTCGTAGGGACTTTGCTAGTGCCTTTTATGTAGCCTGTCATAAAACTAGGAAAATATCTAGAGGAACTGATGTACTCCCTGGAAGACCTCTGCGTACCCCCAGGGGGACACGTACCCCTGGTTGAGAACCAGTGGAGTACAGCACCTGCCTACATCATTAGTCAATACTGGATGCTTCAGAGAAATCATCTAGACCATGGAGGAGGAAGGAAGCTCTTCTGATCTCAGTAGTAAATTGTCTTTTCCCTGAAGCAGATTGAGGTAATCAATCTGCAATTGTTAATCATCTGTTGGTCTATCTGTGCAGGGCCAGCCATAGGAACATGTCACATGTGCAGAAGTAGGGAACCACACTCAGAGGATCACCCTTTGGGCATGCACCTAGGAACTCTACCAGCTGCTGGCTTACTGAAGATGAACTTGGGAAGCCAGTCCTTCCAGCTTCTCACTGACTCTCCCCTTCCCACATTGTTACTCACCAGCTCATTTCTCTGTGGTGTAACAAACCTGTTGGATGTGTGTATGTATCATAACAGATAAAACAAGGGAATTTATGGTCAGCTGGGGGATTAGATCCAATGTTTTGACTCAGTCTGTTTGAGCAGCTGAATCTTCTGTTTTGGGTCTGAGTACCTAAAATTCCATTATTTTTATTTCTCCCTCTTAATGAGAAATCATCCCTCTTATCCTCTCTGGGAAAATGCTCTTCCAGAAAATGCGTGGTGCTTTGCCTTTTGCACCAATTGAGGTATACCACTGCAAGTAAATGTGGAGGTACAGAAGGCATTTATACCAGCGTCTTCTAGATTTTAAATTGCAGTAGGATGGACTGACACAGGGTTTAGAGGCCTTGCTTGTTCCTAAGTAAGGGGTTAATTCTAGCTGAGACTTTGAAGGGTGTAGTAAGAAGGCAAGGCTAGAGACACAAGGTCCAATCAGGCTCTCAAAAGGGAATAGAGGAAATTCTATAGGGCAAACTCTCACTCCTGCATTGTGTGGTCTGCACTACCATGGCTAACAGCTCTGTGCTGCTGCTGCAGAAGCCTCTCCCTGTCTGGTATAGGGTGGCATTCTAAGATGGGCAGGTGGCAGTTTGGAGGAAAGCCAGAGGATGGAGATGAGGGATCAGACAGTCCTGCGCTTTGGCAATTCCGCACCCTAGCAGCGGCACAAAGCAGCCATCGCAATAGTGGTGCTAATAACCCGCACTCAGGTTCAAACCAATCACCAGTTAAGAAATGAGTTTCAAGTCACCTCCCCTCCATCCCTGCTCCAGTGCAGGCATGAACCTGTCTCAGGAAGAACAGCTCCTTCCTTGTCAGGGGAGAAGGGCAAGTTTCACACCTGTGCTCAAAGGACTAGCTTGTGCCCCAGGTTGCCCTTTAACACAAGAACAAAACCTTGACCAATAGAGCCTTCTGATGGAGGCTGATTACTTTTTGCTGCTGAACAAGCAGATTCATTCTCCCACCTTACATAGTGTTAACACAGTATTTTACGTGAGTCTTTGTATCAGTCTGAGCCTCTGTGCCTTTGGAACACTATTGGGAAAACACTTGATACATGATCACATCGCCTGCCACAGGAACAAGTTTGTAAGCATGCACAATTCAGTAGAGGTGACTCTAAAATAGGTCCCAGAAGCCGGACTAACTGAGAGACTCCTGCCCCTTTAAAGAGTTCAGTGCAATAACTATAACCTTGTACCACATGCAGACAAGCAGCTGTGGCAAGGGCAAGGTTACTGTTCCACCCACGCTGCTACTGCAAGGGGAGCTTGTAGGGTAATTAATAAAACCAGGAAAGGAGAATGGCTACACAGGTTGTACTTGAGAAGGTGATTGCTGAAATGATCCCATCCATTACACCTGGTTGCTCCTATGGTGGGTCACTGACAGCAGCATGAACTGTGGGGGCCTGCCCCCCCCCACTTTTTAACATGGGTGTAGTTTGGGAGGGCAGGGGAAGTGTTGCTTCCCCCATAGTGCAAGCACAGGCAAGTGTGGAGCGGCACCGGCAGGGGCTGTGCTTTGCCACAGGGGAGCTGATCACAGAGCTGCAGGTGCCGGACAGTGGCTGGTGGGAAGGGCAGAAAGGACAGGCTGCACAGCTGGTTCCCAATGAGCTATGTGCAGCTGCTGGAGGGATGAGAATGGCTGCACCAAATACCTGGGGGGATGAGGTGGTGCAGGGGGTTAGTGCCACGAGGAGTGCAGGGTTAGGGAAGAAGGGAGGCCCAGGAGGGGAGTGGAGGGGTTAGGATAAAAAGGATGCAGGAATCCACTTTGGCCTTGGCAGAAGCAATGTGTGTTGGGGTGGTGGGCATGCAGTGTCACGTGACACCCCAGATTTCTCAGGATGCCTCTGGCTGGGACATCCAGCAATGAAGAGGCAGCATTCCTCCTGGCAGCTGCACTCTGCATGTGTCTGTGCAGTGAGAGGAGGGAGGAAACAGAGTGCCTGGCTGCTGACTGAGCAGCCCCCCACGGAGCTACTTCTCTTTCCCTGTTGCTGGACTCCTAGCACTATTGCCTGCTTTGCAGACTGTCTGCTGAGGTGAGTCAGGTGGATAGAGGCAGAGGCAATGTGTGGGGCAGTCACATGCACCCCACAACCTTTCAGTTGTGTCCCCCTACTAGCCAGTTGTGTCGCCTGCCCCATCCCCCCACTTCTACAAAGGTTCCGGCGCCCTGGGTGACTGATCTGTACAGAACTCAGGCAGATATAACACAGTGGCTTGTGACCTCTAATTGGACTTGGTGCTTGGGACAGCTGTAGAGCAAGTCTTGTTTTTAGTGAAGTGAAAGAAACTTGTGATGCTTTGTAGTGGAGCACCAGAGGGCTCCATTTAGTAATGCCTAAATGAAGGCCAGACGTCATGTGACTAGATTTTTAACATTGACCATTCATGTCAACATTGCTATGGGGCACAATGCCTCTCCTACAAATTGCACCTGTGGCAGGAAGCAGTGCCATTAAACACTTGTCCCTGCTGTGGCTAATTCAGTCATAGTTAGAGAAATATAGATAGCAGGGTTTGTGATGACTGGGAGAACTGCACAGTAAATTGCCTGCCAGGTCCAAAGGTTGCAGATCTCACAAGACATCTAGACAGATGTATGTGCAGTGCTGGGAAGGAGTCAGTGATTGTGGCGCATGTAGGTACCAGTGACATAGGGAAAGGTTGGAGAGAGGTCCTTGGCCAAATTTCAGCTAGTAGGTAAGAGATTAAAGACCACGACCTCCACGGTAACCTTGTCTGAAATGCTTCCAGTTCCACTCACAGGGTCAAAAAGACAGGCAGAACAGCAGGATCTCAGACTGTGGATAAGATGAAGGTGTAGGAACTGGGAAACTTTTGGAAAAGGAGGAACCTATACAGGAAAGAGCCTTCTCCAAACCAAAACCGAACCAGTTTGCTCACATGTAAACTTAAAGCTTGCAGAGGAGTCTTTAAACTAAGGTTTGGGAGAAAGCCACCATACAGAGGAGGCACATGATTTGAGTGGAAATATCTCTTAGGGATGAGTTTATTAAAGAGGAAACTCTATATCTTAGTAAAGAGGACAGGAAAGAAGTTGGTAAAGTACAGGTAGGAGCTAGTGAGGAACAGTCAGTCACGTGTAAAAAAAAAAAAAAAGTCCCATTTAAATATAATG
Organism: Gopherus flavomarginatus; assembly: GCF_025201925.1. Lineage (NCBI taxonomy): Eukaryota > Metazoa > Chordata > Testudines > Testudinidae > Gopherus > Gopherus flavomarginatus. The sequence goes on from NC_066621.1 coordinate 53,326,024, forward strand.
CATGAATGCAACCAACAGTATATTGGCAAAATGTACAAGTGCTTATGCATACATGCTAGATGGATGAACTAGAATGTCTGGTATTAAGGATATTGATAGAATAGACACAGTGTAAACTTAGTGGAATGAAGATAATCAATGGGATATGGTAATACCAAGGTACATTTGGTAGATATAAAATAGGAATGACCAAGTAAGTCACACTGCTAATAGCACTGTCTGTGAAAGCTGAATTAAATAAAACAAAAACATCTTAAATGAATCTAACTGTACCAAAAAAAACTATGGATAGAAATTCCCTGCTTGAACAATAAAAGTACAGCAGCAGGAATAAGCTACCAACCAGGATGGTGACTGAAATACTCAGACTGGAGAGGCTGCAAAGGCAGGAAAATGCAATAATAATGGGGGATTACAATCTATCCTCCTATTGACTGGGTACGTCACCTCAGGGAGGGATGCAGAGAGACAAATTTCTAGATACCATAAATGACTGCTTCTTGGAAAAGCTCGTCCTGGAACCACAAAGGAAGAGACAATTTGTGATTTAGCCCTAAATGGATTACAGGATCTAGCCCTGTAGGTGACCCCAGCTGAACCATTTAGTAATACAACCATAATGTAATTAAATTTAACATCCTTGTTGGGGGGGTGGGAATGCCAAAGAAATCCCCCACTGTAGCATCAAATTAGAAGCAGGGAACCACACAACCGAGAAAAGGTGGTTAGGGGCAAAAAGGCAGCCTTTAAAAATTGGAAGTCCTATCCTACTGAGGAAAATAGAAAGGAGCATAAACTTCAGCAAATCAAGTGTGAAAGTATAATTAGGCAGGCCATGGAAGAATTTGAAGAGCAACTAGCTAAGAACAAACTAACAAATTCAGTACATTAGAAGCAGAAAGCCTCCCCAACAATCAGTGAGACCACTGGATAATCAAGGTGCTAAAGGAGCACTCAAGACAAGGCTGTTGAGGAGAAGCTAAACAAATTCTTTGCATTGGTCTTCACAACAGAGGATATGAGGGACATTCCCACACCTGAACCATTATGAGGCGACAAATCTGAGGAACTGTCCCAGACTGAGATTTTGGAACAAACTGATAAATTAAACAATAAAAAAGTCACCAGGACCAGATGGCATTCAGCCAAGAGTTCTGAAGGAACTCACATATGAAACTGCAGAACCACTAACTGTGGTATGTAACCTCACGTAGTGCACTTTTTTTTTCTTTTAAAGGCTCCAGAGGCAATTCTGGCAATTACAGGCTGCTAAGCTTAACTTCAGCACCAAGAAAATTGGTTGACTCTATAGTAAAGAACACAATTATTGGACACAGGTGAGCATAAGGTGGGGAAGAGTCAACATACCTTTGGTAATGCATGATTTCCCTTTACAAGTCTACTAGTATTCTTTGAAGGAGTCAACAAGCATGTGAACAAGCGTGATGCACTGGATACAGTGTACTTGAACTTTCAGAAAGCATTTAACAAGGTCCCTTACCAAAGACTCCTAAGCAAAATAAGGAGTTATGGGATAAGAAGGAAGGTCCTCTCATGGATCAGTGGAGAGCGGTAACCAGCATGGTCCCCCAAGATTCTGTACTGGGACCAGTGCAATTTGACATTCACAAATTATCTAGAAAAAGGACTATACAGTGAAGGGGCAAAGTTTCCAAAAAATACTAGCTTACTAAAGATAGGTAAGTCCAAAGCTGACTGAAAATTTACAAAGGGATCTCACTAAACTGGGCAAAAAAATGGCAGATGAAATTCAGTGTTGATAAATGCAAAGTAATGCACAGTGGAAAACATGCCAACTATACATACAAAATGATGGGGTCTAAATTAGCTGTTACTAAAGAAAAATCTTGGCATCATCCTGGATAGTTCTCTGAAAACACACTCTCAACATGCAGCAGCAGTCAAAAAAGGTAACAATGTTAGAAGCCATTAGGAAAGGGATAGATAAAACAGAAAATATCATAAATCTACTGTATAAATCAAAGGTACATCCACATCTTTAATATAGTGTACTGTTCTGGTTGCCTCATCTCAAAAATGAAAGTGAGGAGGATTATGGAACAGCTTCTATACAAGGAAATATTAAAAAGACTGGGAATGGTCAGCTTAGAAAACGGACAGCTGGGGGAGAATACGATATAGGTCTATAAAAGCATGAATGGTGTGGAGAAAGTGAACAGGGAAGTGTTATGTACTCCTTCTCATAACACAAGAACTAGGGAGCACCAAATAAAATTAATAGGCAGCAGGTTTAAAAACAAACAAATGGAAATAATTCATCACACAATGCAGAGTCAACCTGTGGATCTTTTTTCCAAGGGATGTTAAGGCCAAAAGCATGCCTGGATTTAAAAAAAGAATTACATAAATTCCTGGAGGATAGGTCCAGCAATGGTCCAGCAACACAACATGCTCTGGGTGTCCCTAAGCTTCCAACTGCCAGAAGCATCAGGCATTGGCCCCAGTCAGAGACAGGATACTGGGCTAGATGGACCATTGACCTGATGGAGTATGGCCATTCTTAAGTTTTTATGTAATCTGTGGGAGTCCCCTGCCAACTGGACACTAATGCAGACTTTATTAGCTTAATACTTTCCACCCTGGAATGTCACAAATCAACCCCTCACCCTGCACCCCAATGGGATTTGTGTTCTCCTCCTACAGTGGGCTCAGTAGCAATACCTTCAGTTGAGCAAAACAAGCCTTTCACATCCCTTCAGAGCCTTGCTCCTCAACTGACCAAAGCAGTTGGCAGCTAATAATGCTTGACTTTTTCTGAAGAGTAGATTGTGGCTATCTGCCAAAAAATTACAATTAAACCTTTAGCACAGGCCCTTGGAATCCTTGGGGGCTGAACTTGAATGTATTGCTGGAGTAGCCTTGGTCTCAGAAAATCTCCTTTCCTGGCACCTCAATGGAGGTATAGGGAGAAGAGGGGGTGGGAGAGAATTAATCAAATTGGCATTAAGGGGGGGGGGCTCATCAAAGTGGATGGGAATTCCTTCACCGCTATGCTCTGAAATGGGAGTCACAAAAAATTGCTTAATTTACAAGGCAAAATTTTGCCATCCTCTTGACTTTCAGTTTCATCTCTGTATGGCAAAGATCCACATTAATCATTGTGGCTGAACACAGAGCTAAAACCGTCCCAGTCATATGTCTAGTCCCAGCCAAACACGAGGGAAGTGAATCTCTGGCAGAATAGCTCTGAGGAAACAAACTAAGAATCTCTATTGTCAACTCTACTGTCCTGTGGCTGTGCAATGTCTGCCCACAGGACTGGGCCACTCGACCTCACGGTTGGAACTCAGTGTAACTCAGCAATAATAGCTACTTCAATTTTGTGTTGCCAAACACCAGCCTCTCACTGCCCTGACAATGTTGACAGATGGTATTGAAAAGGCTAAGTATACTGTGGGTGGGTGAGGTGGGGGTGCCAATCTGCTGGCAAGGAATTGATTGTGATGTCACAAATCAAGTATTATAAACCAGAGTCAGCTCTGGGGAACCTACAAATGCAACTCCCTTAAAAATCAAAGCAGCAACACTCGCTGACGCCAGTGGGGAATTAATCCCTGTTACTTTATTGCAAGACCAAGGGGAATGTGGTTGTGAACATCTGTTACTTGATGTCAATTTCTCCCATTGTGCCTTCAGACTTTTCAGGAAGAGAGCCTGCTGTCTCTCCTTATCCAAGAACCCCAACCAAGATATCATGCATGGTACTTTTCAACCATCTCATGGGTAGGGTATCAGGTGGCATGGTCTACCACAAACGATATCTTTCTTACATAGGATGTGCCTCTCCTCACCCAGGTAAGCTTATGCAGTGATTCTACTATATCAATAATGAATCTTTGAAAGGGACTCCGCTAGGGTAGGTCTCCATCTCTTTTTAAAATGACAAGATTCAGAATATATAGCACATGGGATTAGAGGAGGAGTGGAGGAGACAATGGGTGTCAGACAAGCTTGGAGGGATTGCCCAAAGGCCTACAAATTGAAGATAACTAATGGGTCTCCTTGTATAGTGATCAGAGATAGGACTGTTGTAGTAACAGAAGTTAGTAATGAAGGAGTAGCAGATTCTATTGCTGCTTAGACTCTATGCAGGATGTGCCCTGCCACTACTCCACAAAGCAAATAAAAGTGCTCAAGCATTAGCACCATCATGGTAGAATCTGATAGTTGTGTTGATACTGATTGTTAGGTATCTAATTTCTTAGAGGAGAATTAAATCAAACGGGAAGGAACAGGTATTCATTAGATGCGTCAGGGGAGTGAAAAGTGTTACTATGCTATATTGAAGGAATATGAGAGAAAGGGAAAATATTTGATTTAATAGGTTTCAACTCAGCCTATGATTTGTCCATACAGTTTCCTAACTGGGAAAAAAGTACATATTTTATATAACATCTTATTTGTGGGTGTAATCAGGCAGTTACATTTTCTAAGTCAGATATGCATCTGTAGTTATTTGTGCCTGTAAAACTGTAGCTGCAATTATTTCCAGATGCAAAATTGCAGGCATAGAATCAAAATCAAGTGTTTAGAAGCTAGAGGAAGTTTCTCCCATTGAGTACAACCACTTTAGGGCCAAAATGTGACCTTCTGTACTTTAAACAATACACCCCCACCCCACCCCATTTTGACACATTAAGATTACCCTATATAATTACATAGCATGCAAGTTGCCACCAGCTTTTGCTTTGTTAACCACCTCACTGCCATTTCTTGAAGTTGCAGCTGTACTGTCATTATGCAGTGACTCCAGGCACTGGATTATCCAGGTGTCACCATTTAAGTCAGTGTTTGTTACCATGTCAGATACCACAGTTGTCAACTATTTCCTCTCCTAAATATGGGAAGAAAGAGTGGTATCTTAGCTAACACTGTATGGTGACATTTAGCAACAATTGGCTGTTTAACAGGGACCAGTGTACCTAGCACATTAGGCAGCATAGAAACTGCTATGAGAATTTAACAGCCTAGTTCAATTTTTTTCCACGTCAAAAGTAACTATCGTATTTGTCCACAATTTAGTGGGAGCAGGGCTGCCCAGAGGATTCAGGGTGCCTGGGGCAAAGCAATTTCAGGGGTCCCTTCCATAAAAAAAAGTTGCAATACTATAGAATACTATATTCTCGTGGGGGCCCCTGAAGGGCCCGGGGCCTGGGGCAAATTGCCCCACTTGCCCCCCGCCCCTCTGGGCAGTCCTGAGTGGGAGAGAAGGAAAGCCTTCAAGTATAGCCAACATGACTCAACTATAAAGCCTTAATTTTGTGGCTAATGATTTATAAAGCCAGATTATCAGAAACACACATTTCACTTTGTACTTAACCTGGTTATCTGCACCAAATGTCACGTTATCCTACTTATTGGACTAACGTACTACTGTAAACAGCAGCAAAGAATCCTGTGGCACCTTATAGACTAACAGACGTTTTGGAGCATGAGCTTTCGTGGGTGAATACCCACTTCCTCAGATGTAAACAGGGCTCTTAAAACCCTTTTTAGCCAGCAGCAGAAATATGACTGGAAGGGAGGCTGACCTAACTCCTGATCCCTCGCAATCCTTTGGGCGCCAGTTTTCAAGGTAGTATTCATTGCATGTGGTCAACAATGTACTATTTCCAGTAGCCAGCAAAATTAAAATGTGTTGCTGTTTCCCTTCCCCCTCCGGAGGTATGTGAGCTCATGACAAATCAGCACTTTCTGAATGGTTACAACCAGTTATAGGAAACTGAGCACCAGAAAGTGGTGTTAGCAAGACTGCATCCTATCTTAGCGGACCACGAAGTTGGGTGAAATGCTGTGGGAGAGGAATTGCTTTCATTTTCCTATGCCTTCCCTTATGCATGGGAGAAGTTCTTGCTTTGTAGATTATATTTTTGTAAACCCAGTACATTAGCCTCTGTCAAATCTCTCCTTAAAAACTCACCTCTGCTGTGATACCTTAAAAGAAAAAAGCTTGGAAATGATTAAAGACCTGATGTGCTGTAACTGCTGCTTACTGCACTAACCGTAACTGTCTTGTTACCATGTGCTCCACACACCCACAGCTGTATCTGCTTATCCACCTGTTTCTCATCATACGCTGACTTTAAGCTCTTCTGGGCAGGGAGTATTGCTCTGTGTGTGTAGTGCTTAGCACAGAGGGACCTGAGTTCTTGACTGAGACCTAAGGGGGCTAATGTAATGCAAATGATAAATTCCAGTAGAGCCAGAAGCAGCCATCTACCAGACTGCAGGCTTACAATAATCACAGGGAAGATGCTGTGCATTTTCCCTCAAAATAATTTCATTATCAGAAAAAAAATACATTTTGCCTGGCAAGCCAATCTAGATCAAAAACTTCTACTGCTACAGAACAAAAAAATCTTCCTGGAGGAGTGTGGTGAGGGTTTTCAGGTCACAAGCACATGTTCTCATGAGACTCATCATTATTTATAATCACATTCTTCTGCAAAAAGTACAGATTTTACATTATCAAAGAAATATGCAGTGTTAGGTTTCATGTAATTTTTAAATGTTGCCTTGCAGAAGACTGGAAGGCTCAAGAAAGTGGTAATGGGATACAGAGCTTCAGAGCCTGCTTTCTAACTGTAAGCCTGTACTTTGAGCATGGATGGAGCAAGAGAGCAACAATGGCTTTAAGCTACTTTGCACTAACCCTATTCTTGAGTTGTGCAGGGTTCTGTCTGGCCCACAGTGTAACTAGGCTGCTCTAACTTACATTGTGCTTTCTCAGGGCCCTGGAACACAGAGCTTGCACTACACTATAGACACTCTGGCCACACTCGTGCCAGGGTCTGGGAGCAGGACTATCATAGAGTCCTTACTTTACCTTTTCAGGAGCGGAGAAGGCTGTCTGCAGGAGTATTCTCAAGGGAGCATTTCTGCCCTCTTTCAGGCCCCTTTACAATGCCAAAATGATGTAAAAAAGGCCTTAACATAAGGGAGAATAAGGCCTCTGTTTCTAGGTTGCTGGATCAAAATGGTGAATATAGGTGACTAATTTCTGGGTTGTTGAGTTATTGGTGACCAATTAGGCAATGAAACAGTCATCACTCTTTTCACATATAACTTGGTCTCCATGTTCCTAGCAGAGCAGGTGCATATATTAAACCACTTCAATAGGCACTTCACTAGCATCTGTTGGCAGTGTCAATAGGAAGGCAAAGAATTATTACAAAGACAACAAAACTACAGTCTCACCAATGGGACACAGCATGATGCTGTGGTGATAGTTGTATTGCTACTAACTGTGCAGTGCCTGTTCTACATATACACTATTTCGGTTTCCAGGCTGCAATGCTATATTTTGCCACCTTCATACATTCAGACCAGATGCTCCTGCCTGATTTGCACTGTATAAGCAGCAAATTCCCCCACCGTGCAGGGGAACGCTCCTGTACCTACCCTACCTGTACGCTCCCTACCCCTCTGGCATGGCCGGCATGGAATGTGTTCCAGTGGTTAGGAAGGAGCAGGGCAGAGAGGCGCTCCACTGTGTCCTATCCTCCACCGGTGTAAGTTAGAACTGTTCCCCTGCATGGACAGGCCTAAGTGGGGGCCTAAAAGAAAGGGAAGAGAGGCCTTTCTGTGCGGAATGGGGCCATCCCAGACTGAGAAGTCCCTGCTGTGTACATTCTATGGGAAGTGATCCAAGTCTGTGAAAATGGTGATTCAAACACACACATAGCAGTTTCCCATAAGACAGACTACAGAAATACTAACGTGGCTGAACTGTATGCTAACGGCATATCACAGCCCTGTTTAAGATTCCAAAGGAGACTCTCTTCCCTTGGCAAAGCCAGGAGTCTGTTATCTCTGTGAAACTTTCTCCAGCAGGACTCTGGGGCTGCTGAAGGAACATTCCTTCTGTTAGATTAACACAATGAATTCACACACACACACTGTGCCTGGCAACTGTGGACTTTGCAAGTTACAGGGAAGAAAGGTGATAATGGATTTCAGTGGTGATGAAAGCCATTACAGAGCTGACAGCTGTAAAAGGAGATTTACTGTAAAGGTGCTAGCACCAGGGTACTGTCTGGATCTGCAGAATCTGTCAATAGCAAGCTGTGATTCATTGTTATAGGAAAAACATACTAGGAGTGAAGCACAGATTGCATTGTTCTCAATTTAGAGCAGAATTAGTACACTTAGTACAGGCATAGATGCTTTAACTGCAGATCACGTTCTTCTCACAGAAAGCCAGTGGTGCTGAAGAAAATGAGAGCAAAATACTGAAGCGCCCCAATAGATGTGTATCCCAGTGAGATGTAATATTAGGAACAAATGGCAGCTGTCTTTGTTCTTGACCTGACTGTGACATGCTTGCAGGACAGTCTTGATGTTAAAGTATGGCATTGGGGATACAGATTTTTAATTTCCAGACTCTGCCACAGGTTTCCTGTGACTTGTTCAAGTCACTTTCAGACACTAGTCTCTGCATGGGTCTGATCTCACACCAGTGAAGTCAGTGGGGAATTTTGCCATTGACTTCGGTGGACATAGCATCAGGCCTCTCATGCGCCCTTTCCCCTCCCAGTGTAGCCAAGCTTGGCAGGTGCAAACACTTTCAATAATGTAGTGCAACGAGTGTTTTGAACATGCACAATCCACTGACCCCAGTGGGTTTTGCAGGTAATAATTCTAATGATTATGTGCATGGGTAATAAACTACTTTAAGAGGGGCAGAGAGGGGTCTGCACTCATGAGATGGTGAAGCTATGTGCATGTTCCAAATCCTAACATAATTAGCGTTTCACAAACAGCCAGGGACGGTGCAACCAGTTAGGCGACCTAGGTGCCCTGGTCGCTGCTGGCATTTAGGCGGAGGGAGCTGGAGCAGGGGAGCGCTGGGAGGGCTGCCTGCAGCAAGTAAGGAGAGGGGGAGGCAGAATGCAGGGGAACTCCCTGCCCCAGCTCACCCCTGCCCCGCAGGGGTGAGCTGCTTCACTTCTCCCACCGCCCAGGCTTGCGGCGCCAATCAGCTTAGGCGCCACAAGCCTGGGAGGCAGGAGAAGTGAAGCAGCAACGGTGTGCTTGGGGTGCTCGTGCGCAGAGCAGGGGTGAGCTGCTGAAAGGGGGCGCCTCAGCGCAGAGGGTGGGGAGCTGCCGTGGGGGGCGGTGGGGCACCTTGGGATGGGGGAGGGGCACAAGGTGGAAGTTTCGCCTAGGGCGCGAAACATCCTTACCAGCCCTGCAAACAGCTAGTTGTTCCACACAGTCTGCCCTCATCATGCCCACTTTACAGATAAAGGGAAGACAGACAGACAGACGTTACACAACTTGCCCAAAACCACCCAAGGGATCAATGTAACAGCTAGAGTTAGAATCTAGGAGTGCCTAGCTCCCTGCTTTGGGCTTAGATCACACTTCTATCATTTATTACAAAAGCACAAGGAACAAAATAATTACTGATCCTGGCAGAAAATTGTGCCAGTCCCACAACTAAGTCACCATAGCTCTACTGAAGTCACTGGACCTACACCAGCTGAGGATCTGTCCCTTTGTCTCTTTAATCCATTTTACACTGAAAGAAGTTCAGCTGTATCTCTTGATTTGAAAGTTACCCGTAACCTTTGGCAACAGGTCACCTGGAGCTTCCTGCTATTAGCATGAATGTATATTGTTACCTTTGGAAATTCCTGTGCCTGATGCCAAGTTAGGGTATGGCTACACTTACAGTTGTACAGTGCTGGGAGTTACAGCTGTATTCCTACAGCTGTGTAGGGAAAGCGCTGCAGTGTGGCCACATTGACACCTACCAGTGCTGCACTGTGGCCACATTTGCAGCGCTGTTGGGAGTGGTGCATTGTGGGCAGCTATACCAGCGTTCAAGTGGCTGCAATGTGCTTTTCAAAACTGGGGAGTGGGGTGGAGTGTGACAGGGAGCATGGGGGAGACAGAAAGTGGATTTTTGGAGCTGACACCGTTCTCAGCTCCCTGCCTTGCAAGTTCTAAGGACTGGAAGATACACAGCACCTACCTTCAATCATTTAAAAAGTTTTGACCCCTTCCCTCACCCCTCTCTTATTCATTAAAAGCAAATTATGCACTCCTAAATAGCCTTCAGACCACATAAGCAGCTGCTCAACACAGACTCCCCTCTCTCCTCAAGCAAACAGCTGTGAACATTCCAAAGCAATTCTCCTGCCTCTGCTCGCTCACTGGAGCAAAAAGCAGCTGTGTTTGTTTTTTAAATAAGTAGCTCCGGGGAGCTCAGAGTTCAGCCATTCTTCCTGTTTGTTGTGAGCAGGCATTCTGGGATACCTCCTAATACCCTGGAGGCCAATAACAGTGCTTTTGGTGGCCACACTTGATGAGCAGCGCTGCATCAGTTACACCCCAAGCAGACCAGGTGTACAGCCAGCACTGCAGCCAGGGAGTTGCAGCGCTGGATGTGTCTTGCAGGTGTAGACAGTTACTAAGTTGCAGCGCTGTAAACCCACCACCAGCGCTGCAACTCTCCAGTGTAGCCAAGCCCTTATTCTGATTTCACATGATTTAAAGACTGTCTGCATGAAGAGTTGGGCTCTGGGTGGTGTGTGGAGGGACTTCCTACATTCAAACACTACAAAAGGCTCAATATACCGCTTCACCAATTCTTATTTAAAAAGGTATGGCTGGCCCAGTTTCCCTTCACCCTTTGAGACTACAGATTTGGAAGTAATTTAATTTGCTGTCTTAATGAAAGAGGACATCACAGCCCACCGAAGGAAAATGGTCTGCCTAGTAATGAGTTGTCTCAGCTTTGACATTCCTTATTGTTTTAAACCCAGACTGCAAGGATATTTAAACCTCATGTGCCGAAGTCTAATCTCACAACTGGGTAAACCTCAGTAACTACCGCCATCAATGGGGCAGATTCTCAGGTGATATAAATCTGCACTTGCACCACTGACATCAATGGCGCTATGTCCATTTATACCAGCTGAGGATCTGGCCCCATGGCATTAAAACCAGTGTAAATGGAGAATTGCATTCTCTTTGTCCAAAGAGAAACAAACATTTATCTGAATCAAGGTTGTATTCCACTACGTGAATCACTTACCCAGCAACTCTCCACAATTATCACAAAACCCTTTTGGTCTGAATGTACCTAAAATCTTCAAGGCATCTGACTAAATGAGGATATGCTGTACATGAAAAGAAGTCTGCCAACCTGACACCTTCAAGCTGCTATTCCAGCTAATGATCAATTCCCTCCTCTTCACCACCCAGAAGCAGCTATGTCATAGTTACCTGGATACTTACTGATGAAGGCTGCTTGTACAGCAGTAGGTGCAGCGAAGATCAAAGTGGTTAAACAATTAGACCTGTTATCTAGAAGTCGGTCATTAATGAAATGCTTTTTAGCTAATGGCAGTTTAAGCAATGGATGCGGGTGAGAGGGGGAATGCATTGCTCCATCTGTCCAATGTGAGTACAAGGCAGCAGGATACCAACACTGAGGATGGGGACATCAGGCCTTTTACTGTAATAAATTGCCACACGATTTTTAATAGGACATAACTGGTAGAGCTGGGTGACATGTTTTAGCCAAAACTTATCATTTGAAGAAAAAAATGCAGATGAGTCAGATACAAAGTTACAAATTGTTTTGATTTCAAGTAATTGTTTTGGTCAAAAGAGAGAATTTGACAATGTTGAAACAGTTCACTTCAACTTTCACCACATTTCAAACATTCACAAAACAAAGGAGGTGTTAGGGGTGCTCCTCTTATACCAAATAACCTGGTGGTTAAGCCACTTACCTGGATGTGGGAGGTACAGATTCAAATCTCCACTCTGGAGGAGACTTGAACCAGCTCTTCTTCTCTGGTGAATGCCCTAGACACACAGCTATAGGCTATTAGGGGGGTGGGAGCTCTCAATCTAGATTGTTGAAGATGTTCAACTTTGTATCAGTAGCATATTCATTGGCCTAGAGAAGAGTAAGGGATTCGATAGCCTGATGGTTAGCTGGGTCACAGTCCCAGTGTCAATGAACATTTAACTACTTATACAAAGCAGAACAACTTCAACAGGAGAGCTTGAGGATTGCCCTGTCCACCAGCATATAGGTTTTCAGGTGGCAGCAGAGTGATAGGAGTTCAAGTACCATGTGGGGATTGGAACCTGGCTCTCCTACATCCAAGGTAAGTACCCTAACCACCAGACTGTTGGGTGGCAGGATGGCACCTCCTTCTGTGTTTTGTGAATGGCACCTGTTAAACACAATTGGCTGCTTTAAAACTTCTACAGAAGTCTCATTCTCTATGGGATTTTCCATAAATGACATTATCTGCTGTCTTACATTCACTGGTCACTAAATGTTAAATGACTAAATACTTTATAGTTGAGACAATGTAGAAAAGTCTTGCAGGAAACATAAGTGACTCCGTGTTTAACAAATGGTTATCAAATGTGCTACTTCTAGCCAAATAGATACAACTCCCAAGAGGAAAGCATAGCTCATATTACCTGGCGAGCTGGATTAGAGCCCTGATATGGGACGCCTTCATGCTCTCATTAACTAAGTGGATTTTTCCCACAGAACATGGATGGCTCTCAGCCCTGTGCAATTATCTGCAAAGTTTATGGTGACTGAAGCCCTTGTGACCCTTGGGGTATTGCTTTGGATATAGATACTTCAAAATGAATATGAAAAGCCATCCTAAGGGAGTTTTGTCTAAGGACTTCAGACCCGGATCCTTTAAACGTGTTTTGTAGTTCTGGGTTTTTTTAGATTTATGGGCATGTGACTAAAGAAACTTGAGCAAGTGAAGCAATTCAGTTCCACTGCATTGTTGACAGTGGTGATCAGCACCGATTTCTTAAAATGTAACCACAGTGGGAGCGGGAGCAACAGCCTTAATTAAGGTATAAATGCAATGTCTATTATAACTAGGGTTACCAGATAGCAACTATGAAAAAAACAGGACGGGGGTGGGGGGTATATAAGGTGCCTATATAAGAAAAAGTCCCTGAAAATGGGACTGTCCCTTTAAAAATGGGATATCTGGTCATCCTAATTATAACTCTCCAGTTTCAGTTGTTCATAACTAAGGCTAGTTGTTTGTCATGAGGGGTGTAAGGCTGATAAACCAAGTGCCAGCTCTGGCCAACGCAGTAGGACTTAGCTAAGAATTGACAAACTCATAGCTGGAAACCAAACCAGCTCTCCTGTAGGTTAGTTTTGTTCAAAACAGGTATTAGTCGTATAAGAACGTATTTAGTGTTTAGACTCTATGAAACTTGCCAGTTGCTGCATGCATTAGTCTCACTTGTAATGTCTGTATTTCCTGCCATAAGGATATATGTAAATTTTCCTTTATAACTTTGAAAATGTTTGCTCTGAACATGTGAACCTGGCCATGGGGATTGTTGCCGCACCCATTCAGAGGCCTATCAAGATTAAACAGGCCACTAAGGGACATCACAATTTAAAGGACTGGTGAATGGCTCTATCACACCTTGGAAATGCTACATGCAAGGGAGCTTGTCTTATTAACTGGAAGCCAAATGTAAAAGATAACAGGGTCACAAGAAAATTTTTCATCTCTTTGCTGTTTGAACTCTCACTTGGATGGAGACCTTAAACTAAGGCAGAGATCCCCAGTGGTTACCCCTGAAAGACATTTTAAACTTAGATTACCACATCTGTCATCCTTAGGAACCACTGAATGTAACTGTGTATATGCTTGCTTTAACCTGTAAATAACTAATTTATCTCTCTTAATAAACCTTTTAGTTAGTTTAACTATTATATGATTGGCTATAAGTGCTGTCTTTGGTATGAGATTAAAGATACAAATTTACCTGCGGTAAGTGACTGGTCTCTTGGGACTGGAAGCAACCTGAATACTTCATGTGTAAGTGATTATCACTAAGTCTAGCTTGCCTGGGTGGCAAGACAGACTAGAGAGCCTAAGTGGACCCATCTGTGACTCCACGGTAAGACTTAAAGTGATCCAGAAGTTCACATTTGTTACTGAGTTAGTGCAACTTAATTACAGAACACATCACCAGTTTGTGGTGTCTGCCCTGTTTTTGACAATCTGTTCTGAGGTAGGCACTCAGTCATGAGCCACTCTCTAGACGGGGGTGGGGAGGGAGGAAGTTATGACTCTCATAGCAAAAAGTGTGCAAGTGATAACTAATCTTTTAAAGTCATGACATAAGGTTTTCTGCTCAGATGGTAAAAACTGGCCTAGTTCCAATCTAGCCCATGAAGCTTTGCTCAATAGCAGGTCAGCTAGGGTGACAAGGGCTCTTTAGGTATATCCATAAACAATTGTGTCATTGAAGTTACAAAAGGGAAGCGTGCAGTAATTAGAGCTCTATCAAGAAAAAGCTTACTGCATTTTTGTTTAAACTTGGCTTGTTGTTTGTTCTGAGCCTTAAGACAATTCTGGAAACTACTGTAACTATGAACTTACTGCATAAGAAAAATCTAGTTTGTATTGTATATTGAATGAATGGAAAAACTTATCAATACCTCTAGTGAAACAGAATTAGGATATAAACAAGATGGAAATAAGATTGTGTTCCATCACAACTAGTTTTTTATCCTGAGATTAGTGTTTAATTTCTCAACCTTAACACTGGATCAATACATGTCCTGTAAAAAAAATAATGGGGACACTCCTATGACATAGCCAGGTAGGTTGAAACCCTGTTTTTGTCTTTGCAATAGGAGTTGTTTGGTTACACAACTTCAATCATCTCTCAATATTACAGCTGTAGAAGATTGTGTATCAGCCGTAGTCTTCAACTTTTTTACACTTGCAGACCCCTAAAAAATTTCAGAGGTGCTGACCCCTTTACAAATCTTAGACATTGTCTGCAGAGCCCAGGTTAAATACCATTGTTCTGTGGTAATGACAACTGTTCAGACCTCTTAGACATAGTCTGTGGACCCCCAGGGGTCTGCAGACCACAGGTTGAAACACACTTTTCTACAATGTGTATTCTCTAAGCACAGAAATTAACACCAGTCATGTACACACAAGCACAAATAAGGGAAAGTCAGGGGGCTGTGATCAGTGACATTGGCTTGGAAGGATCTGGTGATGCCCAGGACATATGGGAAGATGAATAACCAGTCCGCACAGTGCTTCTAGCTCTATCTAGATACTTATAGGCCCAACATGTTATCTCCATCAGATGCTTTGTAGTTCCCGTCTGTCATGTATGTTTACAAAAACAAGGTTTCAGCTGTAATGAGATCTAGCCTTCTACTGTGGTAATCCAATTACCATTAGACTTGCAATGGATTTTTCCAAGAGGCTTTCCTTTACTGCTTTCCTCTTGTGAGGAAGGGGATCTGATTATATAGCCTAGGAAGATGACTGCCTTTAAATCAAAGCAAACAAATCCTAGGTTCTCTACAGAAGGGCCTGGAATTTTGGTTAAAACAACCTACAAATATTCATCAGGACACAGGCTGATCACAAGCCAAGCTCACAAAAGAATGTGCCTTTCCTCTCCATGTATTATATTGCACTAAGTTAGGGGCATCACTCAAGGGAGTTAGCTCTTCTGAAGCATCAGGTACTTACTGTCAGGATCCTGTGGGGAGAAAAACCATAGTAAATTTGTCTTGCTTTCCCAAAAGAGAAGTGCATGCCCAGTGGCAAACTCATTCATGCTTTTGCTAGCCTAGGAGAAGGTACAGCCCT
This sequence comes from Gopherus flavomarginatus, assembly GCF_025201925.1. NCBI lineage: Eukaryota > Metazoa > Chordata > Testudines > Testudinidae > Gopherus > Gopherus flavomarginatus. The sequence goes on from NC_066621.1 coordinate 53,341,722, forward strand.
GTTTGCAGTGGCTCCCAGTGTGGGGATGTTTTTCTATGTGGTAAGTGTCCCATTTCACCTATAGGTGGAGTGAGAAGTGTTGCTATTACAAGTGCCACGTTCGTGCCTGCATGAACATTTGCCTCAAAGTGGTTTTGGTTGCAACTAACAGTAGGAAATGATTTGGGGGCGCTTTGGAAGACCATTTAAACATTCAAAAAAGTTACCAGGCAGGGAAATATTTGAAGAGCCCTCCTTCATGCAAGCCCAATGTGCAGTCTGTCTAAATGAGAGTCCTATGAAATATGCAGCACTACATACTCAGCAATTCTCAGTAACCGTCTTGTGTTGCCTCGTTCTTATTTTTTCCAGACCTTGAAATAAAACAGTGTGTACCAACAGATCACAGGAAGGGAACCCTGCTTCCCTTAGTCATGCAGAGACCATGAAACATCTCTGAGCAAACAAGTAGGTTTCAGCTCAAGGTGCCCCGTGGGGAGTTTAAAAGCTATTCAGCATATGACTTAGTGCTTGTGATGTGATTCTGAGGACAAAGAGCATTGTTTGAAGGATACCAGCATCCCACTTCAATAGGAGTTGACTTTAGGAGCCCATGATACTCTTCAGCTTTAAAGATTTGGTCCCTAAAGGGCAAGTGTGCAGAGACCATAAACTAAACTATGCATACAGTACAACCATACACAATGGCCTTGTCTGGCCTAGGGGAAAATTAGGACTATACATTCACCACCAACCCAACTCCACGCATGCTATCATTGGAGAACTAAGGGTACTGATTTCTTTGTGCAGAAGCAGTCAATGTTGCTGTACAGCCATATGGAGAGGTAAAAGGACAGAGGAGAAAGCACAAATGGCAGATGCTAGTCATGTTGCTTGACACATCAATGGAAGACTCCCACTACCACAGAGATGGGTGCAGTATATGAACCTAAATGGACTAGAGCAGAAGCCCTGGGAGTGCAGGTTGAGTTGGCTTCTTTAGGCACCAGTTCTTAAGGCATGAATAATATTGGCAAGCCATGATTTCCACCACTATTGCTAGCACAGGTGTAGAGCACGACTTGAACATGGTCCCCAGAACAGAGCTAGAGACCAACTACCTGCTACATAGCCTATCACATGGCTTCAAATACAGTTGTAACCTGTTCTTTAACCCTGATACAACATACATGGACCCCAACTGGCCCATCATATTATAGTGTTACTATGCTTGAAAATGGTTTCTAACCAATTCAGCCTTGTCAAGACCAGGGAACAATCAGAGCTGTGATGCCCCGCCAGGGGTAGTGATGGGGGAAACGCCAGTACAGGCAAGGGTTAAACTGCCTAAACCTTCTGCAGAGTCTACCATTGCTGCTGCTAGTTGAGCAGCACTAGATTTTAAGAGGTCTAAGGGAGTTAGGCACCTAAATCCCATTAGAGGCCAAATGTCTTTAAGATCATTTGAAAAATCACAGGCTACAAGTCAAAGTGTTTTGTCTAGAAGCTACAGCTATGCTAGCAAGGCTATCAGTGGGTGGGTGAGGTCAAGCCTAAATAATACCCTGGCCCCAGAGACAGCAGGGGCTCTGAGGCTGCTAGAAGGCATGAGCTGACAGTGGCTCTCAGTAATGAGCTCCTCTAGACCCATACTGGAAACTGTTTAAGTGGGAGAGGACAAAACCCCTTTCAATACAGTTTCAAAAAGCATTCTTTTCATTGAGACTGATGCCAGTGGCTACTGAGTGAGAATAGAATTAATCAGCAAATACTTACTAAACAAACAAACACTCTCCACGTAATGCATTACATTAGTTTTTCTTTCTTTCTGCTAGTAGAAGGGGCCCTCTGGTCATCCTAGCCTAGACCAAGGAAACAGCGCTTCAGTCTGGCTTTTGTTGCTGGCTTTCCCTTCAGTTTTACAAACCCACCATAAGGCTGGTGTTAATAGTTGCTGTACTAGTCCCTTCCAGAAACAAGGGCAGAACTTACTAACTCTTCCCATTAGCGTAATAATCTGCAGTGGGGCAATTGGCATGCTGCCTTCTCCTCCCCAATTCACAAAGCAAGCGGTCACAATCTATGTGGTCCATCTCTTCAGTATGTGCCCAATCTCCACCTGCCCAGCGTGGTCAGAATCTTGGCTTTCCTCCATTAACTAACTCTCTTCTGCTGTACCACAAGTAAGTAAAGGCCAAGAGGATATGAGATACCTAAAGAGACTATAAGAGCTACCTGCTAAGATTGGAAGGTGGTATATGGCACGGAGGCAAAGAAATTGCTTTGAGACATTGGGAGTGGGGAGGAACAGCATCCCAGAGTAAGAAAGAGAAAACTTCCATCAACAGGGTCAGTTACAACAGAATTGTCAAAATACTGAAGAACACAGTGGATAGGCCTGGCAGAGAGATGAGCCATTTCTGGGCCAGATCTATGCTGTTTTACACCAACTGAGGCTTCATTGATGTCAAAGGAGCTACACTGATTGACACCAGCTGAGGATCTGGTCCAGACTTGATTCTAGCAGAGATGGCTTGTAATGTATCTGTAACATGCTCCTATGGCCTCTTTTATGCAAGAAGTCAGACTAAATGATCACAGTGGTCCTTTCTGTTTTTGGAATCTATGACTCTATGCCATAATATATTTTGCAGCATATACCCTTATTTATGTTATCTAAGAATATAACTTGCATATAAGATATACATAGTATGTATGAGAAAATGTCCTATTTAGAGGACCAAACCTCCATAAGTTATTTTTTTAAGCAATAAATTGTGGTGGCAGTGGAAATTAAACTTCCAATATTCCAACTTCTTTGCATTCGGGTATTCTTCCCTCTTTAACAAATTGCTTCATTCCATGTAAGAGTATGAGGGAAAATAAAAAACTAGGAGAAAGTGATACTCCTGAGTAGCCAAAGACAATTGCTGCATCTGGAATGAACATACAAAGATCATCTAAGAAAACAAAAGAAAAATCATATCAACTGCTGTATTCAAATATTTTTCCCAACCCAGGCCAATATTGCAGGCAGGCAAGAGATGATAATGCATTATAACCAAACACAATTCCATGTGCTACCCTGGTCTTGTATCAGGTAATAATGCCTTTGTGCTATATGCCCAGGATATCCCACATCCACTTTTCAGTCTGCTAGTCAGCTATTCCAGCATACTGCACTACCCAAGTCTGTGGGAAAAGAGGAACGTGAAAAGTGGCTGTTAAAGGTGAACTGCAAAGCAGTTGGTTTTGACTTTGCTGCTCCCTTATGAAATATAAGGATTCACTGTTTTCTTCTACCAACTTTTACAAGATCAGTGGAGAAGCACAACATTGACTTTTAGGAAGTTTCCTTTCCCTCTTGTGTTGTAGAGTGGAGCAGCTGCTGCTCTGGATACAGCTTCATGTGTTATCACTGTTCCAGTCCTAAGGTTTTACTGAAGTTCTCCAGCAAACAAGGAGATGAATGAAGACTGTATTTCAAGGGGGAAACAAGCAGAAACCAACTTTTAAAAAAGCTTGACTTTGTCATTGCACAAGCACAACTGAAGGCCCCTAGTCTATCTTCTGCTCCACAATTCACTTTTAAGATGTAATTTCACACGGTGCAACATTTTGGGGTTCAACACAGACCAGTGAAGCTGTGTTACCAGCTGCCCTGTGTGCCTTAAATGCTCTGCTGCTGTGGCTCACAGCCTGATCTCCAACAGATGAGCCTGTAGTTTCCTGCGCCTGTGTGCGCCGTGCAGCCCTGGTTCTGCATTCTGGCCCCAGCCACCGGCCTATACCACAACAGCCCCACCCAGGTCTCCACTAGCCATGATTAGTGCTTGCAAGGTGATCAACACACCCTCAGTTCTGAACTTCCCCCAAGCCATCTGCCCTGAAGCCACCAGCCCTCTCCTGGAACACTCAAGGTTCATTGCTCCTTTAAAGAGACAAAAGTACAGCTTATCATTTTAGCTGACGTTAACAAGCCTTACTATTCAAACACAGCACAGGGTTGGATTACAGTGAAAATCCAGCAAGGTTAAGTGATCCCAAGTAGAAAGGAGAATGGTTACAAAAGTAAAAATATACTTTCTAATAGCTAAGACCTAACTTAACAAGCTACTGCCAGCGCTCAAGGTAGTTTTCTCACTAATCAGTCTTTGTCCAGCATGGCTGACTAGACCCTCTGATCAGGAACCAACACACCAAGCACAAAGTGTTTGGTTCCTTTGTCTCCTCAAGTGGAGGATAAAGATGGAGTCTCTCTCTCCCTTATACTTCCTCCAAAGGAAGTGTCTTTGTCCTGAAAGTCAGGAAGGCTTCTTGGGGATTCAGGCACCAGTGGTCTTCTGGGGTATAGGAGCCATGTTAATTCTCTGCCTCTCAAGTTCGGTCTGAGGATAACTTCCACTGGTTTAGCTTGATGGTTTTGTTTGTTGCTAATATGTAAATTGAGGTAAACCCACATTCCTTTAGGAAAAACCTGTGTATTATTGTGACAGGGTACAACTCACCACTGCAGCACCACCTACTAATGGTCCTGGGAATTAGCTCTGCATCCTTTTCTGGTAGAGTCTCACCCACAGTCATCTCTGCTCCTGGACACAATTCCTAGGACCACAGCATCCTCTTCATGACACTGCCCTCCAGCTGTGCCACACTGCATTCGCCCCTTCCAGGGGACCCGCAATCTCCACCCAGCCTCTTCCCTCAGGTGCAACTGCAGTTCATTGTCCCAGGCCACATCCCATGCAGTTCCAGTACCCTCTTCTGCCTTTACCCCAGGGCCTCAGCCTGCCAGCCCTAGCAGCCAGGAGCTCTCTAGTCCCTGCTCACAGCACTGAAATGTCCCAGATGCTTGCATTCCACTCAGTTACTGAACTCTGCTCTGCCTGCAGCCCTTCTTATATGGGCTTTCCAGGCCATGATTGGCTACTCCTCTCAGACCCTTTCTAATTGGCTGCTTCCAGCACAGCCTCCATAGGGCTGCTTTTAACCCCTTTTCTGCCAGTGGGGGGCAGCCGCCCCCTCACAATTACCTTTACCTAGCCTACAGAGTCTGGTTTTAAACATGTTCTAGAACAAACGCACTAAGAGCAAACTTCAAAGGCTGCCCCTTAAGAGTGTAAAAAGAGAAATTTACAATGTTTTCAAGATATTGCAAAGTTATTTTAATTCAGGCTCTAAAGACCTATTCACCTCTTCACTACTGTTGCACTGACTGCAAGGGCCAGTCACTGGAATGTGAGGCAGGAAACTATTGTGCAGGCTGGCAAAGATGGGGATAAAGAGTTGTTGCACCTACTGCTTTTGAAGTGTTTTGATCAAAGAACTTCCAGCTTTGATGTAAAGCACAAGGGAATCACTTCAAAGAGAGCCATTGGCCAGAGTACTTTGAAAATGGGAAGATGACAAATCAATATCAATTGCTGGTGCCTAATATCTCTGGGCTATGTGCTGTAGTGAAGGGACTGTTTAACCTGCTGACTAACAGTTATTCCTGCTGCAGCTATAGATTTGTCAGTTAAATTCATTCAGATAAACTCTGTGCCTCCTGGAAAGAGGACAGCATATAGAGGCACATAAGATATACACAGAGATTCTTTGATCCTGGGATCACAAAGTGCTTTTCCACATTAAAGTAATAACACCCTATATTGGCTCATCTGTAGGGACTGAACCTGGACTTCTAGATCTTAAAGCCACAGCCACTGTTACTTCAGTTCTAAACAACCAGCTCTAATAGTTCATACACAAACCTCTACATGTGGTCTTGCACACTGTATTAGTATGGATTATATTAATTAAGCTTCTTGATTACCAGGAGAGACAGGCAAGTAGTAGTATTCCTATTCCACATAGACAAGGCCCTTTGCTTTTTTTACTCATTTTTACAAAAAAATCTGGGGTTTCAAGAGTTATTTGGTTTTCACCCATTTTCAACTGAATTGTGAACCACTCAAGTACATGAAAATACTGATTATGTTAGGAAAATCCAATCCATTACACTAGGTAGATATATTTATTTTAGTATACTAGTGTAAGGGTAAATGTGAGGTTGTCTATTTAAATTAAAGCAAGGTAGTGGAAGATATGCCCCTACATGTGCATGCGTGTGTATCTTATGATACTGGGTGCACCAATGAATGTGTGCATAAAGTCCAAAGATGCCTTGTGACAAGAGGAAGACGGGGACCAAGTCTCAAAGATAGACATTCTGATCAGTTTAAAGGATGAAAGCCTCAATAATAGTGATTTGGAAAAAAAAAAAAAAAAAAAAAAAAAAAAAGCAAAAGCCATGTTGCTGCTTCTGGCTTGGTGAAGGAAGAAGACAGGAGTTTCCTGTACCCAGCTGTCTAACGCCATCTGGACCAGCTACAGCTGAGAAAGAGCAATATTAGAGGTGAACTTGAGGCAACACAGCCCTCACTGGTCTCTAAGGAAGAAGAAGCAGAGGTACTGTCAAGTCAGAAATCTGATAATCTGGACAACTGAGTCTGCAGATGAGAACCACAAATGGACATAGAAGTGAAGGCAAAAGTCCACAGGAAAATTATAAGCCAAATGGTCTCCTTCTGAAAGGACTTACCAAAAAAGAGCATCCTGGGTGAACGGAAAGCTCAAAACAACTTGGAAAACCAAGGCAGGGCAAGGAACATGGACATAACTAAGGGGTCCAGAGAATAAAATGGGGAGCAGACCACTGGGGGGGGAGAAGAGGGCAATAAAAGCTGATTACTAAAACAGCTGAAACTCAGTTATACTTAGAAAGGGTTCCCACATCACTGGAAAGGAACTAGAGAATCTCAGCAGAAAGGCAGAAAATAGCAGATCTATCACAGCAACTCTGTCTGATGAAATACACAAGATTTCTGAATATAGAGACGGCAGCAAGGAAAGTTACCTATAACAGCTGCTACCTATTTTTTTCTTCTGTCCTGAGCATTTATGAATCATGTTCAGCAGGAGAGAGAGAATTTTCAACCCCTGAAATTACTCAGGTGGCAAAAGGAACAGATACATCAGTCCCATCTCTGGCAGAATTGCAAGCAGTATTTCAGGTCCAGGCATATTTTGAGGACACTGACTCTGCCAAAAGAAAATGGAAAGAGAAAAATACAACTAGGCATCTTAATACTAGCTTCTGCTAGTAATAAATAAAAAGATGGGCAAGAGCCAGATACAACGGGAGACCCTGAAATGTTTTTCAGATTATTTTTTTTTACACACATACTATGGGCCAAATTTTGCTCTTAATTTCACGGGTATAATAATTTTGTCCATTCCTAGCAATATTTTTATTTCCATTTATGTTCATGGCAATATATATTATAATTATTCATTTTCTTTCATATTTTGACATGAAGTGAAGTTATAGTCTGCTCTTTGCTTCCCTCCCTACCCCCCGTCAAAAGGCCAGACAAACATATGATGTTGAGGATATATCAGCGTATAGAATTTACAATACAGTCATGTTCCCCTATGAACAATATACTTCAATGTTAATAAACACTGAAATTTAACAATGATTTCTTTTTTAGGGGGAAAAAAAGGTCTTTCACCTATGCAGCATTTTTTAAATTATCCTACAGGAACCGAAGTGCAGTAAAATAGAATATCCCATTATGAAAGGGGTGTGTGATACCCTCTCCAATGAATGTTGTATTGATATTTTATACTGATACTTGTATAACTGAAAATTTATCTGGTACACTAAGTATCTTGTTTTTCACTAATGGTCTGAACATTGCATGAAGAACAATACAAAGAATATGTAAAAATATTGGTGAGCATTTCTGGCTAATACTAAGTGTTTTCTGAATATTTTAATTTACTTTAACTGGGCATAGAGAGATATTTTTGTAGTACTGGAACAGCCTAAACATACAGCCAGCCACAAACATGACCATCAGCCTTGCAAAATTGTCATGATAATTAGCCGACCCAGGCACGGAGTCTAATCCCCTCTTCCACCACCACTATTGCAGCTACTCGTCCAGATTGAATGGCGAGAGGAAGAAAAGAATGCATCGGGATAAATGATTATAATGTGAAGGGAGGACACCAACTTATTTATTTTTTAACTCCCCAGAGGATCCCTCTATCCTGGTGAGTGGACAAGGCTGCGTTACACCTACGATGCACACCCAGGCACGCTGCTAGAGAGCTGGTCCATACACCTTGCACATCCCTCCCACAGGGGCAGACAGCGCACACACTGCACAGAGGTTCCCAGATGTGCAATGCGCACAGGGATTTTGACAGACCCGCGCCCAGTCACATAAATCACAAACATACCACGAATAGCAATAGGACAGTGCCTGCTGCTCCTTAAAGAAATCATGGGGCAGCTCTGCTCAGGCTGCTGCGGGGGGCTGACCGAGCAGGGCTCTCCTTCCCCATCACAGCGTCCAACCGGCGAGACCAGAGAAATGAAATCAACAAAGTCACGCTTCCTAGTCACGTGCACGGTGTTTTCATCCAATGCACTTTTTCGCAGGATTCCCCCCACCCGTCCCCTGTTAAAGGTGGTGGTAATTCTCTCCCCACATCCCAGCAGAGGAAAGCACAGGCTGGACAAGATGGTAGCCTTGAGCCTAAGAAATCAGATTCTGGCCCTAACTCCGTTCCTCTCCCCAGAGCCAACCAGCTGATGGAGACTCCGATTTAACCAACCCAAGGCAGCAGCCCCAACGCATTACTCCAGTCCCTGGTGGGGCAACGATCCTTCACGCAACCCAGCATGGGGCCAGTCCCCGTCCACCCACACTCCGCCCCATGTATACAGGTTCCCCTTCTCAAAAAAAAGTTGGGGGTTTCATTGTTACTATATTCCGGTTTCATCTCCAATCCGTGCAAAGCACCGTGTGAACTCACCACTGTGACCGGCGACACCATGTCTGCTCGGTAGGCTTCAAGCTGAACTGCACTCCCTGACTCTGGCTCTGCGGCTGGTTCCCGGTGCCTGGCGCTTTCCCTTTAAATAGGATCGGGAAAATATATCTGTTTTTCTCAATGCCGATTGTTTTTCGGGTTCTTTTTTAGAACGCAATGACATCACAAAGGCCGGAGCCAATAGGCTGAAGGGAGAGCGGTTAGGGGTGGGATCCCAGGGTAGCTCTGTCTCAGTCGCCCCTCCCTCTGCCTTCTTCTGTAGGCTCACAGCCTGCAGCTGAATAGACTCAGCTCATAAGGGGAGAGGAATAGGCTTGCAGTTTTTTGCTTACCCCTCCTCTCCTGCCCTTCTCATGTCCACAGTAGGCTTAAATACACATACGTACTCGCAGACAAAAACATGGGTACGCTTACAGACACCTGCATAAACACATACACTCACAGAAAAGCCTGCTGATTTTCACAACCCAGCTCCCAAATAAAGAAAATGTCCAGTCCAGTTGCCGCTTATGTGCCAAAAAATTCTAGAATCCAGCACATCTTGGAACCATAGTGCTGCAAAAAACTTATTCTAGACATGGATTCTGATGGACCCTGCTGTTTTTGTGCTCAGAATCCCAAATTCCACTTCCTAAAGGGCTCACCCAGCTGCTACTAGTGTGCCAAAGTCTCCTGGAATATGGCACATCTAGTTGCTACAGGGCAACAAAAAAGTAGATCCAGATCTTGCCAGTTTTTGCGCAACTCTCCAAACTGCTTATAGTTTGCCAATCTTTATATATATAAAACAGGGAGCTCATATGTGAGAGAATCCTTTCAAGTAAACCACAGTGGAAAATGATATTAAAATAACACCATTAATCATAATGTGTTAGACCACCAACTGAATTACACAATAGATATATGCCCATCGGTAAGTTATCATTTCTTATTATATGCACCAAACGTGTGCTAGGCAAACTACAGATCAGGAAAGCCATGATGCATACCCAGAAGAGGTCACAATTTAAATATAGACATATTAAAGGATAGGTTATTGTAAGTGAAATTTGCAGAGCAAAGCGCAACTGAGGAAATATTTTAGGGCAAGATGGAGTGAGGCCAATGGGGGACATCAGAAGCCGGAAGAAGGTTAAAAGCTGCATAATAAGGATTGGGCAATGTTGCTGATATTAGTATGTAAACGAGACTTGATAAACAGGAATATCAACTTTATAAGCATCAATTAAATAATTACTCTTCCTGTTTTTATCTCCCACATGGTGAATATACTATTATGTTCAGGATACTATCATCGGTGTTTCTGAGATAATGCCAAGACTAATAACTCCTCCTTTGCTATCTTCAATTACAATCCTTCGGTAAATCCTGGTAAACATCCGTTAAGTCATAGGTTGTTAGACATGCTCAATGGTACAATCACAGCCACTGCAACATAATGTATCTTCCATGTGTCATAAATGATCTGCTCTCTTATACAAACAGGTTTCCTTCTTACTCATTTAAAGCAGACCAGAAAACTGACTCTTCCACTTAACAGAAACAGCATGTGAATTTTCTTAATATAAGTTCTTATAATTTACTGTAGTCTAGAAAGACTCCGGGTTGGTGACTATGGAAAGATGGAGTTTCAGGCTAAGCTTCAGCAATGGAAATATATTTAATAGAACCTAAACTGGAAAACAGTAAAGGATTGTGTGATCAGCGTCCGCCCCCACTGGCATGTAAGGGGTTAATATAGCCCTAGGGAGGCTGCATGGGAAGCAGCCAATAAGAGAAGCTCGCCTTCCTCTGCAGCGTGGGGCATGGGTCACTTGCTGGGGGATTATCTGCACCTTGAGGTCTTTAAACCACGATTTGAGGACTTCAATAGCTCTGACATAGGTTAAGGGTTTGTTACAGGAGTGGGTGGGTGAGATTCTGTGGCCTGCATTGTGCAGGAGGTCAGACTAGATGATCATAATGGTCCTTTCTGACCTTAAGTCTATGAGTCTATGAGAGAGGCTATGAGGAACAATCAATCCAGGCCCAGCAGGCTCATATAAGAAGGGTTGCAGGGCAGAACAGGGTCAGTCACTGCCTGGAACTCAAGGAGGGAGGCCTAGACTCCTAACAGGTGGATAGAAGCTAGTACCATGGACAGAGCAATGCTGGCAGGGACTGGGAGAGTGAGAGGGAGATCCTGGTTGACTGCTAGGCCCTGAGGTAAGTGTGAAGAAGGTGCTGGGGCTGTGAGGAAGTGGCCCAGGGAAATGTGCTGAGACGTTAGAGGGGACAAAGTATGTGGCTGTCATCTACAGGGTCCCTGGGTTGAGACCCACCACTCTGGTCCCCTGCACTTGCCACTGGAGAAGTGGCTGGACAGTTGGACTGCAGTACTAAACCCTGGAAGGGGGAGCACAGATGGTGACATGGCTGGAGGGCTGTGCCATGAAGAGGATGCCACGGACCCTGGAGTGATGTGTTTTAGAAAGCTTCTGTGATGGTGGGAGAAGCAACATCAGGAGGGGGCATACTGACCTGCAGAACTAATCCCCTAGATGGCCAGCAGGAGGTGCCAGTGTGGTGAGTCACACACACCTGCATCACAGCTGGCAAATTGTGTGTGTTCTGAGTAAGAACTAGATGGTTGACCTGGACTTCAACAAGCAGATAAAGTTGCCAAAAAAAAAAAAGTTTGGGAGTCCAAAGATGTCCCCTAGCAGAACTATTGCCCTCTCCACCTTCCCATCATAGGTGGCTCATAGTACTTTTGTACATTCCTTCCTGCTTGCGTGTGGATGTGTGCTCTCTCTCCCCCTAAAAGTTTTGATCCAAACCTATCTGTGCTTCTCTGGTCTTCACCAGCACTAGCCTTCAGTGGGGATTCTGAGTCCCACTTATTGTTTTACCTTCATTCTCCCCCTCCACTTAACTTGACTGGACCTGATTTCCTACTGCCCTGCACCTTATGTTGCCATTTAAACCTGTGCAAAGTAAATGCATAGTTGATATGAATGGCCACCGCTCACTTCAGCAGTATTTTCCTCCCGCTTTACACAGGTGTATATGACAACGCAAGGTACAGGGCAATGAAGAACAAGGCCCAGTATTTCTTCATTCTTAAATGTCCTTCTCTCTGTCCTTCCTTTATCTTCCCACTGCTCTCCTCAACCTCGGTCAGATTGCCTAGTTTAATCTCCTTCACTCAATACCCTGAAAATTCTCAGTCCCTCTTCCCTTCCTTACTTATACATCCACCTTCCACATGAATTCCAACATGCCTTTCATGCACCCTGTTCTTTCTCTATAATCCCCACTTCTATCCTGCCTACATATCTCAGTGGTCCTAGTTTCTTTCCTCTTCACTCTGACTGACGTTTCATAGCCTCTCCTACTAGTATCCCATTTTCCCTCCCTCTCTCCTCCAACTTCTTTTCTCAGTTCACAACCAGTCTCCCTCTTCCTTCAGTCTTACTTATTAAAGAGACAAGGGTGTTTTGATGCTGTTTACTGCTGGGTATGTGACTGAGTCTATTCTTTCCAGCTAGTCTCTGGCTCTTTAGTGTTTGATGTTCACTTTCTAAACACCAGGAACAAACCCATATCAACAGATTCTCTCTACATGTACCCTCAGCTCAGCACTGATGCTACTTTTTTGAGGTCAGTACATACTGCAGAAAGTTGCTTTATGGGCATCACAAATTTGTTTAAGTGCTTTTGCTTAATAAGGATGGGATTATTTATGTGCCTTGCTGAATGGGAGTCTGGGTGTTTATTATCTAGACTACCACACTGACATAAAACCATCTTCACATCAAACCTGTGCAAACTCTATAAGAGGCTTGCAAAAGTGTAACTGAGGGCAGAAGGTCAGCAGGTAACAAATTTGCTGTTCATTGCCAAATTCTGTTCTCAGTTACATCCATGCAAACCCACTGATATCAATGGAAGACTGAGGGCAGCATTTTGCCAACCAGCACATGGTATAACTGAGGAATGTTTCATTCTTTTTTACAGAACCATGAATTTGCCCTTCCAAAATCACTTTGCATTATTTACCAATTAGAGATGGGCTCTGCAAGTAGAGAGAATGAACTGAAATCTGTACTAAGAGAGAAAATGTCTCTGCAATGAAATTTGAAACAGGTAAATATCAAATAAACAAAAATAAATGCTTTTCCACACAGCATGAAATCACATGTAGATTTCACTGCTGCAAAGGGTGGTTAGGTAGTCGAATACTTTAGCTAGATTTTTAATTAGGCTAGTTAATTTGATAAGTTGCTATATATTAAGGTAAATGCAATCAAATCTCATTGTTCAGGGCATTAACTGAAGAGAGATCAGGAAGAAATTTCTTTGCAATATACAGCATTGCACAATTAAGGTTGAATCCAGCCCCACTGACTCTTGCTATCCTCTTCAAAGGAACAGAACTAGGGGCCAGATTTTTAAAGGTTTTTAGATGCCTAAAGATGCAGGTAGGTGCCTACTGGTAATGTCAAAAATCTGGCCCTTGATTCTTAGACGAACTCATCTGTTTGTTTGAGCCTTTACTTGCCCAACACAGCAGGGAATAGATATTCCATTATTTTGTACATTTTGGTATTGGCTTTTACTGCTGTACGACACTCAAAGGGCCTACCAGGGTCACCATTTGTACATCTTTTAATTGTTTCTTGTGAGGTTTTTACCTTTGTCTGGATTGTTGGATATTAACTGTGGCTAAAGACTGATCCAGCAAATCTTGTATTGCTCCATTCATGCAGCTACTCAATATAGTTCTTTGTAATAGTATAAATTGTAACATGGGTTTATTATTTTAGTAACTAGCTCAAAGTAACTTATTGCAAGTGATGGGGAACACTGGGGAAATGTCTTGGCTACCCAATTCCAGGGCGGTACTGTGAAAATTCATCTCTTTTAGCATGGGGCATTACATGATCTGGTTGAATTGCGTACAGTGGGTCTGGCATATCATCTTAAGATAATTTCCTGCAAGAACTATTATTCATTTGTTATGGGTTGTTGCCTAGAAGTCCCAGTCGGGGAAGTATTGTGCCAGGCATAATGAAATGATGATCCCTGCTGCAAAGAGTTTACAATAAAAATATAAGATGAAACAATACTGTTTCCCAACATTATTAATAGCGCATCAGTTTCATGACACCTAATACATTATTCCCAACACTTTAATGTCTATTTCTAAGGTATCAAAATAAGTGCTAATGTAAAATGAGCATTCCTCGTACGTCCAGTACAATTCTGGAAATCACGGTTTGGAACACCAGACTAACGTTCTCTGCTTATCATAATGAAAACGCTCACAGAACAGATCTTCACACAAACACCCTCCATTTGGAGAAACAGCATGTCAGGCAACCACTGGAGTCACTTTGGCTGGTATGTGAAGGAAAGAAAAGGAATACAGGATGCAATGAGCTGATGAGGAGATAAACTTGGTCTTGGAATGTGGGAGTAGCTTTTTTGTTGTTGTTGCAGTTACTGGATTCCTCCTTCTAGGATTATTTTTCTGACTGATGCAGGAGAAATTGTGATGAGCCACACGAAAACAAACGTTTTGTTTAAAGTACAGCTTTAGGGAATTTTTGAATAGGAAATTTATTGCAGTTTTGATTTTTTTTCTTTACAAACATGCTCACAGTAAGCATGAACAGAGTTCAATCATAGTCATGTGATCATACACTTACTGGGTCAGGGTTTGCAAAACAGAACTTCAGGGATTTGTGTGTGTGTAACAGTATGGAAATGACTCTGGTGAACCGTGTTTGTGGGTTATGAAAAGAGAGAGAAACTACCTCTTAAGAATTTGTTTTTTGGTCTCATAATGAAGTTTTTCCTTCTACTTTTCTCCCCTTGGTGGACTCCTATGTGGGGGGAGTCAGTGGATCCAGGTAGTGGATCCAGGTAGCATTGACCTGAGAGCTAGTCTCTCTAGGCTAAATAGTCAATGGTGGTTCCCAATTACATGCACACAGGGCCTAATCCAAAGCACTATGAAGTCAATGAAAGTACTTCACTGGATAAGGCCCATAATGGTGCATGTCAGTCTCAGAGTATGCTATCCTTTATATTACCCTAGCACTCGGCGCTCCATGGACCAGGACCCTTTGTACTAGGTGTTGCACAAACCTAGAACAAAAGGATGGTCCCTGCCCCAAAGAGCTTATGTATTACATTAAATTACAATGGTTATCTTAGTAATATGAAGGGCTAGGAATATTTATGTAACTGAACTCTTAGCGGCTGGAGAATAAGAATCCAGCAATCTAAATTTCTTATTATCCAATGGTATCTATTGTCCCTAGCTACAGGCTAAAGCAGTAGCAACAGACCTCTGATCTCCAGGTGCCTCTGAGAACATGGAAGTCCCATAAGCTTTCCTAGTGTGCAGTCCCAAGCTCTGCTAGAACAAGCTATGTTTTCTGATAACATCGCCAGGGGTGTACATTCTGTTTCAGATCTATTATTAATACTAAAGCTCCTGGGAACAAAACCACTGAAGAAAGCAAAAACAGATGTGTGATCTAGTAAGTACTAGAGATGCTTTATTTAAAGAATCATCTGCCAGGTATTCCTTGGTCTGCTGCTTCCTGACTTCTCATATCAGTTATTTGGAGCACTTTGTTACTGAAGTCCAGACTACTTTCATATGCTAGGGCCCGCAGGATTTATCCAAGGAAACATTATAGAAAATATTTATTTTGAATTATATCCATCTCCACTGGAGTCCAATGACACTCTTTTCAGTTTCTATACCAACCAATATGCTTGTATTCTACAACGAAATCTAGTGCTTTCTCCTTTAGAGGGCAACTATAAGCTATTCCTTCTTGTACCAAGTGTTTTTCCAAAGCCCAGAGAAATCTGGAAATTACCTCATCTTACTTTAGCAGAACTCCCATGATGACAATGTGAATGGGATCAAGAGTGGACTATGACCCTGTGAAGTACCTAAACATTTGGACCCTGATCTTTCTATGAGCTCCACACAGGCAATTGTCAGGCCCTTAGTTACCCTCATCTATTATATGTTCAGTAACTTCTTATCACTTCAGCGTTACTCAATGAGAAAATATGCTCATCTTTAGAACCAGTGCTATTTCTTCCCTTTTTTGTTTCTCTCCCTCTTCCCTGCCTATGTCTCTCCTCCTTTCTTCCTTCCCAATTTCCACCCCATAAGCTTTACTCCCATCCTCTTCCCCATTCCAGCTGCTAAAATGATCAAAGTAAAGTAGTTAAAACCGAACCATAATGTGCCATGTGTAGACTCCAACTTAACACCATGACAAAATGAATGGGGGGCAATGCAAGTTCACACCAATGCTTTAGGTTGTCTACAGCTTCCGGACGATAACTGTATATGTTCACTTTTGAAAGGTTTTCTTCACAGCCATGAGTGTTAAAAACATTATCTTTATATGTAAGATTAGAGTCCATCACACAAATACAGTTGAACCTGACCAAGGCTGCAGGCTTACTAATTAGATTTTGTTCCAGTAGCTATCCCCCCTCCCACAAAAAATATTAAGGGAAATTCACTTTTTTTTAACCTTTCTTTTCCAGCTCAAAAGTGGTTCAAAAATCTACATTTTTAAACCAGATATATTTGTATTACCCTTCCAAATCAAGTACAGACATGTAACCAATCAGTGGAGGTTGACAAGAATTGCAAATCTCTCAAAATAAACAGAGTAAACCCAGTCCATGCCAAATAAATCCACTGATACTCAAATGGGTAGCTAAGATTAATTGACTACAACTTAAAAAAATTGTGCCCCATTTCCCTGTGTAAAATGCACCTACAGTTACAACAGATAGTAGGGAATTATCCGTACACTAATGATTCAGTTACCACATGATTCTCAACAAGTCCTGTTAACTGCTGTACTGCTCATCCAAAACAAACAGAAGTGAAGGCTGGGCTTGTCTCAGACAAGCAATATACAAGAATAAAGATTGCATGCAGTTAAACATTTAAGTTGAAAAGCAGAATAAAAGCAGGACAACTACTGTACAAAAATCTACTCAGAATTGTGCAGAAACACTAATAATCCATCTGAGCCTTCGGAGGAAAGAAACTGTAGTTGTAAGGACAGAGGGAATGAGAGCACGTAGAGAAAACAGGAGATATCAGCGCGAAACAATGTGCTGCCCAAGATAGTCCTTTCTTGTCCTCACAGAAGAACAACACTTCCCGAGGTTCAGAGTCAATAAGCACAAGAAGACGTGGATGGGGAAACAAACTGAGACTGAGAAAAGTTATGCATTGGCTGTCAAAGCAACAGAAGTATTTAGTTCAAGATTATCAAAAGTGGCTAGTGATTTTGGGTGCCTGGCTTGAGACACCTTCA
The DNA here is from genome assembly GCF_025201925.1 of Gopherus flavomarginatus. Lineage (NCBI taxonomy): Eukaryota > Metazoa > Chordata > Testudines > Testudinidae > Gopherus > Gopherus flavomarginatus. The sequence goes on from NC_066621.1 coordinate 53,358,947, forward strand.
GGGGGCCTGATTTGTGCAGGGCGTTTCTGAAAATCTGGCCCTATGATATGGCAGAGAGGAGTGGTTAAGGAGAGCCTATAGGCCCAGTTAGCCTCATCCCTGCTATACATGCAACAAATGGCAAGCCTGGAAGTGGAATTAAAGGAGAGAACTTGGCTCAGTTTAGGGCTGGCTTGCCATGAAGGAGAACGGAGCTCTGCCTCTCTGGCTGAAGGGAGCATTACCTGCAGAGATGTGAGGAGATGGGCCTGCTAACCAGAGCAGCCACTGGGGAGGAGCAGTTAGACTCCAAGAACCAAGTGATGCACTAATAAAGGACTGTTTGGGAACCAAGCTCGAAAGAAACAGCAGAGGGCCTGCATGGGAGGATTGGTGGGCAGACCAATAGTGAGTTAGCTTTGCTTTTTGCTAAGCCCCTCCAACTGCTGCAGAAGGACATAGGACTGAAGGGACAATTAGCTGGTGGACACCAGCGACCTCGGTGGACACCAAAGACCAAGACTTCTTCTGGAAGGTCCACAAGGGGTTGCTGCTCCAGCCAGTCCACTACAGCCCCCTTCTATGATTTCTTCAGTTGGACATCCAAAAATTACAGCATCTGAAATCATCAGATACTTTTGAAAATCTTGATGTTGGAGCAAGTGCAGGTACTTTTCAGGCCACTGTGAGGTCAAACCAAGCCGTTAATGAGTTCATACAAGCTATTCTACCAAAAAAAAATTCAATCAATATATTTCTCCTTTAGAAATACACCAGCAGCAACAAGCAAAACACGGATTTTATACCAGCTCGATTTCCATTGATTTTTAGGAGCCATTTATTGCACACATTCTCATTACCTCCTTACTAATGGAATATTAACAATTCCTTAGGGTCACCCTAGGGACACAGGAGCTGTACTGGGAGTGTGTTTTGCACACCCATTCACCTGCTATATTAGGTACCAATATAATAATTGCAGACCCTGCACAGAAGGAAATAATCAGATAACCTTTCATTGCAGTAACGTCATTTGCAGTGGTGCACATTTCCTCTCGGGCTCGGATTTCCAGGCCCCTTTCCAATATACGCAGCTAAGTTTGATGCAATGCAATTAACTTTGACTTGTACTGAACCTTAATTTTTAATTAGTATTATCTTGAATTTTTTATTAAGAATTGGTCAGGCAAAAATGTTGGTATTACAGCTGTTCAAAAAAAATCTGTCAAGATATCTCTTCATGGGTTTTTTTAAAGAAAAAGCCCATTTTCATCAATGTTTGGGCCAAACTGATTTTTTTTGTCTCTTGGTCTAAAATTTTCAGTTTCTGATCAAACAGGTCTTTTTTTAATCTAAAATTTTCACAGGGAAAAAATAATTTCCCAACCAGCTCTCGTTAGCATGAAAAGTTTCTTTAAACATGTTGTGAACTTAGTTATGACAGCTGGAGCTGGTTGAACTATTCATTATGTGATGAATTTAGCCCTTTTTTCTGTTTTCAGGATGAAATTGATCCTGTTTCTTTTCTTTTTTTTTGCAAATGTATTTATTATTTACAAGTGTTCAGAGAATAGTTTGCATTTAGAGAATAGTTGCAATAGAGGAACAGAGAGGAAACACGGACTAACCAAAGACTATTCCGTCACCTTTATACATGTTGTATGAATATTTACGGGCTAGGGATTGTTTTCCTGCTTTATGGGGGAGATAGCTTCCCTACAGGAATGAAAATTACAGGGCGTGATTAGAGAAAATTCTTAGGCTTGTAACAAATTTGGTGACGGCTCATCCCTGGAGGAAATTGCCAATACTTGTTTGACTTACCTGGGTCATGCCAACAGAAAAGAGTGTCAGCTTCATTTATGTATTTCAGGGAGGTGGTTTAGCTATGCCTGCAGAAGAAGCTCTTATGCTGCATCCACAGGCAGAGGTTCTGCTGCTGTAGCTATACTGGCCAAGGCTCTGCAGACAAGCCATATGTCCCTCTCTCCCCAAAATCTCCTCCTGGGTATCCTGCTGCCACCTCAGATGTAATTCTCTGGCCCACATATTTGGCTGTGAGTGAGCACACAAAGCAACTCAGGACAGGGTGGCAAAGGTGGCTTCAAGCCTTTAGCCATCTTTATGCTCCCTAATCCTGGGTGAGCTATGTACCAGGTCAATTCCCCATTGTAAATCAGAACAATCCAAAGGCTGCTGTAATTTATACTGTCTGCCAGTGGCCCTCTACAGTGGCATTTTGACAGTCGAGGTTTGCCAGGGCAAGACATATACCACGTATGTTCCTTTTTGCCAGTCACATCCCATGCACTGGCACCCCGGGGACAGGGGAGTGGCATATGAGCTGTTCCACTGGCTCTGTCACTAGATGATCCCTTTACGCTAGATTATTCTTCCCATGGTAGGCTATGAAGGGCCGTGTAAAGTGCCCACAGCACAACCTAGGGATGGCTGCATCCTAAAACTGAGTTTATCATTTTCCTCCAAAGCCCTGCTCCTCTCTTGTTCTGTCACCACTGGCAACATCAACCTTCCACTTCCCCCAAGCTCACAATCATAGTGCAATCTTTGACTCAGTTCTTTCCTTTTCGGATTCTGGCTCTTGTCAAACTTGTTGTTACTTTCTCTACAACATCTCCCGAACATGCCCCTTCCTCACAGTTCCCATTGCCCAAACACTTGCCCATGCTCTAGTTACCTCCCATATTCCTTGCTGTAACCTCCTCCTTTCCAACATCACCACCTCCTACCTCTCCACATTTTAGCCCATTCAGTACAGCTCCAGCAAGATACCTTCTTTTCCCACTTCTTCAACCACCTTCTGGAATTCCCTCTCTTCTCTGTATAAATTCAAACTTCTCTTCAGTTTCCAAGTACTCCCTAATTCATACCTCATAGCCATGAACAATATAGGTCAAATAACCAAAGATTTCAATTGGTTCTGTTGCATATTGTCTTGTAAACCATGTAACCTACCTAAGGTAAAAGGCAGACAAAATAATTTCTTTCCTTCTCTACTCTACAATTTAGTCCAGCCCTCTGGACTAGATGACCTCTTGAGGTCCCTTCCAGCTCTGTTTCTATGATTCTACTTTCCTGCCCCTCTTGCTCAAACCTGACCGTTGATTAGAGCTGATCAGAAAATGGGTATTTCCCCCTCCCGTCTCCCCACCACCACCCAGAACATTTTAATGAAAATGTCAACTTTTCATCAACCCCCACTCCTAAATTTGGGTGTTTCGTTTTTGGCCAAAAAGTCAATTCTGTGCAGAAAGCCAATGCTTTTTGTGAGAACTTTCATTTAGTCAAAAAACAAATTTGCTTTAAAAACAAATTTGCTTTAAAAACAAAGCAAAACCCCTACCAGTTTTCATGGATTTTTTTTTTTACCAACCTTATTGTGGATAGCTCTTCTCTCTTACTTGCTGCTTTGTACTGTTTTCCACATCATAGTGTACCCCTGGAACATTCTTCCATCAATTTATCTCTCTGCCCCAGCAGTTCTCAACCTGTGGGCCAATCAGCACAGAGCTGCACCCCATGTGACATCCCTCAGGGCCATATAGGTAGTATTGGATGCAGCCTCCATAACACATTGTGGGCCACAATGGTAAATAGGTTGAGAACCACTGCTCTACCCTCACCTCCACTAAGAAGCTCCTGAATAATCATCTGTTCCATGCTGCTGTGACCAAACAATGCTGTGTTTATCTACATGGTGCTTGTTCATTTTAATGTTGCTGTGTACTCAGTTGTACCCATTTGTGTCATTAGTCTATAAACCCCTTAGGCAGGCATTCCATTCTTTGTCTGCCCCCGGTTTTGTAAAGCAATGGGTACATCTAATGGCATTATGGACCTGAGAAACTCCCACTGACTTCAGTGGGCTTTGTATCAGGCCCTGTAAGAATCATTAACAAAATTAAAAGTAAAATGAAAGATAAAGGCAAATAAAATCATTCTTAATAGCAGGCAAAGGGGGAGAAAAGTAAGAGGGCAAAAGTGGGGAATGAAATTATTCATGAGGGACAGTCACAACACCCAAGACTCTAGAAACAGTTTGCAAGAGTGATGTGTGTGGATATACATATCCAATAAGCCTGCTTCTTTATCTTTTCATACTGCGTTTAAGCACGTTAATTAAAAGCTCCCAGTAACCTGGGACTCGGCATGTTCCTGTATCTTCATTAGTCAGCATGCTAGAGTGCTGTGTGGTGTTTTGCTTGTCACACCATTGAACTGCAGGACAGTGAATAAGGAAGGATGAACCAATTCAGGTAAGTGAACGTGCTCCTTCACCTTCAAATCTTCACCCATTTGGAATTGAACTGAAACCAAACTGTTCCTGAGGTCATTCCAAGACACTTACTTCCGGACTGCAGCTGAGACCAGAGGTGCCTGAAGTCTCATGAGAGCCTGCTCTTGTGAGATTTCCAGCCTTGTTTTATAGACTCAAGATGTTCAAGTGAGCACCAGAACCTTTGGATGCCTGGCCAAATTGATCCACTAAACTTTTAGAGGTGCCCCAACTCAAGGAGGAATTTCCAATAAGGACAGACAGAGGAAGGATGTGGTGGTGTGCACAGCTTTGGAGAGGATGAAGAGGGAAGGCAGCATGTACTGGGGAAGAGGGCACTGGACTAGGAATCAGATGTAGATTACTCCCAGATTTGCTGCTTGCTGTGTGTGAGCCTGGGCAAATCACTTCTTTTCTCTGTGCCTGTTGGGCTACCTGCACTAGGGAAATGGAGCCATGTTTGAAAGCAATTTTTTTTAAACACAGCTTTCCCCTTCTCCCTGCACCCCAGTGAATTTTGAACATAGCTTGCTGAAGCTGGTCAAAACATGAAGCAGAAAGCACATACCAGTCTGCTTTTAGAATTTGCTGTAGTGTATTCCGTGGCCTATCGCGCTCCAGCCAGCTCACTGCGTTCACATTCAGCTTGTTTGAAAATGGCTTTCTCCCCACCATTTCCTAGTGCTGACATTGTCCCGGTGCCCCACAATTCTGAGCTTGCATACGCTACTGAATTAATGGATAACACTGGAGCTAGGCTCTATTGGCCGTCTACACTGGTGTCACAGCTCCCCGTTACTATAGAAACGGATCTGTGAAAGGCATGAATACAAAATAAAAATTAAGAATTGAAACCTGAAACGTCGCTTTGTTTTCTTTTCTCACTGTACTGTTCCTATGGCAACAGCTGAAAGCCTCATGGAGACAATTCCGGACTCTACTGTAAAACTAACTCCAATCCCCTTTGTCAGTTGCCCACAACTGAACAATCAGCAATATTTTTAGCAGATAGAGGTAAAAGTAACAAAACCAGTAAGTCAGCAGGAAAAGCTCCCAAGTGTGAAAAAAAATAAAGCCTAAGGGGAACAGCAAGCAATATAAAAAACATAGTGCGGTCTGTCTTTGGTAAATTCTCTGGCTTGCGAAGGGCTGGCAGAAGAGAATTTCACACAGAGCAGACCAGCATTATGGCCATTTACTGGATGCTCCTGAAACAGGTTGCCCAGACAGACAAGAGAAGTTGCTTTACACACTTAATACACAGATGCAGGTGAGTGCAGCAGAACAAGCACAGAGTGCTGTGGGGTTAAAGGGGTAGAATGCTTTTTTTGATTTAATAATATGACATATTCTAGATTTCCCACATGCATGTGCTGGAGGTACTGACAGCTGGCCCTTTTTAAGAATCTGATTCAAATCCAACAAAGATTAGAGTAACCAAAAGGGTTTTTTCTTCCTGACTCATAGGCAATGAAAGGTCCTTATTGAAAATGACTTTGTCTCTATTTCTTTGACTCTACCAGCTCGAGGCTAGCTCTGGTCTTACATAAATGAATAGACTGTGTTTGAGCCAAGCTGAAGGCAAAAAAGTCTGCAGCTTCCCCCACAGTCCAACCCCTCCCTACACTCTCCCTCCACCCGTTCCCACCAAAAATGGGACTGGCTGATGGGAATGTTTTTCCCCTGGTGGGCCTGCAATTCATCTGACATGGGGCTGACAACTTTACTGGCTCTCAGGACAAAAGCCACTGGATCTTGTAGCCTGAGGTGGCCCTATGCCAGAGAGATCCTAGTGGAAGAAGGGAGCTCAAGATCTCCAACAGTGGTAGAAGCACAGCAGATAGATGCCATCATGCCTGGAACAGGAAATGGAGGGGCCACATGTGAAGGCCTGTGGGTAGCTCTAGCAGAAAAGTGATGTTCCTGGGGTGTTAGTTATTGCCTTGAAGCAGGACTCACTGGGTGAAATTCTATCACTTGTGTCATACCAGATAACCACAATATTTGCTTCTGACCCTAAAAATCTAGGAATCTATGAGCAAAGCAGTAGGAAAAACTGGCTTGATAGGAGAAGACCAACAACAGCTGCTGAAATGGAGGCTCGGGCAGAGATCACCTCCCAAAAACTGGTAGTGAAGCAAGTTCAAGGGGAAAGCTCTGTACAGAAACACTGCTGGGTTGTTAATCCCATCCCCTGATCCCCTTTTAAACTATGCTAAGATCTATAGGGAGCAGGCTAGTTTTGTGGAGGAGGAGGATCCTGAATCAACCTGCTCAATCGTGGGCTCTCACTACCTCTTAAAATTAGGCCAGTTCTTTAAGAGTTAAATATGGATTTTGGTGCCTAGCTTTAGACACACAAGTGTAAAATTTTTGACCATAATCTTTGTTATATGAGAATCTAAAACAGGTTAATCACTGTTAAATAGAGCCTTATTATTGGTATTGCAATAGCACCTACAGGCACAACCAAGTAGGCCCAGGTGCCTAAATCCAGTTAGAGGCTCTGGGCCCTAATAACAGACTGCCCTTCCAGTGAAGATCTCTCAATCTAAATAGATGAGACATACAAAGGGAAAGTTACCCCTATTTTAAAGATGGGGACCCAAGGCAGAAAGATTTGATAACTTACCCTCATGTAGCACTTCAGTGGCAGAGCCAGGAACATGACCCGCTGTCTTCCTGAATCCCACCCAGAGCCTTCACCACAAGACTGTCCTTGCTCTCTAATTAAATCTCTAGTAACTCTCATTTAAAAACTCTAAATTTCATTACACTGTGAGATGGTGTGAGGCATAGAACAAAAGAGATGGGAACAGAGCTGAAATAGATCTGATATGGTCCAATGACCAAGTTACTACTGTTGTCCTCCCCCACAGTGTAAATTGTCTGTTTAAAAAAAAAACCAGGGAACATAACCTTGGTGCTGATAACATTCTCTGTATGGTACAGACAGAATCAAACAGTGCAGCGACTGAATCAATAATGAATTTGTTTTCATGCTTCCTGAGTTCTGAATTTATTGTTTCAAAACTACTAATTATGTCTATTCGCTGGCCTTTGCTTCCTACACTGCTGTCCATTCTGGTTAGCACTGAATGGTTTCACATTTTGGGGCATAAATATCCAGCTAGCTCGTCAGAGATCCAAAGGAGACCAACGCCAAAATACTACTAGGGGAAAAAAGCAAATCAGATCTCTGTTACTGTCTCCCTGTTACTGCACTCCCTGTTACTGACATGATATAGGAGAAAAGTGTGATCAAAATGAATATCATGCGAAGCATTTGCTTCTAATAACCCCACTGTTATTCACCAACACAAAAATGACAAAATGTAAAAGTTATCAGTATATTTCTTTGGATTAAAAAAAGATGAGATTATTTATATGATTCTAAAAACACAGAGAGACTCAACCTTACAGCCACTCCCACATTTCATGCACATTAGATCATCTAGTCTGACCTCCTATATGACATAGGCAATAGAATTTCATCCACTAACTCGTGTATGGACTCCAATAACTTGTTTGACTAATGTATACCTTCCAGAAAGGCACACAGTCTTGATTTGAAAACTTCAAGAAATGGAGAATACATCACTTCCTTTCAGAGTTTGTTCCAGCGGCTAATCACCCTCACCATGATTGTTCTGCCAGGGCATGCAACCTCAGATACAGTCTCAATTAGTTGTTGTCAAAGTCCAGCCTGAACTGGTTGGAAACTGAGCAACATTAGCTATGTCTAACCTAGAACCTTGGTAGAACTATTTCCACTTTCCTTCAGTCTATGCCTTCAGCATTTTTAACATAACCTCAGAGCCACATAGCACAGCTGTGGAAAGGAATGGCACTTGACCCAAAATTCCCTTCTTAAAGCAGGGGAACTACAGCCTATTATTCGCAATAACTGTAACATACTTTCATTGTGTAACGATGGGGATCACAAAGGTCTGCGCAACTTAGGAGCTAATGGTGCTTGGAGATCAGTTGGGTCAAGTGTTGAAATAGAAAGAACTAAGGGACTGCACATCATCCCCCAGGCTTACTATTGCAGATATTTACAGTTTAGAAACAGTGGCTGGAATTCTATACTGTGCCTCTCAGAAGTCCAATACAGAAAGGTGTCTTTAAGCTAGCTTTATGCTTCTCCAGAATTCTGTGCTATGGGGTTCACTCCATCACTTGGCATAAATTAGAGCATTAATTTATAGCAGCCTCTCAAGGAATGCCTGTGGGTTGCTCTGCAGCTTCGAACAACTCAGAATCCTGGTAGTGGCTTTCTTTCCATCTCCTGACCCACTCTCTTCCTCCCCCAGCCACCAGTAGGCCCCTGGTTATAGGTGTCCCTATGCAGTGCCTGTGCTGCAGGGATTCTTCCAGGTTGGATGCAAGTCTTAACTGGGTCATAGCAGAAGGGCTAATCCCTCCCTTTATTTTCAAACACAAACTGTAAGTCCTTTGTTTGAACCAGAATGGAAGTTTCTGATACAAGCCACTCTCTGTTTTCTAAACACAATCGCCCCCACTGACTTTATCTCCAATATATATAAGGCCTTAAGCCAAGCAAAACAAAAGACAGGTCAGCACAATGAGTCAGGTAAGAAACAGTGTTACACTGATGTAGGAAATCTGTCTATGTAAAACTAATAAATTCTGGATGAGCATAATTAAGCACTGGAACAATTTACCAAGGGACTTGGTGGATTTTCCATCACACAATTTTTAAATCAAGATTACATGTTTTTCTAAAAGGTATTTTTTACTGCAAACAGGAATTATTTGGGGAAAGTTGTATGACCTCCATTATACAGGAGGTAAGACCAGCTGATAACAGTGGTTGCTTTGGGCTTTGCAATCAATAAATCATAGAACCGTAGTGGACATCATATATCAGGGAAATCCAGACTCCTCCAAGTTTAGTGGATTTTGAACAAAAATATATGATATTTTTCTTTTCTCCTTAAGAGTACTTGGAGTCCATTCCCCTCAATGAGCCTTCCTGCTCTAAAATCCCAACTAGATATGGCTTTTGCTATGAGAGGGCAGAGGAATTCTGGGCTGATGTACCAGTGAGGTGATATTCCATATTTCTTCAGTGTAACTTTCACAGAAATATGAGCAATTGCATTGGCTTTCTCTACATTTTTCTCCAGGAGGCAAGAAAGACAGGAATTGAAGAAAGTAAGGATCCACATACCCGGAGCACACACACTTTAGTAGTAATTTTAAGTGTTCTTCTGCACAAGCATCTACATTTTTTCATCTGATACATGTTTCCTGTTTAGCACAAAGGAGTCCTGTTTGTCATTAGAGATCACCTAGATTTGAGGCAGGGTCAGCCACAGACAATATATAATCGACAATAAACAGCTGAATCTAGATTTAAACAAGAAAGAGGAGAATTACAAACTAACAGCTTTACTCTTGCAAGAGACCATAGTAGGAGAAGTTTCCAGTAAGGCCAATACATTACCTCTGGTGCTTTGTTTAGAGTAATTCATGGGACTAAGGAATCACTTTAACTGGAGTTGCCGTTTGCTTGGTTTTACTATATTTGATGGAACTTGGCTATTTTTCCTGTGACCACATATGAACTGTAAAGAAAAAAGCTGCATCAGCTAAAGTCTCTCTCAAGACCTTTCCCATTACTCTGAAAGGTGAAATGTCAAGAGGATTATGAAACGTGAGCCTAGGGGAACATGTGTATGTAATCTCCTCCACCGAGTCTCCTTATCAGGGTAATACTCAAGGGCTTTGTTCTTTGTTTTCCGTAGCAGATCCAGTAATTATCACTGTATAAACAACCTGAAGTGAAGTTGATATAGAAATCCAAGAGCCCGCCCTTTTTATTATTGATCCTTTCTATACAACCTACTGTTGTTCTTATTTGTACTGGTAACTGTGACTTCATATCATGTATAAAAGGAAGGATGGTCTTGTGGTCAAGACACTGGACTTGGACTCGGGCCATCTAGGTTTATTTCCCAGCTCTGTTTCTTACTGTCTATCTCTTCCTATATGTGTGCACGATGGGACCTTGACCTCAGTTGGCACCACTAGCTACTACTGTAATACAAATAATAACAATATTTACTTTGCTGATACTGTGCAGGAGCGGCTCCAGGCACCAGCGCTCCAAGCACGTGCCTGGGGCGGCAAGACGCAGGGGGGGCAGCCTGACAGTCACTATGAGGGCAGAGTCAGGCTGCCTTCATCAACGTGCCTGCGGGAGCTCCTCTGGTCCCGTGGCTTCGGTAGCAATTTGGTGGTGGGGACGCCAAAGGCACCAGATCGGCAGACCTCCCGCAGGCATGCCGCCGAATCCGCATTACCAACAGACCTCCTGCAGGTGTGCTGCCAAAAGCCACCTGCCTGCTGTGTTTGGGGCGGCAAAATACACAGAGCCGCCCCTGTACTGTGCACTAGATGTGTGCGTCTGAATAGGGGGCAGATTAATCTGACTATATGAAATGAAATAAACATATTATAAAACTGATGTTCCTAACTCCATCTCCTTGACCTTTGCTGAGCTAAAGCATTTACAGAGATAGGGCCTGATCCACAGCCCATCAAAGTTAATGGGAATCTTTTCTTTTCTTCAGAGGGCTTTAGTCAGGCTCACGGTGCAGCAAACTAGTGCCTGTGTTTCAGGGACAAAGTTATATGGGAATAACTCTTGTCAGTCAGTGATGTGAGAAAAACTCACACTCCTGACTGACGTAGGTGTGCTGACAAAACCCCCAGTGTAGACAGTTATATCAATGGAAGAGTGCTTTCACCAATGTAGCTAACATTGTTCAGGGGCTGGGTGTTCCTGCACCAACAGAAAAAGCCCTTATATTGGTGAAGGCCGCATCTACGTCCCAGGACTATGCCAGTATTGCTGTGGCTTCACTGCTGTTGGTACCTTAGCTAGCTCAATTAAAGCTAGTTCGGGTAAGTCTACCCATAATGCAATCACATCTTCCAATTGCAGTGCAGACATACCCTAAGTAGTGCAGCCAGCATTTGTAGGATTTGGCCTTTCCTTCAGTAAGATTTCTGCCAGAATATGGACTTTCCCATGACGTTAGTGATCCCCAATAATATCCTGTTTTGTTGTTTAAAAGCACTGGCAATGCAGTTTTTACAAAGGGTTGTTTTGGTTTTTTTTTAATGGAAGAATGTTTGACAATATAGTGTAGCCATTCACTGCAACTGGAGAGTCTTAATATAAATTCCCTAAGGCTCACAATCATAGCACAATACTATTGCAATTAGCAGAGTGTTTAAGATTATTTATCTCCACTCAACTAAATCTATGAGAAAATTCATTCAGTTAGTACAATTATGCAATTGTCCTTTGCAACTCAAACAGTAAAAAGGTTTATGGGAGACATTTGGAAAAAACGGTCAGTAAAAGCAAAGACAATCAGACAGTTTGGGCATGAGAAACAAGAAATCAAACAAGCACACACAAAAAAGCCCCTTTAGATTTATAGACATCAGAGAACAAAGTTGACAAAGAAAGCCTGTGTAAAGTGAGAAACGACATCACTTCACAGACTAAAGAGAAATCTGTAGACTTGGATCCAATCTCTTATAAAAGGGAAAAGAAAATGGTGGCAGGGGGTGTGAGGGTGATACTCCTCACTTTCAGTGCTGTAAATCAGGAGCAACTGTACAGTAGTCATTTATTTCAACAGACTCAGACTAGAGTAAAACTGGTTTAAGTGAAAGGGGACTCAGACCCAGAGGAATGGGTATAGAACCTGGCAGCTTGAGCTATCCATTAGACTTATGGATAGAGATGGTAACACTGACCTTAGAAAACACTAAAAGATAGTGACAATTTTTCACAGGAAAGAGCAGAGCGACTCTGAGACATTTACTGTTCCACAAAAAAACCCTCATCTGAAGAGGTCTGTGTTTAATAAATGATAAGAAAGATAAAGTCTTAGAGTTGTTTATGTTTACTTGATCTATAAATGTTGATGGAAGATTCTATTTCAGCCACTCAGAGGATCCTGATTAATATGTTTTTCAGCTTCATTTCAGTGGCTATAAATTCAGGGATGACTCAGGATTGAAATACACAGCAACCACAGCTGCTGAAAATAGACCACTATAATGTAGTATATACTACAGTGTATAACCACTGCAAGCTGCTCTCCACTCCATCTCTCTGAAGTTCCCACAGGTAGGTCACGACTCATATATTTTGATACATAAGCTTGTTGTGACTGTACATTGTTGTGTACAGAGCAATGGTGTGAAGTGGGCCAGAAAACTATATATTTAAGCATAATCTTAGACAGCAGCGCAGCCCAAATACCAGTTTGTGCACTGTAGGAAGGAGAAAATTGTTTCTGTGTGAAAATTGGGGTTCCAGTCTTTTAGATGCTGTACAGCACTGATTTTGGCTACAAATAGTTCTTAAGATAGCAGCTTCTAAAATCAGGTCAGAAAAGGAAGAGGGAAACGGTATGATGATAATCAGAATGATGTGATTTTATTCCTTGCAAACTCTCAAAGTCTAAAAATAAATGCTGCAAGGCAATGAAAAGATGGAATTTTAAGTTTCCCAATGGCATATAGCATCAATTTTTAGCCCTAATAAAAGGTTCAGACACCTGCTATTAAATGACCACAAAATACCTGACATTAAAATGGTCACTGCTTCTTCACCCCCGCAATGGTATTTTTGTCTGGTTCCAGGACGTAGCAAGATCTATCTTATGCCCCAAGAAAGGGGCAGTGCATTGTTTCATGGCCTCTGGAGCAGTTAGGAAGCAGAATGTGACTATCCTAGCAGGTGCCATGAAGAGGCAGATCCCAGACTTCACTCATTCCCTGTGCACAGAGCATCTGAGTGGGAGGTAAGCTGAAGATATAATAGTTGGGCGGTGCACACTAAGGCAGCAACTTGAGGAAAAATGGGAAAGGACATAGACATCCACAGGGGGTAGCCATAAGGCAGGAGGAAGTCAGGGCAGGGCTAACAAAGTGAAAACAGTGGTCACGCTGTAGCTATGTGAATCATAGAAGTAGTCGGGGAGTTACGATTGCTTTATAGGGGGAAGGAGAGAAAAGACACAAGCCAGGTAAATTTAAAATCCCATCTCTTGGCTTAAAAAGCTACAGTTCCAATGGTGAAAGATATTAGCCCTTCTTGGTTCACTAAAGTAATCCCATAATGCATCATTTTATGATATTACAGCTACCAGAAATTTCACAGGCTGCAAAGAGACTTCTGCTTTTCATGATCTCACATAGTGATGAATTTTATTATAAAGAGTTATATTCAGCAAACCAGGAAATGTCAGAGTGCACCAAGTTGGGGGAGGGGATTAAAAGAGTGTTTTTTTTAAAGGTCAGTTAATACTTTTTAGGTGCTGAATTAAATCTCACACACAAAGTAGGATAATTCAACCAAGATCTCTGGGATTAACCGCATAGATTTGCAACTCACTCTGAAAACCATGTGATGTCCAAGTAACTTTTATTTTAAAAGACAAGAGTTTAACTGCCTCAGCAGTAAAAGCAGCCACAGCAGCAGCAGCAGGAGGCAGCTAGTTTCCCCCCATCTCTCATTTGACAATCACCATCTTCCCTGTCATTGGGAAAGAAACAAAGAAATTTCTTAGCTGATGCAAGCAAAGTTAAAAGGTGCAATGTCAGCTAGCCAGTTCAGCAGCACATGACAGCCTGCAGTGGGACAAATGCCAGTTACATGAGGGGAGAATGGTTCCGTGATTTGGATGTGGCCAGTATAGCTTTGACTGTTTTTCAGTACTAGCTGCAGCAGGCATTTACATTCTCACACAGCTACAGACTCTGAATTTCTGGATATAAGGCCTTTGACTTCAATTGGCTTTGGATCACTTTATTGTAGCATGAATTTAGTGCTGATGCAAGGTGCCAGATTGACGGTCCTGGGGACAGAAGTCTTCTGTTTATCTGCACAATACCAGATTCTGGCTCCTGCTCTCACTTCTTTGTGCAGCTCCAATGGTTCAAAGGGACTCAAAAGCAGCCCTCAGTGGGCAGCTTAGAATTCCCCAAGTATGGATGAATCTTTGCCTAGCATAGAGCTCCTATAGCTGGTTCTATGCTCCCCTCTGTCCTGGTCCCTGTATTGGGGGCACATGGAAGAGAGTATGGCCAGAATGTGCTGCACTCTGGTGATCCCCACCAAGCCCATTACAAGCTGGCACAGTTTAAAGGGCTCATGAGACGGTTTATAACTTCCGCTGGGGGCAATGCCAGGGGTTAAAAGAGCACGGATCCCCTCCACTCAGTGTCGCGGATACAGGGAGTTGTTCTGCAGAACTGTGATAAGCTCAAAAACCTACTGTTTCTTTGTTGCCTACAGGCGGAAACTACTGAAGTTCCCCATGGCAGCCTCTCATCATTGTCTGTGTCTACCGTCCCCAACTACTGCTGTCGATTCCTTTCTTCTGTAATGTTTCCATGACTATAAACTATAATTACTGTGCATTGAGAGAGATTTGTATGAGTAACATGTAGGATTAAATGACATGGTGTGGTTATACTCTGGGCTAGGTTAATGAATACCTGATTTTCCTGGTGAGACTGTTGAAAAAGAGCATCCTGACTGGCAAATCATGTTTAACTGGAGAAAAACAAATATATTTTTCTTGTTGCTCCCAGTCTCTCCACTTCTAGTTGCTTAGCATTGCTCCTGGTTCATGTTACTCTGAGCAGTGACTCAGCAGGGTTGCCAAACAAATGTTGAACAGAGCTCCAAAAAAATCCAGTTGAAAAATAGCAGGCATTGATGGGACACACAGACATGTTACTGTGATAGCTAATCAAACTCCTTGGCTACACTCATTAGATGCCAGCATCAGGAACTGGCCTCTGGCTTTGTCAGCAAAGCCTTGGAAATTGCCACAGAGGTTGAAACTGGATCTTCCCAAAGAACCCCAGTTAGCTAGATTGTACAGACAGAGGTGTTACTGGTGACGCCATACTGTTCAGTTTTACCTTCAGAGCATGTCTGTGTCCTGCAAACCTTTAATTACTTTCCAAATAAAAATGAATATGCATCCAAACAACTGTAACTACAGGCCAGTTAGTTTGACATCTGTAGTATGCAAGGTCGTGGAAAAAATTTTGAAGGAAAAAGTAGTGAACGACATTGAGGTCAGCAGTAATTGGGACAAAATACAACATGGTTTTACAAAAGGTAGATCATGCCAAACCAACCTGATCTCCTTCTTTGAGAAGGTAACAGATTTTTTAGACAAAGGAAATGCAGTGGATCTAATTTACCTCGATTTCAGTGAGGCATTCGATACGGTTCCACATGGGGAATTATTAGCTAAATTGGAAAAGATGAGGATCAGTATGAAAATTGAAAGGTGGATAAGGAACTGGTTAAAGGGGAGACTACAACGAATCATACTGAAAGATGAACTGTCAGGCTGGAGGGAGGTTACTAGTGGAGTTCCTCAGGGATCAGTTTTGGGGCCTGTGAGGAGGCGCCCTGGCTCCCCGCTGCGCCTGAGAGGGACGAGCCAGAGCAGGTGCCTCAGTGGGCAGAGCCACCGCTGCCTGTCCCCGCCCCCCAGAAGTCAAGGGGCGGGACAGGAAGTATAAAAGCCCGGCCCAAGCGCTCAGTTGGCGTCCGGCTGCCAGAGAGGACAGACATTGGAGCCCGAGCTCCCGCCGGGCCCAGCCTACCCTGTGCTCACTACCCGGAGGAACGCTGGCCTGACCTGTCTCGCGCTCGGTATCCGGAGGAGCGCTGGCCTGACCTGCCTCGCGCTCACTACCCGGAGGAACGCTGGCCAGACTTGCCTCATACCAAGTACCCGGAGGAACATCAGCCTGACCTGCCTTGCACCCAGTATCCCGAGGAGCGGCCTGAGCTTCCCTATGACCGGTATCCCGAGGAGCGGCCTGAGCTTCCCTATGACCGGTATCCCGAGGAGCTGCCTGAGCCTCCCTATGACCGGTACCCGGAGGAGCCCATGGTCTGGGACCCCCCAGACGAAGCTGGTGAGAGACAGGTACCCAGAGAGGGGGAGGTCAGAAGTGGCCCGGGGGTAGCGGACCCTGGTTTGGCTCCTGAAGAGCCTGAACCCATGTCAGTGTGTTTCGGCCAGGATCCCCACTGACAGCAGCGTGCCTTTGCCGCTGCTAGGGCCCCGGGCTGGAACGCAGTGGAGTGGGAGGGCCTGCGTTCCCCCTGCCACCCCCCGAAGGGTGGCAAACTCCCCCTCTCCCTGGCCTGAGGAGGCCTGCTGTATAGACTTCTGGGATACTGTGTTTGCTCAGCCTGCTGAAGGCCTGAGCCTGAACTGCTACTGCCCGCCCTGCCCAAGGGCCTGGGCTGATGTACTTTGTTTGCTCAGCCTGCTGAAGGCCTGAGCCTGAACTGCTACTGCCCCGCCCTGCCCAAGGGCCTGGGCTGATATACTGTTGCTCAGCCTGCTGAAGGCCTGAGCCTGAACTGCTACTGCCCTGCCCTGTCCAAGGGCCTGGGCTGATATACTTTGTTTGCAGACCCTTTATTCCCTCAACGCCTGCTGATGGGTTAGTCGTACCCGGACTGCTATGTGTAAGGAGGCGCCCTGGCTCCCCGCCGCGCCTGAGAGGGATGAGCCCCGACACTGCCGGCTTACACATGGTACCAGAAGTGGGGAGCACCGCCCAGTATGTGGGTGCGGACTCTTAACGCCGGTGAACGAGGGGCTGCGGGAGAGGGAGCCCCCTCCCCCGAGATGGACATGTCCCAACTCGTCGCCCTTCTGACTGAGAACCAGGATCGGCAGCAAGTGGCTCAGTCCCAGCGGCAAGAGGAGCAGCAGGCCGCCCAGCTCCAGCAGCAGCAGCAGCTCGTCGAGCATCTGAGGACTCAACAGCACCAACTGATCCAGGACCTGGTTAAGCAGCAGCAGGAGTTCCAGCTGAAATGCCTCCAGCACCTTGCAGCAGAGCGGGCCCCTCGAGAGGGGGCCCAGTTGGGAGGCATCGATGGGGGCCCGGGCCCCCACCTACCGATTCGACTGACCAAGATGGGCCCCGGCGATGGCCCCGAGGCCTTCCTGGTCACCATCGAGCGGGTGGCAACCGTCACGGGGTGGAACCCTGACCAATGGGCCTCCATCCTGGCCCCATACCTGACAGGAACGGCTCAGGCAGTCTATCGAGGCCTGTCTGCCGAGGCCGCCCAGGACTATAGTTAGGTGAAATCCGCTATCCTGGACGCCCTCGATGTGAGCCCGGAGACTTTCCGACAGCGGTTCAGGGGCCTGACGTACCCCGCCCGGCCCGGCCTCGTATGGTGGCCCAGGAGCTCCGGGAGACCTGCCAGCGGTGGTTGCAGCCCGAATGTCGAACGTCGGAAGAGCTGGCAGAGCAGGTGATTCTTGAACAGTTCACCCACATCCTTCCATCGCGAGGAAGAGCCTGGGTCCTCCGTCATCGACCGGCCACACTGGCCGCTGCTGTCACCCTGATGGAGGACTTCCTAGCGGCGGAAGCCCCGGTGGGCCCAACTGGCTGAACAACCCCATCGGGGCCGGAACGCCCCAACCCCGAGAAGAAGGCGACGCCCACTCGGGCTGCAGCCCCACCTGCGAGGCCGGCCCAAGCCCCAACTCCCGCTCCCCAGAAGATGCCCTGGAACCCTGCTCGGGACTCCCCCAGGATTCAGCCCCGATCTGGACAAACCGACTTGGGGCCTTGTTTCTCTTGCGGCAAGTCAGGACATCTCCAGAGAGACTGCCCCCACATGGAGTGCATCTTTGGCCAAGTCTGCTCCAGGGAGGCTTGGGCCCGTCGCCGACAGCCCATCAAGATTACAGCGCCCGTGGTGGTTGAGGGGTACCCGACCGTGGCCCTTCTCGACTCCGGCTGCGGACAGACGTTAATCTGCGACCACTTAGGTCCCCAGGCAGATGCACGCCTGGGCGAAATTCACCTGCAGTGCATCCACGGCGACATACGGCCTTACCCCAGTGCCTGGGCCCAACTGACAATAGACGGGGTGACCTGACGGCTGGTAGTAGGCCTCGCACCCAGGCTGGCGTATCCAGTGATCCTGGGCCAGGACTGCCCCGAGTTTCTGGCCGTCCTGTGCCAACATACCAGAGGCGGCCTGGGTCCCGTACCGGCCTTGGAAGGAGAGACCCCAGAAGGGAAGGAAGATGAGCGGGAGGCCCCCGAAATGGAGGAGGATGAGCAGGACTCCCCCGAGCACCCCGTCGAGATAATGGATGGGGACGATGCTTCCCCGGGGGAGGCAAGGGGTCCCTCGGGCCCTGCAGACTTCTGCCGGGACCAAAGAGCTGACCCCATCCTCAGCGGGGCATATGAGCAGCTCGCTGCCGTGGATGGGATTATCCTCGATCCGGGTCGAGTAGCCCGGTGGCCGCACTTTGAGTTGTGGCAGGACCGCTTGTATCGGGTCGAGAGGGACCCGCACACCAGGGAGCCCCGAACTCAACTCCTCGTGCCCCGATGCCATCGACGGGCGGTCATGAAACTGGCCCATGATGTCCCGGCTGCCGGACATCTGGGTACCGAAAAGACCCTGGCCCGAATATTGGGACGCTTCTATTGGCCAGGGATACACCACGAGGTGAAGGACTATTGTACCTCGTGCCCAGATTGCCAGTTGATTGCTCCGGCAAGGACGCCCAAGGCACTGCTGGTCCCGATGCCACTAATCGAAACCCCTTTCGAGCGTGTGGCCATGGATCTGGTGGGGCCCCTCCCTAAGAGTGTTGCGGGGTTCCAGTACATCCTAGTGATGCTGGACTATGCCACCCGGTTCCCCGAAGCGATCCCACTCCATAACATCACTGCCTGCACCATCGCAGGCGAACTGGTCAAGGTCTTCGCCCACGTCGGCTTGCCCCAGCAGATCCTCACGGATCAGGGGACCAACTTCACCTCGCGGCTGTTGGAGCAGGTGTGCAGGCTCCTAGGAATCAAGCAGCTGCGGACATCGGTATATCATCCCCAAACCAATGGGTTGGTAGAGAGGTTCAATCAAACCCTGAAAGACATGTTACGAAAATTTCCCCCGGAGGACCTCCGCCGGTGGGACCAGCTACTCCCGCCCTTGCTCTTGGCGGTGCAAGAGGTCCCCCAGTCCTCAACCAAGTTCTCGCCTTTCGAACTACTGTATGGCCGCCGACCCCGGGGCCTCTTGGACCTGATGAGGGAAACCTGGGAGCAAACTCCATCATCCGCCCAGGGTCTCCTACAATATGTGATCCAGCTCCAGGAGCGTCTCAAACAGGCTGGGACCCTCGCGCAGGCAAACTTGAAAGCCGCCCAAGAAACGCAGGCCCAGATGTACAACCGGGATGCGCAAACCCGTGACTTCCAACCTGGAGACCGGGTCTTACTCCTCCTCCCCTCCAGTGAGTCCAAGGTCCTGGCTCGATGGCAGGGCCCTTATGAGGTGGTTTGAAAGGTGGGCCTCGTTACATATGAAATTCGCCAGCCTGACTGGCGGAAAGAGCTCCAACGGTACCACGTCAACCTCCTCAAGCCCTGGCGGGAACGAGAAGGGTTATTGATCAATCTCTATCCACCGGAACCCGAGCTAGGGCCCCAGGTATACCCCAATGAAGACCCCGAGGGACCCCAGCTTGGGGAAACGCTGACAGAAGAACAGCTCAAGCAGACCCGCTGCCTCCTTCAAGCGTTCCCCCGTACTTTTACGGCCTAGCCAGGACACACCTCGATGATCTATCATCGGATTCAGACGGAGCCGGGGGTGGTGATCCGGGCTGCGACCAGACCCCTGCCGTATCACCGAAGGCGGATCATTGACGACGAGGTGCGGGCGATGCTAGACCTGGGAGTAATCGAACCTTCGCAAAGTGAGTGACGTAGTCCAGTCGTCCTGGTGCCAAAGCCCGATGGCTCCCAGCGATTTTGTATTGACTTTAAGGGCATTAACGCCATCTCCAAGTTTGACGCCTACCCCATGCCCCGGATAGATGAGCTGCTGGCCCGGTTGGGGGAGGCCTGTGTCATAAACAGATAGCTAAGGATTAATGTCTCTTTCACCTATAAAGGGTTAACAAACAGTGACCTGCAAACACCTGACCAGAGGACCAATCAGGAGACAAGATACTTTCAAATCTCGTGGAGGGAAGCCTTTGTTTGTGGGTTTTGGGTTTGGCTTTGTTCTCTCTGGGTCCTGGACGGGACTAGAGTGCAATCAGGTTTCTACCCATCTCTCTGCTACAGTCTCTTATCTATTCAGAATTGTAAGTAAGAAAAGGCGGTCATAGTCTTTTAATTTGTTTTTTGTCTTATTTGCATATGTGTACTTGCTGGAAGTAGCTTAAACTGTGTTTCTGCTGGAGAAAGTTTCTTTCTATTGTTTATAAGTTGAAAGACCCTGTAACTGTTTACCATCTAAAGTGCAGAGATAAACCTTTTACTTTTTTCTTTCTTTTTTATTAAAAGTTTTGCTTTTAAGACCTGTTGATTTTTCTCTCCTAATTAAGGCTCAAAGAAATTGAGTCTGTATATACCAGGGAATTGGTGGGAAGCCAGGAGGGAGGGGTAAATTTGTATTGCCTCTGGGTGAGGGGGAGAGAGAAACTTGATCTCTCTGTGTTGTGTTTCAAGGAATTGATTCACGGTATCTCCTAGTGTACCCAGGCAGGAAAGATCTGGGAAGAGGTAAAGAGGTGGGAGGGACTGGTTTATTTCCCTTTGTTGTGAGACTCAAGGAATCTGGGTCTTGGGGTCCCCTGTGTGAAAGTAAAATAAATTATATATTAAGAATAGAAAGGATTAAAAAAATGTTGTCTGTATTTTTAAGCAAAAATGTTCGAATGTTGCAACCAGGTGTCAGGAATACAGACATTAACATAGAACAATTGCACCGTTTAAGGGCAATTGGTGAAGCACTAGCCTTAGATCGATAACAGTTAGTAAGGAAATAGGATATGCATGCTGTGCCCCAGGTGAATTTTCCTGTTTTGCTTTCTTTGTTCCTTTGTCTAATTCCCGCTCTTTTATCTGTATAAATAATACTGTTTGGGTCTTGCATGGCCACTCACATATTCTAATAAACAAAGTGGTCTGACAAATTGTGAGTCTTGATTCTAACTTTGACAATTTGGAGGTTCCACCGAGATGGCAACCGTCTTCACTGGGGCTGTGTGATTCCTGACCGTTTGTGTAGGACGACCGTGGCAGCCGGCACCTGGGCACTTGGCCCAAGCGGTCCTCCACTAAAACGGAAAGGCGCATGACCACAGTGAAGTCTACGCCATCGAACCTGTTGGTTCCCACTCTGTTCTGGTAGGGATCCTGGGATCTGACATCAGGATTCTGGTCAGGTAATTATTTCTGTGTTTTGTCCAGACTGAGGACTGTCCTGGCTCTGTGTCTATCCATCCTCCCTGTGGAGTGTTTGAGTCTGGGTGCCGTCTCTATCTGGGGATCGGCCGACCAAGGGGTTCCTGTCCCTGCGGTCTGAGTGAGTGAAATCTGCACAATCGCAGCCGCACCACACCTTGGGTAAAACCCTTAGTGTGAAAGCAAGGGCGATTGAGGCAGTAGCCTGTGGGCTCCTTTTCTGTGTTGCACTGGGCATCGCTCTGACGAACCCTAATTTCCTTCTTGTGTGATTGGTGTGTGAAGTCCTCCTGTATGGGTAACCAGACGTCTAAGCCGGGGCAGTTCCCTAAAGGAACTCCGGCTCATTTTATGTATTTTAGGAAAGGTCTAGACTCCTGTAAGTTTCTGGAAAAATGGTCTAGGCTAACTCAGGGAGATCCCAAAACTCAGTGGCCACTGTTAGGATCTTGGGATAAGGATCGAGTAGACGTCTTAAAAGACAAGCTCGGCCAATCTAAAACTAAATTGGCAAAAGGAGAGGTCGATTGTTTCATGCAATGGTGGGAAGAGGCAATTCGTAGATGAACAGAATCGAAACTCGCCTCTCTCAAAGATTCAAATGATAAGTTAAAATCTTTATTGGAAACCTCCTCTCCCACCACTAGACCGAACGCTCCCCTTTACCCTGTTCTCCAAGCAGACCCCCCTTCATACTCCTGTCTCCGGGTGGGAAAAGACAAAGAAAACCCCTTGCTAGATTCCGGGGATGAGGATGAAGAAGACGCATTAATTGGCCTGGCAGCCTTGCGTCGAATCAATAGACGGCCACCCACGCCCCCAGCTCAGGAACAACTGTCACCAGATCTCCCAGATCAGGAACAATTCCCAGAGATCTCCAGTTCGGACCCGTCTGGACCATCTGGTAATGCTGAGGCCCATTCCTCTGGACTAATTCTGCCTCGTAAAAGTTCACGCTTAGGCCTTAAAAATATCCAGGCTCCCCTCCGAATCCTGCATACTGGGGGCCAGAACGGGGGTCCCACCTGGAGCTATAAACCCTGGACTCGAACTGAGCTCCTTTCAATTATAAAAGGCTTTCCAAAGCCCCGAGAAAATCCTACCAAATTTGCAGAGGAATTTTTGTTGGTGTGCGATACCTATGAACCCTCTGAGGCAGACCTCCTGCAGCTGTGCAAGCTACTTGTAACAGCCTCTAGTGAGCATGATAAATGGCTCACAGCAGCAGATTGGCCCGCTGCTGACCGCCACTCTACTTTGCCAGACACTGGTCCTACTGCTAAATACCGAAAAAAGTGTAAGGAACGAGCTAAAAATCTATTTGAAGCCATCCCTCGGGTATGGACCCCTAAAACCAACTGGACTGCCATAAATAGCTGTAAGCAACGACAGGGAGAAAACCCTGGCGACTATCGCACCCAGCTAACTGACATTTTTCTGCAACATTCTGGTATAAAGCAACCAGATACAAATGGACAGGGTGCCCTGGCTAGTGCATTTGTTAATGGCCTCCTGCCTGCTATTGGCAATCTGCTAAAACGCATAAGTGTTGAATGGAAGACCGAAACCATGGACAAATTGCAAACAGTGGCAGAGCACTGCCAACGTACTTTAAAAGGAAAGGAAAAGCAATCAGCTCAGCAGTTAATGGCCTTGCAAATACAGCATTATTCAGGGCAGGGCAAACAGTACCGGGGACGGGGAAAATACCAGGGACGAGGACGGGGGGGACGTGGTCGCGGGAGGGAACAGGGAACTGGATTTTCGGGTTATGGAGATGTTTGTAATTACTGTAAACAGGGACATTGGAAAAATGAGTGTCCAAGCCGGCCTGGTAACTCTGTGAACAACCAGTTAAACCCCCTGCCAGCACAGCCAGTCAGCCCCCAGCCTTACTTTGCCCCACAACAATGATGGGACACCGGGGAACCTCAGGAAATTTTAGCCCCTTTACTACCTCTCACTCCCACTGGTGAGTGTGTGTTAACTATCAATGATCTTTCTCTCCCTTTCCTTGTTGACACGGGAGCTTCGCTCTCTGCAGTTCGTACTACTGACCTGCCTGAGGTTCCCCGCTCCGGAAAAACTGTGTCCGCTGTGGGCATTACGGGAGTCCCAACCCCTTATCCCCTTTCAAAACCTCTACCGGTCCAGGTTGGTCCCCTTTCTGCGGATCATGCCTTCCTTCTCTCTGATTCCACTCCGGTAAACCTTTTGGGTCGGGATCTGTTATGTAAGCTTGGCTGCACCATATACTGTTCCCCGGATGGGGTCTATTTACAAATTCCCCAGTCTTCCCTGAGTGATTCTGTAGCCTCCCTGCTGTCTGAAACGTCCCTTTCTACTCCGGTCCCTTGTTGCCCACTGGTCCCGTCCCTTGAGCACCTAATTTCACAGGTCCCATCCTCTCTGTGGCCAACCCATCCCTCTGAGGTGGGCCGCTTAAATACTGATCCTGTCTGCATTACTGTTGACTCTTCCAAACCCCTGCCTCGCCTATCTCAGTACCCTTTAAACCCTGAGGCAGAGGCTGGCATTGCTCCGGTCATAACTGCCCTGCAGGAGCAAGGCATTATTGTTCCCTGTTCCAGTCCCTGTAACACCCCTATCCTCCCCGTTCGAAAACCTGATGGCAAATCATGGCGATTTGTTCAGGACCTTCGAGCCATTAATCGTATTGTCATACCTGTTTTTCCTGTTGTCCCAAACCCAGCAACGATCCTGGCTTCTATTCCACCAGCTGCAACTCATTTTACTGTTGTTAATTTGTGTTCTGCTTTCTTTTCTGTTCCGGTTCACCCTGATTCCCAATACCTCTTTGCCTTTTCCTACAGGGGACAGCAATATACATGGACCACACTCCCTCAGGGGTATACGGAAAGTCCATCTTATTTCTCCCAGGCATTAGCCCGAGACCTAGCTGACCTTGTTTTCCCATCTGGGTCCACTCTAGTCCAATATGTAAATGATCTGCTCCTCTGTTCCCCCTCGTTATCTGCCTCAGAAACTGATTCTTTAGTGCTCCTTACTGCCCTAGCAAACAAAGGTCACAAGGCTTCTCGCTCTAAACTACAGCTTTGTCAAACCTCTGTCACATACCTTGGTTTTCTCCTCTTCCAGGGTTCCCGTACACTTTCT
The DNA here is from genome assembly GCF_025201925.1 of Gopherus flavomarginatus. Lineage (NCBI taxonomy): Eukaryota > Metazoa > Chordata > Testudines > Testudinidae > Gopherus > Gopherus flavomarginatus. The sequence goes on from NC_066621.1 coordinate 53,383,707, forward strand.
CCCACCCGCGTCCAGGCTATTCTTAGCTTTCCCCGACCCTGCACTCCAAGCCAGGTCCGAAAATTTTTAGGCATGACTGGATTTTGCAGGCAATGAATTCCCCAATACGCCTCCCTTGCAAAACCTCTACAGGAACTCACTCGACTCTCTGTGCCTAATCCCATGCCATGGTCACCTGAAGCAGACTCTGCCTTTGTTTCCCTCAAACAAGGTTTGGCTTCGGCCCCCGCTTTAGGGCTGCCAGACTATTCTAAGCCTTTTACCCTTTTCTGCCATAAACAATCTGGATGTGCACTTGGAGTTCTCACTCAGGTGCACAGAGGCAGGAATCGCCCAGTAGCTTATTTCTCTGCCACTTTGGACCCCGTGGCCCAAGGCCTGCCCCCCTGCCTGCGTGCTGTGGCTGCTGCAGCACGCTTAGTCGAAATGTCTGAATCCCTTGTCCTTTGCTCCCCCCTTACTCTCATGGTCCCTCACTCTGTAGAAACTCTGCTGTTACAATGCAATACAAGCCACCTCTCCTCCGCTCGCCTTACCAGGTATGAACTTCTACTGCTGTCGGCCTCATATATCACTATAAAGCGCTGTTCTCAGTTAAATCCTGCCACTCTCCTTCCTTTGTCTAATGACGGTGATCCTCATAACTGCCTTGCAACTGTCTCTGCTATCACCATCCCGCGCTCTGACCTTTCTGATGTCCCTCTCCCTAACTCTGACCTTGTTTTGTTTACTGATGGTTCCTGTTTTCGAGACAACCAAGGTCGTCTCCTTGCAGGATACGCTGTAGTGTCACTCTCTGAAACCCTAGAAGCTGCACCTTTACCTTCTGTAACCTCAGCACAAGTTGCTAAATTAGTTGCCCTCACCCGTGCCTGCTTTTTGGCTGAGGGACGCTCCGCCACCATTTACACTGACTCTCGCTATGCTTTTGGGGTTGTACATGACTTTGGTACCCTCTGGCAAGCTCGGGGTTTCCTTACATCTGCTGGTACCCCTATTAAGAACGGCCCCTATATCGCTGCTCTCCTGTATGCAGTTTTACTTCCCTCTGCCCTGGCTATTGTTAAGTGCCCTGGCCACTCAATGGCAGACACTGATGTTGCTAAGGGTAACGCGTTTGCTGATGCCTCTGCTAAACATGCTGCTGCTATAGAACCTTCCCCAGATGCATTTCTAGGTTCCCTCTCTGTTTCTATACCACTACCGTCCCTCACTGACCTCACCCTGCTCCAGGACTCTGCCCCAGAAACTGAAAAAGATTCCTGGGTTGCCCAGAGTTGCTCTCTACATCGTGATTCCCTTTGGCGTTCGTCTACTGGTACCTTCGTAGCCCCCTTTTCATTCTACCCATCGCTGGCTGCCCTGCTACACGGTGTTTCGCATGTCGGAAAGGAGGGAATGGTGTCTGCTATAACTAAGGCGGGATGGTGGGCTCCCCATTTCAGCTCTTTTGCAGCCCGCCACTGTGCTGCCTGCACTACTTGCCAAAGCCACAATATTGGTAAACCTGTAAAAGTGGCTCAGGGATTCCGGGGCTTGCCCCAAGCACCCTTCTTGCATTGGCAACTTGATTTTGTACAAATGCCTAAGTGTCAACGATTTGAATTTATTTTGGTTATGGTATGTTTATTTTCTGGTTGGATTGAAGCCTTTCCTTGTTGCAAGGCTGACTCACTGTCCGTTGCTAAATGTTTGTTAAACCATATTATGCCTGCCAAGGGAATTCCTGCCACTCTGTCCAGTAACCGGGGTACACACTTTACCGGACAAATTGTTCAACACCTGGATCGTATATTACATGTCACACACCTGCTGCACTGTCCCTACCACCCACAAAGTGCAGGTGCTGTGGAAAGGTGAAATGGTGTACTTAAGAATAAACTTGCTAAAATTTGTGACTCCACAGGGTTAAGCTGGTCAGCAGCTTTACCACTAGCCCTTATGAAAATGCGATCCACTCTATCCCAAAGGCATAAACTAAGTCCTTTTGAAATCGTTATGGGACGCCCTATGCGAACTGTGGCTACCATTACTCCAGTCCCAAACTTGAATTTGACTCACAGTGCTCCTTCAATATTGCAAGGGATTAATGCAAGATGTAAGTCACTTTCATTCACAGGCTCGAGCCGCCTGGCCGACGGAACCCACCTCTGACGCCTGCCACAACCTTGAACCAGGTGACTGGGTCTATGTACGGCATCACCATCGAAAACACGCCTTGGAACCTCGCTGAAAGGGTCCTCATCAGGTACTGTTTACTACCCAGACAGCTGTTAAGCTATCTGGCACTGCAGCATGAATACATGCTTCACAGTGTAAGAAAACACCCTCCCCGGCGAACCAATCAACACCTCAGGACTGCGCAGAGTCAATTTTGACTCCAAAAGAAGACGTAGAGGAACAGCCTGCAATACCTTACAATCTACGCTCTCGTAAGGGTTGCCAAAAGCAGATGACGATCTAAAGCAAGGCCCAAGAAGCAGCAGCAGTGAGCCTAGCGCCTGCTGTCTGGTGGACATAAAACTGTGAGTGCAATTCCCTCAGTTGAGGTTGTCAGAACCAGAAGGGCCTTGCCTCCAACATGCAGCTCTGATGGCGCCTGTTCCTCGGCTGCTGGTATCTTAAGGTCTGGGGTGCCCACAATGACAATTCTTTTATCCAGCAGCAAGTGTGGATAGCCCAGACCCTTAATATTTCTAAATGCTGGGTCTGCAGCCACATCCCAGCCCACTCTCAAGCTGGTGTTCCTGTCCTGGCTATCCCACTGAATTCCCCAGACCTTACTGGAGGACCTCGTCCATTTAACAAAACATGGAACATCAATGACATTTGGGAAGCAGTGGGAATAAATGTATCTAAATGGATAAGTGTGGTGGAGGGGAAAGGTCATTGGTGTTGGGTGTGTAATGGGACAGGGCTGAATCTGGAAACAAGCCGTTGCCTTCAGCATATTGTGGCAAATGGTGTATGGAATTATTCAAACAAAACTAAAAAGTGGCGGACTGGGTATGGGGATATAAATTTTTTCTCAACCTGTGATCAAACAAAAAAATCAATCTCATGTTCCCCCTACAGTAATCTTAGTAAAAATAATACAATCTTCCAATGCCATACAAATACTACCACTCTTCGTAAAAAGGATTACCCTGTGCCCTTTGGAGGATATTACTCCTCATTTGCAGATACCTATGTAACAAATGGATGCAATCGACCCTTCCCGGCCTTAATAGGCCATCATTGGGTTTGTGGAACCAAAGCTTATACTGTATTACCAGCTAACTGGTCAGGTATCTGTTATCCCGCCCAACTCTTCCCACAATTCCGGGTGCTAGAGTCCCTCCCACAAGAACGCCTCCGTAATTTCAGGCGAAAAAAAAGGGACTTACTAGATGCCCAATGGTATATACATAACATAAGCCCCTTAACTTGGAAAGAGGCCATTGGCACTTCCTTTATCCCACTTGGGGGAGTAATACACCACGCAAAAAGACTCCTAAGGTTACAAGCAGTGGTTAAAATAATGGCAAATAAAACCGGAAAAAGTTTAAAAACCCTGGCCAAAGAAACAGGGGTAATCAGACAGGTTGCCCTCCAAAACCTTCAAGCATTAGACATAGTGCTGGCGGCCAAAGGAGGGACCTGTGCTCTCATTGGAAAAGAATGTTGTATGTTTATACCTGACAATACCAATGAGGTAATAAATCACGCTAGCCACTTAGAACAAATCGCATATCTTCCTCATGAAAAGCTAAGTTCTTTATGAAAGTGGCTAAGTAACCTGTTCAATTTCTCTGGCATAGGAAACTGGTTGTTTCAGGAAGCCCTAACTATCCTGTTTGGAATCTTAGTGATTTTTATATGCTTTCAGTTAATCTCCTGTTGTATTCACAATTGTGTCACCCAGATGACTACCCCAAAACAGAGTGCTAACATGATGATTTTAAATATCACTAATGAACTAAGAGATAAGAAACGGTTAATTTGTGGAACCCAGTAAGGGTTGGTCATCGCGTACGCCTGACCAAAAGGAGGAATTGTGAAAGTAAAATAAATTATATATTAAGAATAGAAAGGATTAAAAAAATGTTGTCTGTATCTTTAATCAAAAATGTTGGAATGTTGCAACCAGGTGTCAGGAATACAGACATTAACATAGAACAATTGCACCGTTTAAGGGCAATTGGTGAAGCATTAGCCTTAGATCAATAACAGTTAGTAAGGAAATAGGATATGCATGCTGTGCCCCAGGTGAATTTTCCTGTTTTGCTTTCTTTGTTCCTTCGTCTAATTCCCGCTCTTTTATCTGTATAAATAAGACTGTTTGGGTCTTGCATGGCCACTCACATATTCTAAATGTTATTGGCAGAGCGCTGTGCTAATAAACAAAGTGGTCTGACAAATTGTAAGTCTTGATTCTAACTTTGACACCTGGGAAGGTTTTGGGGGGACCAGAGGGTATCAGGCCCTAAAAATTCCTGATTGGTGGCAGCGCTACAGAATCTAAGCTGGTAATTAAGCTTAGAGGACTTCATGCTAGTACTCATATCCTGGACGCTAAGGTCCAGATTTGGGAATTATACTTGACAGCCCGCTATATCACTACCCTGGACTTAAGCAAGGGGTATTGGCAGATCCCCCTGGAACCGGCCTCCAGGGAGAAGACCGCATTCGCCACTCCGACCGGCCTGTATCACTTCATGCGGATGCCCTTCGGCCTTCATGGGGCACCCGCCACGTTCCAGCGCTTGATGGACCGCCTCCTCCAACCACATCACGACTACGCCGCAGCCTATCTAGATGATGTAGTCGTCTACAGTCAGCAGTGGGAGACTCACCTAGAAAAGGTCGCCGCTGTCCTAAGGTCCTTGCGGGTGGCCGGGTTAACGGCCAACCCTAAGAAGTGCTGCATCGGCTGGCGGGAGACCACCTATTTGGGGTATACCGTCGGAAATGGGCAAGCGAAACCTCTCGTGAACAAGGTTCAGGCCATCGCAGCCTGTTCTCCGCCGACTACGAAGTGCCAAGTCCACCAGTTCTTGGGGTTGGCGGGATATTATCGACGGTTCATCCCCCAGTTTGCGGCGATGGCTGCCCCCTTGACCGGGCTCCTCACCAAGGACAGCCCGCGACAAGTACGCTGGACCTCCGAGTGTGACGAGGCTTTCCAGTCACTTAAAGCAAGCCTCTGTAGCAAGCCGGTCTTGTTTAGCCCTGACTTCCATCGACCATTCGTCCTGCAGACTGACGCTTTGGAAGTGGGGCTCGGGGCTGTCCTCTCACAGGAGGTGGATGGGGAGGAGCATCCGGTCCTCTACATAAGCCGGAAGCTGTTCCCCAGAGAGCAGAACTACGCAGTGGTCGAAAAGGAAGCCCTCGCGGCGAAGTGGGCCTGCGATGCCCTGCATTACTACCTCCTTGGGGCCCCGTTCACCTTGGTCACTGACCACTCTGCCCTCCAATGGTTGTGCTGTATGAAGGACCACAACATGCGACTTCAACGGTGGTACTTGGCTATGCAGCCCTACGCCTTCACCGTCCGCCACAGGGCTGGAAAGGACCACGCCAATGCTGACTTCCTTTCCTGCTTGGGAGGTATGGACGAGCCTGGCCCCGTTGCCCGGGAGCCAGCCTTGAGGGTGGGATGTGTAAGGAGGCGCCCTGGCTCCCCGCCGCGCCTGAGAGGGACGAGCCAGAGCAGGTGCCTCAGTGGGCGGAGCCACCACTGCCTGTCCTCGCCCCTGGAAGTCAAGGGGCGGGACAGGAAGTATAAAAGCCCAGCCCAAGCGCTAAGTTGGCGGCCGGCTGCCGGAGAGGACAGATGCTGGAGCCTGAGCTCCCGCCGGGCCCAGCCTACCCTGTGCTCATTACCCAGAGGAATGCTGGCCTGACCTGCCTCGCGCTTGATATCCGGAGGAGCGCTGGCCTGACCTGCCTCGCGCTCACTACCCGGAGGAACGCTGGCTGGACTTGCCTCATACCAAGTACCCGGAAGAACGTCGGCCTGACCTGCCTTGCACCCAGTATCCCTAGGAGCAGCCTGAGCTTCCCTATGACCGGTATCCCGAGGAGTGGCCTGAGCTTCCCTATGACCGGTATCCCGAGGAGCTGCCTGAGCCTCCCTACGCCCGGTACCCGGAGGCGCCCATGGTCTGGGACCCCCCCAGACGAAGCTGGTGAGAGACAGGTACCCAGAGAGGGGGAGGTCAGAAGTGGCCCGGGGGTAGCCGACCCTGGTTGGCTCCTGAAGAGCCTGAACCCATGTCAGTGTGTTTCGGCCAGGATCCCCACTGACAGCAGCGTGCCTTTGCCGCTGCTAGGGCCCCGGGCTGGAACGCAGTGGAGTGGGAGGGCCTGTTGTCATAAACAGATAGCTAAGGGTTAATGTCTCTTTCACCTGAAGCACCTGACCAGAGGACCAATCAGGAAACCGGATTTTTTCAACTTTGGGTGGAGGGAATTTAGGGTCTGAGGTCTTTTGTCTGCCTGCCTGCTTTCTCTGAGCTTTGGAGAAGTACTTTCTACTTTCTAGTCTTCTGTTTCTAAGTGTAAGGACAAAGAGATCAGATAGTAAGTTCTATGGTTTCTTTTCTTTGGTATTTGCATGAATATAAGTGCTGGAGTGCTTTGATTTGTATTCTTTTTGAATAAGGCTGTTTATTCAATATTCTTTTAAGCAATCGACCCTGTGTTATATCATCTTAATACAGAGAGAACATTTGTATGTATTTTTCTTTCTTTTTATATAAAGCTTTCTTTTAAGACCTGTTGGAGTTTTTCTTTACTTCAGGGAAATTGAGTCTGTACTCACCAGGGAATTGGTGGGAGGAAGAAATCAAGGGGAGATCTGTGTGTTGGATTGCTAGCCTGACTTTGCATTCCCTCTGGGGGAATAGGAAAGTACTTTTTGTTTTCAGGATTGGGAACAGAGAGGGGGAGTCTCTCTGTGTAGTTTCACAGAGCTTGTGTCTGTGTATCTCTCCAGGAGCACCTGGAGGGGGGAAGGGAAAAAGGATTATTTCCCTTTGTTGTGAGACTCAAGGGATTTGGGTCTTGGGGTCCCCCAGGGAAGGTTTTTCAGAGGGACCAGAGTGCCCCAAAACACTCTAATTTTTTGGGTGGTGGCAGCAGGTACCAGGTCCAAGCTGGTAACTAAGCTTGGAGGTTTTCATGCTAACCCCCATATTTTGGACGCTAAGGTCCAAATCTGGGATTAAGGTTATAACACCTGTGTTCCCCCTGCTACCCCCCCAAGGGTGGCAGACTCCCCCTCTCCCTGGCCTGAGGAGGCCTGCTGTATAGACGTCTGGGATACTGTGTTTGCTCAGCCTGCTGAAGGCCTGAGCCTGAACTGCTACTTCCCCGCCCTGCCCAAGGGCCTGGGCTGATATACTGTTGCTCAGCCTGCTGAAGGCCTGAGCCTGAACTGCTACTGCCCTGCCCTGTCCAAGGGCCTGGGCTGATGTACTTTGTTTGCTCAGCCTGCCGAAGGCCTGAGCCTGAACTGCTACTGCCCCGCCCTGTCCAAGGGCCTGGGCTGATATACTGTGTTTGCTCAGCCTGCTGAAGGCCTGAGCTTGAACTGCTTACTGCCCTGCCCTGCCCAAGGGCCTGGGCTGATATACTTTGTTTGCAGACCCTTTATTCTCTCAACGCCTGCTGAGAGGTTAGGCCTACCCGGACTGCTGTGTGTAAGGAGGTGCCCTGGCTCCCCGCCACGCCTGAGAGGGACGAGCCCCGACACCGCCAGCTTACACAGCCAATCCTATTTAATCTTTTTATTACTGACCTTGGCACAAAAAGTGGGAATGTGCTAATAAAGCTTATGGATGACACAAAGCTGGAAGGTATTGCCAATACAGAGAAGGACCGGGATATCATACAGGAAGATCTGGATGACCTCGTAAATTGGAGTAATAGTAATAGGATGAAATTTAATACTGAAAAGTGCAAGGTCATGCATTTAGGGATTAATAACAAGAATTATTGTTATAAGCTGGGGATGCATCTGTTGGAAGTAACAGAGGAGGAGAAGGACCTTGGAGTATTGGTTGATCACAAGATGACTATGAGCCGCCAATGTGATATGGCAGTGAAAAAAGCTAATACCGTCTTGGGACGCATCAGGCGAAGTATTTCCAGTAGAGATAAGGAAGTGTTAGTACCGTTATACAAGGCACTGGTGAGACCTCATCTGGAATACGGTGTGCACTTCTGGTCTCCGATGTTTAAGAAGGATGAATTCAAACTGGAACAGGTACAGAGAAGGGCTACTAGGATGATCCAAGGTATGGAAAATGTGTCTTATGAAAGGAGACTCAAAGAGCTTGGCTTGGTTAGACTAACCAAAAGAAGGCTGAGGGGAGATATGATTGCTCTCTACAAATATATCAGAGGAATAAATACCAGGGAGGGAGAGGAATTATTTAAACTCAGTACCAATGTGGACACAAGAACAAATAGATATAAACTGTCCATCAGGAAGTTAAGACTTGAAATTAGACAAAGGTTTCTAACCATCAGAGGAGTGAAGTTCTGGAACAGCCTTCCAAGGGGAGCAGTGGAGGCAAAAGGCATATCTGGCTTCAAGACTAAGCTTGATAAGCTTATGGAGGGGATAGTAAAATAAGATTGGTCTTTGACTATTAGCAGTAAATATGACCAATGGCTTGTGATGGGATGTTAAATTGGGTGGGATCTGAGTTATTACAGAGAATTCTTTCCTGGGTGTCTGGCTGGTGAGTCTTGCCCACATGCTCAGGGTTAAGCTGATTGCCCTGGAAGAAAATCCCTTCCCGACCCCAAATACGGCAGATTGGCATAGGCCCTGGAGGTTTTTCGCCTTCCTCTGCAGCGTGGGGCACAGGTCACTTGCTGGAAGAGTCTCTGCACCTTGAAGTCTTTAAACTATGATTTGAGGACTTCAGTGGCTCAGACACAGGTTTGATACAGGAATGGATGGGTGAGATTTTGTAGCCTGCATTGTGCAGGAGGTCAGACTAGACTATCATAATGGTCCCTTCTGACCTTAATGCCTATGCTTCTATGAATTTATTTTAGGACATTTTTCAAAGCAGTGGGCCAAATTCTGCTCCTAATAACACAGGTACTAATCTGAAGTCAGCAGAATTACTCTAGATTTAGGCCAGGCTAATTGACACCAGAATTTGATTCCTTTATGTAGGAATCTGAAGCAGCTAAAACTCGTCCCTTTGAGAATTTTTGGTCCTGAACCTTTATGGGTTTTATTTTCTCATCCTTAAATGGGAAAAATGATATTACTTGGGCCCTTCAGACTTTTCACATATCACAGATCATTCAAGAATCAGGGTACTTTGTAATCTAAACTTAAAGAGGAAGCTGTTATAACCATTATTTGTCCGTTTTGGTTTTGTTCAATACCCCCCAGAAGCTGATAGAAAGTATGTTGTAAGTGTAACAGGGTGCCCAGCTCCTTTAAGGGCTGGAGGCCTGGAATGGGTCTGTCAATTAACTCGCCTGCCCACCCCTAAGATGGGGTGTGACTTGAAGTTTAATTGGTAAAACTAGCTGAGTACGGAGGAATTGATTCCCCTATAAAGAGCAGCAGGCAGCAAACTATAGAGGGAGATGATGGGAAAGAAGCTAGTGTGTGAGATTTCAGCAGAGGTTTAGCAAGGCGTGGAATGACTGCTGACAGTGAGTAGATTTTAGCAGGGACCCCTGAGTCTTTAAAGAAAAGGTTCCAGCCGCAGAAGGCCCTGGAGACTCCAAATGGGAAGTGGGGGCTGGGAGGGGGACCATGAAACTTGCTGGAGATTGGATAACTTGATTTGGGGTATTATTGTTATTTTAATAAATCCAGCCCTAAGGAGAACTGTTGTTGAACCAAAGAGTTTTTTATGGTAGCTTGAGTGGGAGAGCCCTGAAAGGTGGGGAAACTGAGGCAGGGCTGCTGCAGAGCAACCTCAGGCCATGAGGCGGCACTTGGAAGGCAGCTGACCTATTAACAGTCAGGATCTGACACAAAACTTTTTTTTTCATGCCAAAACTTTAAGTAGCTAGGGCAAATCTGCTGGGGGCCAGGGGAAAGATAGAGGAGCTTCCACATCTCCTGTGGAGCTAAGGAACTCTGTAGGAGAGAGAGATAGCAAAAGCTCCCTTTGCCCAAAGAGTTCCTGAGCAGCGCAGCAGAGAGGAATTTCAGAAATGCCCCAATCCTGCAGAGTTCAGGAATTCCACAGGACAGGAGAGTATTGGATGCTTCCCTCCTACGGACCTTTCTGCTGTACTCTTCAAGGTGTGGATGGATGGAACATCTGTCTTGCTCCTTCCTGTATGCATTAGGAAGTGCACAATAAAGGAGGTAAGATTCTATGGACCTTCAGAGGTTTCCCTCTTGTACATTTGTTAAGAGGCCCCAGAAACTATAGACAAATGAGAATTTAAATCAGTTTATCTTTCCTGAGGCAGATTTCATGTTTGTTTCTATTTCTGTACAGAATCAACAAATTATGCTGGCTCACAATTGCCAATAAAATAACTGGAAATTGGAACTGTTCCCAGTCAGAGTGTTTCTATTGCTATGGCTGTCCTATTAGAAGATTCCGCCTTCCCACATGAATCATGAGATTATCTAGCAAAAGTGGAAGATAGAGAAGCTAATGGGCTCAAAATCCTTCCTGCTGTTCTGGCCTCTTCAGGCCACTCAAGCAAGTGCAAAGCAGCAGAATCTGGCCCTAATGACCAGCTAAGAATGGGGGAGCTCTGAACTAATATAAAGTGTCATAGCTAGACCCTATGGCAAATGTCCGTCTGCATTCTATGTAGGTAGGGTGACCATCTGTCCCGTTTTTAAAGGGACAGTCCCATTTTTGGGGACTTTTTCTTATATAGGCACCTATTACCCCCCCACCCCCTGTCCTGTTTTTTCACAGTTGCTAACTGGTAACCCTATATGTAGGGGGCAGGAAGAGGTGGGTTGTGGGTAGGAAAAGTGCACCTGAGCTACACTAATTCACAAGTAATGTAAAGCCCCTGGGACCTTAGCTAGTTGGTGTAATTAGAGCAGCCCATTAGCGGCTCTAAATTATGCCAGTCATCTGGGACTGGTGCATGAGAAGCAGGGAGGTATAACTTGCTCCCTGACAGCACCTTTCCTTTTCTGTGCCAAATGCAACCTAATGAAGGAGAGCATCTGGAGCCAGCCATCAAAGGAAGTTTTTCCAGCATACAGCTGAATTGTCAAGAAACTGGCACAGTGACACTGCTACTATTATCTTGTTTTATTATTATTTGTATTACAGTAGCACCTGGAGGTCACAATTGAGATTGGACCCCATCATGCTAGGCATTGTGTATACAGAGACTAAGAGACAGTCCAAGCTCTGAAGAGCTTATAACCCTAAATAAACAAAGGGTGGGAGAGGCACTGAGGGGTGAAGTGACTTGCCCAAGGTCACATAGCAGGTCTGTGACAGACACAGGACAAGAATCCAGGTCTCCTAACACAGTCCAGTGTTCTTGTCTTAAGAATCAAGTGTATCCAGTTGTTTCACTCCTTCTAATTTCATTTAGTGACTCTCAGATTAGCATCATTTAGCTAATCACCTTAAAATATTCACCCTGACAAAGTGAGGTATTGAAGCCAATGGACACTGCAGGTGCTCAGGAGGGGGCATATTGTAAGTGTGATTGAAATCATTGAGTATTTCTGGCTAAAAACTGGTGGCCCTGATCTTGACACATTTCCTTTGTTGGGGGTTTGCCTGACTAAGGACCTTGCGATTTGACCCTTAATTTAGAATGTGTTACTCTATAAATGAGTTATCATAATTTGTCTGCAGTGTGCTTGTCACAAAAGCAATTCAGAAGAAATGAATCTGGAAGTAGAGTGACCAGATGCCTTGGTATTCAGGATTTTTGTATAGGAGCGTCTATTACCCCACGCCTCCTGTACCGATTTTTCACACTTGCTATCTGGTCACCCTACCTGGAGACAAACAGTAAGAGCCATTCTTATGTAACCTATGGCTGGAAACTTCCCAACAAGGCAAATGCCACTCCTCACCGTGACACAAAGCCAGAGCACATGGGCTTGATCTAAGAGATGTGGGTGGGAAGGAATCCTTTGCCCAGTCCAGCAATTCGTGATAAGTTACTGCACCACTGTCACTCTGACAGTTTGATGGATGATACTAGCAACTGAGGACTCTGTGCTACTCTTGGGGGAAGGGTATACACTGTGCACCCCATCAGGGCCGGCTCCAGACACCAGCATTCCAAGCAGGTACTTGGGGCGGCATTCTGCAAGGGGTGGCAGTCTGTTTGTTTTTGGCCCCAAGCAGCACGCTGAATTGCCGCTGCGGATGGCGGGGGCAGTCCGTGTGCCTTTAGGGCGGCATGCGCGTTTCTGTGGCAGCGGCAGTAGCTTCTCTCTTTCTGGCCCCTGTGACAGGTTGGATCACAGAAACCCCCCTGGGAGCTACCAACTGATGTGCCAAGACTATCTCTGCTCCTGTTTTCCCTGCCAGCTCAGGACTTCAGTACCCTGTCGTGCTGAGCCAGACACTCCTGTCTGCTCCAACAAAGACCCAGTGTCTGAATTACTTGCCCCAAAACAGCAGGTTTACCTGAAAGCAGCTAACAGAAGCGTGCTTGTCTTTAGCACCCAGATGCCCAACTCCCAATAACCCCAAAACCCAAATAAATCTGTTTTACCCTGTGTAAGCAGAGTCAGGATAAACTCTACACTGACATCTGGTGGAAACAATTTCAGAGAGTGTATTTGCATAGGCACGCCTACCCTATCCCAGACTCCCAAGCTGTGGGACTGCTTGGTGACAAATTGCTCACCCTCAGTTGGGTGGTACTGGCTAGACATGGGATGTGGGTTCCAAAACCCAGAGAATTGAGAGAGGTTGGGGACAGGTATTTGTGCCTGGTGGGGCAGTCTCCTTGTGGAGCCAGAAGCACCAGTTGCACCCCTTCCTCTCTCCACTGTGGAATGTCAGAGTTGATTTTTTTTATTCTCTTAAGAATTTAAATACAGGTTACTGAGCTGAAATCACTTTGGGCTAATGGTGCACTAGCACTGGGGCTCCCCTACTATGAGCTGGAATCACTAAGAGCTGAAAATGACTAAAAAGCTAAAATCACTGAGCTGAGAGCACTGAGTACGGTGCTAACTAGTGGGGAGCCCAAAGCTATACTGTGGAACAGAGCTGCTGGCGGAGTGGAGCAGTTTGTGGGGACGGCTGGTGGCAGCAGAGCGGCTGACAGAGCGGAGTAGCTGTGGGACGGGTGGAGCGGCCCACAGAGCGAGCGGAGCCGAGCAGTTTGCAGAGAGAACTGGAGCAGCTCATGGAGCAGAGCAGCTGGTGGAGCGGAGCAGTTTCTGAGGATGGCTGGAGGAGCAGAGTGGAGCGGCTGGTAAAGCAGAGCAGTTCGTGGAGAAGGCGGAAGCAGAACCCACGGAGAGGCAGGGCAGTTGGCCCCGGACCATGTAAGGTGCCCCTTTCTATCCAGGCTGGGGGGAGGGACCTCTACAGATAAACTCTCGAACTCTGGGGTGGCAATGACCAGAGACTTTTGGGTGATTGGACTTAAAACCCTAAGGGGAAAAAGGACAGTGCCAAACTTACTTGGAGGTGGGTTTTTGTTTATGGTTTGTTATAACCCTGTTTGTGGTGTTTCTCCAATGGGATGCCGCATTAATTCCTTCCTTTATTAAAAAGATTTTGCTACATTCAGACTCCGTGCTTGCGAGAGGGGAAGTATTGCCTCCTAGAGGCGCCCAGGGGGGTGTGGTATGTGAGTGTCCCAGGTCACTGGGTGGGGGCTCGAGCCGGTTATGCATTGTGTTACTGAAACGGAACCCCTGGATACTGAACCCAGCCCTTGTTGCTGCCAACTCAGAGGGGCAGAAGGGTTACACCTGTATAAAGCTCATGCAGGGTAAACTTATAAATTGTTCACCCTCTATAACACTGATAGAGAGATATGCACAGTTGTTTGCTCCCCCAGGTATTAATATGTATTCTAAGTTAATTAATAAGTAAAAAGTGATTTTATTAAATACAGAAAGTCGGATTTAAGTGATTCCAAGTAGTAACAGACAGAACAAAGTAAGTAACCAAGCAAAATAAAATAAAATGTGCAAATCTATGTCTCATCAAACTGAATACAGATAATCTCACCCTCAGATACGCTTCGGTAAGTTTTTTTTCTCAGGCTGGACACCTTCGAGGCCTGGACACAATTCTTTCCCCAGTACAGCTCTTGTTCCAGCTCAGGTAGTAGCTAGGGGATTCTTCAAGATGGCTCCTCTCCTGTTATGTTCCACCCATTTATATATATTTTGCATAAGGTGGGAATCCTTTGTCCCTTTGGGTTTCCACCACCCACTCGCCTTCACTGGAAAAGAACCAGGTTAAAGATGGATTCCAGTTCATATGACATGATCACATGTCATTGTAAGACCCCAAGCCTTCATTCCTTCAGCCTGACTCACAGGAAGGCTTGCTTGCAGACAGAGCCCCAGTCAATTGTCCTGGCTGATGGAAGCCATTAAGATTCCAAACCACCATTAATGGCCCACACTTTGCATAATTACAATAGGCCCTGAGAGTTATATTTCATATTTCTAGTCCCAGATACAAGAGTGATACATTTATACAAATAGGATGATCACACTTAGTAGATTATAAGCTTTGTAATGATACCTTACAAAAGAAGCATATTCCAGTTACACTATATTCACTCATTACCATATTTTTATAAAACCATATAGACTGCACAACGTCACAGCCCCTTCCTTAACTCACTTCCAAATACCTCCTCTGTGCTGCCAGAGACTATATGTCCACCCTACATAATTCACTCAAATGATTCAACCTCAAGTGACCTCCCTTACACAAGAGAGTCAACTTCACTGTAAAATAACAAGTGAGTTCAGTGCCTTTCCTCCTCATTGGTGCTGTACTCAATTATGCACGATGCAAAAACTTCTGGAGGCACATCCCAGAGCAAAAGGGACCAGGGAATTGTTCAGAGCACATGGAGATGCATCATCCCCATATGCAGCCTCTCATTGGCCTACAGTAGAATCATGGGACTGTGGGGACGTAGCAGCATCTGGCCTTGAGCAGAAGCGTTGGCCAAGCGATGTTCTTGGACATCTCGAGTGGGTGCTTGCTGCACAAGGGAGCCTTTGTCTGGGATGTGTTGAAGGCTGTCATCGTGCATAATGACAATTGAAGAAATGTTCAGGAGACAGGTGCCATTGTGTTAATTCTTCATAAGTATGGGATACTGTTGCCACTGAAGTGCTCTGTTGCTCTTCCTAGAAGTGGGACGTTACAGAGAGACGCTCTTTGATAAAGTCAACAGTAATGATCAGTGTTCCAACTAATGCTGCCATTGTTTATATCATTCGTTTAAAAGAGTAAATAAAGCTGTAGTCTTTGCTCCCAAGCTAAGTGTGGTGCTGATTTGAATTCAGATTGGGAAAATGAGGGAGCCTGGTCTGCTGATGGGCATTTTCAGAACCATTTAACTGTGTGGTCATTTTCGCTGAATAATCAGGCTTCTTAAAAGAGGGAATTCTATGCTCATGATAATATCTTGTATTCATACAGAACCTTCACCCTGAAGGCTTCTGTGTATTTAGTGATCCCTCACCCTCCATTCAAATGCAGCAACATTTGGGGTGAAAGGTAATCACTGTTTAATGAGTGCACAGCAACTACATAATGCTTGGGACAGAAAGTGACATTTAACTTAAATTGAACTGAAATGGCAGGAGAATTTAGGCAGGCAGAATGTAATTACTGAGGATGGAATTTAGCCAAAACACTGAGGCTAAAACTCCAGTGATTGTGAGAAATGCCATGTCCACAAGAAGGTCTCATGTGAAAGACAAAGCATCTGCACAGTGCACTCAATGCTACTCCAGTGCACTGGATCACTCAGAACAGTGTCACCGGATAACTCCCCAACACCACTTCTTGCAGTACCTTCTTTTTCTCAGTAGGGGTCTCCCATCCAACTACAAGTTGAACCTCTCTAGTCCGGCACCCTTAGGATTCGAGAATTTCCGAACCACGGGAGGTCAATATTGGAGTGAGCGGGTCTCTTTTTATTTTTATCTCGCTGAGGCAAATAAATGGAACAGCGTTTGCAACACCGCCTAGCCAAGGCTTACCGGCTCTCTTCAAACAAAGTGTTAGTTTGTTACACCATTTTACTGTATTGGCACAAGGAAATAAGTAGATAAAGCATAAAAAACATAAAATAAAATCATGCCGGACCACAGAGTGACAGACCTGAGAGGTTCAACCTGTACTGACCTGGCTTGAACCTTGTGAGATCTAATAGAATCACAACACGGCTGTTATGGCTATAGATTGTATATACTATGCCATTACAGCCCCAAATAACATGTTTTTCATGTTCTTTAGTAAAAATAGTCCTTGCCGATTTTCTTCATTCCAAAGGACATTTGCATTCAGGCAATGGCTTTCTTCTTTGTTGTCTTTCTTCACTCTTTGCTCAGCCTTGTGCAGTCAAGTTAGGATGCAGGATTCGGCAGGAGAAGCTAAGCTGAGAATGGAGAGAGCTTACTCAAGTTTGGACAGCGTAAGTAATAGCAGAGGGAACAGAGAAAGTTACCAGCAGAGAACATTATTATTAGTATGGACCAACCAAGATCCAGGCCCCATTGTACCCATTGTCTCTCCTAACTGTACGAGCTTACAGTCTACATAAACAGGACAGATGAAAGGTAGGAAAGGGGTAGAACAAACCAGCAGAATGGACAAAGATGGTGTCAAACATCAAATTAGTACCATGATTCTTTTTTTGGGTAGGTGGGTGCTTCACTGGGAAGGAATAAGCTCAATAGAAAGAAGGGTGGAGGGGACATTAAACTAAGTGGGGTAGGGACAGGAGAAAGGAGTAAGTAGGAAGGGCAGGTGTGGAATGAGGCTCTGGGGCAGAAGAAACTGTGAGATGGGGGTGGGAAACGGTTGGAGTGAACAGCCAGACAGGATAGGGGAAAAAACATCCAGACAAAACTGTAGAAAATATTATTAGTGTCCATAAGTCCCTGCTTATGCTGCTTCTGCACCTGCTCTCACTGGCTTCAAAACACAAACGTCTCTTGTAATGAACAAAAATGGCAAGGACAATTTTTACTAGAGTATATGAAAGACATAAGTATGTTGGGATACAATGGCCTACACATAAGTGCTGGAACTAGCGGTGCTGGGGGTAGGGTTGCCAAGTGTCCGTTTTTAGACCAGAACGCCTGGTCAAAAAGGGATCCTGGAGGCTGCAATCAGCACCAATGACCCGGCTCTGCAGCACCCATTGGGTGGGAACCACAGCCAATGGGAGCTGCAGAGGCAGCGCCTGTGGATGGGGCAGTACAGAGCCGCCTGGCCACGCCTCCACCTAGGAGCCAGAGAGAAATGCCGGCCGCTTCTGGGGAGCCGCCTGAGGTAAGTGCCACCCAGAGCCTGCACCCCAAACCCCCTCCCATGCCCCAACGCCCTGTCCCAGTCCTGAGCCTCCTCCTGCACTCAAACTCTCTCCCAGAGCCTGCTCCTGCACTCCAACCCCCTGCCCCAGCCATGAGCCCCCTCCCGCACCCAAACTCCCTCCCAACTGCCCCACCCCTGCACTCTGAATCCCTCAGCCCCAGCCTAGATCCTCCTCCTGCACCCCAAACCTCTCATCCCCAGCCCCACACCAGAGCCCACACCCCTAGCCAGAGCCCTCACCACCCCGCACTCGAACCCTCCATTCCAGGCCAGAGCCCTTCCCGCAACCTGAACCCCTCATTTCTGGCCCCAGCCCAGAGCCCCGCACCCCTTCACACACCCTATCCCTCTGCTCCAGCCCAGTAAAAATGAGTGACTGAGCGAGTGTGGGGGAGAGAGAGTGACAGAGGGAGGGGGGATGGAGTGAGCAGGGGGCAAAGGCTTGGAGAAGTGGCAGGGGCAGGGCCTCGGGAAGGGGCAGGGTAGGGGGCCAGGGCAAGAGTGTTCAGTTTTCTGCAACTGGAAAGTTGGCAACACTAGCTGGGGGTGCTGCCACAACCCCTGGCTTGAAGTGGTTTCCATCACATACAGGGTTTACAGTTTGGTTCAATGGCTCTCAGCACCCCACTATTCAAATGGTTCCAGCATCTCGGGCCTACAACCAGCCCCACTTGTGCATCACTCTTTGGCTGGCTCCTCCCTGCATTGGACTTTGTTTAAATAGTGTATGCTGTATCCTGTTTAAATACTCACTTCTTACAAGTTTAGTACTGTCAGAGGATGAGTGTTTCACAGGAAAATTAATGTACAAAGCCCAATTATCTCTCACTGAGCACCACCGCATCATTATAGCCTTAGACACTGAATCGACTGATGCTGTCATTTGTGTTGCCCTGAAGGCTGCATTTCAAAAGTTGAAATGTATGGATTGCAAAAGCTGACAAGGGCCCAGTCCGCTTCAGCTGTATATTAACACTGCAGTGAGCCTGCTTGAAAAGCTCACTTACAAGAGTGGGAATACCTCCAACTGTCAGATCAACTTCCTATTCCATGACACTCCACAAAAAAGCTCTTCAAAAATAATATTTAAACTCACAAAAGCAAAGAAATTTGAATTAAAGCTCAAATTCCAGTCTGACGCCCCTGTAACGGCTATCATGTTGACTATAACAGCTATAGTACTGAGCTAGATCTTCATCTGTTGTAAATTGGCATAGATCCACTGAAGTCAATGGAGCTATGCTGATTTATGGCAGCTGAAGATCTGGCTGAAGTCATCTTAGTATTTCACTGTACTCTATGACCTCCTTTGTACTATTAATTTTATGAGACTGGAATTAGCGTTATCAAAGCAAAACTGAGAGTGGACAGTTTCTCCTATAAACAACTTATACTGGGGATAAAATGGTAGAATATTACAGCATAAGGCCATCACTGATAAGAAGACAGTTTTGCTGAAGGAAATTCAGAAAAGACCATATTGTTTACTAATATGCTGAAGGTCTTCTATTTTTCAAATCAACACCAAATGTGCAATATGAAGAGATAATATGAAGAGATGCAAATTACAAGTTTCCTAAGAAACTGAGGATAAATCCAAATAGAGGTGAATCTACTGTTGAAGAAAGTTTAGCTGACGATAGTGAAATCTTGACCATACAAAGCTGAACTACCTAATAAATGTATCTGAATGAATATGCTCCCTACGTACTACAAGTCCCTCACTTAACTGAAACCACATTTATCCAAATGAATGCCTATTCTGCATTTCAGACCCAACCTCACAAGGTGCTGACCACCCTCAACTTCCATTGACTTAAAGGCTCAGCATTTTGCAAGATCAGGACCTTCTTGCGGATAATCAAGATTTCATTCTACTGGCTTTAAATTATGACACTCTCTAGTTTTTATTATGTTGACTGCACTGAAAACAATTTATCACTGTAAAGGCTCATGCAGTGAAAACTCCATTTGAGATTACACTCCTGTAATACACTCAACATGGGGCTACTTTCGGAAGATGAAGCTAGTGTAGAATGTAGCAGCCCATTTATTAGGCAGCTCTTCACACTGAGAGCATATTACACAGGTGTGTCACAATCTGCTCTGGCTTTCAATTAGTTTCCTGGTGGAGTTTAAAGCAATGGTTTAATCTTATAATGCCCTACACCAACATGGGTTAGGACTTGGTTACCCAAGAGAGCCTCTATATTTCAGTGTGACATGGCCACAGCTGCAACCAAAGGAGGCTCTTGAACTAACTGCTTTCTATGTAAATGAAAGAGTATGGTGTCAAGGCAATTATTGTCAGGGGTCCTCGACTCTGGAACTGACTCCGTGCCCTGCTCCAGCAGAACTCAGGTCTGTTGAGCTTTACAGGAGCATGCTGCAGGGTGTACCTATTGTCTGAGTGGGGTGGGTTGCGAATAAAGGTGGTCATACGATAGTGGGGGGAAGTTTGCTTAATTGGATTGTTTCCTGTACTTGCACTTTTCGGGGGAGCAATAATGGTGTTCCGGTACTTACACCACTATCACTTACCGGAAATACCAGAAGCGCATTCCAGCATTTCTTTTATTAGGACTGGAGCAGTGCTTGACAGTAATATAAATAATAATAATAGGCATCTTATTCTATTTTGTTTTCATTTATCTAAAAGATCTGTAAAAGTAGCTGGGAGCCTGATCTCCAGAAGATCTGAGCACAAAGCAATGGGAGTAGTTCTGAAAACCAGGCTGCTAGCATCATTTGGGAACAAAATCCAAACACTTAGCTAAATGTGTTTGGAAAGAATATACTTTGGCTCAGGAGTGATATGAAAAATGCACCATCCATCTGATTAGCTTCAGATGCCACCACAACCATCTGCAATTGCATGCAGGAAACTCACACTTCTCAGTTGGATAAGAAACGTATGATCATGAAAAAATTTTAATTCCACATTAAATAATACAATCCTTGGTATGCTCTTTTTGCTATTCACCTTCATCTCAACGCCTGCATGTGAAAAAGTCTTGTGCACTGAGGCCCTCTGGGGTTTAAAGCTCAGTAACGCAATGCTGAGACTTTTAGGGGAGAAAAAACATCATGTACAAACTTGTCTGACAAGCAGCCAATAAAAACAACAGGCTGGCACCAAATAAGGTTCACAGATGCATCTTTTAGCATGCGGTTGTGCAATATCTCTTGGCATATTATTTTCTACTGCTGCTGCTGTAACAAGGACACTGGCGCCATCTGCTTTTGCACTAGTACTCTGGCAGGATTAAACTATAATGAGGTGAAACCAAGACTGGAATGCTTGGCACTGTAAGTGCCTGATCCAAAGCCCACTGGAGTTAGTTCAGCGGTTCTCAAACTGTGGGTTGGGACCCCAAAGTGGGTCATGACCCCATTTTAATGGGGTTGCCAGGGTTGATATTTGACTTGCTGGGGTCCAGTCCAGGGCTCAAGCCGAAGCCCCACCGCCCGGGGCCAAAGCCTGAGGGCTTCAGCCCTGGATGGTGAAGCTCAGATTACAGGCCCCCTGCCTGAAGCTGAAGCCCTGGGGCTTCTGCTTTGGCCCCCTGCCATGAGTGGTAGGGCTCAGGCTTTGGCTTTGTCCCCCCATGCTGGGTGGTGGGACTTGGGCAGGTTCAGGTTTCAGTCCCCTCTTGTCAGAAGAGGGTTGCAATGCAATGAAGTTTGAGAACTCCTGTGCTAGTTGAAAGGATTCGATTTAGGATCAAATCCTTAGTTTCTCTCTTCTTACTTTGCCTAGGTTTTAATGTTTACTCTCACTTAGGGTATGTCTACACTATAAAATTAGGTCAAATTTATAGAAGTCGGTTTTTCAGAAATTGTTTTTATACAGTCGATTGTGTGTGTCGCCACACAAAATGCTCTAAGTGCATTAAGTCAGCAGACTGTGTCCACAGTACTGAGGCTAGCGTCGACTTCCAGAGCGTTGCACTGTAGGCAGCTGTGGGTAGCTATCCCACAGTTCCCGCAGTCTCCGCTGCCCATTGGAATTCTGGGTTGAGATCCCAATGCTAGATGGGGCAAAAACATTGTTGCAGGTGGTCCTGGGTACATGTCATCAGGCCTCCCTCTCCCTCTCTTCTAAGTTTAGAAGTGTGAGCAACAAGGGTGATGTCGTGGTGGGAGTCTGCTATAGACCATCAGACCAGGGGGATGAGGTCGACAAGGCTTTCTTCTGGCAACTAGCAGAAGTTACTAGATCGCAGGCCCTGGTTCTCACTGGAGACTTTAATCACCCTGATATCTGCTGGGAGAGCAATACAGCGGTGCACAGACAATCCAGGAAGTTTTTGGAAAGTGTAGGGGTCAATTTCCTGGTCCAAGTGCTGGAGGAACCAACTAAGGGCAGAGCTCTTCTCGACCTGCTGCTCACAAACAGAGACGAGTTAGTAGGGGAAGCAAAAGTGGATGGGAACCTGGGAGGCAGTGACCATGACATGGTCGAGTTCAGGATCCTGACACAAGGAAGAAAGGAGAGCAGCAGAATACAGATCCTGGATTTCAGAAAAGGAGACTTTGACTCCTTCAGGGAGCTGATGGGCAGGATCCCCTAGGAAAATAACATGAGGGGGAAAGGAGTCCAGGAGAGCTGGCTGTATTTTAAAGAATCCTTATTGAGATTGCAGGAAAAAACCATCCCGATGTGTAGGAAGAATAGTAAATACGGCAGGCAACCAGCTTGGCTTAACAGTGTAATCCTTGCTGATCTTAAATACAAAAAAGAAGCTTACAAGAAGTGGAAGCTTGGACAAATGACCAGGGAGGAGTATAAAAATATTGCTCAGGCATGCAGGACTGAAATCAGGAAGGCCAAGTCACACTTGGAGTTGCAGCTAGCAAGAGATGTTAAGAGTAACAAGAAGGGTTTCTTCAGGTATGTTAGCAACATGAAGAAAGTCAAGGAAAGTGTGGGCCCCTTACTGAATGAGGGAGGCAACCTAGTGACAGAGGATATGGAAAAAGCTAATGTACTCAATGCTTTTTTTGCCTCTGTCTTCACAAACACGGTCAGCTCCCAGACTGCTGCACTGGGCAGCACAGTATGGGGAGAAAGTGACCAACCCTCTGTGGAGAAAGAAGTGGTTCGGGACTATTTAGAAAAACTGGACGAGCACAAGTCCATGGGGCCGGATGCGCTGCATCTGAGGGTGTTAAAGGAGTTGGTAGATGCAATTGCAGAGCCATTGGCCATTATCTTTGAAAACTCATGGCAAACGGGGGAGGTCCCACATGACTGGAAAAAGGCTACTGTAGTGCCCATCTTTAAAAAAGGGAAGAAAGAGGATCCGGGGAACTACAGGCCAGTCAGCCTCACCTCAGTCCCTGGAAAAATCAGGTAGCAGGTCCTCAAGGAATCAATTCTGAGGCACTTAGAGGAGAGGAAAGTGATCAGGAACAGTCAGCATGGATTCACCAAGGGCAAGTCATGCCTGACTAACCTAATTGCCTTCTATGAGGAGATAACTGGCTCTGTGGATGAGGGGAAAGCAGTGGATGTGTTATTCCTTGACTTTAGCAAAGCTTTTGAAATGGTCTCCCACAGTATTCTTTCCAGCAAGTTAAAGAAGTATGGGCTGGATGACTGGACTATAAGGTGGATAGAAAGCTGGCTAGATCATCGGGTTCAACGAGTAGTGATCAACGGCTCCATGTCTAGTTGGCAGCCGGTTTCAAGTGGAGTGCCCCAAGGGTCAGTCCTGGCCGATTTTGTTCAATATCTTCATTAATGATCAGGAGGATGGCGTGGACTGCACTCTCAGCCAGTTTGCAGATGACACTAAACTTGGAGGAGTGGTAGATATGCTGGAGGGTAGGGATAGGATACAGACGGACCTAGACAAATTAGAGGAATGGGCCAAAAGAAACCTGATGAGGTTCAACAAGGACAAGTGCAGAGTCCTTAGGACGGAAGAATCCCATTCACTGTTACAGACTAGGGACCGAATGACTAGGAAGCAGTTCTGCAGAAAAGGACCTAGGGGTTACAGTGGACGAGAAGCTGGATATGAGTCAACAGTGTGCCCTTGTTGCCAAGAAGACTAATGGCTATTTTGGGCTGTATAAGTAGGGGCATTGCCAGCAGATCGAGGGATGTGATCATTCCCCTCTATTCGACATTGGTGAGGCCTCATCTGGAGTACTGTGCCCAGTTTTGGGCCTCACACTACAAGAAGGAGGTGGAAAAATTGGAAAGAGTCCAGTGGAGGGCAACAAAAATGATTAGGGGGCTGGAGCAAATGACTTATGAGGAGAGGCTGAGGGAACTGGGATTGTTTAGTCTGCAGAAGAGAAGGATGAGGGGGATTTGATAGCCGCTTTCAACTACCTGAAAGGGGGTTCCAAAGAGGATGGATCTAGACTGTTCTCAGTGGTACCCGATGACAGAACAAAGAGTAATGGTCTCAAGTTGCAGTGGGGGAGGTTTAGGTTGGATATTAGGAAAAACCTGTTCACTCAGAGTGGTGAAGCACTGGAATGGGTTACCTAGGGAGGTGGTGGAATCTCCTTCCTTAGAGGTTTTTAAGGTCAGGCTTGACAAAGCCCTGGCTGGGATGATTTAGTTGGGAATTCGTCCTGCTTTGAGCAGGGGGTTGGACTAAGATGACCTCCTGAGGTCCCTTCCAACCCTGATATTCTATGATTCTATGATTCTCCCTCCCTCTGTGAAAGCAACGCAGACAATGGTTTTGCGCCTTTTTTCCTGGGTTACCTGAGCAGACGCCATACCACAGCAAGCATGGAGCCCGCTCAGCTCACCGTCACTGTACATCTCCTGGGTGCTGGCAGACGTTGGACTGCATTGCTACACAGCAGCAGCTCATTGCTTTTTGGCAGTAGACGGTAGCCACTGTCATCGTATTCCTGGGTGCTCTTTTAATGGACCTTGGAGAGGTCAGTCAGGGGAGCCTGGGCAGACATGGGAGTGACTCAGCCAGTTCATTCCCATTTTCTGCCAAGCACCCAGGAGATGACGATGGCTAGCGGTCAGGAGATGATGATGGCTAGCAATCGTAATGAAGCATCTTCTGCCGAGCACCCAGGAGATGATGATGGCTAGCAGTCGTACTGCGCCGTCTGCTGCCGGCCTAAGATGTAAAAGATAGATGGAGTGGATCAAAACAAGAAATTGACCCGATTTGTTTTGTGAAATCAACACCCTGCTAAACCCAGGGTTTTGAGTTCAATCCTTGAGGGGGCCATTCCATGTGACAGTTGTTTGTGTTTTTCCTTGATGCAAAGCAACCCCTTTTGTTGATTTTAATTCTCTGTAAGCCATGTTGTCAGTCGCCCCTCCCTCTGTCAGAGCAACAGCAGACAATTGTTGTGCGCTTTTTTTCAGGGCAGAACTAGAAGCTGCAAAAGCAGGAGAGGTGGCGACGGCAGTGCGGTGATGAGAGTGATGATGACATAGACATGGACACAGACTTCACACAAAGTATGGGCCAGGCAATGTGCCCCGGCAATGTGCACATCATGCTGATGAGCTCTGCATGAGCTCTTCATGGTCACCTGCGCTGATCAGCTTGCCACACTGGCCAAACAGGAAATGAAATTCAAAAGTTCACAGGCCTTTGCCTGTCTACCTGGCCAGTGCACCTGAGTTGAGAGTGCCATCCAGAGCGCTCACAATGAGCACTCTGGGATAGCTCCCGGAGGCCAATACCGTCGAACTGCATCCACACTACCCCAAATTCAACCTGGCAAGGCTGATTTCAGCGCTAATCTCCTCGTCGGAGGTGGAGTAAAGAAATCGATTTAAAGAGCCCTATAAGTCGAAAAAAAGTGCTTCGTCGTGTGGATGGGTCCAGGCTTAAATCAAGGTAACGCTGCTAAACTCAACCTAAAATCATAGTGTAGACCAGGCCTTATTTTACCTTTTTATTTATTTACTACAACCAGGGAAGAAGCAAGACAGAGCTGTAACATTTTGCATGACATACAGACAAGCAACCAGAATCAAACAGTGACACAGCTTTTAACCTTATGATGCTTCTCCCACTGACCCCATCCCCATTTTTGGGCACTTTCCCCTTTATTCAATATCTTAACCTTGGGGGTTCCCCTCCCCTTTATTTTGTGGCATTTACGCAATAGATGCTATTAAGAATAGGTACATATTTCAGGCATACATTTGTAATTATTTAGTGACATTTCAGCTTCCATTGTAATCTGTGAACTGTTTGTCCTCCCACTGTTTCACTAGTTTGTGATTTTTGATACTGTAATTCGCATTTCTTGGCACACCTTTGAGCTAACCTGCCATGGCACTTCATCTCCTGCCAACTGCCACCCTAATTACTCTCTTTCTGTTTATATTTTAATATGTCATTTTAAATACAGATTGTAGTTGCGTTTTATTGCCCATGAAATCAAGGGCTAGAGCCAAGCATAACAGGCAGGCACTGCTCACTTACTTGAATCTTGATTTGCAACACACATGTTATTCAAATCTCGGGCTTCTCTTGAGCATAAATCACCAGCTGTGCCAATATCTAAGGTGATTTATGATCCTGAGAACTTACCATTGGACATTAGGATGATTTTGCTGGAATAAACATTCCATTTATTACACCAAGTATGCTGTATGAAATGGGGACAGAATAACTGATACAAAATACTATCTGTAAAATAGCAAAATATTGAAGTTCCACACAGACATATCTCTTTGAAATCTGAAAACTGTAGCTGACCTGTAAATTAAGTCATCAGTCCTGTAAACACTTATACACGTGTTTAACTTGATGTTAATGACACCAGTCACCAGGGGCGGCTCCAGGCACCAGCACGCCAAGTGCATGCCTGGAATGGCAAGCCATGGGAGGTGCTTTGCTGGTCACAGCGAGGGCGGCAGGCAGCCTGTGGAGGGTCCGCTGGTCTCGCAGCTTCAGCGGAGCTCCTGCAGGCAAGCCACCGAAGGCAGCCTGCCTGCCGTGCTTGGGGTGGCAAAATAACTAGAGCCGCCCCTGCCAGTCACATAGCACATAAAAAATGTGATTGGGGCCTATCACTGTAATAAATATAGCTGGTTCAAACTTTCATCGAAAACATTTTTTGAGCAAAACATTTGGTGAAAAAGAAGTCCATTTTTTTTCAACTAGTTCTAGTTGTAAGTAGCTTCTCACTATAAAGCTGTTTTTTGAAATTTCCTTTAACTTTGCCAAAATTAGAACTGGTTGAAAAATCGTAGTAACATTTCATGGGGACATTTTTTTTGCTCAAAACTTGTATTCAGATGCATAATTTTTTAAAACAATTAACTAGCTTTATAAACTAGTAGAAAAAATGTGAAATTTTCTTTGAAAAATGTCCAATGGCTATAGCCAAAATGAACCAATCTACCTGAAATTTCTCCTCTTCAGTAAGGTTTTTTTTTTTTTTTGGTAATTATATTGTGGAAAGTTTGAGGGTAATTAGGCAATGGATCAATCAGATCAGAAAGTTTGGAAAACACAAAATCAGAAGAAAAATCTCCTACCTTTTTTATGCCAGGTCATAACAGGAAAGCAGGCTTAGAAACTCTGGAGTTGGTATACTGTGTTGTCTTCCATGAGTTGAATCACTATTTTGGGAAAGTCTGAGGAGTTTATTTTGGAATTATTCCTTACATTGTGGTCAAACATATGAGAAGTTCATGGGACTAGACAAAATGTAGGAAGTGACTTCCTTAAATGATGTACTGGAGCTGACTGAAGATACAGGGTTGTAGTTATCCACAGCAGCAAGTTTCCATCCCTTATGTCACACTACTGCCAAAGAAGAGACTGGGTGATGCCAGGCTACAAGATGATGTGTAAATGTGCTCAAATTTCTGAAATCACTCTTATTTTATGGAAATGATATCGATCCCTCAGGCACTGCCTGGGAATGTTTACATGTCCCAAAGTCACTCATCAGTGGCCTATGAAATGTCTATACAATGCAAACTGATGACACACAGACACAACACCATTTTAACCACCACTAGTGTAGAGACAATGTTGGTGGGGATGTCACTCTATTATGATGCACAAGAAAAAGTGGCAACTGGGTACTGAGTGTCACAAAAATGCAGGGCTCTAAGGAATCGTAGTACTTGTATCCAAGACTGGCCTTTGTTATCCTGTTAGATCTAGGAAAAGATCAGTTTCCTGCTAGGGTGACCAGATGTCCCGACTTTATTGGGACAGTCCCAATATTTGGAGCTTTGTCTTATATAGACGCCTATAGCCCCCACCCCGTCCCAATTTTTCACACTTGCTATCTGGTTACCCTAGTTCCTGCACTCATTCCCAGGACTACAGTCGGCAGAGTTAAGAGAGTGTATGGGACCAAATGTAATTATCAAATGCAAAAAAGATTAAACTAAGCAAACAGAAGCCCCAGACTAACAGCCGCAACCTCTCCTCTCTGTCACTCGCTCTCACCTCCCTCTCTCACTTTCACCAGGCTGGGACTGGGGGTTGGGGTGCGGGCTCTGGGCTGGGGCCAAGGGGTTTGGAGTGTGGGAGGGGCTCTGGCCTGAGCTTGGGGCAGGGGGTTGGGGTGCAGGAGGGGTTTCATGGTGCGGGCTTTGGGAGAGAGTTTGGATGCAGGAGGGGGCTTAGGGCTGGGGCAGGAGGTTGGGGTGCAGGAGGGTGTACAGGGTGCTTGGTCTGGGAGAGGGCTTGGGCAGCGGGTTGGGGTGCAGGGTGCGGGCTCTGTGAGGGGGTGGGGCAGGGGTTAGGGTGCAGGAGGGGGTGCAGGGTGTAGGCTCTGGGAGGGGGTTGGGGCATGTTTTTTAGGATGCAGGAATAAATGCCTATTTATACATACAGGGAAAGCAGAAAGAGGACAGAAAGAGTTTCAAGGTGAGGGAATTGTGAGGGGAAAGTGGAGGAGCTGGAAATGGAGAATAAATGACTAACCTCCGATCTTCCTCCACTTTCCCTTTTGACCCACTCTCCTGTTGGTCACCTTCCTTGCTCCTGCCCTCACAATTCCCTTGCCTTGAAACTCTCTTGTCCTCTTACTGCTTTCCCTATGTGTACAAAGAGCAATTTATTCCCCCATCCTAAAAAACAACCCCTCACCCTGGTGACTGAAAAGAAGGGATGTGGAAAAGGAAGGAATGAGGACAGGAAGAATGTCCAATCTTCCTGCAGTCAACAAGAATCTGGATGGAGAGGGTGAGTGGTGGTGGAGAGTTTAAGGAGGGAATGAAAACTGGCAGACAAGTGCTGGGGTTTTGAGGTAGGAGAAATAGGACTGTTGGGTGAGAAAGATGACACAACTGGAGAAGAAGAGGGCAATCTTATACACTAAAAATATCCTAGGTCTCCATTTTGTTTTGGAAGGCAATCAGGCCAGAGGAATTGGATCTGAAGTGTAAGCCAGGGCTGGGATCTGGTAGGAAAAAATGAGTTGAGACTGGAGAAGATGGTAGAGTAAAGGGTATTGATGAGACTCAATATTACCTCTAATTTGTTCTTCTCAGTGGTTTGTGTTGTCTTTTGGGGTTTTGTCAATGATCTGAGGAACATTTGAGTTTGGGTTGAGATGTTCACTCTGTTGTTCTGTAGCTGAGCATTGCTCAGACCTGCTGCTATGTGGGAATGGAAAGTATTACCGGGTTTTCCATTTCTGGTACACAGAGTGCCTGCTGCTTTAGTTGACATAGCACCAGAAATGGAGTGCCCTTTTTCATATCTTGATAGCCAAAGAGAAATTGCCTTACAGTCTTTATGAGAGTTCCTAATTTTTGCAGAACTGCAAATATGGGATTTTTGTTGGGATTTTGTCCCATTCATGAAGTTTGCATTTAGAGTTTGGCTACAGACTTTGCTCCTATATAGAATTCTGAGTAATGTTAGGCTACCAAGTGTTTTAGTAGCCCAATTTGTGTGTACAGGGGAGGAAGGAGAGGGCACACAGAGCCCACCACACTCTTTCCTGAAGTGTATGTTTGCCCTTTTGAAGTTTTGTGATGCCCACTCCAAGTATTCAAAAAGTGTAAATCTGCCACTCCAAAAAATCGTGAGGTCATAAAATTACGAGATTTTAAAAAATCAACAAAAATTGGGTTCTTTTCATTAACCATCTGGCTTTTGAGTCTTTTGGAGTCACATTTTCTCTGCAACCAGAGGAGCTAAAAATTACTTTTTAAAAAATGAAAACTGAGAATCCGTTACAATCACAATTCCAGGAACTGATGCTTCAAGAAAAACAAGTGTCACAGTAGTCGCCATGAAACTGCAAGTTAGCAAGACTGGTGATGCCAGGTTGAGAAGCGAGTAGTTTGCAACATGTTCTAGAACTTGTACCTGGAATTTAAAATTTTAATTAGTTTAGTAATATTTGGGGCTTGTTGTGCAGCTCTGAATCCCACCACTATTCCAGACTGCATCAGAGAGGGTATAGAGGCCTGATTCTCTCCTCCCTGCATTTTTTGGGGGGAAGGGTGGGGAGCTGGTACCACTGATTCCCCAGTTCCCTGCATCCTGGGCAAGAGAGCGTGTAGCTCTGATTCCCCTCCCTTGCATCCTAAAGGCAGGTGGGATGATCGTTTAGCTGATTCCCACTTGTACCCTGGTGGTAACCCTGATTCCCCCACCCTCCCCGCTCCTTGGGGGCGGAGCCAGAGCTCTGATCCCACCCTGGAGACTGGCTACAGCGCCGACCTGATCCTCTCTGTCTCTGTACCTGGGGGGCGGGGCCTAAAGCCCTGATTCCGTCTCCCTGCCGCCGGGTAGAGGTGGAGCTAGTAGAACCCGAGTCACGTGTTGTTGATGACACGTGTCTCAGACACGGGGAGGAATGTGACGTTGACCAGGAAGTGACATTGAAGGTGGTGACGTGTACGAGGTCATATAAGACGTTGGCTCGGCGCTGTCGTCGGCTGTGGGGGGCCGGAAGTGGTTAGGGGGGAGTCGCCTCTGGAGTGAAGCCTCCTCAGCTGGGAGGTCTGGGGCCCGTCTCGCCGCCGGAGCCAGCCCCAGGCAGACATGGATTTCCGAGAGATCCTGATGGTGGCGTCTGAGCAGCAGGGGCTGAGCGGGGTGTCGGTGAGAGCCCGGAGGGGGGCAGGGGAAGGCCGCGGGGGGGCGCTGAGGAGGAAAACCCCGGGGGAGGCTTTCGTGAGAGCTGGGGGGGACCTGAGCTGGTAGGTGGGGCGAGTCGAGGGGGGTGAGCTGGGAAGTGCAGGGGGCCACGGGCTGGCCTGGGTCGGGGGGGTGCGGGGGGCCTCGGGCCGAGCCGAGCCTTTGATGTCACTGCCAGCCAAGAGTCTGTTGTCAATTCCCTGGAGCAGCGCGGCGGGGGCCTTTCCAGCCCCGGTTCCCAGCGCTGCGGGAGCGGAGTGGGCTTGTCCTCCGCCTGCTCTGTCCGGCGGCCCGGAATGAGACGCGCATTCCGGTGAAATGTTTGCAGGGAGCTGCAGTTACTGGGGTCCAGGTGGGATCATCCTTTGCGTTTAAAATAGAGTTGACGTTTGTTTCCAGTGTGGGACGAAAAGGCAGAAAGAAAGACCGTCCGGGAGCAGCGCACTTCCTAAGCAGCCCCAGATCTTTTCTAGCTTTGATCGCTGTGAAATGAAGGAGGCAGCTGTGGCAGGTGGAAAAGTACAGTGTGCTGGGATTAATTTCTTTTTTTCTATGTAAAACATTTAAAGCCAAATTAACGTCAGCCTTTGTTCGCTTTTACAACAAACAGAATAAAATCAGTTTTATGTGGAATTAATGTAGATTTGTGCATAAAATAAGCCAATTAACTGGTGTATGTGAAATCTGAAAGCAGGTAGGAGCAAGTAGCTTGATGGTTTGGATTTCCTGCTCCTGTCTCTGCTACCCTTGACTGGCAAGGGCTGAAATTACTTCTAACACAGTGTATCTGTTTCGCGAGGGTAAGGAACTTTTCTCATTTTCCAGCAGTGATCACTTCAGCTAGTTAAACAAATTTACTGTTGATAAATATGTAGCGGTCTTGTCCATTCTTCAGTCAGAGCTTTGAGGTTCTGTTTCCCTGGTGACATTTGATATCTTCACTTATCTTGGTGTAGATCTTGGGGTAGGGTGGAGGCATTTGCCTTTTGGTATTAGTGATGAATCAGCAATTGCAGAACCTTTAACTTTTGTCTTGACAGGTAATTCATTTGCCTGTATGTTGTATTCTATCCCTAACACTTGATCTGTTTCTGTCTTGTAGTAGTTAGATGTCTTGCACCTTTTAAAATTACACGTCTACTCAGTTTTCTCCTGCGGTTTTAATAGAATACTTGTATTTGCTTCCTATCTTAAATAGTTGCGTGTTGTTACTATGCACTGTTGAAACAGCTCTCATTTCCAATCAGAGGTTCTCTACTATTCAAGGGCCCAGTCCTGCTCCTTTTAATAGGTGTTTAGCCATAGCCATTGTCTTCAAAGGAAGCTGGATTAGCAGGATTTACTTGCATGGTTAACTTAATTGTAGAGTGGAAAAATGCATTTCAGGTGTAGAGGAGTTGAGGCTTCCTTGTGTCCCTGTGCTGATATAAGTGAAATTAGTGCAACTTCTGCTTGTAGGCAAGGCCATCTGTGTAGTGTGGAGGGGCTTAGGAAGGGTTGCTGTTCTCAGTGAGGTGTGCAGTGGGGGGAACTCTGCCATGTGGTCTTTAGTTGTAGCTGCCAAGGTATAGGAGAGGCTATTTCTTGTGGGCTTCTGAAGATAGACATCTAAGGCACCCCTACCTGCTGTTGACTTCAAATGTAAGGGACACTGTGGTTTAGTGTGGTCTAGCAGAATAATTCCGCAGAATAATTCCGGATTATAGAATTTGCACATGCTATTGTCAGTTCTTTGCAAACCAGCAGGACAGTTAAGAACATTTTGTTCTATTTTTTTCTTTTAGAAAAACATAAGAAAGTATGTGAAGAAAATATTGAAGTTGTGCAACTAAGGACTCATACTATGGAAAGTCAATTAAGTTATGGTTTCATATGCTAGGTAACTCTCCCTTGTCTGTGTATTCTCTGCAATATCATCTTTAATGATCACATACACTGTATGCAATTTAATAAATTTTTCTATAACCTTAGATACACAGAAATACAAGATGTTTGTGTATGCCTGAGTTTATGAAAGCCATTTGTATGAAAGGTATACAGTAAACCATATTTTTGCATCATACCATTATGTTAAATGTACCATACAGAGTAATTAGCAAAACTTCCTGACATATAAAAACCACAAAATCACAGCTAGATTAGTGTCTTTCTTAAATGACTTATTCCCTGAATTTTACTCAAGGAAGGCTTATTTACTGTAAATAAGTTTTTAGTATGTGAGGTGTTAATGAAGACAATATGTTCCACTTCATGACAATGAAAAAAACCAGGATGCTGTGCATATGCATCTGATTTGTAGAAAAGTATATTTGTATTTTTTAGAACTAGTATGTGGTATTTAAGTTAGACTGTATTGTTGTGCATGCTCATTAGGGTCATAAAGTATGCAGCTTCACTGTAGCCTTTTCCTGACTTCTGCTTTAACCTTAATGTTCCTGCAACATAGCATTTTGAGTGGAATAAAGTCATTGGCAATGAGATTTTTAAAACTGGAAAACCAAAACTGGTTGCTTAATGTTGTCACCGAGGAAGTGCGGAAAGGCTGAGTATTTGAGATGGTCAATTTAAGGGCACTGGCAAGCTTGCTCTGCAGTCTTTCCCATCTATGTATATCATTCATTGACTTCAAGACTTTAGATGGCTCTGGGGTGGAGCTGGGGATGAGGGTCTTGGGATACAAGAGGGGGATCTGAGGTTGAGGGGTTTGGAGAGCAGGAGGAGGATCAGGGCTGTGGCAGGGGATCGGGGCACCGGGGGAGGGGGCTCAGAGGTGCAGGTTCCCAGTGACGCTTACCGCAAGGAGTTCCTGGAAGCATGTTCCCACTCCTGCTCCGAGGCGCAGCCAGGCACCTCTGCAGGTGCCATCTCTGCAGCTCCTGTTGGCTGGGAACTGCGGCCAGTGGGAGCTGCAGGGGCGGTGGCTGCGAACGGGACAGCACGCAGAGCCGCCTGGCCAAGCCTCCACATACTACTTAGGAGCCGGAGGGGGGATCATGCCGGCTGCTTCCTGGGAGCTGTGCGGAGCAGGGCAGACCCCTGACTCCATTCCCCGGCGGGAGCTGAGGGCCGGATTCAATGGTCTGACAGGCCGGATGTGGCCTTCGGGCTGTAGTTTGCCCACCCCTGATCTAGAGCCTCTGAATCCCAGACTTTTGAACTCCAGGCAACAATTCAGAGAGGAGGGGCTGTAATAGGGTCTAGCATAGAAACAGCTTGGCTCCAATTTGGGCCATAAATGGCTATTTTCGGAGGAGCAATTAGGGTGGGAGTCTTCCTTGGAACTGGAACAAAAACACTACTTTCAAGTTCATTAGCCAGAACATTTGATCAGTCATTCAACATCCTTTTCTGGCTGCATAACTGGTATTGGTTCTACCTATATGTTCGAATTTAAATGTGCTTTTAGTAGAAAAGGTTTATAATTGCTTCATCCCATTAAGTCTCTAAGGAGTTGCCCTTTGCTAGAAGCCAAAGTGGTGTTCTCCATCACTTATTTATATAAAAGGTTTTCTGTGTGAAAGTTCACTAAACTTGTCATTATCAAAAGAAAAATACTTTTTTCAAAGGAAATTAAGCACTTTTGTCAATAATGTTTAGTTAAAAACAGTGATAGTATAACAAATTACAGCTCCTGTTTGCCAGCTAATGCTGCTACATGAATGGTGGGTAGATGGTCATCAAAAGTCTTCAGACCCCAGATTGAAATCCACTGACAAGGGAGATCTCTCCTACTTCTGATGAAGGGCCAATCCTTATTATAGAGAATTTATAAAACACAGCAATTAGAAACCTGAAAGAGAATAGGACTTAAATCTCATGGAGGTCACCAAGAACTGAAACAACTTTCCTGTAGACCTGCACTGATTGAAGAGATGATATTTTTTGGTAAACCACACTTAAATATATGATAAGTGAATACATTGAGCCATGTGGACTAATGCTGATGGATTTAAATGACTGCAGTGCAAGTTAAATGAAGAAGTAGCTGCCGGCAGAATTTGCAGATACATGGATGTCAGTAACATGGTTTATTGTACATCATTATAAAAGCCC
The DNA here is from genome assembly GCF_025201925.1 of Gopherus flavomarginatus. Classification (NCBI taxonomy): domain Eukaryota; kingdom Metazoa; phylum Chordata; order Testudines; family Testudinidae; genus Gopherus; species Gopherus flavomarginatus. The sequence continues at coordinate 53,418,355 of NC_066621.1, forward strand.
CTTCCCTATAAAATTTATTTCTATGGCTGAGAAGTAGCACCAATGCACAAACAGCTATGAACAGGGGAAGCCAACAGAGCTTATAACCCAAAGTGTATACTTGAAAAAGGCTGTGAGCAGCTGAAGAGAAAAGACCTTCTGGTGCTCATTGGAATGTGTATTACCTCCTCTCATGGGCAGTGGAAACTTTGGGCATGTTATTTCTGCATATGAAATATGAAGATGGGACCTGATGTAGAGTAAAAACATGACATGCCTACCCACAATCAGTCCACACTTAGCGCTGGTCTGTTCTAGGGGCAGGGATTGACTTAAGATACACAACTTCAGCTACAATAGAGTACTGGAGTCAACACGCAGGTGCTCGGGGATCGATTAATCGACTCCTGATAGATCAATTGTTACCTGCTGAACCGGTGGGTAGTGTAGACCTGCCCATACAGGGTTCATGTAACTGTGTCTCACCTCATAAACCAGAGCCTAGAAATAGCATCCTATTAGACCGGTGGTTCTTAACCTGGGGTGCATGATTCCCTTTCTGGGGGGTGTGAGACATGCCAGATATTTTTAGAAGGTAAATCATCGAAAACACAAATTAAGCACAGGTGCCTAAGTACAACTACTTTGTTTCATCAAACCTATGTATTTATTAACATACATTTTTAACCATTACTGTAATATACAAACAAAAAATATATCTAAGTTTAAAGAACTGACCTACTTCAATTATTTTTGATAAAGGGTGCGAAAACATATTTTGATTTTTGATAAGGAGTGCGAGCACATATTTTGAGAACCAAAGGGGTGCAGGCTGCAGTAAAGATTAAGAACCACTGTATTCAACCAACTTCCGTATGACAATGGGCAAGCCATAGAATGTGATATAAAATGCCGGTCTGGACTGAAGATTTTTGTTTTATTCTGAGCTTGATTTGCTTTCATAACTGAGCTTTAGGGTCCGGCAGAGTTTGTGACCAAAATGTACGTAGGGATCTGACTTTTCATTTTTTTTTTGATTAATCTCTATTGCTATGTAGAAGACACAAGGGGAAATGACTATATGGGAGGGAACAGTGAAACTTGCTATTGATAAATGTTGTCAAATGCATAAGCAGAAAAATATTTTTCTGTGATCATTTTTAGCTACTGTAATCTTTGGTTTTATGAAAATAACATGTATAAAATGTTCAGACTGATTTTTTTAGTTGTCCCTGTAAGTAAAGACATGCAAGATTCTGTTCAAGGAAATTTTCCAAATGAACATCAACTTTGAGGTTTTTGAATAGTTACCTCAGTAGTTCTCAGCCATGAGTACATGTACCCCTGGGGGTACACACAGGTTTACCAGTAGGGGTTGGCTGGCTGTGGGCAAAATTCAGGGAGGATGAGGTAAAAATTTGCATCCTCTGAGCATGAAGGAGCCTCGGAGGAGGATGGTGGGGAAGAGAATATCTTCTAACGATAAAGCTCATTAGTGGGATGAATAATTTTTTCAGTACTTTAAGGCACACAATGTACAGTTGAGGAAAGGTGCTTCCAGTGCCCAGAAGATGAGCCTTGAAAATGTATCTTGTATTTTGTGAGAAAGCAAAGCCAATGTGGTACACTTCAGCAATATTTAGCCATGGAGTTGATATCAGTTGCTACCCTGAGAGATAATCAGTGTTTACAGTTTGAGAAGCACACTGTTCCAGAATAGCTTGACCTGCTCTTTTCTAAAGGCTGTTTTTCCATTCCTTTGGCAAACTTTCTGATAACCGTGTGAAACTTGATTGGTGTAGCTGCTGCTTACTTGGTAAAAAGTAGAATGTTCATGCTTATCTTGTCTGTCATTCCAGGAAACTGATGTTGGAGTAGCTCACAGTTTAGAATAATCATTGTGTGGATGGTTCTGGAACAGCTCTGTGCTTCAGACCAAGTGTTCATTTTTTAAATAGAGCTAAACTTATAAATCTGTTCTGGTTACTCATTTCACAATGTGTACAAACAGAGTTTGAAAAAAATACTTTTTGGAGCAGAACTAGTGATTCATAACATGAGAAATACTGTAAATAATTTGTGGTGTTTGGTAGCTGCATCTTCAAGATCAAATAGAAATGATATTTAGAAAGCTTCCTTGACTGGAAAAAACTCATTTTAAAAATATTACTATATACTCTTGTACAAGTTCCCACACAAAGGATGTTGAGAGGAATTGCTTGTAATGCCGCTTATTCACCAGAAAGCAGTGTATTTTGCTGCATTGTAATACAGTGCTCAAAAATGCTTCTCTAACCCTTAATTTCTTTATAAGCCTTTCTAATGTGATAGATCTTTCTGCATTTGGCCTGGCTATATGTAAAGCATTTTTTGCCAAGAGGTTCTCTTGTACAGAGCTCTTAAACAAAATTTCTGTTTTGTACATTTATTATTTTTTAAAATCATTTGTAGAAATTGAATGATAAATTTTGAACTCTGAATTTACTGTTGGTGAAATGTGTTATCAGCTTTAGGAATGAAATCATCCACAGAGCAATAATATAACAGGTAGTAGCAGTGCAGGGTTCTCTAAATTGCTCACCAGTGTGTGTCGACCTTGTTCTGGAAGGATCTCTTCTAAGAATGAGAGGGTAGTCCAGTCTTTGTCCTTTCAGTCTGAAACTGTCAACAAAAAGATCAGTCTTGATCTGATCCTCTACCCTGATATAACACGGGTTCGATATAACACGGTAACCCCAGGGCTCCGGCAGCGGGGCTCAGGCGGCGCTTTAAAGGGCCCGGGGCTCCGACTGCTGCAGGGAGCCCTGGGCCCTTTAAATCACCTCTGAAGCCCAGCTGCTGCTACCCCCAGGGCTCTGGCAGCAGGGCTCGAGTGGCGATTTAAAGGCCCTGGGGCTCCGGCTGCTCCCGGAACTGTTTAGTTCCCCGGACATTTTATTTTGTACCCAACAGGAAAGGTGAACTACTAACAAAACTGCTATTGGTGCCTTTAAAATTAAGGGCCCAACCTTTGAAATCTTTACTTTCTCTAGTTGTCATTACTAAGATGATTAGTCCCACTGATTTCAGTTGCAAGTGCAAAGGATTGTTGTGTGTATGAGTTAAGAGCTACTCAAAGGAGTAAGAGGTTTGCAGGAAGTCCTCAGATTGTGAAGATACATTTTATGCATAGACATATCTATCAGTAGATACATTCAGGTTGTAGAAAGCTCGTAAACTTGATGTTGAATGTCAGGTTTTGCTACTGAAATGAGATTGTGGTTTTTTTTAGTTTTGCTTTAGCAATTTCAGGAATTACTAAAAGGCAACTTTTAAACAGCTGCTACAGGAGCCTTGCAGCTGGTGTTCTAAGAACCAGTTTTGGCTTAATGCTTAGTAGAAATAATCCTCTGAACCTTGAATCTTAGTAAACATATTTGTTTTAACACATGCTCATATTTTTATATAAAACACTCAAAGCATTTGTGTTGGTATGTTGCTATCTTCATCAGAAATTAGAGCTAAAAAACTCCAATTGGCCATATACTTAAGTCTGAGTAAAATTACAGCTAACCAGTTTTTCTACCTCCTAGGTATTTGGCCATAGGTTTCTTTTTCCAGATGTTACCCAGTACAATGATTTCCTAAATTAAGTGTCTTGGTGGTGGTTTTTGTTGAATGAGACTAGCCACCCCCCAGTGATGATGTGTTTCAGCATGCTGCCAGCTGTAGAAATACTTAGTTTCATATATGGCAGGATTTCAGCTCACTTCCCCAGGCAATTCTTTCAAATGAGGGAAATCTCAAAATTTTACAGAGTGATTTTGTTTCACCTAGCAGTCCAGTTAGCTAATGGCTTTTGCTTATTAGCAGAAAGGAAGATATACACTCTCTAAAATTACCTTTCTTTTCTTTCGGTTCTCCCAGCTGCTTTTGGATTTAACTGATTTCCCCTATTTCAGTTAGCTTATCTATTGTCACCTTTGTTTCCTTCTTTAACCCTTTTTAGTTTGAAGTGTGTCCCTTATATAAGGGAAGAAGTTCCAGTAATTCCCTAGTTTCTCCTTTTTACTTCTTCCACTCCTTGTAAGTTCTGTGTGATAGTAACCCGTAAGCCTCAAACTAAAATAACATCAGTTTCACACCTTTAATTATGTCAGAACAGATCTTTGTGTGGTCACACATTTTGGATTAAGAGTATCCTATTTGGATGTAATGTAAATTGATTTTTTACCAAATTAAATTATATCCAAAGAAATTACTCTTAATCTGACAGTAGGGTCCACACACAGACTTGCATCGAAAATAACTAATCGTATAAAATAAAGCCAACATAGTTTGTATGCAGGCAGACAAGGAAGGCTGGACGAAGCCTGTAAACTCTTTCGATCTGGAAAGAGGGAGTCCTCCAAGAGTGAGGTGTATTACCTCACTCTCCAGACAAAGGCTCGTGTGTTGTGTGTGGTACTCCTTTCCCCTACTGAGTGTAGAGCTGCATCTGGGCCCATTCTAATGGCTGTTTCTACTAGACCACTGGTGTAGCTATTGCACATGTTGTCAGTCTCCCTCCTTTTCTCACTTTTTTTCCTCTTCATCCCTTCTGATTTTCTTCTGTCTTCTCTTTTGGTCCATTTCCTCCTTTCTGGTTCCTTATCCATTTTATGCCTAGAATGCCGCCTTTTGTACATAGGGCCTGTTCCTGTGCAATGCTGAGCTGCCTCATTTCTTGTTGGAAGTCTGTTGCTTAATGAATATTGCCTTTCATCATTAACATATTTAAAGCCAGATAAATCCCTGTTACTAAGGCTTCGTCTACACTAGCACTTTTGTCAGCAAAACTTTTGTCAGTCGGGTCTGAAAAAACACACTCGTGACTGACATACATTTCACCGACAAAAGCACCAGCGTGACCAGCGCGATGTTGGCAGGCGAGTGGCAGTGGCGCAGGTGCAGTGGTACAGTTTTCTGTAGTGTAGACAGCCTAAACTTCTCATTGATTGTGATTTTCCCATTTAATAAAAACAGCTATATATATTAAAACCTTTGTTTTCTTCTGACCAATTTGCTTTCTCTTTGCAGAAAAGATACAGTTTGGCAGTAGGCCCTCCCAAAAAAGATCCAAAAGTCAAAGGTGTCCATTCTGCAGCAGTGCAAGCTTTTCTGAGACGGAAAGAAGAAGAAATTAGGGAAAAAGGTACTTGTTAAAGTTGTTCTGAGTATTCCCTACTGGAGGAGAACTTCTTCAGTGACTCTCTCTTTGGGACATTTTTACCCTACTCCTTACGTGCCTTTGAATATCATTGTTATAGGTCCCCATTCTTTGGAATGTCCTTTCGTAATTGCTGTGGAGTCAGAACCCACTATAGAGCAGTGATCCTCAGGGCTGCGCACATTCTCCTTTGTGAATCCAAATGTTTGCTCAGCAGCACTTACGCATTTACTGTCAAAGCAGCCAGAAAGGACTAATAGCATGAACCAGGAGTGGGCACAAGGAATTGTTCTGAACTTTTGTACAGCTTTTAATATTGAAAAAACTGTATTTAAGTGTCTAAAAGTGACACAAAGCCAGGATTCCTGTCTTTACATCACAACATTGTGCCTTTAAAAATTAGACACTTTAACCCCATCTGGACTAATTTTAAATCTTTTGGCTATAGACTTGATTCAGACCATTGGTGTTTTAAAGTTGTGTGTATGTTCCCTATAGTTGTTGTTGTTCAGACTGACGGTAGCCATGTTCTTCATAATATTTACTTAATCCCTCTAGAATTCTTCATCTCCAGAAATTTAGATTAGAGGTAACTGAAAAATCTTTTCCTGATATTCTTTTACAGAACTAGAGGCAAAAAGGAAGAAGGAGAAACTTCTAGCTAAGCGTATTGAACTGAAACATGATCGAAAAGCAAGAGCTATGGCTTCACGGACAAAGGACAACTTCTATGGCTATAATGGCATTCCTATTGAAGAGAAGCCTAAAAAGAGGCAGACTTGTGAAAATGTCAGTCGATGCACAGATGCAGAATATATGACAGAAGATGAGGAAGAGCAATTTGAATACAGTCAGACTGAATCTGAGCATGAACCAGAGGAATATGAGGAGAAACCATCCAAAGCTGCAGTGAAACCAAAGGCACCTCCCAAAAGTGCTTCTACCCCTATGAACTTTGTAGATCTTCTGAGGCTGGCTGAAAAAAAACAGTATGAACCAGTAGAAATAAAAGTAGTTAAAAAGACAGAAGAAAGGCCAAGAACAGCAGAAGAATTGAGAGAAAAAGAATTTTTGGACCGGAAAAACAAAAAAGGGGAAATCCAGAAAGAGAAAAAAAAACCTGAAAAAGAGATTAAGAATGTAACTGCATCAAGTTCTTCAAATAAAGTGTTTTCTCATAAAGAGTTTATAAATGCAAAACTTAGCAAAAACTCAGTGGATAAATGTTCCTCTTCAAAAGGCAGTTTCCCTTCTCAGTGTGGTCCTGATAAGAAATCCAGTCGACCTGTGTTTAGCGACAAACATGCAAGGTCGTCATCTTCCTCCAAATACAGTCAAGCGGAAAAAGCAAAAGTTACACAAAATGAATCTTTAAAAAGCTCATCAAGTGGCATCCATAGTAGATCTTCAGTCAATGGAGTAGGAAAATTTGGGTCAGGCACACATACACCAAGCTCAAAAGCACCCACTAATGGGGCTCAGAAACTACAATCTGCTAAAGAACCTAGTCTGAAAAAATCTACTTCTCTGCATACAAAACTGGGTAGTGCAACACCTCCTCAGCATGAAATTGTTAAAAATTCCAGCTCTGGGCGACCGGGAAGCAGTGTGGGAGTGGGCAGGCCCGGGCGGCTGGGGACCAGTGCAGGAACGGGTAGGCCGGCCAGCAGTGCGGGGACGGGCGGGCCCGGGCGGCCGGCCAGCAGTGCGGGGACGGGCGGGCCCGGGCGGCCGGCCAGCAGTGCGGGGACGGGCGGGCCCGGGCGGCCGGCCAGCAGTGCGGGGACGGGCGGGCCCGGGCGGCCGGCCAGCAGTGCGGGGACGGGCGGGCCCGGGCGGCCGGCCAGCAGTGCGGGGACGGGCGGGCCCGGGCGGCCGGCCAGCAGTGCGGGGACGGGCGGGCCCGGGCGGCCGGCCAGCAGTGCGGGGACGGGCGGGCCCGGGCGGCCGGCCAGCAGTGCGGGGACGGGCGGGCCCGGGCGGCCGGCCAGCAGTGCGGGGACGGGCGGGCCCGGGCGGCCGGCCAGCAGTGCGGGGACCGGCGGGCCCGGGCGGCCGGCCAGCAGTGCGGGGACCGGCAGGCCGGGGAGCAGTGCGGGGATGAATGGACCTGGGCGGCCGGGGAGCAGTACGGGGATGGGTGGACCTGGGCGGCCGGGGAGCAGTACGGGGATGGGTAGACCTGGGCGGCCGGGGAGCAGTGTGGAAATGGGTGAGCCTGGACGGCCGAGAAGCAGTGTGAGGGCAGGACCTGGAAAGTCAGTCAGTTCAAGCGTGGGACCTGGGCGACCAGGCAGCAGCTCAGTTGCACCTCCAAAACCTAAGTGCACTGTTGTATCAGAAACAATCTCATCTAAAAATCTAGTCTCCAGACCAATTAATGTACCAATGAATGGAACAAGACCTTCTCCAGGGCATAGACCAGTGTTTCATCCACAAGGTATGCTGTTTTCAGCAAATATTGTTTTGTGTTATAAATATGTTTCATGCATTACTTGTTCCACATTTCTGTGGTTGAAGTTGATCGGAATTGCCAGTGAATTGTAGATACACTTAGAAAAATCTATCTGATAGCCAGAGTTGCATTCTGAAGAGTGCCACTAAAAATAGCAGTATGACTTTTTCTCTCCCCTTGCCACTCATTGCAATATTTCTTTCCTTTTCACCTAACATTTACACCTAAGAAAATAAGATCCTTAGGTAGGTGAGGTCTTTTCCAGGGAAAGAGAGAGAACAAAATTAAAAAATAGAAAGGAAGGAGGGAGGAGTACAACTAATAAAAAAAAAATGTAATTAGCTCTTTTCAGGTAACTTTTATAAACACGAGCTGCTTTTTAAGGATAGGTGTGTGAGTGGCAAAGGGGGGGAGAAATGAAGGATTCCTGAGGTCCAGGTGCCATTTAAAATTGTGATTAATTAAATTTTAATAGTGCCTTCTGTTTAAGGATTTCAAAGCACTTCATAAAGATTAGGCCCCACAACAAATCTGTGAAGTATGCGTAGTAAGTGTTGTCTGGATTTACTGTACCTTTTTGGCATGGGGAAGTGAAGTTTAAAAAATAAATTTCTTTGTAGTTGTAAATAGGATAGCACTTTTGCAAACCAGTATATTTGAAATTCCATGGTTGAACAAGTATGCAGGCATACATTTACCTTTCATTCTGGCAGTTCCTCTGGGATGCAGTTGACTATAATGATGGGAAACTTGGCTTGTACGTGGAGCTTAGAGGAAATATTTCCTCTTGCTGAGATGCTTGGAATGTCCAAATCAGTTTTTTTTTTTTAAAACTTGCGGCCCAGAGCTGCAAATTGTACTCCAAATCATAGGTATACCTGCACAGAGTCCAGTGAAATCATTTATTTATCAAGGAGAAATAAAAGGAGAGAAGTAGTGGGGAGGAGCATAAATCAAAAAATTAATAAAAATAATAATTTCAGTAGTGAAGATTATTTTGTGACAAATGGGTTACAGAAGTTGTAAATATTTTTACTCTTTCTGTTTAGGTCTTCCAAGGCCTTCTCTTCCACCTATAAGTTATAAAAGGCAAATAGAAGATGATGAAGAATATGATTCTGAAATGGATGATTTCATTGATGATGAAGGGCAACCCCAGGAAGAAATATCAAAACATATTCGAGAAATATTTGGCTATGATCGGAATAAGTAAGAGAAATTGATTAATTTTGTTTGACTAGCTCTTTTCTTCTGAAACTGTAAATTGTTAAACACTTTAGGGGAATTCTTTATTAGAGCTTCTTCTAACAGGCTAGAACTGATCACAGAACTAAAAATTAATGGTAGCTTAGTTGCAAGTGATCATTACTTGATCACATTTAAAATGTGCAAACAGAAGAAAGTCCAAACCAGTAGTATATATGTACTTTATGCTTTAACAGAGCCAGCTTTACAAAGCTAAAAAAAATTATGAGCCAAATCAGCTGGAAAGAAGAATTTAATCAGAAAAAATGTGAATGATAATTGAGGATCATTTAAAAATATCTTACTAAATGCTCCAAAATCCACAATCCACCAACTGAGGTGGAAGGTCATGGTGGTTAAAAAAACCAATTTGATTTAGAAAGGAAGTGAAGGCAACTATATATATATATATATATATATAACATTATATATATAACAAATGGAAGAAAGGAGATGTTGACAATGATGAATATAAATTGAAAGGTAGGAATTACAGAAAATTGATAATGAAAGCAAAGGAAGACAAGGAAAAATCTGTAGCCAGCAGAATTAAGGACAATAAGAAGGACTTTTTAAAATACTTTGAAAACAAAAAGAATCCTGAAAATGTTGTTGGTCTGTTACTAGATGGAAATGGTAGAATTATCAATAATCAGAAAAGACAGAAGGGTTCAATAATATTCTTGTTCTGTATTTGGGGGGGAAACATGATATCATCTAATCACATGGTGATTATGCGCTTTCCATTCCACAAGTATTTCTGGAAGGTGTTAAACAGAAGCTACTAAAGTTAGACATTTTTTAATCATCAGGTCCAGATAACTAGCATCCAAGATTTTTTTTAAAAAGCTTGCTAAGGAGCTCACTGGACTGTTAATGTTGATTTTCAGTAACTCTGAGAGCACTGGGGAAGTTCCAGAAGATGAGGAGAAAGCTGCTGATGTGTCAAGTTTTAAAAAGGGTAAATGGGATGTCCTGGGTAGTTATAGGCCTGGCAGTCTGATGCGAGTCCCAGGCAAGATACTGGAGTGGGTGATATGGGTCTCGATTAACAAACACTTAAAGGAGGGAATGCAATTATGCAAATCAACATGGCTTTATGGGAGATAGATCAAACTGACTTGATATCTCTTTTTTTCTTGAGATTACATGTTTGGTTGATAAAAGTAATAGTGTTGCATAATAAATTTAGACTTATCTAAGGTATTTGACTTGGTACTACATGACATTTTGGTTAAAAAACTAGAATGATATAAAGTTTTGTAGTAATGAGACATAAATTACAAAATTATCAATTCTTTGAGTTGCTGTATGTGATAACGGACAATACGTATTTCCAGCCCTGTGGTATTTAATGCTTTCTATGGAAGCCTGTAGTATTTCACAGTCTCTTCTAAATATTTATGCTCTATATTCAACATATAGTATCTTGTTGCTCAAGTGTAAAAGCTCTGTAGCTAGCTCTTCAATTTGTGTTAACTGTTCTGTCGGAGGGTCAGACCTCTGATATATTTGTTTCATAGAGCAATTAACATATGCACACACTGACCCAGAAATGAAACCTTTTAATTGCCTTGTTTCATACTCTGCCTCCTTTCTTATGGTATTCACCTCTACTCCAATATAACGTGACCCGATATAGCACGAATTTGGATATAACACAGTAAGATTTTTTTGGCTCCCGAGGACAGCGTTATATCGGGGTAGAGGTGTATTTTTAAATGTAACGATATTTCAAAAACCTCAGTTTTTCTTGATAAAACAACATTTTCTTTAACAGTGTGGCAACCTTAATAGAGCTGCCATGTAAGCATAACCCACCGTATGAATTAATTAGTGTGAATAGTGTCAAGTGAACATTTTTGACCTGAAGATTTGTGAAGCAGAAGTGTTATCCTCTTCTGCTTGCAGTTGTTCTTTCACAGCTGTCTAACCTATCAGTATAGCTGTCATTAAAATATCATGACAGTTCAACCACAAGAGGTGACCCCCTCAGACTGTTGAATTGTGTGAAGGAGGAAGCAGATGCCTACTTTGTTTCTACTTGACTTTCGTTTGTCTTTTTTTATGGATGGGAAGGAAGGTGGGTAACTAAACAGTCCAACGGCCCAGGTGAGGAAAAGAGCAAAACTATTCAAATAAGACATTAAAAAAACCTGGCATATTGTCAGGAGCTTTTCTTTTACAGTGTTGGGCTAGAGGCTCAAAGACTAAATCATATGGATACATTTTTTGTTTTCTAATGAAGAATACTAGGAAGGATTTCAGCCTTTTCCATATTATGCTGTTATGGACACCTGGACCTTCAACAGCAGGTCTGGTATTGTTAGCACTGCAACAGAAACAAAACAGAATGAGCCGTGTCAGGTGTTCTGCATAGGACAGGACACGCTTTCTGTAATTCGTTATTGAACATGGGTTAACAAATACTCGGTTAAGTAAGTTAAAGTATGCTTATTATTCAGCGGGTTAAAACTTGAGTTTAATTTTTTGGAGAAATGTAATAAGGTATATATCAGGATAGTCTTTTTTATTTTAAAAAATCTTGCCTATTCTTAATTCAACCATATATACTAGTGTTGATTAGCTCTAATATTTGTTTCTCATTATATTGGATTAAATGTAAGTATTTTCTTTCAGATATAAAGATGAAAGTGATTATGCCTTACGTTACATGGAGAGCAGCTGGAAAGAGCAACAGAAAGAGGAAGCCAGGAGGTATGAATTAGATTTAAGTTTTGTTAGTAAGAATTTTCTTCTGCTTACTACTAGAACCTTTGTCATGCAGCTGAGTTAAAATGGACATTTTTCATATGAAATTTGGTCCTAAATATAAGCTTTGTGAAAACGAGCTTACATAAAACTTAAGGCCAAATGTCTTCCATAAGTGTCTTATAGTTCCAGTCAAAAAATGTTAACAAGCCTTGTGGTTTATCATTTAAATATTGTAGAATGTTGCTAATTCTTGAGAGCTGGGGAAAGGAATTGGCTAGTAAATGCATATATAAACATCGTCCAGACACAGAAATGCAAAATATAGTAATAATAAAATAATGAAAAATGAAGCAGATTTTTGAATTTCAGGCATAAATATCCAGGGCCGCTCTTTAGTGGCAATATATGACACAGGCCAACAGTCTGTAGTAGACCTTTATCATCTGCATTGTTTGAAGGTGAATGTGGTGCAGTTATAAAATCTACTCAGTGTTTTATCCGAACTACTGGGTACTGGGACTCAAACATAGAGACAGAGTTGCACAAGTTTCCTGTTTTCATTATTGGGCCTTTACGTTGTCCTTTAAAAGATGTGTTAAGTATTGCATACTTGCAACTTCTCACCAAGGTTGGCCAGTAGGTCTTGATTGCTTCCCCAGGTACAGCTACTCTTCCCACAAAGTTAGTCAACCTGCAATATGGAGTTACGGGGACCAACTGTCCAATTGATTACTTGAATGCTACACAGCAGCTGCTCTTCACCAGATTGTGTGATTGGGACCATGAAACAAGGGTTTTTTGGAGTTGATCACCTGGCTCCCTGTTAAACTGTTTTTGAAGGTTTAGATGCTCCCCTTAAAAGTCTAAGGAAAGAGTTGTATTAATTGTAAAGCACCTGTGCAAAATATCTTTTTCTCTCTACCCCAAAATGCTTTTAACCATATATCCCAGGCTTGTTGTGCATCCTTCAAGTGGAGAGAGATCTTTCTAACCCAACAAACCTAAAATTCTGGGTACCATGCAGCTTTTATTTGAAAAGAAAAATATTTTATGCCAAACTTCAATTATTTAAATACTTGGTGTATTTAATACTTCAAGTTAAACTCTAAATTTGGGTTAGTTACTTTTTCTACATGAAAAAAAGAGCAGGAGTTATACACATTAATGTCTCCTGGGTACCTGTATGTAAAGGATTTGGTATCTTCTCTTATTTGGCAGTTTGAGACTTGGTGTCCAAGAGGACCTAGAAGAGCTGAGACGTGAAGAGGAGGAATTGAAACGTAAGAGGCAGGCAAAGAAGCTGAGGACACGTTAACTGATTTACAGTGGTTTTGTTCTGTTTTTCTACTATCCTGGTCACTCCTTTGCCTCAATATTTCAGCTCCTCTTATACTATAACTTTAGTTTTTATTTGCTTATTGGTGAGCAAGAAAATATGTAAAGGGAGGAGAGGGCATAGAAAAACAAGGCTTTAGTTTGACCCTAAAATATTTATTTTTAATACTTGCCAGGGTTAATTTTTTACAAAAAGAAACTAATGCAGATTTTTGGAATAAAAGCTATTAATGAATGTTTCCATTGACTAAATTAGTTCAAAATGCAAGCAGAAATATTGACTGACTATGCACTGGCTTGCAAGATTTATGTGGGCCCATACACCAATAAATCAGACTTGCATTCTTCATTTGACATGTGGGGAAAAAAAAGATGAATGCCATTTATGTTAATTTTGAGAGATAAAAGTACTGCTTTGTGTCTTAAATCTCTTGGATTAGGATCCCTCAAAATATTGAAATATCATCTTCTGTTCAAAACAGCTTGGTTATAAATTTCAGCCATTGCCAGTAATGTTTAAAGCAATAAAATATGTTTTTCTGGTTTGAGAACCTTGTGTCTTGACAAAAATAGTAATTAAACAGAAGAACCTTTGATTTCTAAAAAAAAGCTTGTCATTTGTTATACCTTGCATTTAGCAGTGTGACCAAGTTTACATTGGCATTTTTTATGTCTGGAATGTCAATGCCAACTGGTTTCAGTAAAACACAAATAAACATTTTTCCTGGAAAACAGGAATTTGCAGTGTTTGTATATAACTAGTGCTTTTTAGCTCAAGCAAATGCTTAGGAATTTTTTTCTGCTCTGCAAATCTTAAAATTGATTTTACACTTTCATCTGTTTTTACACGTTGAGTGTACAGTATACTTTTATGTTTTCTCTTGTGTTAAAAATCAAGTTTTTTTTAAAATATGAAGCAGTTATTTATGCAAGCAGTTGCAAAGTCTGGAAGAGTACATTAGAAGGAAGTTGTGTGAAATACAGAATTTTCAGATTTTTTTTTTGATCAAGCCAAGATGCATTTGCAATTCCTCTGAGATATCAAATAACTTTGCAGTTGTCATGCTGAATTCAACTAGTGAATACTTCTGATTTAATTTTAGCGAACCAAAAATTTAAATGTAATGTGTATCAAGAGTTCCGCCCTCTATTTTAATGCCCATATTGCACCTTTATTTCAAGCTATGCACTACAAAGATAAGTTTCCTCTCAGTAAATAAGCATGTAAACAATAGGCACACGGTTCATCTAAATCTGCAGAGATTGCACTCTGGGTTCACAGCCCTAATCTAATGATGCATTACTTTTTATCCCGCATGCTACATAGTGTGTGGTCTCATCAAAGAGCCAGTATCACTACTCTACTCTGCTTCAAGCATTAGCTCTCCATTAGTAGTACTTCTGCCATTAGATACTTGAACTGTTGCTAACCTCTAATGCTACAAGCAGTTGGCAAAGTGTTACAAGGTTATTGGGGGTAAGTGGAAGAGACTGGCCAAGGAATAAGGAGGAGGAGGGAGAAGAGAAATTGCATGCAAAATGAATAGATACACTAGGAAGGAGGGAACTTAGCCTATCAGAAGGCATTTCTTGTCATTGCTGCCTCCAGAAACACCAATTCTGGCATCAAAGTGGAAGGACCAATATTGGCAGCAGGTGACCTGACTGACTCACTGTAAGGAAAAAAGGGGCATTGTCCCTATCATAAACTGTTTATGGCAGTGGTGAAGCATTCCATCTTTTCAACACATTTCTAAAAGGAATGAACCCTTTGGATAGTGGTTACAGGTTTGTGTAGCAGTAATTGACAGAGATACCCAAATGAAGGTAATTACCAGTGCATCTCTGTATTTTTTTAAAAACTATTATATTGCAGAACATAGAAACTGATCCATCTCTGTTGTACTTGAGATATATACGCGCGCGCGCACACACACACGAGATGATGCAAGATACTGTCACCTGATTGGTTGATTATTTACATGCCATTGTATGTTTGCTTTGCTTAATGGGACCAGCTGAATTGTTTGCTGTAGTTTCTAGAATTATCCACTCAAGACAATGAATGTTGGGACCATGACCAAGTGGCTGTTCATTTTTTTAAACTGAATTGGACCTCTAGATCTTTGTCAGCCCAGATAACTATATTAGCCACGAACAATCATCTGAATTGTTGAAAAACCATTTGGAAATAAAAAATGTATTCACTGTTTGATCCACTGACATTTTTTAAAGTGTGTATTAGAAAATGACACTTCTAAAACATTCAGTTTAGAGCTAAATCTGCCTTTCAGATAAAAATAGGTGAAATAAAGCCCTGATTATCCTTTTTTTTACTTCTGTAATTGGCAGAGATGCTGTAATTAACCACTATTACAGGATTATTTCAACTCTTTTATCTTGAAAGCACCGTGTTGTCATTTGTCTTGTACAAAATGACTGGAATTTCATCTCCATTGCTAGCCTTCCTCAAACACAGTACACCTTGTGCTGTATTTGTTCCCTTATAAAATAATTGTTTAAATTTTTTTGATATTTCATATAGAAATTTAATTCACTCTTTGCAGTCAAGACATACTTTCTCATAGCTAGTATGGGTTACTAATTTTTTTAAACTTTGTACAAGTTACTAGATTTTAATTAACCTGCCTTTGTACATTTACTGCATTCTTACTGCTTGTAAATCAGCTAGGAAAGTACTAAAAAATTATTTTATATCCAAAAATCTGTTTACTCTCTATCAGATAATTAATTTTATTTTGTTAATGTAGTCAATATCTGATGAGACTTCAAAAGACTTTGAAGTAAGAAGAAAAAAACCCATTGCCTATTCCTGCTTATAAGGATTACATGTTAAGCTAGTGACGTTCATCATAATTAAATGTTTATTTTGGTTTTTAGATTTAAATTCAGTGTTTGAAGATGTGCCTTTTTTTTTTTACTAAATTGGGTCTAAAAAAAATCTATTCATGAATGTAGGAGTATAAAAAACTAAAGATTAGTCTGTTTCTGCTCTCACAGATGACAGATCTTTAAACTTGATAGTCTGAAATGATTAGTTTTTCATAAAATCTTTCCAGGTCAGGCTTCGACTGCACAATTACAGTAACTATTTCTTTACCTGTATTACTAAAAGAAATTAAGGCCACTTTGTATTAGACTTTTTGAAAATGTTTTGTATTTACAATTCAGCTGTGCTTATACATCACAGCACTGTCCTCAGGCGATCAGGGTAGTGCATCACAGGAAGCCTTAGTGTGCAATTCTGTGCTGTGCTTTAAAGTAGAAATTTTTCAAAGTAGATAGAAATCTGTTCACTTGAATCTGGAATTATTTTTGTGTAAACCCCAAAATTGTGCAGGAAAACTTTTTTTTTTCAGTTTGAAACCTAATTAGTATCTGAAACATATTTCCCAATACAGCAGGAGACCAAAACAGAGAGAGAATATATATGGAGAGATACTAGTGATTAAATTGTGGTGAATATACTTGACTTTTATTTATTCTGGTACATGTGATGCGATATTGAATTGTCAGTGCATAATTGAATGCTTTCTGGTTTAGCCTATAATTTTCTTTGGGGGTTTCATTTGTGCACAGTGTCTTTTTACAAAATGTGACAGATCAGGTAAAAACATACATAGCTTAACTGTTTTCTGGGTGCTGTCAAGAAAGTGTATACTTTTACGTATGCTGAGTGCAGATAAAAGTTTTGCATATTATGTATATAATAAATTACAGGTATTAAACGTTTTATTTATCTTTGTCATTGGTTTGCATTAATTTATATACAATTTATGCTATTTTTTTCCTCCTAGACTCCTTACAAGATACTAGGTGAGCCCCAGTTGCCCTAAAGGGGAAGAAAGTGATCAGAAGTGCTCATATAGCCTACCTGAATGTATGGAAATCTAGCAGAGTAACTCATCCATTCAGGAAAGCAAATTTTGAGACTGCACAGGGACAGGCCATCCCTCCACTCAGCGCTGACTCCATCCTTATGCCCAATGTATTTATAATGAGAATTTTTGCCTAGTTTTGCTAACAAAATGGTGCCCACAGGGGAAGTGGAGGAACAGTGAGCCATGTACAGTTTCAGGTCTGATTATGACAAAGCTTTTGTCCTGTAATGGACCAGCTTCTGAAATATAAAAGATTTGGAGGCTGTTTCTCCATTGCCTCATCCCTCATGGTTGTTCACTTTTATGAAAATTAGGTGTAAATCAGTACTGTTCTGATTTTGTAGCAATTTACGCTCCCTACATGAGAGTAAATGAATACACAGGGTGCAAGGTAGTGGTAATCAGGCCATCTGCTTCCCTTTTTTGGGAGAACAGAATGGGTTAGTGCTTTGGGGGTACACTTAGAAGCAGAAACTTACTCCAGGGGAGGTCATATTTTGCCATTTTAACATTGAATAGTGTCCTGTTAATACCTTGTTTTGATTTGAACCTGTGGGTTTCCAGGTTTTGTTTCCTTTTCTGCAGCTTAACTGCAAGTTAATTTATTTAAAATAATTTGTAAGATTTCTTGATCACTAGATTCTTGGTTACACTGAGCATATTACATTGTAATTTTGTCTTTGTGCAGGGATGTAATTAGTTTCCTGGGGTAACTGGGCCTATTTAATGTCAAGCCTTCCCTGCCTGTGGCTGTCTTTTTATGGCTATGGTCAGTCAGCGGCTTTCCCCAGAACGGATCTGGCGCTCAGGTTGCCTTTGGAAACTTCATTTACAGCTCTCTGCACTGGTGTCAGCTGAACTGTTTCCATTCTCTCCCAACTGATTCCCCCACCACCATTTCCTCTAGATTGGTAAGTTTTTCAGGTCAGCCCATGCATTTCAGGTGCTGTTTGTGCCCAACTCCTCCATTTTCCTCTTTTGGTGAAAAGCAGGCTACTAGTGCTTATTTCCCCCCTCTGGATGGACTTGTCCTGTGGATTAAATTTGTTGAAGGCTGCCCTGTTGCTTGCTGTGGTGCGGGTGAATGCTTCAGCAGACTTGGCTCCATGTGCAGTGAGACTAGTAGCCAAGTCCATTTCAAAATGTTCTGCATATTTGCATGTTCGCGGCAGATTGATATTATAGAGAGAATTAGAGCTTTTTCTTTTAATAAGCACAGGGGGCCACCTGTGAATTTATTTGCACTCATCAAGCTAGGGTTTTAAGCCTTCTAATTGCTCAAATTTGGTGGCAGTGTTATAGTTTCTGACATTTGGTGCCACTGTACTTCTGCTCATTTTATATACATCAGACAAAGGATCTTGGGTTCTGGTGGTTTCGAGTACTGTGTACACTAGGTCTTTTGAATTGCTTGAGTTATGCCTGGTGGGTCTTGCCCACATGCTCAGGGTCTAACTGATCACCATATTTGGGGTCGGGAAGGAATTTTCCCTCAGGTCAGATTGGCAGAGACCCTGGGGGTTTTTCACCTTCCTCTGCAACATGGGGCACGAGTCACTTGCAGGTTTAAACTAGTGTAAACAGCGAATATTTTGCACCTTGAAGTCTTTAAATCATGATTTGAGGACTTCAGTAACTCAGCCAGAGGTTAGGGGTCTATTACAGGAGCGGGTGAGGTTCGGATTAGCTGATCATGATGGTCCCGTCTGAGTCTATATGGCTGAGGCCACGTAATAAAAAGCAGCCCTCTCCAGCACTCCTGTGTTACCACACTTTTTAAATGTGGTATTGGAAGCCTGCCGAGGTCAGAAGCATGTGCTGAATGTTCAGAGTAAGCAGAATAAGAGCTGGTTTGCATTTCAACTGATGTCTCAGCATGCACTATGCTACTGTCATCACAACCTGTTGGGGCCTGAAATTAGCTAATTGAGGGATTTGGTAAGCGCAGGAATGTGTGGTTTGTAATTTTTTAAAAAATATGAAAAAGAAACTAGAATAAAGCATCTTTGCAGAAAATGTTTACTTACCAAATTCCTGTTTCCTATCTTTATGCACCAGCTGGGATTCCATGATTGTGATGTCAGCAGTGGGGACCACTTAACCTATTTAGCTGGTGCATTTAGCACATTGAGTCTTGACGGATAGGTTTTATTTTAACATTTTGTGGAAGGGACTGGGTGTGTCATGGGACTGGCACTGGGACACACAGCATCTTGAGGTTATTGGTTTAAATCCAGCCTTGGTTGGTAGTGAGCAAAAGCAGTTTTTGAATGATGGCTCTGAGGCGGTAAAAATGTTTAGTTATAGTCCAGGTCACATAAACCACAACATCAACTACCACCTTGCTGAATGCCCAGGACAGAGAGATCAAGGACAGGATGGGCAAAGAGACTAACCTCCCCCTTCTTTGGAGAAGTCGGTGCTGCTTCTGCCTGTATTAACCTGGTCTTCATTTATCCCCAAGACTTCACTCTCTGAGACTGTCAATCAAATTTCATGCAATCTTAGTATTTGTAAATCCAAATTTAGTAGTAACTTGGAATTTCAGTTCCATTGCTATTAGTTTAACTTGGACATTACATCGCATCCTCAGAGGGTTCTCCCCCAAGAGAATGAGCTCATAGAGAATGTTGTATCAAGATCACTGCTAACACATTTCCCAAATCATGGTCACTTACTATTCAGGACCGGCTCTAGGCACCAGCAAACCAAGCAGGTGCTTGGGGCAGTACAATTCCAGGGAGGTGTTTTTGTTTTTTTTTTTTTTTTGCTTCTGCAGTTGCGCTCTCGAGATTTGTTTGGTTTTTTTTTGCTTGGGGCGGCAAAAAGACTAGAGCTGGCCCTGTTACTCTTGAGATTCTTTACCTTCAATATAGTTCTAAGATTAACATGGCTGGAGGTTTCTGACATGCAGATTTCAGTAGAGGATTGAGATTAATATTGTGAGAACAAAATTAAAATATGGTAAAGATTTCACCTTTTTTCACAGTACGTAGTTACACTGAATGAGTTTAAGACTGATAGTTGCTGAAGATAATGTGTTCTAGAGTTGTAGGCAATTCCTTAAGCCTGATTTGCTGCTTCCTCAGCATCTGAGAAATTATAGCTCATGTTCCATCTAATTAAGATGCCTTACACTTTTGTGTGAGGCCTCAAAGAAAGTACCTCTACCAGTACCTGATCCAGTATGTATTCCTTTCACAGAAAACACTTGTGAACTACAAAGAACTGGTTAAAATTCAAACTTGATTTTCAGTTGTCTTGAATCTGTGCAGAGTATCATGAAAAGCAGACAAAGTTTATTTCATTGAGACTTGTAACACCCCGCTTTAACAAATGTTCACTATGAACTGAGCTGTAATGCTTCCAAAAAAATCTCCCTAACAATTTAATAATCTACTAAATTTTGTCTTACAATGTTCTTATGTACCTTCCAGTCTCACTTTTGTGCATGCAATGGTGAGCAATGATGTTCTGCATAGGCTGGGACTTGCATTTGTTGAAAAGGTAGTTGCAATAAAAAAAAGCCAAAAGGAGTTGAAGGCATGGAATTGGGGGAGGGATAGCTCAGTGGTTTGAGTATTGGCCTGCTAAATCCAGGGTTGTGAGTTCAATCCTTGAGGGGGCTATTTGGGGATTGGTCCTGCTTTGAGCAGGGGGTTGGACTAGATGATCTCTTGAGGTCCCTTCCAACCCAAATAATCTATGATTCTAAATACCAGTCATGCATGTGTAAAAGAATCCCTGAGGCTGCATGGGAGGGGGACAGTGAGGGCGAGGCCAGGAGCTAACCTCCCCGGCCGGCAGCTTAAAGGCCAAGCAGGATGGTCCCATGGGCCGTAGTTTGCCCACCTCTGGTCTATTGACTTAATCAGGCCTTCTCCTGCTTAAGTGCTTTGCTGGATTGGGACCAGTGTGTTTGGCAGTTTAGGATTCTATCCTGCAGAGTAAGTTTTCCCCAGCCCCATTCTATTTGCTACATTTACAAACCATATATGAACTTTCACTTGCTATCATGGCTCATACCATAATACAAAGCTAAATATTCCCCCAGAAATTGGAGATGAGAGAGGAATCTTTTCCACTCTCTTTTCTATAGCGGGTTACAGTTGTCTATACCCTCTGAATATGTCCAGTCAGTATGGAGCCCCACATCTCCCAGGCTCTCTAGGTCAAGGAGTGCTGGGGTGTAAATCTAAGGGCTTGAGCAACTTTTACATAAATTATGACACAGTGGCATTCAATTGCTTTATGTGAAACCAACAACATGAACAATATGCTTGACCATGTTGAGGACTGTTAGGTGCTAGTCACTGGACATGGCCTGGATAGCTTTTCTTTAAACCACCAACAGGTGTTGTACATTGGTGTGTGTTTAGCTGCAGAGCTGCATTTGTAATGGAATGCCCTTTTCGCTCTTGATACCAATAATAACTCTGCATTAAGTTGTCAGTGGCAGGACTGCATTCATTGCTTCTTGTGTGAATCATTTTTCTTTTTCCAGCCAGAATGAGTCTATAAACAAACACATGCACAATAGTGAATGCCCTCAGAATGTAATAGTCAAATATTCTATTAGGACAGTGGTTTTCAACCTTTTTACATTGGCAAACCGCAAAAAAGAAAATTTCAAATGGAGGTGTGGACCCCTTTGAAAATCTTAGACACAGTCTGCAGATTCCCCAGGAGTTGGCGGACCCCAGGTTGAAAACCACTGTACTAGGAGTTATTTTGCTTAATGCAGGGGAAATGCTGGATCTCTCAAACTAACCTGGAACCGGCTTCAGAGACTACGGAATGCAGATGAAAATGTTTGCTACAAAGGAACAGCCAGATGGTCAGATGAGGTAAATTGGCATTGCTCTGTTGATTTCAACGGTGCTGCACATATTTATACCAGTTGAGGGTCAAGCCTGCAATTTTAATTTGCCCTCTCCTTAAAATGGTTATTTCAGAAAGCAACATGTTTCTGGCATTTACTCCAAAGGAGCTCCTCTCCTAAATCTGCATCTGCTCGAATTGCCAGAACGGGGCTATTAGCAATAATAACTAGCCAATGAGATGATGTGAGAAATAAAACTAAATTAATCAAGTATTCTACCATATAGTAGAAAAGATGAGGATTCTCGTATCATATTTGAAGAACGATGTTAGTCTGCTTGCAAGATGATCAATATTAAGGAGTGGATACGAGAGTTTAGATGGGAATATGACCTGTTGAGTAAGTATTAGGATACTGCTCATCAATTATATCTAGATAAAGTCTTGAGCCATAAAGCTCAGGTGGATTTTGAACATCCCCAAGGTTCAAGAAAGGTTTGGCTGGAGTTCAAAGTCAATGCAGATTGAAGTTTCAATACAAATTTATTCAATGGTAGCCTAGCAGCCTTATCCAGAACAGGATCTTTCCTTTCATTCGCATACTGCCTTTTCAGGAAATAAACTATGCAAATAGTAGACTATAGTATTACTACTCTGTTCTCTATGATCACTTAAGGTCAGAATGTCCTGGAAGCCTATGCATATAAGCTCAAAAATGGGTATTTCAAAGCCTGCTAACATAGTAATAAGGGTATTTATATCTACTAAAGCTTCCTGGCCACTTTTATTGTGAAGCAAAGATTACGTTTTTTAAATTGTACAAGATGAAAACAGTCAGTAGGAAACATTAATAAAATCAATATGCTATTGCTCTGAGCTAAGAGTCCTTCTGAAACAAAAGGTTTTGAAACCTTCCTTAAAAGGAACTAATTTCATAGTTGTTCTCAAGTCAAAAATGAGGCATTCCGTAACACTAGCTGTCAGGACAAAGATACAGACAGTACCTATTTTTTAAATGCAGCTGTCCTTCAGCTCTTGGACCTTCGAGAGCTGAGTTGAATTGAGAGAGCTGGAAACTAAAATAGCTGAGACTTGAGCTGCTAAATGCCATAAAAGTTAAAACCAGAATCCTAAACTCTAAGTGTCCATGTAAATAGACAGTGAGACTAACACAGACAGAATGCCATCAGCCACTGACAATCACAATCAAGCTGCTATATTCTGCACTAGTTTTTTTGTTTTTGTTTGTTTTTGCCCACAACGGAATGCTTTGACACAATCTAACATCAATGTCACAAAGGCCTCATGCATCATGGTGGTCAGAACAGTACATGAGAGAGAGAGAGAGAGAGAGAGATGGCTGCGGACTGGTCTGCCCTACTCACCAACTGCTACCTATCTGCTGCTATTAGTCACTGAGTAAAAGCTATCTGAGGCTCTCTGAACCACACTATGCTTCTGAGGCAGTTCGCCAACAAAGTCTTGGGAGCTAGCCAAAGGTCACCATTCTTCAAACCCATTTTAGAAACTAATCAAACTTACATTAATTTCCCTGATATACTTGTACATAGTAGTTGGTATTTCAGGCAACTCCTTTCATTAATTGCTGCATTATGTATGAGGGGCAGATGTTCAAAGCTGCTGGTCCTATTCAAGAATAAGCTCTACATTCAGGTTTGGCTCTAAAATGGATTATTACTTCTCCTTTCCATATGGACTTGGTGATTGATTCATGGAGAAAATTGGAAGAACCAGGAAGCAGATCTTCAGCTGGTATATGTTATCCACTGGTCCATTGAACTATGGAAATTTATACCAGCTGAAGAGATCTGCTTCCTGGTCTGCCAAAACCAGGGCTTGAATTGTCATCTAGTAAAATGCGCCAGAAGTGCTTAATATCTGAAATATGGAATGCTGTTAGCACCACTGATCTGTTTTAGTATGGGATGACTAACATTTCACTACAGGTTCACACTAGGTTTTATACTCACCCAACCTGATGCCAGGTGCAACTTCTTTTTCAGTGATATTCCCAGAACAAAAACCATCCAGAAAACTACAATCATTGTACAATTCCTCACAGGGGTTCCCTACTAAAGATGCACTGCTTTTGCCAGACAAGTGTTATGTGCTAAGTGGTTGAAGCTGAAATGCCAGTTCTCAAAGAACTGACTTTAAGCAGTCCAGCATGTTCAGTTTTACGTGGTGGCTGTACAGTTGTGGACTTTGCATTGAAGGGAACTGTACACTGAAGTAAATTGTGACATAATTCATTACATAACAGTTGTCCAAAGAGCATGAAAACAGAATAACATCAGCAAAATAACAGCTGTGATGGCTAATTTTGTATATGCTATAAAACTGAATTGGTCTTTTTTCCTCATTTCCTTTGATCTTGGCTACTGCCCTTCCCAACTGCCATGATGGATGCACAAAATGTCTGATTTGCAAGGAGGTTCTGTTCCCTGCAGGAATATGTTACTATGAAATTACCCAGTTTGATTCATTGTTGCGCTCTGATCCATCTTGCTGTTTACTAGTAGATAAAGGGGGGTGTATATGCCATCAGACAAGGAATGGAATTTGTTGGCATTTATATTACAGAACTCTATGCAGATTCCCAAAATTGGCTTTAAGTCTGTACTTTGTGCTCAGACTCTGGGGACTGGCTTTCCGAAAGGCATGCTCCTCTGATAGCTAAAAGATCCATGGCGGTGTACTATCAGTCAAAGGCTTAGAACAAAAGAGGCAAATCAATACTTTATATGCTATGGTACCATCAACACAAAAGGAAAGAACTTCCTAAACACTGAGTATTTTTTAAACATGGCCTAGTAGCTGATATTCTATGCTTTGTTTTCATTACACAGTCAGATATAACTGAAAGGCTTAGTCTAGCAGCATGTCTAAGGACTGGAAAGCAGAAGAGCAGCAAGAGAACTATTAATTTTCTCAGGGCCTGTCTTTTGGGGGAGAACATTCTTTCATCCCAAGGACTGATGATCTTCCTCAAGGTTGCTCTTTATAGCATAGGAAATTTCAATGTATGCTTAGAAGTAGGCATTTGCTATTTTTGGATGCATCTGTTATCAGCCAGCAGGTGTCTGAATGTGGGTTCTCTGTAGTTTACATGATCTGTCTGTCCCCCCCTCACCCCCCAGGACCTATCTATGGTATCTGGGTTATGTATAACGAGTGCTTCCTGTGCAACATATTCTTGGCTGGAAATTGCAAGGAATCTTATGCAGGCTATTAGGGAGAGTCTGACTAGGAGCTTAAGGTCAATGAGTGTCTTTCCACTGACTACAAGGTCCTTTGGATCAGGCCCATGGTCCTGCCTCCAAGATAGTCTAAAACAGAGAAAAGTGGCAACTGTAGAAAATAAATGGGGAGGTGGGGAATACCTATTCAGAGATCTCTATGTTTACTGTACTTTCCTTCAAATTGCTGATAACTGGATTTATTTTGGTTGCAGACATGCTGAACCCTGAACTTATGTCCAGTGGGCAAATGCAGTGGCAGGGAGATGGACTAGAAGATCCAATACGTTCATTCCATCTATGTTTTTATGATTCTATGAAATGGCGTCTGTCAGCATTAAAAAGAGAGCATTGCTTAGAGATAACAGTCTGATAAGTAGCACTCTTGCTAACAGCTCAGACAGCAATGAGCAGGAGTAGAGTTCAGTTACAGGTGCCAGGGCTACAGCAACTCTGCTCCAGAAATTAGTTTGATCACTAAACAGGAAGGCACCAGAAGAAACATTTTGTTAAAAAAAAAAAATAGTATTTCTGAAAAGAAAGAGATCTTCATCCTGATTGCGTCCTGAAACATCTAAATTATTTGATTCTGCCCTAAGCTATTCATTTCAAGAACTCCCTCATGTTATTTTAAGATATATTCCTCTACTACTAATCTCTGAGTAGTCCCTAAAGCATTTGACCCTGCTAACAAATGCCTGTGCTTACTCATTGTGAGAGATGCAGATTCTGCACCTGCTAGGAATGATGTGTTCTGTTTTTTACTGATGGTAATAGGGATGACAAAAGGGCATTATTTTTAATGTACATAGGGCTGTTATACAGTGCTCTACAGATAATATCACTGTTCTTTCCTCCAAAAGCTTACTCTGACACAGGCAGAACAAAACACTTTATCACTAAAAAGGGTTCCTGGAAGAGGGAAGTAGGTTTTATGTAAAGATACGAACGAGAAATGACAGGTTGCTTAGCAAATAAGAAAGTGGGAGCCTGTTCAAAGCATAGCAATGTGGAAGAAGGTGTGGCTTGAGAAAGAGATGAATGGAACAATAAGCATGAAGGAGAGGAGGAAGAAATTTGCTATGTCAGGTCAAATGGCCTGCATTTTTGCAGGACCTTGAATGTAAGGGACTTGAATTTAAAGCAGTAAGAGGAGAATAATAGTGAAGAGATACAAGGAAAAAGTAATATGGTTGAAGCAGGTGCTGAAGATCATGAGGTTGGGAATAGAATTTAGGATTCACTCTGGCACCAGAATGGACCAAGTAGCAATAGTCAATGCAAGACTTGACCAGCCTTTGGATTCATCTAACAGTGGTAACAGGGAGGATTATGCTGATATTATGGATCCATGTTAGCATCTCTATAGGGGAAAACACCCACTGGGAAAAGATTTGAGACTGTTGCTCTTTTGAGTATTCAGTGCTTTAATTCTACATTCATTATTAGATTCTATTTCAGATAGGTTCTTATTCCACATTCTTCATACCATCATATCTGAGCATCTTCCGGTATTGCATTAAGGGACATGACTAGCATCTGTCATTAATTGTTCTCTTTCCCTGTCCCCAGGGGGAGATGTGTATGCAGCAGTGTATTTTCTGGTAGAGTGTGTGTTTATTGTTTGTTTTGGGGATGTTTCCTTTCCATTATAGGTACAACTCTTGAGATCCCCCTGTAAATTCTACAAAAAACACAAATAACCCAAACCCCTTTTAATCTGAAATGTTGATCATGTGGCCTCTAGATAGAGGACAATACTTTCTGGACAGTTTGAGGTTAATTGGGGCAAGGCATTTTTGAGATATGCAAGTCCTAAGTCTATGCACAGTCTTCTATTTTTAACATGAAATATGAAATACAGCTTGGTCTAAAAATTCCAAATATGGTTTTATTCATTTGGCCTCAGTGACTACTACAGCCTTGAATACTTTGGCCGGGGCTGAGGGCGGATGGAGTGGGAAGATTGGGTTGTTAATCTGGAGAAATTCACTATGAATATTTGAACCTATGACTATTCCACAGATTCCATAAGGGTGTTTATAAAATCTGCAAGGTCTCTGAATACAAGTTTCATAAGCAGCCGAGAGATTCCAGGGCTGGGGTGCATCTAGTGCTGCAATCAGGACTTCTGCCTAGTGAATTCCACATACCCCACACCAATTTCATTTTGTAACTTCTGTAAGCTTTCCAATATTCCTATTTTATACCCTACAGAATCATGATATTATTGGAGAGAGGGAATGTACTTTGTCCCCATAAACAGACTCCCAGCTGCAGTAATGATGAAAGATAGGTGTGAGTGCACTAGCAAAGTGTATATTCTGGATTATCTCCTGGAGCAGAAAGATAACAACCCCTGGGAGTTGCCCTTCATTGTTCCCCTTTAATAAATTTCTGATGGTGAGCCCAAGGACTTCCAGAATGACCCCTTCACCAGTAGTTATATAAGGAGTGCACAAACTCAGTGTTACCAAGTTTGTTACTTTGGCTGGTGAGAAACAGATAACCAAACAAATACTATTTATCTAGCAGAGAAGATACAAGTATTGTGGGTTTGAGCATTCCAGTTTGATTTTTAAATGGATTTTTAGGTCTCATGCTCTTGAGTTTGTGCGCTGGAATGCTGGTTATCTGTTTCTCACCAGCCAAAGTAATAAAAAAATCAATCACATGGGGGCAAGAAAAGCAAGGCAATGTTGTTAGGTTGTTTTTTAAAAAAAAAGCAAAAAAAAACAGCTAAATGGTCTTGAGTCAGTCAATAGCCTCTGAGTCAGCAATGTTCACCTTGGGAAAGATTTTCCAGGAGCCCAAAACAAAGGGAACAACCATCCAGCTTGTGTGCAGCATCCTCCACAGATGCACAGTGGCCTGCCCTGTCCTGGATGCCCCAGGCATGGTCTGTTTTGGTGCAGGGAACCACACCACACCTGGATCTATTAAGCTGGTTCCCAAGATGAGGTGGGAGCCCAAAGGCATCTAGACAATTCCTCCTGATGATGATGTGGGAGTTCTTGATAATGGTAGAGTGTTCACCACTGTCTAGACAGGATTTCTGCTATGCAGTTGGTGGCTTGCAGGGTGTTGTCAAGGTTCCTTCCCCACTCTGGACTTTAGAGTACAGATATGAGGCCCTGCATGTGAACTCTTAAACTGAATTACCAGCTTAGATCTGTTTTTGCTGCCACCACTCCCAAATACTAACTCCCTTCCCTGGATAGTCTTGAGAGACTTCTTCACCAAGTTCCTAGTGAACACTGATCCAACCTCTTGGATCTTAACGAGAATTTAACCATCCCCCCTCCTTTCCCCCACCGATTCCTGGTGAGTCCAGATCCAATCCCCTTGGATCTTAAAACAAGGAAAAATCAATCAGGTTCTTAAAAAGAAGGCTTTTAATTAAAGAAAGAAAGGTAAAAATCATCTCTGTAAAATCAGGATGGAAAATAGCTTTACAGGGTAATCAGATTCATAGAGCCCCGAGGAACCCCCTTTAGGTTCAAAGTTACAACAAACAGAGGTGAATCCTCTTAGCAAAAAGCAACATTTACAAGATAAGAAAACAAAGATAAAACTAACACAGTTCAGAAAGATTTGGAGAGCCTGGATTGATGTCTGGTCCCTCTTAGTCCCAAAACAAAGAGCACACAAACAAAAGCCTTACCCCCACCAAGATTTGAAAGTATCTTGTCTCCTTATTGGTCCTTTGGGTCAGGTGTCAGCCAGGTTACCTGAGCTTCTTAACCCATTACAGGTAAAAGGATTTTGGTGTCTCTGGCCAGGAGGGATTTTATAGTATTGTACACAGGAGGGCTGTTCCCTTCCCTTTATAGTTATGACAGGTGTGCATCCAATATATCGGGGTGGGCAAACTTTTTGGCCTGAGGGCCACATCTGGAAATATAAATTGTATGGCGGGCCATGAATGCTCACAAAATTGGGCTTGGGGTGCAGGAGCAGGTAGGGCTCTGGTTTGGGGTGCGGGCCTTGGGGTGGGGCCAGAAATGAGTTCAAGGCGCAGGCAGGGACTCGGGGCTGGGGGAGTGGGGTGCAGGAAGGGGTGCAGGCTTCAGCTGGGGGTGTGGGTTCTGCGGTGAGGCTAGGGAGGAGGGGTTTGGGGTGCAGGAGGGTGCTCTGGGCTGGGTTTGGAGGCTAGGAGGGAGATCAGGGCTGGGGCAGGAGGTTGGGGCACAGGGAGAGGCTCAGGGGTGCAGGCTCCAGGTGCCTTAGCTCAAGCAGCTCTCTGGCTCCTATGTGAGGTGCAGCCAGGTGGCTCTGCATGCTGACCTGTCTGCAGGCACCGCCCCTACAGCTCCCATTGGCTTCGGTTCCCAGGCACTGGGAGCTGCAGGGGTGGCACTTGGGGCAGGGGCAGCGGGCAGAGCAGAATCTGCTGTGCTGCCCCTATGGTGTAGGAGCCAGAGGAGGTCCATGCCGCTAATTCTGGGATCCGCATGGAGTGGCCCCTGACCCTGCTCTCGGGCCAGAGCGGGGCAAGTCCCAGACCGTGCACCCCAGAGGGAGCTTGAGGTTTGGATTAAAACAGCTGGCAGGCCAGTGATATTGGCCATAGTTTGCCCACCCCTGCTATATATCCTTGAACACTGGCAAAGGTGGTATTTGCTGTTCTTTGGTGCTCAGTTTGTTGGCTGTATTCTGACATCTGCTGTTTGGGGCGGGGGGACTATTAGGCTGGCTTCAGTGTGCCAGTTACCCTTCTCCAGTTAAGCTGTGTCCAGTACCCAAGTGTGGGCAGAGTTCAACTAGCTGAGCATCAGAGAGGGAGCCTCGAACAAGGTAATGTCCCAGGAACAGAAAGCTGCATGCACCCACACTCTGGCTGCAGCTGGCAGCCTCGGGCTGCATTGCAGGCCAAGCCTGGCAGCGCTGGGCCCTTAGGATGTGGACTGGACAGCACGTGTCCAGCCTGAACATGGCAGAGTCCTTAGCCACCTTCTACCCCGACGGCTTGGCCTGGCTCGGGAGGCCCAGCCTGCAGGGCAGGGTTCGCCTGGGCCTGGCTCGGCTTGCGTGGGACGGGGTACCCTGGCACGAGTGGGCCGAACTCAGCCTGCGTGGGCAGAGCCGCGGTAGCCTGGCCCGGGCCGGGATCGCTGGCCCGGACCAGCCGATCGCTCCCGCCCGGGAACATAAGGTGACCGGCCGGAGCCACGGCGCGCGCGCCTCCCAGGGGTGGGGCAGGGGGGTTGGTTCCTGGCGGCTGCCGTCCAGGCCGGGCGCAGCAGGAAGCGCGCGGAGGTGCCGCCGCGATGGAGTTCTCCGAGGAGACGCTCAGGACGCAGCTGGTTAAGGTGCGCGCGCGCGCCGGGCTCCCGCCTCCCCCGGCGGCAGGGCCTGGCCCCGGCAGCCACGCGCTGCCCCTCGTTGGGCTGGGTGGGGGCGCGTGGCTCGCTGCCACGCCTGTGCGAGGCGAAGGGGCTCTGGCCTGTGCCGCTCCGGGAGCCGGCGGGAGGGAGCGGGCATCAGTGGGCGGGGAACTGCGGGTCACCCCCACCCCAGAGTGGACGCGCACCGCCGGATCACCCACCCCCCACCCCGCATCACCTCCCAGCCTCCCTAGTGCGGTGGCTCTCAAACTTATCTGCTGGTGACCCCTTTCACGTAGCGCTGTTTAATATATTTAACACCACTGTAAATGCTGGAGGCAAAGCAAGGTTTGGGGTGGAGGTTGACAGCTTGTGACTCCTCCATGTAATAACCTCCTGACCCTCTGTGGGGTCCCAACCCTCAGTTTAATGAGAACCCCTGCCCTAGTGCATCTGCATCCCTGCTCACCCCTCCCTGAGTGCACCCTCTGTTCAGCCCCCCCCCGCCCCCACTCGGATGCCCAAGTGTACTATTTTCTCATTTTTCCAGTGTAGCTACTAGTTCATTGAACCAAAGTTGAGCTGCAGTTGTATGATGCTTAGGTGCCAGCGTTGGGGTGTCAGTTCAAATTTCCCATGATCTGGAGCACAGTATCGAAATCCTGGAAGTGTGAACAGTCCCAGATGTGCAAAATTGTTGGGGAGGATAAAGAATCTGGAGGGCAGCTTATGGAGAGGGAATGGTCCAAAGGAAATATCTGAGGTCTGGTTTTGAAAAGATATTAGCCCTCACCAATAACTATATTCATACCACATTTCAAACTTTAGCAGTTCCTGCTGTAAATCTGCCTTAAAATTTATTTTTTTAAAGAAATGTTTGGGTTTTTCCTCTACCCTCACCCAACTCAACCGCTGTATGGATTTTGCTTGACCTCTCCAAGATAATTGACTTACGGATGGAGACTAAGCACTTAACATTTCAATCCAAAAGGTGAATTTTCCAGGCACTTTAATATGTTTGTGAAAAAATGGTTATGAAAACCCTTTAAAATGTGAAAGCCATTATAGAGTTTGCTGTTAGCAAACAATGTAATTATTTGGCTTCAACTTTTTCATATATATTTTAGAAATATATAATTGAAGATGTTGGTATGCAGATAAGATTATGCATGCCATGGAGCAATCTGTTTGAGAATTAATTTAATGGCAAAACTGTTTGTTATAGGTAATTATTAGCTGCCTCCTCCTGCCTTCTCTTCTCTTATTCTTCCCCACCTATCCTGTGCAACCAAAGAGGTAGTCCTTTCAAGTTGAAACATCCTTTTATTTGTGTACAGTATAAATTCCGGGATCTGACCATAGAAGAACTGAAGAATGTTGTTAAGATCTACCCAAACTTCAGATTTTCCATGAATACATACAGTAAGAATCTGATCTAGTTACTTTGTGTTTTTCGACAGTTGATGATTGTGTGGAACTCTGACTTTTCATAGGTTCTCTATCTACACTGAAATTTATCTAAATTACTGTCATTTTCAGTTTGTCTTCCTAACTTGATATCATGTGATTTTTTTTCAGTAGTTCATTTCCTACAGTACTTGTTGTAAGTTACCTTCACCAAACTAATCAGTGTTTTTTTTAAAATGAATAAATTATAACACATCAGTGATTATACAAATTGGTAATTTAATGGATTCCATGTTACTGTTCCAGTTCACTTAAGCAAATTTAAACATAGTTTGATGGATTTACATTGTTAAAGTAAAAACAAAGAGGAGTCCTTGTGGCACCTTAGAAACTAACAAATTTATTTTGGAATAAGCTTTCATGGGCTAAAACTCACTTCATCAGATGCATGGAGTGGAAAATACAGTAGCAGCTATATATACACGCAGTACATGAAAAGATGGGAGTTGCCTTCCTGAATCTCCCCCAGCTAGAAGAAAAGTCCTATTGACGCTAGCCTTACAGAGAATGAAGAAGAGCAGAGGCCCCTTTTGGGAGGGATATGCAAGCTGATAAAGCACTGTAACTTGAGACCACAATGGAGAAGGTCAACAAGACGCACATAAAGTTTCCTTAGTTTTGCAGCTGTCATTACTCTTCCAATAAAGAGTGATACCAAAGGAATAAACAAATAAAGTAACATTCTGGTTTTTTTTTTTAAAAAGGGAGGGGGGATGGTCACCTGTGTGAGTTTAATTACTGTGTGTACGATCTAAGTCTGTGGTGGGCAAACTACAACCCGGGGGGCCACATCCGGCCCTTCAGACATATTAATCCAACCCTCAAGCTGCCACCCGAGAGCAGGATCTGGGGCTTGCCTGCTCCGCATATTCTGTGGCTCTGCATGGCTCCCGGAAGCAGCGGCATGTCCCCCCTCTGGCTTTTATGCGTAGGGGCAGCCTGGGGGCTCTGTATGTTGTACCCACTCCAGTTGTCGGCTCTGCAGCTCCCATTGGCCAGGAACTGCAGCCAATGGGAGCTGCAGGGGCGGCGCCTGCAGATGGGTCAGCATGCAGATGCAGAGCCACCTGGCTGCGCCTCTGCATAAGAGCCAGAGGGGGGGACATGCTGCTGCTTCCAGGCGCTGTTTGAGGTAAGCGTCACCTGGAGCCTGTACCCCTGACTCCCTCCTGTACCCCAACCCCCTTTCCTAGTCCTGATCCCCCTTCTGCCCTCTAAGCCCCTTGGTCCCAATCCAGAGCACCCTCCTGCACCCGCAACCCCAGCTGGAACCCTCACCGCCCCCCGCACTCCAACCCCTTGCCCCAGTCCAGAGCCCCTTCCACACCCTGAACTCCTCATTTCTGGCTCCACCTCAGAGCCCTCATCCCCTCTCACACCTCAACCCCTAATTTTGTGAACATTCGTAGCGCACCATACAATTTCCATACCCAGATGTGGCCCTCAGTCCAAAAAGTTGGTCCACCCCTGATCTAAGTACAAGGAAATAATCTTTGCAGTCACATTTCACTGGAACGTGTCCATTTTCAGCATACATCTTAGAGTTGGAATCAGTAGTTATTTAAATGTGGAATGAAGCAGTATGGGTAATACTTAGAATTTTGTATTTTTAAAAACAAAAATCCTCTAACCACTTTAAAAAAAAAAACAAACTTGTTCTCAATTTCAGCTTTCAAAGACGGATCCCTTAAAGACCTCTTGAATTTTAGTGGCACTATTCCAGTGAAATATCACGGTAAGGTTAACAACTGATAGACTGTATTTTCTATACCAATGCCAAATACCATGGTAAGACATTGTGTACATTTAACAGTATATTTTCCTGATTAGTCACGTAGAGTCTTGGAAAAGGCTTCTAATTTAGTACAGCCGAGAAGGCAGAAATATCATTATTTCCTTTGCAAAGATGGGTGACCTGGAGAGTCTCCATATACCACACAAGAGTTGGATTAAGATCTCTCTTTGAATAACTTGGACTGGGCTTGAAAAATCCACTTGCTTTGGTCATCAGTGTCTGGGGTCAAAGCTATAACTGTTTTATTTTGGTTTTTTAAGATAATTTCCATATGTGAACATAGTGTAAAATGATCCAGTGCCAACTAAATGTGCAGATAGACAGCTCCAGTGCCTCTGCTGCTGTTCATAGCTGGTCAAGCTGCAGCAGTTGCTAATCACCAGAACAGGGGTAATCAGTAGACAGCCTGTAGGCCAAATCTGGACTGCCACACTCTTTTGAACAGACCCCGAAATCTTTTTATTTACTTATTATCATTTTTTTTAAATTTTCTCTGGAGTCTGGGCTATACTTTGACCAAGAAATTTGGACCTTGACAAAAAAATAGACTATCCCTGGTCCAGAGTCTTGGGGGAAGGAAGAAGCTCTGAGGAACAGCAGTGGGTGGCACTAGAGCCCTTGTCTGCGGTGGTGGGAACAACTTGAACAAAGGCTGAGGAAAGGATAGAGTAGCGGAGATCTCTCCTCACTCTTGCAGTAGGCAGGAGGCCATGAGGTGAGAGGGGAGAAAATGGAAAGGAAGAGTGCGCCTCTCCTTACTATCGGCCAAAGGATTGGAGTGTGAGATCACTTCTAAAAATATTTTAAGTAAAGTTGATTGACAGGTAAATTCTGTACACCAATGTTTTATTCATTTACATTTCTGAGGTTAAATTGCTCAGATTGGCTTTAGTAGTGGGAATGGCAACGTGGCCACCTTCAAACAGGATTACATTAATGTGAACCAGAAACCTTTTAGTTTGTGCCTGGAGCATCTACACAGAGGAGTTGCAACCTTTGTAGTCCAAACTGCAGGGCAGTGTGGATACCCTAAAAGTTGACATACTCCCAGTTTCATACCCTAGCTTGCCACACACTAACCATGTAGACAAGCCCTCAATTTACCTAAATCAACATTAGCCACTTTTATTCTAAAATAAGAGTGCCCTCACATAGACTTTCCCTGAAATAACTAACTACATATTAGAAAAGTGATTTAGTTAACTAAGTGCAAGACTGTGGAGATGAGCCCTTAGTCCTCAGGCTGGTGGGTGTTGGGTAAAGTCTTCATGCCCTGTGCTTGGATATGCAATGTTCCCAGATAATTAGGACTCTTCCTTGAACTTGCTATCTTTGAAGTCTAATCATAAAGCACTTAATAGAGTCTCCTCCTCATTAGCTCTTTGTTTCCAAGGTTATATAAACCCTAGAAGAGTAAATAGATTGCTCTAAGAAGTTCCTTTGATCTGACAGACTTATTTGCTGGCAGAGCTCTGTAAAAGAAATGCTTTATATCTGACAGGATTTCAATCAATGATACTTAATATAGCAGGTTTGGTAGGGATAGTGTAGATCAATAGCATAAATAATCAAAGCAAATAAAGTGCTATATTTTAAGAAAAACTGAACACGCAATCATGTTTTCAGCATGCCTTCAAAATGCGGAGGTCATAATGCTTTTTGTTCTGTGTCTAACAGGTAATTCCTATAACATACCAATTTGTTTGTGGATTTTGGATTCTCATCCTTTTGCTCCTCCCATTTGCTTGCTGAAACCAACTATAAACATGGAAATCTCTGTGGGAAAACATGTAGATGCACATGGCAGGATATACTTGCCCTATCTACAAAACTGGAGCCACGTAAGGAAAAACAAATTGAAGGAAGAATACATTATATTACATACAAATTAATGCTCATTTTTTTCTCTTTGCCTACATTGGTTAATCTTAAATGTACAGTCAATGACTATACAGACAGAAGCAGAAAGTTGTTTCCCTTTAAGTAGTAGCCTTCAGCCTGTCAGATATTATTATAAGGAAATAATTTTCAACTGAGGGGAAAAAAGGGGATTAAAGTTGTTTCTGTTAGAAAGAAGAATAAACCAGTTAAAGAAAATGTGTCAAACATCTGTTAGTGCTGTGAACAATGTCCAGAATTGTGTAAGATGAGGTTATATTTAGCAAGTGCAGTTTTTCAGTAAAATTACAGTAACTGATGTAATAGCTTTGTCTCAGGTATGGACATTATTGCAAAATGGAGATTGTTTGTTTTTCTGGGAGTGACGTATATAGAAAGTCCAAAAGCAACTTTAGTTACCAAGTGGATATCTTTTATGAAATGCAGTACATAGGTTACTTTAAACATGTGGTTGTGAAGCCACAAAAAATAATTTAATGAAATCTTTTTTGTTTTGTTTTTTTCAGCTGACTTTTTAAGATAAGTAAAACAAAGCTATTGAGTTTTAGAGGGGGAGGAGAAGGGGTGATGCGTGTCATTTTCCTACTTAATGAAATGGGAATCTGTACCTGGTAATTACTGATTCATGCCCAGTCCTTATTTAGCTAAAAAGTCCATTGACCTCAATGAAAGCTTTGTCCAAATAAAGAATGCAAGATCAGGCTCTGATGCACCTAGCCTGAATCTTATCTAATGAGTTTTTTGCTTTTTTTCTTTCTGTGAAGTAGGCTATGTTTTTGCTACAGGCTTCTGCTGGTATGGGTGTGAATATCTGTGATCTGTGACCGACAGAGCTGTGCCAGCAGAAGCCCCTAGTGTAGGCACAATTATACTGAGAAAACTCTTTTAATGGTATAGCTTGTTTTGCTTGTGGGAGTTAGTTTTACTATTCTGGAACAAAGGCTTTGCTGGTTTGCTGCATCCACACTGGGAGTGCTTTGCCAGTAAGGTTATTCCTATACCGATAAAGTGCTCCATGTAGATATAGCCTTAACCTGTATTTAGTTATAGATGCTACTGTATCAGAGGCTTTCATATGTCCAATTGAGTTGGTGTTTGGTATCTTTAATTCAGTCTCTCTGTTCTCCACTTTTCTAATGCATACTCCCATAGTTACACATTTATATTTGTGTTAATAAGGTTTTAAAAATAAAATAGAAATATACTCACTGGCAGTGCTTCCTTTCCTCTATCTTAAAAGTTGGTTTGAAAGGTTGATATTTATAGTTGGGCTAAATGTATACAGGGATTCTTGATACCTGCTAATAAATTGCTGCAGTTTATGGGCATGCTGTTTTATCATGATTACTAGTAAAGATTGTAAGTCTTCTCCTATACGTATGTATTCCAGCCAAAGTCAATTATCATTGGATTAATCAAAGAAATGATTGAAAAGTTTGAGGAAGAGCTACCTCTGTATTCAGTATCATCTTCTGATGAAGCCAAGCAGTTAGAACTGCTATCCTATATTGCAAAGATAACTACAGGTATGTAATTTTTTAGCAGATCTGAATCAATATCAGTTTTATCTATGCTTTTAGCTATTTTTATTTTATCTTTTCAAGGTGGACAATAAATATTACTTAAAACCTGTAGTGCTTACGTTTTCCTAAAACTAATTATTTTTCCTTTACCTTTCTGAGGGCATAGCTGATTTACATGTTCTCTTACGGATAATGAACTTTAAAACCGTCTTTCAATCTTTTAAAAACACTTTCTGCAGTAGTATACATTGGTGCATGTAGTAGCATCAAAGGGATTATTATTATTTGTATTGTGGTAATGCCTACAGTTGCCAACCAAGATTGTACTAGATGGCTTACCTATATGTAGCTCACTAAATATTGCTTAGTGAGCTTTAATGTTAGTACTGTTTCAAATAGTGCTAACATAGCACTAGGGAATCCTAGTGCACACCACCAGGGGTTTACATGGACCAATTAATGTGCAACATTTTATTGAGCTTTAGAAGTAACCCCCCACTGTAATCCACATTACTGCTCCATGTATTCAAGGCCAGACACTGTACAAACCAGTTCAGAGAGAGTTTTCGTCCCAAAGATCTTAGTCTAAACAAACAAGATAGACAAAGAGTAGCAGGGGAAATGGACGGTGTACAGAAATTAAATGAGTTGTCCAAGGTCACACTGCATTTCAGTGGCAGAGCTGAGTACAGAGCTGGGGGAGGATGGTTAATAGAGAAGATATCTCTTTGAATTTTTTTCCTTGCTGATGAAAAACTTAATTTAAATGTAAACTGTAAGAATATAATTCTGTGGAAAAAATGTCTTACTCAATGGAAGCCTTGAAAAATTAGTTTCCATAGCCTGATCAGTGTATTGGAGAAAACACAGTAATTTGATTGCTCATACTCGGGCATTATCTTTCACATACAGTACATGCGCTTACACTGTCTTATAAAACCAGCAGCTGTGATTGTTTGGTTTTATTAATTTTAGGTGAAACTGACATTAATTCAAAGACTGTGGTGGATGGACAGAAAAAAGATGGAGGCTTTAACAAAGTTACTGTAATTGGAGCAGGAGACCTTGGCATTGCTTGTGTACTAGCAATTGCAGCAAAGGTACTTTCTCATTTTTAATAGAATAGCTATTAAAATTGTCTAGTGCAGGGGTCGGCAACCTTTCAGAAGTGGTGCGCCGAATCTTCATTTATTCACTCTAATTTAAGGTTTTGCGTGCCAGTAATACATTTTAACTTCTTCAGAAGGTCTCTTTCTATGTCTATAATATGTAACTAAACTATTGTTGTATGTAAAGTAAATAAGGTTTTTAAAATGTTTAAGAAGCTTCATTTAAAATTAAATTAAAATGCAGAGACTCCCGGACTGGTGGCCAGGACCCGGGCAGTGTGCGTGCCACTGAAAATCAGCTAGTGTGCCGCGTTTGGCACCCGAGCCATAGGTTGCCTACCCCGCTCTAGTGCTATTCCTATAATGATCTCCAACCTAGTTCTTAGTGTTTAAAATTCAAAACAATGACTTCATTTTAAGTACTTTTAATGATTTGTGATGTTGCTTCTCTAGTTTACCTTTTTCCTATTTAAAGATATTAAATTAAATTTGAAATATGTAAAAGTTATTTTTAATCATCCTTTATGGGGTCTGACAGTCAGCTGTTAGTTATAAAACATCTTAATGTTGAGCACAGATTCTTCAAAGCACATACATTTGTAGTTAAGGGAGATTGTCAAGATTGTGCCCTAGATATTGTTGAGTTCTCACAATATAGGGCATTTCTATATATGGTCAGTATTTGAGCACAATAGTCAGAGTTTTGGCCTTCACTTTGAATGTCTGAGTGCAGCCCTCCTAAAATGGGTTTTGTGTATGTGGTTTAATATACTATTTGGCAATGAAACTACTAACACAGAAGTCCAATTTTCCATTTAACATTACACAGTCATTGGTGATTTGGGTGTGGGCTGTTTTGGGGTTTTTTTTTTGCAACACAATTAACATCCTTTTTAAAGTGAGATCCAATCTCAGAAGCATATTTTTATCAGAATAAACTACATTTTATTTGTCGTAGAGCTGAAATATATATATTTGTACAGGGTGCTGCAGACCAGGTAGTTCTCTTGGACCTCTCAGAAGGTGCAGCAAAAGGAGGAACAATGGACCTGGATATCTTTGCTCTGCCAAATGTAGAGATCAGCAAAGGTACTAATTTTTTTTATAATGTAGTGGAACATATTACTGTATGTTCTGTATTTTTATTTAGCTGTATACTTAAATATGTATTTACTTTATGGGAACCAGATCACTCTAGGGAGTGATAGAAACTTTAACCTCTGGGTCATTCCTTTAAATTCATTTTGGGTCTTTAAACACCCATTATCTTCTGACAGTTTCTCACCTCCTGAAGTGGTGGCTGCAGATTAAGACTGTGATATACGGGTGGCATGGTCCAGGGAAGCTGGTACTGCTCCTGTCCAATACTCTAATCTGTTCTGTTTTTAGAGGTTTAGATCTCTTGTGCTATCAATCAGGCACCTTCTAGCTGCATTCAGTTCATTTACTAGATATATTTTTTTAAGATTTTTTTTTTTAGTGGCTGTCCATTTTCCACCTCATGCCAAGCCACCAGAACAGATTCTTTGATACAGTGTCAGCATCCTTGACTCTGAGCTGGAAGGACAAAAAGAACAGAGCCCCTGTGTGAAAGAAAGAAATGAAGATAAAGATCTTCACCAAGAATCCAGGATTATCAGGATGCAGTGCTCTGATACTATAGCAATGGCCCCAGTATAAATACCTAGCTAAATGGGGGTTGGAAAAAGGAGAGAACTTCTTTTTTAGAGATCCAAATAAATAATGGCAGGAGAAGGATGTTAGTTTTTGCTTCTTAGTTTCTTAGCAAGCTAATGTAATATATGGTAGCAATGTCCAGTTGTTAGAGTAGGAGCCTAGGGGTCCAGATTCCTGGTTGTCTTCCAAGCTATGCAGCAAGCTCTGTATGATTGTGGGCAAATTGCAGCCTGTTTCTCTGGTTTCCATCTATAAATGGGGATAACATCAACCTCACATGGTTTCTATGGGGCATAACTATTTGTAAGATATTTTGAGATCCTTGGATTAAGGTACTGTAGAAGGATGCAAAGTACCCTTATGTAATAGGCAAAGCAGTTCCAAAACAAAGCTCTGTATATACTTTCAACACAGTAGATCGGGGATTATGATACATAAAAATATCTTTCT
Source organism: Gopherus flavomarginatus (assembly GCF_025201925.1). Classification (NCBI taxonomy): domain Eukaryota; kingdom Metazoa; phylum Chordata; order Testudines; family Testudinidae; genus Gopherus; species Gopherus flavomarginatus. The sequence continues at coordinate 53,458,502 of NC_066621.1, forward strand.
AGTTCAATTCTACTGTAGGAAAAAAGCTGTTAACTTAAAAGTTCTTGCAGAAAGGCAAACAAAATAGTTGTGTGTTGAATTGAACCTACATATACTGGTTTTAGTATGGGTCATTTAAAACATTTTTGTGCCAAGTCTATCTTAACATATCTCTAATTTGATAAAATGAGACTTTAAAAAAACCCTCAAAAATAACTTTTTTATGTTTATCAGATTTTTCTGCTTCTGCTGATTCAAAAGTGGTCGTGCTCACTGTTAATTCTCTGGGTAATGCTCAGTCGTACCTTGGTGTCATACAGAGCAACGTGGATCTATTCAGAGGAATTGTCCCAGCAGTAGCACATTATAGTCAAAATAGTGTGCTGCTTGTTGCATCTCATCCAGGTTTGTTGGTATTTTACATGTATTTTTTTTTTGTTCTGATTTATTTAAAGAATATCCTATTGCCTGACGTACTCTACTGAGCAGGGAGTCAGCACTCCTAAATTCTAATCTCAGTTCTGAGATGGACTCCCTCTTCAGACTTGGGCAAACCACTATATCCATGTGTTTCTTTATATGGAAAGGCTGTTGGTAAGATGTTGTCTTAGTCATAGTTTAGATAAGGGGGGGAAATGATAGTATTTTTTATATCAGAAGTCTTCTTGCATATGTTTTGCTTTTGTCTATTGTTTAAACCTCATTTTATCTAGAGTCTTAAGATATGCCCATCTACTGTAGTCAGAGCACCTTGCAAATGTGTTAGTAACAAGATTCTCTCTCTCTCTCCACCTATGCTGTAAGGATATATACACACAATATGATCAAAACTTCTGGTTGATAGCCCCTTACGTTACCAGTAAATACTTAGCCCATTGTTTCTTTGGAGACACATTCATAATTATAAAGCTATCATAATTCCATGATCTTGTGTCAGAATACTAAGTAAGTAGGGAAGGAAGAAGTAGACATGAACCGGCCCATCCGTGCACACTTAAAACATGTTACTATAACATGTTAGAGCAATTGGAAAGATTACCTTTTGCTCCATGCAAAACAGGAAAGTAGGGGAGACATTTGCCAAATGGAGAAAGAACTAACCTTGAAGGTGAGGGCTTGGTTTTTTGGGAGGGTGGTCATGGTGAGAGAAATTGTTTGAATTTCTGATGTTTTCTTAATATTTCACTCAAGCTATGACATGATTATTTTCAATGCCTGACTCATTGTTTTAGAAATGAGTAAGCTGCTGCTATTGTCCTGTATGCTTATACTTTGAGTTATAAAATGTTCAGGCTCTTGTTTCTTGAGTGTGAATTATAGTTTGCTGTTGTGTTGAATTTTGGGAGTAATTCTGTATGTTCGCAACATACTTTTGTACCATGTTTAGTGGAAATAATGACATATGTCTCATGGAAGCTGAGTGCATTTCCTAAAAGCAGAGTTATCGGAATTGGCTGTAATCTAGACACTGAGAGATTCCAATATATTATCACAAACTTGTTGAAAGCACAGACCATAGGAAAAGAGGCTTGGATTATCGGTGAACGAGGAGAAGACAAAGGTAAACAGATACATGATTTTGACTTAGAGTTTGAACTGTTCTAGAAAGGGGGGAAAAGACACATCCTATGGAGAGTGTTAGTGTTTACAGGGTGTCCCCCAAGATTCTAGGACAGGGTGGGAGCAAACAAGTATGTTCTCTGTGTGCCCCCAAATGGGGAGAAATGTATGGAAGTACAGCTTTGATTGTTTATTGGTATAACACTAAATTACATTCAAGATATTGAAGAGGGAGATCCCTTTTTCAGGGAAGGGAATGCATGGGGGTAAAAGTACGTGGAGGGCTGTCAGTTCTTCAGAAAATACCATGTTTTCAGAGGTGCTGACCCCCAACTCATATGGATGTTCACAGTAGCTGTGGTTGGTCAACACCTTTGCAAACTGGCTGTAATTGACTTCCCAAAGTGCACAGCAGAGACAAGAATGAAACCCAGGAGTTTTGGGTCTAGAGGAGGAAAATAGAATTGAGTTGAGTGCTCTTTACAAACTGGATACAGTGAGATTTAGCTTCTCCCTACATTTAAAAAAAGTGACCATATGAAGGATAAAGTAATTAAAAAAAACAAATAAACTAGGCTCTTTATCACATCTGCTTAAACTGCTACTCCACATAGAAACATCAAACTTTAATTCACGATTGTGCGGCATTTGCTCCTACACAACACAGCTACTGCTACCTTTCTGTTATGTGTCAGGTTTTTGTCCTCTTAAATTGAAAACCCTGCAGAGGTTGTCTTTTCTTCAGAGGAGGATTACCTCCCTTTCCCCTTCCAAAAGTTGTCCTCAGAAGAATGAAATCAATTTTTTGAAAAAGCAGTTAGGTTAAAAAAAAACCAAAAAACTAATATGGGCATATCATAAATGTAAACTGTAAAGCATTCTGTAATGGAGATTTCAGTATATATGAAGAATGGAAATCGCAGCTAAACTTTGGGGTGAACTCGGCTGCCTGGATGTTAAAGATATTGATAGGCCATGGTGTTTCATGGAGGGGAGATAGAAAAAAATGTACTGTCTTTAGAGTAACTTTTAATGAGAAGTCTGTTTAAAAATGTCAGTAACGCATTTTTATTATACCTTTGACTCACAGAACAACTTTCACTATCAGTGTTTTCACTGTATGGCTCATTTAAGTCATGACTTCCAGATGAAATACAAAAGACTGCTTTATAAGGAAGCAATAATAGATTTAATTTGTACAGTAGGTTTGTCAGTCTTCATGAATCTGGTCTCTGTTACACTTCAAACTATCCTTGATAGCTTATTGTAGCAGGTGGCTTTAACTGACTTGTCATTCCCAGCTTTCCTTCTATATGTTAGGCTAAACAATAATATATTTGTCTTTGAGTTAAAAAGAACTGAAAACATTATACCACATCAGATGCATTACACATTGAGGCACATTGGTTCCCTCTATTCTCTGCCAATCCTGATGTGCAGGACACATCTAAGAGTGAGAGAGTAGCTTGGTCTTCATGCTCATTCATTCTTGAAGGTCTCTCCTGAAAGTGAATATAATAGTTTCTGTGATCATTTTTTGTGTAGTTTGGATAACTGTCTGCTAAGAACCTAATATTCAGATCTTGAGTTGAGAATTGCCTTTCATCATGCTTGCCAAATTAAATGCACTCTACCACTGTTCCACTGTTACTTTACAGCGAAGTCTGAGGGAAAATATTTATACGCAAATTCTGCAATAATTGGACTGAACATAAAGGTGTTACCCAAAATTTATTTTTCTTTCGACAATATTCCTGTTTGAAATTATGATAGTGGGAATTGGTTGATTTTAAGGGAATTGGTAATATAGTATGGACCTTTCACCTCTAAGTTGCTTCAGAGCCAACTTGAGTTGACAGGAAACTACTATCTGGCAGCATATGTAAAATGAATGAGTGGATTCAGTCCTGTTCTTGGCAGATAAGTTTCCATACCAAATGTGATTTTTTTTCATGACACTTACCGTTCCCCTTCTGTGTGGTTTAAACAGAGATTAAATGGAAATGGAGACTGAACTAGCCTCTTGCCCTTAAAGTTAGTCCCTTTAGAGGGTTTAGATATGCTGACAAGACAGCGTGAGCAAGCTTACATAGCTATTTCCTGTGCTATATAAGGCTGTCATCCCAATAATAATCATCAGCCTTGCCTATACGCATACCCACCCACGCTGGTAGCAGCATCATGCATTAAGGGGGCGGGGAAAGATGAAATCCAAAAGTTGAAGTTGTAGGTAACGTTGTAAAAGCATATTAAAATTTAAGAAAGGAGATGGGAGTGAAGCTGTTTTTAAAAAACAAAAAAAAAACAGAGATGCTGAGAAATTTTAAGATAAAACTTTTCTTTCTTTGCACCAATGAGACAATCTTTTACCATATGTGTCTAACTTTGACAACAGGAGCCACATTCCACCATTCTACACAGTGTACTTACTAATGCGTAACAACAAATTCTGTTAAATCTTTATGTGGAGCATTCTTTTTGAACAATTTCTCTAGGCCAGTTCTGCCATGGAATTTAGAACCTCAAAAAGACACCAAACTGAGCTCAGAGCCTGTAGCAGAATGCACTTCAGAAAATCAGTTTAAAATTTTATCATTCCAATATATTATAACATTGACGAAAGTTTTTGAATTTTATTTAGTGCCTGCATGGCGTGGTTCTAACTTAGTAACATGTCATCAAACTGAAGGAGTAATGAATGATAACTCTCAGGAGCAGTTGGCGAACAGGTAACACTGTTACAACAGTAAACTTAAATTCACACTAACCCGTTACCAGAATAGTAGAGGTGTTTTTCCCCAATCTGCAGAATTCAGAATCTCTCAATAATATGACTTTTCTTTATTACTATGAGCAAGTCTGCTTTGAATCTTTCAGGTCATCGGTATACCTAGAGCAGTGTTTCCCAAACTTGGGACGCCGCTTATGTAGGAAAAGCCCCTGGCGGAGGTGGGGCCAGTTTGTTTACCTGCCCCGTCCTCAGGTCCCACTTATCGCGGATCCCACTGGCCACAGTTCGCTACTCCAGGCCAATGGGAGCTGCTGGAAGCGGCGCAGGCCGAGGGACATATTGGCCGCTGCTTCCCGCCGCCCCCATTGGCCTGGAGCAGCGAACCAGCCAGTGGGAGCCGTGATCGGACAGACCTGCGGACAGGGCAGGTAAACAAACCGGCCCGGCCCCCACCAGGGGCTTTCTCTACACAAGCGGCGTCCCAAGTTTGGGAAACACTGACCTAGGGTATATAGGGAAAAACTATTTTTTAGTTCTGAATTTTGTTTTCCAGTAGCTAAATATAGTTAAGTGGTAATGTTAATAGAATAAATGTGTGCTCCTTGAAACTGTTTGCAACACTAACACTAAAATGCCTTGCATCAGCATTTATTTGATGCAGTAGGCTAAACTGTTCATAATCCTAATACATGACACTTATTTAGTACCTTCTCACTGAGGTTTTCAAAGCACTCCTTAATCAAGAATACACTGTAGTGAACAGGGTATATATTTAACATTGCTTTTCATAGACATTAGGAAAATGTCTGCCATGATAACTTTTATTAAGTTAGCAAAATTTTACCATTTGCATGGAGGAATTAAAAAATGGTGATCTTTATAGAACTGGGAAATGAAGAATTGCTTTAGAAAGCAAGTTCTAGAGAAGTAGACAGCAGTGTTCATGTGCTATGTAATACTTTTTGTATGTTTATGGAATACTGTGTGTTGAACAAAACATGGGTAACTGAAGACATTTCTAAAACCACATTTTTCTCTGTTATGTAGAGCCATGGAAGTTCTTAAGGGAAAAGGTCAAAAGTCCTGGTCTGTTGGGCTGTCAATAGCTGATCTGATTGAAAGTATACTGAAAAATAAAAGAAAGGTTCATTCCATATCAACTCTGGCAAAGGTAAATATAGTTTTAATTTCATATATTTTTCTATTGTGCCTTTAATCCTATTACTTATGTTAATTGTAGCCATATATAGACCTTAGTCCTGAACAGCCATTATTGAGACAAACTATTTTAGTTACTTTCTTCCTACAACAGGCACCTAGCTTTTAGGATCCATCTGAAAATGAGCAAAAATCAATTACTGCACTCTGTAGTGGACTTTGAAAATATAGGAGTTGAGAGATGCAATATGTGCACTGGTATCCAGCTCACCACTGATGAAGGCTATTACCACAGTTAGTTTTGGCAGAATAACAGCTAGATATGTCATGGTTCAAAGTGCTTGATGTTGAATGCAGATCTCCCCAAAGGCCAAACGTCTTTAACTCCATTTACAAGAATCTGATGTAGATTTTCTCACTACTGTATTTGTCAAATCAGGAGGCAAACTCTTCTAGTTTCTCACTTTCTGATCAGGGAAGAGAGGATATGGTTATTTTTGACTCAACAGAATCTCAGACTAGATTTTAATTAAACTTTGTTCTAAAAAGCTTAATTAAAGCAATATGTTGTTTATATTAGAACACAGCATGGAAACATTTTTCTTTAGTAACAATAACTTTGCTTTACAAAGTCTGTGAACTTCCTGCATTGGTGACTGATCCATTTTGTGCCTGAAATTACAAAGGCTTATTTGTGTTTCATTATGTACACAAACTTAATTTCTTCCTCTCATCATGGGAACATTTTAGCACTTGTTATGTGAAATAGCTACTCAGGTATGGGAGTGACTAATAGTGTCTTGAGATGAACGTAAATTGTACAGACACTAGGCAAGATTTGAACAAAAATCTAATTTTATGTTAAACAAGACTTATAAAATTCCAACTAATTTTAGTTGCAGAATGTTGATGTCCTATTACTAAAATTTAAAAAAGAAGTAGAATATTTAATCTGCTATACAGTATTATAAATAACAAACTAAGCTATGCTTGTCAGCTAAACAAAGCATGTCTTGTGATGAATTATCCTTGCTTATTTAAATTTGTTAACGTACATAATTTTGTATTTTATAGTGGGCATGGGCAATGGAGATTAATGTACTTAGAGTTGTTTTTATGTACATTCTTTTGTCTTCACTATTTCAGGGGTGTTGCAATATAAACAGTGAAGTATTTTTAAGTATGCCATGTGTTCTTGGAACCAATGGAGTGACAGAAATTATCAAACCACTGAAGGAGGATAAGGTGGTGGCAAAAAAACTGCAAAGCAGTGCAGCATCGATTCATGACCTTCAACAGCAATTGAAACTTTAAACACAATGGAATCATCCAATATCTGCTCATGAAAATGCTGGGTTTGCTAAAGAAAAATGTTTCCCTGGTAGATATAGGTTTCTGCAAACGGAAGAATTATCATTTCCTTTCACAACTGCGTCACTCCTTCAAAGCATTAGTTAAACTATGAAACAAAGAGAACATCTCAAAATGGAAAGGTTTTTTTTTTATCCTGTAGCTTTTGTAGTCAAAACGAAGAGGATAATGTACAACTATGTTTTTTGTCAAAATTTAAGTAACTTTTCCTGCAGTCTTTGTTACTAAGCTATGCACCATGTAGGCCTGATTTTCACGTTCACTATGTTTCTGTTGTGCCCTCTGCTGGGACAAATAGGTTATAAAGCTGACTTAACAATCTATTTGGAAGCGTCTCTAGTGTAGGGAGAATCCTTGCATGGTGTAGAGCCACTACAGAAGCAGTATGTCATCTCCCTTGTAACCTTCAATGTAGGGGGCATGACTAGAACATCATTGCACTCCAGCTACTCAGTGCAGTAAAGCATTGACTAAAATGATCCTCATGCTTAGCAGACACGATAAAGGTAAAGCACTTTATTGTTTTCATGTAATTGAACTTGACACTAGAACACTGCTAGGAAAAACGGAAATTTTTTTTTAATGATACACCTTTGAGCTTGAGCTTTTGGGCATTGTATATGAATGCTGTTGTATGTTCATTTAATTGTCTGAGCTTTTTTTCCTAGAATTTTTCTCTTTTCTAATTGTTTTGTATGTTTTACAGACACTTTAGGTGTTTTTATGCTATATTTTAGAAATAACTTTTTTGTTTTAAACAATAGAGGTAAACCAACAAGTACAGCACTGGTACAGATACTGTACACAGTAGTAAGGTGTTTGTGTGCGGGGAGGTGGGAATAAAGGACAATCTGACAGTTGAGTACTATAGAAGTAAATAAGGCTTGGGGGCATAATTAATTCATGGAAATATGATTCAAAGTCCATTGATGTCAGTGGGCTTTAGATCAGGCTCATAAGGAATAAAGTGAGGAAAGGCAACTGAATCTGAGTAGGGAGACACCCCTGGCTGACAAGGGTGAGGGGTGTACAGAAAAAGCAGGATACTAGTGTTAAAATAAACCAAAAAAGAACGCATGTTGATAAAAGTAGTTTTATTGACTTCGTAAATAATCTTTGCTTGTTCATTATGTTACACTCCTAAAAGAAAAGTAGTATTTTCATCTTGTGTGTAGACTTTAGTAGTAAATTGAATACTAATACCAAATACAGTAAAGGAGAAAATGTGGACCTAACTCTTTAAAGTGCTGGTATGTATTTCTTAAAATACCATTGAAGCTTTATGTTGGTAAAGATACAATGTATGAATGAATTAGATTGATGATACACTTCTTGTGCCTTACACTTATACCTCAGAAAGGGCCCAGTCTTGAAGAGGCTTACTACCCTCACAACCTTTTGGGCCGAATATGTATCATTTACAAGTCCAGTTTCCATTGTAATCGATGGGAGCAAGATTTAGCTCATTGACCTCAGTGGGACTTGTGATATGCTGAGTGATCTCAGGATTGAGAACAAAAATAGGAAAACAACATTTTCTTTAATGGGATCGCCATTCATATTGCCTGAAAATTTCTTAATGTTTTAATCAGTGATGTTTTGTACATAGTGATTATTATGATGCAACAGTTGAGCTGGTGGTTTAAACATAATTGAGCTCTAGTCTCTAGCTGGACTGGTTTTCTTTTTAACTTACTAAAATCATCCTGAATGAGCAATAACTAACTTTTCTTAAAGTGTGCATGTAAACTTGTTCATAAAGAGGGCTACATTTAGCTAGAATAGATCATTTTTGTACCTTAATGCTGTATCTTATTTTGTTAAAAGCTGCAGTCCTCCTATAATTGGCACTTTTGGGGATAAATGGTACTTAGTGCTCATAATTTTTAAATATATTAAATACCATTGTTCATAAGTTTCCAATTTTTATTTAAAAATAAGAGATTGCAGCTTTAAAAATACATTACATGGCACTTTACATTGTTGTAGGAAGGAAATTGTCTATAGTCACTTTTAGACTAATGGCACTAAAAGGCATCTATTGTATGACACTTATCTTGTTCTTCAGAAACAGTGGGAAAAATAGTGTTTTAAATGCACGAAGTACTTGTAAGATATGGCCTCCTATTAAGGGCCTCTAAAATGGGGATTTTAGTTGGCCAGCCATTTCCAGTATACTAAAACAAAACTCTTAAAGTTGATATCTAGGTTCAGATATACTGAATTCATGCAACTCGTACATTGCACTGTTTTCCTACTATTCTGTATTTAAAGTATGGTTCTTATGCATTGAAGGTGTCATGAAGTATCGAGTTGTTGTACTTTCATTCAAATCTGTTTTAAATCATGACTCTCGTGCCTTGTGGTTCTCAAGATCTAATGATTCTTGTTATGCCTCTAAATGAATTACTTATGTGAAGGCTGTTCTTAGAAAAATTAATAAAAAATGCAGTAGACAATAGGACTTGAATAGTGATCATGCGCTGTCCAAGGTACCATAATAAAGAATCTCAGCTAAAGAAAATCATCATGCACCAAGATAATAGGAGATGCTCATTAACTCTAATACTATGTTATGGTAATTATGCTCTTGTATTAAAATATTAATCACAAATCAAACAAAATGCCATTTGTAACTACCCTTGTAGTGAATGGGAGAAATGTCTTGTTGCTTATAGCTGTCAGCAATAAGCTTCCTCTGTATGCTGTTATAAAGTGGTATAATAAAGGATACAGAACTTGACACCTATGCTGTCTATATATTAGTCTATTCTATCTTACGGACTCATTTCTCTGTGTAGAATTTAGCATGCACAGGTGTTTACAGAAGGGGCTGCTCTCCTGATTTGCTCTTGTGGCTTAAAGAGGAGGTAGTCGAGGCAAAGTGTGGCCCAAATCTAGTCCACTAGACTTTTGAACAGACCCTAAAATCTTTGTATATACTTACCTTTAATTATTATTTTCTTCTCTTCTTGTCCAAGAAATTTGGACCTTGACAAAAAAATAGACTACCCCAGTAAGAACAGGGCCCAAATGATACTCTGTAGTAGTGCTGTGGCTGGCAAGGGCTTGTGAGTACGACTTGGAGGCACCTCTTGTTCTCAGGTGCATGGATGAAGGTGAACTGGACTTGCTGGAGGTATTGGTCCCCTTGCAGTCTGGGTGGTGCTGCCCCTGTCGGTGAGGCCCGGTCTGCTGTTGCTGCAGGGTGGACACACTCTTTAAGGCAAGGTCCCTGCAAGGGAACCGTTCAGAATCGGTTCAGCTAAGTCGCTTTTAAGCTGGTTGGAGCTGCTTGTAGACGTGCTGCCCATGAACCACTTTCCACCTCTTGCAGGCTCGCGAGCAGTTCTCGCGGCCCTGCTGCGCCCCTGTAAGTCACATGACCTTTCCGAAGCGCTCATCCCTGGCAGCGGGCCAGTATTACCTGTACTCCCCACTGTCACGTGACGAGGGCGAGCGCCGCCACGTTCGGAAGTGACGTGAGGGCCGGCGGAGATGGGTCCTGCCGGAAGCGTGGAACGCGGTGAGCTTCCTGTTTATGCAGGAGGAGGAGCCGGAGGCGCGCGCTAGGCCGCGCTCTCCTCTGCGCCGCGGCAACGGTAACGGCGGCGAGTCGGGGGGGCGAGGCGGCCATGGCGCTGTCCGAGACGCAGCTGAAGAAGATGCTCGCCAAGGTAAGCGGCCGCTCCCGAGACTCTGCCGCCTGGGAAGCGCCCCCGGCAGCGGGCGGCCTGGTCCGGTCCGTTCTGGGCCCCCCGGAATATCTTCTAGAGCCGGGGTCCGTCCCCCTTCGACCCTTTCCCGGGGGTTCCCGTCCTGGGCGTCTCGCTGGGGTGGAGCCCGGAGCAGCCCGACGAGACCCGCCCTCGCCGGCTATTGTGTAGGGAGCCCTCGGGGCTTCGTCTCCCACCCCTGGTGTGTCCCCGGCCGACGCGTACGGCGAGCCGCCCCTCCCCCCACCCCCGCGTGCGGAGATGCAGCGCCGAGTCCTGCCGCTGCCAGCACCCCACGGCGGGCTAGGGGGCCGCATAGGTGTCTCTGGGACAGGAGCCGGCCCTGCCTGGTCTCCGCCCCTGGGGCCGAGGTGATGTAGGAGTCAGCAGAATTTAGCTGCTTTGGCTGCCTTCGTCCATCGCCAGTAGCTGGAAAAACCACCCCCTTTGCTTGTGGCTCAAGGAAACCTGATCTCAGAGTCCTTGAGAGAAGAATAATTGTAGCTCCCCGTCGAATTCGCTGGCTCTGAGCACTTCAGTTTGACATCAGTCCGGCCGCTGCCCTCCTGTTAACTGCTGAACAAACCATAGGCTTAAACTGCCCCTGAGGAGTCAGGACTACTTAGTTCTACTGACTTTCTTTGTGACCTTGAGCAAATCGTTTTTACCTTTATGCTTCTATTTCCGCAGAACGTGTTTAAGTGTTTTGTTCCTTGGCTGAAAAATTCTATATAAATGTAAAGTATTATAGTAACTAGACTAGCAAGTGTGGTGATATCGCCATTTCTAAGAGGGCTTTTAAAATAGTGGTTGGGTTTAGCTAAACGGGGTTTAACTACTTTTTTACTGTATTGCCTAGGAGCCCTAGTGGTGGACCCCCATTATGCCAAGCGCTGCACAAATACAAAGAAAAAAGACAGTACTTGCCTTGTGTTCCCTTATTGCCTCACTAAAACTGGTTTTAAAACCACCATGCTAGAGACCAGCAAAACCACTTGTACAACAGAGGCTCTTATTACACAGAAAATGGAACAAAACTGTACTGAGTGGGATATTTGCACTGCAGTATTAGAGCTTTCCAAATTAACATCAAAATACTCACTTATTTCTATATTACATTGGCGACTGTGGAAGGTTTTCTCTGTACCATGCATATTTAGCAAAAAATAAGACATTTATGTTTGAAAATTGATTTTTGCAGTTATGATTGAACCAATATTTAATGGGTTGTAATAGTTGTGCATATCCTTCAGATGTACAAAATTGAGAAAATAGTGCTAATAAACTTAACGGTTGTAAATTTGTAGAAACCAGAGACTGCCAGTAATTAACATTTTTTAGATTTTTGAGACAACCTTTATCAATTCACATGTAGTCAACCTGTATTTGTGGTCACTTACTACCCGTGGTCAATCAAATTGACAGATGAACATCTTTGAGATTGTCAGGTGACCACTTATGTATTGCAAGTTAACATAGGAAAACAAACACATTGGCAGCCACACAAGGACTTGCTCGGTGCCTTCAGTAACAGTGAAGAAAACCTACTGAAGTGTCTGCAAGAAAAGCTGCTCCTCCTAAATGTTGAAGCTGAGGCCCACACTAAAGTCCTACTGAGCTAGTCCCTGCCACCAGATACTGTCATTAGAAAGTTGCACTGTATTGTAATATTTAAAGGCTTTTCATATTGCGTGCACAATATTGATTGCTTCATGTTTCAGAGGGGTCTGGGCAGGGTTTCATCTTTGAAGTTACGCTTATGAGCTTTCTACAAAATTAGATCTAATTTGACTGTATATAAAAAAACAGGAAAGTAATCTGTTTTACTTCCTGAGAAAGAAATTGTGATTGGTGAGGTAGTGAGTTTCTGTTTTTCACTTTGGAAGTTATAAGAACGGCCGTAAGAACGGTCAGACCAAAGGTCCATTTAGCCCAGTATCCTGTCTACTGACAGTGGCCAATGTCAGGTGCCCCAGAGGGAGTGAACCTAACAGGTAACAATCAAGTGATCTCTCTTCTGCCATCCATCTTCACCCTCTGACAAACAGAGGCTAGGGACACCATTCCTTACCCATCCTGGCTAATAGCCATTAATGGACTCCATGAATTTATCCAGTTCTCTTTTAAACGCTGTTATAGTCCTAGCCTTCACAACCTCCCCAGGCAAGGAGTTGCACAAGTTGACTGTGTGCTGTGTGAAGAACTTCCTTTTATTTGTTTTAAATCTGCTGCCCATTAATTTCATTTGATGGCTCCTAGTTCTTGTATTATGAGAACAAGTAAATAACTTTTCCTTATTTACTTTCTCCACATCACTCATGATTTTATATACCTCTATCATATCCCCCCTTAGTCTCCTCTTTTCCAAGCTGAAAAGTTCTAGCCTCTTTAATCTCTCCTCATATGGGACCCGTTCCAAACCCCTAATGCAGAGGATTGGAACAGTGTTAATCAGATCATATACATAAAAGAAATTCATCCTGATTTGCTGCATATGACTTCAGTGAAAACTGCTGTTCACCTACTAGCACATGGTCCCCAACCTTTTGTGGCCAGTAGCACATTCATGTTTTCAGAAGTGTGTGGCAGGCACCAACAATTTTTCAAGGCTTATTTTGTATTTGTACATTAAATAATACGAAAAACATCATATATAATATTACATAATATATGAATCAAAAAAGAAGAGAGAAGCTGGAGAGAAGCTGCGAGGACAGAGAACACCGGCACCTGTGGCCCTGGAGTACTCTGTCCCAGCAGGCTGGGGGCCCTGGCTTCTCTCTCTCCTGCTGTGCACTAGGCGGGCCCCACGCCTGCCTAAGATCGAGAACACCGGCGCCCGCAACCTGCAGCCCCGGAGTTCTCTGTCCCTGTCAGGCACGGAGCCACGGCTTCTCTCCATTGCTGGGCACTAGGCAGGCCCTGTGCCTGCCGGGAACAGAGAAAACCGCACCTGCAGCCTGAGTTCTCTGTCCTCGTCAGGCGTGGGGCCGTGGCTTCTCTCCCCTGCTGGGCACTAGGTCGGCACACATAAATGCCCCAGCGGGCACCATGGCGCCCATAGGCACCACATTGGGGACCACTGTACTAGCAGATGAAAATAGTCTTCTTCAGCCTCTCTCCACTTCTTTGGACTTGCTTTCACAGAAAAGATATACTTTTCGCAGAAAAGATATTAAATGTGTGGCTATAAGGAGGAGATCTTTAGGTATTTCTAATGAGAAATATTCAAAAACTGTAACAGTAAATGACATCTAATTTAAGTGAACATAAAGATTTATTTCCTCTGCAAGTAAGTATTTACTTCTGTCACTGACTTACTGTGTGAGCTTGGGAAAATCACTTAGGCTCTGTGCCTCTGTTTCCTGATCTATAATGGAAGTATTTAGTGTTGTTTGTAAAGTGGCTTGAAATCTGAGTCTGAAAAGCGCTATATATAAGAGCTAAATATTTGCTCAGGATAATACATTTAGAAGTCAATAGCTGCTTATTTTCTCATAAGGATTTTGGAGACTCTTTCTGAACCATTATTCAAACTAACAGTTTATATTTTGAACCATTATTCAAGGGCCATAAAATATTAGATAAAAAATTGTTTGCTTATTTAATACAAATTGGAATGAAAAGGAAAATAAAGGGCACAAATATATTACATAATTGCAGAGATGTAGCTGAATGAAGTTATTTTAAATTTGACAGCGTAGTTGAAAATAACTCAAAGTTGGAGAAATTCCATTTCAGAAACACAAAATATTCCCTCAAATATCATTCTTTTCTGTGCAGTATTTTTCAGTCTGTCGGTATTCCATAGTTGTCTGAATAATCTTAAAAATCGCATGAGAATGACTGTTGCAGCATTTGCTCTGTTTATAGCAACATCAGTAGCCACTCCTTATTTGCATATCTCTTGAAAGTAAGGAATGATAAATTATTGAACAACCAGGATAATAAAGCAGTCACTTCAACAGTATTTTTTAAATCTAAGAAAACAATCAAACTTTTGCCAAAGCTTACTTTTCTGTGTGCGGCGTAAAAAGAAAAATCCCCCCCCCCACCCCCTCAAGTATCCTTAAATGTCAAACCAGAAACTTGAAATGACTATAAAGAGTAATACATATTGGAGTGATATAACACTCTGAATTAAATTATATAAGTCTTCAACTAGACTTCATTGTTTTAAATGCACCATTCCAAGTCAGCTAAGCAGTGTGTCATTAAGATGTTTTAGATTTCTTCGTGATAATAAATGGTTTCTTCTCCATCTTCATAGAAAAAACTAGGATTGAAATAGTACTGTACACATACAACACCTTTCAGCACTCTGCAAACACAAGTCTCCCCACATTCATGTTTATCTGACAAGCATAGCTAGGGCTGTCAAGCGATTTAAAAAATTGTGATTAATTGCCCTGCTAAACAATAACAGAATATTATTTATATAAATATTTTTGGATGTTTTCAACATTTTCAAATATATTGACTTCAATTATTATAACACAGAATACAAAGTGTACAGTGCTTACTTTATTTTTATTATAAATATTTGCACTGTAAAAATACAAAAAATAGTATTTTTCAGTTCACTTAATACAAGTACTATTGTGCAGTCAGTCTCTTTATCATGAAAGTTGAACTTACAAATGTAGAATTATGTACCAAAAAACCTGCATTCAAAAATAAAGCAATGTAAAACTTTAGTGTCTGTAAGTCCACTCAGTCCTACTTCTTGTTCAGCCAGTCGCTCAGACAAACAAGTTTATTTACACTTGTAGGAGATAATGTTGCCCACTTCTTGTTTACAACGTCACCTGAAAGCGAGAACAGGCCTTCGCACGGCGCTGTTGTAGCCGGCGTTGCAAGATATTTGTGTGCCAGATGCGCTAAAGATTTGTATGTCCCTTCATGCTTCAACCACCATTCCAGAGGACATGCATCCATGCTGATCATGGGTTCTGCTCAATAAGGATCCAAAGCAGTGTGGACCAGAGGGTGAAGGAAGGAGTAATAAGTATTCAGAGTCTTTCTTCAATATCTGTTGGTGTTTTCCGTGGCTCAGAGAGAGGGAAAGAATTCCAAGGTCACAGCTTCTCCTCAGAAAAGGTTGTGAATAGAGGGGAAATTACCATCTCTATTCTTGTAAGATATGATTCGGGTTGGTTGGCAGTTGCATATCCAGCATTCTCTTGTTATGGGATATAAGAAAAAGGTAGTCCTTCAGTGTTGTTACTTGTATGAGCAGTTATAGGACCGGAGATACCTCTTTGCTTTAGATAACAAGTTTGTTACTCAGGGACTACATTTGAACTAATTTCAGACTGCTGAACATCAATAGTATTCACTAAATACTTTGTGGTATTTACACATGGGTTCTGAAACTTTTTCGTAGCGTTGGACTCTCCCCTTCCATTTATAGTTGCATGGATACCTCCCTGACATTGCTACAGGGATGTTATATGAACACCAATTACTGTAATTGTTCACATGGAAGAATATTAGAAAAGTAGTGTATACCTTCCTTGGTATAGGTTAGCAGTTGGAAACGAGACACAATCATGTGCCAAGCTAGCTTTCTGCTGCCCATGAGTAGATGGTTTGTTGACAGTTGGTGATTCATGAACCCTAGTTTGAGAACTTTTGAATTATATGGTAGACTGCCTATTTTTACAGATCTCCATGCCATCAGCTTCTCCCTGCTGCTATGAGAGTACATCCATACTGTACAAAAGGGGTGGGCCAGGAGACAGCAGTACTACTGCTGTTATGCTTACTTGGTGTGCTCCTGGAGCCTGGGACTACCTGTACCCTTTCCAGGCCCACAACTCTTTGTAGACATCTCTTCTGCTTGACTTTTTTGTAAGAAGATATCCTTGCCTCCACTCACAATTAGACTAAGGTCACCCTGTCTCCACATTATCCCCTCTCTAAAGGGGGATTCCTCACCCCGTGGTCCCCAACGCAGTGCCCGTGACATCTGTCTGTGCCCGTGTACTGGCCGGCAGACAGGCATCCTCTGAAATGCCGCTGAAAAGCGGCAACGTCAAGAGGCGTTGCTGCCGAAATGCCACTGATTTTCAGTGGCATTTCGGCGGTGGCACCTCTTGATGACACTGCTTCTCAGCAGCACTTCGGCGGCAACGCCCCTTGGGTTTTCCGCTTCTTGGCTGCATTTCGGTGGATGCTTTTACCCCGTCACGGTCCTTGGTGGCTCATCGTCTGGTGTCTGCCAGACGAAAAAGGTTGGGGACCACTGCCTCACCCTGTATTCCTGTATTCCTTACAAATGCCACTTACACACATCAAATAAAAATTGAACTTACACATAAAAATACTTGCCTCTAGCTCAGTTTGAACCTTCACTATAAGCAGTTCTCCTGAATCCATGCACCCCTAGCACTGGTTGAAAATCGGGCTGTCACTGGCACAACCTGAAATGAGGTGGCAACATGCTTCTTGTGGTCTTCATCACTATGTCCCTGCACATACGTATGTTATAGCAGCAAAGCGCATCTGCTGTCCTAGTAGGAATTGTGAATAGGGTTACTTTCTACATAAGTTTGTATGTTGAACAAATATTTCACGTCACACGGTTGAGCTTCATTTACATATTTTATGAGTTACAAATGTTAAATAGCTGAGTATCAAAAAAAAAAGTTCAAGTACTTGTTGTGGTTTCAGGGTAACTGCACCCTCTGTTCCTCTTGCCAGGTTCCTTGAGGACACCCACTTAATGTTTCCAGTTCCCAGACATGATCTCTCTTGGGTAGGGGCCCTGTTCCCACTCCTGTCTGGCTGAGGGTTCTAAGGCTGCACATCTCCCTGCCTTACGCTGTGGTATCCTCAGAAAACCAGTCCACCGAAAGCCCAGTGCCTGTGAATTGCTTTGTCTCTGAGGGCAATGAACAGTGTATTGCCAGAAGTTACAAGTTACCACACAGCCATTTTTAAGCAAGCACCTTTAAAGTAACAGCACCACAGAGGAGATGATATAAAAAAAAAATAAAAGTTTCTATACACATGCTTAAAAACTTACCCTCTGTCTTATGACAACCTAGTAGACCACAGACACGTGGGAATGGAGGGGGGGTGGCTGAGTGGGGGTGCCAGGGCACATGAGGACAGGGCAGATGTGCCTGACTGAATGAGAGAAGCTAGGAGACACAGGGTCTGCATGGGGAGGCTCCCTAACAATCCTCCCCTCCCTTCAAAAAACAAACCAAAAACCCTGTTCCATACTTTTCCCACACCCAACAACCCTCCAGGTTCACATTCAGACTCCTTCCCATCAATTCTTTCCCTCTTGCTCAGCTCCTCCATTACCCCTGACTCCCCCAAGCCTTTGCACTACTTTTGAGGGGTGCAGGAAATACCTTTCTGTATTGTTGTTTAGATGAATTATTATTCAGAGTTCTGTATTAATATTCCTGTAAGAAATCTATTTGTCAAAAAAATTTCCTGAATTTTTTGTTGTCTGTATTGTTACAGATGTAGTTGCTGCTAGGTATTTTGAAATAAATTACCAAAATAATTGAAAATGGCATGATTACGTTGTGTTGTTTGCCAAATAAAATGTGCAGAATTTTGCAGAATTCTAAAATACTGTGCGCAGAATTTTTAATTTTTTTGTCCCAAGATTCCCTCAGGAGTAGCATGCGAGCCCCCTAGCCCACTGTAATACAAAACATTTAGAACAGCATGGTCCCCAAAGACACTGCATGGGATTGCTATATCCATCATGCTTGTTATGCAGGTTGAGAGAGATTTCTTAAAACCACAAATACCACCAGCCCCAAATATGATTTTTAACATTTTTCCCATTAATTTTCCTTTGCTTTTGTTTTGTTTGGCTTTATACTACAAATAGAAAGGCCTTAATGGGAAGAAATGTTGTAAGCTTTTGTATGGTCACATAATATAGTGGGAAAGTAGATTTGATAACTTGCTAGATCTTTTCCACATGGGACAGCTTTGATTCTACTCTTCTGATTTACAACTAATCTGAACTTTTAACCATAAAATTACATACATGATTTTTGCAAACTATAAGGTGATTTTTAAATTTTTTTTAGGATTTGACTTTTGTAGATAAGTGCTTCACTTCAAGCCTTGCAAATGCAATTTTTGACCAATTTGCTTGTCTCCAAGACAACCAATGCAAGACAAAACTTTATAGAACTTATGGCTTTGTATCTTAAAGGCTGCACAGGCATTAAATGCTTTTGTTTTTCAGTATAAGTATAGAGATCTGACGGTGCAGGAAACCACCAGTGTTATTACCCAGTACAAAGACCTCAAACCTGTAATGGATGCCTATGGTGAGTTTGTGCATAAGAAAGTCTTCTCTTGTTTCTGATTTAAATATGTAGTGTATTTACACAGCATTTCCTCAGTTTTAAAGTTTGCAATTAGTAAAATTTAGTTGGCAACTGGTGCCTATGTCTGGTAATAAGTTTTTATTTTTATTGTTTTATACTCCGTTAAATAGCTTTTTATGGGAGAGAACTGAAACTAGAGTATAGAATTTGAGGTTCTGTTAAATAAATTCTGTTGATGGGATCGCATCTTCCTTGGGGGGAAAAGCATGCCTATAGAGAACATTTATTCAAAAAGAAATGTACACAAGAATTTTTTCCCCTCTAATGCTGACAATAAGTGCGTTGTTCCTTACAGCTTAGTTTTTGATCCTGCAGACTTGTACTGTTGTGTATTGCTCAATAGTCATTCTGTTGCCCTATTGGAATCTGTGTCAAGATGGAAAATTCAGCTCCATTGTAGTATAAGATATTCTGATATATTTATTTATAAAGAGCAGTAAGTCGACCACCCCCCCCCCCCAAAAGTGTCTTGTTAGCAGTGAAACATCTTGACATTTGTTAGGGTAGAAATAATAGTCTACATTAGGGGTCGGCGTCCTTTTCGAAGTGGTGTGCCGAGTCTTCATTTGTTCGCTCTAATTTAAGGTTTCGTGTGCCAGTAATACATTGTAATTTTTTTTGAAGATCTCTTTCTATACGTCTATAATATATAACTAAACTATTGTTGTATGTAAAGCAAATAAGGTTTTCAAAATGTTTAAGAAGCTTCATTTAAAATTGAATTAAAATGCAGAGCCCGCCGGACTGGTGACCAGGACCCTGGCAGTGTGAGTGCCACTGAAAATCAGTTTGTGTGCCGCCTTCAGCACGCATGCCATAGGTTGCCTACCCCTGGTCTACATTCATCTGTGTAGGAAAGCAGTTTCAAAGTTTTTGTAATGCATGTTGTAAATATTTGTAATTGCTTAACCTATCAGTGGTTTAACTGCTGTCACGTTAACTTTTTTTTTAATTGTAGCAGTAAATGGGAATGTATTAAGTTTGAGAGAGTTCCATAGAGCACTTCAGGAACTAGTTTGAGGTTTGGGTTTAGTTCTTTGCTCAAGATCAAAATGAAGGAGTAAACAGATTCACAGATAACTCTAATTTGGGAGAAATATTCAAAGAGACCTAGAGCAATTAAAAGCAGGCAGAAAATAACCGAGTTTTAAATTGAAAAAAAAAATGCAAACCAACAGCTGGGGGAAGTAATCTAAAACATTTCCCAGGAGAGAGAACCTGAAAGAGACTGAAGGGAGAAAAGTGAACAGAACTCTAGACATGATTTTGTATTGTGATATGGTGCTCAAAATGTCAATTCCATTTTGAGCTGCAAATGGAAAGGCTTATATCCTGCAGCATAAAGGTACTTTGTTCTTTTCTAAACTGCTCTGATGAGACTGCACCTGTGGAATTTTTTGTGTTCAATTCTAAACACCACTGTATCTGAAAGATAATTGACACTGGAGAGATTCATTTTTGATAACCTATTAAGAGTGAAGACACAGTGTAGCCAAGGCATCTGTCTATGTTGAGAGTTAAGGCAGCAAGAATTACTCAGTGCTGCTTTGCCCAGGACCTCTCCCTTGTTGGTTGTACATTAAATGTATGCTGTCCCCAAATGTTCAGTCTGCTGCAGGTTTATGTATTGAAAAAATATATGTGTGTTGTAAAAGTTTTCAGGGGGAAATCTTGGGAAGGGGGCATTTGTCACTTTGGGCACATGGGAAGGCATGCGAGGCAATTTAGTTTTTTGGCAATCAGGGTACAGTTGAAGCTTTTAACTGGGGAGGAAGAGGCATCTCTCTCCACACCTTTTGGGCAGGCATGAAAGTGACTTTAAATTTGAAAGAGGGAAGAGGGGCTGTATTCCTCACTCCTCAGCAAACCTTGACACCAGCTAACTGTTGCGCTGTTTTTGCTCCTCTTCACCATGCCAGTATCTGCCACTGTGTCCAACCATGATTAAATACATTAGCTTGATATTTCTTTTGAAATTACCCACAGGGAAATAGTTAACAGTGTTGACATATAAGGTATCCTCAGTGTGCTTCAGATTTACCACCCTACTGAAATGCACAAGCAGTTTGTCTTTCAGAACTGTTGTTTCAGGATGTCTGTAGACAAAAGCATGCAGACAACGGTGCATTGAATTTGCATTCAGTTGATATTTTGAGGGACATCTTTGCAATCATAAGAACTAGTGTGGGTTTTTTCCCTCAGAGAGCTTATATTCAGAATAGGGTTATGTGGTAATTTATGTGGATGCATCTTCACATGGGGCTTTGAGTATAGGAGACAGTCCTACATTTGTAGGGATAGGAAATCTAATTTCCTAATGTCTTTCCCATCTCTCAAAATCGTTATTTTTAGGTGTTAATCAGCTATGGATAAATACTTACCAGTTTTTAGATATGTAATAGTCAAGAAAGAGACACTCTTTAAGAACAGCATAAATATTTTTCTAGGTCACACAGTCTGAAAAAGGTTTAGGTAACTGGAACACAAAGCTAACTCAGCAAAAATCATTTAATACTGTGTATTGTCTTTCAGTTTTTAATGATGGCTCATCCAGGGACCTGATGAGCCTCACTGGAACCATTCCTGTGCCTTATAGAGGTATGCATCATGTCTTTCTTTTGTTTTCAAATCATCTGGAAGATTATTTTGGCTTGTAGAATGTTCAGTTTTAATCATCACTATTCTCTTAAAAAAGACTTTACTGTGTTATGTAACATTTGAAAGATTTGTTTGTTCTGCAGTGTTATGGAATTCCAGTGTACAGGTTGTATTTGTTTCATGGCTGTTTGATTATTCCAGGCAGCCTCTGCCTATCTGATAGTGTGGGAAGCAACATCATTATTTCACAGTAGTGCTATTGTCAGTACTCAACAACATTTTTATTTTTAAACAGTTTTTTACTGTCAGCCAACTGAGGGGGAGGGCTTCAAACAACTCACAAGTGGGACTAAGGATAAATTAGAGATAGGAACTCTGTGTGTCATGTTGGGGGCCGGCATTTGTGTAAAACACTTTATTAGTGGTAAATTATAATGGCAGAGCTTATGGCTAAGCCAGGAACTCTTCATTAAATATGTATGTGGTGAAGTTCAGTTTACTCTAGATACTCATACTTCAATGTGATTCAAATCTTGGTTCATGCATTCATTTTGTGATCTCACGATAGTGGTGTAATCTAGTCATGAGTAGTTATTAGTATTTTAAAAATCTCACGTCAGAATGAGCTGAGGAGGAAGAATAAATTCAGACCTTTTTAAACTTTTCTTTAGGTAACACATACAATATCCCAATATGTCTGTGGCTACTGGATACCTACCCTTTCAATCCCCCAATCTGTTTTGTTAAACCAACTAGTTCGATGACAATTAAAACTGGGAAGCATGTTGATGCAAATGGAAAGATATATCTTCCTTATCTGCATGAGTGGAAACATGTAAGTATGATTAATCTGAAATCCTTCAGACTGATTACTGTTGAATTCCACTATATTATTATATCAAGTTTCTTTACTAATTCTGGTCATTTTGGCTTTGAACAATAAAACAGCGGTGATCTTTTCATCAAACACCACATTATCAGAAAGATAATTGACACTCAGTGGACATTGGATTGGAACTTTTAATCAAAAACTGTTGTCTGAATGTCACTTTTACTGCCTTAAATTAATAAATTCGGTACATCACTTTCACTGTTAACCAGCTAGCTATGCCTGCTTGATGGCAGCTCTTCTGGCTAGTTAAGGAGCACAGCGTTGGTGGTTTCAAAAGGGGAATCCATGTAAGCTTCCTTTCCTGACAGGTTTGTTTGAATATAGGTCCTTAAGAGAGCAGTAGGGAGAGCGTAGTTATTGAAAGCAATGTAGGGATTTTCAGGGATGTCCCTGGGACTAAATTATAGTACTGTGACAAACTTAAGGTGAAACTATGAAGGTGAACTGTTTGTAGAACAGTCCAAATTTTTAAACCATAGCAAAACCTATTGAAAAGATGATTAAAAAATGGCATTTGAAATGGCTTTGTTTTTATAACTTGTTTATATTCTGAACTCTCCTCCAGAGAGCACTCACTGTTTTATAGATGTTGCCTGAAAAGCAAGGAGTGTATTTTCATGTTGAAAGTTTTAATTTAAGAAACAGCAGCAAAGGCTCTTTGGGAACTTCCTGCTTTATGTGTAAAAGGGAGGGCAAAATTTAGCATATCCTCAGGTCTCCGCTCACTCCTCTGATACCTCTTGTGAGTATTTGTCCGTCTCTGCTATTTGGTATTCTGCCCTCATTAGGGAGAACACTTCACTTAATACTGAGACTTTTAGCTGGTCTCTGTGTACTATAATGTGAGTAAACACTGCTTTTTATACTGCCGCTGAAACAATAAGGGTAAGCATACTTTTAGGAATAAGATACAATTTTACCTCCAAGTCACATTATGGTAACTTTGGATTTGAAGTCTACCTGACATTGAGCTGTAAACTGAATGTAATTGATCATCTTTTTATATTGTTTGCAGTGAAAATCAGGCTATTGAATACAAGACACTGCTACTCCAAGAGTGATTTTTAATGGCCTCATTAATGACCTGCAACAATCTAACTATTGTGCTTTGTGTCAAACTGAGGAAAGACTGCACCTTATGTGGGCTGGAACCATTAGAATGCTTCGTCTTCTGTATCTAATTTTCATGACTCAGTGTTGGTTAGGTTTTTAAAATAACTAAACGTTTATGGTAGTTTTAGTCTTTCTTCAGTCATTGTAGTACTGTAATTCATGTGGAACTGTACGTTGTCCAGAGTTCAGCTCGGTATCAGCACTACTCCTGCTGTGTGTTCCCTCTTGATTGTTTAACATCATGCTAGTAGGACAAGTTGACTAAATTGGAATCTACTAGATTGGGTCTATAAATAGGAGGGAAAAATATTCAGCTGATCAGTGGTATGTGATGAGATGGTACTAAGTCATTGTTAGTAGTCAACTAAGCTGTCTTTAGTACAAAAACAACAACAACAAAAAAACAGCTTTTGATCTGCTTTCCCTCATAGCCGCAGTCAGACTTGATAGGATTGATTCAAATTATGATCGTGGTGTTCGGAGAGGAACCTCCAGTCTTTTCTCGGCCTACCATTTCATCATCCTACCAACCATACCAAGCAACAGGACCACCAAATAGTAAGTGATGTGCATATATATATCACTTACTTATACATATACTTACATATGTGTGTGTGCATATATATGTGTGTGTGCGCATAAATATTGCATAGGGCAGCAAAAACACTTGATAATTGAAAATTTATTTTTTTATATATATAATATAATAAATTTTCAATTCATTTTCAAGTGTTTTTGCTGCCTTATGCAATATTTTGACAAATGATTTATTGTACTCTGCAGTGTTGAAAGCTGATGGCCCAATTTCTTTAGTACTGTTAGTTTTTTGTTTTGTGCCATAATACCATTTGGCTTTTGGCTCTCATAATATTTTAATGGAAGGAAATGTGTTATCATATTAAACTATTAAGTTTGACTGTTTGTTGCCATCTGTAGACATTGCCAGCATTCATTCTTACCTTATACCAGCTTCCTCTGATAACCTTTTTTGTGCCTTGCTCATGTTCTGTCTTGACAATTATGATTCTTTTTGTTATAATTTTTCTAAAAACTTTTTCTCCAGGATCCAGGACAACAGTACCTGTGTCCTTTCTCTATTTATTGGCTTCTTAATCATTTTCAAATTCAGTATTGCCTTGTAGATTTTCAGACTCTGTTGATTTTTCCCCTTCAATTTTGAGGTTTTTTTCCTTTCACATAGCAGTTGTTCTTCCTTTTAAACTCTTACCTTAAGCACTGTCTATTTTTTTTTAAAGGCTTTCTAAACTGTTTTGTTACACTATGTCAGAAGGATGGGGTGGATGAGAATGTTTGCAAAAAGATTGCACAAGCAGAGGATCAAACATAGGATGAAGAGGTAGATTAGACCAACTAAAGAAGAGTCAAACCAAAAGCAGGACTGAGGGGAAGAGGTTAACAAACCAGACCCATACTTGTTCATCGAGTGGCGGTGTCAGAGTTCTGGGCCAAATTCAGCCTAATACTTTTAGGCTGTTTCATGTTTTTTGGGTGGGGAGGGGAAGGATTCAGACCTGTGAGGACCTTAAACACACACGAAAACAGAGCAAGAAATACAGGAGGAAGAAATTTAGAGACTATAGGAACACGGAAATATGTAGAATCTCATTGGAAAGGGGAATATAAAAAATAATTCAAAATGAATTGCTAGGGATATTAATAGGGGATTGTGTTCATAGGTATGATGTGATGGGTTATAGGAAGATTGTGCAAAACTTTGCATGACCAGAGGAGGAAAGGGGGATGTGCAGGTGAACTGGGAGAGATTATTGTTAGAGGATGGGATCTGTCTACCACCGACCTCCATTACTCCACCAGCCTCTATGGTTGCTTGCTTGCAGGTCTTCTGCGGTGAGCCCTTGTTTGAAGAACCTTCTGGTTCACCAAACTGAGACTTTTAGTTGGTCAACCAGGGAGTTCACAGGCTTGGACTGTAGTCAGATAATCGAAGAAAGTATGGAGCTACATTCCTCACAGCCTCTAAGGAACCAGCTCCCCTCTACACCTAGCTGGGGAACTGGTAGTTGAAGCACTGCCAGGAGGAAGCACAGTGATCAGGTCCCTTCTGCTTGCAGCTGCCCCAACCAACAAACCATCTGCAGTTTAACAGGTCATATTCCTGGTTTGTGGGACCAGGCTTGCTATGGAAGGCTGTGGAGATCATAGGGCAGCAATGCAGAGTGTGGAAGGACATTTCTAGTGCAGAGGGAACAAAATAGGAGCATTACAGATGGGGTGGGGGTAGTGACAGCATTTTAAGATACCCCCCCATGGCAGTTAGCCTTGCTCTAAATGCCTTCCCTGTCCCAGCCTGCTCAAAGGAAACCCAGTTCCCTCTTCACCATTCCCTAGGAAAAGTGTTCTCCAGCAGCTGATTGGTGTTATTAGAGAGATGGGATTGACACAGTGGTTAGGACATTAGCTTGGAAATTGAACCCAGGTCTCCCTGCTCTGTCACAGACTTCCTGTGTGACCTTGAGCAAGTCTCTATCTGCCTGTGTCCCATCTCTAATATGAGGATAATAGCAGTTCCTTACTTCACACGGGTGGTGCTAAGATAAATACTTTAAAGATTGTCAGGCACTCAAGATACTATGGTAATGGGGTCATATAAGTGTTTTAAGGATAACAGTATCTGCTTGCAAAGCATCCAGTCTCTCAGAGACCATGATCTTCACCAAAAAGGGAAGCTGCTTCAGGGACCAGACTTCTACCAGACCAGCCTCATCTGCTGTGCTCCACTCCTTGCCATTTCCCATCATGTGCCCCCTACCTGCTGCCTGCTACAATAGAAAGGAAGAGCCTGACACTGCTGGTTTAGGATTGGAGCTAGAAGCTCCAGCCCTGAATCAGTTTCTCTCTCTTTCTGACAAGGTTCATATCAGCAGAGATCATAGTCTCCATTGTTGTTGGACTGCTGCCTAAAAAGGCCTGTAGTAGGGACATGAAAGTGGAGTAGTTGGGAGTATGTTGTTGGGGCAGTATTTTGAGATCGTTTAATGGGGGAAGGGTGCCTTTTCACAGACCTGCTCTCGTATACTTGGCCTTCACTCTCATTCTGCATTTTCTGGTTTTCCAACATTTGAATTTCGGGAATTAAGATTTCATGTTTAAATAGTATCCAAGTAGCACAGATCATTGCTGAGTTTCACCCGTGGAGACAATTATCATAGGACATTAAAATTATTCGTATTGTGTCATTCTGATTGCAAGGGACCTGATTATCTCATCACCATTAGCATGTACAACTCTCATTTGCTTCAGTGGGAGTTATGCCTGTGCAACTAACAGAATGTTTGGGATTCTGAAGTCTCAGGTCATACTGGAAATCATCCCTTTGTGCCATCAACTTAATGAAGGAATGTAAATCTATAGATGGGCTTCTCTAGCTTGAAGGGAGGGGTTATAGTAGCACCACTAGGATTAGCAGACTCCTTGAAAATACTGCATTTGAGGGACCTGAATTCCTTGGCAGTTTCTCTTCTGGAACGGTCACACCCGCAGAACTGACTAAGTAGCAGGGAAGATATTAATAAAATTAATTAATGAACTGACTTCTCTGTTCTTTTCTCTCATTCCATCCCAACTGTATCTCTTGCTCTGAATTTTTCATCAGCTTCAAGACTTAGTGACAATGCAGGTCTGAGTTTATAATTTAGTTTCCTTAGGACATCCCCCGATGCAGTTAAAACAGAATGTTTCTCTTAAGCATAACTTGACAATAGATATTTTAACTCACAGTTAAAGATGCTTTCTCAGGTCTGAATAAGTGAAGCTATGTTGATTCAAGAGCATATTTTGTAATGTTTTGTTGTATTCGTAGTGTCTGACTTGTACGGGAATAGACTTGTCAATGGTAAAAATACTCCAAAAATGCAAAATGTAACACATTGTTTTGATTTTTGCATAAATATAAAAAATCAGTAAAAGTATTTGAGATAAGATTAGAGAGTACAGTATATCAGTATATCTACTTTTTTCCTGTTTCTCCATGCCTTAAATCAGACACTGCTAGATCTGTTAAGACGTTAGAAACCTGTTTTCAAGATGGCATAAATCAGTCATTTCCCCATCCCCTTCCCATCCTTCCTTCTGCAAAAGTTTTGGGAGTTTTTTAAGCTGTGAGATTGGATTTCTCCTGGGTCAGTTGGCATCATTGATCTACCTGTAGTAAGAATGTTCAATAACTCAGCAAACCGCATGAACTACTTTAATTTTTAACAGTAGGTGTCAGTGCAAGTCTAGAGTTACTGAAGAGTATGAACTATACTATGCTTACAGACTAACATGGCTGCTACTCTGAAACCTGTCACTATGCTTAAACGGGCAATTGTCAACTTGAAAGTCAGATTTAGCTGAAAACTACCTGCTATAATTGCAAATAATACCTTGGGCTACTATAATTTAATAAACTAGCAAAATATTTTTTTCAGGTTTGTTTTTTGTATGCCTTTAACAGCCCCTTTGTAATAGTCTGTTTCACTGGGGCAGCCAGTCAGTTTCTCACCAGGGGACTGAGAGAAACTTCATAAAACTTTTTAAAGATCTGGACTTATTATTTAAGAGGTACTGTATAAGGACCAGAGTTTTTGAAAATTAGATAATTTCAAATTATTTAAATTGGTGATGCACTTCTAATCTTGGCTTATTTAGTAGTAAGCTATTTAATGCAATGTTTCCAGCATTCAGAAAAGTGCTGCTTAAACATTTAAACATAAATTCTTAGTTGAAACAGTGTTTAAAAGGTTGGAAATTTGATTTGTATTTTCCTTATACTGCTGTTGTCATCTTGTATACTGGTTGCATGCAAGAGGTTCTGAAATATTCTGACTTTAAAAAAATAAATCAGATAGGGCTAGTATGCTGCCCTGAGTGTGTTGGATACAACTTTCTTTTAAGGAAACATTTGAATAAATTATAAATTTTGAAACTATAATCTAGCTATGAAATAAATATAACCTTTTTAGTGAAAAGTTGGGATTATACAGTGGATAGATTTTTATAAAGAAGAAAATTGCTTTTTGCTCTTAAATTATCTAACATCATATCAATAATACTAGGACAAGTAAACAAGAAAATGTGATTGAAATTTTCAGAGCAGTCTATTGACTGTGTCTAAATTCCCTAGTCTGCTTTGAAAATCTCTACCTACACATGTATTTGGTTTTTGGTAATTTCATTGTGAGCATAATTTCTAATATCTTACCTTATCTTTTCCTATATTAACTCTGATATTCATTAATAAAAATGTGATAAACTCTATGCAGACAACCATGAATGATAAAGCAACCATGGATTTCAATATGGCCAAGAGAAACACCTACTTCTTGAATTCTCTGAGACAGCAACTCAACTGCAGATGTTGAATTAGCTTTACTTTCTATTAAGTAACTTAAAAAGATGCAGCGAATGGATGGGAAAGGGATACTGGAATATATTTTCTTTTCTATTGGAAAAGTACCTCTACTAAGGAATCAGAGTGGTAGCTGTGTTAGTCTGTGTCCTCTTGCTGATAATACCTCACCTTCATTGATTACTCTTGTTTGAGTTCATATGGCAACACCCATTTTTTCATGTTCTCTGTGCACATATCTTCCTACTGTATTTTCCACTGCCTGCATCCAATGAAGTGGGTTTTAGCCCATGAAAGCTTATGCTCAGATAAATTTGTTAGTCTCTAAGGTGCCACAAGTACTCCTCGTTCTTTCTACTAAGGAATGTTTGTGGTGGTGGTTGATGATGATTCAGATTCTCTTGCTTCTAGTATGACTGTACCTAATAGAAACGCTCTAGTATTTTTCACGTCCACTATCCAAATGTATTCTCCCAAGAAACATAGCTGTTTGTGTACTACATCACAACTAATTGTCTTCTTTAAGAGTCCCTTCCACCAGTCTATAAGGAAGATGCAGATAAATGGGATTAATTACCTGAGTGCTGTTAGGTGTATGAGTATATTTCAAACTATGAGAGAGAAGCTAAGGAAAAACAATGCTGGAAGGTGCAGCTCTGTGCTTATCCGTACTCCAGTGTAGATGAAAACAGCATCTGAGTTTCTGGCTACACAAGCCATCACAAACAAGAATGGAAGTACAGATTCTTCATTCTTAAATTAGGATCAAACAGTGAGAAGTGCATCGTTTCATAACATAAATAATTGCTTCACTTGCAATCCTGTAATGATTATTAGGAAAGGAAAGTACTAGGCATAGCTAAAATGAACAGGTTCAAACTAAAATAGACATTTTTTATGTATTGTTTGTCGCTAGTGAAATATGAGTACGTATAAGACTAAAAATTTTCATAACTCATCTCGTAAGCATAACATCATTTTCCTTATACCACTGTTGATTCCCACTTGGTGAAATGAGGTGAAAACAAATGACAAATCTTATACGGTATTTTTCAATTTCTTTATGACACAGTTGGATGAACTTGAAAATAGGGATTTATAATGGAAATGGTGGCTGGCAGACTTTATGATAGTAGCAAAGGCTACTGAATAATTCTGTGCTGAAGGTAATCTCAGTACTAAAGAGATGTCTGCAGAATTAAAATAGTTGTGCAGGATCATCCCTAATTTAAAGATAAAAGTGTATTCAGGTATCTTAATGCCTGATTGTATGAATATAATTACTAGAGGGAGCCTGTCTGGAGAGCATCTGAAGGCACAAACTCTTTATCATCCCTATAATAGCTCATATTATAAGTAGACTTGTATAAATGAGTTAGTGATTTTTCAAACACATACGGTGTAAGAATGTACTTAAAATTTGTGTATATCCTAATTTGCAGCGTTGGACTTCTGTATAAGTAAAAAAGCACAGGGATGAATATTTCCCTCATTAGTATGAAATCAAATGACTAAATGATGGAAAGAAAAATTATTCCTCAGGTTTTCATTGATTGATGAGAGTTGTATGTGACTGCCTCTAGATTCTGCCACCACAGCTTTGAACATCAGCTAAAGGAAAGTGCCAGTGTGGTGTGTCAGACTGCGTTTTCAGGCCTCCCAGCCCCTGCTGATTCTGAGAGGGTTCCCCCAGCAGCAGGTTGCATTGCCACTAGATAACCTGGCCAGGCTTTGTTTTATTAAGCAATGAATTTGCATAAAATTTTCTGGCTTTTGTCAATGAATTTTTTTAAGCTAGCGTGGTCTATAAATGTTGAATAAACATGAAAAAAATATAGTTACATTTTTTTTCTTTTTTACTGACATTTGATTCTGGCATTGTATTATGTTCATGGTTGAACAGTGTATTGAAATATCTCTCATCATAGCATAAATATGTCTACCTCATTTAACAAAATCTTGAAAAGTAAAACTGGTACAAAATTGTTATTTTGTTTAGCATCCTATATGCCAGGCATGCCAAGTGGAATCTCTCCCTATCCACCAGGACACCCTCCTAACCCAAGGTAAGTTATGCTTTATATCCAGTCACTGAAGGGGATCTGCTGTGCTGGTGCTACTTCTGAGAATCCCACACCCTGTTTGTTTCTTCTTTTGATGGAGATTGAATTCTTGGATTTATTTTTAAATTACACCGCTACCTTGATATAACGCTGTCCTCGGTAGCCAAAAAATCTTACCGCGTTATAGGTGAAACCGTGTTATATCAAACTTGCTTTCATAGAATCTAGTCCAACCCCCTGCTCAAAGCAGGACCAATCCCCAAATGGCCCCCTCAAGGATTGAACTCACAACCCTGGGTTTAGCAGGCCAATGCTCAAACCACTGAGCTATTCCTCCCCCTTTGGTCTATCGGAGTTCACAGTCCCTCCCCCCCACCCCCGAGTGCTGCTTTACCACTTTATAGTTGAATTAGTGTTATATCAGGTCACATTATATCGGGGTAGAGGTGTATTATGGTAGTGTGTTCAGAAATCGAGGATTCAATCCTTGTCAATAGCAGAGGAAAAGTTTGAAAAGGGCTAAGCCTTTTAGTGCTAATTGATTACAATATACAATTGTTAGGTTTAGTTAGAAAATTTGCTTACTACAAAGTGTTCCTTGCTGGATTATTGCTCCTCTTGTTGAACTATATAAGAGATCAGTTTTAATGGGATAGGTCACTCTATTCCTTTTTAAAGGTATTGCCCAATATCAGTTCATGCAATTGATTGCTCAAGTAAGAAACCATTTTTTGTTTAAACCTCTCTTCTAGGCAAATATAGAATACCCCTTGTTCGCTTCTCTTTCCCCTCAATCCACAAACAATATAAAGTCAAAATGAGCCATGAATAACACAAGATAAGAGATGTCTGTAATGTTTTTAATGACTTAAGTGTTGGAGGAAAAAGTAGTTTGCACATTAGTTCAGTCTTCTGAAAATGTGCTAAACAGTCAAATTCTAATTTTTAAGTAAGTGTATTTAACGTCACCTCTGTCACAATCTATACTCTAAAAGTTCTGCTAACAGAGGGGTCTCTGGCTATTTTATGGTGCCTTTTTCTTGTTATGTTACTACCCAGTATAAGTAAACTTGATACCATAGGGATTTGGTTACTGAATTTTAAAAGAAAATTGAAGTAATTACTTATGTTAACCTAAAGAATAAATATTAAGCTAGATAAATGTGTTTAAAATTGTTTTGACAGTTCATTGTAAGAAATATGTCCATGTTTCTAAATGTCCCTAATTGAGAATGGTGCTGTTATTAATAAACTTTATGTAGAAAGCCGACTTTGACCCAATAAATGTATTTCAGTATTTTGAGGGTGTGACACAGACAGGAGGTTTTCATAGTTGTTAAGTCCATTTTATTGTTTGAAATTTGTAATCTAATACTTAAATATTTTATAAACCAATTAACAGTTTAGCCTTACAATTTTTAGTGTCTCCTGCCTTTCTCATGATTTCATCTGCAGGGCTGCGATTTATGTATTCCAAACTGTCATCAGAATGGAACTTTCTTTTTGTTAACTATTCATTGTTAAGCAAAACATTTGAAAATATTTAAATATTTTAATTAAATTCAGGAATTAGGAAATAGTTTATTGTATTGATATAAAATTTGCACTTTGGATATGATCCAAAGCCCATTGAAGTAAATTGAGACTCACGTTGACTTCAGAGGGCTTTCATTCACTCCCTTTTTGAGCATGGGGTGGCACTGAATGTAAACCTTTTCATATGTATGCCATGCAGTCATTTATCTTCCATCTGTTTGGGTGGGAAATACTTGTTTGTTTTTATTATTGCTCTGCTCGTATTTCACTTCTGTCTTGGAGCAAGTGATGAGCTCCTACAGTATAGAATAACTGTATCAAAAAAATTGTGCTGCAGAGAGTACAGTGTAGTGTCTTGTTAGGAGGAGCAGCACACGTGTCACTGCTTCTGGCAGACTGGAATTTATTTTTCTGACTGATATAATGCTCTTCTCCAATGAGCACTTAATGCAGGAGTGGCCAGCCTGAGCCTGAGAAGGAGCCAGAATTTACCAATGTACATTGCCAAAGAGCCACAGTAATACGTCAGCAGCCCCTCATCAGCTCCTCCATACCCCTCCACTCCCAGTGCCTCTCGCCCATCATCAGCCCAGCCATCACCCTCCCCGCACCTCCCAATCAGCTGTTTCGTGGCATGCTGGAGGCTCTGGGGGAGAGGGGGAAGAGAAGGGGAAGGAGCAAGGGCATGGCAGGCTGAGAGGAGGGGGTGGGAAGGGGTGGAGTGGGGGCAGGTCCTGTGGCAGAGCCAGGGGTTGAGCAGTGAGCATCCCCTGGCACATTGGAAAATTGGCGCCCGTAGCTCCAGCCCCGGCGTCGGTGGCTACACAAGGAGACACATATTAACTTTTGAAGAGCGGCGTGTGGCTCTGGAGCCACAGGTTGGCCACCCCTGGCTTACTGCATGTTAAAAAGACCTAAAAGATAATTCAGTCTCAGAAAATAAATGTGCTAAATTCCTCTTGTAATACATCATTATGAATATCTTGTGTGCCTCTTTTTATTAAATATTCATGTATTACCCAGTTTTAAAAGTCCCTCTTGGTCAAGAGCCATAAATTATCATATTTTGGGGAAATAGTCTCTAATATTATTTTTTAAATTATAATTAAAATACTGTTTATTACAAGTAAGTGATAGGTACAGATCAGTATAGTAACTGTAAGGCCTAATCTTGGCAGTTAGTGCATAACATTTACACTTCCAATGATAATAGTTAGTTTCAGTTTTGAGGGTAAATGAAAACAGATTAAATGTCATCTGCCCAAACTGTCAATTGCCTTGATGAATGAATTTGTTAATAATATCTGTGTATTTTTTGTCTCCCTCTCCTTCCACAAAAATTCTTAATGGTACTGTGACAGAAGATTTTTTTTACCTTAATATAATAATATTTTATTACATGATAAATAAACTTTTAACACTAGCTTTTTACACAACAAAAATACTAACTTTTTAATTTGTGTTTAACTGCTGTACTACAGTTAATTACTATGATAGTGTCAATCAAAACTCTAATACAATTTAGTATGTAAATACCTTTTCTTCAGATATTTATGGTTCCAAGAGTGGTTCTTCAGGATTGTAAAATAAATTAATCCAATTGAAGGGAACTTGAAACATTCAGGACATTTGACCAGCAAATAACTTGTCAGAGATACAAATATTATGATATTTTAAATTATATGAGAAATTGTGAGACATCTTTAAGCGAAATTAGTAGCATATCCTGTGAAGAAGAAAGTAAAGTCTCTACTGGCCTGTAATTTGAAGCAGTACCTTTTCTTGTAAAAGTGGCTTATATTTGAAAAGGAAACTTGCTCTTTCTTTTAGTATGATAACCTTGTAAAAAGTTTTGGAATCAAAAGTTTAACACTGAAAAACAGTGTAAAGTTGATGTACATGGACGTTTCGCAAATTCTTGCGTAATGTTAATGTAACTTTCTTTACCAAGTGGCTACCCGGGCTATCCTTATCCACCTGGTGGTCCATTTCCAGCAACAACAAGTGGTCAGCACTACCCATCTCAGCCTCCTGTGACTACTGTTGGTGAGTAACTTTGAAAGTATCTCTCTTTCTGAGTTCTAGAGAAAGCAACGGATCCAGCCGTAAGTAGACAGGGAAAAAAATCACATTTTTGAAGCAGATGTAAATTGCATCGTACTTGTATGGTAGTTAAAACCTGAACTTTTAAGCAGAGATACCATTTAACATATATTTTAAAATATCCATTGCGTTTTGTTTCTTCCAGTCAGAAACTTGGTAAATTTGTCTTCCTTCTATTCATAGTCTCCGATTTGTGAACTTTTTGAAGAACAATGCATATAGCCACCCTACATTTTTCTATCCCCATTTGATAAAATGTGATATTTTTATTGCATGTGCAGTGCTCTGTGTATTTGTTTTTTAAAAATTGTAGTTGTCCTTATTTTAGTTATCTATTGGATTCATTTAATTTGATCCGAGAGAACCATCTAGTAAATGGAGATACAGAGCTATAACTCTAGTTTGATAGCAGTCCCTTCCAAACATTGTGTGTGAAGTAGCAATCACTTGTAATATGTTTACAGCCTTTGTCTCCTGCAAAATAAGTACCGTAATTAAAAACAAGAAACGACAAACAAGTTTTAAGTATGTTTGTGCTCTTTATTTAGAAATGCAGTATCTTTTTGTATATCCCATGTATATTTATTATGTATTGGGCAAACAAAATTATATCTTGAAACTGGTTTGACTGAGGTACCTGAGGAAAATGTAAATCTAATCTGATAACTCAGGGTAAGCAATTGACCTTATTGTCTTGCAACACAAGATGTGTATTTGTTTGCACTGTAAAATCTTTTGTGCTCTTCACTTTGTTATGGGAACTATATTATTCATGGTGAAGGATTGGGACTGTGGTGTGTTTGAGGCTTATTTTTTGAAAATGAGCAGTGTCATTCTGGGGGTGCATATTTCATTTAAATGGAGGGCTTAAACTGTATCTCTTTCCGAAGGCACCATATGCCAATCTACATCCTTGTTGCAGTATTTCTGGCCTCTGAAGTAGCTCTAGCAATTACCACTTTAAATGTCAGACTGCATTGGCAGCACCAAAAGTGCTCACTTTGGTTACCAGGAGACTCAGAAACTATGGGATGATGTGGCAACTGAAGGTAATGCAGTCCATCAGCCAAATGAATGAAGAAAGAGATGGGGGTGGGGTGGATATGTACAAGTTGGCATGGGATTTAATGCATGGGCTACTTGATCATCTTTTCTTGCCCTGAACCTTTTGAGCAGCAGTACCCAGGAGGCTGGCTCTTATGCTTATGTGTTTGTACTTCCTCAGCTATCAGGACTACAATTCTTTGAAAAGCTGAATGACTTCCAGTATTTGATATTAGTCTCATAGGTTAGCAAGAGGGGATGAGCTCCATGAAAAAGAGAGCTGTCTGGTAGGAGTGGTCTCCTTACATCTGTTGTTTTGGGCCCTCTGTTAGTTGTGGGGAAAGTTTACAAGAGTATTCCCAAAATAACAATGAAGCTAGTATTTATTTGGGGCGGAGGGTGTTCTGGGGTTTAGTAAGGCTGCAAAGTTCTCAAGCTCTGGCAAGACTTAGTGCAATGGTTCTCAAACGTTTCTTTTCACGGACCGCTTGAAAATTGCTGAGGGTCTCGGCTGACCACTTAATGATCTTTCCAAATGTCATTTGTACCATTAAGTAGCTATTGTAAACCGCTTTGGATTAAAACACTATATTAAAAAAATCTTAATGATAATTTTGTTTTACAAATAAAAGCACACAACTCATATTTTCATGTCAGTAGTTTTACCTTTCTAATGCGATGGATGTGCCCACTCTTCCCCACCACAGCAGCCCCTGAGCTGGGGCTGGGAAGGAGGGTGGGGAGGGTCTCTCCTCTGCCACAGCAGCCACAGAGCTGTTCTCCCCAGCAGCCACAGCCCTGGAGCTGGGGAAAGTTGCCTCTTTCTCTGGCCACCGCAGTTCTGCACATCCCAAATTCCCCCCACCCCCTCTTCTTACCCCACTGCCCCCTCCCACGTACCCCTTAGTCCCCCCAAGGCCACCACCTCATCTTACATGTACATCTTCTCCAGTGTCCAGGCACCTAATTAGTGGAGCCACGCCTTGCAGCTCCTCTAATTAGGTGGATGGTCCTTCAGTCGCTCGTGAGCGGCTGCCCAGACATGCACCTTTAGAGGGAACTATCCATGGACCATCTGAATGGAGCTTGCGAACCACTGGTGGTCCACGAACCACAGTTTGAGAACCTCTGACCTAGTGTATTTCAAGACCTTCATCCCTATAGGACACAAAGAATATATATTTGCCATTGTGGGACCATTCCAAAGAGACATGAACATGGATTACCTTCTGTAGATTTTTATATCCAGTACAGGCACTAATTACCAGCAAAGACGTCTGAAGGAAGGTAATTTTTTCTTCATGCATGTGGAGGGAACATGTTTGTCTAAACAGATACTGGAAGAAGACTTGGTCTCCCAGATTATGGTTGAGTATGACACATTTAGGATTTATGCATCTGCCTCACTTGTGGTCTTGGCTTTTCCAAAGTATGGAGTATGGCAGAGTGAGCCATGTTTAAGGGAGCTGAAGGGCTGTTAAGCCACATGCAGTTTATAAAGGTGGAGTCCAGACCAAAGCATTAATATTTGTTTGTGTTCTCTTAATAGCAGATGCCAGAAGAAAGCAGAAGCAGGTATGGATTTGTGGTCATTCGTATGTTTTCTGGGCAGAAAAACGGGCACTCGTAAGAAGCTTTGGCCCACAACTGGGCATTCGAGTGGAGGATGCCAAATTGCACTGGATAGGAAAGAGCGGCATGATGTGGGATCAGTTAATACCCACTCTGTTTCATGCACGAAGGCGTCTGCCAGATCCTGATGTGCTGGTGATACACCTGGGAGGAAATGATCTGGGGACAACAAAATTTGTGGATCTTATCATCCGAATTAAGAAAGATTTAGGCTTTATCAAGCACACATTCAAGAATGTCATTCTGGTCTGGTCAAACATTGTGCCCCGAAAGGCATGGAACCAAGAAGAGACGTATAGATTCATGGATAAGAACAGAAAAAAAGTCAACAGGGAAATTGGCAACTTTATGAAGTTTATCGGAGGGTGTGTGATCAGACACGATTCCCTTGTACCAGAGTCTCCGGGTTTATTCCATCTAGATGGTGTCCTCTTATCTCAAAGTGGTACTGATGTCTTCAACCTGGATTTACTGAGTGTTTTGGAGACTTTGATATGACTTTGGAGGAAGTTTGACATTATTGGCCATGTTTTTGACAAGTAGGAACCTCACCAGGGGTAGGGAATACACCATAGGAGGATTCCTAATGATATGGGGATACTTTGGTAGTGATTGGAGTTGCCATCTCTCATGTGGGAGAAGCAGTACTGGTTGCTGAATACATTTCGGAGTTTGATAATAGTGTTTCTGGCACATAATATTTGTTACCCCACTATTAAAATGAAATGTTATTCCCAGATGCTAAGCTTTGTTGTTCTGCAAGGTCTATTTAACTTTTTATTTTGAGCTTAATTTGATTAATTTATGTAACTTGTTTAAAGGGACACTGCCAAATAGTTTTTATCTCTTTTTTAAATACACTATCTTCTCTGTGTAAAATCATTCAGTAGTAGGCAGCTTTGTGATTGGACCTAACGTATAATTGAACTTTTTGAAGCATTTCATTATTAGAGATACAGTAATACGAACTATATGGACGTATTCACGATGACATTTTCTAACACAGTGTGCAACTTTAAAGGTATGTAAAATGGGGAGGTAGGTTGTCTGGCAGAGCAGGATGTTGTGAGTTGAGGCTTCGGGGTTCTATTCCCAGCTCTGTCCCTGATTTATTATGGAAATAAGTCAGTTAACTTCTCCATACCTCTGTTTACCTGTCTGTAAAATACATAATAATTACCTCAGAGGGGTATTTGACAGTTACTATAGAAGTTCAGTCTTGTTACTGTGAAAGTATAGACTCTTGACATAATGTCCTTTTTTATAAACAACAAACTATTTTTAAAGACTTGAATTTGTTATAGTATTTTTGGTTTTTTAAGATATTTGAAAACAGATTCTTTCCTTACCAATTTTGTCCTTTTCCATCTTTCCAACAGTTTTCCTCTTTCTAACAAAGCATAAAATTAACAATTTTGTGCTTGCCCCAATATCTTTGATGTTTTCAACATAGCCCTGGCAAAAGTGTCTGATGCTCCAGAACCAGTAAGAGGCATTCTTGCTTTTATTTTGCTCCTTCAGAATTGAGGCCTTTTAAAACTTTCTCATATTGTGGATTTTCTTCTTCTTTGAAACTGCTTTACTGATTCACTTGAAACTCAGGTTTTTTCTAATGTTAAATTGCTATAAACTGCTTGACAGTGTCTCTTTAACTTAGTGATCATGTAGAAAACTGCAGCATTTTCCTTCCAGTAATTGTTGCGGTATATTTATATTTTTGTTGTAGGGATAAAGCTTTGGGCCTGGTTTACAGTTTACTTTTTGCATATAGCCAACCAGCACTATAATTTAATTTTGTTAGTTGGGAGTGCTGAGCTACAAAAAAATCGAAGTATTGTGAAATGTGTTAGCAAATATATTGTTCCGTGTAGTTAAGATTTAAAAAATTAAATTTTGTAGAAAAGAATTTTAATATTTCAAAAATCTCCATCTTCTCTCCTGTCTCAGTTCCCATTGTCAAGATATGTATTACATAACGTTCATTAATTTGTATTTAAAGTAGTTTTGGACTGAAGGAACCTGTTTTATTTTCTTAAATGAAGACTCCTGTCAGTATTTTGATAACTCCTTGATGCAGCAATTTGCATTTGGAAATCCCTGTTTGACAGGACTTGAGAAAGGAACTGCTTTAACCTTACCAAGAGCCCCTTCTCCCCATTTTCTCTTTAATCAAGTCTTCTTCCAGAAAGATATTGGTTATGGAGGGAATTGCCTGCAAAAGGACACTTGTCAGAGACAGGATAGAGGTGAGTATTAGGAGTGGAGGAATGTTCATTCTCCACTATTCTGGCCTTACATTACTCAAATTCCCAGCCTCGCCAACTTTTTGGAGGAGGAATAAGGAAGCTGCAGTTTAATAGAAAACACCACACTCTGTATACAGGACTCTAAGGCAAAAGTAATAGAATATAGGACAGTGTGCAGCCTAAAAGTTAGTTTGGTGAAGCTTGCAATAGGGACATTGGAAAAGATTTATTTGAGTATTCATCTCAGTTCTTGAATACCTCTGAAGTTTTCCCTCCTGTGCAAATCTATAGCCTTTAGAGGAACTGGGGTTGACGCCTTCACGCACTGGGAAAGGTTCTGCTCAATACGTACGTAGAAGCACTTCCAGCACGTATGGCATGGGTACGTTTTGTACCCTACACTTGGATTAGAATGTTCCCCGATGGAAATACCTACTCTCTGACGAGGTCTACAGTCATATTTATACCTTTTTGATGTTGGACGATCTTGATGATTAATGCATTTAATTTGTATAACTTGGTGATTGTGTTTTACAAATAAAGTTGTAGCCTTTACTTTCTAGTCATCTTGTGGTGTTTTAATGAACACATGACATGGAAGGATGTGAGTTTGCAAATTCCTTTTTGAGAATAGTGTCTTTGTGACTATTAACTACAGCCTGTTGAAATGTTAGTGGGTACTAAAACATTCTAAAATTACTTCCATAACCGTTTCTAACTTAGTCTGTAGAGTTCAAAAAGTTTAAAAGCACATGAAAGTTAAATACCTTACTTAAGACTTTCTTTTAAAAAAGGCAATAGCTTATAATACAGATAGTTCAGCCTGATCAACATGTATTTGTGACTGAATATGACTTTGTTGCTATAGTTTTTGTTAAGGCAGTCAGTTGGTATTTAGTAATCATTGCGGTTGAATATCTGTTCGTTTATATATTTCAGCCTTCGGTCAAAATATAGTAATTAAGGTGCATAGCATTAATTGTAAATTTTGTTGTTTACTGTTACGCGATAGCAGTGGTGAATATATGTTGTCAGGATTTCTTCTCTTTCGTATTCTCTCCATTTGGTGGTATTCATGGAATTACTGAGATTGGTTTGCAGAAACCATTGTCTTGTCGGGTGTTTTTGCTCAGGTTTGCCTGACAGTGCTTGTATGCGCACTGTGCATGTAAACTTCTTCTGCAGGATCTCTCTTAGTTTGCAGAATTCCGTTGGAGTTCTTGTTCTGGTCTGTAGGTAAGTAACCTTTTTATCTAGTCAAGGGAGACAATATTTCAAAAGATGGTGCTAACGTATTGATTGCTGGGATTAGTTTCTTTTGCATCTTTTCTTATTTTCGTTGGTTTTATCAAAAATATATGGTCTGAGTTTTCTGTTCATGTTAATGAAGATATGTAGTTGTCTCAATAGGCCTGTTTGCTGATATATTCTTTTCGTAAATGTGTACACTTGAAGCTGATCTGGGGATAGAAGATAGTCATTGGAAATTTGCTGACGTACATGCTGAACATGAATTTGCAATTTTGTATTTGATTTACATTAGCCTTTGTTGCTTTGGAGATGTTCGTATCCAAGGGTGATCAAATAGTTTCTTCATAACAGCATCCTTCTATTAGATTCCTAATAGGAGACAAGACAGTGCATTGCTGCCCCATCCTAGGGAGAGCTCAGAAAGGGATTGTGCCTCGTGCATGCACAGTTTCTTCTTGGTACAGAGAGGGAGGAGTGCAGAGGCTGCACTATCCCGTAGGATGGTGTGACCAATTTTCCTCTCCCAGCCTGTGGCCCACATCGCCCACCCCAATGGAACAATGTGTTTTCTACATGGGGGATAAGCATACATGAGAGGAAGGGGAAGTTCACCATTGGAGTACATGGCAAAGAGGGGGTGTTGCATTGACTTGCACATCCTCTGGAGCGATAAGCACCCTCCAGGGCGCAGGGAAGCAACAATCCCTTAGCTTCCCCAAGCATGGGACTGAGATTGCCCTGACACTTGTGCAAGACTTGCCATGGGAGGAAAGGTCCCTTGAGCCCTCCCCTCCATCTTTTATAATGTTTTTTGGCATGGTTCAAAAGTTTAGTTCACATTGCTCTTCGAAGTAATCACACTTGATTTTTGCTCTTCATTGCAGTGTACTAACTGCATTATAGTTATGGCTGAGAAAGTGCTTCATTTTAAGGCTGTGTTTTCAGACTCTCTATACAGTATCTGTATTATAGTGGTCTGCCAGTTCCACTACAGTTGTTTGAGTAGATCCACAATTAATCTGCCTGTTTCATGCCAGTAGAGATGGGAATAATGTTATGCTAGATTGATTACTGCAGGTTTGGTTATGCATGAACTGACAACTATTTAACATTGGCTACTAGTAGCTGTATATGCACCACCATTTAATGAGAGAGTAGGATTTTTTGAGCAGTCAGATCACTTGCATGCATCTTGCCTTAGACCAGCTTGACAATGTGATTTATCTCACTGAGCTGCTTGATGATTTTAAAGAGCCCCTCCCAGGCAGCTTGGAGTCTATTCTGCCACATTGGAATGAGTGCCATAACTTTGTTCCCTATTCCTTGTGACCTGGCCTGTGCCATGTGCTCATACCAGACAGTCTCTCTTTCTCTCTTAGGCTTTTAATAGATTATCCTAAGCAAAATCCAGGAGTTCTGTGAACCTTTTCCTAAACTTCCCCCTCAGGAAAGGTCTTAAGCTCTCGCTCGGTTTTAGGGTTCCACACCCTCCTTCCAAAGAGCAATGCAAAAGGGGAAAACCGGATTCTTAGTGAATTTCTCTATAGGCAAATAGCAGAGACAGTAGACACTTGTCCTGATCATGTGACTGCTGATCTACAACCATTTCAGCATTATTTTAAGTGTCGTTAAATCTTTCCACCAGTCCTTTGGCTTGAGGGTGATGTGCAGAGGTCCACAAGTGTCTGACCACATGTTTCTCCCATAAGCCCTGATGAAGGGTTAATATGAATAAGAATCCCTGAGGAACTTGCGGTAGGGGGAGCCCACCTTGCTGAAAATTGGCAAAAGACCATCAGCATCTGTTTCTGCCTCTATGGAAGACAGAGCTGCAGTCCTGCAGGATAGACTATGCTACCTGCTAACACCCCTAGTATGAATTTCTTTCCAGTCTGGGTCTCCTTACTACAAAGTCCCACAATATCCATGGTCAGCTTCAAAAAAGGTTCCTCTACTCTAGGTAGTGACCTCTTGGCTGCTTTACTGTTCTTGAGCTTTTTCCACCTTCTGGTAAGAATCACATATTTTGAGTATTTTTTGAATGCCTCAAACTCCAGAGCAGTAAAAATTATGCTACAGCCTGTCTTTTGTATGCTGGATCTTCAGATGCCCTGAAAAAGGGATATCTTCGGAGAAGTTTAAGATCTTAAGATAATATTTCTTGGACACCACTAACTGTCTTTTGATACTCCAAGTCTCTGTCTCTCCTGGGGAAAACCATTCCTTGTAAAGGAGTTGCTTATTCCACAGAAATGTCTCCCTGCATTCCTCAGATAAGAGGGCTTTCAGCACTGGGACTGGCCACTGCAGCCCTCACCAGCGGTGGCACCAGCACTCCAAGCCCGTGCCTGGGGCGGCAAGCTGCAGGGGGTGCCCTGCCAGTCCCTGCGAGGGCAGCAGTCAGGCTGCCTTCGGCGGCTTGCCTGCGGGAGCTCCACAGATTTGGCAGCAATTCGGCGGCGGGTATGCCGAATCCGCGGGACTGGCGGACCTGCTGCAGGCAAGCTGCTGAATCCGCAGGACCGGGGACCTCCTGCCTGCCTTGCTTGGGGCAGCAAAAAGGCTAGAGCCTCTCCTGGCCCTCACCTTCAATAAGGAGGGTTTGGAACACAGCTGCCAGGGCAGGGAGTGTAGTCTGCTCCTCCCTGCTAAACTTTTCCCCCCTCTTGGCTGGGATATCATCCAAAGCAACACTTAACTCAGCATATTCTCACAGGCTGGCGGGGACAGTTGTGCCAAATGGCAGGGGAACAGAGGTGGTCTCTCAAGTAAATAGGCCCAAGTCATTTTTAGGAAGGAACTGCGAATCTTAATTTTTTGCATAAAGAATTTTTGTTTCTTGCTGCTACAGTGTTGAGGCTTGTAGAGATGAAAGACTTACAATGTCCTGTTAGGTCACACTTATAAGCATAACATAAAGTATGTCATTAGGAATCAAGTGTACATCATTTTATTTGTTATACCATGACATTTAAATAGGCTTTTTGATTAGTGAACTTAATCTCCATTTCTTCAAAGTAGGGTTTTTTGGGTTTTTTTCAGTCTTGTCCCATTCATTATCCTTCTGATTCTGTTACGGGTCTGAAGTTGCTGTAAGGTCACTTGTGAAACCAGACTCTGCATAGTAAAGGTTAAGTATCTGAGTGCTCCCAGGGATTAATGGCTATGTGCCATAAAATCTTCCCAAAGATGGGCTAATTATAGAAGTGACAGAAAATGCTAAAGGTTCATGCTCTGTAAGGAGTCACATTGAGATTGTTTCAATATGAAACCTTACATGTGCAAGGAGTTAGTAGAAATCCACCATTTCCTGTGTTTCATTAACATTTTTTGTCGTCTGAATTTCCATTTTTAAGATTAAGATGTCTTCCCTGATAGTTCCCTCCTAGTTTATTATTAAAATGTCTTGTACAAAAGTGTCCTAAATAAAGGACTTTCAGAAAACAGCTAGTATTGATCGTTTACTTTGGTTTTGCTTTATAAATTTA
This sequence comes from Gopherus flavomarginatus, assembly GCF_025201925.1. Classification (NCBI taxonomy): domain Eukaryota; kingdom Metazoa; phylum Chordata; order Testudines; family Testudinidae; genus Gopherus; species Gopherus flavomarginatus. The sequence goes on from NC_066621.1 coordinate 53,502,726, forward strand.
TGTTGTATATAAAAGAAGTGACTAGAATCTTGTGAACTCTCACGTTCATGATATGAGTGTCTGGGTGGCTACAATTCACTTCTCATAATTACAGTTGTCTGGTAGTGAGTATACTCTTCTGTTCCTTTAGGAACCTTTACAGGGCTAATAATGTTTAAACCTCCTTGAGAAATTCCTTTTGGTTTATGTTCTGTTTCACATACTTTCATTGCCACATGTGATAGATGTTTACAACTTTTAACAAAATATCGTAGATGTCTTTATGGACCAGTAAAGTGCCTGAGTGGCGTGAGGTAGAAATGACACCTAAATTGATGATGTATATATGTTTTTATGAACCAGGCAACGTAATCTTTTTAATAATCTATCAGCTTCTACACTAGGAGTATTTAGTCTATTAATAGATGAATTGTACAAGAAGCTTGTATAAACTTTATATATAAAATAAAACAGTATTACCTACTGGCTCTGAATAGGTGCCATTAGGTTTAAAACTTTGTGCCACATATCCTTCATAGAACAATTAACATGCAGCACATGCTAAAAGAGTCCATTACTGCTTGGTGGAAAATATAAAATCTGTCACTGCTCTGTTATAATTTTTTTATCATGAAAAATTAATGATCAGAAATACTGGTGATAACATTTTTAAGGAACGTTTTTTCAGTAGTTTTAAACCACTTTTGAACGTGTGTGATTGTAAAACACATCACGATATGCCATACGTTTTTCTAGTATTTATGGGGTAGATACGGTGATTCATTGAAGGGAAGAGAGTTCTAAAAATGAAGTTTTTACTTCTTGAAAAGTTTTCTACACTCTCTCTTTTATTGCTTGTTGTAACTAAAAATTACTTGGCTTAAAGATACGTGATTCATCTTTATTCTGTTGACCTGGATGAGGCTGTGTACCTTTGACTCATTTAGCAGAGTTTGGTGAGTTGATGATATAGGTTTGCATGGGTTTTTTCAGTTATCCTTGTTTCAGTTGGGTGACTTCAGGCTTTGAAATAACTGGCTGGGAGGAGCCATTCTGTGTTGGGAGCAGAAGAGAGAAAAGGATGAGGGGAGAGCCAGGGGCTTTGGTTTATAGCTTCTAAGATCTGTGGGAGCACGGGTAGCAGCAGAATGGGGGACAGACAGCAGAGGCCTAATGTATAGTTTCTAAGCCCAACATAGACTAATGAAGAGCTCCTAAATTCCATGTAGACTTTCATTGAGCAACTCTCGGAAAACATTCTAAAAGCAAACAATTTCCAATACTAATAATATAGTTAAGCTTGATTTACTCCCCAGAAATTTACTGATCCGTAACATCAGAGTACTTGTAAAAAGAATGCTGTTTTAAAGCCAAAATTACTAGAAAAACCAGGAAGTTCAAAGTAAGTGTGCTAGAGTACAGTTATGGAAGATGTAGTGTCATAAACTAAATGACGCTAGCTAACACAGGCACAAAGATGCAAATACCTGATTTAAAGCATAGCTAATACATACACTGTTAAGCCTTCCAGCTTCTGTTGGCTTAAATTTTAATAGTTCATATCATTTTTAGAGTAGATGCTTATTATTTTCAGATGTAGCAGCTCAGTCTTAACCTTTTCCAAAAGTTTAAATAATACATGCATCCCAGAAGAGGACCTCCTTTTACAGTTATTCTCTTGTGCATAAAAAAAAGGTAGCGATACACTGAGTTCTTGGCCCAAGTATAGTCAGTGTGGTGCAGAGTAAGTCGTCTTGGCCCATTACTTGTGCCATTGTCTTTACCTACAACATTCCGGATATTAATCAATAACTTTAAGACACAGAAGCTGTAGAGATCAATGCTGGTCTAAACCCAGGTCTCTTCTTCTTTGGAGTTAACACTGCAAAACTCAATGTGAAAAATATATTAGGTTGCTGATGTAAATAATATCTGGATATACCCATTTTAGAGTATTTTCTGATGCTCTGAAATCAAGAGTTCAAAATCTCAGATTAGGTTTGATCTTGCATCTGGGCAATCTTTCCTGTTCTTGTGTTCTCTGTAGTACATGGCTGACAGCAGAAGTATTTGCTTGAGGTATTGGGCCATTAACTATTAGCTTGTAATTGTGTGGGTTTATTTTCTGCTTTTAAACTTTCTTCTGGTACTGTCATATGCTATTGCAGAGAGATAGCCAAAACAGTTTCAAGTAAAACCATGCTATAAAAATCCAACTATTTTAAAAAGAAATAAGTCTGAACACACAATATGTTCAGAAAAGGATCCATTCTGTGACGCAACAAAGATGTGCACTATCTTGAGGATTTTGTTACGTCTGAGATGCTGACAAATGAAATAAAGGCTCAAGAGTTCTGATTTTAAAAGGTTCAGCACAAAGTACTAGTTCAAAGACTGATTATTTAGAGACAAGATTTGCTTATGAAGGAGATCAGATAATTTTATGGTACTCCTTTTGCACACAATCTGAATGCTGATTTGCATGGACTATAATGGCATTCTTGATTGGAAGAATTGGCTGTTTTTGTATGGGAGGGTAAGGCTTCTGAGAAATAGTCAAGATTAGAAACTGGTATGAGAGAGAGCCATTTAGTTGCTTGTAAAACTTTGTTTGGAATGTTTTGATTAATTTAACGTGTTAATCAAGAGGATACACTTAGCCATCGTTACAGCTTGGGGATAGAGAAAGTTGGTTTTATGTCATCTTTACAATTCCTCTGAACCTGAGGTCAGTCAAGGACCAGGCTATTCCCTGTTATACATTAGAGCACCCTTAAGACTGCTCTAATTTATGCTCAGCTGCTTGTGACCCTAATCAGTTATTCTGGCAGCTGGGGATCTCTGGGGCATAGATATACCCTGGCCACTCCCGCTTTTCCCTGACCCACACCTACTGCAGCAGGGGCTGGAGATGTGTGGCACTGGACACTCCTCCGTAACTCCATGTCAGCGGGAGATGTTGGAAGAATCCTTCACCAATCAGTTTAGATGGCGTTGTGTCTGTTTTGTGCTGCCAGTATAGGTCCAGGATCCTGGACTCTAGTTCTTCCTCAAACACCTGGAAATGTTATGGTGGGTCAGTTCCTTTCCTTTCAGTTCAGCCATTCTTTGTTGTCCCAATCCTGCCTCTGTTACACTTTTTATGTTTTGATTCACAAGATATATTTAATTACATGACTACAATCACTTGTTTAATTTAAAAAAATTACTATTTGTGCAAAATAGATCAGATTTCAAAGAAACTACCACAGATGTATCCACCCTATCCTTAGGCAAAAGCTTGAAACTGGAGATGGGCTTTGCTGTGTGCCTTCAAGTTCAGCAATCTTAGACTCTGTCAGAACAGTTGAGAATGAATTCCAGAGTTTAGGACCATCCACAGAGAACTCATGTTCTCTTCACTTCTGCCTTTAGAAATAAATGTCTGTAAGGAAATACTGATTGGGGTAGTTACTGTACAACAAAGTGTTCGGGATTGAAAGTGTTGCACACTTAATTAGGAAGAAATTTTCTGATGCATTTTGATATGGAAATTTTTGCAGTCTATTCACCTTTTACTTAATTATTTAATAATTATTTTACGGTTGGCTAATCCAGTAAGTTCTTTGATGTAACTTGATATGCACTAACCACAAATTAAAATCACTAACATTTTTCTTATTTTGATTTACTCTAGATTTAATTGTTTGTTTTTTTTTATAGTTTATGCGTTTAAAACAGTGTTTCCCCTCTGGACCACTGTGTTGGAAAAGTAGGCTTCATTTTAGGTCTTAGTTACTGGCTCACTTTGGCTAACAGGGGCAGGGAATGCTGAGGAGGGAAAGGTATGTGCCTTGCACTGCTACCCTGAGATGAATTTCAGCTGATTAGGGAATCCCTTGACTGAATCTGAAAGGATATACAGTCATCAGTCAAAAGGCCCATAGTGATAAAGTAAAGGAAGTGATCTTGAAGATGTACCTTTCTTTCCAAACATATTCTCAGTTTTAGTCTTTAGAAGTATGTGACTCTTGAGGGAGTTAGCCTAATTCACAAAATTCTTTCTGCTTTGTGATTTGCGTGATTTTGAGAAAATTTGGTTTGGCTATACACTGAAAGGATGATATGCATGATGTTTTGACAACTTCTGTATTTCAACAACTTGCCTTTATCCCTATGTAAATGGCTTCCTTGGGTATTCTCTCTTTTCTGAAGTTTCCCTTGCAGTGACAGGACTTCAAAACTGTACAAAGTTCAGCCATATAAAGGTTGCAGAGTCCAGCCACGCAGGTTACTACAGTGATTCCTGTTGCTGCAGTTGAGGTTTAGTATATCTCAAAGTAATTACATGTAAACCAGAAGCATAAGAGAGATTGCAAAGTTGTGTATTATTCTTTAATAGATGATTTATACTGGAGACTGGAATGATTACTTTTTTAGTGCAGGAATATCAACATGAAATTGGAGAGACTGAAGTTTCCTGCATTGTAGACATACAACACTTTGCTGCAACAAATTGAAAAGTTTTACTTTTTTTTTTAATACGTACATTAATTAGTCTAGCAGAGGACATATAGCTACTCACTCTGAAAATGTGATCTGCAGAAAAAATTCTATTAATCCACCAAACGGCTAATGCATTTAATGTTACAATCAAAGAAAGTGACTAAGAAAATCTTGGCAGAGAGTTGATTTACATGATCACAGTTTTTATATCACACTTGCTAGTATTGAATCCCATGTGAAAATAGTATTTGCTTAGTAACTGTAAATTACAGGTCACACGTACACATCTACCACAATATAACGCTACCTAATATAACACGAATTTGAATATAATGCGGTAAAGCAGTGCTGGGGGTGGGGCAGGGCCGAGTGCTCCGGCGGATCAAAGCAAGTTTGATATAACACGGTTTCACCTATAAATAACGTCGCAATTTCCTGAGGACAGCATTATATTGGGGTAGAGGTGTAGCTAGTAACCACTTTACTGTGGTAATCTGATTTGATATTGTTTAATAATAATAATGTTGATTAGCCATCCCAAGTTAATTATCATGATTATTACATAGCACTTACCAGCTTGCTACAAAGGAAAATATCTTTTTCGAAATATCATCTAACCTTTTTGCAAAGTATATGGAAATTGGTTTTGGATCTAATTGAGTGTAGTTACCCAGTAATCTGTAGGAGTCTATCAATGTTTCTTACATTATATGTATCAGGTGAAACCTATGAATTAGAGTAACTGCAATCAAGCTGCAGCTAGCCATATTCTTTTGTTTTCCCAGACTAGTTAGGCCAGTTTAACTGAATTACAATAGAAGTTAATTGTATAATTAACTTATACAGATTCTTCTTACAGTTGTCTGACTTTATCTCTCTAAATGTGTGTATAAAGCAAAAGTGATTATCTGCTAAAGCCAAATAAAATAATTTAGCCAGGAGAAAATATTCTGAAACTTTCCTAGATATTAAGTAATTTTATTATAAGTAAATACCTAATATTAGATACCTAGTGTGACCCTGAATGGTTACTTCATATTATAACACTGCTACATATTCTTAGTCTACTGAAATATAAGATTAACATTACTCCTGATCTACAACAGTTAATTACGGTAAGAACTGCTGCTTTTCAAAGGAGAGTTGTAGCTAAAAATGCATCCTCTGTGACATAAGGCTTCCCCCCCCACACACATTTTTAGCTGAACGATGGTAATAATCATTAAATCAGCTGGGAAGAGTAGGACCAGAGAGAAAACTTTAGGCTATTAGCCCCATCTAGTAATTAGTCGTCAGCAAATGCCCTGTTTCTAGGTTCGTTCACATATATGTTTGTTTGCGAATACACAGAATAACCAGTCAGCATCTCGTTGTTACTTAAATGAGAGGAAACTATAAAAAGTACAGTTGTGCTTCATGATATGTTGTTTTTCAGTTTAGAGGTTTTTTGGGTTTGATTTTTGCAAATACATTTATCTAAGATCTACTGACGTTTTACATTTCACATTTTTGTACAGTCTTCTGCAGTTGGAAAATGATTTTTGTCTTGTGACTGAGCAACAGTCCTTCCATAAGATTATTAAATAACAAAATCCTGAATTAACACAGGCTTTTTTAATCAACTGTATTTTTAATTAAGATGATTGGAAGCTTTGCTACAATTTGGAACACATATAAGCAGTAATTATCTGGAAAGGCAGTTACACAATGCATGTACATCATATGCTCAACATGTCTGTAGGGTGTAAAGGAAATCTTGGACGATTCCCCTCCCCCACACACAAATGGCATTCAGTAATAACAAAAAACAATAGTCTAATCCCAGGTCCTAGCATTAATGTAATATCTTACATTTGTTGCCTGCAGTTAGAAAGGTAACATCCCAGGCCTAGTTGTTTTCATCCTTTTCCAATTATAGCAACTTTTGAATGACTGCTGTATAAACTTCAGGCTATATATTCATTTATTGTACCTCTTCTTCTGTATGTCTGAGTAACTTAATAGTTTATGAAAGGCTACTACTTGTTTTATATCCCATACACTATGGATCTTGTTCCTGCTTGTTGTTGTTTTGACTCTCACTATCCCTTTGTAGCTTTCTAGAATTTACTTAAACTAGTTTTGATCTTTTTGCTTGGGGTGAATATAAAGGAGCAACATACAAACTTTTATCTTGGACTATATTCAGATCCAAACAATTGTATATAGTTATGCTTTTCTCTTTTGTAATATGTTTGTGCTTAAGTTTACAAACATTGTTAATGAAAAGAATACTAATAAAATAACAGTAGTGATGTGAATGCAGGGCATTTCCTGGAGATTAACCCATTGATCTTAGAGGTCAAAGTGTTTCTCAGCATATATTCCAACTGGTCGGTAATCCCAAAAAAACATACTCTCTCAATCATTATTGCTTTATTAAGTTTTTTTCATTTTCAAGAGCTTTCTTTTAAGATATTTTGAAAAACTAAATAGAGCCAATGTTTGGGAAGTTTTGTTCAGATATATACTTGTGATCAACAAAATGAATTGTGAAAACTTTTAAAACTCAGTGCTGTGTAGACTTTTGTGACGAGTGTGTATATGCCTGTGCGTGTTAAGAATCGATCAAAGAGTATTAACTGACATGTAGCTCATTATGGAGAGGAAATACTCTGGTTGGTAGTTACCCAGTCTTCCTTACATGTGCTCAGCTATACGTTTTTAGAGAGAAGAGGCGAGACTCTTGGGAGAGGAGCTGTGAACATGGTGAATGTTATGTTGGACTGTTAATTTTAACTTTGTCAGAAACTGGCTGCAATAGTGAACAGCAAATTCCAACGAGTCGAAGAGCGATACTGGACTTTTCCATCATCTGGAGGAAAGAGAATGAATCAGTGCCTGACCATCAAGTTTTGAAGTAAAGAAGCTTGTGTGCACCTGCCTTCAGTCAGATTTAGCCACTAGAACAAGTAAAGAAATGTGGAAGGTGAGATGCAAAACTCCTGAAAAATGAATACATCACTAGAGAAAATAAATAGTCATGTCCTCACAAGAGACGACGAAACCAGAAAGTGAAATCTGAGGAAACTGGAAGGAAAGACTGGGACCAGAGACTGTGTTCCAAAGGGGCTTGTGGAACTGGATACCCTAACCAGTGAATAAAACAGCAACCGATAGAACAAAGCAGCCAAGAGACTTTAGGAAGAATAGACAGAAATTTACAACAGTTTACTTTGTTGTTCAGTGGACCGGAGATTATAAAAACAGCTGAATTTTGGAATGGACCAATCACACCAGTGTCATGATGTCTTTTATGGATGCTCACTGTCACCCAAATAGGTTAATCATACACAGATCATCTTAAAGAAAAAAAGACTAGTAACCTGGAAAAGATTGTAATTCAGAAAGAAGAGTTTTAATTTTAAAGATCAAGGGAGAAAGAAAAAGGATGGATGGCTGCATATGAAAGCTGTGGGGCACTTTGAGTTGATGTTTAAGGTAAAATACAATTTTCATATTAAAGTACTATTACTAATTTTTGTTGGTTTTGATGTTATTGTGACATGAATAACTGGTGCTAAAGGCATGTAAATATTTATGAAAACATTTTTAGTAGTGTTAATGGAAATAATGTTTCAGTTAAATCAAGTGTGAGAATGTGTATGTATAAAGATTCCATGTTAAATCAAAAGGACATGTGCAAGACCGTCTAATCTGCATGAAGACAATGGGGGAAACTGCAGATTAGAAAGCACGTTGGGAGTTTGTGACTGTAATGTTTTAAGGACTGCTCTTTACCTACGTATAAGGAAAGAGACTTTCAATTGGGAACATTTTTGTGCATAAATGAAATGTTATGTTTGGATTTATATTTGAATGAGATGAGAATCTACTATGTAAGCGGATATAGGAAATTTAAAAGTACTGATACAGAATCGTAAAGGTTTCAAGAAATGATCTGTGTATAACTTAAGGTATCAAAAATAAACCAACATTTGTCTTGGATGTGATTCTGTTATTGCTCATTCATTCTTTCCTCCTTATTTTAGTGTTGAAAGCACCAATCAAAGGGTCTATTCTAATAGAAAAGCAGTCTGCTGTGTTGTTCATAATTAAGTTTAAAATATCACATGTGGGGTGTATCCATTTACTTCTGGCTGTTTACTAGGTTTTTCCATCCTTGTTGATAGAAAGTTTCTAACTACAGAATATCTGAAGACCAATTCACATTAATAGGCCAGCTGTTAGACAGTCATAATAGTTACATATTTGAATGTTATCTTTTATACTAAGCTCCTTCAGAGTTTGCCATAAATTCAGCCTTCTGTTAGAGACTGAAACTAACTTTTTGTGGGTCTCAGCTGCACTTACTGGTGATGAGATGGGCAGCCCCTTTTTAAAATTAGGATTGAAAGCACGGCTAGATTTTAATGTGAGCTGAGTGCATGGATACACCTTTAAATTTAATTCCTATATGGTTTTCTACATTTCATTATGGCCTCTGCATTGCTTCTGAAAATTAACTGACGTGGAAAAATTAATTTTATGTTCATATCTTACTTTCTTAAAGCAAGGTGCAGGAATTCAATCACTTTCTATCAAATGGCCCTGTAACAAAGCTGTCCAAAAGAGTGAGAGATAATTTTGTGCCTGTGAATTTTGTTCTGCAGGTCCCAGCAGAGATGGTACCATCAGCGAGGATACCATTCGAGCTTCTCTCATTTCAGCTGTGAGTGATAAACTGAGATGGCGGATGAAAGAGGAAATGGATCGTGCACAAGCTGAGCTCAATGCCTTGAAGCGGACAGAAGAGGACCTGAAAAAAGGTCACCAAAAGCTGGAAGAGATGGTAACTCGCTTAGACCAGGAAGTGGTAAGCTGATTGAGAAATCAGTGCCGTATGTCTTGATTTCCAGTAGTGAACTGAATCATATATGTGTACAGTCTGTTTTGAGTATAGTGGATGTTTCCAGGCTTCTAGTATGTCAGTTTTAAAATGTCACCTTTTTTTAGGTAGAAATGGAGTTAAGACTAGTCAACTCAGTGTCCAGAATATCCACTTTATTATTTTATTTAGCCCTAGGGAAACTGTAATTCCTTTTTTTGAAGGATGTGTATTCCTGAAGATGATGCTGATGTAGGGATGTGTATAACTTTCTGCCTCCAACTTCTGAACAGTAATGGAGACAATTTTTACTATATCCTGGTACTACCACTGACTCACGTGGTCTTGTACAGGTCACCTTAGCCTCTCTTCTTTACCTTACCCATCTTTACAAAGAGAATGTGAAGATTAGTTAGTTAGCGTTTTCAATAAGCAGGTGCTATACAAGACATTATTATTATTGCAGCTATGTCAACTAAACTGGCAGGTGTATGACATTACAAAAAAATAAAAATTTACCATATATACTCGGTCATAAGCCCAATATTTTTGGTAAAAAAGTGACACATCAAAGAGCAGGAGTCGGCTTATAAACGGGTCTACACCAAAATTTGATGATTTTAAACTCTGTGGAATCATTGACTTGAATATCTAATACATTGTCGCTTTGTTTACCTGAAGTGTCTGCAGGCCTGGAGCCCCTCCGCTCCCTGTGGCCGTGGTTCACTGTTCCCAGCCAAATGGAAGCTGCGGGAAGTGGCGCCATTTGGCTGGGAACAGCGAACTGCAGCCACAGGGAGCTGAGGGGCTCCAGGCCTGCAAACGCTCCAGGTAAACAAAACGTCCTACCAGTGGCTTACCCTGACAGGCCGGGAGCCAAAGTTTGCCGACCCGTTTATTGATGTCAATACTGCAGCCTTTTAAAGTTGCAAAGGCTTTGTTTAGTGGACTAGATTGGCTTGAAGTGGCCCTCATAAGTCTCAAGCCAATATGAAAATATAACGTGCAGAATCGATGGAATCTCTAGTAAAATTGAAATAACCTGTTTATCCCTACAGACATGCCAATTTACAGGGCTTCTTTGAAATAAACAAAGAACAATAATAATTTGACAGTGATAAAGCAGGTGACATTCCTGTATAAAGTCCTACAAAATCTATAACTACAATAATAATAATAATCTATTTTCATACTAGTATTTAAAATGAACAATGGTGAAATAAAAAAAAAAGGTTGTCTTATTATGCAGCCTTCAAACTTAAAGTTGTTGAATATACAGAAGCAAACAACAATTGCGCCGCTGCTCGTGAATTCTGTATCAATGAGAAGCAAGTAAGAGAATGGTGAAAAAAGAAAACACTAGAAGACATGCCATGAAACAAGAAAAAATGTCCAATGAGGTGTGTTTCATTTCCTGAGCTAGAGAAAGATCTCAATAATTGGGTTGTTGAATGTCTACAAAATGGGTACATTGTCACTAGAACTGGAATTGGTCTGCATGCTCTGCAAATGTCAAAAGACAACAAATACAAGTCAGTAAAGGTGTCAACATTTGTTGCGTCAGCGGGTTGGTGTACTCATTTCATGAACCGTGATGGTCTCTATCTTCATCAGCAAACAAAGATAGCACAAAAGCTTCCTAGAGATCTGGAATTAAAAATCGAATCTTTCCAAAGTTTTATTATAAAATATCAAAAGGAATATGCATTTGAACTGTCACAAATAGTGGCGCCACTTCCCACAGCTCCCATTATCTGGGAACGGCAAACTGTGGACACTAGGAGCTGAGGGGCTCCGTGCCTGCAGATGCTTCAAGTAAACAAAACTTCCCAACCCACCAGTAGCTTACCCTAACGGGCCAGAGCCAAAGTTTTCCAACCTCTGAAATATAGGGTCGGCTTATGAAAGAGTCATACAGTTTTTGCTGTTTTTACCTAACTGTCTTGAGGGTTCAGCTTATAAACGAATGGGCTAATGAACGAGTATATACGGCAGTTAATCTAGTTCTTCCTGGTTCATAAATAAGATTTGGTAATATTTTTGGAAGCTTCTCAAAATGTTATATTAGAAATAACAGTTTATATTAAAACTGATTGATTGATTATATGTCAGGCTGTTGTATTAAATGAATTCAGCATTAACCTAAAATGGACAAATGCTAGGTGGTTCTTCAGTGTTCATCTTCTCTCCCCTCTACCTTTCCCACTCCAGGCCCCCTTCCGCCATCCCACTTTTTACCTTGCTCCCCATCCCATGCACATCACGTTTCTGATGACCAATAAATGGTTACAGTGGAATTCCTTTCTTCCCTCCATCTCTCTGATCCTGTGTCCCCTCTCTTCCTCCACATAAATGATATGGAAAAAGGGGTACACAGTGAGGTGTCAAAATTTTAGACGATACAAAATTTTTCTAGATAGTTAAGTCCAAAGCAGACTGTGAAGAGTTACAAAGGGATTTCACAAATCTGGGTGACTGGGCAATAAAATGGCAGATCTCGATCAGTGTTGTTAAATGCAAAGTAATGTGCATTTGAACATATAATCCCAACTATACATACAAAATGATGGAATCTAAGTTAGCTGTTATGGCTCAAGAAAGAGCTCATGAAGTCATTATGGATCTCTGAAAACATCCACTCAATGTGTGGCAGCAGTCAAAAAAGCTAACAATGTTAAGAACCATTAGGAAAGGGATAGAAAAGACAGAAAAATATCATAATGCCATTATAAAAATCCGTGGTACATCCACATCTGGAATACCGCATACAGTTCTGGTTGCCTCATCTCAAAAAAGATACATTTGAATTGGAAAGGTACAGAGATGGGTAACAAAAATGATTAGGAGTATGGAACAGCCTCTATGTGAGGAAAGGATAAAAAGACTGGGCCTTCACTGCTTGGAAAAGTGACAACTAAGAGGAGTCTATAAAATCATGAATGGTGTGAAGAAAGCGAATAAGGAAGTGTTATTTACTTCACATAACACGAGAAGCAGGGGCCACCCAATGAAATGAATAGGCAGCAAGTTTAAAACAAACCAAAGGAAGTATTTCTTCACATAACGCGCAGTCAGCTGTAGAACTCATTGCCAGCTATGTTGTGAAGGCCAAAAGTATAAGTGATGTCAAAGAAGAATTCAATAAGTTCATGAACGATAGGTCCATCAATGGCCATTCGCCAAGATGGTCAGAAATGCAACCACACGCTCTGTGTGTGCCTAGTCTTTGACTTCCAGAAGCTGGGGTTGGACAGCGGGGGATGGATCACTAGATAATTGCCTCTGCAGTTCATTCCTTCTGAAGCACCAGGCATTGGCCACTGTCAGAAGACAGGATACTGGGCTAAATGGACTATTGGTCTGACCCAGTATGGCTGTTCCTATGCTCTTAACCTCACTCACACTATGCCCTCACTTTGTGTGGCTGTTCACCTTCCTTCAACTACCTGTGGTGCTTGTCCATGGTGCACGGGGAGATTAAACGGGAGTTTCAGGAGGGGAGGGGATTAGAGTAGTCTAGGGGGGAATGGGGCCCGGAACCTCTGCATTGAGACTTCCGCACATCAGAGGCTCCTCCTGGTACTGCTGCTTTAGTATACCAGGAAGCTGTGGCGGCAGTAACAGCAGAAGGAGCCATTCATGTGCCAGTACCTCAGCATTAAAGTATTAAAACAGTCAGTTCCCAGTCCTTGCCACTGTCTCAGCTCTTTGGTGCACTGTGGCAACAGCACTGGGGAGCATTTTAGTCTCCAGTGTCATGGCATAGAGGCACTGGACTCCATCCCTACCTCAGTCTCCCTGCATAGCCCTGGACCCTCAAGCCAACGGCCTCTACCCCTCACAACAAAAAGCTTCTTCCATCCCTCATGCCCACACATCCCTATTAAACTAGTCATCATACTTGCTAATATCTCATTATGCCTCTGGCCACCCACATTTTTGCTCATCCACTCATGTCTTCTGAACTACATCTCTTCCCCAACCCCTGCTTGCCATCTTGCCTCCACAGGGTCTCTGTTGAGCCAGAGCTAGTGAGTCTGCAAGAGAGCCTTGCTGCACTGGAGAATGGAGAATTGGACCTGTTAGAGCTGGACAATTATAGGCTGATCTTGGCAAAACGTAACTGTAGGTTATCTTGAATGAAGGGGATGACTATTTTTGTGGGTTAACTTTACAAGATCAAAAGTATCTTATGCCCAAGATATTATCCAGATATATGTGTAATCCCTATTTTGAAACTTGTAGGGATTTTGCTTCTTTAACTAAGAGGGACCTAAGAAAAAGTGAGGAAAGCAGGACAAAATTACAGAAAGGAAGGAGCATTTTTCAGTGTTTTCTTTGTAACTAGAGTTCTTCAAATGTGTATCAAAGTAAAATTTAAGAGGTCCTCTGGAGCTCAGAACTTTAACAGAGCAAAAAGAACAGGAGTACTTGAACACGAGTACTTGTGCCACCTTAGAGACTAACAAATTTATTTGAGCATAAACTTTCGTGGGCTACAGCTGTAGCTCAAATAAATTTGTTAGTCTCTGAGGTGCCACAAGTACTCCTGTTCTTTTTGCGGATACAGACTAACACGGCTGCTATTCTAAAACCTGTCATTTAACAGAGCAAGTATTTTAAATATTTTTTTAGGCTGAAGTCGATAAGAACATTGATCTTCTGAAGAAGAAAGATGAAGAACTTAGTTCTGCACTGGAGAAAATGGAAAATCAGTCAGAAAATAATGACATAGATGAAGTTATCATTCCAACAGCACCACTTTACAAACAGATTCTGAACTTATATGCAGAGGAAAATGCCATTGAAGACACCATCTTTTACTTGGGAGAAGCATTGAGACGTGGGGTTATTGACCTAGATGTCTTTCTAAAGGTAAGTTTCTCAAGACATTTTTTAATGTGCATTGAAAATTAGGTATTTGACTAACATTTTGGCACTAAAAATTCCTGTGTCTGTCCCGAGATTGTGTTGCTGGGTGTTTTTTGCCAAAGGGGAACCAGTAGGTTTAAAAATGTCTGCATTTTTTAAAAAGAGAACATCAATTAATAAAAGGAATGTCAGTGCTTGTGAAAAGTCCCTAGTTAACAGCATTGTAGACTAAAGTCTTGTGTTACTAGGTCAGGTGTAATAGTGGCTGTGCCAGTGTGCCCGCCTTGCTTTATCAATGCACCTTCACCCAGATTGTGGAGAAACTAAGTGTAAAGGTGAGCAGTTATTCACTCAGTCTTCACCCTCATTCTAGACTTGGTGCCTTTGCTGAAATGGCTAACTAAGAGTTTGTCGTAGAGTGGATACAGAAATGGACACAGACCACCAGCTCACTACCCATAGCCTCATGCTCCACCGTGTTCATCTTTTTCTTCCTTAAATCGGATTTTTCTATTCCAAGCAGAGTTTCAAATGCTTGTGTGGCTTTGGATCAAGACATAGCCGGATACTGAAAGAGGACCGACTGAAAAACACTGGTTTAGGCATTGACTTCAGTTGGCTATTGGAGATTATCTGTCTGATTCTGACGCAAGCAAACCATATGTATGGATAGACAAAGAGATACCCAGAAGCCACATCTATGAAAGAATCCGCTCATTACCACTGCCTGCCTATAGATTTATTTATTTATGAGTATGGTGAAGATTTGACACAGCTTATTAGCTCAATGTGGCAGTGATCTATTTTTATAGGTGGGGTATAGAAAAGGGAAAGAAGGGGAAGAGGACAGTTGCAGCTTGTCACCTGCTTAGCTGTGGTTATCAGGCTGGGTTTTATAGGCATTACAGCAGAGGTGAGGCTTAAGGGAGGGATTTGCAGGAAGACAAGGTACATGTGGGAGAAAGCCTGGAGGCTTTTTACAAGAGAAGCTGACAGATGGGCATTAAAGGCTTGGGACACTGGCAGAGCAAAAGAAGTGATATATGTCACAGTAAGTTACTAGGTTAAGAAGGATGGGGTGAAGTTGTGAAGGATTCAGAGGTTCACCTATGTGGAGCCAGTTGCATACTTGGGGAGGCCTAAATCTAGGAAATAGTTTACTGAAGTCACTTCTCTTTTTCAGTATCTCTCTGCTTTCCAGTGGTATAAAGGTACACTAAAATTGTAGTGTTCTGCATTTGGTATGCCTATAAGCCGTCACTCAACTTAGAAACAGGAATTGTAACAAATCTGACCAGCTTTCCATTCCATAAAAAGGTAGCTAACACCACACTGATACACTTTAAAAAACTTATCTCCGGCATGGAATGGTAATATAGATATTTTTTAATGGCTAGTGCAATAAAAAGGCCTCATCCCTATGAGTCTGTTTTCATTTATAACCTAACAGGTAGCATTGAAATATTGATCCAAACTTTTTGGAATTATAATTCACAAGTATTTCAAACATCTTTTGGCCCTGTGCATAAGAAATCCTTCTAAATTAGATGGGAGACATATAGCAGATTTTGACCAGTTAACTGAGCAACCAGACGTTTTGCCAACCCACTTAATGACTGTCTTGGGGTGCAGGAAGGAAAATAGAGGGTTTGGAGTTGCTGATCATAGTCTTATCTTAACTTCACTTATAGGTCAAAGCATTTAAAGGGAAGTTGATAGGCTAAATGTTTAATTAAGGATCAGGATAAAAAATGCCATGCAGTGGGCAAAAAGATTCCTCACCTTTATTTTGCAGCTGAATAAATCCTGTGATTTTGAAACAAAGTATTAAAAATGCTTAAAATTAAACTGATTCAATAAAACTATTTAACTCTTAAAGCTAGTTGTTGTGTGCCCATCTTAGTTAATACTCACTCCTTTTATATTTCATAAATACAACGCCTAAGGGACTCAAAAGTCTAGTAGTCTGCTCCTAGGCAATCAATCAGGAAATAAATACTATCAATTCCTTTCTCTAATAGAAATTCACTGACATTCCAGTTTAGGCTGAGACTTCAAATCTGGGATTCATCTTTAGTATCCCATAGATGGAGAGACCAGATAATGGCTTAACATCTGGTCCTTAAGCAGCTTGGCTGTTGCATTCACCAGTGTGGTCTTCACTCCAGCTTCAGACAAGTATTGTTGTGTCTCATGGGAGGCACAATGATAATCTACAGTAATTCAATTTAATTTGTTATACTCTCCATAAATCTGAATACATTTTTACCAGATACTTAATTCACTAAAAATAAACTATAGGGGATGATACCTAATTGAATTTGATTGCTATTTCCAGCAAAGAAAGTTCTGTGTACTGTGTGTTGCAGTTTGCAGAAAGTGTAAAGTATTTTACCTTGGGACATATTTTGAGGTCCTTACTGTGTTTACTCAAATCAGAATGTGGCCCTGAAAGTCTAAATATTCATTTCCAAAAATAAAATCACATTTGGCTCTGATTATGCAAAGTGTTAAAATTTTGGATTGCAGATAATCTCTTTGTAATGAAGGCCATAAAGTTGATGGTTACACTAAATTGTATCTTCTCTTTCCCCAGCATGTACGTCTTCTGTCACGCAAGCAATTCCAGCTGAGGGCGCTAATGCAGAAGGCAAGAAAGACTGCTGGACTCAGTGATCTGTACTGACCTCTCTGGGATGTAGGGCTCCTTATGAAACAGTCACTCTTTCTTTAAATCAGTAGGTGACCAGAATAAGTTATTACACCATTCAAAAGTGTAAGATATTTTGAATCAATATATTTTCTTTTTGGTAAAGACTAGCTTTTATTAATGCACTTTCTATTCCTTGTAATCTTTTTTGTGTTGATGGATTAATGCGAAATAAAACTTGTTGCATAGTTTTTTTCTTCCTATGTTTTTGTGTAGACTATATACTTCCTTTGCAAACAATACATCTTCCTAGTTTGTGCAACTTTATTTCCCTAACAAACATGCATATTGATAATACAGTGCTGAGACCTAGAAACATGTTTTCTTCAGTGTCCAGAACTAGGAAGAATAAACACAGTTTATAGCTTTAAGTATAGCTGTTGTCATTTAAGTTTATTATAAATTAAAGAGCAGGATGCCCAGTGTAAAGGCTTGTTGTCTGTGCTAGAGCTTGTCACTCAGGAAATGAGATTTCTTGCAAGGTGACCATAGCAAAAACGGGTGATTTTTTTTTCCCCCATTCTATCTAGATATTACATCAAATATCACTGTCTTGCAGTTTGTAAAAACAGACAAAATAGGGAATGTTAACCTTAAAAATTATGCTTAGGTACATAACACTTTTACTCAGAATCACCTCATGGAAGCTTGAAACAAAATCTATTTCCTTAAATTGTTTATGGTGCAAATTGCTTTCTATAATCCATACTAATGGATCCTGTTCTTTTCCCAGGTGACTAATTGCCACTACCTTGTCTGAACAACTTGATGAGGTCATTTGTTTCCTTAGATTAGGGCTGGTGTGGGCTACCTCAACAAATCCTTCATGGAAAACAAATTTTCCCTGTCCTTTTCCCATTCAGATGAAGTGCAGAGATCACATACTCTAAAGGGCCCAAAACAAGCAGCACTCACTTCCCTAAGCAACCTGCTGTTTTTATGCTAAATGAAATAACCTTCCTCTTGTAAGTGGCCAAAGAAACCAATGTGCATCTCCCAAAAGAGTCTGATGAAGAGAAATTTCCTCATCCTTGGAGTCTGACTCTGAAGACACCTCCATGAGGAGTTTTAATGCAGATGACCTGAGCTACTTGATAATTGCCTGTTGCTTCACTCCCTTTGGCGCACCTGGCATTGGCCACTGTTCGTAGACAGATACTGGGCTAGATGGACCTTTGGTCTGAGCCGGTACGGTCATTCTTTTGTTATTATTCAGGAGTTGGACCTACAGCTGCTATTCCTTGAAGTTTTCTTTCATTCAAGATGGCAGTTTTGGTTAAGTTTTTTTACTGTCACACAATTACAAAAACTGCTTCCACCCTCCCCCCTTCCAAATCTCCAGTAATTATTTTTCCTCCAACGAGCTGGTCCTGAGAAACATGCCCTGCTTTCACATTAATCAGGAGCTGTGTATCCCTCCCTACTTTCTTTCTGGACCTAAAGTGGGACAAAGGATCCTGCACTCATGGTCTGTTTAAGTTAAAGGCTGTAACTCAATCCAATTTATTTTTTCTTCAGTCAAGATGTATCTTCCTTCCTCCTTAAGTCAGCTTGCTACTACAGTTTAGGGCCCTTATTAGTAGAGAGTACTTGGAGGTATTCCCTACAAAAAGGTGATTTTTTCCCCTCCCTCCCTTTAATAAGATTTTCAGTGAATATCTATAGTGGGGGAATGGATTACTCTTATTGCTGTTCTGTATGGTTTAACTGCTTCTATTAGTGCATGAAGTTTTAGGGAAGCTGCTAGCCTGCTTCTATGTATGCACTAGCAGCAGAGACTCCCAGTATGGCATACTTTTGTTCTGATTCACTTGCCTGTCAACCACCTGTGGAGAGAGGATGGATCCCATTAACACAGATGGCAGAGTTACTCTCAGTTCAGTGTTACAGGTAAGGAAAAAATCCTGTTTTTCCTTTGGAATGGAGTTTGCATTGGTTTATTTTAGGTTAATAGCACGCATGCACTTCAACACCTTCAAGTGTTTTAGTCTTAACCGTGGGTGTCAAAATACAGAAGACATGCTATTCAAGAGTTCTGAGCCCCTGTAGTCTCTGCTCATTTACTGGGATTTTTATGTAATAAGTTACTAAAAGAAACCCCACTTTAACTGAATATTAAATAGCTAAAGGTTTGAGATAATGGGGCTATAGAAATGGTAGAGGGGGTGTGTTCATCCTGAGAAGCTGGATTTAAATATCAAGCTTTTGTGGAGGTGTACTCATCTTTGCATCAGGCTGACTTCAATCTAGCCCAGTATCCTCCCTCTGAAAGAGGCTAGTGCTGTGCTTCAGAGGGACAACTCTGAACAGGGCAACTTTGTGTGATCCATGTTTGAGCACTAAAGTAAAATTAGACAAGGAAAGAAGTAGCAGTTCATGGTTTATTTGGGGTTAGGGCTGGTACAGTTGAATGCTTGCAGTGGCCTTTACTTGTTGTATAGGAAGTCCTGGGTTTTTACATTTCTAGGAACCAGATTTACAGCTATTCCAGTATAGTACACAAAAATTAAGTTCTTCAGAAAAGGTATGCACAGATTCCAAAGCAGTTAGGAAACAATACATTTGGACCTGCAACAAGTTGAGATCTTTAATCTATCAGTCAGAGAAAGTTGGTCAGAGTTGGTTTGCCCCCATCTTTTGTAATACAAGAAATATGTTGGTCTCTACATTTACTACACAGTTGTGAAACCAGTTATATTCTTCTGAACTGACTTAAGAGAAAGGCAGAGGATTTTGCTAAGTGATGGTGTTTTACAAGGAGTGCTAGATCTACTTTACACCACTTAACTGTAAATGACTAGGTTGTGATCCACCTCTGGCTACCAATACTGGTTTTGGTGAATAGGAAAAGAAAGCCACAGAATAGTTTCATACTCTAATTTCAGGAAACTGAGTTGGTCATAGATTTTAGCTTTACATGTTTCTAGTCAGTACCTACATCAAAGGACTTGGCCTACTTGAAAAGTGCAAAAGACAAATCCCCTATACTGTTGTATAGTGAAGTGCTAGGACAGAAGAATTAAAACTGCAGTTCCTTCTGGATTCCCCAAAGTGTATCTGCACTCTTCCGTAGCTGTTCTTCCTCCTCACTCTTCAGAGTCATCTTCACTACATCTGTAATGCCATTATATCCCAACACACAAGGAACACTTAGGAAGACATCATCATGTATTCCATACATGCCCTGAAAAGGAAATAGAAGGATATTACTAGATTACGTGGGTGTCTTATAAACTTGGTTTACTTTATTTTCAAGTATTAGCCCATCCTGTTACTTCCTTTAAGCCAGTGGTCTAAACTGTTTGCCTAATTTCTTGTGAAATTTGGCTGCTCTGGATATTAATATGTACAGCTGTAAATTAGATTCTCAAAGCAGAGAAACTGCCACCATTCTTGTGTTAACAAGCTGCTGCTTACCTTAACCATAGTAGAAATTGGGTGCACCCTCTTTAGGTTTTTCATAATAGTTTCAGCTAGATCTGCCACAGAGAGACCAATAGCCCATGACGTGTATCCCTTCAACTTGATCACCTCATAGGCACTGCAAAGGTAAAGAACTTGCTTTACATTTTCTAAGAACAAAATGGTTAAACTGAAGTTTATTATAACTTGGATTATGAAATCTTAAAACGATGGATGAGTGCCAAAAAAAATATATCACCCAACTCAGCAGCACTGGTCCCACTGACTTTCAGCAGGACTTGTGCCCTTCTACAGGATTAAGCACTTCTAAAAATTCCACCCATTCTGTTTCAGTCAAGCACCGAAGTACCTGTTAACCAGATTTAAAGTATTGGGTTCTCCGCACTGAAAAAGTTAGAGGTTCATTACTCATCTATGTAAGAGTTCTTGGGCATACAAGATTGCAGCTCACCAGAAATGAACAACTTGTTTTCTCCATTAGACTGGTGAATGTTAGCTACCAAGGCATCCCTATTAAGTTGCATCATTTCTGTATCTTCACATTTGTTACTGTTATAAATCTGCTGCAGTATCAGTGTAATACCATAACTGAGTATAGCTAGTTAGAGAACATTTGCTCCATTTGACATTACGCACTGTAGTTCTGTGCCATTTAAGAGTAAAGCAACTTGTTCTAGTGTAAAATTGCTCTTTACCTGTCCACCACCTGTTTGTGGACCTCTTTCCAGTGCTCTTTGTCTGCATCAGTTCCTATGTCAGGGTGCAGAGCCTTCAAGGAGACACCAGCAACATTAACTCCACTCCAGACAGGTACTAAGATAAATACACAAAAATTAACAAGTTACTTCACAGTACAGAGCATTTATCAATCCACCAGACAAATCCTAATTTCACTCCACCCAAATATAAACTGACAATTAGCATAACACTTGGTAGAGTGAATCTGTTGCTATACAAGTGCCATTGCGGCTTGGGTGTAAGAATTTCATTTTTTTAATAATGAAAATTAAGGTTTGTATATCTTACAGGATTAAAATAAGTCTTGTGAACCTAGTCCTGTCTGAGGATCTAAGCCTGTTTCTTTACCTTTGGCATCTCAAGGTTAAAGGGGGTCAGTTTGGGTTTTTTAAATTAGTCAAGGAATGAATTGACAATAAGGGACTATTTAGTTTCATGAGGGGTTGGGGAGATGAGAAGGGAAAGGAATTTTGAAGTCTCCCCTTCCTAGACAACGTTGTTTCAACAATCACTTGAAGGTGTGTTGAACAAAAGAAAAACACTCCTAGGTATTCCTGGCCTAGACCTGCACTGAAGTTCTTTAAAGGTTTTGGTGGGGGTGGGGGCAAAAATGCATGAAGACTCAATGACTGGAATTAAAATAAAGTCTAAGGCCGGTAGCAGCAAAGAGTCCTGTAGCACCTTACAGACTAACAGACATATTGGAGCATGAGCTTTCGTGGGTGAATACCCACTTCGTCGGATGTATGTATTCATCTACGCAAGCTCATGCTCTAATATGTTTGTTAGTCTATAAGGTGCCACAGGACTCTTCGCTGCTTTTACAGATCCAGACTAACACGGCTACCCCTCTGATATCTGACAACAGCAGCATTTTTCAATAGTCCCTTGCCAGGAAGAGCTTCACCCTCCTAGTCTTTCAGCTCCCTGCTGGAGAGTTCTGGGAGAATTTAGTCTGCCCGTTTTGGCCCTTCTTGGGTTACAGTAATGACCTTTTCTAACAGAAAAGCCAAGTCAAATATAGATCATCTGTTACTGCATACCACAGCTAAGTTAAGGAAGGCAATGCTTGTTTCCTTAAATTGCCTCATGTGAAGATCCTAACAAGCAATTATTTGCAAAAAAAAAATGGATATTAGTGTTTCCTGGGAATTTGGTAGAGTTAGTTTTGACCCCCAACTACATAATTTGTGGTTTTTAAAACAAGCCACAAACAGAATAAAGCTAAAGATAAGAGCTTCATACGTACCACTAGAATCTCCATGCTCTCCAATTATCCACCCATGGCAGCTTAGAGAATGGATGCCCAGTTTCTCCCCCATGAGGTAGCGGAAACGAGCAGAATCCAGATTGCAGCCGCTACCAATAACACGGTGTTTAGGAAAGCCACTGATCTTCCAGGCCACGTAGGTCAAAATATCAACTATTAATACAATAGCCAGGTTAGTAAAAGGACTTGATGAAAGACTAATGAAAAAATTCTAATGCCTTGTTTGACAAACAGTCTATTCCAACTGATTCTTGTGAGGGTTCTATCTGCAAGTTTTGTTGTGTTTTTTTTTTTTTTTACACTAAATATGCTGAATAGAGCAGAGAACTGATATATACTGTCTCAATATATATAGTTGCTTATTAGCAAAACCACCTTTTTAGCTGCATGACAGAGGCTTAAATTACACTAATTGATCTGTAAGAAGTGTCAGCCTCCATTACACACAGTCCTGCTTCAAGAGCTTTAAAGAAGCAGTTACAGGCAAGTTTAAAGTGGAGGGTCACTGCATCATCCTCAAGTTCTGGGCTGAACTGGGAGCTTGAGGCAAGTGGTCTCAAATCCCCAGCCCAGTAAACTATATCAGTTTTCCCCCTCTCTGAAACATGCTGCCCTATTCCATAAGAGCCAGGGAACCAAGGGTTTTATTAAGCAGTCCTAACAAGCCTGACCTGGATTTGATACGACAAGCAGCGTGCAGTCAGGGCTGTACTTTACAACATTGGGAATGATGAATTTGAAGATGTTCACGTTGCGCTGGACCAAGTTAAGACGACTCTCTCCTTCTTGCTGGCGTGCACCAGCTGTGATGATAACCAGCTTGGAGTGTGCTGTCACACTGTAGTCTACAAAGAAAGTGTCAAACATTAATTCTTTCCACAAAGCTCAGAACAAGCCTAGAGTTCCTACCATCCTCAAGTTAGAGTTCGTAAGTCTGAAGGTGCTGAGAGGCTATAGTTAGTGGAATATAGTGCTCTCCTGATAATCAGTTATCTTCTGCTATGCAGAGAGTTACATCAGCTTCAATGTGTTGCTGCATAAGTTTCTCTGATACTCATTTATGCCATTACTATACATGCTATAGTAATGGGGGACATAAATGAGTATGTGTCAACACAACACTCCTGTGAGATAGGGAAGCACCATTCTATCCATGCACAGGATGTCTGGGGCGCGGCATAGCAGAGAATTGAACCCAGGTCTCCTGAGCCTCAGGCTAGTGCCCTAACCACTTCTCCTGACTAGCTCTTTGTTGGAGTGTGGTGAGTACTCTTCTCTATAGCTATGAAACGTGGAGACACCATGGCAGACACTTTAAGCAACTAGAGCATTTTCACATGCGCTGTCTGTCTCTCCCATGTATCATCAAGTGGGTGGATGAGATACCAAACAAGGTCCTGGACCAGTGCTGCATGACTAGCATTGAATCCCTGATAATACATGTACAACATCACTTGGCAGGTCACCTCATACATATGGATGATACACAACTCCTCACAGCCATGTTTTATGGACAGTTGAAAATGGGAGCATGTACACTGAGAGGCTAACACATTAAAACACTCCCACAGCTTCTCTAAAAGCTGTTCAAGTCAACCTTAACACATGGGAAGCTGCTGGGAATAGATCAGGATAGTGACAGACCTGTTGGTCTCTGGTTAAAAGCTACTGAGAATAGCAATACAGAAAAAGCTAAAGAAGCACAAGTGAAGAAAGCACAAGGCTGTGGCAAAAACATATGGCCACATCTGCCTGCCACGTGGCTATAGCTGCAGATCCCTTAATTGATTGCTCTTGGGTGAATGTAAGCCACTGAAACAAGGACTCATGTCAGCTATAACAGGAGACTCCAACAATGGAAGGAGGGAGAAGAAAGCCCTGTTGGAAAGACTCAAATGTTACATCCCATGGAATGTGTGTTTTCTTTAAAGGAAATATTGGGTGCACTGCTGCTGATGGTAGCCCTAGAGAGAGAAGCCTATCTGGACAATAGCTGAGGTCTAGGTAGTGGTCTTGCATGCGTCTCTGGCTAGTGTCAGTATGGGGTGACGTATTACAATTTTTTTTTTTAAACTACACAAAGTGCCTCTGTTCTGATGAGGACCTGCCTATGGATAAAGAAATTACTCCTTGGCTGAGAAATCACTAAACTATGCACTAACACTTGCCATAGTCACTAGCTACTGTGAAATTTAAACTGCCATGATCTGAGCTGTTTCTAGCCAATAGGAGTGGTAGACAAGAACACAAGTCATGGTGGTGATTACCCAGCTGCAGAGAAAAAAAAAAAAAAAGTGATCTAGGAGGCTCATACAGGTAAGCTGAAACACTTAAGAATTTTATTTTTAATAATGCAAGTTCTAGCCCCAGTGGCCAATTCCAGAACACAGGAGTGTCCACCTCCACAAGCTTTAATGAGAAGTTAAAAATTCAAATTTGGCAGCTATGAACTATTTCTCCCCCTCGCCCCCCAGAAAAGCTACAGTGAAGGGCAACAAACTGATCAGCGATATGGAACAACTTGCCTATGAGGAGAAATTAAGAAGAGAGACAAGTAAGGGCAGGGGAATAGGATGGAGGTTTATAAAATCATGACTGGTGTGAGAGATGCTGAGAGACCAGGTGCTGACTGGTGTCAGGGTCTCCATGTCAACAGAATGATTCCAGCTATGCATTTCTCAGTCATCTGGCTCACCAGTGTGTTTACATGAGGTATTAGAATTACAAGAATGTGTTTGGGAGTTGCTGTGTGCATTGACATCTGTAGTTCACATTGTAAGGACATATTTGAGTGGTTGTATTGTGAGCCTCTGTAAGTCAGACAGAAGAGGCGTATTAATTAGTGTGAAAGGCTGATCTTCAATGGAGACTCCATGTTTAGGCTGTTCCTGTGCTTGGGGAGTTTACACTTGATTGACTGAGTTCTAGACTTAGATTTCCACCAACCTGAAGTTTGTGCCATGTTTCCTAAATAAGCAGCAAGTTAACATCCATAAAGAAGTACTTCACACAGTGCAGAGTCAACCTTTTGAACTTGTCATGGAATGTTAAAGGCCAAAATATAATTAGGTTAAAAAAAGAACTAGATAAGTTCATGGAGGATAGGTCCTTCAGAGGCTATTAGCCAAGATGGTTAGGGATACCACCCCATTCTCTGGGTGTGCCTAAGCCTTCAGCTGCCACAAACTGGGACTGGATGAGACAATCACATGAAGTTGCCCATTCTGCTTACTCCCTCTAAAGCAGCTGGCATTTCTGGTCTGACCCAGTATGGCCATTCTTATGTTCTGTATGAACAGAAACAGATTGAACCTGCTGTTTAATACTAAGCCTTAAAGATCAAGTAACACTTGGATGAGCAACTGTGTATCTGAAGTGATGGTCTCCATTTAGAAACTGTATTTAAAAAATAAACCCTCAAGACTAACCTTTGCCAGAGACAATTTTTGGTGTTCTAAGGAAGAGACTGCCATGCTGGAGATCCAGCATCTCTCCTCTCAGCTTGTCCTCTATGACATCAACAAGGGCAAGTTCGTCAGCCAAATCCTACAGGAGGCCAGAAGCATGATTAAAGACCAAATCTGTGTGCTGGATTTCTGAATTCAGATTACAGTGAAACATTTTAAGTCAGACTTTAGAAAGATGGCAACAGCATAAATTAAGTGTAGTTAGCCAACTGTTGCTGGTCAGGATCAGAACACTCTCATTCTAAACCAAATATTTTAGTTAGCTGGAACTTCTATCAATGTCATAGCTTTTTTTGGGGGGGGGGCACACGGGGGGAGTATTGAAACTTGCAGTAATTTTCTTATTTGTATTGCACCTCACACAGTGTCACTAGACCGTGGAGTACACGTTTCCATGCATGTTAACCTGAATAAGAAATGGTTTATGAAGCATACTCCAACAGTTAGCAGTTATAAAAAACAACTGCCTTACAATAATGAAAAAGCAAGCATGGTGTAATCTGTGGTATGATCAATAAGTGGTTTGGTAATTCAATGTGGAGAATGCAGTTCAGATTTACAACAGACCAGTCTCCGACCTCCAAAAGTTCCAGGAAAAGATTACTTCTAGAAATGGCACTGCATACTCTGTGCAATACATACATTTACATTCAGTCCAGCATTTCTCATATCTAAACTGGAATTATTTCCAGTATACAGTGGAATAAACAATTCAACAGCTCAATTTTCTCCTTGTTTAAAGCCAAACAGCTTTAGGCATTCTAGTAGTACAAATAAAGGTTTGGGATCCAGATATATTCTGTTCTGTAGTTATCCACCCTGGGCAGATAACCAGTAGAACCCCATTTATCAGACCTTCCATTATCTGGCTGAGTATTAACCAAACAACCAGCACGCACAGGTCCAGAAGCGGGTGATCTTTGTGGCCACTAGACGGCACTGCAGCCTCACATTTTCCTATTCACTATATAGGATTCTTCCATTATCTGATCTGGCCCCGGTCCCAATTAGATCAGAAACATGGGGTTCTGTACATGAAAGTCAGAAAGCTGGCAATTGTTGGAGAAACATTCTAATAGTAAATGTTATTTGTGAGCTCATGTATAGCTAAGATAAGTGAATAGCTATATTCCAATTGGCATTTACAAGGTGCAAAAGACAGCCAGATAAATTAATATTTCTAGCTATTCTCCACAGCTTTCTTTGGTCCCAGATGGAGGATGGGTAAACCTTGACACTCACCTTCATCAGGATGCTGATTGCACAAGCCATGCCGACTGCGCCAACCCCAACCACAGTGATCTTGTTGTGGGCATGACTGTGCTCTTCTCTGTGAACGTTTTGAATGAGAAGTTCCTTAACAGACATCTTGTACTGCTGAAAAGAATTGCAGTGTTATGTAATTTCTCTAAGCATATGAGTTATTACTATAGCTCTGAAGTGAACTCAATGTGCATATAATCATAGATCCTGTTACTAAGCAAGAAAGTTAAGAGTGACCACATAACTAAGACGGTGATGCTGCTTGCAGGAGAGAGGCCCAAACTGTACATTCCCGTTGAGAATTTGTGGGTCACGAATAACTATAAATTGATTTAATTATACTATGCAAGCTGATTAGGATTTGCCCCAATAAGGTGTTATGGGCAGTGATTGTACAGTTGATGTAGCACTCCAGTAACGTGTTCCAATATTGGGAGAGAAGACTCTCTTAGTTAAAGAAAATCATGTCTCTGGGTTTCAGAGTACAGCACTGTCTGGCAACAGGTATTCTACTGCACCAGCAGCAAGGGGCTGATCTTCACTTAAAATGCTACATTTGTGCCACTGCAGCTGTGTGGCAATAGCCTGTCTGTGTAGCCACTACCTACACAGATGGGAGGGTGCAGCAAATCCACCTCCTCAGGAGGCAGTAGCTAGGTTGACAGAAGAGTTCTTAACTACACCACTCCTGGATTTTCCCCACCCGTAAGCAATGTAGTTATGCTGACCTAATTGTATAAGGTAGGTCAGGCTAGTACTAGAGCTAGACTCAGGCTAGGTCTACACTACAAGTTACTTTTGTGTAACTTACAGCACTCAGGGGTGTGGATTATTCACACCCCTGAGAGAGGCAAGTAAACCGACTTAAGCGCCAGTCGGGACAGCGTTATGTCAGTGGTAGAGGTTCTCCTGCAGCCGTAACTACAGCTGCTTGTGAAGGAAGGTGTTAAGCTGACAGCAGAGCTCTCTCCCAGCAGCTTAGAGCATCTTCACCCGAAGTGCTACAGTGGCACAGTTGCATCGGTGCAGCTGCTATAGTGTAGACATAGGCTAAAGTGACCTACTAGGGCCTTTCCATATCTTAAGTTCTAGGATACAAGCAGGAAAGACCTCTTCAAGCTCACTTTAGACTTCCCAGTCATGAAAGTGGGAGTGGGTGACCAGACTCCCTAAATTATCTTGTTAATTAGTTTTAAGGTGCATTTGAGGAATTTTCATTAATGAGCCAGTTAATTTTTGTCCCCTGGGTAGACTATTCTTACACGAGGAGTAAACTGCACCTCTGGCTGTACAAGCAGAATACTTTCCCTATGGCTTCTGCATTCATAACTATTTCAGCTGCATGTTGTATCACAAGAGAGATAGGAGTCAGAGTCTGGTGAGGCAGCATGAGCATTCATGAACATTGTTTTAAATATACCATTAGTAATGTATCCAATTCTTCAGTCACATACCTGCTGCTTAGGTACCTGGCACTATATGGTCCACACATGTCATTTGATTGACAAAGATGGTCAGTTGTTTGGTGGGAAAGTCTTTAAAATATTACTTAATTTGAGCCACAGCTTATGGGGCTGGTTCCTTTATTTAAGCATGTCAGACATCCCCATTGGAAAACAACCTTAATGTTAACCATTACTTTTAATCCAATGCAGCAAATTGCTAGTAGTTTAAGGCTATGGGGGATATCTTTGGCTGGGATGTGGGAACTCAGTCTAGGAGAGGCTTAGGACACAATTTCAAATTCCACTGACATAAGCAGTAACATATAGGGCAACCTTTTCAAAAGCATTTAAGTGACCTACAAGCTTTTGAAAGTATTCCCCTCCCCCATGTTTATTCATGGATATCTGAGAGACATGCGCAGCTTCTTCAGAGGAACCGTACAAAGCCACTATCATCCCTCAAAGACAGGGCACAGAATGGGCCAGAACAATGAACCCCCTGCTCCAGCATGTCCCTCAGGGTCAGCGTTGAGAGGTGCAAGTTTACACTGCTATGGCTTTGTTTGTCCTGTGGATGAAGGAATTCAGTAGCTAGGGTCTATGATTCTGGCCCCTTTCAGAGGCACTTACATACACTTCAAAATAAACTGCTTCTCTCCCCCATCAAGGGGAGGAAAAAGCAGGCAGGACAATCCTGACCAACCCTGGGAAGTGAAAGGCACTTCACTGTTCTCAGTATGTACAGATAGGCACCGGAAATTTTCCTCTTCCACTTGGCATCAGTAATAACTGGTGTTTGTGGAGGAAGGCACCCCAGTGTGGAGCACTGGTCTTCAAACTCCAGCCTGGAGTCACCTTGGTGTTTCCCCCCCTCCAAATTCAGACCCCATCCAATCTTGCTGGTGTTGATACAAGGACTGACTCCAGCTCCCAGTGTGGTAGGCTCCTGCTGCTCTTCTAATAGAGGCAGGGTGCAGTTATCCGTGGGAGTGAGGAACCACCCAGCCAGCAGACTCAGAAATGGCACCCTGTGGCCCAACAGCCTCTCTCTTTAGGCTCTAAGTTTCAGGAGAGCCACTGTTGCCATTTGCCCCCTTAGCCAAGTTCAGTGCAGCCAGGGGAGTGAGGAAAAATAGCTGCCCAGATGTATGGGGAGGGAAAACAGGACTTGCTGTGTTATGCCTGTGGGACAGGTTTTGCCCAGTGAAATCTAGAAACAGGGAAAGATAATAGGGATTTTATTTAAACAAACAGCAGACTCTCTCACTTAGGTGTTTTAGAGTATGACATGAGGACTAAGGAACTGAGTCACTTCATCTTCCTATCACATGGCATCTCATAAGCAGCAGGGTCACACTGTCTCCTCTGTCTAAAGTAGGTTACAGTTATGGCATTGGAGAAATGATAAGTGTAAGCTCTACCAGGCTGTCTTTAGTTCATGTGGTACAGAGTCTAGCAGGAAAGGCCCCTCAGGGCCTCTATGCAGTACAATAGAAGTTAATAATGCCAGTTTTCCTATATCTTGCCTGTAGCTGTATGGCTCAGTGGGCAAAGAGATCAGAGTCTTGGGCTCTGATATGGAACATCTCTGCTTCCCAGCACACTGCGTAACATGAGAGACCCACATTTTCTCCACAGGCCAGATTTGTCCTTTAAAGCAGGGGCTCCCACACCATGCTATGTTCCATCCCTTCACATCACAACCAATTTTTAAAAAGGTGGTTCATGAACCAGTAAAGACTGGGAACTGCTGCTCTAAAGCATCTCCACATCTGCCAGGTCCTCAGTAAGATAAAAGTTAAACAGAAAATGATACATCATGTTTAGATCAAGAGCCAACAGAAGTATTTCATCAACCGTGAAATATACGTTTGAGGGATATTATTCCACCCAAGGAGTTACGGACAGTCATGAAGAATCAAGCATCTGTGCACAGCATGAAAGCAAGTGCATAGATTCATTGTCAGGTGAAATCAATACTTGATTGTATCTATTTGATATGGGCCTCTGTGCCCAGGTTGTGTTTTAGGATTGTAAAGCGTTTCCAGCAAAATGCATCTTGCAAAGCACAACCACAAGCTTTTCAAAGGGTCTCCTTAAGCACGAGGCAAATTAATGATGTTAGTGCATATTTAGGAGCTAAAAGCAGAGCTATCACCACAAGGTTTCAAAAAAGTTACAGAAAGCAATGCCATGTAATAAGAAAGCAGTGGTAATTTATAAAATGCCCACCTCTAGAGAATTAACCGAGGACTCCCATGTCTCAGACTTCACTAACAGCGCTGGCTCCCTTCCTCACGGATCAAATGAAATAGCTATCCAAGACAGCAGATACTGACCCAAAACACACTGGTTGGGAGTTTGTTTGGTTTTTCACAATGGTAGAAACATTGGGCATGTTTGTTTAAACAAATGTCACCACAAATATTAATTGGGTTTTTCCCCCTGCACTGTGTCATGTTTGCGTAGCTGTATTTCTTCCTCACAGAGCATCAGATTAACACAGTGGGATGTTGTATTGTCGCTGGAATCCAACACAGAACGGGCTGTCAGGTTGCAGAGCTTAATGCCTTGCCAGACCCAAGTGCAAATGGCTGTGGCTGGGCTCCACACCGCCGCCAAGGAGCGGTAACCGGAATGCCAGCCAAGGCTGTTGAAGCAGAGCATGGCAAAGGGCCCTATCAGCAGAGGCAGACTTGGGGGTGGTGGGAGTCCCCGAATTTCACCCAGCCCAGGCTCAGAGGTTGGACAGCTCTCTGACGTTTTAGGAGTAGGCACACGCCATCATCCACCCACTCCCTGACTGATCCCTACAAGCCCTTGCAGTGTTACTGTCTGCAGCAAGCTTTGCTTGATCATGGTGGGGGTTCCCTGGTTTCATCTAGGTAAGATCAGCCCGAGCACCACCTCAGGCAGCCTAGTGCTGTTTCAGATCCTCTGTGTGTTCAGTCCTGCTCTAGCCAAAGCTGGTGGTGACTAGAGGAGGGGGTGGTGGCGGCTAGGAGGAGGATTAGTCCTCAGAGTGTGCTAAAAGGGCAGTGGTGTTCTGACTTTGCTTGACTAGAGGTCAGGGTCTGCTGCCCCATGCAATAGTAACCCTCCTTTCATTTGCATGCCTACTCTACCGAGCCATCTCCTATGCTAGGAAGAATGGCAAGGCCCAGTCAAGCTAACTCCCATCCTGGGCACAGATTTCACTTCTCCTCACCAGCCACAGGCAGAGGCTAGCCCCACCTTCACCTTCTAGAATTCATCATGCTGGGTTGCCCAAAGGAAAGTGCTCGGGTGTGTCCTCAGACAGGATCAGGTCTTTGCAGTTCAGAGACCCTAAGCAAGCCCATATAGGGGATCAGGTAAGCAGGAGCCTGCAGTCCGAGTGTGGTACCATTATCCCCAGGGGCATGCCCATCACGCAGCAAGGAAGCATCCTGACTGGGCTCGAAGGTCAGCAAAAGTTAAAAAAAAAAAAAAAAAAAAAAAAGGTAATTGCATGTAACAGCTCCACAGCAACGACTCAATCGATTATTTAAGCGGATGTTGCAGCTTGGGGAAGAACTCAGAACACGGGGCACGTAGCCAGGGTGCCCATTGCTCCAATCCACCTTGGAAATCACAGCGACCCAGAGATTGCAGCCAAAAATCACCACAACGTCCCCCAAATGCTATTACCTAGGGCTGCTCTAACCCTCCCAGTGCACAGGGGTTGTATAACGAACCCTTGCACCCCCAAACTTACAGTGGTCTAGAAATTAAACTCGTCTATCCCTAAAAGCAATTCCGCTACTAGCGCTACGTAACCCTTCTCTGCACCCCACACCCAAATCGCAGTGACCCAGGGAGCACAGAAGAATTATAACCCAGCCGACTCTCCCGCACAAAACAATCAGTGACCCAGGGGGTTATATGAGCCGCACCACTCCCGTGACCCAGGAATCGCAGCACAGAGCCCACCTACCCCCCCCCCAAACAAACCGATGAGCCAGTGGTGTATGAACTCACCCCCCCCTCCAAAACAAAAAATAAAAATGACTCGGAGGATTATGCAACACCTCCCCCTCCAAAAAAACATCCTAGCGGCCCCCGCGTCTCTGCACGGGGGGGCTGCCCTTGCTCCAAGGGGATGCTGCAGCGCTTTACTCCCCCGCATCGGCAGCCGGCTGCCCGCGGCTTACCTGGGCGATCTAGCCAGCAAAGACCGCACCGTGCTAAGCCCGCCGCCACTGCAGTACCACTGCTGGGGGACGCGGGGGCGGGGTATAAATAGGGCTCCGCGGCTGACGTGCGGCCAGCAGGGCGGAGCGAGCTCGGCCAGCTGACTTGCTCACCAGAGCCCCAGTAGGACGTGCCCAGCTGCACGGCTAGGCTGGTGCTGCCGCCTCGGGATGCGGGGCAGGCGTAACTGCGCGAGCTTGTGTGGCAGGAGGGCAGCGCCGGTGTCGCGCGGCGCTAGCAGGGTGCAGAGTCCAGCCGAGGCGTGGGGCTAACTGAACCCCCGCGCTGTTTGCCCAGGCAGCTCCGGGAGCTCTACCGCCTTGCATGGAAACCGGGCTATTTGCAAAGGGGCCTTCGCTCCATGCAGAGGCCAGGAGCCCGGGAGACATGCGGCGCACACACTGAGGGGACGTGCAGCGCAGGAGTATTGGTTTTTGAAGATTACCTGGGAGCTAAGTGAATTAGCCCCATTTTATGATGGGGGAAACTGAGGCACGTAATATTTACAACCATTATCCGTAACCAAGTTAAAAGTCCCTTGCATAAGGGGGTGGGAGCTTTCTTTATGAGGAATAAGGAGACTTGGAAGGATTTTTAGGTTGACTTTTGGAGATATATATCTATATATAAGGAGGATAGAAAGGCAGGCCTTGCCTGCCTTTGGAAAGCTCTATGATAATTGAAGAATTAATGAAATTAGGATAGCACAGTAGCCTGAAACCTGAGTAATTGAGTTGGGAAGGGGAATGTGTCTGTTTTTGTTAATAGCTATTTAATGTCAGTGATTAATTAGCATTCTGGAGAAAAGACCATGTTTTCATGCCTTCCCGGACCCTCCCTCTTTCATTAAGCTGTGTAGGTCAGGATCTACGTTGGCCTTGTCTAGACTAGGAAAAATATATTTTTAAGACGTTAGCTAGCATGTATTAAGTGCTGTTTAAAAGGTGTGTTGCTAGCACCTAATGTAGCCAGACTTCACACCTTTAAAAGTGTGTGTTTACTGGTTTTGCTCAACAGTTGGACTCCCAACCAAATAATGTTTTTAAATGCTGTCTCCGTCGAAACTGAGTGTTAAAAACATGCTCACATGTGATCGCTAACATATTTCCTAACCACATCTTCCCACATTCAATAGTGATGCCATTGAATCCCACTTCATAATTTCGCTTCATGTGGTTTGCCTCTTTGGTTGTTGCAGTTAGTCTCACAAATTAAGAGAAGCTGTACTGCTATTTTGATTTCTCCCCATATGTGCAGCATCTGCAGTCTCCTTTAAGCATCGCTCTCAACTGTTCCTGACTCTGGCAGTCTGCCAGTCTCTGTAGCTTCAAGTTTACCTTGTTCTATGCAAAACTCATGTTTTTCTCCTAAATTCTGTACTATCAGTGGAGGGAGGAACCTCCCATCATGGCTTTTATGCTTACCAACACCATTTCCTCAAATAAGGGGTTCCTTTAAGACCCTCATGCAGCTGCTGCCATGGCCTAGTCCTGCTCTGGAGACCTGGTGAGAAGTGTAGCCCAAAGTGGTATGGCTGTGAATGGTAATAGGGCCTCAGAGAAAAATCACAGGTGAGAAAAACATCACAAACATTGATAGATGCCTAAATACACAATTGGAGGAAAGAGTTTTGCCTGCACACTTATGAAATCCAGAGACAGAAGAGCAACGAAATATTGTCCATTCTCTCTGTAAATACGTCTGTCAGATTAGATACTAAAACCTGCAGGCTGTAACACTAGACACAGGGCTGGCTCCAGCGAAGGAAGCAGGTGCCTGGGGAGGCCAACAGAAAGGGGCAGCACTCTGTCCGTTGTTGGGCCAGCAGGTCTGGGTCTTCGGCGGTAATTCGGGGGCGGGGCCTTCACTCCCTCTCTTCACTCGTCGGCAGCTGCTCAATTCTTTGTTTTGTTTTTTAATTTTTTTTCTTCACCATTTGGGGCAGCAAAAAAGCTGGAGCCAGCCCTGACTAGACATGCTTTGTTCATTGCTGATGCATCAGGATTGTCAGGTGCTTGTGACGTGTGGCTTGGGGGAGCAAAGGAGTTGCAATAATTGTGGCAGATGTGGGAGGGGAAGCGCTAGTGAGGAGAGGAGTAAATCTGCTGTAGAATGAATGTAGGAAAAACAAAGTGATTTATTACCGTGCTGTCATTTTATATTATTCCCAGTTCACAGAGCATCCTGAGCAAAAGACTTGGAAGGAGGGGTCAGGAAGTTTAGTTATGCCTCCCTGGAATCTTCCCTTTCAGCAACTTTGTATGCATCTGAGTAGCTCATTGCTGACTTAGCATTTTTTCACATACCAAAATGGAGTTGGGTGCCAGACACCAGGGTCTATAAAATAATACAGTTAGTTAAACGTCATGCTTCAGGGTACAAAATTATCATCTGGAGGAGAGTTGGTCAGGAAAGAATATTTTTTCCCATATACACTGTTGAAGATTTTGGCAGTAGGACTAGGGGCCTGTTGACACTAAGCTAAAAGGGGTATTTTTAAAAACCCCTTTGGCTAGATGATTTAAAACTCTAGAGCAGAGAGGGCAAGCTGTTATTTAACACTTTAATGGGCTGAGGTGAACTCCAGGTTCCCAAAAAAGAAAAGGTTATTATTTGTGCACTTTTTATCCTGTAAGCCAAGCAAAATAAAAACAGGCATAGTTTCCAATATACCCCGGTGTTTCCTTTGCGATGATATCAGCTCTGTGCACCTGCGCGGAATCTCTATTTGCCACAAAGACCAAAATCATCTCTCTTGCTTATAACTCCTTCTCTTCACCTCAAGCAGCCAACACAGGTTAAAAAACAACTTGCCCTGTCTGCACTAGAGTTGAGTTAACATAGATTAGCTAACATGTTTTAAAATAGATACTGTTTTTATCCTAGTCTAGACAAGCCCAAGGTGGCGATACAGCAGATTGAACACCATGACATGCTGAAACCTGGCTGGTTTTATGAGGTTAGTATTTAATTCCCCTAAATTATTTGGTGGAAAGTAAGGTGGCAAATACCAACATTTTTCTTGTGTGTATTGTGGGGGCAAGAGCACCACCAGGCACACTTGAGAGGAGAGAAATCTTCAGGCATGATTGACATTGATTTTCTGCCTCAGAGAGATTCAAACAAAGGAGGCCGATGCCAATGCAAGCAGTATGGAATGAGCTAATGAAGGACACTGTTCCTGCACTTGGATGGTCTCTCTCCTATTCTCCCTTCCAAGGACAGGAGACCAAATCTTTTTCAGTCATCCTTTTAAATGGCTGACTTTGCTTATTTGGATGTAGGCCCGCATTTCCCCTCCTGGCCCCCATACCTTACCTGCCTAGCCGCTGCCCTCCACTGCACATTGTGAGGTGTGTGTGTGTGTGTATATATAAAGTTACTGAAGTGTTTTGAAATCCTTCATATCTCTGGGGGGAAGCTTGTCCTCTCTCTAACATGACTGGCCTTCTCTCTCCATTTTCACAAGCCTCAAAAATCACCCCCTTGAGTTAAAATAAAAATAGGGTGGCTGAAATTGTTAGGCTAGATCAGGAGTGGGTAAAGTTTTTGGCCTGAGGGCCATATCTTAGTATGGAAACTGTATGGCGGACCATGAATGCTTATGAAATTGGGGGGTTGGGGTGTGGGAGGGGGTGAGGGCTCTGGCTGGGGGTACAGGCTCTGGGATGGGGCCAGAAATGAGGAGTTCAGGATGCGGGAGGGGCGCTGAAGAAGGGCAGGGAGTTGGAGTGCAGGGGAGGGGGAGAGCTCCAGCTTGGTGTATGGGCTCTGGGGTGGGGTTGGGGATGAGGGGTTTGGAGTACAGGAGGGTGCTCTGGGCTGGGACCAAGGGGTTCGGAGGGTGAGAGGGCATCAGGGGTGCAGGCTCCCAGTGGTGCTTGCCTCAAGCAGCTCCCGGAAGCAGTGGGATGTCCCCCTCTCCAGCGCCTATGCAGAGGCACGGCCAGGCAGCTCAACGCACTGCCCCGTTTGCAAGCGATGCCCCTGAAGCTCCCATTAGTCATGGTTCCTGGCCGATGGGAGCTGTGGGGGCGGCGCTTGGGGCGGGGACAGTGTGTGGAGCCCCCTGGCTGCCTCTATGCATAAGAGCCAGTGGGAGATATGACACTGTTTCCGGGAGCCACGCGGAGCCCCGGCCCTGCTCCCCGGCTGGCAGGAACTAGAGGGCCGGATTAAAATGTCTGAAGGGTAAGATGTGGCCTCCAGGCCATAGTTCACCCTCCCCTGGGCTAGAAGCACATCCAGTGCCCACTGAAAACAATGGGAGTCTTTCCATTTATTTCAATGGACATTGAGTTAGGCCCTGATTAAGTAACAGAAATTACCTACACCACATTCTCTTCAGTCTGAATTTTTTTTTTTCAGTGAGTGATATGAGGTAGCTTTAACTGTAAACTAAGGCTCACTACTATGCATAAGAACATGGCTTTAGACTAACCGTCACATCAGATGTTTCCAGTATTCTGGGTAAAACAGTTATACAGCATTAAGAGGTTTTGTGTCCATTTTGATACTTTACTGTAGAGTTTAAGGTATTATTCAATCTTGGTGTCTCTTGTCAGTTGCATCTGTCCTTTTTCTTGCAGGGAAACCAACTCAAAGCTGATCCCACCCCCAAGATGAGAAAAGACATGAAGCTATGACATGCACAGGGTCATTTTGGGGGTTCAATTCTGAAGTTCCTGCTCAGGCTGCACTCCCAATGAACTCCATTGGGTTTTGCCTGCAGAAGCAGGCAGCGTGTTCTGAAGAAAGATCAGGAGACTGAGCATCAGGACATTCTGAGTTCAAATGAGATGTTTTTGTGAAAGATCTGTTCTAGGAATTATTTTGAAGAAATTCCATGGCCTGTGTGATACAGGAGGTCCAGATGAGACGATCACAATGGTTTGTTCTGGCCTAGGAATCTATTAATCTACATCCTAGTTTACCCATTAATTTGTTCTGCACCCTGGGATGAATTCCTTCATCTTTCTGCCTCAGTTTCTCCATCTGTAAAACGAAGATAATATTTGCGATGGGCTGGCATAGGAACCCCCTTGGGAACTGCCAAGTGATGTGCCAAGACTACTTCTGCCCCTGCTTTCCCTGCCAGCTCGGGACCCCAGCATCCTGTCTTGCTGAGCCAGACACTCCCGTCTGCTCCAGCACAGACCCAACGTCTGAATTACTTGCCCCAAAGCTGCAGGTTTACCTGAAAGCAGTTTACAGAAGTGTGCTTGTTTTAACACTCAGATGCCCAACTCCCAACAGAGTCTAAACCCAAATAAATCTATTTTACCCTGTATAAAGCTTATACAGGATAAACTCATAAATTGTTTGCCCTCTATAACACTGATAGAGAGAAATGCACAGCTGTTTGCCCCCCCCCCAGGTATTAACACATACTCTGAGTTAATTCATAAGTAAAAAGTGGTTTTATTAAATACAGAAAGTAGGATTTAAGTGGTTCCAAGTAGTAACAGACAGAATAAAGTGTATTACCAAGTAAAATAAAATAGAACACGCAAGTCCATGTCTAAGAAACTGAATACAAATAAAATCTCACCCTGAAAGATGTTTCCATAAGTCTCTTTGACAGACTGGATGGCTTCCTAATCTGGGCACAATCCTTTCCCCTGGTACAGCCCTTGTTCCAGCTCAGGTGGTAGCTAGGGGATCCCTCATGATGGCTGCTCCTCTTTGTTCTTTTCCACTCATTCATTTATCTTTTGCATAAGGCGGGAATCCTTTGTCCCTCTGGGTTCCCACCCGCACCCTCTTCCCCTTCTCAATGGGAAAGCACTAGGTTAAAGATGGATTCCAGTTCAAGTGACATGATCACGTGTCACTGTAAGACTTCATTACTCACTTGCCAGCACACACATATACAGGAAGACTTGCAAGTACTGTATGTAATACAGAGCCATCTGCAGTCAATTGTCCTGGTTGATGGGAGTCATCAAGATTCCAAACTACCATTAATGGCCTACACCTCGGCTAATTACAATAGGCCCTCAGAGTTATAATTCATATTTCTAGTTTCAGATACAAGAGTGGTACATTTATACAAATAGGATGAGCACACTCAGTAGATTATAAGATATGTAATGATACCTTATAACAGACCTTCTGCATGAAGCATACTTACATTCACACTCATTAGCATATTTTCATAAAATCATATAGAATCATCACAATTTTTAACTACCTCCTCCTTGTGATAGTCTGAGGGTTACTTAATTAACAGTTTTAAAATAGTTAAAAAATGTAAACCTATACAATTGCTAATTATTTTTATAAAGGGGTTCTGGATTGGCACTTAAATGCCAAGCTGTTAGGTGCTTTAGACATACCTTAAGTCGATTAGACTAGACCAGACCCTAAAATGGACTGAGTGAAAGAGATAAAAAGGATTGAAATGTCTTTTACTGTCATTCAGTTGATTATGTGATGGCAGGGAGTGGACTTGATGTCCCAAAAGGTCCCTTTCAGTCCTGTGTTCCTAAAACCAGAAATAACAAAGTATGGCTGAGCAAGACCTTTAGCAATTGTTACATGTGTAGCAGGGTGAAATACATTGTACCGTGCATAAAATAATCACGTTTATACATGCCCCTGTGCTCTTCAGTCATCTGCAATATTCCTCTTCAAAGGTTTGTCCTACCTAAAGAGAACC
Organism: Gopherus flavomarginatus; assembly: GCF_025201925.1. Classification (NCBI taxonomy): domain Eukaryota; kingdom Metazoa; phylum Chordata; order Testudines; family Testudinidae; genus Gopherus; species Gopherus flavomarginatus. Next base: position 53,542,118 of record NC_066621.1, read on the forward strand.
AAAGGCTTAAAAATGGATCCCCTCTTCGCTTGCACTAAGAGATTTCTATGCACCCAAATAATTTAGTCTCTTTATCTGTTCCCATCCATTAAAATAGCCTTGTGGCAGAGCCAATTACAAAGACCTAGAGTTCTTGCTACTTATTAGAATGAGGTGCTGGCTGAAATCTTAACACTTTTTTTTTTGGCAGTGGGGGAGGGATTGCACTGTCATCAGGTGGGCTTAGCTGATGCAATTCTCATTTCTGGAAATTTCCACACATTTTGAAATCTTACTAAAGTACATAAGAACGGCCTTACTGGGCAGACCAAAGGTCCATCTAGCCCAGTATCCTGTCTACCGACAGTGGCCAATGCCAGGTGCCCCAGAGGGAGTGAACCTAACAGGTAATGATCAAGTGATCTCTCTCCTGCCATCCATCTCCACCCTCTGACACACAGAGGTTAGGGACACCATTCCTTACCCATCCTGGCTAATAGCCATTAATGGACTTAACCTCTATGAATTTATCCAGTTCTCTTTTAAACACTGTTATAGTCCTAGCCTTCAAAACCTCCTCAGGTAAGGAGTTCCACAAGTTGACTATGCGCTGTGTGAAGAACTTCCTTTTTCATAGATTCATAGACTCTAGGACTGGAAGGGACCTCGAAAGGTCATCGAGTCCAGTCCCCTGCCCTCATGGCAGGACCAAATACTGTCTAGACCATCCCTGATAGACATTTATCTAACCTACTCTTAAATAGCTCCAGAGATGGAGATTCCACAACCTCCCTAGGCAATCTATTCCAGTGTTCAACCACCCTGACAGTTAGGAACTTTTTCCTAATGTCCAACCTAAATCTCCCTTGCTGCAGTTTAAGCCCATTGCTTCTTGTTCTATCATTGGAAGCTAAGGTGAACAAGTTTTCTCCCTCCTCCTGATGACACCCTTTTAGATACCTGAAAACTGCTATCATGTCCCCTCTCAGTCTTCTCTTTTCCAAACTAAACAAACCCAATTCTTTCAGCCTTCCTTCACAGGTCATGTTCTCAAGACCTTTAATCATTCTTGTTGCTCTTCTCTGGACCCTCTCCAATTTCTCCACATCTTTCTTGAAATGCAGTGCCCAGAACTGGACACAATACTCCAGTTGAGGCCTAACCAGCGCAGAGTAGAGCGGAAGAATGACTTCTCGTGTCTTGTTTACAACACACCTGTTAATGCATCCCAGAATCACGTTTGCTTTTTTTGCAACGGTATCACACTGTTGACTCATATTTAGCTTGTGGTCTACTATGACTCCTAGACCTCTTTCTGCCATACTCCTTCCTAGACAGTGTCTTCCCATTCTGTATGTGTGAACCTGATTGTTCCTTCCTAAGTGGAGCACTTTGCATTTGTCTTTATTGAACTTCATCCGGTTTACCTCAGACCATTTCTCCAATTTGTCCAGATCATTTTGAATTTTGACCCTGTCCTCCAAAGCAGTTGCAATCCCTCCTAGTTCGGTATCGTCTGCAAACTTAATAAGCGTACTTTCTATGCCAACATCTAAGTCGTTGATTAAGATATTGAACAGAGCTGGTCCCAAACCAGACCCCTGCGGAACCTCACTTGTTATACCTTTCCAGCAGGATTGGGAGCCATTAATAACTACTCTCTGAGTACGGTTATCCAGCCAGTTATGCACCCACCTTATAGTAGCCCCATCTAAATTGTATTTGCCTAGTTTATCAATAAGGATATCATGCGAGACCGTATCAAATGCCTTACTAAAGTCTAGGTATACCACATCCACTGCTTCTCCCTTATCCACAAGACTCGTTATCCTATCAAAGAAAGCTATCAGATTGGTTTGACACGATTTGTTCTTTACAAATCCATGCTGGCTATTCCCTATCACCTTACCACCTTCCAAGTGTTTGCAGATGATTTCTTTAATTACTTGCTCCATTATCTTCCCTGGCACAGAAGTTAAACTAACTGGTCTATAGTTTCCTGGGTTGTTTTTATTTCCCTTTTTATAGATGGGCACTATATTTGCCCCCTTCCAGTCTTCTGGAATCTCTCCCGTCTCCCATGACTTTCCAAAGATAATAGCTAGAGGCTCAGATACCTCCTCTATTAGCTCCGTGAGTATTCTAGGATGCATTTCATCAGGCCCTGGTGACTTGCAGGCATCTAACTTTTCTAAGTGATTTTTAACTTGCTCTTTTTTTATTTTATCTTCTAAACCTACCCCCTTCCCATAAGCATTCACTACGTTAGATATTCCTTCAGATTTCTCAGTGAAGACCAAAACAAAGAAGTCATTAAGCATCTCTGCCATTTCCAAGTTTCCTGTTACTGTTTCTCCCTCCTCACTGAGCAGTGGGCCTACCCTGTCCCTGGTCTTCCTCTTGCTTCTAATGTATTGATAAAAAGTCTTTTTGTTTCCCTTTATTCCCATAGCTAGTTTGAGCTCATTTTGTGCCTTTGCCTTTCTAATCTTGCCCCTGCATTCCTGTGTTGTTTGCCTATATTCATCCTTTGTAATCTGACCTAATTTCTGTTTTTTATATGACTCTTTTTATTTTGTAGGTCGTGCAAGATCTCATGGTTAAGCCAAGGTGGTCTTTTGCCACATTTTCTATCTTTCCTACCCATCGGAATAGCTTGCTTTTGGGCTCTTAATAGCGTCCCTTTGAAAAACTGCCAACTCTCCTCAGTTGTTTTTCCCCTCAGTCTTGATTCCCATGGGACCTTACCTATCAGCTCTCTGAGCTTACCAAAATCCGCCTTCCTGAAATCCAGTGTCTTTATTTTGCTGTACTCCCTTCTACCCTTCCTTAGAATTGCAAACTCTATGATTTCATGATCACTTTCACCCAAGCTTCCTTCTACTTTCAAATTCTCAATGAGTTCCTCTCTATTTGTTAAAATCAAGTCTAGAACTGCTTCCCCCCAGTAGCTTTCTCTACCTTCTGAAATAAATATTTGTTTTAAACCTGCTGCCTGTTAATTTCATTTAGTGACCCCTAGTTCTTGTATTATGGGAATAAGTAAATCACTTTTCCTTATTTACTTGCTCCACATCACTCATAATTTTATATACCTCTATCATACCCCCGTTAGTCTCCTCTTTTCCAAGCGGAAAAATCACAGCCTCTTTAATCTCTCCTTATATGGGACCCATTCCAAACCCCTAATCTTTTTAGTTGCCCTTCTCTGAACCTTTTCTAGTGCCATTATATCTTTTTTGAGATGAGGCGATCACATCTGTATGCAGTATTCAAGATGTGGGTGTACCATGGATTTATATAAGGGCAATAATATATTCTCCATCTTACTCTCCATCTCCTTTGTAATGATTCCTAACATCCTGTTGGCTTTTTTGACTGCCTCTGCACACTGCGTTGACATCTTCAGAGAACTATCCACGATGACTCCAAGATCTTTTTCCTGATTTGTTGTAGCTAAATTAGCCCCCATCATATTGTATGTATAGTTGGGGTTATTTTGCCCGCACAGTGTCGAAAGGCAGCTAATACCTCCAGGCTGCTGCTGGCCACTGACATAAGCCAGCCACCTCCAGCTGCAGCATGGGTAGGAAGGGGTTAAGCCCTAAGGATGCATTGAGTACCGGGGCCCAGGGAACCTGACTGCAGGGTCTTCAACAAACCGACCAGAGAGGTGGCTCAGCAGGGGAAGGTGCCTAGGCAATGAAGCAGCCCTGCACTCCCTGATAGGGGGAGGACCCAGAGTGGGTGAAGAGGGTGCTGTGGAGCCTGCAGGATCAGGGCACAAACAAACTGGAAATTGCTTCCTCCACCACTTCAGAGCTTAGCTGAGGGGCAGAGAGGCTACCCTGTGCCAGTGCTGTGCGGGGCTTTGGCACATGCAGTGCTCAGCTCCTCCGGGCCAGTGCCCTGGCCTGGAGGGTCTTAAGCTTTCCAGGGGCACCAGCTCAGCCAGAGGCAGGGGAAAGGAAGGAGCCAGCTAGCTGAGCGGTCAGACCAGGGTCTGGTTCTCCGCACAGCGCTGGGAGCCGGACTTGCCCCGCTGGTGGGGATATGGAGGAGCAGGGGGATTTTGGGAGGGGTGAAGGGACAAAGAAGGGAGAGGACAGTGAGAAGGGGAGCACATAAAGGGCCAATGGGTGGGCATCAGAGGCGACACATAACTGGCTGCCACCTGCCCACACTCACCAGCCATCACAGCGTGCAGCCGCTGCTGGCCAGAAACGAGATGCTGGGGTAAAGCCCTGCTGGCCAAGAGCTGGCATGCCGTGGGAACTGCATTGATGGACCAGCAGGGGGAGTGGCTGTAGCTTTGCCCCACAAGCAGCCTTGCACACCCACCCCCACTATCAGCCAGTGGACACACACACCCCCCCCTGCAGGTGGGCAGGCGGCTGACGAGCAGGGTTCCAGCCAGCAGCAGGACCCACCAGTACTGATGCAGGGGAAATAGAAAATATGGGACAATTTGCTGGTTTTAAAGAAAAAGCTGGGACACTTGCAGGAGGGCTTAAATAGGGGACTGTCCCTTTGAGAAAAGGATGTCTGGTCATCCTATCCAACAAAATTATTTAAAAAATTAAAATTGAATTTTGCCAAGCCTCCCTATACTCCACAGGGAGGAAAGAAACCCGTTTCCCTTATTTTAATATTCGTAATCACATTCAGCAGCTCTTAGTTTTCATCTCCGCAGGATGCCTTTGGGGGCATTTCACATGCCTACAAGCTTTGGTGGAAGGCAGTGCACCGAGTCCTGGAAAGAGATTAACAATCCATTTAGGCCATTTTGGGCCCAGTGCATGCAATGGCACTAATATTTGTTCTCTGTTGTGCAGAATATTACTGCCAGTGGCAACAATCACCTAGAAATCAGCATTTAAAAAATAGCGAAGATCATTGCATGACTTATAACCCCTTTTTCATGACACAAGACAGATGGTCAAGTCACTACAAAAATAAATGGGAGACAAGCTAGTCAGAGCTATTAAGTAACTTCTCTATAGCTTTTATTCATACCTGCTCAAAGTGTTCTCTTTATCACAGATATCGTTACAGACCCTAAATCATTGTAGTGCCGGTGTCATCCTAGCCTCATTTCCAGAGCTCAGTGCCACACCTGAGGTGCTTTAAAAGCGCTGCAGCTGGCCTGGCTCAGCCCTAATAGCAGTAATGGCTAGGGAGTGGCTGATTGTTTCACAGAGCCAGGCTCTTTCAACAGCAAGCTGGGAGAAGCAGGCTCGCTGGTTCTTCATCAGGTAACAGAACCTTTTTAAGGCATAGTTAAAGGCTCTGCTCTGGAGAAACAGTATGCAAAGGCTACTTACTATTTATTTGAATGGTTAGCGTATAGGGATCCTAAATGTGGACTAGGACCCCACTGTGCTAGGGTCTGTGTGAACACAGGCAGTCCCTGCCCTAACGAACTAACCAAAAAAGGCAGCTAAATATCAATCATAGTGCATATATTCTTGGCAAAAAATAAAAAAAAGGTGCCTAGTGTCAAAATGGAGCCATCTTCAAGGGAAGGGTTTCCCTGTCCCTTCAACAGCTCTGCTGCCTTTGAGTGAGAACCAGCCAGACAAGGAGATAGTAAGAAAGCCTTCTGCTTACTGGTCAAGCCACCTTCACTTTCTGCTGCGTCTACCTAGTGTTGCTTTATGTAAATAATTAGAGATGAGGTTTTGTGCTATTCTACACAGAGACACACCGGCTTTAAGTTAATCAGCAAGTGTATGATATGAACTATCAGTATGGGCTTGAGGTGGGCAGGCCATGGGGTCTGAACTTTCCCAATAGTCTGGGGGAGGCAAGGGTTTGGAGTTAAGAGATCTGGTTCTGCCCATTGTAAATCTAGAGGTTAGCCACAGAGTTCAGATGTGGATCCCCTGCCAGTTTTGCCCAGAATTTGGGGCAGCTCAGGTCTAGAGGGCAGTGGTTTTGATCCATCTCAACAAAGGGGCTTTTTTTTACAGCCCTTCTCCCATACTTTTCACTGGGATGAGGCACAGATCTGTCTGTACGGCTCTGGATATTGTGCACAATCTCATCATTTAACCTGATGGAAGTCTTCAAATGAGGAAAACAGCACTGGCCAGAGCAGGGAGCTTGGGGTGAGGCATGACTGATTGCTTTCTCTATGACTTCATCTGTCGGTTCAGGCTCATCATGCAGCACTGCTGAAATCAGTAACAAACTGTAAGCAGGTGACAGGTACTAACTAGCTTTAGCTTGCATCACAAGTACTAGGATACTGATACTTAGCACCTGCCATTTTTTATTTACTGTAGTGCCTAGAAGCCCCAACTGAAATCAAGGTGGCACAGTGCTAGTAAAAGAGAGACTACCTCAGAGAGATTAAAATCTCAATAAGACAACGGCTGAGAGGGAAACAGATACACAGTGAGGCAAAATGTCTTGCCCAAGGTTACACTTATATAATGCCTTACATTCTTCAAGGCATTTCACAATATTAACTAACCCTCTGACCCTACCCTTCTAGGTAATTAAGTATGATTGTTGTCCTCAGTTTTTTGATGGGGAAACTAAGGCACAGAACAGTTGCTGCTTCCCCAGGGATATACAGTGGGTCAGTGGTACATCTAGTACTAGAACTCAGAGGTCATTGAATCCCAGGCCCCTGTGCCTTTATCCAGATCACACTGAACAAGTTCAGTGTAGCCATGTTGCTTTGCAAGACCTGATAAATTTTGCTTAATAACATGAGTGTGACCGTTACGCAAGGGAAATAGCACATCTGACTCCAGACTCATAAAGAGAAATCTTACCATTGACAGGATTTTAGATTTCTTTATTTTAGGACCTGATCTGGGATGTACCTCCTTAAAGGAACTGAGCACCCTCTTCTCCCATTGTCTTGGCTAGAAATGTGGGCACTCGCTCCCAGGCAGGATCAGGATCTATAGAACTTGTTTTCTTTACATTTGTTCTTTTTCTCTCAGTTTTACATACAGTTCACCACATCCATATGTACTAAGCAGCTGGCTGGTGCTTGCACTAACAACCAAGGTGTGGCAATGCCAAGAATGCAAATATATTTTAAAATAGATATAAGTGTGATTGTTCAAAAACAAAAAAAAATTAGCAATACCCTGATTGGCTGGTACTGCTGCTCCATGCTGTGGAGTATGGTCTGGCCTTGTGGAAACTCTGTCTTTGGAATGTTTTTACCTTATGCATGTGTGCTGGGAATGTTCTTTGCTAATTGGTGCTAATTCTGTTTCTGAACATCTTTACCCTGATTTGGTCACTGTTTTCTGTCTTTTGGGGCCCCTTTGTGTATGCTGGTGCATTTGATTCATTAAATGTTCTATTAAAAGCTTTTTAATATTTAATGTTTTTGTGTTAGAAGGAAGGAGAGTTACAGACACAATTTAGTGCCATATTGTTGTGGATCCTCAATGGGACTCAGATGTAAAATAAACTGTCAGGATTTTGACTTTGATCTGTAAAGTCCCTTGCCTTGGCTCCTGGTCATCTAGTCATCTTTGACTAGTCACCTTCCTTCCCACCTACAAATGTGGCAGCTGGATCAACTGATCTCCTTACACTTAGTCCCTGCAAACTGAGGTAAGGAGAGTGTATTGACTCCAGAATTCGCTCCAGCCATTAGGTAAATAGAGCCCAGGCCTCTGGCCATCAGAAAGCAATGTAAAGCCTATTTCCCTATTCAGGCACATGTGGGTAAGGTGTATTTTGTTATTTTCAATTGTTTAATTCTGGACCTGGGTCCATATATCTGGTTGACATCGTCCACCAGTTCTTGCATTGTTTCTAATTAGTTGTGCATGATTATGATGAGGGAAGTACATCAAATGCACAAATCTGTTTTCTTGTGTGTTGTAGTGGACTTGATCCTGTGAGGTGCAGAGTATTGAAAGTTGAGAGCACTCCATACCTCTGAGCCAGTGCTTACCATCGGGTGGGCCTTTGGTTACTTATCTTTGTTGCTGCTGCTTATCTGTACTGCAGTAAATGTATCCGCATAGGCAATCTGCTGTTTGCCTGTTGACATTTATCTATAATATTCAACCTATAAAATATTCATGCACATGGCTTTGGTGGCTGCAGGATTTGAATGCGAGAAGGACATATTTTAAAAGGGAGAATAATGAATCATCTGCCGTGTTTCAGACCCCTCAGGCAAAGGTTTTTTAAAGGTCAGTTAATTCAGTGTGTGACCTGTGTAAGGGATCTTGGGCGTATAAGAGAAGTCAAAAATAACCTCTTGGAAGGTCAGAAAAAGCACATCTTTTGCACTAGGATAGCCTTGTATGTCATGGCAAATAACTCTATTGTGATAGGAAACACAAGAGGCTACCAAATACAATTCAGTAGAGGGAATCCTAGGACCAACAAGTCTGTGTAATGGATTTTCAGACCAGCCCATGTGAACTACTCTCTGCTTGGGGACTTTCCCTTTGTAAAACAGAAAGCCCATGTCTACCCAGGAGGAGAGGGGGGCAAGTGGGGCAATTTGCCCCAGGCCCCACAGGGGCCCCCACGAGAATATAGTACTTTATAGTATTGCAACTTTTTTATGGAAGGGTCCCCCGAAATTGCTTTGCCCCAGGCCCCCTGAATCTTCTGGGCAGCCCTGTGTCTACCTTTATGAAAATATTTCAGATGAGATTTGTTGTCTAGGAATTAAATCTTGGCTTGCCAACTGGGTGGACAATAGCACAAGAAATATTTATATTTAAAACGGAGCTAGCAGTTCATATTGATCTGTTTTCAGGTTATTCGAGCTTTTGATTGGTCCCAGAACTAGGGATGAATTTCAGCTTGTCATATTAAACGTTCTCTCTGTGTCAGTGCAGGTAGGGAGGTTTACAGAGAGAGCCTTTATAAAGCTTCCTATTCAGATCTGATGTAGGATGCTTTTTTTCTTTTCTTTTTTTTTTTTAAACATATAAATGAAGTATACTAAAGCAAATGTGAAAGCAAAGAATTCAGCGATTCTGTGCAAATGAAACCCTGCTCGACTCCTCTTGGTTAACAAGGTTATGTGCATCCTATTTCACAAAGGGAACGGAATGCTGCATTGGTAGAAAACAAAGAGTCCCTGTCGTCAAGGCAAAGTGAGCTAAATGCATTTAAAGCAGGAGCCAGTTTAGAAAAGAGAAGATTTCAAAACGGTCAAATACTCACTTTGCACATGCTCCAGATATTACAGTGAGATGCATCAAACTTGCCCCCCACCCCGGTCTCTGCTCGGCTCCTGAAATCCATGCTGGTTAGATATTTCCACACAGGGAAATGCGTGGGTCTTGTCTCCTGGATCATGTGATTAAACAGGAGTGAAGGAAGCTTGAAGTGAAATGGGTTTATTTAACATGTTGCTGTCTGAGAATGACTCATGAACAGCATTGGTGGTGGTTTGTGTGTGCTTTTTAACTAACAGGGATTTTTCTTTAACCCAGAACAAATGACACATTTGCTGAACAATGTGTCTGTGCATTGAGCAAGGTGCGTAGGACCTCCTGACTTCATCTGGCTGAGCCCAGATCCTGAAGTCCTGTGGTAGTTAAACTGGTTACACAGCAGAACATGCACATTCTGGTCCTGTACCCAGCAATGCCATCTTCAGCCTCACTGTACTCAGTTATTTGGGCAGAGGCTGTGAAAATGGAAGTGTGTCAGAAATGAGCCTGCCTGAATATTGTGGAGACCGTCATGAATGGGAGCCAGCACGCTCACAAACACCATCATTAACCTACCTTTGTTTTGCTTCAGTTTGCAAAAAGGATGTAGGGTTCTTCTGGCAGCCTGAGTTCCTAGCAAACCTGTGTACTGAGTGGAGTTAGTTACAAATGGTCTTGAAACGGAACAGAATTTCTGATCTGAGAGCCCCATGCTCCAGGGGAACTCTGAATCCAAATGTGGATAGGCTCTTTGCAAATGGGCTCTGATCTCAGGGTTTGATTCAGTGCTCCATGTCCAAGGTATCTGAGCTTTTGGCTGTTCAGTATCTGGATCCAAATCCTGCAGCCCAAACTCTCCTTTAGTTTGAAATGTGAAGGGTTTATTGCACCAAGGTCTTGTTTGATAGAGCTTTGACAGGGCGCATCACCAGAGCTGAGACTTAGAAGGAGGTTTTGCAGGGGTAGCGCATGCATGCACATTTTTTGTTAGTTTTCATTTCAGGGCTAAACCCTGACACTTAAAGCCAGACCTTCCAGGCTGTGCCAGGCCATGCTAGTGAGATTCCTGTAGCTTCCACCTGAAACCACAAATCTTTCCCTTAGCTCCAGATCTTGGCCTAAGCTCCCTCTTATTTTAGCCTGGGCTTGTATGTTAGTTTTGTAAGGAAGCTCCAAACCACAGGTGTGTTGCCTGCTTTTGTGCCATACTATCGATGCTTTGCTTGGATCTAGCCAGGCACGGTTGCAGTGGAGCATGCTGCGTATTATTTAGTGACCATTTCCAGTGTTTCTGTTTGCTGACAGTGTAGACCAGTGGTCCCCAATGCGGTGCCTGTGGGTGCCACGGCGCCCACCAGGGCATTTATGTGCACCCGCCTACTGACAAGGGAGCCGGTCAACCCGCCACCGAGAAGCAGCAATGCTGACATGCCGCTGCTTCTCGGCGGCAATGCTTCTTGATGATGCTGGTTCTCAGCAGCATTTTGGTGGCTGGTTGTCGGTGCTCGCCACACTCTTCTGGGAATATGGATATGCTATTGCAACAGAAATGTTGGGGACCACTGGTGTAGACCGTGAGCTTTTCTGCAGCCAGGTGAATGTTAAGGAAAAGCAGGAATTATTCTCCTCCAAAGGGAGCATGTGAACATTGGCAGATACAGGCCTGAACTTTAAACAATGAATAAATATGTGCAGGGCCCATGGCATTAAAGCATGTTTACATGTTTGATACTACACAGCAGCACTATTCAGAAGGTCACAAGATCCTCTACTCTCCTAAATGCACAAAAGGTGGAAGTGAACACACATTAGGCAGCCATAGTAAGTTGCTATGTAGGAAGGATCGGCCCCAAATGCAACACTTAAGGTACTGTGCAATTCTAGTGCTGGGGTGCTGCCAAGCCCTCTCAGAGGTCCAGAGGAGCCCGGGCCACTTCCAGCTTTTGAGGGCCCTGTCATGGTATAAATCCCCAATCTGAACCTTAGAGTCCAAAAGATGGGATAACAGCATGAACTCCTCTAAGCTTAATTACCAGCTTAGATCTAATAGGCTGCCACCAACCAGGACTTACAGTGCCTGGTATACTCTGGTCCCCCCAAAACCTTCCCTGGAGACCCCAAGACCCAGATCCCCTGGATCTTGACACAAGGAAAGTAAACCCTTTCCCCCACCATTGCCTCTCCCAGGCTTCCCCTCCCTGGGTTACCCTGGAAGATCACTGTGATTCAAACTCCTTGAATTTTAAAACACACAGGAATTCCACCTCCGCCCCTCCTCTCTCCCACCAATTCCCTGGTGAGTACCGACTCAATTTCCTTTGAGCCTTAACAAGGGGAAAATCAATCAGATCTTTTAAAAAGAAAACTTTTAATAAAAGAAAGAAAGAGTAAAGATCATCTCTGTAAATTCAAGATGGTATATTCCAGGGTCTTTCAGCTTATAGAGACTAGAGAGAAGCCTCCCTCCAGCAAAAATACAATTTAAAATACTTCCAGCAAAATACACATTTGCAAATACAGAAAACAATCAAAAGACTAAACTTGCCTTTTTCCTGGTACTTAATAAAATTAGAACAGAAGAGATTTTTTCAGAAAGATTGGAGGAATCTGCTTACATGTCTGGTCCCTCTCAGAACCCAGAGAGAACACGGACAAAGAAAGAACACACAAACAAAGACTTCCCTCCACCGAGATTTGAAAGTATCTTGTCTCCTGATTGGTCCTCTGGTTAGGTGTTCCAGGTTCACTGTTTGTTAACCCTTTACAGGTGAAAGAGACATTAACCCTTAACTATCTGTTTATGACAGGCCCTAGCTATAATAAAAATAAAAAATGACAACACATGAAAACAAAATAAGGCACCAAAAAAAGTGAGACATAATTTGAACTTTTTTTTTTATTTAACAAATGCTTTTCTAGCCTTTCTGTGCAAATGCACTAGTTACGGAGGAAAAGCTAGCTTTCGTGCAATGCCACAGTTGATATTAAGCATGGCAAGCCCATTAAAACGCTCTTATCCTATAATGGAATGGTGATAGTTCTTTACCTGCTTCAACACGTTGAAGGTGCGTTCACCTGAAGCCACTGATGCAGGCAAACTGACAGAAATATGCAATGCAATTGTGATATTAGGAAACATCCCAGAGAGTCCAAGTATTTGTCAAAGCAATTCCTTCGGCTTGCAATCCAATTTAGAGTTCACGGAGATATTCGTTTGAGAAGGAGGAACTCGTCACTGAGATCTTTTGAGAAGAAAACCTATGATGATGGCCAAGCTACCAAGCTAGGGCTCAACCAACCAACCAGTCACCTCTTTTAGCTACCATGTGAGGGTAATGTTAGTGCCTATGTTAGTGCTGCAGCCCTAAGCAGTTTTGCCCTGGCCTCCATGTTCAGGAAACGAGCATGCACGTACTCTCAAGCGAGAAGCATTACCCGAAAGTTACCATTGGGGATAGGCAAATTTTGTGGTCAGCCATTTCCAGGGAACCCCCCCCCTCCGAGGGTGGTAACAAGGCACCTGTAAATCTCCTAATTAGGAGAAACCTGGCCAAAAAACTGAACACGTCATTACCCTTATAAATTGTCCACCGTGCAAGGGTGGGCAGGGAGAAAGAAACGCAGAAGCCCGTACCCTTAACTGAGCCTGATCAACTCGAAGTCTCCCTCGGCTCCGTGTTCTCAGAAGCCTACCCGTCTGCCGGTGGTAATGAAACGTTTGTGGTTTGTGTGTGTAAGTATGCCTAGCTGCTAATTCTGCTAACTAACTGAGCCTGTAATCGTGTTGTAAGCCGGAGACGAAAGCCGATCCCAGCCGCCCCAAGGCTCCTACTAGGGGAAACCCGTTGACCAGGAAACCTTGAACGCAAGGGGGATTGACCAGAGTCTCACGGCAATCTTTAACTGTCTTATTGCATTTTTTCACTTAGACGAGTAATTGCATTTATGCTTAATAATAGCACCAATAGCACCTTTACTAACCCTTGGAAGGACCTGAATAACTACTGGGACTTAGAGCGGTACCAGAGTCAGCTTCTGTTTGTAATTGCAGTATTTTTATTATTTGTTCTAGTATTATATTGTAGGCCCAAGTTGTAACTAGTATTAAGTTGTTCCTCATCCTCACTTGTGACCCATTCAATAAACCCTCAATTTTAACCCCACAACTCATTGTTTGCGTTATCCCCATTGCTACCTTCAGGGCACTTGTCACCCCTCCCGAGGACATCCAGTGATCGAGCCTCCGCCCTATCCCAACGCTCATTACCCAGTAGATAACGGGCACCTTGTGACCATATCGGTGGAGCGAGGGGCGAGAGTAATCAGTGATCAACAGGTAATAATGAGGAATTCTCACACACAAATAATTCCTTAGTCAACTAGACATAAAACTATAAAGACACTAAAATTTAACAATTCTCTACCTTTCAACATGCACTTAATCCAGCACCAGTCATTAGTGGTTTGTTTATATAATCAGCTGATCTGAGAGGACACATTCATCACCGTCTAATCTTGTGCCATCAGAACCAATATATTTTTATTAATATTTATGAACATTTTAAACTCTTTAATAGGACAAAATCTATATCAGTTAACAAAAAAATTTGTCTTTTACCAAATCACATCTTATTTGCTTAAATTTGCAGCTCTAAGCTGAGTGTGTGTCACATTATGGTCTGATGGGGATGCGCATAAAAACAAGTTGCGAAACTTATCAAATGCCAAAAAAATTAACACGCATCTAAATTTTAGGCCCCCTTCAAGCTTGAGGCCCAGGCCAAAGGGCGCTCCTGACCCTCCTCTGATTGGCCCTGAGTGCTGCATTGGTCGAGGTGTATGCGTGCCTGCAGATAGTGTGGGGGGCCAGGGCGTACATTAATGCTGGGGCCATCCTCATTTGAAAGCCCTTTGAGAAGATCAAGCCCAAACAGCGGCACTGTTTGCATCCTCTCTTTGGGGTTCCATTGACACCTTTGATTATACCACATCAAGGTCAAGCTGTCTGTCAGTAGTAAGTTACTGTTACGGTATTACTTGATCGCATCTACTGTATTGTAATTTTTGTGGCTCTGCTGCATGATACCTCTTTGCAATATACTTTGGCATGGGGAAGGACTGTGTGACTGCTCTGGAGAGCTGCAATTAGGTATTGAATTGAACTAGACTGAAAAGAGCACTGCCTGCTTGTGAGAAGCCAGGAGATAGCAGCTTGTGTGTGAACAAGCAGAGGGTGCGATGAACTGTGGCCAGGAACAGTTTTAGGGCCTGGCTTCACTGCTAAAAATGCTGTTTTTACTCAGGAGTAGCTCAGACACACTAGTTATCCTGAAGTAAAAGATGAGCTCTTTTAGCAGTGAAGACGGAGTTCTTAGAGACTTGGGCTCAACTATACCCAGGCCTACGTAGGTGTGTAAGGGGCTCAAAGATCCTTCCCCTCACAGCCCTGCATGGGAGTCCGAGGCCTTGCATTTTGAAAGCACAAGGACTCCATGCAGTTAGTACGCACACTGCAATGGCACTAACCTCCCAAAGGGAGCAGGCCCAGCCATCCTCATGCAGGAGCAAGGGCACCATGCGCTTTTGGTGACTGTGGCATGGCAGCCACATACCCTGAGTCAGGCACAGTGTCTCCCAGCATTCCTGGGACTGTGCCTCTACAGCTCCTCCTCCTTCCCCTCCTCCCCCCAATGAGCCACTGCAGAGAGCACTGAACGAAATTTGGGGCTTGGTACTTCACGTTTGCTGGGCTCCACCTCCTCCCATTTCACCCCAGTTAAGATATTTTGGGGGTTACCCTGAACTCAGGGCCCTGATACAGTTGTTCTCTTTTTCCCTCCTTGTCAGGCCTGCCGGCAGCTGTATTTCCCTGTGTGATTTGTCCAAAGAGCCTAACTGATAATTTGCTCATGGGAAACAGGAGGATTTTTCTATGCCTAGTCAGTGTTGCAAGGTAAAAGAGCAGCATTGTGTGCCACGAGCATTCAAAAATCAAGAGTCCTGTGCAAAAAATCATGAGATTAGCTTCAAAATCATGAGAGATGTAAAAATAATAAAAAAGCTCGGGATCATTTTATTTGCGTCTCTGGTTTCTGAACCTGTAGGAAGCACTTAGTTCATGTTGTTAAGCTTTTCACCAGCACCATGAAGGCTAGACATGTTTTTTCAAATGAAAGCTGAGTTCCTTACATATTCACTTGAGTCTGGAAGCTGGAGCTTTAAGACAAAAACAACTATTGCATGAGATGGTAGCACTGAAACAGTAAAGAAAATGAAGAGGAGAAAACCTCTGTGTTTCCTCCAGGAATCAGGTTATGTGATAAGCTGCAACAATGGCACCGTACAGTGTGGTTTTCGGCTACTGCTTGGATGTATGTGGCAAGGTCTGTACTCAGTGGCTGTGATGGGTTGTGTCTTGCAGGCCGATGGCCCAAAACATCACTGGAATGTTGCTTGCTAGTTAAGTGTTGCAGGGGCAGCAGCAGGAGTGCACAATATTTAGTTATTAGGTAGGTCAAAAAAAAGTCAAAAAACCAAAGAAGATATGAAAAATCTTGATCTATATTTCTCACCAACTTAAAAGCAGTTTAATGTCTAATTTTGGACTAAGCTTTTTGACTCTGCACAATTTTAAGTGGAATTTCTTGGAAGTTTACAAATAATTAATGTCTTATTTTGAAATGGGTGTTAAGGCCCCACAGTTTGGGGTGCAGAGGAACGTTCAGGGGAGAAGGAGGGGAGACTAGACATGTGCAGCAGGGCCTGTGCCAGTCCCTACAGGAGCAAAGAGGGAGCACCTCCCAGCCCAGCCTCTGCTCCACCTCCACCCCCAGCCATAGCTCCGCTTTGCCCCCCAGACCAGCTCCACTCTAGCCCCAGCTCCTCCCCACATCTCCAGTTCTGCCCCTAGTTCTGCTGTCAGCCCAAGCTCCTCTCCTGAGCCAACTGTGCAGTAATGGAGGGTGGAATGGACAGACTCCATTACTGGTAAGGGTGTCTGTGAGACTTTTGAGCACCACTGCCTTAAGATCCTTGTAAATTACTATGGATTGCAACTCCATCAGTGGCCGCTAGAAATGAGACTTTCACATTTCTATGGCTTTGCTTCAGCCTGCTTGCAAACAGGTTAATTGTTGCTAATGTACACTTTTGATGGGTTCAGGGACTGTACAAAATACAGTACATGCATCTGTGACATTTCACATCTAGTTCAGCTTAAAAAGAAATAAAATAGAGTAGTATTAAAGATCTAATCCTGCAGAAGTTACTTATGCAAAATTCTCATTAAGGTCAATGCGGTAAATTAATCCCTGGTCTGACTCTTCAAGTCAATTTGGCATTACACCACGGATGAATCTGGCCCAAGAAGAGTTGTGCACATGACTCAGGACAGCACCTTATTGTCGGACTTAAGAGGAGAATTCGGATCCCAAAGTGATCACATAATCACCCTACCTGCTTCACTATTACAGTTATGCTGCTTATGTCATCATGGTTAAGGAAAAGGGAGAGAGTATTTCCAGCCAAGATTTTCAAAAGAGACTCAGTCTTCACTTTTGAGTGCCTAACTTGAGATACCTTTGTCTGATTCTGAGACGGCAGATGCTCAGCAGTCTCTGAAAATCAAGTCCCATTAAGATATCAGTTGCCCCAAATTTGCTGTCTCCCCACATTACTAATCACACTTGAAAATCTTGGCCATCATACTGAGCTGTGAATTTCAAAATAAATCCAAACATTAACATGTGAAGGTAGTTTGTCGGTGTGGGGATACTGTAGTGGTGTGTGCAATGGAAATGCCTGTACATAAATATATTTTTGTAAGAGTGTGTTTTTAGAATTTGATTTACTTTGTTTTTGGAGAAGTGGCTTTAAAATGTTTGTTTTACAGAAAACGTAAATGTCCTGCCCAAACTCCCATGCAATGCCCCTAATCCTCAAAATATTTTAAATTGTAGCTTGAGGAGAAAGGTCATTAATGACTTGTTACAAAGCCCATTGGATCAAACGATAGAGGTTTAATTGGTTTTGAACTTCGCACCAAGGCCATTTCCTGGTTATGAATAACGTGTTATGATCACAGGTGGATGGAAATATCAGCTTAACAAATACTAAGTGAAGTCAAATTATTTAACCGCTTTGTGTTTCCTGAAGTGCTTACATGGAAATAGCTAATGAGTTAATAATTAATGGGTGCATTGAAACAGGGTAGTTAAGCACCACGCTTCCCACCTGGGTCATGATCCTACACCTGTTGAAATCAGTGGTAGAAAAAGGCACTTGGCACAAAATGGAACCCGTCCGCACTGAAACCACAGAGACACAAATAAGTGCGCAAAGTTATAGGAGTGTGATTTGCAGTGTGCGCCATGGGAGGCTGTTTTTGAAAAGCCCTTTGGGACAGTTGTATTATCCTGTCCATCCGGGTCTGGTGGAGAGCAAATGCCTTTTGAACAGTATTTGCTGAAGTGGGCTCTCCACTCGTGTAAGGAGCTGTTGTTAAGCTAATGAGCTGGAAAAGCTTCATGTGAAAACGATGCGAAATATTTGTCCAGTCTATTCATCTGAAAGAATTGTTAATTTGTGGCTGCTCAGTGACCACCTGAAGCTGCCGTAATAGCAAGTCCAAGAAGTAACTTACTGCATTACAGGAACGGAAAGCAGGAATGGGCCAACCAGCAATGTTTGTGGGAGTTTGGATCCAGATTTTTGTGTCTGGCCCATCTATAATCAAAATATATTCAGTGCCAATGATTTGTCCACTGTGTCTAGCAACAGTATCTGAGATTCCTAAGTTATACAGGACTGTGACTGTGTGCAGGGATATCCAGCTCTTGGTTAGATATCACAATAAGTGTCTTGTGTACCTAATATAGTATCAGACTCTAAGAAACACACTGATGCCTGATGAGCAGCTACTTATTACTTCCAATGTGGGGTGACCAGATGTCCCGATTTTATGGGGACAGTCATGATATTTGGGGCTTTTTCTTATATAGGTGCCTATTACCTCCCACCCTCATCCTGATTTTTCACTCTTGATATCTGGTCACCCTATTTCAAATACGATGAGAAGGGAGAAAATGAGACTAGAATGAGAATAGAACTGAACCGCTTGATGATGGCTGGTTAAAAAGCAGCACGGCCTTTGTATGAAGCCGCAGCACTATCTCTGTAATGTGTGTGTCTGTCTGTCTCTCATGCACATGCAGCTGATTTGACAGAGTGTTTCCTCCTTGCACCAAATGATCGCTTTGGGAAGCAGCATCTCTTGGGAGGAAGTGAAGTGGTTTGACATGATAGGAGGAGACAGTTTTCTGAGTCGAGTGCTGAGTCAGAGCTGGGAGGGATGGGGGAGATCTCACAGCAGCTGAAGGCAAGAGAATAACCCTTTAATTTTGTGTATCTGGGGGACAGAGTTTGTACCATTTAGTATAAGACAAGAGTCGATAATAAAGGGTCCGAAGGGTCCATCTGGGACGTAAGCAAATCTGTGTGATGGATTCTGTGTGTTTCTATTTGCTTTCTGTGGCCTGTACATGCACACAAGGCTCAAGCACAACGTGCCACCTGCTTCCACAGTGCATGAAATGACCCCTCACTTAGCCACGTGAGTAGTGTGACCAGTTAGGACATGAGCTGTTGTACACAAGTATATTGCAACGAGCAGTATCCCCATCAGAGAGCAATGCTTGTAAGAGATCTCTGTGTGAGGAATGCATATCTATAGCATGCCCAGATCTTGTGCCATTGAGATTGACGTGCCTAGCTGCACATCTGGTGTCTCCCCATGACCTCCAGCAGAATGATGGGGTCAGGCCAGAGGTCCTCCCCGCCTGCTTACATTGACCTGATTCTGAGTTGTCTGTGGGTGGCAAAAGGCTGCTTGGTGAACCCAGCTTCTAAAACCACTGAAAATATGTAACCTCCCTGGATGCCCTTTGAAGCTGGCTGGCACATGTCCCATTGACATTGCTAATTGCTGCGGTGCACCCCCACGACTGCTGTTTGAAAAGCTGAAATAGAAATGTGAAGGGGGGAGGGAGGGGAAGAGGCTGTGTCTGTGATGGCCTCTATTCCACAGATTCTAGCGCTGTTCCCCAAGCTAGTACATACGTGGAGATGCAGGCAGTGGAACGTGTGCAAAGTCAGTATCGCTCAGCTCTTCCTGCTTGCGTGGTTGCCTCTCCAATGAATAAACCATTTCAGAAATATAGGCCAGTGCCTCATAACCATCACCATCCCTGGCTTGGGTATGGAAAACAAGCCCAGCTCCATCGGTGCATAAAACTGCTGTACACAGCCATGCACTGAAATCAGCAGGGTTTCTCTGGATATGCGCTGGGGAAACTGGGAGCAGTGTCTTGCCCCAGGAATGTATAAACGGTTATGTAAGTGGACCATACATTATTAAATATTTAAATTCACAAACACCATGACATGGTAAATATTTGCATGGAGCTAATCTGTAGCAACACTAAAGATTTTGGATGGTCTCCAAATACAATAGAACAGTTACTGATACAAGTAAAGGACTGATTTAGTTTTCTCATACGTTTTTGGGTGGATCATGTCTCCTAGATCTGAATTCAGCTTTCCTCCTTCCCTCCCCCCTAGCACACAACAGAGAGCCCAGCTTGGCACAGTTCTTCCTCCTAAGACTTTGCCTGAGGCGAGGAGGGGAATTGAGGCTGGAGGGAGCTATGGGGATGACATGTTGTCCCATTCTCCCCTGCCCTGAGCACTATAGGTAATTCCAGAAAAATTAATGATGATTTAAGTCATGTCTACACTTACAAACTTACAGTGGCACAGCTGTACTGATAGAGCTGTGCCACTGTAAGAGCACTCATGTAGCTGCATTATGCTGATGTAATAAAACCAGCTTGGCAAGTGGTAATAGCTATGTTGGTGGGAGAAGCTCTCCTGCCGACATAAGTGTCCACACTAGCGCTTAGGTTGGTGTAACTTTATCACTCGGGGGGTGGCTTATTCACACCCCTGAGTGATGTACGTTACACCAACATTACTGTTAGTGTAGACTTAGCCTAAGGCTGTGGAGTCTTTCTTTAGGAGAGCTTGCAGAAGAAGCAGTGGTGCCATGCTGCCTGTGCTGGGTGGTGAGTCAGGGCAAGAGGTCCCAGAGCTGCTGCAAAAGCACATGGGTGTCATGCATGTGGAGGTTAACTCCTGCGGCTCCTCTCAAGTCCACAGTCTCTGGTCATTCCCCAAAAGGTGACCGCCCCTCTAAGTTCCCCAGAATAATGTGGGGGAAAACTGAGCAGTGCCTGCCCTTTGTCCCCTCACCCAGGAGGATGACTTCTGGTCCCCTGATACTTTGATGATTTTGATTGTGTTCAATCCTAGATTTAGCAGGGTCCCATCTAGCTCTTCCCTCCCTTCCCGTCTTGAAGGAATGGTCAATACCCTGTGCCTGCCCATGACTTCCCCCTAGCAATCCACCCCCTTCCCATGCAGGAGTATGGGACATTTCCAAATGCACTTAGCTACTCAACCTACAGTATGAGGGGGATTGGGAGGAGAATCTTCCTACGCAGATGGGGTGGCCTGTGAACAGTGAGATTGTCAGCAGCCTGCTCAGGAGTCAGCTCCTTTGGCTGGGCGTGTGTGGACAAACATGGAGTCAGTTGACCCTGTGTAAACCAATCCCAAATTTTCATAGCTGCCGTTAGCCATTGAGCCTCAGTTTATTTAATGAAGCCTGACCATATGGAGCTGGTCTCAGAATAGCATCCATCCTCAGCCAATCGGTCTGCTCCTGAAATCCAGGCCCTGTTAGGAGCATGGTACTGCACTAGGGATAAAGTAGCATTTACAAATACATTCCTGAGATTTCGCTCCAGTGTATTGTAGCACTGAGTTTACAGATAGGAATGAACAGGCTTTCTCTTGTTTCCTCTAGTAACTCTTCAGCCATTTCTCTTTGGTCTTTCTTGGTGTTTCACTCTAGTGACTAATCTCTAGTTAGCATGGACTAACAAGTGGCAGCGAGAGACTTTCCTCCTGCTAGGATACTTAACTTTCACAAGAAAGCAGAAAAATCTTGAAGGATTCAATTTCCTGGGAGTATTAAATTTATAGGGCTAACAGCAAGAGTTCTGAGTAAAGCAAGATAATTTGATGAAGTCTCCATTTCCGCCCTTACGGAATACACCTCTAACAACACAGCACTGCCAGGTGCCTTGTTCATGCAGGGACATGCTAGATTTTTAAAATCAGAACACTTTGGGAGCCCTGCTTCCCTGATGTAGTATCCATTCTCTGCTGTCACCCATGCAATGTTTGTGCCTGGCTGCTGAAATCTGGTAGGAAAAGACCACTTGTTTTCTAGGATATTTTTTCATTTGATGAGTAGTTCCTAAGAGTGGATCATATGAGGCTGCCTGCATAAGCATGCTCTGTATGCCCTGCATGCGCCAGGAAGTGTAAATGCTCAGTCATATCAAGATAAGCTGGATTCAGCATTAATCAGATAGGAAGTCTGATTTTACAGCCACTAGGCAGGGTTTAGAGCCACACCCATAGGATAAAGGAAAAATTTAGGAGGTTTCTAACCAGGAACTGGCTATTTCTGGGCCATTGCATCAGAGCTTTCCATTTGAATCACTAGACAGCTGCATTTTGTACATTGTTTTTCAACTTGCTGTATCCCAACTTGCCCCACAGAGTCAGGTAAAACTACAAACTGTATGGTAGGAAACTAGTGCTTTTGTTGTTGCTACTACAGTATAAACTAGACCAGTGGTTCTCAACCAGGGAGCGGTCTTCCAGGGAGTACATCAAACCATCTAGATATCTGCCTAGTTTTACAACAGACTACATAAAAAGCACTAGCAAAGTCAGTACAAACTAGAATTTAATACAGCCAATGACTTGTTCATACTGCTCTATGTACTATACACTGATATGTAAGTACAATATTTAAATTCCAATTGATTTATAATTATATGGTAGAAATGAGAAAGTCAGCAGTTTTTACTAGTGTATTGTGACACTTCTGTATTTTTATCTCTGATTTTGTAAGCAAGTAGTAAGTGAGGTGAAACTGGAGGGTACGCAAGACAAATCAGACTCCTGCAAGGGGGTACAGTAGTCTGGGAAGGTTGAGAACCACTGAACTAGAGACTCTAATGGAGATTGGGGCCCATTGTGCTAAGCGCTGTAGCTATGCCTCCAAAGAGAGCATTCCTGCCTCGAAGAGTTTGATGATCTCTATCCAGTTCCCAGAACAAAATACTGTGCTGAGGCCTGATCTCCTTATTGGGAGTTTGACCTGAGTAAAGATTGAAAGGAACGGCTCAAAACTGGCTCCTTTGCTGGTAGCTGCGGGAGAGAGGCCAGGGTTTGACTACATCATGGAGCCTGAACAATGCTTTTTCCCTAAAGCTGGTCCCCCTCTAGATAAAAGTTGGGAGACTGCTGGGACAATATTGGGAACATGCAGGGCCAGATTTACACCTTATACGCCCTAGGCACAGCACCTTCAGCGCCTCCCTGCCTACAGCTGAACTTTCTGTTGCACCGTTTGAGAGATGTAAGGCACCCCTAGAACCGTGCCTACTGTGCCTAATTAGAAATCCGGCCCTGGGAACATGCTGGAATCTGGACCGCTGATGCTTGGGCACGCCAGAGAGAGAAGGGAGCTGCTATCTTGAAGGCTAGGGGAGACACTGGCACAGATGAGGACTTGAGCAGAGGTGGAGTCAAATCAGTGGCTGATACGGGCAGTGTTGAGGAAGTGATGACAGGAAGATCTAGGAGAACTCAGGGTCAAGGATGGTGCTGTGGTTACTGGTGGGGGAGGCCGGTGGCTGGGAGATAGACAACAGAGCAGTACGCATGAGGATACGCCCCTTGCTCCAGGGCTTATCATAATGCAAATCATTCCTAACCTGAGTCCACGGGGAAAGGAATGGCTTACGTGAGCACTGAAATTTTGGAGAGCAAAATGATATTTAGGCTCTGATGGCTTTGGGGATGCTTCTCTCTTTGGAGAGCTTTAGGTTCTGATCTTGATAAGCACATAGAGACATCTTCCCTGTTGCAGATGTTGGTGAATGGATTCCCAGAGCGACCTGAAGGACCCACAGCCCCTCTGAAGCAGCAGGGAAAGGCAGTGCCTACCTTGCTGCTGGACAGAACAAGCTTTCATCCTTATGTGGTAAGGCACTGAGCCAGCCCTGCTGGAAGAGGAGGAGTTTGGCTCAGGTAGGATGAAGCAGCAATAGCCTGCCTGGCCCTCTCTGGTTGGGGAGCAGTAGGGTAGCCTAATGGGGTGTTCTGGAGGGAGCCAGAGAGGAGAAGGAAGCTGGGTTGGACATGAAATGGCTAAGAAGCACTTACACAGCAGGGCACAGGCTGACTGAAAGCCCAGCTCAGTCACAGGTGGAAGGAGGAGGGTAATTCCCATAGTAGGAAATGGTGAAGAAGCTGGTGATGTCTGATTGCTGAAAAATAAATCCACAGAGAAGGGAAAGCAGCTTCAGAAGGTTCACGCTGAAATCTCTTGCTACCTTCCAGACAGTGAGGCTGTACGGTGCTTTACAGAGAGGGCATTAGGTCTGTGCTCACAGCTTAGTATTTAGGGCTCACTGAGGTTCATGTCATTTTCAGAATTGATGTTCATCAACTTTATTATACTGTAGTAACATCCAGTGGCCCCAGTCAGGACCAGGGCCCATTCTGCTGGGGCCATACAGACACCACACCTACAATCAAGACAGAGTAAGCAAAGGGGTAGTTTTAAAATGAAGAAATCGGGCTGTTTTGTTTAAGTTGGATAGAAGCGTGTACCTGAACTTTGGGTGTATAAATTTAGCTCACTTTACTGTGGTCTCTTCTGCAGTTCTTCCTCCCTTGTTGATTGACTGCTTCCAAGTAGATGCCAACCGCTGTTCCTGTTTTTGCAGCCAGGACTTTATTTAAGTGCCCTCTAGTGGACATTGTGGGTGTGGGTTTTTTTTTTGTTTTTCTTTTAAAAGATGCTTAACTTGCTAGCATCATAGAAATGGAGACAGCATGCACTGACTTGGTCTCTCTTGTGTCGTGTTGTGTTGTATAAAGAAATGGTGAACAATGGTAAACCAAGTGTAGGCCCTGCACAAGGGGTATTAAGCTTATTACTGGGATTGGGTAGGCAAATCCCCTTCTCCCTTCCCTACGCTTTTTAGGAACAGCTCATATTGGAACAAATAGAGCCCTGGGATGACTGAGTTACGCCGGAGATGATAAGAGCTCAGTCTGTTCAGCTAATCAAAAAGAATATTGAGAGGTGACTTAATTACAGTGTATAA
Source organism: Gopherus flavomarginatus (assembly GCF_025201925.1). NCBI lineage: Eukaryota > Metazoa > Chordata > Testudines > Testudinidae > Gopherus > Gopherus flavomarginatus. The sequence continues at coordinate 53,566,572 of NC_066621.1, forward strand.
GTATCTTCCTCGGGAGAAAATACCCTGGTGCTAAAGGGCTCTTTATTCTAGCAGAGAAAAGTATAATAAAAAAGAGTGGCTGGAAGCTGAAGCCAAATTCAAATTAGAAATGTATCCACAATTTTTTAACAGGGAGGGTGATTAACCATTAACTACCAAGGGAAGTGGGCGATTCTCCATCTCTTGATGTCTTCAGATCAAGACTGGATGTCTTTCTGGAAGTTATGCTTTAGTCAAACAAGTTATTGGTCTCAATACCGAGATAACTGGGAGAATGCAGGCTGTTGACAAATTAAAGAATTCTTCTGAAATCAGCAAGATGAAATTCAGTAAAGACAAGTGCAGAATATACTTAGGAAGAAAAAACAAATTCATAACTACAAAATGGGAAATAACTGGCTAGGTAGTAGTACTGCTAAAAAGGATCCGGGGATGAGAGTTGATCACAAATTGAACACGAGTCAGCAATATGGTGCAGCTGTGAAAAAGCTGGGGTGTATTAACAGAAGTGTTGTATGTAAGACCTGGGACATAACTCTCTCACGCTACGTGACACTGGTGAGGTCTCAGCTGGAGTACAGTGTCCAGTTCTGGGCGCCACACTTTGGGAATGATGTGAAGAAACTGGAGAGAGATCAGAGGAAAGCAACAATGTTGATAAAAGCTTTAGAAAAATCTGACCTATGAGGAAAGGTTTTTTAAAAAAAATAATTAAGGGCTGTTGTAAAGAGGATGGTGATCAATTGTTCTCCCTGTCCACTGAAGGTAGGACAAGAAGTAATTGGCTTAATCTGCAGCAAGGGAGATAGTTAGATACTGGGAAAAGCTAATGATCCAACCAGGGGACCAAATTTGGTGATGAATCCTGGTCAGATGCCACCTGAGGCATGTTGCGCATATGCTAAGATGATGACTTCACTATACAGGTAGTTAAATTCTGGACTAGGCTTCCAAGGGAGGTTGTTGAATTCCCATCATCCTGGAGGTTTTGAAGAACACCTGCCAGGGATGGTCTAGATTTACTTGATCCTGCCTCCATGGGGAGGACTTGATGTCTCGAGGTCCCTTCCAACCTCACATTTCTAGGGTTCTAAATTTAATGGCCTGTGATATACAGGAGGTCAAACAAGATGACCTAATGGTCCCTTTGGGCTTTAAACTTGTCCCTCCCTTTGACTAAAGGAGTATGTTTGCCATTAATTGCTAGGGTTTGCAATTTAGGGGTGATTTTTGGACTCACTGCCGGGTGCTGCTTATTCCATGCTACAGTAGTGACCCATTTGCATCTAGCTCGGATGTTGTCACCTTTCAACTCTTATCTAGGCTTTTTTGTTAAGATTAGATTATTGCAATGCACTCTGCATGGGGTTGTACTAGAGCTGGTCGGAAATTTTCTGACTAAACCATTTTATCAGAAAATGCCAATTTGTTGAACCCAAAATGTTCCAGGGAAACATCACAGGGTACAATGAACTTTTGGCATATCAGTGTCAGAGTTCCAGTAGACACCTGCCAACTTGCTGGGGAACCCACTCTTCCAGGGTCTATGGCTCTGCGAAAGTCCCACTGTATGAGATTCCAGTTCAGGGAGCCAGCTGGCCCAAGAGTCTGCAAGTCCTGAGATCCCTAGCCCAGGACAGTCTGCATGGCAGGGTTATCCCTGTCCCTAGTAGCTCCAGTTGTTGAGTGAAATTGATGTCAGTTTTATCTGTGCTAATAGCTGTTATGAAACTGACAAGAATGTCATTTTCACTCAGCAGCCATCAGGATCTTGGGCAGCAAACTTGGTTTTAATAAGTACAACCTGTCTGTTTCCAAAATTACTTTTTTTTTGGGGGGGGGGGGGAGAGAAGAGATTTCTGGTTCATGTGAGATGTTTGAAAAATGTGGATCTACCCTGATTTCGACCAAAACCACATTATCCATGAATTGGAAATCTCCTGTTTTGGCCAGCTCTGTGTTACACCTTAAAATCAACTGGAGACTGAAGCTGTTGCAGGACACAGTGGCTTGCTTATTGGGGGGGTGGGGGGAGAAATAACAGCAGTGCTCTAGGATCTGCAGTGGCTGCCTGTTGGTGTTGGGGTGGAATTTTAGGGCTTGGTTATGACCTGCAAAGTCCTGAAAGGCCCAGGACTAGCCGACTGGAGGGATCACACATCCCCCTGTGCCGTTCTGCCACAGCTGTGGTCAGCAGGGGAACTGAAGCTCACTATGAAAGAGGGCTGGCAAAGTGTTCTTTGTGAGGGCTCAGACCGTGGCACTCTTCCCCTGATCCAAAACAGCCCAAATTTGATGACTTTCCAGGCGTGCTGCAAAATATACCTGTTTGAGCACGTTTTGAGAGACTATTGAGGCATGTTTTTTAGCTGATGAAGGGGCTGGCTGACTGAGATCCTGTGGATGTGATGATTTTAAAGATGCTGCAGCTTACTATTTCTTGTATACTTAATTGTGAGAGCACCTTGATTAATGTTATTTTAAATCAAGGTAGACTGTGGCCTAAAAAGGCCGATGTTTCTATATTGAGAAAAGCAAGGAACATAGATGTGATAGTACAGCCCTGTGACTTTGGACTGTGTAGAAACTGTAGAGGATCAAGAGTCAGACTTCATACAACAAAACTCATGCATGCAGAGGAAATAGCATTGCCCAGAAGATAGATGGCACACTTTTCTCTGGCCGTGTTATCATAGTGCTTCTGGTAGTAGCATAGCATAAGTCTTTTAATGAGACCTCCACCTGAAGGACCCAACCCCATGTTCTCATTAAAGATCCCACAAGGACTAGTTCTGGTATGTGTGTGTTGTTTTTTTTGCTTCCAGATTCCAGTGCAACTAGTCACGCTATAAGAAGTCACAGCCATAAGAATTCAGTAGATGAAATTCTTCACTTTCCATTCTCATTTTAGGGTTAATATATGCTGTTAAGTAGGTGCCATCTTCCACCATAGCAAAGCCTGCATTTGAGTGGTAGATGATGCAATTGTTTCAGTACCTATAAGTTGTATAGTATGTTTGGTAATTAAAGGTGCTATGGTAGTATATATAAATACTAGGGTTTTCCTATCTTACAGTAAGGCTCCAACACTTAAGAGGGGAGCAAGTTAATATACCACCAATATCCTCTTATCCAACAGCTGTTGCAGGACTGACTGGGAAAAGTCATTACGAGAGACCCGAGCAGCAATAGGAATATTGTACTCTACTATTGCAGCAATAATTAAATGCTGCCTACATTTAAAAGCTAAATGAGGAATTTCAAAAGATGTTTCAGTCACAGAATAAGGAGGATTCCTTTGCCACTAATGAGTCCTTTTCTGAAAAGCACTTGACTGCCAAGAAGAGAGCACAGCTTATGCCGTATGCAGTGCCTTTGAGTGAGACCCAGAGTTTTTGTTTTAGATTTGTTTGAATGTTGCAAAATACACAGTCTGAAGCATTAGAGAAGACTTGACTGCAGAATTCAGTAGGGTTTATTCTACAAATACTTTGAATCAATGCCAGTGATACAAGTTGTATGAATTTCCTTTAAAAATACAAGTCAGTATAAAAGATTCCAATCAGCATATAATGCAAGGTAGTGAATGATTCTGTTTCAAAACGGTTAAGGAATTATCAGGTCAATTTATTTTGGACCATGCTACAAAAGTATTGAAATCAATGCTGTCAGGAGACAAAAAAGGAGAAACTCCTTCCTTTAGGAACCTATTTCAATTTGTAGGAGAGAGGGTGACTGCCTCCCTTACTTTAGGAGGGGCTTGCATCTTTTATTGCATATTGCTCTTTCAAATATTTTGGCAAAGTGCATAGCATCCTAGCTCAAATTGTTCCTGGACAGAACTGCTGCTTTCAGGATTTCTTCACAGCACCTGTTCTACCTAATCCATGACACATTAGGTAGCAATAAGTTCCCTGGTATCTATGTAAATCTAAGAACCTGTGAAGAGGGAACATCTCCCTCCCTCAAAACAATGATTGCAAGGCAAGGATTCCCCAGAGTGCAGGGACCCTGTGCATGTGCACTGAAACTTACTAAACATTTTGCCCAAAAACATTTCCAGGAGTGGTTAATGTTGTTGCTTCAATCTAAATGTCACTTAATTTGATGTTCAAAACGCTACCTTTGTAATGTTAAAACAGTGTGATTGCTTAAAAAAAAATTCAGTGCAATCTTGCTTAAGTTTATTATAGCTTCAGGGAAAGTTATATTCTAACTATCAATTTTCCTCATTCTTGGTCTGATGAAAGCTTTTCCATTGAGAAATGTACTATAGTTTAAAAAAAGCCACTTAATTTTTCTTTAATTTTGGCGCATACTGCTATTTTTGTGGCTATTTAAAAGCTAGATTTATAACACTGATAGGTGTCCAATGTTAAACACAACTATTGTGGGTCAATGTCTCCCTGGTATGAGTCCATTAAAATTCATTGCAATTAGAGCAGGGATGAATTAGGCTTACTTTTAGGTCATGGAAAAGTAGGTTACTCTGTTTACACACAGACAGTAGGACCATATACTACCAGAGCACACACATTGCATTTTTAGCATGATGGCTCCTCACACTTCTTCCTCTTACTACACTTTTCACCATGTAAGGTTAGAAAAACTGTTCCTCTTACTAAACCCAGCAGTCAGTGTGGTAGCAGAACCATATTAGTTACCACAGAGCAGATAACATGTACCCATCTGCAAGGGCAGATTGAGGGAAGCTAGGTTAACAATACATTATTACATTTCTAAACAAGGCTTCATCAGCGCAGACAGGGACAGAAATTCTGATTGTACCAAAAACCTTATCAGACTATGCAATCTCCAAAAAATTGCATACACTAAGCATGTAACTTACATACTTTACTCAGTGAGAAAACCCTCCTCCTCTCCAAAAGGGAGCTGCAATAGAGCATGGACACCATAGTCAGTTTCTGCTACTGTGTCTGAAACACACATACTTTGTAAAGATTAAGTGCCATCCCCTTACTGACAACCTATGGTGGGGTTTAAATACCATTCCAATGCTCATCTGTCTCTCTAAGGTAAGACATTCTGGAGGCTGATGAGTCAGTCTCCAATTTGAATGCCTGTTTGCTCTTAAATACGTACTGTCGTTCTGAGTTGTCTCATGTATTAAATGCATCCTAATTCTCTAATAGTCACATTTAACCCAAGTCAAAAACTCAGTAGCCCATGCCCTGGGCCCCGTTAATGATCAAAATGAAACAATGAAATACAGTGTGTCATTACGGCATCTACTAATATAGAACAGGTTTACTTTTTCTCTAAGTCAAACTTTTGATACAAGACAGGTAGGTTTTATGATCAACTCACAGTTTATCTATTTGGAACAAAGTATGGCACAGATTCCAGATCTCTCAGGAGCTTGTGTATTCATACACTTTTCACTCTTTTGCAATGATTATCAATTCGCCAAAAATAGTGTTAACAGTCAACAAGGAAGAGTGGAGAAAAACAGATTTAGGAGAAACCTCTCTAAGAGGTGAAAGTAAGTGACTCTTCTTCTAGCTCTTTAGTAAGAAACTTTATTTTAGAAAATGCATTCTCTCCTTCTCAAAACAGATGCCACCTTAAAAAAAATTGCAATAGCAACCCTTGCATTCAAAGGAAAACATGCAAACTTGATGGCTGAAAATATTCTGCATAAAAATCCAAGACATGAGGCAAAAGTGTGTCCTCCCCCACTCGTGCCTTTAGGGACTCCAAACCATAAACAGCTTTCAGTGCAATTTCTGTTGCTTCCAGTTTGTGAGGAAACATATGGCTGAAGCTTGTCTTCTGACAGCTAATCTTGTCAGATGTTTGAAGCAAAAACAGTCTCAGCTATATTTAAAATGTCATTGTTAACCTGTTTCAATAAGTACAAACAGAATTCAATAAAATGCCAGAATTCAGTGAAGAAAAATGTTAACTTCTACCCTGTGCCATACACATTTAAAAAAAATTAGACAAACAGTTTCAGATTTTATTAATACACCCTTTTTAAAGTTTATTTCTGAAAGCAGCTCTTTACGCAAATCAAAAGCAGTTCCTGAGTAACTGCAGTAAACAGCATCTTAAACATGTTTTGTTTTTGTTTTTTTTTGCCTCTCGGCTCGTCTGTTTTGGTTCTTCCTTAATTTTTTCCCTAGTTTCAAGTTTAATCACAGGTCCTTTTCCAAAAAAATGTGCAAGTTCAGTTAGGACCATTTCCAGGAATCCACAGATTGCAGATGTTTCTGCAATATCTAAGAACTGCACATTTGCCAGGTTGTGTTCCTACAGCTATTGCAGATTTCCCTCTCCAACCTTTATAGCAGGAGTTTTCACGTTTTCTTCAGCATACGTCGGGACTGCCATGTGTGGAACTTATTGTAGGCTGTCTGCAACATCTCTTCTATATGATTTATCAACTGAAAGAAAAAACAAAGGGATCTTTCCAGTATCTGAGAAATGTGTGTCCTTGCTCTGATCAAACATAAATGGGATTTATTGTCATTTCTCTCAGTATGAGGAATCAGGAGTAACTCCACTAACACCTAGGGAGTTGCATCACGGTATGTGATGTGAGAGAAGAATTGGCCACAATGTTGCAATTACAAAATGTCTCAAAGTTTTATTAGCCAAGTATGGCAGAGTATCAGTAAAGACTGTGGATATGCACTTAGTTAGTTCAAGGAAAACTATGTGGACAGCATATGTTCAAGTGCTGTACAGTAACTCCTCATTTAGTCATCCTGGTTAACGTTGTTATGTTGCTGATCAATTAGGGAACATACTTGTTTAAAGTTGTGCAATGCTCCCTTCTAAGTTGTTTGGCAGCCGCCTGCTTTGTCCACTGCTTGCAGGAAGAGCAGCCCATTGCAGCTAGCTGGTGGTGGCTTGGAACCAGGGTGGACTGGCAGCCCCTCCATTAGCTCCCTGCTCCCAAGTTCCCTGTGCAGTAGCTACCCAGCTTGGCAGCAGTTCAGCTGTCCTCCCACTGCCATGTGCTGCTCCTGCTCTCTGCCTTGGAACTGCTCCTCGAGCCTCCTGCTTCGTGTGTGTGTGTGTGTGGGGGGAAGGCAGGGGGCTAAAGTCAGGGTGTCCCCTTCCCCCCTGCCCCACGCTTACCCCATCTGCATAGAGCAGGGGGTACCCAGAGCAGGGAGCTTCCTGGCAGCAGCTGATTAACTTAACAAGGCAGTGTACTTAAGAGTGAAGTCAGCATTCTTAAAGGGGAAATGCGCATTTCTCTCACACACACTGTGTGTCTGTCTGCCATGCTTTCTCCCCTCTCTCCATTCCTGCTGTCTTGTAGAGTGTGAGGCTACATTAAAAACAATGAGTTAACCCTTGAGGGCTCAGCCAATTGCTAGTTCATCATTTAGCAGTAAGGCATTCCATCTGACTTTATCCTACCCTCTGACTTCACTGCCTTAACCAAGCTTCACAGTCATCATTGCTGTGCACAGTATTAAATTGTTTAAAACTCTGTGTGTGTGTGTGTATATATATATATAAAGTCTTTTGTTTGGCAAAAAAATTTCCGTGGAACCTAACCCCCACTATTTACATTAATTCTTATGGGGAAACTGGATTTGCTTAACATTGTTCCGCTTAAAGTCACATTTTCAGAAACATAACTACAACGTTAAGTGATGAGTTACTGTACTTAAAAGCACTTTCAGTCGTCACTGAAAACTAGCTAAACAGCCCATTCATCCAGTCATTGAGAAATCAGACTCTCAACTTGCAAGATAATAAAAGGAGAAAATTATTCCAGAATATAATACCCCTACATCCTTTTCTCCGTCAGCCATAGGTCTTTTTTGGGGGTGTGGGGTAGGGCGGGCAGGAGGATCATGAGAGAAACACACTTTTAAGAAGAATTAAGCATTATACATATAGTTAACAGAACAAATGAAAAACCTCAAATACAGGAGACCAAAATCTGCCATCCTGTGATAAGAGTCAGTTAGTTTTTTAAAGATCAATATGCGCACAAATAATTGAAATGAGAAAGGATACTTTTTCCTCTTACATTTGTGCTTAAATACTGTCTCCGAATTTTTTCTTGGAATGGACAGAGCTTTGTAACTTGAAATCTTTCCAAGTTATTCTTCATTTTCATAACCTGAAAGACATCAATAGGAAAGAAGTGTACAAACTCCTTCACATGAACTTTTTCTTGCTTTCAGCAAATTGCTCCTGCAAATTGAAATACCTTGAAGCTAGTACCGAAGGTTACTGTAAATATGCACAGTTAAAAAAAAATTGCTAGGAAGCACTTACTGTACTGAAAATATCATCTCTGATTTAAAGTTATGGAAACAAGCACTAAATGGCTATGACCAGATGGCATTCACTCAAGAGTTCTGAAAGAACTCAAATGTGAAATTGTGGAACTATTAACTATGGTTTGTAAACTGTCCTTCAAATCAGCTTCTGTACCCAGTGACTGGAAGACAGCTAGTGTAACACCAATATTTAAAAAGGGCTCTAGACATGATCCTGGCAATTACAGATCGGTAAGTCTAAGGTCAGTACTGGGCAAATTAGTTGAAACAATAGAAAGAATAAGATTGTCAGACACATAGAAGAACATAATTTGGGCAAAAGTCAATATGGTTCCTGTAAAGGGAAATCGTGTTTTACTAATCTATTAGAGTTCTTTAAAGCGGCCAACAAATATGTGGACAAGGGGTTTCCAGTGGATATAGTGTACTTAGCTTTCCAGAAAGACTTTGGCAAGATCCCTCACCAAAGGCTCTTACATAAATTAAGTTGTCATGGGATAAGAGGGAAGATCTTTTCATGGATTGAGAACTGGTTAAAAGACACGGAACAAAGGGTAGGAATGAATGGTAAATTATCAGAATGGAGAGGGGTAACTAATGGTGTTCCCCAAGGGTCAGTCGTAGGACCAATCCTATTCAACCTTTTCATAAATGATCTGGAGAAAGGGGTAAACGGTGAGGTGGCAAAGTCTGCAGATGATACTAAACTATTCAAGATAGTTAAGACCAAAGCAGATTGTGTAGAACTTCAAAAAGATCTCACAAAACTAAGTGATTGGGCAACAAAATGGCAAATGAAATTTAATGTGGATAAATGTAAAGTAATGCACATTGGAAAAAATAACCCCAACTATACATACATGATGGGGGGCTAATTTTGCTACAACTAATCAGGAAAGAAATCTTGGAGTCATCGTGGATAGTTCTCTGAAGATGTCCACGCACTGTGCAGCGGCAGTCAAAAAAGCAAACACGATGTTAGGAATCATTAAAAAGGGGATAGAGAATAAGACGGAGAATATCTTATTGCCCTTATAGAAATCCATGCTATGCCCATATCTTGAATACTGCATACAGATGGGGTCTCCTCATCTCAGAAAAGATATACTGGCATTAGAAAAGGTTCAGAGAAGGGCAACTAAAATGATTAGGGGTTTGGAATGGGTCCCATATGAGGAGAGATTAAAGAGGCTAGGACTTTTCAGCTTGGAAAAGAGGAGACTAAGGGGGGATATGATAGAGGTATATAAAATCATGAGTGATGTGGAGAAAGTGAATAAGGAAAAGTTATTTACTTATTCCCATAATACAAGAACTAGGGGCCACCAAGTGAAATTAATGGGCAGCAGGTTTAAAACAAATAAAAGGAAGTTCTTCACGCAGCGCACAGTCAACCTGTGGAACTCCTTGCCTGAGGAGGTAGTGAAGGCTAGGACTATAACAGGGTTTAAAAGAGAACTAGATAAATTCATGGAGGTTAAGTCCACTAATGGCTATTAGCCAGGATGGGTAAGGAATGGTGTCCCTAGCCTCTGTCTGTCAGAGGGTGGAGATGGATGGCAGTGGAGAGATCACTTGATCATTACCTGTTAGATTCACTCCCTCTGGGGCACCTGGCATTGGTCACTATCGGCATACAGAATACTGGGCTGGATTGACCTTTGGTCTGACCCAGTATGGTCATTCTTATGTTCTTAAACTTAAGCAGTTTAACTGAGCATAATATGCTTCACAACTGTGCTGAGGTAATTTCTACAGTATCTTTGTCAGGAACACTTTACATTTAACATTATTTATCTCTCTGTTTCAAGCCAACACCGTACTATGATTTTTTTTTTTAAATTTTGCAGTAGAAGGCCCAAGACATCTGAACAGAATCTTTCATTTCACACAGTAACCTACTCTGTCTGATCCAAAATGAGGCACGGTAGTTAAATGCCTTGTCCAAGGTCAAATATGAAGACAGTGGTAGAGCTAGAATCCTCTGCTTTGTCTGATTCCTCGTCCCAAGCTCTAACCTTTTTGAAGTGCAAGTATACTCTGCAAGGTGACTAGAATGGCACAATGATTCTGTGGATGTGTGTGATATTCTATACTAAACTTGCTCAGTTCAGAGTAGTTCTCTCTTGCCTACAACTGTTATCTTGATTTTGAGATCCAAGGTTGACTGTCTTTTCTTTCTGGTTCTCATTATCAGTAATCAGGATTCTACAATTGGAATATAGGTAATATGACAATTTCTGAGCCACAAGAATTCAGCCACTTCTTTTGTATTGTGGTTAATAGGACAGCAAAAAACAGATTTAGGCAATAGCATTGGCAGATCACACTCCAGTTACACAGAGGGAGCAGATCTACTGAGTTAAATATGCTGTTTTTACATAGTGGCTTTCTGTCTGTAATCATTTCAGGAGTGAAAGGACAAACATGTAGAGTTATATATACACACCACATGACTAACAATGCGATACTACAGCTTGAATAAAAATACTTTCAATGGTCTCATTACAGAACACACCTATGGTTACAAGATACACCGCCATTTATACTAGCATGTTTATACCATCAAGCCCTCTTACCTTTTCTTCTAGGAATGGTGTATTAACAGGAAAGCAGGACCAGAAGTGTCGCAGTAGCTCCCCAAGTGCCACATACAAGTGTTTCAGTTCAGACTGAACATCATTTGGCACCATCTCTGCAACAGGAAAATAAATTTTCTAAAAGGCATATTAAAATTATGTAATGTGTAAGTAAAATAAGAGCTGGCTAATACATAGAGAAAGCTGTCTGAGACCTGTTACAGGAGCAGTCTAGGGCTCAAACAACTGTACTGTGTCATTCCACACTATTTCTCGTAGTCTATTTATCAGTTTCTTAAAACAGATGATCGAGGGCTCATTTAAAAAGTTAAGAACAGAGTGTTTATTAAATTTATCCCCTTGGAAGTAATAGGACCCAAAAAACAACCCACTGTGGCTAGGAACACTGGACCTTAACCTGCTGCTACATCCTCTATCTTCTTCCAATGAGGACTGAGGGTGAGAGCCCCCTGAGCACTTCCCCCACCTGAAGTGTGCAACCCTATCACAATCCACTTGTTGTGGAGCAGAAGCAGCACAAATTAGTTTGGATCTTACTGACTCACACAACAGCACTGGATCAGGGTCCTTCCCTCTTTATGACATACAAGGGTAGGGGTAGGGGCAAGATCACGGTGGCAGAGGAGGTAGAGACCTTGTACAGAGAAGAAAAATACTAGGAAGGAAAGAAAACAAAGGTGGCATACGAGTGAAAGAAGCAAGGGAAAAGAATTAGAGACTGAGATGCACAGGAAGAGAAGTTAGGGAAGGAACTCTCAGACAAAGGGAAAAAAAGCAGAAATGTAAAACAGTCAATGAGGAAGCAGCAGTACAAGGAGCCCCCAAAAGTCTGTATGGGGATAAAATGGGGGAGGATGGGTCCCCGGCAAACATGACATACCAGGGCCCCAAATTTCTCTCAATGCTCTCTGCAGTGGCTCTTTTTGGGGGAGGAGCTGTAGAGGCACAGTCCCAGGAATGCTGGGAGACACTGTGCCTGACTCAGGGTATGTGGCTGCCTGTGCCACATTCACCAAAAGCGCATGGTGCCCTTGCTCCTGCATGAGGATGGCTGGGCCTGCCCCTTTGGGAGGTTAGTGCCATTGCAATGTGGGTACTAACTGCATGGAGTTTCTGTGCTTCCAAAATGCAAGGCCTCGGGCTCCCATGCAAGGCTGTGAGGGGAAGGATCTTTGAGCCCCTTACACACCTACGTAGGGCTGGGTATAGTTGAGCCCAAGTCTCTAAGGACTCAGTCCGTCTTCACTGCTAAAAAAAGCTCATCTTTTACTTCAGGATAACTAGTGTGTCTGAGCTACTCCTGAGTAAAAACAGCGTTTTTAGCAGTGAAGCCAGGCCCTAAAATTGTTCCTCTGCTTGTTCACACACACGCTGCTATCTCCTGGCTTCTCACAGGCAGGCAGCAATTTTTTCAGTCTGGTTCAATTAAATACGGTCCCTCCCCATGCCAAAGTGTACTGCAAAGAGCTACCATGCCGCAGAGCTATAACAAAGTAATAGCTGTGATAAAGTAATGCAAATTCACAGTAACTATCGACAACTTGACCTTGACTTGAAGGTGTCAGCAGAACTCCAAACAGAGGCTGCAAACAATGCTGCTGTTTGAGCTTTATTTCATTAAAGAGCTTGCAACTGAGCCTGGCTTCATTATGAAACATGTTCCCCAATTCTATTTGCGGGCACTTGTAAGCTTTGACCTATGCATTACCCCATCACCAGAATTGTGCACTTTAGCTCTCTAAGTACCCTCAAGGTCTTACTACACCTTGCATTTTGGGCAGATCCATCCTACATAGCAACTTACTATGCCCACTTAATTTGTATTCACTTCCACCCTTTCTCCATTCTTGATGATAGAGGAACTTGTGGCCTGCTGAGTAAGGTATTATTTTTTAAGAGTGGAGCTGGGGTTGCAGATGTGTGGTAGAATACAAAATTAAGGGGTTGGAAGAGAGGAACAAAAAAAACCACAAAACAAACAAACAAAAAAAACAACAAAAAAACAAACCCCTGACAGCATGGGAGGGAAAACCCAGTCCTTTCCTACCCTTTATTGCTCCCTTTTCATCCATTCTGAAGTACACTCTACCTGACTGTGAATACTTCTGCCCTTGTTTCTGTGATGCTTCCTGTCAGTTACCAGGGAAGTTAGAGTGCAAACTGAGCCTTATAGGGACACACCTTAGTCTCTGCAAGGCTGAAGAGACACGGGCTCAAGGAGGTATAAGCAGGATCAGTTGAAAAAGGAACAGCTAAAGTGGACACATAGGGCGGTGTAGAACATTTATGCCTCTGTAATCCATAGGAAATATTAACACTGAGAAATTATTTCATACAGACAAGGTGCATGATATTAACTTCTATTGCACCAACTTCTTTTGGTGAGAGACGAGGCTGAGCCACACCCAACTCTTCAAAAGTTACTCCGAGAATCACAGCTAAGTCCATTTAGCTGTGACACTCGGAGTAACTTTCCGAGACCTGAAGAAGAGCTGTGTCTGGCTCGAAAGCTCATCTCTCTCACCAACAGCAGTTGGTACAATAAAAGAGATCACTTCATCCACCTTATCGCTCCTCTAGTATCTTGAGATTGACACAGCTACAACTACACTGCATGCAATTATTTCACAGACAGATTTGGTCACAAAATCTGTTTCGAAATCAAATCTACAGCTTACGCCTCTAGAATAAATGAAGCTTTATTTTGCAAATGGCAGAGAAAACATAAAAGCCAAGAAGCTACCCCTGTGCTTTTACACTGTGGCATACTTTCCAAGGCCAAGGAGTGTTGAGTTTTAGCCCTTAACTCAAGGCTTCAGAGCTTTCATTTGTGTTGCTGCTACCTCTTCTCTCCTGTGGTTCCTCATTACTACCACTGCAGAAAGCCAGCAGGAGGAGAAGGAGAATACACAAAGCAGGTGTAGAGATGAAAGCACTTAAGTGTGAGCAGAGATATTGGAGGAGAAAATAGGCTTACTGACTGTTCTCAACTGAACAGAGTGGCCACTTGGGCTTCACACTATCTGCTCAGAATGGTGGCAGCAGGTTGGAAGCAGCTAGACAGGGCCTTTAGTGGAGGAGTAATAAATGGTCTTACCTTGAAATAACTTAATCAGATTGACTCACAGAATATTATTTGCTCCTAGCTATCTTAATTCCATTTACCTCAGCACCGGAGCCACTGCTGACTCCCTATTGGGCAGACTGGATTGCTAGTTTCTTTCAGAGTTTTTCCTTTGTCACTTCCGCCTGATAACTTTTATACTTTGCAACAGGATTTTAGATGAATGTCTCTGCATTTGCTTTGTCAGCATAACCTGTTGTATCCAAAAATAAAGCCAGGACACCCCACCGTGTTGTTGGTATAGGCTATACGGCTAAAGGATAACTTACTATGCAAAAACTTACGGTTTATGGCTTGCTGTGTCCCACCCTGCATAAGTGCTCCTCCAGGTGACAGGGCTGTGAGGCTGCTAGTAGCAGCACCACTGGAAAGAACCTTAAAAAAACCAAAGTCCTTTCATATCATTTCCCCAGTGACTCGCTTTAAAATATTTTGGACAAATGAACTCTTAAAGAAAAATGTGACTTGCACTGGCTCAGACATATTAATCAGGATGTACATTAGTGATCTTAGATTGAAATAATTTTGCAAGTGTAAAAGTAATCTCCGCATTGATGTGATAGGGAATTGGACAGGTAGTTCGACTAAGTATTAACTTACATTGCCTTTGGAAGTTCCAGAAACCATGATGGGAACAGAGAGCACCTGTCCACCAGTATTACTCTCAAACTGATGTCTTTAGTGTGGGTTCTTAACATGTACACGATATTGCTGAACTGGTGCATGTACTGGACGTAAGTCAAGATCACTCAAACTTTTAATAAGGCAATACAACAATAAAAGAAAATTTTCACTGGTCCTCATGACTTTACTAGAAAGGATGTTTACCTGTTCCATAACTGGCTTTCTTTGAGATGTGTTGCTCATGTGTATTCCACAGTAAGTGTGCGTGCTCGCCACGTGCACCGGTGCTGGAAGATTTTCCCCTCAGCAGTACCCGTAGGGGGAGTGCCGCCACTATAATGCACCACAAGGGGAGCTGCACGCTCCCCCCCACCCTTGGTTCCTTCTTGCCGGACCAACTCCAACAGTGGAGAAGGAGGGCAGGACATGCAATACACATAAGCAACACATTTTGAAGAACGCCAGTTACAGAACAGGTAACTGTCCTTTCTTCTTTGAGTGCTTGTTCATGTATATTCCACAGTAGGTGATTACGAGCTGTGTCTAATGGAGGTGGGTAGGAGTTCACAGATTCCCTGGCTGGAGCACAGCCCTACCGAAAATAGTGTCATCCCTGGTGTGGGAGACGACCACACAGTGCGACGTGAACATGTGTACTGAGGACCACGTAGCAGCCCTACAGATGTTTTGGATAGGGACATGGGCCACGAAGGCAGCCGACGAGGCCTGAGCCCTTGTCAAGTAAGCCCTTACAATAGGCAATGCGGGAACCCCTGCTAGGTTGTAGCATGTGTGGATGCACAATGTAATCCACCAGGAAAGCCTCTGGGTGGAAACTGGTTGGCCCCTCATGTGCTCGGCCGAAGCAACAAAGAGTTGCGAAGACCTGCGGAACGGCTTAGTCCGGTCCAGATAAAAGGCCAGAGCCCTGTGCAAGTCAAGTGTACGGAGGCAGCACTCCTCATTAGAAGTATGCAGCTTAGGGCAGAGGACAGGTAAGATGATGTCCTGGTTCATGTGAAAGATGGAGACTACGTTGGGGACGAATGCAGGGTGTGGGCAGAGCTGAACTTTGTCTTTGTGAAAGACAGTGTGCAGGGGGTCGCAGGTCAGGGCCCTGAGCTCCGAGACCCGTCGGGCTGACGTGATGGCCACGAGGAAGGCAACCTTCCAGGAAAGGTGAGACCACGAGCATGTGGCCAGGGGTTCAAAAGGGGACCCCATAAGGCGGGATAGCACCAACTTTAGATCCCACTGAGGGATAGGGGTCCTAACTTAAGGGAAGGACCGATCTAGCCCCTTGAGGAAATGCCCGGTCATGGCATGGGAGAAAACTGAGCAGCTTTGGACTGGTGGATGGAATGCTGAAATAGCCGCTAGGTGCACCCTGACAGAGGAAGGGGCCAGGCCTTGAGTTCTAAGGTGAAGCAGGTACTCAAGGATAAGCTGGAGCGGGGCAGACCGGTAAAGATCCCGCTCGCCCACCCACCTGGAGAATCGGGACTACTTTGCCAGGTAGGCTTGGCGCGTGGATGGCCTCCTACTTTCGAGGAGGACATGCCTGACCCCCTCTGAACACATTCTCTCCTCCGCATCTAGCCCCTGATCGGCCACGCTGTCAGATGGAGGCTGGCCAGATTGGGGTGAAGGAGGTGGCCCTGGTCCTGGGACAATAGGTCCGGGTGGAGTGGCAAAGGCTGGGGAGGTGCCACGAGCAAGCCCAGGAGGGTCCCGTACCAATGTTGTCGGGACCACGCTGGGGTGATCAAAAGGATGTGTGCCTTGTCCATTTTTACTTTCTCCAGGACCTTGGGAATGAAGGGAAACGTGGGAAAACCGTAAAGGAGTTGACCCGACCATGACAGGAGGAAGGTGTCCAAGATCGTATTCCTCCCCCCAAGAGCAGAACCTGTGGCAACGGTGGTTCTGTCGGGTCACAAACAGGTCTACTTGGGGAATGCCCCACTCTTGGAAGAGTTGACGAGTGACCTCCAGGTGAAGCAGCAACTCGTGTTGTGAGGAAAAAACCCTGCTCAAGCAATTGGCCTGCATGTTGTTGGCGCCTGGCAGGTGGAAAGCCTTCAGGGAGCTGTCATGGATCGAGCAGCCGTGTCAGCCGCATCCGATGCCATCTGCAAAGCAGCCTTTGCGGCAGCAGTGCCCTCCTCCACCAGTGACTTGAGTTCCTTCTTTTTGCGCTCGGGAAGGGAAGGTTCGAATTTTGGCAGTGACCCCCACAAGTTAAACTCATAATGACTGAGGAGGGCCTGGCGGTTGGCTACCCGGAGCTGGAAGCTGGTGGACGAATAAAGCTTTCTGCCAAATGAGTCCAGTTTTTTGGAGTCTTTATTCTTGGGTGCGGGTCCTGGTTGGCCTTGTCTTTCCCTGTGGTTCAGATTCCACCACTAGGGAGTTGGGGGCCAGGTGAGTACAGAGGTATTCGTGCCCCTTTGTGGGCACAAAGTATTTGCGCTCCGCCTTTTTTGATATCGGGGCCAGGGAGGCTGGTGTTTGCCAGAGGGCACTGGAGATGTTGGCCACCCCTTCATGGAGTGGGAGGGCCATTCTGCCTGGTGCAAGGATGAGAGCATGTTAAACAGCGAGTCCAAGGGTCCTTCCATCTCCTCAGCCTGGAGACGGAGACTGGATACTACTTGCTTTAGCAGCTCCTGATGGGCCCTGAAGTCCTCCGGTGGTATGGATTGGGGCAGAGCTGTGATTTTGTCATCCAATGTGGGGGAGGGGGCCGGCACTGGGCTCTACATGTGGGCCGGTGCCACAGGGTCCACTCCTTGATCGGACGCCGCGTGCGGTGCCGAGGAGACATGACCTGCTGATCTATCCCTTGGAGGTCTGGATAGCGCAACTGACAGAGCCTCCAATGCTCCCACTATCTACCAAGGGTCTTGCTGGGCGTGCATGGGGGTCCACGGGCACCACTGGCTCTGCCACAGGGGTCCCTGCCATTGGCTCTGGTGCAGCACTGGTGGCAACAGCTGGTTGGGTTGGCCCAGCTGGAGCATAGGGCGCTGTGTATGGGTCGAGGTCTGGGTTATGAATGACCTGTTGGTGCTGTGCGAGCAGTACACACGGTGGTACCGAGCATGGCGTCTGCCATGGGACTGGGACTCTGACGTCAAGGGACGGTACTGCCTCGAGCTGCTACTCCTCGAGACGCTTCTATGCCTGGATCCGCGATGACGCAGAGCTGGCGTGTGACTGGAGATGGCATCCGTGCCGGGAGCAGCTCCGGTAGCTGCGCCAAGAGTGGGAGCCATCTACAACGTCGGTGCCTGTTCCATCGATTATTCTGTACTTGGCGTGGAGCTGTGCCTAGAACTGCGCTCTGACGGCACCCCACCAGACAACCTGGAGGGCGATGAGAGTGGAGGCTGGGGGCTGTGTCCCGAGAGGACACTGGACAACAAGCAGTCCCGAGAGCAGTCTCCTGACCGGGATCTGCGTTGGGTCGGCATTGGCTGACGAGATCCCAGCGGCAGCTTGCCTCTAGAGCAGGGTCTGGGTGCCGGCAGTGCTCCGGGCACCTGCAGGGTCATCATATCTTTGGCTGCCTGCAGGGCCTCCGGTGTTGAAGGCATGTGGACTTCAGCTGGAGAGATCTGAGTCGATGCAACCAGGCTGCTTCGCTTGACCTGAGTCGGTGCTTTAGAGCCCGGGGAGAGGGAGAGGGGCTGCCTGTGGGTCTAGCCTCCCCCCTGTGCCTTCTCTCTACGCTTCTGAGATGACGAAGCCTTCCTCTGCTTTTTTGACGGAGAGCGGTGCTGGCCTCTGGAATGTACCAGGAGATCGTCATGCGCCTAAGACAAAGTACCTGGTGCTGATTCCGCTCAGTGCACCAGGGTAGGAGCCAGTGCCGACTCCATGAGAAGGGCCTGAAGTCTAATGTCTCTCTCTTTTTTTGTCCTGGGTTTGAAGGATCTGCAGATTTTACAGCAGTCGCTGATGTGGGATTCACCCAGGCAGCAGAGACAGTCAGTGTGCTGGTCACTCCTGGGCATCAAACACCTGCAAGACTCGCACGATTTAAACCCTGGGGCCCGGGGCATGCCCCAGCCCAAGGATAACTAACTAAACAGGTACTGCTGAACAACCAACAAGATTTGAGATGAGATGAGATGAGCTGCAGCAAAGCTGCAGCAAGTAGTTCTGATGCACCATCACTGGCGGCAAGAAGGAACTGAGGGTGGGGGGAGCGCATGGCTCCCCTTATGGAGTGCTACAGCGGTGCCACTCCAGGGGTCAGAGCAGCGCTCCCCCTATGGGTACTGCTAAGGGAAAAACTTCCGGCACCAGTGCACATGGCGAGCATGCACACCTACTGTGGAATACACATGAGCAACACATCTCAAATAACTGTGAGGCGCAAACAATTGTGGTAATTTAATAAGGGCCAAATGTAAATTTTTTGAGTGCAAGGGATGTTACGAGAACCAGCTGCTCCAGCCAACCTGAGGTCACAGCACACAGGCAGCCATTTAGCAACCTCAGATGTAGTAGCACCTGTGTTCTACAAATCCACTGGCTGTGACCTTGTATTGCCTCGAACCCTCCCCTCCCTGTGCCTGAGGTAAGGGCCACCAGAGATAGCTCCACCTTCACCTTGTGGAGCTAAGTCCCAGTGTGTGGCTTTCTGTTCTACCCTGTGCAGTACAGCAAGGCTGATTCCACTACATTTGGAGCTTCCTCACAGGTATGAGAGGGCTGTAGGATTTGTCCATCAATACTAGCAAATCTGGTAGTTACTTGTCTTAATATTACAACTTCAGAGAAGAGCTGAAGTGGTATGGCTAAAACACTGCCCTGCAACTTAATTAAGTGTTGTTCTGATTGAAGACTTCACTTCTAAAACAGTTTCCCACATTATGCAATTTAATAGGAAAAGTATCAGGATCATCTTGAGGGACAAAACTCTGCAAATACCATAATTCTAGTAAGTCAAGAAATATCTGGACTAGTATTAAGGAGGGAGTTTTACTTTTCTGTATTTAAATTAAAGTGAGTTTTCCTACCTGAGTTAGTCTGGGTACATAGGCTTCCATTTCTTCTCTAATACTATGAAAAGAATTAATAATATCCTGACTGGTTGCATATTGCTGTGATTGAATTGGAGTTGGACCATGATAATACCTATGAGAAGAGAAAAGGAAAAAAGAAAACACAAGGTAACTTAATTCCCAGTAGACTAAGATTTATGTAGCAGTTGCACCTCTCAGATTTTAGGTGCAATACAAATCTGGCCTCTATTAAAAATTAAATAAATCAGGAGTTTGATTGGAAATGTAAAAAAAATAACCATAAGCTTTCAAATTCCACCTACAACTTCAGTTTTTCCCATATGTGACAGCAAAATGAGAAGGGACATGGCATTCTTGATTTTGTGTTATGCAGATCTTAGGGCAGGGTATGCTGCATCAGCACAGCTGCAGAGCTCTCCTGTCAGCATAGTTAATCCACCTCTGTGAGAGGCAGTAGCTTTGCTGACAAGAGAAGCTATCCCGCTGACAAAGCGCTGTCTACATGGTGGGGGGGGGGGTTAAGGTTGGTATGACTATCACTCTGGGGAGTGGATTTTTCACACTTGAGTGATGCAGTTATACCAACCTAGGTCTGTAGCATAGACCTGGCCTTAATGTCATCACCCCTTTTATGCTTTGCGCAGCCCTGGCAGTACTGTCACTTAGACTGTCAGACTCCAGATGAATGGGGCAAGTCCCACCTCTCAGGACTAGTATTTGACGAACACCACTACACCATTGGTTCACATTTGGAAGGTTATCTTTGCAAGTGTCAGGACAAGAGATATGTTTTTCAAACTGAAAGCTTAGGTTCTGGAAGACAAAAGGGCAGCACATCACAAAAGAAGTGAATCAAACCATTGAGAGTTGTCCCAAGTCAACACCCAAGTAAGACTGGTGTCTGCAGAGTGCGCAAATATTTCCAAATGCATCATACCAACAGAAATGCTTATAAGATGTCTCAAACTACATTAATAAGGTACATTTGTTAGACTTTCATACTCAAACTAAAATTATGGATCTCTTCTAACAATAGTTTGTAATAGGTTTACTAAATTCACAAAAGTCAGTATGAACTAAAGATGCAGTTTTGAAAATGGTAACTACTTACATTTGTTTAAACAAGGTTTCAGATTAAATTTTAATCTAGAAGCACTCAAATGCCATGTAAAATACGAAGCAGATTAGGGACAGACTGATTCTGAATATATCATAAAAAGATTTATTAGTTTTAATATGTTGAAACATCCAAAGAACTGCAGTTTTCTTTTATTCATTGAACTTACCGATCAGATTTCTTTAGGTTTAGTGCAATAGTTTTAATGCTATTATTCTTTCCTAAATCTTCATATTCAATAGCCTCCTGTAGCTTCACCTGTGATATAATGAGAGGCAAATAAAAACTAATTACTTATGATATAGTTGCACACACGTAGACAGTGCTTTTTTCCTTGTCCATAGTTTCCTGGTAAGAGAGTGGCAAAAAACCAAGATAAATGGAAAAAAAGCCCATGTGGCTCAGATCCTCTGCTCTGGCAGTGTATCACCAGTGTAGGTTGGGAGAAGAGGTGCATAGGTGGGTTTGGCTGCCTAGCACAGTTTTCAGTGACACTGGCTGTGAAGGCCACAAGATCCCTATACTATTTGCCATGGCATAGGGGGAGCTGCGGTATTTTCTCTATGCCACAAGAGGATTACCCCCACATACATGGGTCTTTCTTCCATGGCAGGCTGTTGGCCCTGTGATTAAGATTCCCACAGTAGCGCAGCACAAAGTGGCCAAACGCTGTGCTATGATCTCAGCCAATATATTCAGCCAAATCCTAAAGACATTTACACAAACAGACAGGCCTAATTTTACAAGTGACTAGCATTCTTGGGTATCGAACCTGACATTTTAAAGGATGCAGATCTTCAGAGGGCAAGTACTCAGCACTTTCTGAAAGTCAGGTCCCTTTAAGGGTCTGAAACTGAGCACCCAAAACTAAAGACACTCAACAACACTGGTCAGTTCAGAAAATGTAAGACAATTATAATTGGAGTCAATGCTTGTGAGAGGACATCAGAATTGGGCTGAGTGTTTAAATGCATTGGAAGTTCTGTGGTAACAAATCCTATCGTAAAATTATTTCAAATATTTTTAAATTAAAAAGCACAGAAGCCAAGAAAAACTAAAATGTTTAAGAATTCCAAAATCATTGTCTTGTTATACAAATAATTTTTTAAATGGCATTTGAGAAATTTTAGTAAAAGCAGAAACTTGTCAAAGATTGTCTGACAGTTTTGAAGGCAGTGACAGTAAAACTCACTTGCTCTACGAATATATGAACAGGGAATACATGACTGAAGCCATATTTAGGTAAATTCTCTACTGAAATCCCACGGGCCGAGCTCCCCGCCACCCTCCCTTTTTAAAAAAACATGTTCACACACATGTTTTAGTACTAGTGTCCTTTACTACTTTTTCTGCAGATCCTGACTAGGATTTTTTTTTTAATATTCAGAGCCACCTCATTAAAAAGAAAAGCGCACACATACATAAACAACCCTTTTGTAGTCTGTTTATGTGTATATGTTACTTAATACAAGAGGAAGGAACAGCGTTAATGTTCTTAGTGCAGGAATTTAAACCTAGAGCCAGTGCAGATATGTAGCTAAATAAGGTGTTCATTTGTGGTAGAAAATATTAAGGAGCATTAACAGTAGTATACTTAAATATGATACAATGAAAACTGCTTTGGAGATCTCTTGCTTTCTTCATCCATTAGGTGCAGAGAGATTTTCCTTTAGTCCTGTTCTGTTATTCATTCCCACTGAAAACTGCCCCATACAGTGAAGTCAGGGCTAGTGACTGCCCCAAAAGCTACAATGCGTATTTTCTAAAAACTATTTGCTACTTGTGTGGATTTCAAGTAATTCTGCGGGAACTGAGGGAAGTGTATGTGCAAAGGTTAAAAGTTAGTGGAGTTTCCCCCCTTAGCTTTTTGGATTGCAGTACACAGTCATTCAAAACAGTCTATTTTCTTAGCAATTTTACATAATTCCAGTAATCTAAGAGAAACACTATAGTTGCCTCATTTTTGTGCACCAATAATCAATTAAATTTGAAACTCATTTTCAGTTGAGCACAATGATTCTGATGCAAGATCAACCCTTTAAGTTGAAGTATCAAATTATCATTCCGTTTACTAATACGTAATAAGTATGCATTCCCTCCCCAATGTATTCAATATATTAATTCCATGCCGTGGTTGCAACTACTACTATCTTAATTCTTTGCCTGGATATTCTCCTAAAGGTGCTCAGGCACTTACAGCAGTAATACATAAATACAACCACACACAGTGAACAGAACATGCATTTTAAGATCCATTAGAAAGGTATGGGGAAAAATGTCAATGTTCACTCAGTGAAAGGAAAAAAAAAACATCAGGAAGATTGTATTATCAATTAAAGTTATTTGCATTTAAATAACTAAAGAGCTCTTTGTCAACAGCATGTTCATCTTAAGGCTGTTGTATTTAATTAATACTTTACAATCATATCACTCTTCATATATTTAAGTAGATGATGCTTAATGCAGCTGTTTGCAGTACTATACTTCAGCTGGAATTGCAGTGGCAAACTCACATTGTTCATACCTTTTTTATTGGTGGCTGAAAGAAATCTGAATCCCTGGAGTTTCCATCCATACTGCTGGTCTCACTGTAGTGATCATTTTGTGCTTCTCTTAAAATAAAACACAGTATTAAAAGGAAGTGAACAATAAGTCATCTAGTGGGAGACTGACATTTAGACTGAGGACATGTAGTAAATTAATCTGTTTCAAAATATATTTAATTCCAAATTATTTCTTTCAAAAAGGTCTGCACTTAAATGACTGACTTATGGGTGTCACTCTAAAAAGGGTCAGTATTTTGTTCATGAAGGCCAATGGGATAGGATTCCTCGTCTCTGCACAAAGAAAAAAATAGCATACTCCTGACATAGACAGGGAGGTAACGGGACCATAGTGCAGTGAAGCAGTCCTCCTGCCAACTAAAACTTAAGTCACACACATTGTGTGCTACTGTTAATGCAGTTACATCACATCATTCCTGTGCAAATGTTGGCACACAGGGCAATAACTACTCTCAGGGCCAGCTCCAAGCACCAGCATTCCAAGCTGGTGCTTGGGGCGGCAATCTTCAAGGGTCGGCAGTCCCTGTTTTTTTGCCCCCAGGGATGGCAGGGGCAGTCCGTGTCCCCTCAGGGCAGCAGGCACGTTTCCGCGGTGACGGCAATTCAGCGGCAGCTTCTATGTTTAGCTGAAGCTGCTGCAGACAGCTAAATATAGAAGCTGCCGCTGAATTGCCGTCACCGCGGAAACGCGCCTGCTGCCCTGAGGGGACACGGACTGTCCCCCGCCGTCCGCAGCGGCAATTGTGTGTGCTGCTTGGGGCGGCGAAAACTATAGAGCCGATCCTGACTACTCTGTCGTTTGCTGCTGCTTCCATCTGCTCTATGGCGTTGAGATCTACTGTTCTGTCTTTCCTGCTAAGGGTTTCTCTTGGATACCCTTGTTTCCTCATACCAGCTGGTTTCTACTTAACATCTTCATGTGGGAGTCCATGTTAGTTTCCGGAGCACAGCTATTCCTTCTGATTCTGCTGGGGACAAGTGGCTGATTTCTCATATATCTGTGCTTGTAAACAAGTATTTCCAACCAAATGCCCAGGACCTGTCATAGGCACTTATTTTCAGAAGGGGTCTAGTTTTCTGTCTAACATTTTGATGGATTTCCAGTTCGAGGCCATATGTTAGCACTGAGATTACGTTTGAAAATTCCCAGTTTTGTTCTGAGTATCTTAGATTTCCATATATTAAGTTTAATAAATGCTCTGAATGCCTTTCCTATCCTTGATGTCACATCCTTCTTGATGTCTCTGTTGGCCATTATGGTGCTGCCTAGGTAGAATTATTCTACTTTCTTGATGTTTTTGCCTTCAAAATGTGATGTTACCATTTGATGTCTGGGTTTCCAGTATGTTTGTTTTAGCAGATGTCTGTTTTGAGTTCTGCTTGGCATGCTATATTTGCTAGGTTGTATTCGTTTGTAATTTTTCAGAGGTGTTGTTCAGTACAGCAAAATCAGCACCAGCAAAATCTAGGCTTTCTAGGCATTTACCATCTATCCATGCTATTTTGTATTGCTAATATACTACTTTGTTCTCCAGTCTATGACATGCCAAACAGTAGCAGTGATAAAATGTGGCCCTCATTTTGTGCCACTCTCCACGTTAAACCGCTCTTGTCTGGTGGTTCCCCTTAGAACACTTCTTATCTCTGTACATGGCCTTGATGATATTGACAACTTTAGCTGGGATACAGTAGGACTGAAGAATATTCACAATGTATGTCTGTGCAGGCTGTCAAATGCCTTTTGAAAATCAATGAAATAGGTAAGGAGGACAGCTTGCCACTCTATACGTTCTTCTGTGAGGCTACTTAGTGCGAATAGCTGCTCTATATAAGCTCTCTTGGGCCTCAATCCTGGTCTTCTCTAAGCTTTGCATCCACTACCTCCATCATCATCTGTAGTATCACACTGAAGAAGTCTTGCCCAACACTGCACTGCCATCTCCACACAAACTCGTCTGGCATGTGGAGTGCTGGGCATTCTACATTCCCGGTACGAGAGCTGCTATTCTCCCTCTAACTGGCACTCTGATCGTGACTGCTGCTGTGTGCATACAAGAGGAAGTACTCCCACATAGAAGGACGGGAAAGTAAAGGTGCTTTAACATCCAGTTTGTGCATTTTGTAGAATGGAATGTTTCCTCCCAGAAAGGCTTATTAAGATACAGTATTCCATTTAAATGAAAACACGAATACATCATATGAGCAAATATAGAAGCACTAAGGGGAAAAATGTTCCCCCATAAAGAACAGATTGGATAAGTTGACTATAGTTGGGTGAGTTTTGCAGGACTCAGGTAGAGAAGGAATCCCTCCTGGGCTGCGCAGCAGCCACTACTGCAACAGACTTGTAACTGAGCCACCTTGCATCTCTAAGGTTTGGCTCGTGAATCTGCACTAGTAGATCCAGTTGCCCTGGCTCTTCTGTCCCCTCCTCCTGAACACTGCAATATAGGAAGCCCCTACAGAGCTATGCTCAATGTGCAGGTGGTATGAACTCCATGTGAGGTCCTTGCATTCAACCAATTTATCCCTCTGCATGGCAAAACTGGACCAATTTCACTACACTCATAGCCTTCTAGGCCTTAATTTGGGCTATAGTTTGAATGAGGTTGTCAAATATTCTCTAAGGTGAAACTTTAGAAAGTCAAGGTACTTTTTTTTTTTTTTTTTTTTTAAATAAAACATGAAAAAAAAATTCCATGTTTGAGATTCAGTACAGAAGAGGAATATAGAAAGGTATTTCCAGCCTGCAATATTTTACACCACCTTGTGCAAAAATAACACGTCTTTAATTTTGGTGGTTGGCATGGCCTTATACATTGAAAGGAATTTTAAAAGTAAAAATGGAATCCACGCTATCAGATTTGTGTTTAGATCATAATATTCAACAGGCTTCAAGATAACATTGGTTAAATTTTCCAGTTTGAGTTATTCATCAGTTCTAAGAGTTTTTTCCTGTGCTGAAACTTACTGTTTTCTGAGCCCAGCTGCAAGGACCATGGCACTGTGATGATTAAAGCGTTTTATAATGGCAGCATTGCTACTCTCCTTTAAGGACTTTGAGGAGTTTGATGTGGATGGCACAGAGGAAACACCATAACCCTGCAAGTAAAGTAATTAACAGTTTGTTAGGTTATTCCAAACTAAATGCAGCAGGGGTCACTTGCAGGTTTAAACTAATGTAAATGGTGAATTCTCTGTAACTTGAAGTCTTTAAGCCACGATTTGAGGTCCTCAGTAACTCAACAAAAGGTTAGGGGTCTATTACAGGAGGGGGTAGGTGAAATTCTGTGGTCTACAATGTGCAGGAGGTCACACTAGATGTTCATGTTGGTCCCTTCTGTCCTTCAAGTCTGCAGGTCTAAAAAAGTGAGACTATTCCCTATTTTCCATTAGATCAGACATGTAGCAGTGATTCTGCATTTCCCATTTTCTGGGCTTTACTGAATGAACAGCATTGCAGTGTGGTCTAGAGGACTATACATAGTACTGGGAGTCCTCAGGGTCCTAATCCTGGCTCTACTGCTTACGTGCAGTGTGACCTCTTCACCTCTGCCTCAGTTTCCCCATTTGTACACTGGGGATAGTTCTTCCCAACCTCAGAGGGACGTTGAGAGGATTAATGTTTGTTTTGCACTTTGAACATGTAAACCTATGTATAAATGTGAATTCTTTATTTTCAAACTGTTACCTGCAATTACCAAATTCTTACAGAAGTTTGTAGAAATCCAGCAGGCCAAGGACTATTACATTTTCAGTAGTAAACAAATAACTAGGAATGTCATTCACCAAATCTGTCATCTTGTTTTAAATTTTATTAAGTTCTTGGGGATACAGCTTATATCCCTGTAAAACAATATCAAGTTGTACTAATTTGAACTCTTGATTCTAGCTACTAATTCTTCAGTTCTACCCATTAAGTCAATGGTATCTTTGGAGCTATCAAACATGTCTTATGCTGTATGTGGTGCAAACTATTTGGTATTTAATATTTTAAATTGCTATGAAGAAATGTCTATAGTTTTAATTTTATTTTAAGTAAATACGTTTGACCAAAAATGTGGTAACTTTTATATTTATCTTCACTTTGAACTAGGGCTTGGGAGCTGTGCTCCAGCTCCGCTTCAGCTCCAGGTAAAAACCTGCAGCTCCACTGTTCCAGAGCTGCTCTGCACTCCAGGTTCCGCTTCAAAGCCCTGCTTTGAACTCAATCTTCTGTAGTGTAGGATTCCTGTTTACCAATGCCAGGTAGCCACTAAATGGTAAGGATTAAATAAGGGGATGTCTATTTTAAAATGAAAAAGCTGTACCAAAATGCTTCTAGAAGCAAAGTCAGATCTTATACCAGTATGCTTAGGAAGCCAGCTGACGTAATGCAGCGCCATAGAATAAAGAAAAGCTGCACAGCACACAGACTGAGAATACAAGTGCTGATTCTCCATCCACCTACCCCAATGTATAGCAGAAGTAACTCTGTGCAGTTACACTGGTGTAGAGCTGATGTGATTAGAATCAGACCCAGAACATCACCACAAAGAAGAGAAATTCAGTGACAAATTAGCATTAGGCACCAGAAGTTATTCAGTGGAAAGTTGTATTTTAGTATTGTTTGTGGTCCTTTTTTTAAGCTGATAAGGTGATCCAGTTTTAAAATGTAGGAACTTTTACTTTTTTTGTTTTAAAGTCTCTGTACTTGCCTCATCTAACGATTTATCCTCCAAGGCAGTTAAATCTAGCAGTGGATTTTTCACCCCTTGAGATACCATTGTTTTTAATCCTATGAGAAGAAAAAAAATATAAATGTTATCATGTAAAGTAGTATCTAAACGAGAGTATCTGTCAACACTAAGGGTTGATAAAACGTAACCCTCAAAAGTTATCTGGACTTCAGTACCTTGCTATGATTCCATAATTTTCTTAAACATATAGTACTAAATTACTATTAGACACCAATATACATGCAGAAAATTTATTTCTAAAACAGCACTAGTGGTTGCTAAGCTTGAATTTGTAGTTTAAACTTTAAACAACCAACATGTAAGATATCTGATGCATTTTGGATTATATGGGTTTGCAGGAACCAGTGAACTTAACACTACAGGTATCAAAAAACCAAGGCTGTATCTATTTTAGAACACAGGTATTTCTACAAAGTACAATAATTTTTTTTAAATCCTTTGAATATGTTGCATGGTTGGGAAAAAGGGTAGTGTCAGAAGGTTTTGCATGTGTCCAAGTGCTATTATGTGCACTAACTTTCAGCCCTTTACGGCATCTATCATTAAAATCAGTCTTTCAAAAATACAGACTAAAAATTATTGCAGGAATTATTCTAACTCGTTCCAGATACTTCCCCCGCCACAGTTCGAAACATTTTCTAGTAATTCATCAATGGTTAACCTTTCTATGGATCACTTTACCCATCTGATGATGATGTATGGCTTTTGTTTGCTTTGGGATTGTCATATGAAGGACACTATCAGAATGAAAAGCATTCAATATTTATTAGTATATTAAAGGATCTAGTCTTCTCTCCGTGTGTGTGTGTCATTCATGGATTATACACATGTATCAAGAGAAGATGACATTTTCAGAATATAACTTTGAAGTCTTTCACCTCTAGATCCTTGTTTCAAATATGGCCCAGAACTGTGATGGTCAATAAAAAGAAGAACATATTCAAGTGGCCTGTGAAAGAAACCAATCTTTATCCACTTTCTAGAGAACTGATTTATCACAAAACCCACATCTGTTGCGAGTCTCAGAGACACCACAGAATAAATAGTCCTGTGAACAAAAACTATGCCCACCCAGTCAGAGGTACGGTTAAGGCCCCTTGACTGTACATTATGAGGAAGCTTTCACTGACATTATCTATGCTGCATGAGTTGTGCATAAAAGGAGTTTCCAGTGCTGGCATCTTAAGCAGTAATTTGTTTCTAAGCATTTTAGTATGGGACCTGAAATGTCTTCCATAATCAGATACTGTAAATATATAAACATTCAGCCTGATCAACACTGTCTAAAGATTACATCATAGGTCTTGGCTCCTGACATCTTGCAGCATTTATCAAACAACAGGACAAATACATTACTTTTAAAAATGAGAATGTAGGTTTTATCTGATTAATGTGGCTTTCAAAAACGTAGCTTTATTTTTTTTTAATTAATTTTGAAGTTTCACTATATTGTGCCTAACACCACAATCACCTGTTGCAGAGAAAGAAAAGCTTACCTTTTTCATCCATTTTGGCACATTCAGCAAAGAGGTCTTTTGAGCCTGTATTCAGCCTATCTCGATGGAAGTAGTGAGACTGAAAAAATCGTGTCCAGAATTCTTTTTCTGTCATATTATGTGGAACATTTTCTGCATATTTCACTTTTACTGCAAAAAAACAAAGTGCTTATAAGCTATTTTTCAATTCAAGATACTGTTTTACCTGTCAGTATGTACTGGAAAATGACCAAAGCTTATCTTGAATAGGCATAAACCCACACAACTTACTAAAAAGATAAGGAGTTTGGATTTTAAAAAGATGCCAATTTATGCAACAAATACAAGTTCTGATATGCCCAACAATGCTTATAATGTATTGGAAACAAATACCAATAACATATAAACTTTGAAAATGGTATAGCTGGGCACCTCTGAAAAATTTTAAATGTCCGAAGTCTAGTAATTTAAGAGGAATCCTTCCGTGTTGTTCCCAAGATGGACTGGTTCTTTTTCATCCAGGACTGATCAAACTAATGTCAGTATCAGGGTCCAATCTAGCATTTGTAAATCAGATAATTTACCAACAATCTCTCAGAAAATTTTAGAGTAGTTAAAATAAATCCTTCAAATGGAAAGTGACACTTGAGAATGAACATTTACTCATAGCTTAAAGGCAAAGCAAACTGAATAATTCAAGAGTCTCTCTTCAGCCTCAAGCCTTAAAATTAGGGCTGTCAAGCGATTAAAAAATAATCATGATTAATTGCATGATTAATCGCACTCTTAAACAATACAATACTGTTTAAATAGTTTTGGATATTTTCTATATTTTCAAATATTGATTTCAATTACAACACAATACAAAGTGTACAGTGCTCACTTTATATTTATTACAAATATTTGCACTGCAAAAAACAAAAGTAATAGTATTTTTCAATTCACCTAATACAAGTACTGTAATGCAATCTCTATCATGGACACTGAACATACAAATGTAGAATTACACCTCTACCCCGCTATAACGCGACCCAATATAACAGGGGTTCGCATATAGCATGATAGCAGCGGGGCTCCGGCAGAGCTTTAAAGGGTCCGGTGCTCCGGCTGCTGTGGGGAGCCCCAGGCCCTTTAAGTCACCACTGGAGCCCTGCCGCTGCTACCCGGGGCTGCTGCAGCGGGACTCTACCGGTGATTTAAAGGGCCTGGGGCTCCCCAAATCACTGCTGCAGCCCTGCCACCACTACCCCGATATAACGGCGTTTCATATATAACACGGTAGGGATTTTTGGCTCCCCAAGACCACATTATATTGAGGTAGAGGTGTATGTACAAAAAAACCCCTGCATTCAAAAATAAAACGAAGTCCACTCAGTTCTACCTCTTGTTCAGCCAATTGCTCAGACAAACAAGTTTGTTTACATTTGCAGGAGATAATGCTGCTCACTTCTTGTTTACAATATCACCTGAAAGTGAGAACAAGTGTTCGCATGGTACTGTTGTAGCCGGCATTGCAAGATATTTATGTGCCAGATGCACTGAAGATTCATATGTCTCTTCATGCTTCAACCACCATTCCAGAGGACATGCATCCATGCTGATAACGGGTTCTGCTCGATAACCATCCAAAGCAGTATGGACCAATGCATGTTCATTATCATCATCTGAGTCAGATGCTACCAGCAGAAGGTTGATTTTCTTTCTTGGTGGTTTAGGTTCTGTAATTTTTGCATTGAAGTGTTGCTCTTTTAAGACTTCTGAAAGCATGCTCTACACCTCATCCGTCTCGGATTTTGGATGGCACTTCAGATTCTTAAACCTTGCGTTGAGTGCTGTGGTTATCTTTAGAAACCTCACATTGGTACCGTCTTTGAGTTTTGTCATATCTGCAGTGAAAGTGTTCTTCAAACAAACAGCTTGTGCTGGGTCATCATCAGAGATTGCAATAACAGGAAATATATGGCAGAATGCATGTAAAACAGAGTAGGAGACATACAATTCTCCCCCAAGGAATTCAGTCACAAATTTATTTAATGCATTATTTTTTAATGAGCATCATCAGCATGGAAGCATGTCCTCTGGAATGGTGGCCAAAGCATGAAGGCACATATGAACGTTTAGCATATCTGGCACATAAATACCTTGCAATGTTGGCTACAAAAGTGCCATGTGAATGCCTGTTCTCACTTTCTGGTGACATTGTAAATAAGAAGCAGGCAGCATTATCTCCTGTAAATGTAAACAAACTTGTTTGTTTTAGCAATTTGCTGAACAAGAAATAGGACTGAGTGGACTTGTAGGCTCTACAGTTTTACATTTTGTTTTTGAGTGCAGGTATGTAACAAAAAAAATCTACACCTTGTAAGTTCTGCTTTCACAATAAAGAGATTGTACTACAGTACTTGTATGAAGTGAATTGAAAAATACTATCTTTTGTTTGCCATTTTTACAGCGCCAATATTTGTAATAAAAACAAAGTAAGCACTGTCTATTTTGTATTGGATGTTGTACTTAAAATCAATATATTTGAAAATGTAGAAAAACATCCAAAAATATTTAATAAATTTCAATTGGTTTTCTATTATTTAACAGTGTGATTAAAACTGCAATTAACTGTAATTATTTTTAATCGCGATTAATTTGAGTTAATTGCATGAGTTAACGTCGATTAATCAACAGCCATACTTAAAATATTTCCAGAACCTACCCAAAAAAACACTGAAGTAAGGAAGTAAGACCATACAAGCAGTGCAGAAGAGAGTATGAGGGAATGTGCAGAAGCACTGCACGTTTTACCAACAGAAACAAGTGTAGGACTAACCCTCTAGTCTTCCAATGATAATACCTAATAAAATCAATTTAGAGTGCTTTGTATCACATACGTATTGATTTTTCTGCCTACCTGCAGGATACGTCCTGAATATGGATTCAATAATATCTGAAGTTAAGTTATACCTCAGACCATTGCAGCCATCAGTTTGAGGCCGAACATCAGCCTGCGGAAACAACATAATAATATTGTCATAAACTGGGTAAAACCGTATATGTTGAGTTAAAACCTTGTTAAAACAAAAATATGTGAACCCACATGTACGATAGCTGTAAGAGAGAATTAATCTATATAAACAAAAACAGAAGTAGCAGAGTGGATTGTTTGTTTTTTAAGCCACAGTACAAAATGAAGAGCAGCTTTGATTGTCCCTTAAGGACACTAATTTATTTGCTCACAGCAAATGTCTTTCACTGCAAAATTGTCTTTTCAGGTGGAAGAATGATTTATCAATAAATATTAAAAGGACTGAATACACACATTTCTTGGCTAATCTCTTCTCAAGGGGAGGGTGAATGATAGCATACGAATACCTGAAGGTAAAGAAAAAGGGCAGAGGAAGTATCATACAAGGAGTAAGAGAATGAAATTGAAGGGGAAAATCTTTCAGACGGAGGTATAGCAGAATATGGAAGTGTAACAGGAAATAGAGGAAACCTCTTTTCTTATGACTTTTATAAATAGACCAGACAGAACACTTGAAGGTATATGCAGAGAAAAATCCTGCACTGACAAGGAGACTGGCTTAGCTTCTGAGACTATGGAAAGATAATGAATACTCCTGTTTAGAAGTGGGGAATTTCAATTTTAATTCATCCACATTTTACAGAGAAAGTCTAGCTAAGAAATAAATGTTTTTGTTTTAAAATCCATCCATTCTGTAGGTCAAACATACCAGAAAAGCTGCAGAGATGCCCACATCCTGCTTACTAGGTGCCACAGAATTATCCACAGAGTTCAAGCTTAAACGGTTGGCCCAGAATTCTTCGGCACTAATTACTTGGCTCACAACGAGGTCTTTATAAAGCTGAAACAAAACAGGATCTTCTTGCAGCATTCTAGTAAAAGAATGTATTGAATAAAATTGAAACATTCCACACTAATTCAGCAGGATTTCTGTGTCAATAAGTTATATGGGTTCCTGAAGGGAACAGATCATAGCGAGGTAAGAAACGCACAGCATTCTCAAATAAGTTATAATTAGTTGTACAAGTGAGATATTGAGGCCAGTACTGCTATTCATATTGGCCAAAGGGGAAGAGACTAAGGGTTTGTCTGCATGGGGACACTCAGGGAAGTGAAGAAAAATCAACTGAAGTTGTGAAGTTCACAAGCATTAGTTTAAAAGGCATTAAACCCCTGTATGGTCACTCATTCAGAAGTAAAATGGCCGTAGTTTGCTGTAGCTTAATCCTCACTTAAGAAGAGTCCACTCAGGTTTAATGTGCTTTAATTCATGCACTTTAATTTCATACCTTTAGTTGATTCATCTTAACTTTTCTGAATGTCCTTGTGTAGACAAGCCCTAAACAGAAGCAAAGCTGCTGGACGGGGGATAGTTTTAATGGGGAAAAATGGTGATCCCTAGAAAGAAGTTAATACAAGATGGTGGCCACAAAAAGAAGAAAAGTTACTTGTCTTATAGTAACTGGAGTTTGAAAGCTATTGTCAATCTATAGTCACTCCTGGTGCCCACGTGGTTGAGATCGGAGTCTTAGTCTTTTGGCCAGCACTGTCCAGTGGGGCTGCACATGCACCCTGAGTGTCCTGATGCTCCTGTTCCAAGGATATAAAGGGCAGAGCATGCCCAACTGCCACTATTTCCTTCATCATCACAGAATCCAGATGTTCTAGGACTCCATAATAGCAGGGAAGAAGGATGGGTCACGGAATATACATGGAAAACACATTTCCAAGAACTTTTTCTTTTCCTTAAGTGGTTGTAGATATATATTCCATTCTTGGTGACTCACAAGCAATGACCTGATGCAAGTAGGTAGGTGCCTGGTGTTTATGTAAAGATTGCAGCATAGCATCAGACCTCAATGCTTCTACCAGGGAGCAAGTTTGCTAAAGTATGGATTGAACCACAAATAACTTCTTTTCAGGTGTCTGAAATTGGCATGCTTTGCCAGGAAGCTGTTGGGTATCTAAACTAGCTAATTTGTAACAAATCTTAATATTGACTGAAACACACATGGATAGTCTCTGGGCTGATGCTGCTCAACCTTTCATTCTCTCAGCAAATGCTGTAAATTGATTCAGAGAGGTCCTGAAGGATTTAGTCTTCTGCAAATAAATGGATAGATTTCTGTAAATAATTTAAGGTGTGCAGCCTAACCTCCCCCTGATTATTATGCGACTTAGGGAAAAATATTGGTAAGTGAATCATTTGGGCAAGAACAAGGGATGGAGTGTAAGGAATACCTTATCTCTAAGAAATATGTATAGGGAGGTCCTGTCTTAAGAGCCTGCATTGCCCCAACTCTAATTAGCTGATGTAACTGCTAGTAAAAAGGATGTTTTCAAAGCTAAGTCAAGCAAGGGGCTAAGGGTTCAAATGGGAGGAGGGGAAGAGCATTAAGTATGCCACAACTCCATTAAGGTCCTATGGATCGAGAGGTTTCCTTACTGATGGAAAAACATATAAAAGGCCTTTAAGGAATTTCACCACAAGGAGGTGGGAAAAAACTGTAGTTTTCAATGGGGGTTGGGGAAGGTGTAATAAGCAAAAGAGGCTATGAGGTGCACTCTAACAGAGCTAATCAACAGTCACAAACTCTTTAGACCAAGCAAGCAATTCAAACCAGGAGGGAGCTTGTAGTCAATAGGCTGTAATTCACATTGTTCACAGCAAATCCTGGATCTTTTCCATTTAGCAGCGTAAATTAGTGTGGCACAAGAAGGAAAGATATTGATCCAGTAGACTGATCAGAGCGACTCTCAACCAACCCATTGAAATAATAGTTTAGATATGGATGGAGAATGGGATGACGTCATAGCCAAGGCAGAAGAGCTCCTTCTTTGAAAATGCTGCCTTGTTCTTTGAAGCTTTTGAGGCTCTCTGGTGAAATAAGGTACCAGATGATGATCTCTGTTTGGCATAAGTATGAGGTCTTCCCTATTTTGTCCAGGGGGGGTCTGCCCTGCCTGAATTAAACGACTCAATGCAACCAGCCTCCAACAAAAAAAAATGTAAGATGCACCTCTCAAATCTTTAAAGTCCTTTGGGCATAATTAACTTTACTTGAGGGGGTTGGCTGGACTAATGGGATCAGGTGATAGTAAGCTGAACATCTGGGCCTCATAAAAAGGCTTGAGAGAGAACAGTTGGAGAGGAAGCTGTGCCAGAGGCCACAGACAGCAAGAAACTCTTGGAGGGATAAGGACCCACAGGGAGCAAGTTAAGCTCCTATGGGAGGCCTTGAGCTATGAGTCTGCAAGAAGCAGGGAGGTCCTTGGAATGAGACACACTGTGGAGGAACCCTACTATGAAAATGGGTCCAGGAAAAGCAGCCTAAAAATCAGTGCTGTATTACAGCCACAGGCAAGGATTTCAAGTAGGGCTGTCAATTAATTACAGTTAATGACTGTGACTAACTGAAAACAAAAATTAACATGTTAATATTTTTAACAGTATTAATTGCATACCTCTGGGAGGGGAAGGAGGCATCGGCTGTAGAGGGACCCTACAGTGCCCGGCCAGGTGCAGTAACCCAATCTGTCTCCGGAGGACAGGAAGAGGCGAGAAGAGGAAGTGGCTCCCATCCCAGCTCCGGTGGAGAGGAAGGGATCCTGACCCCGCTGTGCCCCACTGCCCCCAGCCAGACCCTCGCTCTGGGGACCAACCTCCCTCTACACTCTATTGTCTTTGGCTGGCTCCTTGCTCTGGGGACTACCCTCCTGTGTTCCATTGCCCCCGACTGGCCCCTCACTCTGGGGGTACCCCATAGAGAACCAAGGCCTGGTGAGCTCAGTCTCCCTGCACCAGTCTCTACAGCACTTGTATGAGGTGAATTGCAATACTATTTCTTTTGTTTATCTTTCCTGCAGTGCAAATATTTGTAATAAAAAATAAAGTGAGCACTGTACACTTTGTGTTGTAATTTAAATCAATATTTGAAAATGGACAAAACATCCTAGCATATTAAATAGAATACCATTTATTTAAACAGTGCGATTAAAAGTGATTAATTTCAATTAATTTGTTTAATTGCTTGACAGCTCTAATTTAAAGGTGGCCCAGATGGGGCTGAGAACAGAATCTAGAAAGTGGGCTGAAGAGTAACCCAAAAGGGACAGAAGAATTGTTAGTCTGACCTTCTGGTTGGACCTTTACGATCCAAGGGAGAGACTGAACTTTAAGTGTGATCAGGCCATAGCGCCAGGTTGCTCGAAGACAACGACGACCACTGCAGAACAGAGCAGCCAACAAAAGGAAGTGCAGGACTGGAAGAAACCCTGCAATGATGGGTATTGACATTGGGAGGAGCTCTGACAGGAACTTTCACCCAACAACAGACTCGCACAGTGACTGTTTGTCAGAGATATGAGCCTTTCCAACACAAAAAGGAATCTGGGATGCCCACTGTTAGCTGGAATTGCTGCCTGGCAAAAGGGACAATACCTGAAGCCATGTAATTTAATCCTCAGTACTGACAAGAGCATCCTGATCAGAGGTTCGGGGGGAGGGAAGGAATCAAAATAAGGAAGGTAAAAATTTCTAAACTAATCAAGTAACTATCCTAGGACTAATTATATCTAGAGAGAGACTATGAAAAAGGTAGCATTGAGACCTGGACACTGAGGAGCTCCATTTTGCAGTTATGGATGGTGAGAAGGAATTAAGCGGCAGGGAGACCCACTCTGCTCTTCATGTCCTTGGTACAAGGACACTCAATGTGCAAGTGCAGCCCCAAAAAACAATGCTGGCCAAAAAAGACTCCAGTCCAAGCACACACTCAGTAAGCAGATAGATAGATATAGACAAGAACTCAAATAGCCTATGTTTCGTTTTTTTGTAGGCAGTGTATTTATTGCACTTCACATGTTATGTCAAGACAGTTAAAGAAGAATTTCTTACTCATTCTCACATTACCTATCAGAAATTCCAATCTAGAAATACTACAGAAGTAGACAGAAATCAGAGTTTGAGGTTATTTAGAAATGAGTAGTTTTAAAAAAAAAAAGCCTAATTACTAATGAAATGGCAAATTCTAGCCTATAAACCCTCCATCGTGTCCTTTCTAAATGAATACCATGAGGAAAAATTCAAATAGTTTTCTTTAAACACAAAACTGGAGAGTGTTTTCCAATACTTTAAAATTAAACAACTGTTCTTACTCTTTAAAAATACCGTAATATTTAATGAACTGTGCACTCAAGCCTTATTTGCCGCCCTGCTGAACACAAGTCTATTTAGAAAAATGGTATAGCCATGTTCAATTTAGGAAGGAAACTATTGGATAGAAAAAGTATTTGTAGTCCAGGGTTGGGGAGGAAATGAATAGATTCCAATGCATCATTTGTCTTGCTCTGCTTGTCTGCTGCAA
This sequence comes from Gopherus flavomarginatus, assembly GCF_025201925.1. Lineage (NCBI taxonomy): Eukaryota > Metazoa > Chordata > Testudines > Testudinidae > Gopherus > Gopherus flavomarginatus. The sequence continues at coordinate 53,604,506 of NC_066621.1, forward strand.
GGAAGTAATTTCTAGTCTCTTTCTCTGAAATCCATTGATCCTTATGAGGTAACAGATTAGTCACAAAGCTTTTAACAAAATAAATGGCTTGCTTACGTAAGTCCTGTAACATGAAAACATGCTCAGAGGAATTTCACCAGAATCTAAAGCCACCAGATATTTACTGAAGTAGAACAAAACAAGCACTCTTGTGCTACAGCAATACAGCTCAAGAACTGTTCACAAGTCACAAGAAACATTTATGTTGTAATTAGAGAGGGGAAATTGACAGATTCCTTTTTGAAGATCTTCTTCTCCCCTGCCACTTTACCTGTTCTTTTCCTCAAGTTCTTTATTTGCTTTCCTCTTGAATTTGGGTAACAGTTGCTGAAGAAGGTCCTTCACTGCATCTCGCTCCTTCACTGCTGTGCTTTCATTAGAGAAGTGGAAGTTGGTTGTGTCCCCTGCATGCAGTACCAGCTGTAGCTGAATTTTAGCCTTTCCTTCAGGACTGATTTTCTGGCCTAGAAAATATAAAGAACAGCAATTAGTGATAGAAGTACATTTACATAACAAACTTTCTCCCCAAAGCATTTATATGCTGTTGTCTGCATCATCCAATTAAATCCTGATATCCCACACTGGTGGCATTATAGCACATTTCTTCTAGCCCTGGAAGTGAATCATGAAGCTGCCTTTACAGGTTAGCTTTAAAAGCTGCATCTCACTTTCCCCACTGCAACCAAAGACATTCTGAGAGGCCCAGATCCTGAGCTGCAGCAGAGTACTCCTTGGCCACCTTTATGTTCCACCTTTGCCAGTTTTCTAGCAAAACTCAGAGCAGCCCTCAGGTCCCTCCAAGTTGCAGGGCCTAGCAATAGCCCCAAGGCACTGCTTAGAGCAGATGGAGATCACTAAGGCATAAGGATGCCTGAGCCCTTCCTCTTTTCCCATAGCCACTGAGAAAAAGTAGATATAGGATCAACTATGGGAGATCTACACTGCCCATGGTGCATATCTACCTGCTTCTACATGGAGGCATTGTCCTATTTGCACTGCTTCCCTAAAGCCAGCATAAGCTGCCCTACCACACCTCAAGATCTGATCCCACAAACAATAAAGGGAGCATCTTTCAGCTTCCTATGATTGTCGCTATGCCTACAGATGTAAAGACTGGAATTTGAGAGAATGTTACTCTATTTACTCAATGTCTGCAAGAACTGATACCTCCCCCTCCAGTCTTCTAAACTACAATATGTAAATGCTATGATAGGCTCAATAGCTGGAGAGGATAATATCCTCACACTACTTCTAGTTATAAAATAGGTGAACAGACTTTCTAAATTGTTATTAATCAGATATCTGTTAGAGAGCACTGAATTTTAGAGTTTTGACTCAGCATTGATTAACAGCCACACAACTTTTAAAAATGTTGTAACAATCATATATGAATTTAGACAGCATATGTTCTAGGGCTACAGACAGAAAAAGATATATGCAATTTGCAAGAGTTTGTGTTTTTAGTATTGAGTATGGACAGAAAGCACTACTCTCATGCAGGCACAGCACAAGCAGGCACTATGGAAACTCAGTTTTCACTTACACTACACTACTATTTCAGTTGTGGATGTTTACTGAACAATATTACTAGTCGAGCCAAACTGTCAAGTAATTTTGGAGGACACAGATGATATGAATGAACTTATTTTCAGCAGTGACCCCACTGTATATCAGATTTTAATCTAGATTTCCACAAATGAAAGGCTAGTATAATAAACCATCACACTACATAACTCTACTAAACATTAATCAATTTATACCTAACAGTGAGCTGGGTTTTTATAGAATAAACTGTCACTGAGCTAGATGCACATCCTAATTAGCCGAAAATAGGTTAGGTCAGGGGTTGGCAACCTTTCAGAAGTGGTGTGCTAAGTCTTCATTTATTCACTCTAATTTAAGGTTTCGCATGCCAGTAATACATTTAAATGTTTTTAGAAGGTTTCTTTCTATAAGTCTATAATATATAACTGAATTATTGTTGTATATAAAGTACAAGGTTTTTAAAATGTTTAAGAAGCTTCATTTAAAATTAAATTAAAACGCAGAGACCCCTGGACCGGTGGCCAGGACCCGGGCATTGTGAGTGCCACTGAAAATCAGCTCGCATGCTGCCTTTGGCACGCGTGCCATAGGTTGCCTACCCCTGGGTTAGGTAGTTCCCTCTTAGACCCCATAAATCCTGTATCCTCCCAAAAAAGATACGGCCTAGGTGATTTTCCATTAGACTACAGTACATATTTCTGCTTCCAAGCTATTGCAGAGATTGCTAGCAACTTGGGAAAATGAAAGAAATATTTAAGAAATTTGGGATCTATATTAAAAACACCTGAAAAACTTTTGAATTGCAGAATCTTTCATGCCTGCAATTTACTTCTGGATCCACTCATGTTTGTCAGAAAGAATCATCTAATGAAATGCCCAAATTGGCCAAATACATGTAAAAAATATTTGAATCTTATTTAAATATTTACTAAAAATTTGCATACAAGAGAAATAGAAAGAGCTTTCACTTACATTTTATATCTGCATACATATGGCTGACTGTGAATCGATCTTTGCCTTCAGGTGCCCATGCTATCCTTTCAGCCATAAGGTAGAGAGCCCCATCCTGTTTCTTTTGACGTACTTTCTTTACTATCAGTAACACTTCCTCAGATGATGTTGCCATGATGGCTATAAGGTGCTATTAAAAGCACATGGTACAGTTAGTTAATTCAATAGCAATTAGTACAGTATTTCCATTGACAGATTTTTTCCAGTATTCCAACTTGTTTCAATGCATCAAAACTTGCATTTGCACTTAAATACTTATTCTGTAAACTAACAGCAGCATACAGTCATTGTCCAAGCCTTATCAGACACACACTCTGAACTCCACTTTATACATGCAGTCAAACTTTTTCAGATTAAATAAAATAATCATACACAAATATAACAATCCACAGCCATATTATACTTAGATGTCTGTTCCAATCCGCCTTGCGCTCCAGCTACACCTACATATCATTTCATTCCTATATTTTCTATTTCTCTTTTGTGTTTCTTTACCCGTTTGTCAAGCTGTGAAGAGCGCTTATACCTCAGAGAGCATCTCTGGTGGCATTTCATAGTGCTTTCCTTTTGTGATAGGAACTTTATATGTTAAAACTACTTGGAAGGGGAGAGGGACGAAAGTATTGTAGACTTACAGGTTCTTGCAACCGTACCTCCCAAATAAAAAGATGAACTAGTTACTTTCCCCTTCCTTCAGCACGATCCACTGATTACCATGCAAGATTTGAATGAGACTTCAGACACAATCATAATTTTAACTGGCCTATTTATTTTGTTCCAAAAATACTCAGGATCTAATCTTGCATCCACAGAAAGAATGAGAGTGTTGTCACTGACATCAGTAAGCCCTTCTGTAATTGGGAAGAAGGATAATGGGAGTGCCAATGTCTTTTTTCCTTTATAGTTTTCCTAATCTTAAATTTCTCAAGAGAACAGATAAATAGCAACATACAAACTTTACTATATTCCATCACTACAAATTTCATTCCTATCAGAATGACATGAAGTTTCCTTCTGTACTATATCCTTTAAAACATTTTATTCCCATCCTACTCCTGCAGTTTATTTGCAATGTACTTTACTGCCCCCTCCTCACTTTGCTACCAGTGTATTAAGTAGTTTTAGAAATCCTTTAATGCTTAGAATATGCACATTTACATGTTTTTTTAAATGCCAAGATCTACGATACTTTAAAAGAACATCTGTACCATATTTTACCACGTATTAAGAATAGGGATCAGAAATCAATATACATATCCATTTATACTTACTTATGGATATGTTTTTTACCTGGATTTTAAATACTGTACAACTTTGAAAATAAAAATCTGATTGTTTTAAACGTGAACATCTATATGGATAATCAGTAATGACAGCACCTCTGCTCAGTGAAAATCTTACAAGCTGAGCAATCAGACAAGTGTTAAGTACCATATTTATGAGAGAAGATGTTTAGTAGTAAGATGTATTTGCACTTAGGTTTTGATCCAGAACCAAATCAACAGGTTTGATATTGACTTTAATGTTGCCGTATTGGGCGCGTATATGATTTCTGCCTGTTTGTGACAAAACTGTGGTAATCACTAGAATACTTGGTAAAATATCAGCTGTTACTGGTTTTTCTAACAAAGACTTAATGTTTCTGGCACAGTACTTTGCAGTATGCAGCTTCTGAATGCATAATATCCCACAAGCGGCTTGTTCCATTGTCTTGGAAACTGAATGCACTACTTTAGTGTTTTTCTGTTCTTTTTTTCTTTTTTGGTCATTGCTGCTACTTTTGCTTTTATGCCTCTGTTATAACTGCACTTTAAAGACATAACTGTCTGCAAACTACTCAAAAGTAGCAAACATTATCCAAGATCGGGGGGGGGGGGGGAAACCCAGAGTCCTCTTTAAACAGTGCATTAAGAATCAAAATATTTCACTAATCAGGGTTTAAAAAAAATACTGTACACCTACTATCTAACAAGACAAAATGGCTCCACCAGTTCGGTTCTGAGGCAATACTAAAATAGAAATCCAATAGCTTCTCCTCTAATTGCTGGTGGGAGGGCTCTCTTTTGTATTTTCTGTAGATAAGTGTTTATTGAATTGAATGAAGAAGACACTTTGTCTTCTCCATCATTTAATGCTTTCTAGCTGATGTGAGGAAGGAAAAGTTCCCCAATACTTCAACCTCCATTTTTGGGGGTGCACTTTCTATTAAATGTCTGCAGCAGTACTGTGAAAAGTGACACGATTCATGACAGTGTCACTACTGTTCCCAGGAGTCTGAACTACAGTTGTCAAGATGATAAGTTTTGTTAATTTTAATCTGCTGCTTCTTAGAAAAACTATAAATTAGCACCAAAGGCATTAGAGTTGTCTAGTTGAAACTCAGGAAGATGGCTCTTTGTCAGTTTACACTTGTTTCAAATTTGAAAGATTACCTTTGCAACCATGAAGGCTAGAAATCCAGTTTTATTTAAAAGCTTAAATTCTGCAGAAATTGATGGCTTAGGGACCCCCACTCAAGTAAATGGATTTTACATGCCATGTACTAAACAATATGAAAATACAACTTGTTAGATGCAGGTTTTTGCTATCGCTGACAGTAATTTATCTACGAAACATGAGGTTATGTTGTTGAACATTTGCGTTCTGCAACAGGGCCTTTGAAATAACGAAATAGGTAAATTTTCCAAAGCGCATATAGCTAAATCAGTGATTCCAACTTGTGGGTAGAACTCCGTGGAGGAGGCACAAAACTTCTCCTGGGACTGAAACTTTCAGCAGTACATGACTGCTGACACCACTCATCCTGAAGCATAAGTGGTGGGTTAAAAAAACAAAAACAAAGGAAGACTGAGCTACAAGCGTTGTTTATTTCCCAGTCCATTTCTGAATATTCCCCTTGAAACTGGGGCAGGAGGCGTAAATGCAGGATGTGAAGAGCCCAGCAAAGATTGGACAGCAGTAGTGGGGAAAAGGATCTTCAACATACCCACTTCCATTTCCCTACTTGGTGGATGAAGTCAGGCAGCAGAGACTAGCTAGCAGCTACTTTTAAGCCACCTGCCTGGCGTCTTTGTTTCTCTTTAATTAGCTCTCCCCTACCATTCCTGTTCTCTGCTCCTTCTAGAGTAGTCAAGTAACATAGTGGCACCAGGGGATCTGACTCATTCCTCTCACCCATGGATCGCTTTGGCAAGGGGGGTTTGGACAGATAAGAGATGCCACTAGTATCCCTGTTAATAGTCCTGATCTGTCTGAGACAAAAATGGGTTTTGAAATGGTTCTAGGCTTCTGTGACAGGTAGACAAGAAAGAGTGCTCATCTGTCATTTTACTGTAAGGAAGGGTAGAGAGCTACAAGTTGTTCTGATTAGACAAGCAAGATAACAAGCTGAAGAACTCCGGAACTTATGTTTTGGGCCTGTATACACAAGAAGTCTGGACCCCAGCATGGTTAGAAGCATCTGAAGTCTAATGTAGTATTTTAGTTGCAGTAAGACTAGAAGAAACAACATATTACTTGCTTAATCGAGAGAGAAAACTAAGATGTGAATGCATGGCAGATGTCACCTCTTCTTAAATCTGTGGAATTTTCTTTTAGATTTTGGAAAAAGGAGAGTGATGCTATTATTTCTTTGCCTTTAAATTACTTCGTATATAGAGGCCTATGGGCTGTAATCTCCAGCTAAGTTTTCCAATATCAAACCTCTGAATCTTGAAGTTTCATTTCAGCTACAGTTTCAATGTCACAAGTGAAAGGAATACTGTAGTTTCCTGCCTTCTTTGGTACTTCTCACTATCTTAGATTTTATGGAAAGATAGCAATGCTGAAGGATGGACAACTACTGATGACATTTCCATCTCTCCCCTTCCTTAACCTTTTGTTTCAGAACTTCATCTTATCCCTCCCTTTCCCAAGTTTCAGTGTCTCATGTATACACCAAGCAGAAAAAGATCACCCAATCTGTTGATGCCATCTATGCTCCTGCACAATAGTGCTTTTATCAGCACTGGCAGCATAGCGTATTGGAGTGGTGAACAGACTCCACTGTGCTAGTAGCAGCACAGCACACTGAGATGTGAGCAGACCCATGTCAGTCAAAACACAGGGTAACAAGGTCTAAAAGGGGATGCTGATTCTTTTTAAAAAAATGGGGTGCGGGGAGAGAGAGAGGAGGCAGAGGTTCAGAAGTCCACCTGTATAAAGCAGCTTGCATGATCAAGGTATATATTGTAGCGAAGCCCATGACTATCTGAGCTGGGTTCCAACCAGACCATCAGGCATCAAATCCTGATCATTACACAATGGCATTTTTTTATCTTTAACAAACACACGAGCAGGACCTTACTTTTACCTCATTTGAAAGGGCACTGTCAGCAGGGCAACATTCCCTCATGTTATGCACTGCTGGATCAGTCCCACCTCAGAGGGAGGAACATGTAACCTACAAGCCCCTGGGTCCCCTCCCATCCAGTCTGCCCTGTCATTCCTTCAACCCGGCTGCACCCCCTCCCCCACGCCGGAGCACACTGTGTGTATTAATAAAGCCGCCTCTTTCCCTGTCCGCATTCCGCTCAGCGACCAAGACAGGACAAGCCGAGCTGCCCTCGCCCGGCGATAGCTGGGGAGCCCGGAGCAGCGGGGGCCGGGGGCGATCGGAACGCGCTGTGCTCTTGGGCTGTCAACGCCGGCTCGCAGGGCTGGGTGCCTCGCTCCCCGCCAGGAGCCCGCACAGGGCCTCCGGCCCAGCACACCCCCTCCCCCATGGGCCCCCGCCCGGGGAGCAGCCGCCGCCCCCCGCTGTCCGTCTCCCCGAAACTCCGCCGAGCCCCTGGACATCGTCCAGATTCCTACCGTGCGGGCAGCTGCTCAGGCCCCAGGCCGCCGCCGGGTACGGACGCGGCGGGATGAGGGGCGGGTGGCGCTGGGCACTAAGTCCAGCCGTTGCCGGTGCCGCTACTAGGGGGGTCTCGCCGCCTCCTGGTCCATGGGGAGGCCAGTGAGCTGGGCAGCAAGGGCACGTGACCGGAAGTAGCTAAAGTCCCGCGACGCACCGAGGGAGACCGGGTCACGTGACGGGGGAGACTGGTGTCGCCATGACAGCTCCCGGTCACATGACAGGTTCTTCCCGCCACCATAACGCTCCAAGATCACGTGATGGCTTCTCCCTCTCTCCCCCCCTTCCGTCGCCATGACAGTGCGCGGGAGGGGGGTGATGACAGGGTACCAACAGCGCGGCCGCCACCGTCCGGCCCTTCCCATCCCGGTCACCCGGCCGCGAAGACCGAGGAGTCCGGCTCCTTCCCTTTCGTTCCGTCTGTTAGGTCCCGTCTGTTCCGCTCCGGGGTACCGCGGCGCTGAGGGGGGGGCGGGGACTTCCCTAGGCAACCGCCCGAGGGGGGAGGGGTGAAAAGAGCGTAGCCGTCACGTGACCTGGGTTAGCTGTGTGCGTGTGACGCACTTTTTTGCGGGCTCGCGCGAGGTAACGTGTGTCAGGTGGCCAGGGGAAGGATCACGTGCCGGGGGGGCGGGGCTGTAGAAGCAGCTGACGAGTTTGGAGTTCGGTGAGTGAGTGTCAGCGCGGGGAGATGGGCAGGGGGCCAGGAGGCGGGTGGGGGGCAGCAGCAGTAGCAGCGCTGAGGACCGAGCAGGGTGCAGTGGGCGGGTCCCAGCCGTTTCCTGCCATTCTGTCCCCAGGTTTGACTGACGCCCAGCTCCCCTGCCTGGGCAGTGTTGGCTCTCGCAGGGACTGCCGTGTTGCCCTGCAGCCTCTGGGTGCCACAGCTGGCGCTCCCACGCCAGCAAACCCCAGCGGGCGAGAGCCACCCTCTGCAGACTGAGAGCCTGAACTTGGAAATAGCTTCTCGGTTTCCCGTCCTGGCGGTTCCGCGTTGTTGTTGCTAGTATGAGTGGCAGCAGGGAGAATCTCCCCAAGCAGCTCCTGGCCCTGTTGCCCAAAGTGCTTGCAATCTGACCTTAAAAGTGAACGTACAAATGGGTGAAACATACGCGCGGGGAAGAAGGTGACCTCAGTTGACCTGAATTGACCTGAGTCTGCAGACAGACAGCGCTAGTGGCACTGTTGCTCCTTGGGAAAGCCATGGGCTGACTCTTGTATTTAGGTTCCTGTGGCAGCAATGAAGGAACATGAATGTCAGTTTCAATTACAGTTTAAGGAAACGGTGGGTGGTAGACATGAGTACTGGAGGTATCCTCGGAGGAGCTACAAAAAAAGTTGGGGAGCTCCCCACCCCTTTCTCAGAAGAGCCTGAAGGAGGGGAGGAATGGCAAAGCCCCTTCCAACAATTGTCAAAAGCTTATGGCAGATGGGAGAAAAATTATCCTTTTCCAGGTGTGGATGGTGTGATTTGTTCAATCTGCTACTGTATGTACTAGAGTGGGATTAGAGTTATTTTGTTTATTAGGCAAAATCTCCCCTAAAATGTGTGAACTGCAACAGATGTCATAGTCTGTAACCACTAGAGATGCTCCCCTCCATATCTTGGAACAGACCCAAGAATTTCAGGAGTCCCAGTGTTTCTTTGCTGTCAGCAAATATCTTTGCAACTCACTGTCAAAGTATGTCTTATCCTTCTAGTGGCTGGTCCTCAGCAAATAACAGTCTGCTGCTACTGCCAGTTAAGTGGTAGAAGTCTGTGCTGTGGATCTAAAAATGCCCGCCCTCCCAGTGACTCTAATGACATGTAGCATGTTTGGATGGTGGTGTGCAGGAAATAATGCATGGAACCCCAAACGGATGGATTAAGTTAAAAATATTGAATAGCTATCCCACTCAATGCATGAATGATGGGTCCTGTTGAAACTGTTATATGTAGTTAGGGTGTATCATAGTGCACATGCACAAGGAGGCTGAGTTAAGATTGAATGGACTACTTTAATTTTGGTATTTGTTAACCTTTGAGTCTTAATATTGTAATGTTCATATTTTAACAACATTTTATATGTAATATCAATTTTAAGTGTGCCAATGCAGCAATTTACACTGGTTTAGCCAGATTGATCTTGAAAATTGATTTTTAGCTGAATCAATGCAGTTTTAGTCTTTGGGCAGGGCCTAGATTGCACAGGAGACTGTAAATCCATCAGATGTTTACTTTTAGGAATAACCAAATTGTAGCTTATCAAACAGACTAACATTTCTTAAATTAATTTCAACGTAAGTTCATAGACAAAACAAACTAGGGACCTACCCTTGCAGTTGGATCCATGTAGGAGGATCCTTATGCTTGTATGGATCCAGTTGCAGGATCAAGTCTGTGGCCTGTTAGACACCCACCCTTTGTATCTTTATGAGCAGTCTTAAGTCTTTGTCTGCATTAAGAAATGTTTCCTTGTATAGCTATTCCAGCAAATCCTCCTTGTGTAGGCAAAGTTTATACCAGCAAAAGTTTTCTTTTTCCGGTATAGCTTATACCAGTTCTCTGAACAAAATAAGCTGTACTCATATACCTGTGTTTGCTGTCAGGCTATATTGGGTTAGGGGTGTTTCCCTCCTCCCCCGTCTCCTAAGTGACATAGCTATGTGAGCATACTTTTAGGTGTAGACTAGGTCTTAAAGAACAAAGGTGGGGCTAGAAAGTAAATTGTAATTGATCAAAAAAGGGATTACATTCTTAAATTTAACTTCTACAGGTACAGCTAGAAGCTGAAGTAAATAATGCACGAATGATTGAGTATTGCCAGGCTTTCTTAACTCAATGACATCTGTGCCAATGATACCAGAATCTTACAGCCATGTATTGGCAGAACTTGAGTGTTTGGATCCATTGCTTTCTGCACTCAGATTGGATTCTAGTCGTTTGAAGGTAAGTTTGGTTCATGCTTGTTGCATTTACTATGTTGTTGTTTCTTTTTTTTCCAGACACAGAAGTGAATATTTTTGTCATGCTTACAGCATGATGAATGACTGCATAGAATTACTTTGGTTTGTATAGCTCTAGATTAGAAGCTATTGTGCAATTTGCAGATTGTGACTTGGTATTTGCTACTTAAAGCTTGGGTGCAGTTTTATTACTGTCAGCTGCATGATCGAGAGCAGTGGCTTCTTGGAAGCACACTTAAGAGCAGTGTAGAACAAACGACGATGGATTTTCTCTTGTCTATCATGAAATACATAGAAAAATCTTGCATGTTATCATTAAAAATGTTGCTTGCCCATTCTTAAAGTCAAAATAATTTGCTATTTAATTCTGTTTTTGAGGCACATTATGAATATAAGGAACTTTGAGACTAGGTCAGTCAGTTGCAGGAAAAATGCAATATTTAACCCGAAAGCCTATAAGAGCTTGGTCACTTAATTTGAATTAAAACATTTTGTATTATGATTTCTGGTTTATTTTTTTGGTCATCCCCTGAAATTTGATGGTTGACTAAACTTTAAGTGGATGCTACCTTACTCCAATGGACAACTTCATAAATCAAAGTATAGAACAGTGTGCTGTGCTTATTGAGTATGATGGCAGATCCATCAAAAGAAAATAACTTTTGCCCTTGTTTAAAATATATAGTTTAACAAGGTTTAAAGCCCAAACAGCTTATGGAAGAACCTGAATTTGTCTTTTTCTGTGTCCTTTATCACTAAAGATATTTGTAGGAAAACAGTCTTCAAGAGTTTGTTTGCTTTTGCTGTCCACTCCCCTTTTAGAATGCACTGGTTGCACTTCTCTGACAGCCCGGCCTTGCTGTTGCATACCGTGGGGGTGGGGGATGAACGGTAGGCATAGACTGGATTCTTTGTCAAAGCTTTTGTTTTTAACAAATAAAGGACAAATATGAGATGCCATTGTCAGTGATACCTACATTTATTTAAGTAGCTACAGTGTCCTGTGTCATAATTCTTTCAGTGCACATGTATAGCTGTGTCTCGGAAATGGCTGGCTCTAGGCAGTTCAGGAGGGGGATTAAATCTGATTCAAAAAGAAGGCTGGAAACAGAGGCTGTTCCTCACTCATAAGGTAAGGTTAGAATTGTGCAAAATCCTCAGGGAAGGGCAATATTTCAATGGCAGAAGTGGGGAAATGGTATCTTCATGTTAAAGTCCCAGAAATGTACAGCCCATTGAACCATCCAAATAAGCTGAATTTTCTGACTACTTAGTGTTTGAATAGAGAGGTGGTTGTTTGCAAAAATAGTGCTTTGCAAAGTGGGGGGGGTTGAAGGAGGAGTAGCCTGAAACACAGTCTATGCAGTTGTTCTCCAGACTCATATCTTACCTTTTAAAAAATAAGTCTCTCTCTCTCTATGTTCAAAAGGAAAATCTTCAAAATGGGAAGTCAGCATAACCAGTTTGGAGTGTCTGTCTAAATTTACAGCAAACCCGAAACAATAACAGGCTGTGAATTGCCTCAGTCATTTCAGCAGGTGCTAACTCAAATGCCAATGATGATTCTCTAAATATTAACACTGTTAGCTATTACTAAGGCTGTGAGTTTGTCACCGAAGTTACAGATTCTGTAACTTCTGCAGTGACTGGTGTGGCTGGCTCCAGGCCATCGCAGGCCAATCACACCAGCCTCTGCTGGGGCAGTCTTGGGCCATCACAGGAGGAATTTGGGTAGCAGGCTCAGGGCTGGGCCTCTGCCTCTGCCCCGGCAGCTCTCATTGGCCGCTGTTCCTAACCAATGGGATCTGCAGAGCTGGCAGCATGCAGAGCTAGGAGCTTAGGGAGGGACATGTCATTGCATTCCAGAAGCTAGGTAGGGAGCCTGCCAGCCTCCTCAGCCCCCTCCCCAGCACCAGTGGAAGTCCCAGGCTCCTCACCATTTGTGGTGTTCCCCCCCCCCCCACTCCCGGACCATGCCCCCAGCACTTGTGGCGTCCCCCCGGACTGCTCCCTTAGCACGTGTATTTGTGGCACTCTCCAGACCACCTCCCCGCCTCAGCATCCATGACACTCCCAATATTTAGTCAGGAGTATAGTACGAGTCATGAACAGGTCACAGGCAGTGAATTTTTGTTTATTGCCCCTGACTTGTCCATGACTTTTAATAAAATATTCATAACTAAAACGTAGCCTTAGCTGTTAAACTGCTCAATGCACGTAAAACAGGAAAGGAAGTATATTATGAAGATCTATTCTAGTGTTCCCCAAAGTTGGTGGCATGTGCAAAGGACTAACTTGGGCTGGAGGAAGTGTTGAAAGTATATAAATTAAAGTTTTAAAGGCTTGTTGGCTTTTAACAACATGTGCTAAGGTTGGAGACAGGGAGTGATGGATTTAATTTTCCTATGGGGAGGAATGGGGCTCTGCTTTCAAAAAGCTGAGACTGTGTTATACTAATAATGAAGTGATTGCATATCAAATGGTCTGTTTCATTTTTCACTGTTGTGGGGGGGATGATGGATGAATAAAGGTTTTATTTATTTACAAGTCTTGGTTTCTAAAGTACAGAATTAATACTGCTGTGATGCAAGTGATGTGCTCAGTAAAGCTCCTTGTCAACCAAATGATTTGGAGGCACCTCTATTAGTGTTCTGTTGTCTTCTTGTAAATGTGTCTCCTTGTCTTTCACTTGTCCAAGTGCTAACACCGTGCTTTCCTTAAACAGACATAATTTGGGAGAATTTTTTTTAGATATAATTATGCCTTTATGCGTATCCTTGTGTATTTTATGCCAGGATTTACCCTTTATTTGGTTACTTTTCAAAGTACACCTTAAAACTCGAGTCGTGTATAATTCTTTAAAAATATAACCACAAATTTCCAGTTAGCTCAAGGGCCACATGGAAGATCCTCTTTGTTACTGGAAGCACAGAGTGAAGTGGATGCCGTCTAATACCGATTGGTATACTTAACTTCCACTTGCAGGGGACTGTCTGTCTTTTTCGCTGTGCTAAAATAGGCTGTCAGTTGGGCTTGGTTGCACTGAGGATTGGTAATTCGTTATGAGCCTTTTGTGTTGAGTTAGTCAGTTTAGAATTCAATCCAGAACAATAGCGATCAGATATCTTTACAGTCTAACAATGGTTAATTGAAACCACAAACTCATTTTGGTTCCTTGTGCATCGCTGTTTGTATTCTCAAAGCAGCCCTCATCACTGGAAGAATTTGAATGGGTTTGAACAGTGAACCATTGTTATTCATGGAGCTGGTTCCTTTAGTCCAGAATTTAAGATGTTGTGTGGTCTGTGTCAGATGAAGTAATTTTCTTTGCCACTACCTATGTTCCTCTTCAATGAATAAACACAGGGCTTCAGTCTCCAGGACTGTCAGTTGGACATCTTTCAGAACCAGGAAGTTCCACTTAAAAAAAAAAAAAAGTGATGAGAAGGCAAAGAATCCAAGAGCCCTTGAAGCTGCTATGTAGACTGACTTTCATCTCTTGTTGTAGCTCTCGGGTAGAGGATAAGAACTGTGTATAACTAAAGGTAGTAATGAAAGCTAAGAACTGTGTATAACTAAACGTAGTAATGAAAGCTAACTTTCCAAGTGACTACGCTTGGAACTGCAGTCACTTCATCACTTGGCTGGTCTTTCTTGCATCAGGAAGGTGCCATTTCCCGGGTTGCCTGTTGTTTACATGATGAAGATTATGTTGCTGTTGCCACCAGGTGAGAAATTTGATTTAATTAAGTTTCCCCTTCCTGCCCCAAGGCTATAACGCAACTTCTCTGGTGGAGTGTATTCCCCAATATCCATGTTGGTCAATTTCCCTGTTAGCTAAGGCCTGAGACTCAGAGACTCATAGACTTTAGGGTCAGAAGGGACCATTATGATCATCTAGTCTGACCTCCTGCACAATGCAGGCTTCAGAATCTCACCCACCCACTCCTGTAAGAAACCCCTAACCTACGTCTGAGTTATTGAAGTCCTCAAATTGTGGTTTGAAGACCTCAAGCTGCAGAGAATCCTCCAGCAAGTGACCTGTGCCCCATGCTGCAGAGGAAGGCAAAAAACCTCCAGAGCCTCTGCCAATCTGCCCTGGAGGAAAATTCCTTCCTGACCCCAAATATGGCCATCACTAAATCCTGAGCATGTGGGCAAGACTCACCAGCCAGCACCCAGAAAAGAATTCTCTGTAGTAACTAACATCCCATCACAGACCATTGGGCATATTTACATGCTAATAATCAAAGATCAATTGCCAAATTAATTGCCAAAATTAGGCTATACCATCCCCTCCATAAACTTATCAAGCTTAGTCTTGAAGCCAGATATGTCTTTTGCCCCCAGTGCTCCCCTTGGAAGGCTGTTCCAGAACCTCACTCCTCTAGTGGGAGTTGTTCCAACTCATACACTAGCTGATCTAATGCAATTACAAGTAAATATGGAAAGCTGCTATTTTGCAGACATTTCAGTGGCATGTGAAACTGTGTTCGCTGACCTGATAAAGCGAAATGGGTTAACTAAAACATTTATATGTTGAAATTCCAGTTAGTTACATTTATTTAACTCTCAACTGCCACCTTTATTGGCAGTTTCAGAACAGAGGCCCAGGTTTGAGTGAGCCACCCTCCAAGTCAGGACTGATGTACATTGGGAGGTTGGTGTGTGGAAGCTTGTATTGTGCTTATCTTTGGATAAATGTAGCACTTCGTTTTTCAGAATTGTCAGCCTCTCACTTTTTATATGCCCAGCATTCAAACACAACTTATTATATTAAAATGTATTCTTTGTTTAGCTTGCCTCTTTCTTGAAAGCAGCACTTCTTTGCTACTGGTATAAATGATTTGTCACTTTCAAAAGATCCGTTCTCTTCAAAATGTTTATCTGCTAACTATTACAGTCAAGGCCTTGTAGTGGTCTGGCAACTCAATCAGGAGCGTCGTGGAAAGCCAGAGCGGATTTATGTTTCCACTGAGCACAAAGGCAAAAAAGTCACATCTCTTTGTTGGGATACAGCCACACTTCGAGTTTTTGTAGGAGATCATGTGGGAAAAGTGTCTGCTATCAAGATTAATACATCCAAACAAGGGAAGGTAAAATATTACCCATTTTCTTTGCAATGAGAGGAGATTCTAACAGACAGAGACACAAATTCAGTGTGTCCATATTTGTTAGTAAAATCAGGATGAGGGAAAGAATTCACTAGCAAATTAAGTTCTGCTCATTTTAGTGACTAGTCAGGAGTGATGAACTAGATACTTATATAAATGTTTGCTTAAAATCTTGACTGTGTACATAGCTAGTCCAGCAAGTGGCAATATAATGTAAATATTCTAAAATATATTAGCATTCAATTTGGAGGTACGATTTACCATTTTTAACAGACATTGAGTTCAGGAAGGATTGTTTTGCACAGTGATGCAATTTTCTTTTGGAAGTCTGAGTGCAAATCCACAATTTCTGTCTTGATGGTTACTTTAAATAGTCTTAAGTAATCAAAATATAGATACACCACTTCTGCTTAATTGTAGAATGAGTCCAACACCGTACAGGATGATATTAAGTTATTGTCTGCACTTACGGCGACGCATAGAATACAGGCACTGCACACCCAGCTAGCATAGGTATAAATAGCTGTGTAAACATGACTTAGGTGAGTAGAGTAAAGTGTCCTCCATTGCTAAACACATGAGTATATACTCAGGAGCGACCCCAGGGATTTTGGCACCCTAGGTGCAGGGCCGGCTCTAGCCATTTCGCCGCCCCACGCCCGGCGGCACACCGCGGGGGGCGCTCTGCCGCTTGCTGGTCCCGTGGCTCTGGTGGACCTGCCACAGGTGTCCCTGCGGAGGGCAGCTGGTCCTGCGGCTCCGGTGGACCTGCCGCAAGCTTCCCTGCAGATGCTCCACCAGAGCCGTGGGACCAGCGGACCCTCCGCAGGCACGTCTGCGGGAGGTCCACTGAAGCAGCCTGCCGCCCCCCCAAATCCTGGCGCCCTAGGTGACTGCCTAGGTCACCTAAATGGAAGTGCCGGCCCTGTATATACTCTACATAGCTTTCTACATGCTCAGACGTTGCCTGCTATGTCTACACTGCTGTTTTTAACAGTGTAGTGTCCTGCTGCCAGAGTCCATTCCTTGCCACAGAGAGAGGCTCTGGCAGTGGAGAGGCAGCAGGGAAACACTCCAGCAGCTCCCCCACACCAGAGACTTTCCTCGCTGTGTCCCCTTGCCAGAGGTTTTTAGTGCCATGTCTAGCTACACACTTCAGTGACAAGTGTGAATGCAGCCCTCTTTCACTGTGGCATGTAGTTACATGTGTATTGCCTGTACTCTACACTCTGCCGTAAGTGTAGACAAGACAAAAAACACTTTGTCACAGTCCTGGCTGAGCTACTCCCACTGGATTCTTGGCAGACAGCTGTGTTTGTACCCACACCCTGGATCCATGTGCTGCTAATCTCTGGATAGGCTTCTGGTTTCTCGGGCACACTTCCCAGGCATGAACTCTCTGATGTCACTTATGGGGAATGGGACCTTGTGGGTGAGCTGCCTTGGACTCCAGGATCAATGCTGACTCCCCAAACCCTCCAGTCTTCCCAATAGCTAAAGTGCATCTTCCCCAGAGCTCCATTCTTATGAGTATTCTGGTTCATCGTTTAATCCTTTAGGGACACATGAAGTTAAAGCAAGTAATGCACAAGGACTTTCTAAACTAGTTATGCTTTATTCATAAATCACAAGCGATAAACAGATATAGGCAAAATTAAATACCTTTACGAAATTCCCTCCCTCAGATGCTCATGCCGAGAGGTGTTCGAATTTTGGTTAGTGCATTCAGGGTCCTAGGACCTCCTCTCCTCTCCTGACAATCTAGCCACCTTGTTCTGTTCAGTGAGAGAACTACTCAGAGCACACTATATCCATTTATAACTTTCCAGTTCCTCTGCCATGTTACTCTCCTAGTCAGCCTCAAATCCTCCCTCAGGTGATTAAGATCCATAGTCGGGTGTGCTGATGCTTGGTTACTGCCTGTCCGAAGTCCAGACTGAAAATGCTAGTTTCTTGCAACACAGCCTCCCCATAGAGGTAACTGTTATGGCCAAGGTAGACCTGTTAAAATGTTAATAACTCTTGATGTTCCCGGCATAGATGTCTAGTTATGATTTGTACCACGTATAATACAGTCCCTGTTATCAAATGGCTGGTTCAGTATACACTGAGGCTTTCCGTAGTACAGCAATTCCATAATATGAACCAGAATTCATAAGTTTTGCAAAAGAAAGGTCCCAAATCATGTCACAGTTCCACAGTTAAACATGTTACCAGAACAACTGCAAAAAAGAGCAAAACTGGAACTGAAAATTATAGGAAAGTGGAAGTTCTGGTTTTGAGGTTCATATCATGTCAGATCTGAACAATACCTTTAGCCTTAAATCTGCAAAGTACTTTTAGAAAACCGGCTTCTATCTTTTGTGCTATGTTATAATTAGGGCTTCTGATTGTCAGGGTGTTTTATATAAAAAATCATGGAGCAGTTGCGAAGCCTGTGACTTTTACTAACTTTATTATGACTGCTCTGTGATTCTTGAGAAAATATGCCCTGACAAATGAGGGGGCACCGACCATCTGCAGCAACACCCTCTGCTCTGACACCACAACCCTAATCCTAGCCTGGGAAGAGAGGGGGCTTCAGAGCAAGCCCAGCCTGCACTCATCTCTAGCACAGGGAGCTATGGCCTGTCTACATTAGAAAAATTTAACAAACTCTCCACTTGTGCTACTACTAGTTCAGCTGCATCAATGTTGTCATGAGTGAGAGCCCAGGTGTGTGTTACTTGATGTATGTCCCACAGTCCATGCAAGTCATCTATGAGAATTATTTGGTGAATAGTATTTAGACAACATACTGCAGAGTTACGATGAAACTTGCTGGCATTTGTAGGTCACTTAAATTTGAAGCTAAGTTACTTTAGCTGATAACTTATTTCCTACGGGAATACACCTAAGGGAGACTATTGCTGGTTTAAAAGAAAATGTGCATTGCATGGGTAATAACACAGTTATATAGAAAGAGAACTTACTTTAAAAAAAAAAGTCAGAGAGGTCTATGATACACAACAATGTAGTATAAGTATACATTGATGGGGCAAAAAATTACAAGACACTATAAGCAAGGCTCCCATCTTGCCAACGCGTATGTGAATAACTGTAGGTATGTGTAAAAAGCGACAGAGTGTCCTGTGGCACCTTGTAGACTAACAGAAGTATTGGAGCATAAACTTCTGTGGGTGAATACCCACTACGTCAGACGCACGTGACTAAGTGGGTATTCACCCATGAAAGCTTATGCTCCAATACTTCTGTTAGTCTACAAGGTGCCACGGGAAACTCTGTTGCTTTTTACAGATCCAGACTAACACGGCTACCCCTCTGTATGTATGTCTGTGGGTAGTCCATTGAAATCTGCAGCGCTATTCACACGCATAAACATTCTCAAATCCAGGATCTTCATTTTAGAGGAAAAGTAATGATTTACATTATTGGATACAGGGCAGAGTTAAATTAATGTGAACAGCCACAAACAGCTTGAAGTTTGACATTTTCTGATCTTTGAGTGCAGCACTTTGCAACTGTAACTTTTTCTTAATGTTGTTTTTATGGAATATTATCAACATTGACCTAAGCCCAGTATGTGGTGTTTTTGTTTGTTCCTCTAGGCAGCAGCTGCTTTTGTGATGTTTCCAGTTCAGATTATAACCACTGTTGACTCCCGTGTAGTTCAGCTTGATTATTTGGATGGAAGACTGCTTATTTCTTCACTTACTCGCTCCTACTTGTGTGATACTGAGAGGTAAGTTATACACTAACTGCAAAAGTATCAAGACATCTCTTAAAGCTGGAAGCTGATTCAAATCAATCAGCTGAAAGATCATTCCTTTTTAGCAATTACATTTATCATTTGTAAATTTCATCACTTGAAATTATCATTTAGCTGGTCAGACATACTCATCATTGAAGAGACTTACTGGCATATTGTAGGCCAGATGTCATCCCTTAACAGTATTATCTTAATAGTATTAACGTAGTTCTTGGTTTTGCGTCTGATTTTAGGGGTTGGGTTTCATGGTTTTAAAATGAATTATAGCTTTTCTGAAGAGCTGCAAACTAAAGGCACAGTATTAAGTGTCTACACTGCACATACAGTTTAACGGACACCCTTAAACTTTGAGTTAAGCAGAGACCGCAAGGAAAATACTGGCCCTGCTGTGTAGACCCTAGTTAGATAGACCCAGTTGACTGGGCAAATAACATAGAAATGACTTTGATTGCTAAAGCAAAATAAATAGTAAAAATTAATGCAAAAAGGATGCAATGTCTTCATAAAGTACAAATTTAAAAATAACTGACTTGTATCAAGCAAACAGGTTTAAGTTTTGTTAATCTGCAACTATCATCACTCTATACTTTGAATTATAATGGTGAGATTTTTTAATTTAATTTATAAATAAACTTTACCATATCAAATACAAACTAAAATATTTTGGAAGCTTACAGTTATGAATGTTCCTTTGGTGGATACAGTCCTACAAGAAAATGTTAAAACAAAACAGAACCTGTTTTCTATATTGTCTAAATATATATATTTTTTCCTCCCACTAGAGAGAAATTCTGGAAAATTGGTAACAAAGAAAGAGATGGAGAATATGGTGCCTGTTTTTTCCCAGCTGGAAAGAGTTGTGGGAGCCAGCAGCCATTAATATATTGTGCACGTCCTGGGTCAAGGATGTGGGAAGTGAACTTTGAAGGGGAGGTGCTAAGTACCCATCAATTCAAACAGCTGCTCTCGTCGCCTCCTCTCCCGGTTATTACTCTAAGGTAGTGGTATTGATAGTAGTTAATGATAAATTGGGTTATGCTTTCATCCCATGACTCTTTCTGTGAAAGCTACTCTCTGAAAGTCACAAAATATAGTAATAAAAAGTCAAGTCATGAACAAATACTTCAGCTTGTCATGCAGCCTAGAGTTTTCATTTTGCAGCTCTCAGAAATATTTGTTCAGCTGTTCCTTATAGCATCCACTCACCCACCCACTTTCATCCAAAAGGTGTGTTCTTCTAAAAAGGAGGGGTGTGTGTGGGAGGGGGGGAAATCATCTGATTCATGACAAAAGTTCATGCTTAAGTAGTGACTAATGCAATGCTTGCCAATTCAATTAGAAGTAGTCAAATTTTATTACATATTTTAGGATTGGCAGTAGCTCTGTGCATGAGTGCTTTAAGAACTAATTTCTTTATTTTGTATTCAGTTTTGGCTTCCAATTAAATATAGGTGTAGCAAGTTATCGTCATATTTGATTACAGAAGTGAATTCACACTTTGACTCTTGGGTTACATTTTCCGTAGCAGAGATGCAATTTAAAGTTATAAATCTACAGTGTTGCCTTTGGATGCTCTAAAATCACTATTACTAAACACAGAGCTGTTAACTCACTACTGTTTGGTAACATGTTTGACTCTTTAGAATGGGTTAGGTTTGAGGTAAGGGTCATAGCTTTCTCAGAAATATTTCCAGTGTACTTTATACCTTTGGAAAATATAACTACCGTATATACTCATTCATAAGCTGATGTCCTTTAGTAAAAAAGGAAGCACCAGAGAAGGGGGTCGGCTTACGAATGGGTATAGAGAAGGAGAGGTGGGACACAGCCCTTCCCCACAACAGAGGGAGCCAGGAGAGGCAGCAGAGCCAGAAGGGAAGAGGCGGGGTCAGAGTCTCCCCACTTCTGGCCACGCTCCTCTCCCCCTAGCCTCCAAAGCAGCTGCATCTCCGGGGTTGGCAGGCTGCAGCTGTGCTGCCTGGCCCTGCCCCCCAGAGCAGGCTATGGCCGTGCTGCCCGGCCTGCCGGAGCACGCTGCGGCTGTGCCACCCGGCCTAACCTGCTGGAACATGCGGCCACGCCGCCCGGTCTGGCCCGCTGGAGCAGGCTGCAGGCGCACTGCCCAGCCTGCCGGAGCAGCTCCAACCAGGCCAAAGACATCCTCCTCAGATAAAGTGGGAAGGGATTGGATGGGATGGGGAGAGTGTGGGGGTCCCGGGCTAAAGGTGGGATCATGTGGGGGGTGGTTACAGGGGTTACTCCCCTGACTCCCAGCTTCTCCCCCCCCACCCCAAAAAAAAAATCCCCACCAGTTACTGTCCCAGTCCCTCAGGGTAAGCAACTGGTGCGCCGGGACACTCCGTGCCTGCGGACGCTGGAGGTAAATAAACCATTTCTGCCCACCAGTGGCTTATCCTGATGGCCCGGGAGCCAAAGTTTGCTGACTCTTGAATTATAGGGTCGGCTTATGAACAGGTTATAAAAAATTTCCATTTTTATTTATCCATCTTGTAGGGTTAGCTTATAAATGAACTGGCTTATGATCAAGTATATATGGTACATAATTATTTCATAGAATAATTATTTTTTTCTATATTTGTATTTTTAAATGTTTTTGGTTGAAAACTTCTAAACAAACTGATCTCTGATCTTTACTGTTTATTATCTTAACTGTTAAGGCAACTAGAGGTCTTGGGCTCCTGTTTTGAAATATCAGTCCTTCTGTAGTTTATGATGACCTCTTCCTTCCATGTTCATGGCAATTTAAGATGCCACTGAAAAACAATTACTGCTGTTAGTTAAAAGAATTATGCTAGTCCATCCACCCTGTATTAATTTTAGAGATAAATTGTAATATAGTCAAATTGTGACTTCAGTAAATATTGAAATTCCTAAGTATCCCACTTCAGTAATAGTAGGTCTTTTGCCAGTAAACTTTATTCATAAGTGACAATAATAACTAAAGCCTCAATCTTACAAACATGCCCATAGGTTTAGCTTTATACATATCACTTTTGTGGGACTAAGTACATGCTTAAAGTTAAGCACGCATATAAATGTTTACAGGACAGAGGGCTTAAATATTTTGCTAACGTGATGTGTTTTGTAATTCGAATGAATGATTGTCAATTGCCATTTAGATATTATATGTTTATAGGTTGGATCCTCAGTATAATACTTCCGCCTGCTCCCTCCAGTCTTTGTCTTTCCCAAAACTGTTATATTTGACGTAAGTATTTACCGGCGCTCTGCTTTATTAACACTATTCTTTGTGCTGGCTTTCATCACATCTGTTTAAATTAACGTCTTGCAAAGCCCATGAGCAGTAGTTTTGATTTGTTTATCCTCTTCTAACTATGCTCCAATTCCTCTTAACCCACTTCCCCCCCCAAAAAAAACCTGCAACCCCTGTTATCTAGTGAATTATTTTCAAAATCCTAATTACTTTTCTTTTCTTTAAGTTTCCAGGTCTGGCCAACAAAATATAAATTTGTACTAACTTTCAGCATTTCCACTAAACGCATTTTTTTTACAGGTTCACGGTTTCATGTAAATCTGCAAACCTTCTCCAAAAGTCAGTTGTTTTTTTTTAAATACTTTTTTTTAACTGTATACGGCCTTGGTAAAAGACTATAGAAAACAGAGATGTTAGGTCAGGAGGCTGTGTCTTAAAGTTCAGATCTTGTTCTCTAAATAAAAAAAATCAACAGATTGATTAAATACACTATTATATGAAGTACTCTGGCAAGAGAATTTCTTTCCAAAATGAGTACATTAAAACTTCTTGAAATAATGCTTAATATTTTTTCTTTGCTTACAGCGAGCATTGTGTTATGACGTGGACAGAAAGAGGCATTTATGTCTTCATTCCTCAGAATGTTCAAGTTTTACTTTGGAGTGAAGTAAAAGGTGAACTTTAACGAACTTAGGTTTTTGCTACATTGTTCATTATGTTTTGTCTCTCCTGACTCTGTACTTACAATTTCCGTTTCCACAAGGGGGTTAAATAACATTCACTAATAACTTTCTAGTTAATCATCAGCAATTTATGAGACAAATTTTTGATTATTAAAAAAAGAAACCCTTTGAAAACTAATCTTCACAAATTACTTGTTCGGATGCTTGTGAAATAAAGGTAGTAGGGGACAGTATATTGACTCTCAAATAAAATGGCCCAATGTGATTAAATGAAACATCATAAATATTGTGGTTTCCTTTCCTTGCTTCTCCTTATTCCATTTTATTATCTTTCAAAAAAATCTGATGTGGATCTGACCCTAACAGATTAGGAGACTTTTGTATAGTGTTCTTCTCAATTGTGTTTACATTCTTCAATTTAGACAACTGCCGTGTTACACAGAAGGACTAATAAATGTCAAATGCTTATGTGGGTACTGTCTTGGTCCTGGAACTGTTCTAAAGGTATTTAACTGCACTCTTGATATTAGCAGTTCAAAATACCACTGTTATGGAGCATTTGCACATTTAGTGTTTCTTGTACATCCAAAGTAATTAAATCTGTAACAAGCAACTAATTAATTTCAAATAATTGGACACTTGTCATTGTGCTATGTAGTCTCTGCATTTTTTTCAAAGAAAAAACATGTACATAATGTGTAATTAAATATTTCCAGGTAACTCGGCAAAGGTCAAAGGACTCATCGATTTTAATTGTATGCAATGGTAATTATATGCTAACATAGTGCCACCTAATTGTTATCCCATATTCTACTTGTGTATTTCAGGAATGGAAATTTGTTGTAATCATTAGTAGGCAGATTGAAAAGTACAAACTATTTCCAATGTGGTTATGGCTGTGTCGATCCCAAGATATTAGAAACATAAGGTGGCTGAGGTAATGTCTTTTGTTGAGCCAACTTCTGTTGGTGAGAGAGAGAAGCTTTTGAGCTTACACAGAGCTCTTTTTCAGATCTGAGGAACTTACTCAGAATGTCACACTAAATCTGTTGTACATTGTATTGGTCCAGTACAGAATTTGGACCAATAAAAGACATTACCTCACCCATTTTCTCTTTCTAAATTGTTTCAAGTTTTCCCAGAAATGGAAAGGAATACTGATAAGTACATTCATCCCTAAGACCTTTCTGCTCATCTGTTTTATATAGATATCCAGGATATAGCAGTGTACAGAAATGAGTTGTTCTGTCTGCATACGAATGGAAAAGTCTCGCGCTTCTCTCTTCTGCTAGTGGAGCGTTGTGTAGAACGTCTGCTAAGAAGAGGTTTCTGGAGCCTTGCGGCCAGAGTCTGCTATCTCTTCCAGAACTCTATTATTTCCTGCAGAGTAAGTTAGGACCTCTTCCCACTTCTGTACTACATCTATTCAGTTAAGTCCTTTTGCCCTAAACCAAATCCTGTAAAACTCGCACTTTGGATTATGGAGCTTTTTGTCATGTTGACATGTAATTGTAGAACTAATCAGCAATTAGTCCTTTATTAGAAAACTTAGCCTATAATTGCATGGGTAGTAAATTAAAACCAGTTGTTATGTTTCATATGAGCATTAAGAATATTAACAAACCTCTTGCATTTTGTATTATTAGGCAAGAAAATTTTTACCTCTAGACAAACTAGAGCACTTGAAATCGCAGCTGGACCTCTCAACCCAAAGTGATGTCATTAGCCAACTGGAAGAATTGATATCAAAGCTGGAACCTTTAGATTCTGCATGCAGCAGTAGAAGGAGCAGTATTTCATCACATGTAGGTGTATATAAAGTTGAATTTTTTTCCCTAATTCAGTTCTTCCTCAGTTTGTTATAAGCTTGTCCATTGCCATCTGTGACTGTGGTTGCTGGAGGGACTATACTAAAAGGTCGATCAGGGCAAACTGCAAAGAATAGGGCAGACAATCCCCAAAACAGGTGGTTTATTTTAATAATTAGATTCACCAGGCCAGCAACGAAACAGCTTCTGTAATGCCTTACTGGTTCCCTTTAAGCAATCCAGCCTTTGGCTCCCACCCAGACAGCCAAGTCTATATGATGAGGGATTATTTAAAACCTTATTCACCATATATAAAGTCCTGCTGATCCCAAGGGATCAATTCTTAACTAATCTAAGATTTATTTTAAAAGAAAAGAGAATTACTGTGGTTAAAAATCATTAGATGTACAGATATGAGTGTAGTTCTTAGTTCAGTTTCATAGTAGAGATGGTGAGGATGCTGATTTGTAAAAGTCCTTCCTGAATCAGTTCAGTAGGCTATAGTCCAATAGGCAGTCAATGTATAGAGTGTGTTCAAACTCTTCCATGAGAACTTGCATGGATAATTCAGGGTACACCTGGAGACCTCAGTCTTGTGACTTGAAGTTCCCCCATTAAAGTTTAAGCAGATCTGAGATAGTAAGGATCAGGCCCGAGTCCTTTATAGCTGAAGCTCAGCAGATAAGTCTCTTGACAGCAAATGATCACAGCAGGGCCTTCCTGGATGAAGAATAGGCAGTGTATATTGTTGCTTTGAAGCTAAACTTCTATTTCCTGTGTAAACACAGATAAACTAGCTGCTTTGATTAGCATATTGCAAATTACCCATTCAAATGGTTCATAGGTAGTGTACTACAAACTTCAAAGAGAAATAAAGACAATGATATTATTAGACCACAAGTCTCATCTAAATGTTAATATCCCTTTTTGATCTCTGAATCAATAGAATATAGTAATGAAACATTACAGAGAGGAACTGAAGTTTCGCATCTACAAGCTAATTAGATTACATTGGTAAACTTCTAATAAGATATAGGTAAACAGACAAATACAATTAATATCTGCTTCTAATTCTGTAACAATAGAGGTTTACATTTCAAGAACTCTGGTCTATTTAACATGGCTTTCTTAAATATATACAAGGGATGGTCCTGTTTACCATTTCAATAATATTCTAATATGTCCTTAAATGTTGATTTTGGATCAACCAGCCTGCTGGTTGCTTAACCCTCACTGGCTCAGTGTCACGTAATCCTTCACTCTGCAGATTAGAAAAAAGGTTTATCTTAAATTTGCCTTTCTTCACTGATGGTGGTCAGATATTTAGGGTGACAAGGGTAGGGGGGGAGTTAATATCTTTCTGGACCAACTTCTGTAGGTGAAAGGTACAAGCTTTCAAGCTACACGGCGCTCTTATTCAGGTCTGGGGAAGGAAATCAGAGTGTCTTAGCTAAATACAATTTAAGACTTAAGGGTTAACTCATGTTGTTAGGAGGCCATTTGAAAAGAGGTGGGTAATTGCGGGTTAGACTCTTATGCATAAAGGGTTTGAAGTGGGCAATTAAGAGTAGCAGGCAGTGGTGGGAGGGTATTACAAATTGTTGTAATGAGCCATAAAACCAGTGTTCCTGTTGAGTCCATGGTTTTTGTTGTCCACCACAATTACGAATTTAAGTTCCCAGTTGACACCTACCACCCCACATTGGAACCTATACTGGGTATCATCGTACAGTTAAAACCCGTATTTGATGCAGACCACATCCTGAAGTAAAGCTTTCTTGAGCACCCTATTCTTGTCTTCAAACAATCCCCAAGCCTTGCCAAGCTCTTCATCAGAAGTCAGCCCCCCACTGACCGGGATGTAACCAACTCAGAGCAGCACCAAGCCCTGCCAGAATAACAGAGGCAAAACCTGCAGATGTATTTCCAGTGCTACAGTGATCAGTACCTCACACAACAAACGCATCTTTTAAGATTCATGGGTCCTACACATGCTTATCGCAACACATTCAACTTAGTGGATGAAGGCAGTGAATGAACTTTCACAAAGAAATGATAAAAGAAAAAAATGCATATTGCCCGTGGGCAACCTTTTCTCACAAAGTGATCACTCCGTATATGTTCTTTCAATACTCTCCGTCAAATATCACAATACCTTCAAAAGATGAGCTTGGGAACTTAAATTAATAACTCAGCTAGACACCAAAAAACACGGATTCAAGAGGGACACTAGTTTTATGGTCCATTACTACAATTTGTAATCCCCACCCCCCCTACACCCCACTTCCTGCTACCCTTAATTGTGCACTTCAAATCCCATATGCATAACAATCTAACCCTCTGTTGCCCATTTCCTTTCAAGCGGCTGCCTACAACATGCATTATCCCTTATGCTTAACAATCTGTCCCAACTTGTATTTAGCTCACGCACTCTGATTTCCTTCCCCAGATTTGAATAGTAGCTCTGCATAGCTCAAAACGTGTACTTTCCACCAGCAGAAGTTGGTCCAATAAAAGGTATTACCTCATCCACCTTGTCTCTTTCATATTCTGGGACCAACATGGCTAAAACCACACTGCAAGATACTTTGGGTACTAACTAGACTGATTGGGGTAGAAATCTAAAAATGTTAATTATGCAGTTTTCTAGATTTGTAAGGGCATGATTTATAGATTTCATGTTCATCTAGGGCTGCTTAATTCTGTTCTCTGACCCACCATGGTCCTGCATGACAGTATTTCTTTTTTAAAACTATATTTTAGAGTGCTGTAACATTCTTCAGAAAATGCTGGTTTGTGTGAAAATGTGACCTCATTTGGGCATAAGATTTTTACTCAGTTTTAAAAATTGGCTTTATTCGTATTTACAGAAGTGCTGTCTTACTCATGTGTTTGGTTAGGTGTTGACTCTAACTTTTAGTATCTTGTGAAAAGGAAAAACTTGCTTCATACTTGGCACTTACATAGCTATTTTCATCTTCAAAGCACTTTAGACAACTAATTGTTCTCACAATATCCTGTGAGGTTATTCATGTTGTAGAGATGCAGAAATGCACAGATTGAGCTGAACCATGACCAGGGAGAAACGTGTGTCTTGGAGCAAACTTTTGTGGAGGATCTATAGTTGCACTTACAATTGTGTTAGCTAACTAGTTATTGAAGAATTAATTAACTGCAGTTACACCATGACCAAAACTCCCGTTATAGGCAAGTGCAGAGAGGAAGTGACTTGTCCAAGATACAATGTGGCTTTGTCAGAGATGATATTAAAACCGAGGAGTTCTTAGTTCCTCATCTTGTGCTCAGCCCACCAGACTTGCAGTTTTTTTTGTAGTTACTCTTCCTTTAAAAGTTTCATTTTAACTCTTACTTTGTATATCTATAAAGAAATTGAACTATGTGGCATATATTTGTTTATTTCCAAGGTTTCAGATTAAAAGCTGTGGTGGTGCACTGATTTCTATGTATGGTTTAATAAGGATATTTTTGTGGCTCATGTGACTTTATTATTTGCCCTACAGGAAAGTTTCAGTGTCTTAGACTCTGGAATTTATCGTGTTATTAGTCGAAGAGGCAGTCAGTCAGATGAAGACTCTTGTTCCTTAAACAGCCAAACATTGTCCGAAGATGAGAGACTTAAAGAGTTTACTACACATCAGGAAGAAGAGCAGGTGGAGCTTGGTAATGGCTTGCAATGAAAATATGGTTTTCACTTGCCACCTTTGTGTTCAACAAGTAGCTGGTGATATGGTGTCTAGGTTTAAAACAACAATAAAACCCTTCATAGCTTTAAATTCCATTTGTCTTCCACCAGTTAGATATCCATGATTAAACCCTAAATCACATGTGCCACATCTGGCCAGTAGTAAACCTAAAGTCACCACTTCTGTGGCCTCTTGTAGTAAAACCTTGTTCTGAAAACTTTAAGAGTGAGATCCCGACTTGATTGAACTAAATGGCAAAACTCCCATTTATTTCAGTAGAGCCAGGATTTCACTCAAGATTTCCTTTTTCCGTAGGTAACTCGGCGAGGTTATTCTTTGCATTAAGGCAAACTACCCTGCGTCAATATTAATCCAGCTTCTGCTAGCCTGATTTTCGCTTTTGTTGTTCTATCCTAACTCTAATTGAGCCAGGCCTTATATTGGTGCCAGGGAAATGCTATGTGTGGGTCAAGAGCTTCTAACTTTCTTGCAGGGTTTCTTTTCTGGATTTTTTGAAAGAGATTCCCTCCTGTACATTTACGTATTAGTGTATGAGGGGTGCAGCCTTTTGCGTAACCCTGTTGTTCCACCCAACCAGCTCTGTTCTTTTCTTTCCCCAACAAATATCTATCTCTAGACAAAAGTTAGAGGCTTCTCTTGCTTTTCAAGGGCTAGTGCGATCTCTCCTTTCTGAAAAAACACACCTTTGTTAGTAGCTTCTTTCTATGCTGCTGCCTGTCTGTGTTGGTAGAGGAAGCTGTTTAAAGCTGGGGAGGGGATAGAATGGCCTGCGGAAAGGGAGATGCTCTTGGGCTTCTGCTGGGAATATACCCCAATGCTATAGGGAGAGTATTGGGGTTTATTTTTTTTTTTATAGTGAGCTGTCTCTTCAGATGCACCAGAAGAGCTGGATGAGGCAGACCTGAAGGCCCATTCCTATTAAATATTAAACTCCTTCCACCTTACCCACCCAATTTTAGAGCTGCTAGCTATGAGAAGTTGTGGAGTCTCTTTTCTCCTGAGCCCTGGGTTGCTGATGACCTAAAATTAAATGGGGCCAGAGAGCAAAACTTGCTTCTCATCAGGGAATCAACCTGCTATCCCCTGCAGAGAGAGAGAGCATCCTGTAGGAAGAGATGACTCCCATTGTGATCTCCCTGATCATGCAAGAGGGAAGGAGAAGAATGCAGCTGTATTGTTAGACTCATTCTTTTCTAAAATCAAGGTGGATTATACTAAAGCATATGAAAATATGTCAGAGAGTTTCTTTGGCCTCTCTCTTTTTAGTGAATCTGTTGGTGTCAGGAACTAAAATTTCATAGTGCAACAGTTTTTTTGCCAAGGTGTTGGTTGACTTTCTCACAGTGTGTATCAAGAAAAAGTGGAAAAAATAGTCTTAAGAACTAATGCCATCCTTAGGTAGTTTTGTACTATTAATAAATGCATGTTTTGTGACCAAGAACTTTACACTTGTTATTTGTGACATTTGTTCATCCATCTTTGCTGTTTGGTTATGCCATCTTAATGTATTTTAGAATGTAAAACTTTCAAGTGAAGAGACTTGGCTTTACACATTTGGAGTTAGTTTTCCTATTGCTTCTCAGTTTGTAATTTCAAAGTGGCTAGTTATGTCAAACTATAAAAGTCCTAGATGCTTCTGTGTCTGTGTATGTGAGCTTCATTTGGTGCTTTAGATCAGTGGTTTGCAAACTGTGGGTCACGACCCAGTACTGGGTCGCAGAATGTAAGGCACTGGGTCACAGCGGCTCTGGTCAGCACCTGCAACTGGGCTGTTAGAATTCCTGTCGGCAGTGTTGCCTGGCTAGGGCAGGCTAGTCCCTACCTGTCCCAGCACCGTGCTGTGCCCCTGAAGCGGCCAGCAGCAGGTATGGCTCCCAGGTACGGGGGCCATGTGGCTCCGCATGCTGCCCTCGCCCCAAACACAGGTTCCGCACTCCCAGCCAATGGGATCTATGGGGGAGTGCAGATGAGAGCAGTCTGGAGCTGGACCTGCTGCAGGCTGCTTCGAGGGGCAGCTTGGTCCATGGTGCCAGAACCGCAGGAAGTCTGGCTTAGCACTCCCGCTGTGCTACTGACCAGGAGCTGCCAAGGTATGCCCTTGCCCCAGTCCTGAACCCCTGTCAAACCTGGAGCCCCTTCCTCCACCCAAACTCCTCATCTCTGGCCACACCCCAGAGCCTGTACCCCCAGCCCAGAGCCCTGACTCCCCCCCTCTCCCATGCCCCAACCTACTGCCCCAGCTCTGAGCCCCTTCCTGCACCCCAAACCCCTCATTCCCAGCCCCACCTGCAGCTCTCACTCCCACACCTCAACCCTCTGCCCCAGCCCTGAGCCCCCCCAACCCCTCATCTCCAGCTCTGTTGAGTCATGAGCATCAACAATTTTCTTCAACTGGGTCGCCAGAAAAAAAGTTTGAAAACCACTGCTTTAGATAATTTCCTGAGAAACAGATCTTAATGAATGCTGTCTTCTATTCTACGTTGGAATTGATTCCTCTGTTCCCGTTACCATAAGTGGTCATTAGTCTTTAAATTGGTACTTTTCTACCTAGTGAACAAAAAGTTTGTTTGCAAGCAGTGTAACACCACTTGCTGACCTTTCAGTACTATCTAGAGGCCCATTTCCATAAGGATGCTTTGAATGCTGGCAGTAGAACTGATAGTTCATCTTCATTTTAAGAAAAAGAAAGTTTTTGTTTTGAGGTACTAGTAAGAGCATTATCACCATTACTTAAAATAATCCTTTTCCTTAACCACACTTTAAAAAAAAAAAAAGTGATTGATTGAGTTCACTTTGTACATCTTTTTCTTGTACTAGGATATGATTTAAAAACAAAAAACAGCCCAGTGCAGCTGACCTCTAAAATAAGAGCAAGCTAGCCTGGAGTCAGTAGTGTTGTAGATGATTACGTAAATGACCTAAAAATAAGATGTCAGCCTTGTGGCAACCTATGGCTACCATCTGTGCTTCTAACTGTAACTAAAAGTTTGTTTGACCTCATCAGCCTTTGCCTCTTTTAAAGGGTAGAGAGAAAGCACAAATGGACCAAATCACTCCATAGTTATTGGTACACAAAATACCATATATACTCGTTCATAAGCCGAATTGTTTTAGTAAAAAGAAGCACCAGAGACGGGGGTCGGCTTATGAATGAGTATAGAGAGAGAGAGGTGGGACATAGCCCCTCCCAACAGAGGGAGCAGGGTGTGGCAGAACACCCAGCAGAGCCAGAAGGAAAGAGGCGCAGCCAGTGTGTGTCTGCTTCTGGCCACGCTGCTCTACCCCCAGCCTCAAAGCAGCTGCAGCTCCAGGGCTGGCAGGCTGCAGCTGTGCCGCTTGGCCCCACCCTCCAGAATATGCTGCGGCCACACTGCCCAGCCCAGCCCGCTGGAACGTGCTGCGGCCGCGCCACCTGGTCTGGTCCACTGGAGCAGGCTGTGGCCACGCTGCCCAGCCTGTCAGAGCAGCTCCAGCCAGGCCAGAGACATCCTCCCCTGGCCATCTGGAAATAAGGTGGGAAGGGATGGGATGGGGAGAGTGTGGGGGTCCTGGGCTAGAGATGAGGTCATGTGGGAGGTGGTCACAGGGATTATTCCCCTGACTCCCAGCTTCTCCCCCCAAAAAAACATCTCCCCTCTGGTTGCTGTCCCGGCCTGTTAGGGTAAGCAGCTGGTGCGCCGGGACACTTGGTTTACTTAGGTTTACCTCCGTGCCTGCGGGCACTCGAGGTAAACAAACCATCTCGGCCCACTGGTGGCTTATTCTGATGGCTCGGGAGCCAAAGTTTGCTGACCCCTGAATTATAGGGTTGTCTTATGAATGGGGCATAAAAAATTTTCGTTTTTTCTGATCCATCTTGGGGGGGTTGGCTTATAAACGAACCGGCTTATGATCGAATATATATGGTAGTAGTAAAGGACATGGTGGAGGCTCTTTTGGTTACTCATATCAGGCTGATATAAGAGCCACAGTGTTTGGATTAAGTTACACATTGATATTTCCTTAAATGCAGTGGTGGTGATAGACACCTTAGTAATGGCTAGTTTGGTACAGACCTGTATAATCAAATGTAATCTAACTGTCATGAAATATCAGTACGTAGTTTAATATGATATATTTAAGTTAATTTTCTTTTTTTTGAGCCATCTTGGTTACCTGCTGAAAATAGCATTGAGCTGTTGCCTCAGAATAGGCCAGAAATCCGTGTACAGAAGATAGTCATCCATCAAGGATTCTCTTACAGCCCTGATTTGTCAGTTGCTACTTTATCAAATAAAGCTTCAACAGATTAATAAAACTAATACCTACTAGGTCTAAGGCCAGTACTGCTAGGATTGCCCTTGATCCCAAGGACTGTGTGTGTATATTACTATTCCCTATTCTATCCTATCTCCAGTCTTCCATTCTCTTAAAAAAAAAAAAAAAAAAAAGAGAGATCCACAAAAGAACCTGCAAGTAAAAAAGAAAACACAATTTAGGTTACAAGAGTAAAATTTCCCTATTAAAGTGTGGGTCATAACTGGATTATATGTTTTATTGTCAAGTCATTGCTTCATATTTTTATTATTTCAATTCCATTTGTTAGACAACGTATCTCATGCTTCTGTGGTGGTTGAGACTGATCGGAATGAGACTTTTCTCCCATTCAGTATTCCATTGTCATTTCGTTCACCATCTCCTCTGGTCTCCCTCCAAGCTGTCAAGGAAAGGTAAAAATCATAGGATATTTGTTCATCCATTACATTCCTTTTTTCTGAATTCATAGCATTGTTGATTCATACTTTGCTGAAAGGTAAAATCAAATTTGATAGCGAAGTTAGAGTTTAATCCTGACTCCATTGAAGACAATAAGAGTCTTGCCATTGACTTCAATTGAGCCAGGATTTCACTCTTGAGTTTTAAATGGAGGTTAAGAACACATACCATAGTCTTGTGGCTAGTGTTTCCTACTTTGAATGAGTCTATTGAATGTGGCTATGGGATTTAGCATTTTGGTACTTGTTGAAGATTGTAAGGACCTGCTGTGTATTTTAATGATGGTATGTATTGTCAAGATATGTGCCCCAAATCAACTAAATTGTCCCTTCCTTCCTTCAGTAAATCTTATGCATTCATCACAGGTATCTGGAATCAACTGTGGTTTATACATACTGTATGTGAACAAACTACGTCTTATGTCTTAAAATCAAATGTGTGTCTTTAAAAAACAAAACAAGCAAGCTACTAAAATGATGGGGGGAAAATAGCTTGCATAAAACTGGTTATTTTAAAGCTCTGAATATAATGCATCTTATTTAAAACCAGAATTCCTTTCCCATGGTGTTTGTAGCATTATCCTGAAATGCTGAGTTTGCCCTTTCATTCAGTTTGCTAAGGTAAGTGTATTGCTCTCAGACCCTTCAATAATGAGATTTTTTTTAATCATATTTACTTGATACCTGTTAGTCTGTTGAAAGCTTCATCCATAAGCTTTATATAGCTAGCCACACCTTCATTTTGATCTTTCCAAATACCTAGCTATATCCTTTTAAAAAAGCTTATTAACAGAGAAGATTAATTTTTACGCAGGCAGAAAATTAAATCCATAAATATTCATATGCTACATTCTAGTTACTCCAGTTTAAAGGCTTGGGTCAAGTATCAAATTTTATTTTGTGGTCTATAATCTTCTATACAAATTTCCCTTCAACACTCTCTGTATTTTAAGATCAGTAATCTACTGGCTTTGAACCCATTTCCTCTTCTTAAATTTGAAGAGCAGCTCTTTTTGTGTTGTACTGTCACCACTAGGAGGAGCTCTTTGAGTGGTGAATGTTAACTGCTTAACCAGAGAATCCAGAAGTTCTATTCTGAGTTATTGCACATGTCCATTCCACTGTAAGGGGGTGTGTGTGTGTGTGTGTGTGTGTGTGTGTGTGCCTTGCACAATTCTTGGAGAACCTTTTCCCTGAGTGGTACCCATCAGCGTGGCTCAAACACTCTCTGCCATCACTCGCCACTGCTTGCAGGTATAAAAGGACAGTGACGACTGTTGGCACACTTCCAGTCTTGCTATTACATGTTGATTTTGCTCGCTCTTTGTATATAGTCTGTTGTTTAATTGGCGTTTAGTTATAGTTCATGGTTAATGTTAGTGATAGGTTTCAGTTTTTTAGATTCTTTATGGACCAAATTTGATTCTCAGTAGCAGGCACTACACTAGAGCCGTGCCTTGTTCTCTGGGGTTCAAGTCCTGCCGATCGTGTCCTAGAGCTTTGCTGGTCAGTGGCCTATAGTCCCACTGCCTAAAATGTTTGGGGGAATCCCACATCAGTGACAAGTGTCACATTTGTAGAGAGTTTAAGCCCCACTCTAAAAAAAAGAGAGAGCAGCAAGACTTAAACATCTCTTTATGGAGGCGGCACTTTGCCCTCCTTTGGAGCCATTGGATTCAGAGCATACTCCAAGCCCAGCGCCATCAGTACAGAGTGCACCTCCTGAGACGTCTTCAGCACCATGTACTGTGTTTCTGGTATCAAGGAAGAGAGACACATCTTCCTGGGACTCAGTACCTCGTTCAGCAAGGCCACCTAGAGGCAAGGACTCTGTGAGGGACTCAAAGGGGAAGTGTTTTCTAGAGCATTCCTCTGCTACAAAGGGAGGTTTGTCAACTCCAGAACCTATGCCAGGTCTGCTGAGACCAACCTTTGAATTTCTTATACAGACATGGCATACTGAAGACCAATTCTGATATTGATGATATCAGAGGTACGCTGCCACAGAGACTTGCTTAACCTTTTGGTACCGGCATCCCCAGCAGAGCAAGTGTGGTTTCAGCCACGACCAGCAACGGTAGTTCCTACAGCAGATCAGCAAGAGCATGCAGTACTGATGCTGCTTCCAATACCTAAGGGGCCGGTACATTCCAGAGGCAAGCCACTTGCACTATCCTGAGTACCACCTCTCTGGGTTCAGCTTACCTGTCTGTGTGGGTTCTGCTCTGCTGTTATTGTGCGGACTTAGTCATCTTGGTCACATTTGGAAGTCAGGTCTTCTGTGTCCCAAACCAGATGAGAGGGTCATTCTCCATCAGAACTTCGTGGTTTATGGATATTCCAGCCTGAGAAGTCATGTTTGAATCCAATGGGAAAGGCAGAGGAGACCCTACTAGCGTTACTAGGGAGACCACAACCAATTTTACTGAGGCCATGCTGGTGCAATTAGTATGAGGTAAGCATGATCCTGCTTGACCTTGAACAGGACATTGGATAGTAACGGTGTTAGAGGAAATGCATACGAGACGGAGCTCGTCTGTGAACATGAACCTCTATCAAAGAACGTGGGCTGTGACCCCCTCAGAAGCAGAACTGATAGCACATTCTATTGGTCTTCGTTGCAAACAGGTCCTGTTGGGAAGTTCTCCACAACTGGGCGATGGACCTGGCCACGTCCAAACAGTGACCATTCATGGTGAGCGGAGGAGGACCTTGCAATGTGTTCTGCTTGCCTGGGAAGCAAGCAGTTTTGGGGTGAGTGGAGTTGGTTATACAGAACTCCCAAAGCAGAATTACCTCCTGGCACAGCTAGAAGGAACTGTCTGTTCACATAGGACATAGTTGTTGTGTTGTCCGTTAACGCTAGCCAACTTTTTCCCCATAGTATGTGGACGGAAGGTCAAACAGGCTAGATTGGTAGCATGTAGTTCTCTGATGTTTATATGAATTGCGAGGGCCACAACCCTTGAGTTTGCAGGGTTCTGATGTGGCCCACTCAGGAATGAGGCATCCGTGACCCAGCTTGAGCATTGGTTGCGGAAAAAAGAAGCGAACTCCTGCACAAACATGCCAAAGGTCTGTCCATCAGTCCAGAGAGGATACCTATGGAACACTAATCACTCTGTCTAAACTATGTCGGCAGGGGACATACACCAACAGTAGCCATCCCTGAACCCTTCTGAGGGCTGACATGTAGTATAGCA
Organism: Gopherus flavomarginatus; assembly: GCF_025201925.1. Taxonomy (NCBI): domain Eukaryota; kingdom Metazoa; phylum Chordata; order Testudines; family Testudinidae; genus Gopherus; species Gopherus flavomarginatus. The sequence goes on from NC_066621.1 coordinate 53,641,232, forward strand.
TGCTGTACTATGCAGGTACATGCTTCCATGTGTCTCAAACTTCAGCCAAGTGTGTGCTACAGTAACTGGATGTGCTCTTAGATCCAAGACTGTCTCTGAGCATTTGGAGACTTGACGGGGCAGAAACACCCTGGCTTTTGTAGCATCCAAGCGTGCTCCGATAAACAATATTCTTTGCACAGGTTTTAGAACTGATTTGTCCATACTGAAAAACAGCCCTAGTGTTTTGAAGGTGGACTGAATGATGGTCATGCTGAACAGTGACTGAGACTTGGACTGGCCTCTCACCAGTCAGTGTCATTTCTGGTTGCATTAACCTCAGCAAGGAGAGTGGGTAAATTGAGAGCCTTGGTTTCTGAGCCTCCTTATACAGTTTTCCATAAGGATAAAGTGTACCTCCTCTGCCATCCAAAATTCTTGACAAAGGTAGTTTCCAATTTCCACATTCACCAGGCAGTTTATTTGCCAACTTTGTTTGCCCCAAAAGCCTACATGTGTACAGATGAGCAAAAACATCATTTGTTGGATGTGAGGAGAGAATTAGCCTTCTAACTGGGCCGCCCCAGACCCTTTAGCTCCTTAGCACAGTTTTTTGTTGTGATTTGCAGCCAGGGTGAAAGATCAACTGGTTTCCACTTCAGAAATCCTCTCTTGCATTTGTTTGTGCTACCAGTTAGCTTATGTCACACCACCTCTTACTGGGGTATTGGTTCATTCAACTAGAACACAAACAGCTTTCCTCACGCATGTACTTGGTCGAGACATTTGCAAAGCAGCCACGTGATCATCAGTTCATGCATTTGCTGCTCATTATGCCATTTCCCGTCAGTCCAGGAATGATGCCAGTTTTGGATGGCATGTTCCATCATAGCTGTTCAGGTAGAATCTGAATCGTCTCCACATTAATCTGCTTATGAGTCACCTGTAATGGAATGGACCTGTGTAAAATACTTTGAAGAACAGCAGTTATGTAAAGGTAGGTAATTGTTTTTTCTTTCTAACGTGGCTGAGCCTGTTCTGACCTGGAGTGTAAGAACTTGAAGTTGCTTTTGAATCCTGGTTTTCTGAAGAACTCTTGCTTGTTATGGACCAATATATTTAAGTTTTAGAATGTAGGTAGGCCTTTCTTTGGAATGAGACATTCTATCGGTTAGGAATGGATAATTGAAACACAGGACAATTTCTTCATAACTGTACATTTCCTGAATAATTTTCTTGTCACTGTGAAAGTGTCATTATAGACCAAATTAAAAGACGATTAACAAAATTCTTGTGCGTGTGCTAATGTAGAGGCTTTATCATGGAAAAATTAACCTCTCTGCATTGCAAATAAAAATATCAGCATTTGCAAAATTGTAAAATCCCCTCTACCAGGCAGCGCGAAACCAAACTTGCAGTGTTTTATTTTGTGATCTCCATTGGGGCCTGAAAATCTTAGGCATAAAGAACTTGACTAAAACATATAAGTTCTGAGATATTTCTTCATGTTGGGTTCTGACTGACTGATACTTGCTGGTTCCCAGTGTGCCCATCCTCTCTTCCTGCCTCCTTTAGATGATAAAGATTTCTGAAGTGAGAGGCTGGCTAGAAAGACCGAGATTTATTGTGTTGACATGAGTTCTTCTCCTACTGCCATCTCAGTTGTTTGAACTTTTGGCTTCTAGTGTTTCCAGCTTTGTACGCAAAACTACTGAAAAGATTGGCACCCTTCATATGAGTCCTGATGTCAGAGTGAGGCAGGAAATGAAAGATGATGATGAGTCTCATGAAGTGACTGCTAGTGTAGCCACATACTCCCAGGAAGAAGATGAAAACGAGTAAGTTCAAGCTCACATAGTTTTATTAGTCAAATGTGCCATCTACCAAAAGGACTGGGAACTCACGTCTTCCACAGTGATCCCATTCATTTCAATAGAATGGGGAATCACATGATTCTGTTGGAGATTTTTTTTCCAGCGGGCTGTATAGAGAGGCTCCAGGAATTCATCTGGTCTCTCCCTCCCCGCCCCCTGCCTCCGTTCTCAATTTTTTACCTCAAAGTTTGTACAGGAGTCAAATTCTTCTAGAAAATGGATGTTAAGAGTTTACATTCATGGTGCTGGAATGGTTAAGGAAGGGGAAACTTATGTAGTTCCCTGCTCGGGTACCTAACCAGACTTGTTGACGCATGTGAATTTTAAAGCCTACATCCTATTTTTAATGAAAAGAGGAACAAGCAGCTTTATCACCCTCCGTCAACACTGGGTTGCTTAAAGGAATAAGAAAACACTGTAGTGGCTTAGTGGTAAGAATAAAGAATGAGCGCTAAATTGTTATCAGGAGTTAAATTGGCAAATCATTGAAATATTTTAAGCAATGAATTTGTATTAGCTTAATGTTAGTTTTGTTTCTTGACATCTGAGAATCCTCGTAGGTTGACAAGATGGAAAAAGTTATTTTTCTCCTGCTCCTTATGTCCAGCTGCTCCATAATTACTGTAGTCTCATTTGTCTGTTTCGCATGAAAAGTAAGAGCTACATTTCTCATAAAAGAATTAATGCTATTTCTCCCTTTCTTTTAAAAAGATAGCATAATTTTGTCTTTATATTCCTTTCTAGTTTGGAACTACAGAGCCAGCCTCAAGAAGAGGACCGGCTAAGAGATCTCAAGATAGCAACGACAGAAGCTATGTAAGTAGAGAGCATAGAGCTATATTTTACTCTGGCAGAAAGCTTTTATTGTAAATATCTGCAGTAAATGTTGCTATGCAAGTATATCCAGACATGGTGTATGATTATCTCAGGGGTGGGCAAACTTTTTGTCCCGAGGGCCACATCTGAGTGGGGAAATTGAATGCAGGGCTTTGAATGTTGGGCAGTGGCAGAGGGTTGAGGTATAGGAGACAGTGCGGCGTGAGGAAGGGGCTCAGGGCCAGGGGTTGGGGTGCAGGAGGGGTTCAGGGTGTGGGCTCTGGCCCAGTGCCGCTTACCTTGAGCGGCTCCAGGGTGACAGCAGCAAACAGCGGGGCTAAGGCAGGCTCCCTGCCTGCCCTGGCATTGTGCCGCTCCCAGAAGTGGCCAGCATGTCCAGCAGTGGCTCCTGGGGGTGGAGTGGGGCAAGTGGCTTTGCTGCGTGCTGCCCTTGCCTGCAGGTACCACCCCCAAAGCTCCCATTGTCCGCGATTCCCTGTTCATGGCCAATGGGACTTGCAGGGAGTGGTGTCTGCAGGCGAGGGCAGCGCATGGAGCCCTCTGCCCTGCCTCCTCCAGGGACCACACGGACATGGTGCCGGCTGCTTCCGGGAATGGCACAGGGCAGGCAGGGAGCCTGCCTTATCCCCCTGCACCACGGGGCTGGCAGCCCCATGGGACGGATTGAAAGCCCTGAGGGGCTGGATTCGGCCCACAGGCCGTAGTTTGCCCTCCCCTGGGCTATCTGGAAAGTCCTTACTTGAATAGTGGCTTTTTTCCATTAAAAATATAACTTCATTGTGAGTTTTGCTGAGAAAAAAGAGGACTGTAGCATTAGAGGAGACTTGGATGGTTGCCTACCAAGCTAGGTGAATCATTTGGAGGTGAGATCCCCAAAAGCCTGCTTGGGGAAATTATATAGTGACTTTCCTACTGTCTTTACTACTCAGGAAAGCAGCATTGTTATGACCAATATCTAGGACAGACATGGGCAAACTACAGCCTGTGGGTCACATCAGGCCTACGGAACCGTCCTGCCCAGCCCCTGAGCTCCTGGCTGGGGAGCCTAGTTGCTGCCCCTCCCCCGCAGACCCTCTGCTGCATGGGCTGTGCTCTGGCCCACTGCTCCTGCTGGGCAGTGTGGGGAGCGCAGCTGGCTCTGACCGGATGGCGCGGCTGTGAGCTCCTGCTGCTGGTAAGGTGTCGGAGAGTGGAGGGGGGTTGGGTAAGGGAGCAGGGGTCTTGGGGTGCAGTCGGGGGGAGGGGGCAGTTGGATGGAATGGAGGTTCTGGGGATGGTCAGGGGATGGGGAACAGGAAGGGTTGAGGGTAGGTGTCCCAGAGGATGGGGATGTAGATAGGGGTTGGGAGGGCAGTCAGGGGCCATGGGAGTGGGGGGGATAAGGGGATGGGATCCTGGGGGGCAGTTGGGGCAGGGGGTCCTGGGAGGGGGTGGTCAGGGGATGAGGAGCAGAGGGCAGTTGGATGGGGTGGTAGTCCTGGGGGGGCTGTTGAGGTGGGGGTATGGATAGTGGTCGAGGTGGTCAGGGGACAGGAAGTAGACAGGGTTGGATAGGGGGTGGGATCTCAGGGGGAAGTTGGGGCGGAGGTCCCGGGAGGAGGTGGTCAGGGGACAAGAAGCGAGCGGGGTTGGATAGGTTAGGAGCTGTGAGGTGGGCGGTTAGAGGGCAGGAAGTGGCCCTCCATGCAGTTGTGCAACCCCGATGTGGCCCTCGGGCCAAAATGTTTGCCCACCCCTGATCTAGGAATATACTAACAGTTGAGTTGTCCATTTGATACGTATAATAGATCAGCTCTGGCATCTCTTGGCTATTTATTAAACAAGTGCAACACACCTCCACTTTGTTTTACAGAAACAAACTGCAAGATCCACTGGTTTTCTTAGAACCACAATGCTTGAGAGAAGTTTTGCGGGAGTGGTTTTTGTATCTGGAACAAACATTTGGTTTCAAAGAACCTTCCTTTTCAGATGACTGCTTATCCATTAAGGAAGATAAGAAAGTGCTTGCTGAAGAACAGAGTGAGGTTTTAGAAGAAAATTTTGAACCAGATAAACACAGTGACGATCATGTAGGCAAAGGACAGACAGATGCCTTGCAAGGAAATACTGGACAGGATCAAACTAGCGAAGCTCATTTTGGCAGAGAAGTATGTGAAAACGATGCCATTTCAAAGGGAGCTTCAGACCATGTTTTTCAAGTGTATCCTCCATGTCTCATAGCACGCGATATTCAAAAGGACCTAGTAGAGTTGACAACATTATGTTTTGAATTAAATGTGTTTCCTTGCAAGAATGGGAATGCGAAAGAAAATCCTGGACAGGATTTACAGCTAACAGTGTCATGGGTCTTGGCTTGTCAGTTCATAAAGGACTATTTCTTTCTCCTGGATTTAAAAAGACTGAAGCGATGTATTACAATCAATTACACTAGCAGTACCAGTGTTTGGGAAACTTACATTGAAGGACTGAAAGGTAATGACTGTGGTGGCTTTTTGTTTTCACTTTTAAACCAATTGTAGCTAAGTTTTAGGTTTTTGTTCTGGAAAAAATCCAGCCTGAGGGGACATTCTTTTCTGAATCACCTCTGAAACAAGTGCTCTTTAGTTTTTTAATAAATAAAACTAAGTTAATAAGAACCAGTGACTTATAGGGGAAAATGCTTCTTGTTTAGTTACTACACTGACATTATTTCTAAACATGTTAATATGTAGTACAACTTCAGTTAGCTTAATACGGTAGTGATATGAATCAAATGTGCTGAAACAGAATATGCAAATTTCAAAGAGAACTTGAAAAAATGTGGTGCTGTTGAACTCAAATAATTTCAATTATTTAACTTATAAAACTAAAATTAGGAAAAGAGTTTCAGCATCTTCAGTGGCAAAGTAGGCACAAGTATGCTCAAATATTTCAGCTTGTTTCCAAAGCTTGGACAATAGCTCATTTATGAAGATCAGCAGTGAATTGGAAAAGAATTCTCCCATATTGGCATGCAGTTGATCACCTCAGGCATCCTTTTGTTCTCCAGAAGTCCCTTCTGCCCTTTCTCATACCTTTGCAATCCCAATGAATGAGGCTTCCTGGATGTAACTCAGAACAGAATTTGGTCCGCTATATGCAACTTCCAAAACTGAAGCAAAACCTTTATAGACAGGCCTTCAAGACAACCAGTTGATAGAACCCTGATTCAGCATAGAAAGTTAAGCACATGCTGAAGTTCTTTGCTGGATGGAGGACCATGTTTGGGGAAGCAGAAATCTGTTCCATGTTGGCTTAAGCAGAGTTTAAAGTAGAAAAATATTAATTGCATCCTTGCATTGATTTGAGTGGGACTGCTTATATGCATGCAGTTAAGTGTTTGAGGCTTCACAAGATCAGGTTAAAACATTTACAATATTTTGTGTTTCAGAACTGACTCACGCTAGTCCAGTAACTTTGGCAATGGAAAATGGAGATATGTTGAAAATATTAAAACTGTTAAATGACTTGGGGCCCTGGGATAGTCCTCTGTTGTTGGCACATGCTCAAAGGTCTGTAGTGCATGACTTTTTTTTTTTTTCTCATGTTGGTTAATAGGACAAATTACAGACTGTCAGTTCACTTTCTGTTTGCCTTGCTCTGGATTTGTATTCACACTAGCCTCTTGAATCTTTTGTGAGACTTTTTTGCAATGATAGTTCTAGTGTTAGCAGTGTTCAAGCAGAGGAACTTTGAAACATGCTGGTAAATAAATTAGAATCTTGAAATAGAGTTGTATTTTCTTATCACAGTGGCAATCTTGCTGTGATTTGGCATTAAAGATGTCTTTTTGTTTGTACAGGCTCTATGAAAAGTTCGGGGAAACAGCTGTAAGGCCCTTGATCAAGTTCTACCCATCAATCTTGCCCTCTGACATCATGCAGCTTTGTAGACATCACCCTGCCCACTTTTTAGCATATTTAGACAGCCTTGTTAAATCAAAGCCAGAAGATGAAAGGTAAAGGGGCTGCATGTGTGCTGTGTGCTTTTTTTTCTTGTTGGGAAATGGTTACGTAAGGAAAAGACGACATCATCCAGCTGTGTGGGTTTTTTTTCATGTACTGTTGCTTTGCCTGCTCATTAAAACTAGAGTGGAACCTAACATTAAATAACCTTTTGTTTTACCAGTTAATTTCTGTGCACCAGTCTCTTCCCATGTCACCTCATTACAAAGCAGATGCCATTTTATCAAGATTTTTGTAACAACTCTTCAATGACTTAGTGTTTTATTAGACTGTAATGTATCAAATTAACTCAAATATGGCTGTATTCTGTAATATTTCTGAAGATTAAAGAAAACATAACTTGTCTAGAAATCATCTTTCCAGTGCACTGATCATGAGTATTTTTAAATGGTGTATATACAAAGTTTATCACAATTCCATATTTGGTCAATTTAAAACCTGTGGATTTTCCCACTCTTTTTTAGGTCATCCCTGCTTCAGTCTCTTCTTAATCCTGAAGCATTGCGACTGGATTGGCTTTGTTTGGCAGTTTCTCATGATGCGCCACAAAGAACAAATACAGTGGATTCTGAAGGAAACCCTAGGTAAGGTAATAAATCATGTATATTTAATTGCACTGCGCAAACCAGACGTAGTAGTCCAGACTTGCTATGTGTTCCATGGTGGAACTGGCTACCTTGGAGTAATTTCACTTCCCTAGAGGGTGAAATTCACCCCACTGGAGAGAATCCCCATAAAGCCTTCAATTAAGCAAGGTCTGTAAGTGAGGCATAGTCTTGCCTTAGCCCTTCTGCGGTAGGTTGAATTTCACTCTAGGGTGTGTTACCTCATGTACCTCAAGATGTGTAACAGCAGCAACCAAAGAATTAAACAACTTTCCTATCTTCATACTCCAGGCAGGAATGATCTCTTCAACAACTGTAAATACATCTCTCTCTTAAGAAGCTGCCACGTTGTTTTTAAGAATCATTTTCAGAGTGTTTCTGGGGAACACATTTTTTAAAATGTGTGAAATTCCGCTGCTGGCTCAGTTGGAGTATAAAAAATGCCCTTTTTCGAGCGAGCTGTGCGCATGCCTCCTAACGGTGATGCTGGTACACAAAAAGGCCACTAACTTTTTTCTATCCGTCTTTTAATCACAGGGAAAATCTCATTTTAAGTGAGTCTGTCAAGAAGATAGCTGGGCACACTGCACTTTGAATTAATGTTGTCAAAAGTTCATGCGAAAGATGAAACAATCCCATTCATCTATTTGGCCTCCTGATAAAAAATAGTTTTTTAAAGTCATGAGACTGTTAACATTTAATTTGTGACTTAAACTGTCTTCCCAGACCACGTTCACATTTGTTTACCTGGGGCTATAGCCAACTGATTTTGCTTCTGATTAAACTCCCAGCTGATTTTGTAACAAAAGAGAAGATGGCTGATATCTGCAAGTCATATGGGTAAGTTGGAAACGTTGTAGTTTACTGAAAAATTATGATTATTCTTGAAACTGGCTTAGTTGTATACTGAATATACAAATGAAAGCCAATATGTTTCCTGCCAGTCTACTGTCAACTAAATTCATTTAAATGAAGTATTTTGTGGCTGGCTTTATTTGAAAGTGCCATCATATATAGGTTATAGATAGCCAATGTAAAATGTAACTCTGTAGTATTACCTTGCTTTGTAGCTAAGAAGCAACAAAGTTATGTTGTGGCACGTACTACTCTATTACCTGTTAAGCTCTGTTTACTCCCAACAAATGTTATTGACCTAAAATGTGACCAGGGAAGTAACCCCAAAGCAAGTCACAAGAGTTGTACCTTCATAACTGCACTAATGCCTCTCCTATATTTAACCTGCTTTAGCAGAGAGAAATTTACCCACCAGACTTCATGGACCTCTTGTATGTATAAAGACATTCCCTCTGTTCCTAATTACCTCCACTACCTTATTTCCCTAATGACTTCCCTTCTTTTCCTTATGCAGCTCTTATCTCCATATGATGGTTGTTTTCTGCTTAACCCTTTCTCACTATCATACACAAAAAAACCCTCACTGCAATATGGGACCTAGATGTGTTTATCACTGAGCACTTATGACCTTTGTGAGGGTGGTGGTTGACAAAAGGCCAGCTCTAGTTCATTTAATAAACTGACAGTTCTGGGGACTTACGGCATGACCTATGTTTTGCCACATTGCAATTGCCAGGTTATTCCTAGTATTTGGGGTTATTTGCTCTTACTGATGGGTTTGCTAAATCTGCATTTCTTTACCAATGACTTTCATTTAAAGCAAATAAATGCTTTTGATTATGGAAATCGTCAGTCTCTTTTTTTGTTTTTGTTTTTGTTTTTAAAGCTTCTGGCCTGGATATGTCTCTCTCTGCTTGGAACTGGATAGAAGAATAGAAGCCTTTACTAATATTGTTCATTTGGATGATATGAACCTGTTGGATGGAGAACATGGTTAGTGAATCTTAACACGTGAGCACACCAGTATAATACATGATCTATATTGACTGTGTATTGATTACCGAATAAGTATAGAGAAGCATTTATCAAGAGTTGGATGATGAGAGTTTTAAACACTGGTATAGCAAGATCACTTGGCATTTTGTAACACTTAATATGGTATATTGCACAGCATAAATATAATTGAGTGTTTAAATCAGTGACCCTGTAGTTTAATTCTTGTCTTCCAGCAAAACAGCAGTGTTTAAAAAACCATAGTCTTGTCTTGAGTGGTTCAAATCTCTTGACATTTTAATCAGATTTTTTGGCTTCAGCTTTCCCTCTGAGTTTTTGTTGCCCAGTACCTTGGAGAATCAGCTAATTCACTAGCACTATCTAGTGGTTTTTCTAGGCTGTCGTGAGCAAGTTTCTGTATCAGATGGCAGAATTGCAGTGAAAATCTACAATATCCTAAAAAGACACACAAAGGAATTTCTTTGGCTCTTAGTTTAATCCAAAATCACAACAATGGCTATGAAAAAGCTGTTTTTAGTGCTCAGTGGCCCTCAGTCCTAACAATTAGCTCCAAAACACTTGAAAACGTTTTGCGTGACTGTCAAAAAATAAAATGCGTTTTAAGCCATTTAACTGAGATATGAATGTAGAATATTGACACTAGAAAACTAGCTCCTTTTAAATGCAAATAGATGTAAAACTAGGTTTGCTACAAGCTTTTTCCTCACAGATAACTACAGCCAGTCATTTAATTTTGCATTTAGGCTCGATTCCAGAGACTGTGGAAGAATGGAAGTTCCTTCTGCGTCTTGCACAAAGTCGCAGCACTGATTTCCACTGCCATGGTACACAGAATGGGAATACTATCGGCAATGGTAGCACTAATTGGTCAAACTGCATTACTGTTGAAAATGTAGCTCTTTTGTTGGCTAAGGTAATTGGTCCAGATCGTGCCTTGCCAGTACTGCAGGAATGTGATTTGACGGCAGAATTGTCTGAGAGATTTACCAGGATCTGCGAAATACTGAGAATTGCTGAAAAAAGGCAAAGGTAAGACGTGTGTGTGTGTGTGTGTGTGTGTGTGTGTGTATAGAATAGTTTATTAATACTTCACTCAGTGCCGTCTTAGGCCATAGTTTTCTTTCAATAAATTTAAAAAAGACGTGAAAACACTTCAGACTTCAGCTCCAAGGGTATAAACTGCTAGAGTGGTAAAACTTCCTGAAAATACTTCTGACTCCAGTTTAAGAGGTATATTTGAGACATGTAGCTTAAAAATGAAAAATGTATTAACAGAAAATATATTCAGAATAAATGTTTCCTAAAAACAAAAAGGGGGGGAGGGAATAAATGACTAAAGTATCAAATATCCACCACAGAAGAATTCAGAAACTCCTTACCTGTACTGCATCCTCCTACACCTAGACTGCTCTGATGGCTGCTTCATAAATGCTCTAATAGTGCAATGAGACATTACAATATTTGGAATTTGGGAGTGTACTTACACTGCAGCTCTTGCTGTCGAAGTAGCTCACCTGTAGATACACTGTTTAACTCCTTTACGTTTTTGCATGCATGCTTTTTTAAAGAAGTTTTTGGAATTAAGTGAATGAAGTTCTAGAACAGGGATAGGCAACCTTTCAGAAGTGGTGTGCCAAATCTTCATTTATTTACTCTAATTTAAGGTTTCGCGTGCCAGTAATACATTTTAACTTTTTAAGAAGGTCTCTTTCTATAAGTCTAAACTATTGTTGTATGTAAAGTAAATAAGGTTTTTAAAATGTGTAAGAAGCTTCATTTAAAATTCAATTAAAATGCAGAGCCCCCCCCAGACCAGTGGCCAGGACCCGGGCAGTGTGAGTACCACTGAAAATCGGCTCGCGTGCCGCCTTCGGCACCCATGCCATAGGTTGCCTACCCCTGTTCTAGAAGATGGCACTTGAAAAGGTCCTTTTGAAATCTATGTTGCATCAATCCTGAGTGGTGGTTACAAGTAAGAGTGAAGGCCTGGAATCTAGGAAGCCCTAAATACTAGCCTTAAATTAAAAAAAAAAAATCCCTGGTATCTTCTATTTTCTATTATTTATGGTTTGCCATTCATGTTGTCTATTCAGGTTAGGGAAAAATCTCTAAAGGCAGGGGCATGATAGGACTCTCTCTGAAACTGAATTATATTTATCACTGCGTCAGCCAGTTTAAACTCTTTCTAAAAGCTGGTATCCAGCACATTAGTTAAGAATATGTTTGATTTTTTTTTCTCTTTTGTCTGTAGAGCCCTGATACAGTCCATGTTGGAAAGGTGTGACCGTTTTCTGTGGTCTCAGCAGGCATAGCAAATATGCCAGGAAACACTGAAATGAAGTTGTGTACTGTGCATATGCTGCATTAAATTGCCTCTTAAGTTTCATCACCTCTAAGAAACAAACTCTTGTCCACACAATAATGTATTCAGCCACACTGCATGAAAATAGCACCTGAATTGAGTTTTTTCTTCTATAGCTCTTCCTAAATAGTTTAAAACATGCTTCTTAAACAGGATTCAGAAATTGTTAGATTGAAATGCTCCGATGTTTATGTTGAAATTAAGACCACAAGTGTCCTAACAGATTTGTTTTTTTTTTACAATAGGATTAAAAGTGCTGAATTAATTTCGTAATAACTCTGAATGAATTAAAACAGTTGGTTAAAAGTACAATCTTTTGAACATTAAATTAGGTTTGAAAATAGTGCATTTTGCCTTCAGCAACTTTCCTGTAGGTTGGTTAAGACGTAAATTTCAAAAGAATTAATTCTGTGTATATTGCCAGCATGAGCACCAAACTGTTTTCCCATCTGACATTCACTTTTGTCAATAGCTGCAGTGAATGCATGCAAGAATGCAGATTTTTCCTTAATTGTATAGAACATCTACTCTCTTGATTTATTTGTTGGAATAGCTACATCTTTATCTTAAGAGCTATGTAAAATTAATGTTATGGGATCTTGATTGCATAGTGTTGAAGTATGCATTAAATCTTTGAAATACTCATTTATTAATAGACCACTGGAAGAAAGTGTAAACACAGCATTCAAAAATTGTGGGAATCTGTCACGAGGTCATCTTCAGATGAATTACCACACAAATCAACATATCTTTTCAATGTCAATATTTTATAACTGATTTTTGATCTTTTTGGAAGAAATGATGCAACTGCATACCTTTTTATCTAAAATTACCTTTTAAAAGGAATTTTAAAGGAAGGCTGTCAAGTTAAGAATCATATTTTTTTAAAAAACCTTTACCACTGTTAAGATAAACATTAGATTATTAAAACTGAATATTTAAAAACACCCAATTTTACTTAATCATTTGCAAAAGAATAGCTTTATACCTATTCTGTTTACTCTGAACTTCCTAGAGCTTAGATAGTGAAAACAGACTAGTGAGATTTACTTTAGGTTTTAGCTCATTTCAGTTAAGAGCCTTATTCACTAGCACAATGCTGTAGTATCTAGGCAGTGGTCAAACCCCAAAGAACTAGCTCCCAATAAAAAATGTCATTTTTTCTCCTACACCAGCATTTTGTGAGTAAATTTATTTGACAGTATCCCTTTAAAATAAGAGCCTTTATATGTTGTATGTATATAGTTTTGTCTCCATTGTTTGCTGCATTCCAAATTAATGATTTTATTTTATTTAAAATTTAATTATTTTTTGGTCAATGTAAGTTTTATCTGTAAAGTTTGGTATGATATATATAAAACTGCAGTTGGATGGGTAACATCTTTGTCTCAATTGCGAGAACAAGTCACTCCCTTATGGTGGAGCGTTTCATAGCTCCTCTGGCGTGGGAATAAATGTCTACAGAAATAGGCCTGGTGGCAGGTATTTCATACCTTAAGGTTCCTGTCTGTGAAAAGCCAACAAAACGTCTTCTTTTGACTTCAGTATTTCCTGGGGTAGAGATTATCAGCTGAAGTTTGAAAACAGCACAAATGTGCCATCCTATCCCTTCAGGCACCCCACGGTCTTATTTATCATAGGTGTAAAAAGGATTGGAAGTCAGCAGGGCCGGCTCCAGGACTTTTGCTGCCCTAAGGGGGAGAAAAAAAAAGCCATAGTGCCGCCCCCAAAGGGCTGGAATGCTGCCCCTTGAGAAGTGCCGCCCCAAGCACGTGCTTGGAACACTGGTGCTTATAGCCGGCCCTGGAAGTCAGATACTCCTCTGTAGTCCTAACTTTGGTATTGATATGCCATGAGACTTAGAACAAATCATTTTACCTTTCTGTGCCTGTTTCCCTACCTCTAAAATGAGAACATTTCTACCTCATGTGGGTGTTAGAATTAATTGGTTCAGTTTCATACAGCACTTCAAAGAAGTAAAGATCTATATAAATGCAAGCATCATCTGTCTCAGGAAAATACAGAACCAGTTCTCTTTGGGAAAAGTCTAGTGAAATCTCTTCAGTTTAGAGGATGAAGTGACATGGAAAAACAGCTGAAAGCTTTGTGTACATAATAACCTTTATTTTAAAACACACAGTTAACAATGCTGACTTTTACAATATATCACAAACTTTCTTTCAAAGAGCTTGTTTTTCATTTTGCATAGCACTGTTCGTATTAACCACAGTTATACAATATTTTTTAAGTGTATTGCACCTAAAATGAACTTGTGTTCATGGTTTCAACTAATTTTAAGAGGTTTCAATAAAAAAAAAGTGTTTCTGATGTAGTCTTCATTTCCTTATTTATATGTGAATAAGATGTGAAGGATACGTGAACACATTGTGACTTCATCCGAGGAAATGCTGCGGTTGCACACTGCAAGCATAAGAAAGAAAAGTCTCTCACCCAGATATGTTCTGAGCCATTTAACAGGTGTTTAACCTTTTTGGCTAATTCTTTGTGAAATCGTGTCACTTGGCTTAATAGTAAGATTGTCTGTATAGTGGGTTTGCATGTCAAGACAAGAATCCAAATATGTTGGTCAAACTCCAAAAGACGTGTAGTTGCAATAATACCTAAATGAATTTACATTTTGGTACATTGTTTAACAGAAGAAAAAAAATACAAAAGACCCAACTGTCAAATAGTATACATGAAAGAAGCAGAACATTCTATCCCCTCTCAGAAAAATCACCAGCCACTCTGTATCCAGTAAAAGCATCTGGACTCCTCAGGAGGTAAGCTGGATGCAGGGTATTCTTAAGACTCTAGGAGACGTGTTAATACTCTGACTTCTGTTTTAGCCGTAATTAGGTTGTATTAGATCATGGGGTTTCACAAACAGAGCAGTCATGGGTTTAACTGGAGGTATTACCCTTCAAGCGTGAGGGCAGCACTTTATTCTGATGCTTAGCTGTCCTCTGCTGGACAAATGGAAAGGTCTTTCTTGATCTGTGACTGAAACTGCACCTTTCCTCATTAGATGCCCTAATCATCTGTCTTACTGGAATGCCCAGGCTCACTTCCAAGTTTCCACAATAAGCCTAGCCTTTTGGATATCCTCTGAGTAGGGTGGGGTAGGTCTCAAAAGATAAGGCAACCTTGCTGAGAATCAGTAGAATTGGTTTCTACGAGTGAGTGCTGTGGCCTTTGATCTATTACTTCTTTGTGTCTCAGTTTCTCTACTTTAAACTGAAGATATTTAACCCGCCTATATAAAACGCTTGGAGATCTGTGGATGAAAAAGACTGTATTACATGCAAGGAGTTTGTGCAGCCTGCAGCTGGTGCGTGTGATGTCAGTGTCAAGTGTGTTCCCTGCACAAACACCATTTAAAAAACTCCAGTGTAAGAGCAATAAAGATTCTACCTTGAAACGTGCTGAAGTCAGAAAATGCCAATGTTAAAATTGAATGTGAAGCTTTAACACCGCTTGTGGGCATGTATGCATCACCATACCACCCTCAAATACTTTGTCAAACTTTTGATAACACTATATATTATGCCATTTTTTAGACACCTGTGTGACACTTATATCACTGTGTACAATCCCTAAGTCTCACATGCAGTTTGTGAAAATAGTTCATACACAAGATGTACAGTTAATCAGGCCAGGCCTCTTACAAGATTGTAGAAATACTGTACGTGCATTCTTTGAGAGTGTGTTCAACTATGTGATTATATACACTAATGCAAACAGCCAGCTGTGGAATCTTATTCTTGCCTGTGTAAATTTAAGAACTTAAGAAAGTTATGGAATTGAAACTTTTAAAAGAAAAAAACATTCTGTAAGAACAACCCTGAATTTCACTGAATTATGCATATTAATGAATTGACAACTCTATACATGGAACAGATGAAGCTTTTAATATTGAGGAATATTAAAGGACTGTCTGCATGATATTGTAAATTACCATCACTCTGCTTCGTACTGTTTGCACCTTAGCTGTGCAGGTCCGAAGGCAGTTGGCTGGCATCCTGCATGGCAAAGTTAGCCAGAGCAGCATACTCTTTCTTAGGACATCAGTTAAAAAGCACCAAAAAATCATACCAATCAGTGTTTAAAGATAAGGTGAGATTCTTAAACCCTCATGCCTGCCAAATCCAAAGTGTTGTTACAAGGAACTTCCTTTTTTCTTACCAAATGTTAATTGTTTATCTCCGTCATTTTGCTCTTCAAGCTTTTTTGTTACAATAGGACAAAATGTACTGAATGGATTTTGTTTCAAATTAATAATAATAAAAAAGTTTCCCTTTGGGTGGAGACCAGGCCTGTAAAATTTCAGTCCAGAAGCTTGAATGTTTTCAGAATGTTGAGTGAATGAAAAGAGGGCTAAAGGAAACATGTAGATCACCTTAAATACCACTTTTCAGAGAGCTCCAGTTATACAACACACTGCTACTTTAAATGATGATGTGCAGTGTCTCTGGTAGGCAGATCATAGAGGGTCTGAAAAACTAATGCATTTACAATAAGTGGTATCCAGCAAGTTCAGTTCATCTAAGGGAAAATGCAGGTGTAGCTCAGGGACTACTGAGCTTCTAAATCTCTACAGCTTTGTTACTACAAGTTGTAAATTCTATCCAGGATAACAGTACCTAGAAGTTATCTTTCCCTTTTTTACAAGACTAGTTGGAGTTTGTGTAGAAAAGTGTAGATGCTCATGGGAATAAAATCAGTTAAGATTAAAGGAAAATTACGTGATTCAGCCTATGTCATTTTGCTGTCAAGGCTGTTACTGTTGAACATAAACACTTCCAAAAGCTTTCAGAAAGCTCAAAGTCAGATTGGTCAACAGGACATTGAGCATGGATGATACAGCTACGGTCTGTGTTTGCAAGTCATAGAATTCTGTTGGACTAGTGAGCAGGACTGATTTAGCACTGTTTCACAACACCTTCCCAATCATGATGACTTTATTCAGTCATTACATTCCCATAAGAACCACATTGACCATTTACAAGATCTGCTGTTTAGTTTGCAAACTTTAGAGGGCAAAGTCTGACCTGAACTAGTAGCTATTTACCTGCATTTTTGCAGTTAGAATCAATAACAGTTTTACATGTTATCGCCCATGCACTGATCGGAGAATGTAAAATGTATTTACTCCATTTAAATAACATTTTGATTGTTCTTTTATCACAAATGAAAACATTTTACAAAGTAACCTGAGTTACTGATAGAGCTGATGATTCCAATCCACAGGTAATACTTTGAATGAAAAGATATTTTTGTAACTCTTCATATAACTGCATCTACCTTATGGCTTAGATCTTGCCAACAAAGCTACACATGAAGTTAACCTCTATTCAGACAAATTAACCTCTCCCTTTAGTGATCATAATGGTAATAAAAGCTAGTTGATGTTACTCAAAGTTCAAAATTTTGACACATTTCCATCTAAATTTAAAAGGGGGAAAAAATTAAAATGTCTTGAAAGATGACATCTCATTTTTGACCAGCTCTGGTAATTTAAGTTTTATTATTTATTTCTGTTACCATAGCCTCTTGAAGCCAAAGTCATGGACCAGGACCCGTTGGCTAGGCACTGTACAAGCAATTATACATAAGGATAAAACTGGTTTGGTGTTTATGGTACATGCCAGATGATTACTTAAAACTTCTGCATAATAATCTCTTATTAAGCATTACTCATTTCACCAATTAAAAAAAAAATAGAAGCAAGTCAGAGAAAGTGACTGCCTGCAACTTCCAGTAAATGATGGACATTTCATCATATCAGGCATTGGTTAAGTAATTGATCCTTGGATCTACAGAGAGACAGTACAGACATTGACCAATTGAAAGCAGGAAGCCTCAAGAAGAAATAAGGGAATTTACTGCAGTAAATTCCCAACAGAAGCAATGTTTGTTTGCATTCAACAAGCAAATGATGACTAAATTCAAATTGGGCAATGTTTCTGTAAATTATTTCCTATTTGCTCTTTGAGATAAGGCTTATAAATAAAGTACCATTTTTCTTGTGAGAATCCATCGGAAAGAACTCAGTTTTTCAGGGGCTTTGCAATATAGCACCGGTAAGTTTAATTCTCAATGGAAACTTCATATTTATACCATTTTACCTTGCTTTGTATTCAATTTTTTTCTTATAACAAGTGATTTTTATGATATAGAAACTGTTAACCAGAAACTAAAACTTCTATATTTACATCTGAGCTCTGAGACTGATGCTGTGATGGCAGAGAGCATTTCATTTTTCTAAGCAGAAATCATCACTTCGGGAGCTTTTCTGAATTGTGTGTGTTCCTTTTGATCCATGAACCTGCTCTAAAGCGGTTATAAGAGGAATGAACATTATGGATGGAGTCTTTAAAATATTGCCCAGTTTTCTGACATATACTTTCCTTCTATTACAGCCTAAATAAGTGAACTATGAAGTTCTACAACTGCATGTTGTTATTGTCCCTGGTACTCTGTGTCAGTGCCCACAACTGGTTCACTGATACTGGAACATTCATAAGGGATGCTTATCGAGGTATGCTTTTTACTCACTGCATGTTCATCCTCCAAACTGTTCTGGACTTAAGTGTGTCAGTGATTTAACTAAATTGGTTTCTAAAGGGATTTAGTTACATTGATGCAGAAACCATCTGTAAACAAAGCCCTCAATGAGACTGATGCTTCTAACTTGGAATCACACCTCTACTCCGTTGTCCTGGCGACCCTTAGAAAAGCCCTGAGAGAAATTTGAGGGTTTCTTTGTCCCAAAGATATTGCAACAGAGTTTTGTTGGAGATTCTATGGTTTTATGAGATCCTTCTCAAAGGAACTCCTTTCCATCTCCTCCTCCAAAGATGTCACCTGGTGGAAGCTACAGTCAAGAAAGCATAACTAGCTGCAAATCCCTGTATCTCTAAAGGGAGGCCTGGGTACAAAAAAAAGTTGGGCTAATTTTTTGGAGGGACAAATATTAAATGCACCAAAAAATGCATTTCAGGGGGACCCTGCAACTTTTTGCAAATTTTGGTCAAATTTGGCAAATAGTTTACACTGGAAAAAAACTTCAAAAAGAATAATTTTCACAGTGGCCTATTCTGACATTTTGCTGCAAAAATGTTTATTCAAATCAACCTGAACAATTTTTTTTGTTTTTCATTTTGATGAGAAAAACCATAACAAATCAATTTTGGTTGAAACTAAACAGTCTTTTTTGGATTTCTCAGATCTTCCACTGAACCAAAAAATGAAGTATTTACTCAGTGGTATATAGGAGCCTTTCTGCCTTCTCTAGAAGCACTATACTTGGAAGCCACTGTGGTGACGTGACTAGAATGGTGCTGGACTGCTTCAGAGGAATGTGGGTGGAATAACATCAAAGTTTTGTTTTAAATTTGCAGTTTCTCTATAATCCTTTCTCTCTTCTCCAGGCGCTGAGGATATGTGGCGTGCATACAGCGACATGCGGGAAGCGAATTATAAAAATGCAGATAAATATTTCCATGCTCGTGGGAATTATGATGCTGCCCAAAGAGGGCCTGGCGGTAAATGGGCAGCAGAAGTTATTAGGTAATGGATTCTACTTGGATTATGAGTTAAAAGTTGGTAAAGAGCTATGCAATCAAATTATTATGAAGTACATTGTAATTCATAACTAGTTATTGTCCGGTTTGAAGAGAGGCCATTTTTATTTAACCTCTGGCTAAGTGTGAAGACTGTGCCCATTCTTGAGTTGTAAAGGTGATTTCTGAGCTGACCTGTTTGAATATGTTCTGATATCAGATCTCATTACTATGTGCTAGGAGACAGATGTTTTCACCCCAGGGCTTTTAAAATTTAAATAATTGCAGGACCTCACTTTAATCTAGAACCGGTACATATTACCCTTGATATATCATCCAAGAAAACTATCATCATATGTTCACTTGCAGTCCTCTAACGAGGACTGTTTGAAAATATTGCTGTTGAACGTGATGACTATGATACAAAGGAGCTTATGAGGAGTGGGTAGAACTTAGTGGAGGCAAGCAATGGGAAAGCTTTTTAATTCACAACTGCACTGATGCACTTCTGGGATGACTTCTGCTATTCGCAGACAGGCTAAGATTTGTGTCTGTGTTTGTGTGTGACAAGGCAGCTGAGCTAATATCTTTTATTGGAACAACTTGTGTTGGTGAGGTATTTGTGCGGGTCCTCAGCTTTATGGAAAAGTAGAGATTAAGCTGTGGGGGATAAGTGAAAAGTAAATCCTTTAGTTATTGAGATTTAATAATAAACTATCTAAGATAATCTTTGTTTCCTCTTTCCAGTGATGCTAGGGAAGGTTGGCAGGGTGGCATTAGTGGCAGAGGAGCAGAAGACACACGTCAAGACCAGGAGGCAAATGCATGGGGCCGAAGTGGAGGAGACCCAAACCGCTACAGACCAGAGGGCCTTCCCTCTAAATACTAATGCAGTCTGTAATACTTTACAATTGTTTAATTTTTCTACCAGCTGTGCAAAACCACAATAAATACAATCTTAAATTTCTGAAGCTCTCAGTGAATGAACAAACATCCTCAGCTACATTAGAAAGGATAAAAAGCAATATACATACAAATTTTTCATGATTTGGGGCCAAAGGTAACCCTTAACTGCCCAGGATTTGGAAGAATCGTCCAGATTGAGTAAAGGACAATCATTAAATAATTTGTTGCATATTCCTGTGAAGCAGCGGGCACTAGCCACTGTCAGAGACAGGCTACTGGACTACTGTGATCCATTATGATAATTCTCCTTGTTGTTGTTATCCCCATTTTACAGACAGGGATCTGAGAGATGTTAATTGACTTGCCTAACATCACAGGGGAGTCTACAGCAGAGGTAGGTATGGCGTTCAGTCCTCTAACCATAGACCATCCTACCTGGCTAATTAGTTTGGGGCATAAAAACCAACACACAAAGGTTTAGGTATCATGGCAAAAACAGAAATTTGGGGGGCAGGTCAGGAGGAAAGTTAACATTTGAAATGAAAGGATGAAAGCACATTTTCCATGGTGCTGGGAGTTTAGGTCCACTTTAATAAGCAGTAATGGTGCTTATGTTTTAAAAGTATATATTTATTGTTATCAGGTGGGTAGAACCTCAGTTCTGTCTGAGGTCAGGCTAGAAAGGTTGGATCAAACTCACTGGATGAAATTTCCCATTGTTGCCAAAAAGCAAGAGTGAGTGGAAACAGCACCAAACAGGGGTGGCAAAACTAAGTTCAGGACTAGTTAATGTACATTGATAAAATCTTGGAAACACTGTAGGGTTTAAAAGGCTCAATGCTCACAACTGGAAGTCAAAAAGAAAGTAAAGGAAAGGAGAAGCACAAAACCAAATGAAAATGAAACCAGTGTTTTCTGGTTGTATGCATCCCAGTCTTTGGATAGTTACCAGGCAGCTGACAACAGCCTCATTAGAGTTTTCTGGGAATGGATGTACCCTAACATCTTCACTTAAAAACAAAGGAATCTTAGAAATTCAAAATCATATCGGCCTAACAGTCCTGAAGAAGAACTCTGTGCAAATCAGAAGCTTTTCTCTCTCCCCAACAGCAGTTGGTCCAATAGACATTATTGCCTCACCCACCTTGTGTCTCTAATAGCCAGGGAGCACTAGAGCTACAACAACACTAATTAGCCCCTAGTCCCATTCTTGAAGCAAAGCTCAAACAGCGTGCACTGCAGCGTGCAGTGGGGGGTTCTTAGCATGACTCTGTTCAAATAATTTTTAAGGCCTTTCCTCAATTTTTAGGGTAAAAGTGCACAGTCAATTGGCCTCAAATCTATCACAGACCATTTCTTGGAGACAGACCAAGTCATTTGTAACTGACAAACATTAACAGGATCTTGGACTTATTAAAGTCTCTTTCATAGTATAGAGAACATACCTATTTATAGCCTTGTTGATTTAAAGCTCTAATCCAAATCCCATTGAAGCCAGAGAGAGTCCTTCCACTGGTTTAAATGGTCTTTGGATCAGGCCTGCATATCCTATTTTGGTAAACATATTTACCAGCTACTTGAACCTGGGGATTCTAATTCATGTGTTAAGGATTTTTGGGGGGACAGGTAGCTATGAAAAACCCCAACCCCTTTCCTCAGTAACTTATTTGGGCTTAGTGGAATTTACTTACTAGCACAATATTTTAGATATAATTTACAGAGGTTAGTGAAACCTCCTACAAGTCAATTACCAGAATGCATCATAACATGGAGCATCTGGCAGAGATCCTCCAAATCAGTCTTTCTGCATTAATCTGTGCAGAGTCCCACACTATACCCTCAAAGCTTTTCACAGTAGGGGCTTGGTTCAATTGTGGCAGGAGTGGTCATGGCACTACTACTCCCTTTTGGCTGTCATGGGTGATTTGATCTGGAGAACATCCTCAACACAGTTTCCTTAAGATCTCCAGGTTTATTTCCCTGCAGCTTTCAAGACTCGTGCAGAGCGGAAGGGCTATGCTCTCTGCCCACTTCATAGGTGATCAAATTCTGTCCCCGCAACCCACTTGAAACTTTTGGAATGCTACAAGCTTGAACTCACAGAGTTTCTCCTCATACGTGCCCCACCCCTTCCTTTGCATAGTTTAAAAATTTACTGTTTCATAGCAATTTTCCATTTCTGGAAACAATTTGTGGCTATTCATGTATCATCAGAGCGTATCAACCACAATTTGAAGACTTCAGTAACTCGGACATAGGTTAGGGGTTTGTTAAAGAAGTGGATGGGTAGGGTTCTGAGGCCTGCTTTGTGCAGGAGGTCAGACGAGATGATCATATTGGTCCCTTCTGACCCTAAAGTCTATGAGTCTATGATATACAGGTAGGTTTTGCCGTTTAAAAACACAGGCTGTACTCGACTTTGCGACATTCGACTTAAGAAGAACAGCACTTACAATGTTTCTAAATTGAGACCCTGATTCAACTTGCACCCAATGGTTTCAACTTTACGATGCTTGGTCCTGCAATGGAGTGGGTTCTGGTTCCAAGTTACAACATTTCGACTTATGACACAATTTTCAGGAACCAATTGTGTCGTAAGTCCAAGGACTGTCTGTAGTGCTTTTTAAATTGAGTGAAATTACCTGTGAACTTACACAAATGACTACAGGAGAAATGTTCAGAGCTGGATGCTTGGTGCTTATTGGGTCTGAAGCCTATTGGTCAGGCAGGTCTGGTGGTTTCTTTATTCACTTCAGCAGGTTAATTATTTTGAGATCAACTGATCTACGTACATCTCAACGAAACATTAGGAGGGTTGGAATGTCTCTGAGTGAGGCAGGGTTGGGGGGGGCTCTGTGCAGTGACTGAATGCTGACTGTGGGCTGCAGGGGGCGCTGTGGGGTGGCTGAGGCGCCGTCCGTCTGTCTCTGGCTGGCTGCAGCAGCCACACGGCGGAGAGCGCTGAGCCCCATTGCCAGGTGAGCCCCGTGCGGCGGGAGCCCCCCTAGTGGAGTCGATGCAGAAGCCGCGCCCGTCCCCGCAGCAGCGTGAGGGCCGATCTCCCGGGGAGGGGAGGAGGGAGCAGGCTGTGACTCGCTCTGGGAGGCCCCCCCGCACCGCAACTCTGCCTCGCTGGGCGATGGGCGGACTCCGCCTGCCCCAGCCCGGCACTCCCAGACCAGCGGCTGCCGGGCCGGGGGAGCCAGTGCCCCATGCGGTGTGTGCGTTGTGCGGTTTGGGTACGTGGGACGGGGGAGCCTGTTGCAATAATCTGCTGCCTCAGATGGCTCCGATACAACTGGTATCTTTTTTTTCTACATCCGAGGTGTCTTCTGCAAGATCTCTCTGAGCTGCACCTGTACCTCCTTTGGACCTGGAAGCTGTTCTCGGGTACCAGGTCCGTTGTGGCCACCGAGGGGGAGAACTTCCTTGCGGTGTCCCTGCTACACAATCCCCATCTTCGTGTGCAGTGGGAGAGACCCCTCGGTGTGCCGGAGGCTGGTCCTGGCAGAAAGCATGAGAATCGGACACTTCCTGAACTACGATGGGGGCATTGTGTGGATCTCCAAGTGCTGGGTGGGTGCATGGGGCTCTCCACCCGTCAGACCCCCCCTGCATGTACTCTAGGAGGTGGGGGTAACCTTGTTGGCCACCTTTCGGGTTCTCCTTGAGCGGTGTTAAGGGTAATTAGCATGAGCGACTCCATTTTGTAAGTTCCCCTATTTTGTATCCATCATTAACTAAAAGCGAGCACATCACGTACAAAGCTCCGAAGGGCAGCATTAAAGAAAGATAAAGCCAGAAACAGGAAAGAGGATAGGAAAACAGCTGCAACAGCATAATTAAGGAAAAATTCTAGTATGCAAGGTAACAGCTGGACTGTGCACTAGCCAGCACGAGGACAATGATTAGCTGTAATAGGCTAAAGATAAGAAAATGGCTTGTTTATTGGCCAAAGCTTCCGATCCATGAGAGTAGCATGCACTCCTAAAAGGCATATCACTTCTATGTAATCTGCAGCCTGGGTCTCTCCCTGACTAGCAGAGGGACACCATGTTCGAATGTTGTTTGAACCTCGCACAATAAACCTTTGTTGTTTGGACACTGTAAATCTTTGGGTTTTGTGCCTCAGCCTAGAAACGCACGGTGCATGGCCTACAGGTATAATTCGCAACAGCGGGTTCTATGGGAGGGTGCTCCCTGCTCACTCCTCACCGCTAGTCCTCTGGACTTTTTCATTGGGCCCCTCTTCCATGAGCCTCCCTGGCACCATCCCCATTTATACCCTGAGCCAGCTGTGCGTCCTGCAGCCAGTTCACTTCCAAACCGTGCCATCAGAACAACTGCTCCATACATTTCACTTCCTCACTAAACTAAAGGAGAATAAAAAGGAAAGATACAAGTCTAAGAGGTGAGTATAATAGGTTGACCAGAGAGGTGAGACAGAAAGTAAAGAGAGTCCGGAACAGCTGGATAAATGAACAGTGTAAAGAAGCAGAGAAATACACAAAGAGAAGTGTGACACAAGTTGTATTGCAAGATAAGAAAACTGAATGGGACATATGAATTGAAGCTGTCAACAGTGAAAGACAAGTGGGGGCAAATAGTTGAGGATGAAGAAGCAAAGCACAAAGGAGGGAAAGAATATTTTGAAGAGTTGTATAGAGATTGGAACGCAGTAGATGAAATGGTCCCAGAAAAGTTTTTCTGCACAAATGAGGGGAGAACAGAAGCTGGAGTTCTTGGAAGTAAAGATTTCATTAGAAAGTCTGAAAAAGGAAAAGGTGCTGGGAATTAACAATATACCCGCAGAGCAGTTTGGTGCAAGTGAGGAACGCACATTAAAGGCAATGCACAAACTATTTAACAAGATTTAGAAGTAAGAGCAAGTGCAGAGTGAATGGAGAAAAGCAATAATAGTACTGATCTATAAAACAGGAGATAAGAATGAGTTTAAGAACTATGGAGGAATCAGCAAATTGAGTATATGGGGAAAAACACTCACCAGGACATTTCAGAAGAGATATATGATTTGAACTAAAGCCTTCCATAATTAGAGCTCAGTACATCAGCCATTTATTGATGCTAATTC
The DNA here is from genome assembly GCF_025201925.1 of Gopherus flavomarginatus. NCBI lineage: Eukaryota > Metazoa > Chordata > Testudines > Testudinidae > Gopherus > Gopherus flavomarginatus. The sequence continues at coordinate 53,666,304 of NC_066621.1, forward strand.
TGATGGTTTATAAATTTATAATGGCTGTTTAATCTTTAGCATTTTTCAGTATAGAGATAATGTGATGCTGCCTTTAAAATGACACATTTCTCTATAGTCATGATAACTGTTGTTGCTATTAAATATAATTAAATCTGACAAATAGACTAGGTTTATCAGTTTGATTGACAAAGACCCAAGGTAGTTATCACATGACTTGTTTATTTTGTGGGACAGATTGATATCCAAAGATCACAAACACTGAAGTATTAGTGAATTCTCAATTAAAGAAAGAGAGACATTCTCTATCTGCTTCTCTTGATCTTCAAAATAAACAGTTTGGGAGATGTGTCCTTCCTGTTGTTTAATGAGGTGAAATAAGAGGAGGAGAAAATTTCTAATACATTCCTCTGTACACTCTGATCAAGTCCTAATGGTAATCCCTTCCATTGTGTTTCTTCTTATATGCCTGGTGTGAGGTCACTGGCTGAATTCTCATGGCTTAGGGAAGGGTCAAGCGTACTGAGAGAAGAAAAATAATTAAAACAAAAATTTTTGGTACACTATTGATAATTCAAGAATTTGGAGATATGCTGCACAGGAGTTTGCAGAATTTCTTATTAATCGGATTGAAAGTATAAGGACAGTAAAGCATGTGGACACATCAATGTATATGTTTTCTTTTGTCGTTGACTGTAATTGACAAGCCAGCAGGGGTTGGTAGATAACTGACCTGTCATAGTGAACTGCTTGATCCAGCCTGATTGCATTAGAGGAAGATTTGATTTATATATGGAAATTATTTTTTAAAAAGGAAGAAAATATATCTAATTAACACTTTTTCTCCCCAGGAGCTCTTCTTCAGCCTGAAGCATTACAACCAGATTGGCTGTGTTTGGCAGTTTCCCATGATGCACCACAAAGAACAAATATGGTGGATTCTGAAGGAAACTCTAGATAAGTAAGTAAATCATGTATATTTAATTGCACTGCGCAAACTAGACATACTTGTCAAGACTTGCTATGTGTTCCATGCAGTGGCATAGCCAGGTTTTCAGTGTAAGGGGAGCAAACATAAAAAAGGTGTCAAGTATCAGAGGGGTAGCCGTGTTAGTCTGGATCTGTAAAAGCAGCAAAGAATCCTGTGGCACCTTATAGACTAACAGACGTTTTGGAGCATGAGCTTTCGTGGGCGAATACCCACTTCGTCAGATGCATGTAGTGGAAATTTCCAGGGGCAGGTATATATATATGCAGGCAAGCTAGAGATAATGAGGTAGTTCAGTCATGGAGGATGAGGCCCTGTTCTAGCAGTTGAGGTGTGAAAACCAAGGGAGGAGAAACTGGTTTTTGTAATTGGAAAGCCAGTCACAGTCTTTGTTTAATCACAGGATTAAACTAGACATACTTGTCAAGACTTGCTATGTGTTCCATGCAGTGCCATAGCCAGGCTTTCAGTGTAGGGGGAGCAAACATAAAAAAGGTGTCAAGTATCAGAGGGGTAGCCGTGTTAGTTTGGATCTGTAAAAGCAGCAAAGAATCCTGTGGCACCTTTTAGACTTTAATCACAGGATTAAACAAAGACTGTGAATGGCTTGCCAATTACAAAACCAGTTTCTCCTCCCTTGGTTTTCACACCTCAACTGCTAGAACAGGGCCTCATCCTCCCTGATTGAACTACCTCATTATCTCTAGCTTGCCTGCATATATATATACCTGCCCCTGGAAATTTCCACTATATGCATCTGACGAAGTGGGTATTCACCCACGAAAGCTCATGCTCCAAAACATCTGTTAGTCTATAAGGTGCCCCAAGATTCTTTGCTGCTTTTATAAAAAAGGTGACCTCCGTTGGCTCCTCTTCTGGCCACGCCTCCCGACCGGACCCTCTCCCCAGCGGCTCACCTTCTATCCTGGCCCACTGCCTCTCCCCGGCCTGCTCCCAGCGCTGGGCGCACTCCACGCGGGGTTTGCCAGCCACGCGGCCTTAAAGGCACAGCGGGCCTTTCGCCTCCCCCTGCCCGCCTCATTAGTAAGGGGTAGGGAGCGCTTGGCCGCTGAGTCGGCCCCCTTGCTCCTCCGGCTGTGTGTGCTGCCCCCGCATGGCTCCTCCGGTTGCGCTGCTGTCAGAGCTGGCCAGCAGGCGCCGCTTCCGCACCGGCCTGCCGCTGCCGCCCCACGGCTCCTCCGGCTGTGTTGATGGTAGTGCTGGCTGGCAGGCACCACTTCCATGCCGGTCAGCCACCCCACAGCTCTTCTGGCCATGCTGCTAGCAGCGCTGGGCCGGCAGGCGCCGCTTCCATGGCGGCCGGCCGCCCTACGGCTCCTCTCGCCGTGCTGCTGGCAGCGCTGGCCGGCCACCTCACGGCTCCTCTGGCCGTGCTGCTGCAAGAGCCAGCCAGCAGGCACCGCTTCCGCACCGGCCTGCCGCTGCCGCCCTACGGCTCCTCCGGCCGTGCTGCTGGTAGCGCCAGCGAGCGGGCTCTGCTTCCATGCCGGCCAACCGCCCCACGGCTCCTCCGGCCGTTCTGATGGCAGCACCGGCCGGCAGGTTCCATTTCCGTACCTGCCGCCCTGAGGGGAAGCGTCTGCTTCCACTGAACCTCGCTAGCTACGCTACTGGTTCCATGTTGGACTGGCTACCTCAGAGTAATTTCACTTGACTAGAGGGTGAAATTCACCCCAGTGGAGAGAATCCCCATGAAGCCTTTAGTTGCGCAAAGGCTGTAAGTGAGGCATAGTTTTGCTTTGGTCTTTCTGGAATTTCACCCCATGTAGCTCAAGATGTTTAACAGCAGCAACCAAAGGATTAAACAACTTTCCTCTCTTCATAATCCAGGCAGAAATGATCTCTTTAATGACAATAAATACAGCTGTCTTAAGAAGCTGTCACTTTGTTTTTAAGAATCATTTTCAGAGTGTTTCTGGGGAACACATTTCTTAAAATGTGTGAAATTCCCCTACTGGCTCAGTTGGAGTATAAAAATGCCATCCCCAGGTCTGTGCACATGCCTCCTAACGTTGAAGCTGGTACACAAAAAGGCTACATTAACATGTGATTAGAGAGGGACAGAAAAAAGTTAATCTGTCCCTAAAAGAAAATCTCATTTTAAGTGAGCCTGTCAAGAAGATAGCTGGACACACTGCTCTTTGAATTAATATTGTCAAAACTTCATGTGAAAGATGAAACAATCCCATTCATCTATTTCCACCCCCACCCCCCCCGATAAAAATGTTGTTTTAAACTCCTGAGACCATTAACATTTAACCTGTGAATTAATCTGTCTTCCCAGAGCATGTTCACATTTGTTTACCTGGAGCTATTGCCAACTGATTTTCCTTCTGTTTAACTCCCAGCTGATTTTGTAACAAAAGAGAGAATGGCTGAGATCTGCAAGTCATATGGGTAAGCTGGAAACTTCGTAGTTTATTGAAAGATGATTATTCTTGAAACTAGTTTAGTTGGCATCTTGGCCCACTGAACAGAGAAATGAAAACTGTTATGTTTCCTGCCAGTTTCCAGTCAATTAACTCTATTAAGTATTTTGTGGCTGGCCTTATTTGAAAGTGTCATCATATATAGGTTATGAATAGCCAATGTGAAACATACCTCTGCAGTATTACCTTGCTTTCTAGCTAAGAAGCAATAAAGTCACGTTGTAGCACGTACTACTCTATTACCTGTTAAGCTCTGTTTACTCCCAACAAATGTTATTGACCTAAAATGTGACCAGGGAAGTAACCCCAAAGCAAGTCACAAGGGTTGTACCTTCATAATTGCACTAATGCCTCTCCCATATTTAACCTGCTTTAGCAGAGAGAAATTTACCCACCAGACTTCATGGACCTCTTGTATGTATAAAGACATTTCCTCTGTTCCTAATTACCTCCACTACCTTATTTCCCTAATGACTTCCCTTCTTTTCCTTATGCAGCTCTTATCTCCATATGATGGTTGTTTTCTGCTTAACCCTTTCTCACTATCATACACAAAAAAACCCTCACTGCAATATGGGACCTAGATGTGTTTATCACTGAGCACTTATGACCTTTGTGAGGGTGGTGGTTGTCAAAAGGCTGGCTCTAGTTCATTTAATAAACTGACAGTTCTGGGGACTTACGGCATGTCACATTGCAATTGCCAGGTTATTCCTAGTATTTGGGGTTATTTGCTCTTACTGATGAGTTTGCTAAATCCGCATTTCATTACCAATGACTTTCATTTAAAGCAAATAAATGCTTTTGATTATGGAAATCGTCAGTCTCTCTTTTTTTTTGTTTTTGTTTTTAAAGCTTCTGGCCTGGATATGTCTCTCTCTGCTTGGAACTGGTTAGAAGAATAGAAGCCTTTACTAATATTGTTCATTTGGATGATATGAACCTGTTGGATGGAGAACATGGTTAGTGAATCTTAACACGTGAGCACACTAGTATAATTCATGATCTATATTGACTATGTATTGATTACCGTATAAGTATAGAGAAGCATTTATCAAGAGTTGAATGATGAGAGTTTTAAGCACTGGTATAGCAAGATCACTTGGCATTTTGTAACACTAATATGGTATACTGCACAACATAAATATAATTGAGTGTTTAAATCAGTGACCCTGTAGTTTAATTCTTGTCTTCCAGCAAAACAGCAGTGTTAAAAAAAACCATAGTCTTGTCTTGAGTGGTTCAAATCTCTTGACATTTTAATCAGATTTTTTGGCTTCAGCTTTCCCTCTGAGTTTTTGTTGCCCAGTACCTTGGAGAATCAGCTAATTCACTAGCACTATCTAGTGGTTTTTCTAGGCTGTCGTGAGCAAGTTTCTGTATCAGATGGCAGAATTGCAGTGAAAATCTACAATATCCTAAAAAGACACACAAAGGAATTTCTTTGGCTCTTAGTTTAATCCAAAATCACAACAATGGCTATGAAAAAGCTGTTTTTAGTGCTCAGTGGCCCTCAGTCCTAACAATTAGCTCCAAAACACTTGAAAATGTTTTGCGTGACTGTCAAAAAATAAAATGCGTTTTAAGCCATTTAACTGAGATATGAATGTAGAATATTGACACTAGAAAACTAGCTCCTTTTAAATGCAAATAGATGTAAAATTAGGTTTGCTACAAGCTTTTTCCTCACAGATAACTACAGCCAGTCATTTAATTTTGCATTTAGGCTCGATTCCAGAGACTGTGGAAGAATGGAAGTTCCTTCTGCATCTTGCACAAAGTCGCAGCACTGATTTCCACTTCCATGGTACACAGAATGGGAATACTATCGGCAATGGTAGCACTAATTGGTCAAACTGCATTACTGTTGAAAATGTAGCTCTTTTGTTGGCTAAGGTAATCGGTCCAGATCGTGCCTTGCCAGTACTGCAGGAATGTGATTTGACGGCAGAATTGTCTAAGAGATTTACTAGGATCTGCGAAATACTGAGAATTGCTGAAAAAAGGCAAAGGTAAGACGTGTGTGTGTGTGTGTGTGTAGAATAGTTTATTAATACTTCACTCAGTGCCGTCTTAGGCCATAGTTTTCTTTCAGTAAATTTAAAAAAGACGTGAAAACACTTCAGACTTGAGCTCCAAGAGTATAAACAGTGCTACAGTGGTAAAACTTCCTGAAAATACTTCTGACCCCAGTTTAAGAGGTATATTTGAGACATGTAGCTTAAAAATGAAAAATGTATTAACAGAAAATATATTCAGAATAAATGTTTCCTAAAAACAAAAGGGAGGGAGGGAATAAATGACTAAAGTATCAAATATCCACCACAGAAGAATTCAGAAACTCCTTACCTGTACTACATCGTCCTAGACCTAGACTGCTCTGATGGCTGCTTCATAAACGCTCTAATAGTGCAATGAGACATTACAATATTTGGGAGTGTACTTCCGCTGCAGCTGTTGCTGTCAAAGTAGCTCACCTGTAGTTACACTGTTTAACTCCTTTACGTTTTTGCATGCATGCTTTTTTAAAAAAGTTTTTGGAATTAAGTGAATGAAGTTCTAGAACAGGGATAGGCAACCTTTCAGAAGTGGTGTGCCGAATCTTCATTTATTTACTCTAATTTAAGGTTTCGCGTGCCAGTAATACATTTTAACTTTTTCAGAAGGTCTCTTTCTATAAGTCTAAACTATTGTTGTATGTAAAGTAAATAAGGTTTTTAAAATGTGTAAGAAGCTTCATTTAAAATTAAATTAAAATGCAGAGCCCCCCCAGACCAGTGGCCAGGACCCGGGCAGTGTGAGTACCACTGAAAATCGGCTCGCGTGCCGCCTTCGGCACCCATGCCATAGGTTGCCTACCCCTGTTCTAGAAGATGGCACTTGAAAAGGCCTTTTGAAATCCATGTTACATCAATCCTGAGTGGTGGTACAAGTAAGAGTGAAGGCCTGGAATCTAGGAAGCCCTAAATACTAGCCTTAAATAAAAAAAAAAATAAAAAAATCCCTGGTATCTTCTATTTTCTATTATTTATGGTTTGCCATTCATGTTGTCTATTCAGGTTAGGGAAAAATCTCTAAAGGCAGGGGCATGATAGGACTCTCTCTGAAACTGAATTATATTTATCACTGCGTCAGCCAGTTTAAACTCTTTCTAAAAGCTGGTATCCAGCAAATTAGTTAAGAATACGTTTGATTTTTTTTTTCTCTTTTGTCTGTAGAGCCCTGATACAGTCCATGTTGGAAAGGTGTGACCGTTTTCTGTGGTCTCAGCAGGCATAGCAAATATGCCAGGAAACACTGAAATGAAGTTGTGTACTGTGCATATGCTGCATTAAATTGCCTCTTAAGTTTCATCACCTCTAAGAAACAAACTCTTGTCCACACAATAATGTATTCAGCCACACTGCATGAAAATAACACCTGAATTAAGTTTTTTCTTTTACAGCTCTTCTTAAATAGTTTAAAACATGCTTCTAAAACAGGATTCAGAAATTGTTAGATTGAAATGCTCTGACGTTTATGTTGAAATTAAGACCACAAGTGTCTTAACAGATTTGTTTTTTTTTTTACAATAGGATTAAAAGTGCTGAATTAATTTGGTAATAACTCTGAATGAATTAAAACAATTGGTTAAAAGTACAGTCTTTTGAACATTAAATTAGGTTTGAAAATAGTGCATTTTGCCTTCAGCAACTTTCCTGTAGGTTGGTTAAGATGTAAATTTCAAAAGGATTAATTCTGTGTATATTGCCAGCATGAGCACCAAACTGTTTTCCCATCTGACATTCACTTTTGTCAATAGCTGCAGTGAATGCATGCAAGAATGCAGATTTTTCCTTAATTGTATAGAACATCTACTCTCTTGATTTATTTGTTGGAATAGCTACATCTTTATCTTAAGAGCTATGTAAAATTAATGTTATGGGGTCTTGATTGCATAGTGTTGAAATATGCATTAAATCTTTGAAATACTCATTTATTAATAGACCACTGGAAGAAAGTGTAAACACAGCATTCAAAAATTGTGGGAATCTGTTACGAGGTCATCTTCAGATGAATTACCACACAAATCAACATATCTTTTCGATGTCAATATTTTATAACTGATTTTTGATCTTTTTGGAAGAAATGATGCAACTGCATACCTTTTTATCTAAAATTACCTTTTAAAAAGTATTTTAAAGGAAGACTGTCAAGAATCATATTTTTTTAAAAACCTTTACCACTGTTAAGATAAACATTAGATTATTAAAACTGAATATTTAAAAAACACCCAATTTTACTTAATCATTTGCAAAAAAATAGCTTTATACCTATTCTGTTTACTCTGAACTTCCTAGAGCTTAGATAGTGAAAACAGACTAGTGAGATTTACTTTAGGTTTTAGCTCATTTCAGTTAAGAGCCTTATTCACTAGCACAATGCTGTACTATCTAGGCAGTGGTCAAACCCCAAAGAACTAGCTCCCAATAAAAAATGTCATTTTTTTTCTCCTACACCAGCATTTTGTGAGTAAATTTATTTGACAGTATCCCTTTAAAATAAGAGCCTTTATATGTTGTATGTATATAGTTTTGTCTCCATTGTTTGCTGCATTCCATATTAAAGATTTTATTTTATTTAAAATTTAATTATTTTTTGGTCAATGTAAGCTTTATCTGTAAAGTTTGGTATGATATATATAAAACTGCAGTTGGATGGGTAACATCTTTGTCTCAATTGCGAGAACAAGTCACTCCCTTATGGTGGAGCGTTTCATAGCTCCTCTGGCGTGGGAATGTCTACAGAAATAGGCCTAGTGGCAGGTATTTCATACCTTAAGGTTCCTGTCTGTGAAAAGCCAACAAAACGTCTTCTTTTGACATCAGTATTTCCTGGGGTAGAGATTATCAGCTGAAGTTTGAAAACAGCACAAATGTGCCATCCTATCCCTTCAGGCACCCCAGGGTCTTATTTATCATAGGTGTAAAAAGGATTGGAAGTCAGCAGGGCCGGCTCCAGGACTTTTGCTGCCCTAAGGGGGAGAAAAAAAAAGCCGTAGTGCCGCCCGCAAAGGCTGGAATGCTGCCCCTTGAGACGTGCCACCCCAAGCACGTGCTTGGAATACTGGTGCTTATAGCCGGCCCTGGAAGTCAGATACTCCTCTGTAGTCCTAACTTTGGTATTGATATGCCATGAGACTTAGAACAAATCATTTTACCTTTCTGTGCCTGTTTCCCTACCTCTAAAATGAGAACATTTCTACCTCATGTGGGTGTTAGAATTAATTGGTTCAGTTTTATACAGCACTTCAAAGAAGTAAAGATCTATATAAGTGCAAGCATCATCTGTCTCAGGAAAATATAGAACCAGTTCTCTTTGGGAAAAGTCTAGTGAAATCTCTTCAGTTTAGAGGATGAAGTGACATGGAAAAACAGCTGAAAGCTTTGTGTACATAATAACCTTTATTTTAAAACGCACAGTTAACAATGCTGACTTTTACAATATATCACAAACTTTCTTTCAAAGAGCTTGTTTTTCATTTTGCATAGCACTGTTCGTATTAACCACAGTTATACAATATTTTTTAAGTGTATTGCACCTAAAATGAACTTGTGTTCATGGTTTCAACTAATTTTAAGAGGTTTCAATTAAAAAAAAAAGTGTTTCTGATGTAGTCTTCATTTCCTTATTTATATGTGAATAAGATGTGAAGGATACGTGAACACATTGTGACTTCATCCGAGGAAATGCTGCGGTTGCACACTGCAAGCATAAGAAAGAAAAGTCTCTCACCCAGATATGTTCTGAGCCATTTAACACGTGTTTAACCTTTTTGGCTAATTCTTTGTGAAATCGTGTCACTTGGCTTAATAGTAAGATTGTCTGTATAGTGGGTTTGCATGTCAGGACAAGAATCCAAATATGTTGGTCAAACTCCAAAAGAGGTGTAGTTGCAATAATACCTAAATGAATTTACATTTTGGTACATTGTTTAACAGAAGAAAAAAAATACAAAAGACCCAACTGTCAAATAGTATACATGAAAGAAGCAGAACATTCTATCCCCTCTCTTAGAAAAATCACCAGCCACTCTGTATCCAGTAAAAGCATCTGGACTCCTCAGGAGGTAAGCTGGATGCAGGGTATTCTTAAGACTCTAGGAGACGTGATAATACTCTGACTTCTATTTTAGCCGTAATTAGGTTGTATTAGATCATGGGGTTTCACAAACAGAGCAGTCATGGGTTTAACTGGAGGTATTACCCTTCAAGCGTGAGGGCAGCACTTTATTCTGATGCTTAGCTGTCCTCTGCTGGACAAATGGAAAGGTCTTTCTTGATCTGTGACTGAAACTGCACCTTTCCTCATTAGATGCCCTAATCATCTGTCTTACTGGAATGCCCAGGCTCACTTCCAAGTTTCCACAATAAGCCTAGCCTTTTGGGTATCCTCTGAGTAGGGTGGGGTAGTCTCAAAAGATAAGGCAACCTTGCTGAGAATCAGTAGAATTGGTTTCTGTGAGTGAATTCTGTGGCCTTTGATCTATTACTTCTTTGTGTCTCAGTTTCTCTACTTGTAAACTGAAGATATTTACCCGCCTATATAAAACGCTTGGAGATCTGTGGATGAATAAGACTGTATTACATGCAAGGAGTTTGTGCAGCCTGCGGCTGGTACGTGTGATGTCAGTGTCAAGTGTGTTCCCTGCACAAACACCATTTAAAAAACTCCAGTGTAAGAGCAATAAAGATTCTACCTTGAAACATGCTGAAGTCAGAAAATGCCAATGTTAAAATTGAATGTGAAACTTTAACACTGCTTTTGTGCATGTATGCATCAACATACCACCCTCAAATACTTTGTCAAACTTTTGATAACACTATATATTATGCCATTTTTTAGACACCTGTGTGACACTTATATCACTGTGTACAGTCCCTAAGTCTCACATGCAGTTTGTGAAAATAGTTCATACACAAGATTTACGGTTAATCAGGCCAGGGCCCTACATCACTCTCCGCTCCTCTTACAAGATTGTAGAAATACTGTAATTGCATTCTTTGAGAATGTGTTCAACTATGTGATTATATACACTAATGCAAACTGCCAGCTGTGGAATCTTATTCTTGCCTGTGTAAATTTAAGAACTTAGGAAAGTTATGGAATTGAAACTTTTAAAAGAAAAAACATTCTGTAAGAACAACCCTGAATTTCACTGAATTATGCATATTAATGAATTGACAACTCTATACATGGAACAGATGAAGCTTTTAATATTGAGGAATATTAAAGGACTGTTAGCATGATATTGTAAATTACCATCACTCTGCTTCGTACTGTTTGCACCTTAGCTGTGCACGTCCGAAGGCAGTTGGCTGGCAATCCTGCATGGCAAAGTTAGCCAGAGCAGCATACTCTTTTTTAGGACATCAGTTAAAAAGCACCGAAAAATCATACCAATCAGTGTTTAAAGATAAGGTGAGATTCTTAAACCCTCATGCCTGCCAAATCCAAAGCGTTGTTACAAGGAACTTCCTTTTTTCTTACCAAATGTTAATTGTTTATCTCCAGTCATTTTGCTCTTCAAGCTTTTTTGTTACAATAGGACAAAATGTACTGAATGGATTTTGTTTCAAATTAATAATAATAAAAAAGTTTCCCTTTGGGTGGAGACCAGGCCTGTAAAATTTCAGTCCAGAAGCTTGAATGTTTTCAGAATGTTGCGTGAATGAAAAGAGGGCTAAAGGAAACATGTAGATCACCTTAAATACCACTTTTCAGAGAGCTCCAGCTATACAACGCACTGCTACTTTAAATGATGATGTGCAGTGTCTCTGGTAGGCAGATCATAGAGGGTCTGAAAAACTAATGCATTTACAATAAGTGGTATCCAGCAAGTTCAGTTCATCTAAGGGAAAATGCAGGTGTAGCTCAGGGACTACTGAGCTTCTAAATCTCTACAGCTTTGTTACTACAAGTTGTAAATGCTATCCAGGATAACAGTATCTAGAAGTTATCTTTCCCCTTTTTACAAGACTAGTTGGAGTTTGTCTAGAAAAGTGTAGATGCTCATGGGAATAAAATCAGTTAAGATTAAAGGAAAATTACGCGATTCAGCCTATGTCATTTTGCTGTCAAGGCTGTTACAGTTGAACATAAACACTTCCAAAAGCTTTCAGAAAGCTCAAAGTCAGATTGGTCAACAGGGCATTGAGCATGGATGATACAGCTACGGTCTGTGTTTGCAAGTCATAGAATTCTGTTGGACTAGTGAGCAGGACTGATTTAGCACTGTTTCACAACACCTTCCCAATCATGATGACTTTATTCAGATTACATTCCCATAAGAACCACATTGACCATTTACAAGATCTGCTGTTTAGTTTGCAAACTTTAGAGGGCAAAGTCTGACCTGAACTAGTAGCTATTTACCTGCATTTTTGCAGTTAGAATCAATAACAGTTTTACATGTTATCGCCCATGCACTGATCGGAGAATGTAAAATGTATTTACTCCATTTAAATAACATTTTGATAGTTAAGATTGTGTTTTGATCACAAATAAAACATTTTACAAAGTAACCTGAGTTACTGATAGAGCTGATGATTCCAATCCACAGGTAATATTTTGAATGAAAAGATATTTTTGTAACTCTTCATATAACTGCATCTACCTTATGGCTTAGATCTTGCCAACAAAGCTACACATAAAGTTAACCTCTATTCAGACAAATTAACCTCTCCCTTTAGTGATCATAATGGTGGTAATAAAAGCTAGTTGATGTTACTCAAAGTTCAAAATTTTGACACATTTCCATCTAAATTTAAAAGGGGAAAAATTAAAATGTCTTGAAAGATGACATGTCATTTTTGACCAGCTCTGGTAATTTAAGTTTTATTATTTATTTCTGTTACCATAGCCTCTTGAAGCCAAAGTCATGGACCAGGACCCGTTGGCTAGGCACTGTACAAGCAATTATACATAAGGATAAAACTGATTTGGTGTTTATGGTATATGCCAGATGATTACTTAAAACTTCTGCATAAAAATCTCTTATAAAGCATTACTCATTTCACGAATTAAAAAAAAAAAGAAGCAAGTCAGAGAAAGTGACTGCCTGCAACTTCCAGTAAATGATGGACATTTCATCATATCAGGCATTGGTTAAGTAATTGATCCTTGGATCTACAGAGAGACAATACAGACATTGACCAGTTGAAAGCAGGAAGCCTCAAGAAGAAATAACGGAATTTACTGCAGTAAATTCCCAACAGAAGCAATGTTTGTTTGCATTCAACAAGCAAATGATGGCTAAATTCAAATTGGGCAATGTTTCTGTAAATTATTTCCTATTTGCTCTTTGAGATAAGGCTTCCTATAAATAAAGTACCATTTTTCTTGAGAGAATCCATCGGAAAGAACTCAATTTTTCAGGGGCTTTGCAATATAGCACCGGTAAGTTTAATTCTAAATGGAAAAATTCATATTTATACCATTTTACCTTGCTTTGTATTCAATTTTTTTCTTATAACAAGTGATTTTTATAATATGGAAACTGTTAACCAGAAACTAAAACTTCTATTTTTACATCTGAACTCTGAGACTGATGCTGTGATGGCAGAGAGCATTTCATTTTTCTAAGTAGAAATCATCACTTCGGGAGCTTTTCTGAATTGTGTGTGATCCTTTTGATCCATGTACCTGCTCTAAAGCGGTTATAAGAGGAATGAACATTATGGATGGAGTCTTTAAAATATTGCCCAGTTTTCTGACATATACTTTCCTTCTATTACAGCCTAAATAAGTGAACTATGAAGTTCTACAACTGCATGTTGTTGTTGTCCCTGGTACTCTGTGTCAGTGCCCAGAAGTGGTTCACTGATACTGGAACATTCATAAGGGATGCTTATCGAGGTATGCTTTTTACTCACTGCATGTTCATCCTCCAAACTGTTCTGGACTTAAGTGTGTCAGTGATTTAACTAAATTGGTTTCTAAAGAGATTTAGTTACATTGATGCAGAAACCATCTGTAAACAAAGCCCTCAATGAGACTGATGCTTCTAACTTGGAATCACACCTCTACTCCGTTGTCCTGGCGACACTTAGAAAAGCCCTGAGAGAAATTTGAGGGTTTCTTTGTCCCAAAGATATTGCAACAGAGTTTTGTTGGAGATTCCATGGTTTTATGAGATCCTTCTCAAAGGAACTCCTTTCCATCTCCTCCTCCAAAGATGTCACTTGGTGGAAGCTACAGTTAAGAAAGCATAACTAGCTGCAAATCCCTGTATCTCTAAAGGGAGGCCTGGGTACAAAAGAAAGTTGGGCTTATTTGTTGGAGGGACAAATATTAAATGCACCAAAAAACGCATTTCAGGGGAACCCTGCAACTTTTTGCAAATTTTGGTCAAATTTGGCAAATAGTTTAGGCTGGAAAAAAACTTCAAAACTAATAATTTTCACAGTGGCCTATTCTGACATTTTGCTGCAAAAATGTTTATTCAAATCAACCTGAACAATTTTTTTTGTTTTTCATTTTGATGAGAAAAACCATAACAAATCAATTTTTGTTGAAACTAAACAGTCTTTTTTGGATTTCTCAGATCTTCCACTGAACCAAAAAATGAAGTATTTACTCAGTGGTATATAGGAGCCTTTCTGCCTTCTCTAGAAGCCCTATACTTGGAAGCCACTGTGGTGACGTGACTAGAATGGTGCTTGACTGCTTCAGAGGAATGTGGGTGGAATAACGTCAAAGTTTTGTTTTAAATTTGCAGTTTCTCTATAATCCTTTCTCTCTTCTCCAGGCGCTGAGGATATGTGGCGTGCATACAGCGACATGCGGGAAGCGAATTATAAAAATGCAGATAAATATTTCCATGCTCGTGGGAATTATGATGCTGCCCAAAGAGGGCCTGGCGGTAAATGGGCAGCAGAAGTTATTAGGTAATGGATTCTACTTGGATTATGAGTTAAAAGTTGGTAAAGAGCTATGCAATCAAATTATTATGAAGTACATTGTAATTCATAACTAGTTATTGTCCGGTTTGCAGAGAGGCCATTTTTATTTAACCTCTGGCTAAGTGTGAAGACTGTGCCCATTCTTGAGTTGTAAAGGTGATTTCTGAGCTGACCTATTTGAATATGTTCTGATATCAGATCTCATTACTTTGTGCTAGGAGACAGATGTTTTCACCCCAGGGCTTTTAAAATTTAAATAATTGCAGGACCTCACTTTAATCTAGAACCGGTACATATTACCCTTGATATATCATCCAAGAAAACTATCATCATATGTTCACTTGCAGTCCTCTAACAAGGACTGTTTTAAAATATTGCTGTTGAACGTGATGACTGTGATACAAAGGAGCTTATGAGGAGTGGGTAGAACTTAGTGGAGGCAAGCAATGGGAAAGCTTTTTAATTCACAACTGCACTGATGCACTTCTGGGATGACTTCTGCTATTCACAGACAGGCTAAGATTTGTGTCTGTGTTTGTGTGTGACAAGGCAGCTGAGCTAATATCTTTTATTGGAACAACTTGTGTTGGTGAGGTATTTGTGCGGGTCCTCAGCTTTATGGAAAAGTAGAGATTAAGTTGTGGGGGATAAGTGAAAAGTAAATCCTTTAGTTATTGAGATTTAATAATAAACTATCTAAGATAATCTTTGTTTCCTCTTTCCAGTGATGCTAGGGAAGATTGGCAGGGTGGCATTAGTGGCAGAGGAGCAGAAGACACACGTCAAGACCAGGAGGCAAATGCATGGGGCCGAAGTGGAGGAGACCCAAACCGCTACAGACCAGAGGGCCTTCCCTCTAAATACTAATGCAGTCTGTAATACTTTACAATTGTTCAGTTTTTCTACCAGCTGTGCAAAACCACAATAAATACAATCTTAAATTTCTGAAGCTCTCAGTGAATGAACAAACATCCTCAGCTACATTAGAAAGGATAAAAAGCAATATACATACAAATTTTTCATGATTTGGGGCCAAAGCTAACCCTTAACTGCCCAGGATTTGGAAGAATCGTCCAGATTGAGTAAAGGACAATCATTAAATAATTTGTTGCATATTCCTGTGAAGCAGCGGGCACTAGCCACTGTCAGAGACAGGCTACTGGACTACTGTGATCCATTATGATAATTCTCCTTGTTGTTGTTATCCCCATTTTACAGACAGGGATCTGAGAGATGTTAATTGACTTGCCTAACATCACAGGGGAGTCTACAGCAGAGGTAGGAATGGCGTTCAGTCCTCTAGACCATCCTACCTGGCTAATTAGTTTGGGGCATAAAAACCAACACACAAAGGTTTATGTATCATGGCAAAAACAGAAATTTGGGGGGCAGGTCAGGAGGAAAGTTAACATTTGAAATGAAAGGATGAAAGCACATTTTCCATGGTGCTGGGAGTTTAGGTCCACTTTAATAAGCAGTAATGGTGCTTATGTTTTAAAAGTATATATTTATTGTTATCAGGTGGGTAGAACCTCAGTTCTGTCTGAGGTCAGGCTAGAAAGGTTGGATCAAACTCACTGGATGAAATTTCCCATTGTTGCCAAAAAGCAAGAGTGAGTGGAAACAGCACCGAACAGGGGTGGCAAAACTAAGTTCAGGACTAGTTAATGTACACTGATAAAATCTTGGAAACACTGTAGGGTTTAAAAGGCTCAATGCTCACAACTGGAAGTCAAAAAGAAAGGAAAGGAAAGGAGAAGCACAAAAGCAAATGAAAATGAAACCAGTGTTTTCTGGTTGTATGCATCCCAGTCTTTGGATAGTTACCAGGCAGCTGACAACAGCCTCATTAGAGTTTTCTGGGAATGGATTTACCCTAACATCTTCACTTAAAAACAAAGGAATCTTAGAAATTCAAAATCATATCGGCCTAACAGTCCTGAAGAAGAACTCTGTGCAAATCAGAAGCTTTTCTCTTTCCCCAACAGCAGTTGGTCCAATAGACATTATTGCCTCACCCACCTTGTGTCTCTAATAGCCAGGGAGCACTAGAGCTACAACAACACTAATTAGCCCCTAGTCCCACTCTTGAAGCAAAGCTCAAACAAATTTGCAGCGTGCAGTGGGGGGTTCTTAGCATGACTCTGTTCAAATAATTTTTAAGGCCTTTCCTCAATTTTTAGGGTAAAAGTGCACAGTCAATTGACCTCAAATCTATCACAGACCATTTCTTGGAGACAGACCAAGTCATTTGTAACTGACAAACATTAACAGGATCTTGGACTTATTAAAGTCTCTTTCATAGTATAGAGAACATACCTATTTATAGCCTTGTTGATTTAAAGCTCTAATCCAAATCCCATTGAAGCCAGAGAGAGTCCTTCCATTGGTTTAAATGGTCTTTGGATCAGGCCTGCATATCCTATTTTGGTAAACATACGGACACTCATATTTACCAGCTACTTTAATCTGGGGATTCTAATTCATGTGTTAGGGATTTTTGGGGGGACAGGCAGCTATGAAAAACCCCAACCCCTTTCCTCAGTAACTTATTTGGGCTTAGTGGAATTTACTTACTAGCACAATATTTTAGATATAATTTACAGAGGTTAGTGAAACCTCCTACAAGTCAATTACCAGAATGCATCATAACATGGAGCATCTGGCAGAGATCCTCCAAATCAGTCTTTCTGCATTAATCTGTGCAGAGTCCCACACTATACCCTCAAATCTTTTCACAGTAGGGGCTTGGTTCAAGTGTGGCAGGAGTGGTCGTGGCACTACTACTCCCTTTTGGCTGTCATGGGTGATTTGATCTGGAGAACATCCTCAACACAGTTTCCTTAAGATCTCCAGGTTTATTTCCCTGCAGCTTTCAAGATTCGTGCAGAGCGGAAGGGCTATGCTCTCTGCCCACTTCATAGGTGATCAAATTCTCCCTCCAACCCACTTGAAACTTTTGGAACGCTGCAAGTTTGAACTCACAGAGTTTCTCCTCATATGTGCCCCACCCCTTCCTTTGCATAGTTTAAAATTTTACTGTTTCATAGGAATTTTCCATTTCTGGAAACAATTTGTGTCTATTCATGTATCATCAGAGCGTATCAACCACAATTTGAAGACTTCAATAACTCGGACATAGGTTAGGGGTTTGTTACAGAAGTGGATGGGTAGGGTTCTGTGGCCTGCTTTGTGCAGGAGGTCAGACGAGATGATCATATTGGTCCCTTCTGACCCTAAAGTCTATGAGTCTATGATATACAGGTAGGTTTTGCCGTTTAAAAACACAGGCTGTACTCGACGTTACGACATTCGACTTAAGAAGAACAGCCCTTCAATGTTTCTGAATTGATACCCTGATTCAACTTGCAACCAATGGTTTCAACTTTATGATGCTCGGTCCTGCAATGGAGTGGGTTCTGGTTCCAAGTTACAACATTTCGACTTATGACACAATTTTCAGGAACCAATTGTGTCGTAAGTCCAAGGACTGTCTGTAGTGCTTTTTAAATTGAGTGAAATTACCTGTGAACTTACACAAATGACTACAGGAGAAATGTTCAGAGCTGGATGCTTGGTGCTTATTGGGTCTGAAGCCTATTGGTCAGGCAGGTCTGGTGGTTTCTTTATTCACTTCAGCAGGTTAATTATTTTGAGATCAACTGATCTACGTACATCTCAACGAAACATTAGGCGGGTTGGAATGTCTCTGAGTGAGGCAGGGTTGGGGGGAGTTCTGTGCAGTGACTGAATGCTGACTGTGGGCTGCAGGGGGCGCTGTGGGGTGGCTGAGGCGCTGTCTGTGGGGGGGCAGGGCTGCAGGGGGCGCTGTGAGGTGCCTGAGGCGCTGTGTGGGAGGCAGGGCTGCAGGGAGCTCTGTTGGGTGGCTGAGGCGCTGTCTGTGCGGGTCAGGGCTGCAGGGTGTGCTGTGAGGTGGCTCAGGTGCTATCTGTGGGGGACAGCTGCAGCGGGTACTGTGGGGTGGTTGAGGCGCTGTCTGTGGAGGCCGGGGCGCTGTGCAGTAGCTGAAGCGCTGTCTGTCTGAGGGAGGCGGGGCTCAGGGGGTGCTGTGGGGCAGGTGAGGCACTGTGAGGGCTGCAGGGGGCCTTGTGGGGTGGTTGATGTGCTGTCTGTAGTAGGCAGGGCTGCAGGGGGCACTGTGGGGCAGGTGAGGCACTGTGAGGGCTGCAGGGGGGCGCTGTGGTGTGGCTGAGGCACTGTCTGTGGGGGGGCAGGGCTGCAGGGGGCACTGTGGGAAAACTGAGGTGCTGCCTGTGGCACATAGGGCTGCAGGGTGCATTGTGGGGAGGCTGAGGCGCTGTGTGGGAGGCAGGGCTGCAGGGAGCTCTGTGAGGTGGCTGAGACACTGTCTGTGGGGGATGGCTGCAGGGGGTACTGTGGGGTGGCTAAGGCGCTGTCTGAGTGTCTGTGGGAGGCAGGTCTGCAGGGGCGCTTTGGGGCGGCTTAGGCGCTGTCTGTGGGAGGCCGGGGCGCTGTGCAGTAGCTGAAGCGCTGTCTGTCTGAGGGAGGCGGGGCTGCAAGGGGTGCTGTGGGGCAGCTGAGGCGCTATATGTGGGAGGTAGGGCTACAGGCAGGGCTGGCTTTATGAACTGTGGGGCCCAATTCGAATACCTGGTGGCAGTCTGGGGCTTCGGTGGCACTTCAACAGTGGGGGTGGGGTCTACTCCAGGTCTTCGGCAGCACTTCAGAGGCGGGGGGGTCCACTTTGGGTCTTCTGCGGCACCAAAGGATCCCCTGCCACCAAAATGCTGCCGAAGACCTAGACCCTGTTCCCCGCGGGTGCTGGGTGAGTAAAAAAAAAAATTAAAAAGGCGCCTAAGGTGCAGGGCCTTCTTAGGTGCGGGGCCCTCTCAAGCACAGGGCCCGATTCCCAGGAATCAGAGGAATTAGCCTAAAGCCGGCCCTTGCTGCAGGGGGCGCTGTGGGGTGGTGGAGTTGCTGTCTGTGGGGGGCAGGGCTGCAGGGGGTGCTGTGGGGCAACTGAGGCGCCATCCGTCTGTCTCTGGCTGGCTGCAGCAGCCAGATGGCGGAGAGCGCTGAGCCACATTGCCAGGTGAGACCCGTGCGGCGGGAGCCCCCCAGTGGAGTCGATGCAGAAGCCGCTCCCGTCCCCGCAGCAGCGTGAGGGCCAAGCTCCCGGGGAGGAGAGGAGGGAGCAGGCTGTGATTCGCTCTGGGAGGCCCCCCACACCGCACCTCTGCCTCGCTGGGCGATGGGCGGACTCCGCCTGCCCCAGCCCGGCACTCCCAGACCAGCGGCTGCCGGGCCGGGGGAGCCAGTGCCCCATGCGGTGTGTGCGTTGTGCGGTTTGGGTACGTGGGACGGGGGAGCCTGTTGCAATAATCTGCTGCCTCGGATGGCTCCGATACAACTGGCATCTTTTTTTTCTACATCCGAGGTGTCTTCTGCAAGATCTCTCTGAGCTGCACCTTTACCTCCTTTGGACCTGGAAGCTGTTCTCGGGTACCAGGTCCGTTGTGGCCACCGAGGGGGAGAACTTCCTTGCGGTGTCCCTGCTACACAATCCCCCTCTTCGTGTGCAGTGGGAGAGACCCCTCGGTGTGCCGGAGGCTGGGCCTGGCAGAAAGCATGAGAATTGGACACTTCCTGAACTACGATGGGGGCATTGTGTGGATCTCCAAGTGCTGGGTGGGTGCATGGGGCTCTCCACCCTTCAGACCCCCCTGCATGTACTCTAGGAGGTGGGGGTAACCTTGTTGGCCAACTTTCGGGTTCTCCTTGAGCGGTGTTAAGGGTAATTAGCATGAGCAACTCCATTTTGTAAGTTCTCCTATTTTGTATCTATCATTAACTAAAAGCGAGCACATCACGTACAAAGCTCCGAAGGGCAGCATTAAAGAAAGATAAAGCCAGAAACAGGAAAGAGGATAGGAAAACAGCTGCAACAGCATAATTAAGGAAAAATTCTAGTATGCAAGGTAACAGCTGGACTGTGCACTAGCCAGCACGAGGACAATGATTAGCTGTAATAGGCTAAAGATAAGAAAATGGCTTGTTTATTGGCTAAAGCTTCCAATCCATGAGGGTAGCATGCACTCCTAAAAGGCATATAACTTCTATGTAATCTGCAGCCTGGGTCTCTCCCTGACTAGCAGAGGGACACCACGTTCGAATGTTGTTTGAACCTCGCACAATAAACCTTTGTTGTTTGGACACTCTGTAAATCTTTGGGTTTTGTGCCTCAGCCTAGAAACGAACGGTGCATGGCCTACAGGTATAATTCGCAACAGCGGGTTCTATGGGAGGGCGCTCCCTGCTCACTCCTCACCGCTAGCCCTCTGGACTTTTTCATTGGGCCCCTCTTCCATGAGCCCCCCTGGCACCATCCCCCTTTATACCCTGAGCCAGCTGTGCGCCCTGCAGCCGGTTCACTTCCAAACCGTGCCATCAGAACAATTGCTCCATACGTTTCACTTCCTCACTAAACTAAAGGAGAATAAAAAGGAAAGATACAAGTCTAAGAGGTGAGTATAATAGGTTGACCAGAGAGGTGAGACAGAAAGTAAAGAGAGTCCAGAACAGCTGGATAAATGAATAGTGTAAAGAAGCAGAGAAATACACAAAGAGAAGTGTGACACAAGTTGTATTGCAAGATAAGAAAACTGAATGGGACATATGAATTGAAGCTGTCAACAGTGAAAGACAAGTGAGGGCAAATAGTTGAGGATGAAGAAGCAAAGCACAAAGGAGGGAAAGAATATTTTGAAGAGTTGTATAGAGATTGGAACGCAGTAGATGAAATGGTCCCAGAAAAGTTTTCCTGGACAAATGAGGGGAGAATAGAAGCTGGAGTTCTTGGAAGTAAAGATTTCACTAGAAAGTCTGAAAAAGGAAAAGGTGCTGGGAATTAACAACATACCCGCAGAGCAGTTTGGTGCAAGTAAGGAACGCACATTAAAGGCAATGCACAAACTATTTAACAAGACTTAGAAGTAAGAGCAAGTGCAGAGTGAATGGAGGAAAGCAATAATAGTACTGATCTATAAAACAGGAGATAAGAATGAGTTTAAGAACTATGGAGGAATCAGCAAATTGAGTGTATGGGGAAAAACACTCACCAGGACATTTCAGAAGAGATATATGATTTGAACTAAAGCCTTCCATAATTAGAGCTCAGTACATCAGCCATTTATTGATGCTAATTCTGATGGTTTATAAATTTATAATGGCTGTTTAATCTTTAGCATTTTTCAGTATAGAGATAATGTGATGCTGCCTTTAAAATGACACATTTCTCTATAGTCATGATAACTGTTGTTGCTATTAAATGTAATTAAATCTGACAAATAGACTAGGTTTATCAGTTTGATTGACAAAGACCCAAGGTAGTTATCACATGACTTGTTTATTTTGTGGGACAGATTGATATCCAAAGATCACAAACACTGAAGTATTAGTGAATTCTCAATTAAAGAAAGAGAGACATTCTCTATCTGCTTCTCTCGATCTTCAAAATAAACTGTTTGGGAGATGTGTCCTTCCTGTTGTTTAATGAGGTGAAATAAGAGGAGGAGAAAATTTCTAATACATTCCTCTGTACACTCTTATCAAGTCCTAATGGTAATCCCTTCCATTGTGTTTCTTCTTATATGCCTGATGTGAGGTCATTGGCTGAATTCTCATGGCTTAGGGAAGGGTCAAGTGTGCTGAGAGAAGAAAAATAATTAAAACAAAAATTTTTGGTACACTATTGATAATTCAAGAATTTGGAGATATGCTGCGCAGGAGTTTGTAGAATTTCTCATTAATCGGATTGAAAGTATAAGGACAGTAAAGCATGTGGACACATCAATGTATATGTTTTCTTTTGTCGTTGACTGTAATTGACAAGCCAGCAGGGGTTGGTAGATAACTGACCTGTCATAGTGAACTGCTTGATCCAGCCTGATTGCATTAGAGGACGATTTGATTTATATATGTCTTAAGAAGCTGTCACTTTGTTTTTAAGAATCATTTTCAGAGTGTTTCTGGGGAACACATTTTTTAAAATGTGTGAAATTCCCCTACTAGCTAAGTTGGAGTATAAAAATGCCATCCCCAGGTCTGTGCACATGCCTCCTAACGTTGAAGCTGGTACACAAAAAGGCTACATTAACATGTGATTAGAGAGGGACAGAAAAAAGTTAATCTGTCCCTAAAAGAAAATCTCATTTTAAGTGAGCCTGTCAAGAAGATAGCTGGACACACTGCTCTTTGAATTAATATTGTCAAAACTTCATGTGAAAGTTGAAACAATCCCATTCATCTATTTCCATCCCCACCCCCCATAAAAATGTTGTTTTAAACTCCTGAGACCATTAACATTTAACTTGTGAATTAATCTGTCTTTCCAGAGCATGTTCACATTTGTTTACCTGGAGCTATTGCCAACTGATTTTCCTTCTGTTTAACTCCCAGCTGATTTTGTAACAAAAGAGAGGATGGCTGAGATCTGCAAGTCATATGGGTAAGCTGGAAACTTCGTAGTTTATTGAAAGATGATTATTCTTGAAACTAGTTTAGTTGGCATCTTGGCCCACTGAACAGAGAAATGAAAACTGTTATGTTTCCTGCCAGTTTCCTGTCAATTAACTCTATTAAGTATTTTGTGGCTGACTTTATTTGAAAGTGTCATTATATATAGGTTATGAATAGCCAATGTGAAACATACCTCTGCAGTATTACCTTGCTTTGTAGCTAAGAAGCAACAAAGTCATGTTGTAGCACATACTACTCTATTACCTGTTAAGCTCTGTTTACTCCCAACAAATATTATTGACCTAAAATGTGACCAAGGAAGTAATCCCTAAGCAAGTCACAAGGATTGAACCTTCATAATTGCACTAATGCCTCTCCCATATTTAACCTGCTTTAGCAGAGAGAAATTTACCCACCAGACTTCATGGACCTCTTGTATGCATAAAGATATTTCCTCTGTTCCTAATTACCTCCACTATCTTATTTCCCTAATGACTTCCCTTCTTTTCCTTATGCAGCTCTTACCGCCATATGATGGTTGTTTTCCGCTTGACCCTTTCCCACTGTCATACACAAAAAAACCCTCACTGCAATATGGGACCTAGATGTGTTTATCATTGAGCACTTATGACCTTTGTGAGGGTGGTGTTTGACAAAGGCTGGCACAAGTTCATTCAATAAACTGACAGTTCTGGAGACTTACGGCATGGCCTATATTTTGACACTTTGAAATTGCCAGGTTATTCCTAGTATTTGGGGTTATTTGCTCTTACTGATGATCTTGGTAAATTAGCATTTCATCACCAATGACTTTAGTTTATAACAAGTATGAATTTGATTCATGAAAATCTTTAATCTCTTCTTTAGTTTTCTGGCCTGGATCTCTCTCTCTCTCTCTCTCTGTACTTGGAACTCTATAGAAGAATAGAAGCCTTTACTAATACTGTGCATTTGGATGATATAAACCTGTTGGATGGAGAACATGGTGAGTGAATCTTAACATGTGAGTGCACCAGTATAATACATAATAATATTGACTGTTGATTGCCAAGTAAGTATTGAGAAGTATTTGTCCAGAGTTGAATGATGTGTTGTGTTTTTTAAGCACTCATAGAGGAAGATCTTTTGGCATCTAGTATGACTTCATATAGTATATTGTACAGCATAAATATAATTGAGTGTATAAATCAGTGATGCTCTTTGCAGTTTAATTCTTGTCTTGAACAAAACAGCAGTGTTTTGTTTTTCTTAAAGTAGTCTTTTCTTGAATGGTTCAAATCTCTTAACATTTTAATCAGATTTTTTTTTGGCTCCAGCTTTCCCTCTGAATTTTTGTTGCCAGTAATGGAGAATCAGCTAATCTCCAGTAGTTGAAGAATCAGCTAATTCACTAGCACTATCTAGTGACTTTTCTAGGCTATAGTGAGCAAATTTCTGTGTCAGATGGCAGAATGCAGTGAAAGTCTACAATATCCTAAAAAGACATACAAAGGAACTCTTTGGATCTTAATTGAATCCAGAACCTCAATGATGACTATGAAAAAAGATGTTTTTAGCACTATATGTGCATAAGCCCGAACAACTAGCCCCAATACACTTGAAAATTTTCTGTGATTGTCAAAAAATAAACTAAAACTTCCTTCACTTATGGTTATATTCCAACTCCCTTTTAGTTGGCAAGGCATTACCTATTCCTTATGTAGCTTAAGTCCTTTACATGTAGTCTTTAAAAAAGTATTCACTCAAGACTGATGTGGGAGTTTTAATTTAACAGTCATTAATTAGTGCTTCTTCTATATAATGTTGTCAGATGCTACTGGTGTGGTGCTCTGCTCTCTCCAATGTTGGTATCACTCGGCTGCATGAGTGTGTTCCCTCTGTGTGCCGTCCCAGATTTGCACAGATAGTTGACACAGCAGACCCGAAGATGGTCTGGATGGCTTTGCACAAATGGGTTTCCCTAACTGTGGAGGGGTGATAGATGGGACGCATATTCCTATTCTGGCACCACCCCACCTAGCATCCGAGTACATTAATCGGAAGGGGTATTTCTCTATGGTTCTCCAGGCGCTTGTGGATCACCATGGGCATTTCATTGACATTTACACAGGCTGGCCTGGAAAGGTGCATGATGCACGCATCTTTTGGAACAGTGGCCCGTTCAGGAAGATGCAGGCCAGGACTTTTTTCCCAGACCGGAAGATCACAGTAGGGGACGTCGAAATGCCCATTGTGATCCTTGGAGACCCCGCTTACCCGTTAATGCCTTGGCTCATGAAACCATATACAGGGAAGCTTGACAGGAGCAAGGACCGGTTCAACTACAGGCTGAGCCGGTGCCGAATGACTGTGGAGTGTGCTTTTGGCCATTTAAAAGGGCGCTGGTGTTCTTTTTATGGGAAGTTAGACTTGGGGAAAAGCAGCATCCCGGTGGTTATATCTGTGTGAGGTACCCTCCATAATATTTGTGAAGGGAAGGGTGAAGCATTCAGTCAGGAATGGACCTCTGAGGTTCAACGCCTGGAGGCTGCATTTGCACAACCAGAGAGCAGGGCTACTAGAGAGGCCCAGCAAAGGGCTACAAGGGTTAGGGATGCCTTGACAGAGGAATTTGAGGCTGAAAGCGAACAGTAATGTGTGGTGCCTTGCACAGGAGTGAAGTGCAATGGTTACAATGATTTGCAGTGCCTGTTTTTTCCTTGTGTAAGCAGAGTCAGGATAAGCTCTACCCTGACATCTGGTGGAAAGAATGTCAGAGAGTTTATTTGCATAGACACGCCTACCCTATCCCAGACTGCTGAGCGGTGGGACTGCTTGGTGACAAATGACTCACCCTCAGTTGGGTGGTACTTGCTAGACAAGGGACATGGGTTCCAAAACCCAGTGAAGTAGAGAGGCTGGGGACAGGTATCTGTGCCTGGTGGTGCAGTCTCCTTGTAGAGCCAGAAGCACCAGTTGCACCCCCTCCTCTCTCCACTGTGGAATGTCAGAGTTGATTTTTTTATTCCCTCAAGAATCTAAATACAGGTTGCTGAGCTGAACTCACTTTGGGCTAATGGTGCACTCGCACTAGGGCTCCCCTACTAAGAGCTGAGATCACTAAGAGTTGAAATCACAAAAAAGCTGGAATGACTGAGCTGAGAGCACTGAGCATTGTGCTAACTAGTGGGGGAGCCTGAAGATATGCTGTGGAACAGAGCAGCTGGCGGAGTGGAGCAGTTGCGGGGACGGCTGGAGCGGATCACGGGACAGCTGGTGGCAGCAGAGCGGAGTAGCTGTGAGACGGGTGGAGCGGCCCACAGAGTGAGCGGAGCCGAGCAGTTTTGCAGAGCAGCTCATGGAGCAGAGCAGCTGGTGGAGCGGAGCAGTTCCTGAGGACGGCTGGAGGAGCAGAGTGGAGCGGCTGGTGAAGCGGAGCAGTTCATGGAGAAGGCAGAAGCAGAACCCACGGAGAGGCAGGGCAGTTGGCTCTGGACCACGTAAGGTGCCCCTTTCTACCCAGGCTGGGGGGAGGGACCTCTACAGATAGACTCTCGAACTCTGGGGTGGCATTGACCAGAGACTTTTGGGTTGTTGGACTTTGGGGTGATTGGACTTAAAACCCTAAGCGGAAAAAGGACAGTGCCAAACGTACTTGGAGGTGGGTTTTTGTTTATGGTTTGTGTTATAACCCTGTTTGTGGTGTTTCTCCAATGGGATGCCGCATTGATTCCTTCCTTTATTAAAAAAGATTTTGTTACACTCAGACTCCGTGCTTGCGAGAGGGGAAGTATTGCCTCCTAGAGGCACCCAGGGGGGTGTGGTATGTGAGTGTCCCAGGTCACTGGGTGGGGGCTCGAGCCGGTTATGCATTGTGTTACTGAAACGGAACCCCTGGATACTGAACCCGGCCCTTGTTGCTGCCAACTAGAGGGGCAGAAGGGTTACATTTTTGGGGGCTCGTCCGGGATCCCTGGGTCAGTACCCCTCGCAAGCACTTGTTGAGTGTTCCACTGTATTGGGAAATAATTATGTTTATATTTTGAGGAAACTACTGTTTGTATAATGGCTAATATGTCGGGTTTGTTGGGCCCCAGTCCTGCAGCCTCTAGCTCAGGGACGGCAGACTCAGCCTATGATTGGGCAAAAGCACTGGGGTATATATTGGAAAAGATTGTGTTGGCCTATGCTACGTCAAACTCTTGTTGTAAGTTAAGGTTATTTGATGGGGAAGAGGAGTTTGAACTTTGGTCGGAGCATACTACTGAAATGCTGCGGGAGTGGGCCGTACCCGATGTAGAAAAGCGACGATGTCTAATAGAGAGCCTTAGTGGCCCAGCATTAGATGTAATTCGCACCCTGAAGCTCACTGACCCTGAGGTCAGTGTGAAGGACTGCCTAGAGGCCCTTGATAATACCTTTGGGAGCGTAGAGGGCCCTGAGGACAGTTACTGTAAATTCATTAATTCCCGACAGCAAAGGGGTGAGAAAATTTCAGCCTATATACAGAGGCTGGAGAGACTACTTCAGAGAGCTGTTATGAGGGGAGCAGTGACTGCTGAGCAGATGGATCAGACCAGACTGGCTCAAGTTGTAAGAGGGACTCAGTATCGGAACCCAATCCTACTTCATCTCCGACTAAGAGAACGGCAGGAACATCCCCCAAGTTACTCCCAGCTGATAAAGGAGGTCAGGGAAGAAGAAGAAAGGCAGGCAGCCAGCGAGTGTTGGGAAGCCCAAACATTGGAACTAGCCAGTACGACGCCACCGCCAATGGCCAGTGTACTGATGGTGAGCACCACAGAGGAACTTGCCCAACAAATGCAGGTCCTGACAGAACGGATAGCTGAGCTGCAAAGCATCATTGACCAAGCTAAGACTTCCCGGAATAAGGAGCCTCAGACTGTGATGATAGAGAAGTCAGTATCTAGAGTCACCGTCCCACCTCGCCGAATGGAGAAAGGACACTTCTTTTGCTACCAGTGTGGTCAGGATGGGCACAGTGCTGCTAACTGCCATAAGGAAGAGAACCCCTCCTTAGTGTATGAAAAGCTGAGGATCAGTTGGGAGAGATCCAGTAGCTGCCAGAAGGTCCGGGGACGGAGACCATCTAGGCCTAGAGGATTTGAAGATTCCCCCAGAAGAGACCAACCAGCTGGGATCCCTGCAGGACTGATAGGGCCTCGAGCAGAGGTCATGGTGAGGATTGAAGGGGCGGAGTGTAAAGCCGTGCTTGACACTGGATCTCAAGTGACTATTATATTTCAGTCATTCTACCAACAGATGCTTAGGCACCTGCCCATACAGCCACTGACTGGCATTGGTCTGTGTGGCCTCAGCATGGATGAATACCCTTATCAGGGCTATGTCATAGTACACCTGGAATTCCCAGAAGAGATTGCTGGGGTAAGACAGGAGGTGGACACTGCTGCTTTAATATGCCCTGACCCCAAAGGAGCCTCTGATGTGTCTGTGCTAATAGGGACCAACTCCAGCCTCTTTAGGATACTGGCCGATTACTGCAGACAGCAAGCAGGAGACCAATATCTGAATACCTTGGTGATACACACACACTGTGCCGAGGCTTACAGAAAAATTGAGGACACGAGAAAAGTGATGCCTGATTTGCCAGTCGGAGCACTGAGGTATGCGGGCCCGGTCCCTTTAGTGGTGCCTGCCATATCAGAAAAGGAGGTGATTGTCAGGAGTACCTGCCTAAAAGGCAGTAAGGGAACATTAGCTGTGGTAGAGCAGCCAACCAAGGGAGGGCTCCCAGAAGGAGTGCTGGTTCTCAGCGGAGTCATAACCCTACCTGCTGAAGCCTAGGAGGAGGTGACGATACTGGTTGCTAATGAAACACGCCGTGATGTGTTTGTAAAACCAGGGCAGAAGATTGCAGACATTTTTGAGCCTGAAAGCGTTGTGAGACCCCAGTGTGAAGCTGAAGTTCCAATGATAGATCCTGCGAAGTTTGACTTCGGGGACTCACCGCTGTCTGAGGAGTGGAAGGATCGCCTGAGGAAGAAGCTTTGCGAGAGATCCAAGGTGTTCTCACTACATGAGTGGGACGTGGGATGTGCAAAGGGAGTGGAACACCATATCAGGCTACAAGATCCCCGACCCTTCAGGGAGAGGTCTAGGAGGATTGCCCTCTCTGAGATGGAAGACGTGCGCCATCATCTTCAAGAGCTGATCGCGAATGGTATCATCACAGAGTCACGAAGCCCCTATGCCTCACCCATTGTGGTCGTTCGTAAGAAGAGTGGAAAAATCCGGATGTGTATTGACTACCGCACTCTAAACAGGCACACTACAGTTGATCAGTACACCATGCCTCGAGTACAAGATGCCTTGGACTGTTTGCTGGGTAGTCAGTGGTTCTCTGTGTTGGATCTTCGGAGTGGATACTACCAGATCCCTCTGGGTGAAGAAGATAAGGAGAAGACAGCCTTCATCTGCCCATTAGGGTTTTATCAGTTCGAACGCATGCCCCAAGGGATTTCTGGAGCACCTGCCACATTTCAACGTCTTATGGAAAAAGTCGTGGGAGACATGAATTTACTGCAGGTGTTAGTTTACTTGGATGACCTGATTGTGTTTGGAAGAACCCTGGAGGAACATGAAGAAAGACTTCTTAAAGTGCTCGACAGGTTGGAGGCATACGGTTTGAAGCTTTCAACTGATAAATGCCAGTTCTGCCAAACCTCAGTGAAGTATGTAGGTCACATCGTGTCCCAAGAGGGTGTGAGTACTGACCCCGATAAAATAGAAGCACTCACTACCTGGCCACGTCCCATTAACTACAGAGAACTCAAGACGTTTCTTGGATTTAGTGGTTACTACCGCAGATTTGTGAAGAACTATGCTACGATTGTAAAACCTCTGAATGATCTTACCAGGGGATACCAGTCCAACAAGAACAAATCTAAGACCCAGAATAAGCGGAGGCCTCCAAAGCCGCCTTTGCAGAGACACTATGGCCCCTTCGAACCATTTGGGCAACGGTGGGATGAAAGATGTGAGAGAGCTTTTCGGGAAATCATTACTCGCTTAACTCATGCTCCCGTCCTAGTCTTTGCTGACCCAAGCAAACCGTTTATCCTGCATACTGATGCCAGTTTGGAGGGTCTGGGAGCAGTACTGTATCAGGAAGTGGAAGGCAAACGCAAACCGGTAGCCTTTGCCAGCCGTGGACTGTCTGACAGTGAAACTCGCTACCCCATCCACAAGCTGGAGTTCTTGGCCTTGAAATGGGCCATCACTGAGAAATTCCGAGACTACTTGTACGGTGCTCAGTTCCAGGTGTGGACAGACAACAACCCACTGACCTATGTGTTAACAAGTGCTAAATTGGATGCTACAGGCCAGAGATGGGTGGCTGCCTTGGCTAGCTATGAGTTCAGCATTCAATACCGATCAGGGAGGAGCAATGTAGATGCAGATGCCTTGTCCAGACGTCCGCAGGCCCCTGATGTTGCTGTGATACCCACGGATGGCGTGAGAGCTATTTGCAGTGTGAGTCGCCGAGAGCCGGAGGCCCCTGAGAGCCTTCATGGATGTGTTGCTGAAGCTTTGGGCCTACCCCCTGAAGGCGTGCCTTCTGCTTCAGTGAACTATATTGCTTTGGACCAATCTCCCTTGCCCATGCTCAATACGGCTGACTGGCAAGAGGCCCAACTACAAGATGCTGACATTCGTGATACACTACTTGCCAAAAGAGAGGGGCGAGGCCCAGCTGAGGTTGTCCCACCTACCCCAGAGGGCAAACTACTATTGAGAGAATGGACCAAACTAAAACTGATTCAGGGAGTGCTACACCGCACGACCACAGACCCTCTACAAAAGCAACGGAATCAACTAGTGCTGCCAAAAGATTACAGAGCCCTGGCCATGAGGGCCCTGCATGATGACTTTGGACATTTAGGGATGGAGAGGACCCTGGAACTTATCCGCAGTAGATTCTATTGGCCACGGATGGCTGAAGATGTTCGCCGGAAATGTGAGACCTGCGCGCGATGTGTGCAAAGGAAAACTCTGCCCACGAGGGCTGCATATCTGAAGAACATCACCAGCAACAAACCTCTGGAGCTGGTTTGCATTGATTTCTTGTCTTTAGAAGTGGACAAGATGAATATTGGGAACATCCTAGTAGTGACCGACCATTACACGCGATATGCGCAGGCATATCCCACACATGATCAGAAGGTCACTACCGTCGCTCGAGTACTGTGGGAAAAATATTTCTCAGTTTATGGATTCCCAGCCCGGATACACTCGGATCAGGGACGAGACTTTGAGAGTCACCTTCTGAAGGAGGTGCTGAGGATAGCAGGAATTAAAAAGTCAAGGACAACGCCTTATCACCCACAGGGTGACCCTCAGCCAGAGAGGTTCAACCGAACCCTGTTAGATATGTTAGGGACTTTGCGGCCAGAGCAGAAGGCAACCTGGAGCCAACATGTCGCATTTCTAGTGCACGCCTACAACGCCACAAAGAACGACGCTACGGGAGTCACCCCATATCTCTTAATGTTTGGGCGAGAACCAAGATTACCCATAGACCTGTGCTTTGGTGTATCCGAGGATGGAGATAGCTATGAAACTCACCAGCAATATCTATCCCGTCTACTAGAAAAGCTGCGGGATGCTTATCACTTAGCTACATCTGCAGCTCAGAAGAATGCAGGCCGCAACAAACATCGATATGATGCTAGGGTATGTCTGCAAGAGCTCCAGCCAGGGGACAGAGTCCTGCTGAGAAATTTGGGTATTGCTGGCAAACACAAGATAGCTGACAGATGGAAGGCAATACCTTACTTAGTGATGGAAAAGCTAGGAGACCTGCCGGTCTACAAGATAAAACCTGAAGAGGGTCCAGGGCAGACCAAAACCGTGCATAGAAACCTTTTGCTCCCTGTGGGAGAATTGGTAGGCAGTCCTTATGAGATGGGCCACAACAGGGCAACCGGGCAGAACAAAGGTGCTGTACCAAAGCAGCCTTCCAATGTGGACAGCCGGCCTCCTGCAGCTAACCTACCCCTACTCGGCACATCTGACAGTGAGTCTGAGGAGGAAGACACAACCATGGTGTATCCTGGGATGAAGACAAGATTTCAGTCTCGATCCGCTGAATCAGAAGAGAGCACATCCTCTTCCGCCCTAAACCCTATGGCAGAAGTATTTAGGCCCATTCCTGACATCCCTGAGCCACTGGTGGGACCCCCGTGTAATGACTTACACAGGCTATTGGACAATGGTGACATACAGATGGAGGATGTCCAGAGCACCTGCGACCCTCCACTGTTAGAACTAGAAATGCAGGAGCCTATGCCAGTATCTGAGGGGAACTCACAGGAAACCTCCCCATCCGGCACTCAAGAGGATGTCCCCCCTACCATAGCAACAGAGATTCTTAATAGGCGAGACAGGGTAATAAGACCAGTGAAACGGTTAACTTACGATGCACCTGGGGTGATTAGTGAGGAGCCTATACATTTAGCACACAGGTTTGTGAAAGCTAAAGTGGGCTATCTAATGCCTTTTGGAGGGGACCAATAAGTTGGTATAGTAGGGAATGTGATTTGTCGGGACGACAAATTCTTGGCTGGGGGAAGGATGTAAGCAGAGTCAGGATAAGCTCTACCCTGACATCTGGTGGAAAGAATGTCAGAGAGTTTATTTGCATAGACACGCCTACCCTATCCCAGACTGCTGAGCGGTGGGACTGCTTGGTGACAAATGACTCACCCTCAGTTGGGTGGTACTTGCTAGACAAGGGACATGGGTTCCAAAACCCAGTGAAGTAGAGAGGCTGGGGACAGGTATCTGTGCCTGGTGGTGCAGTCTCCTTGTAGAGCCAGAAGCACCAGTTGCACCCCCTCCTCTCTCCACTGTGGAATGTCAGAGTTGATTTTTTTATTCCCTCAAGAATCTAAATACAGGTTGCTGAGCTGAACTCACTTTGGGCTAATGGTGCACTCGCACTAGGGCTCCCCTACTAAGAGCTGAGATCACTAAGAGTTGAAATCACAAAAAAGCTGGAATGACTGAGCTGAGAGCACTGAGCACTGAGCATTGTGCTAACTAGTGGGGGAGCCTGAAGATATGCTGTGGAACAGAGCAGCTGGCGGAGTGGAGCAGTTGCGGGGGTGGCTGGAGCGGATCACGGGACAGCTGGTGGCAGCAGAGCGGCTGGCAGAGCGGAGTAGCTGTGAGACGGGTGGAGCGGCCCACAGAGTGAGCGGAGCCGAGCAGTTTTGCAGAGCAGCTCATGGAGCAGAGCAGCTGGTGGAGTGGAGCAGTTCCTGAGGACGGCTGGAGGAGCAGAGTGGAGCGGCTGGTGAAGCGGAGCAGTTCGTGGAGAAGGCAGAAGCAGAACCCACGGAGAGGCAGGGCAGTTGGCTCTGGACCACGTAAGGTGCCCCTTTCTACCCAGGCTGGGGGGAGGGACCTCTACAGATAGACTCTCGAACTCTGGGG
This sequence comes from Gopherus flavomarginatus, assembly GCF_025201925.1. NCBI lineage: Eukaryota > Metazoa > Chordata > Testudines > Testudinidae > Gopherus > Gopherus flavomarginatus. Next base: position 53,699,621 of record NC_066621.1, read on the forward strand.
TGGCATTGACCAGAGACTTTTGGGTTGTTGGACTTTGGGGTGATTGGACTTAAAACCCTAAGTGGAAAAAGGACAGTGCCAAACGTACTTGGAGGTGGGTTTTTGTTTATGGTTTGTGTTATAACCCTGTTTGTGGTGTTTCTCCAATGGGATGCCGCATTGATTCCTTCCTTTATTAAAAAAGATTTTGCTACACTCAGACTCCGTGCTTGCGAGAGGGGAAGTATTGCCTCCTAGAGGCACCCAGGGGGGTGTGGTATGTGAGTGTCCCAGGTCACTGGGTGCGGGCTCGAGCCGGTTATGCATTGTGTTACTGAAACGGAACCCCTGGATACTGAACCTGGCCCTTGTTGCTGCCAACTAGAGGGGCAGAAGGGTTACACTTGGGGTATGGTATCTTTCACTTTCTGCAATAATAAAAACTGTTTTAAAAGCCAAGAAATCATTTATTGAAAAGGAAGTAAGTAAAAGGGCAGGGGGGTAAGGTGGTGAACTGTACAGTCAGAGGTTTGAATATGTCCTGCCTGGAGTGCTGTGCAATGACTGCTGCACTTCAGGATGAAAATGCTGCATGGTGATGGGGGTTGAGTGCAGAGGGTAAGGGTCGTAGTTCTCAGGGCTGGTGGATGAATGTACAGGTGTAGGGGGCAGCTGGTGGTGGTAAGAACCTGGATGCTGGAGAAGGGGTTTTGAGTTGACATTGGGGCACAAGGGAGAGAGCTTTGTTACCGAGGGGGGGAGGCAGCGTGGTAGTGGTCTGCCTGCATGGATACAAGTGACTGGATACAGTCCGTTTGGGGTGCCAGGAGGCTTATCAGCTGCTTTGTGCTTTTCTTCTTAGCCAATTCCTTTCTCCTGCTTTCTCTTTCCCTCCAGTGCTGCATTTTCTCTCTCCAGTCCTGCAGCTTCTTACTCTCTCTGGCAGACTGATTCATAACTGCTTTCACCATATCTTCTTTGCTTTTCCGTGGCTTTTTCCTCAGGTTTTGTAGCTTTTCAGCAGTCTGTGATAAGGCCAGTTCATTTCTAGTAGTAGTCAAGGACACTGGGTTATTAGAAAAAAGACAAAAATTGAAACATTTAACAGAAAGGCAGCATTGTGTATAATCACAGTGAAGGAGTTCAGAGTCTGCACTTTTGCATAATTTCCACATACCAAACACAGCACAGAGAGCCCACCGCAGCGAAGACATGGTGAGTAAGGGGTAATGAGTGCAGGAGTTAATTAATCCTGGAAGCCATCTCGCTGCCGCGGCTCACCTGGGAAGGGGAACTGATTGGTTCAGGGCTGCACTGGGGTTTCTGTGCGTTGGGGAAAGCAGAGGGCTGCGGGGGGACATGCAGTGAACACTATCCCTACATTTTCCACAGGAGTTAATCCTGGAAGATATCTCACTGCTGCGGGTTACCTGGGAAGCAAGGGAGGGTCTTCTACAGCAATGCAGATTCCGCCCGGGCCCCTATGCAGCTTGCCTGTGTGCAGCAATGGTCCCCCCACCCCTCGCGGCACAGTGGCGTGGATGCGTTAGCCTGACTGGGACAAGGACCACAGTGGCTCTCCCTATAAACTTGCGCAAGCGCATTGCCCACACTCTGGCAGAAACTTTTGAAGAGATTACCGAGGCCGATTACCGGGACGTGATAGACCACATCAGTGGGCTATTCTACATCTAGGCATGCATGCATGCAGCCATTACCCCCCCTCCTCTCTCGAAACATTTCCATCCTGAAAATAAAAGCTGCTTACCAGGAACCCGCTCCTCTGCTTCTTCTTCATCAAGTTCCAGCTGCTGCGACTGGTTAGCTTCCTCCTGGCTTGAGAAGAGCTCCTGGCTGCATGCCTCCTGGGACTCCGGGGTGTCTCCCCCCTCCCCAGTACCCTCACTCTCGGTTTCCTCCCCAATACACACCTCCCTCTCCTCTCCCCGCTCTGAACTGTCCATAGTGGTCCATGGATTGGCAGTGGGGTCACCCCCAAGTATCACGTCCAGCTCCTTGTAAAAATGGCAGGTCGTGGGGGCAGCACCAGAGCGGCTGTTTCCTTCGCGGGCTTTGCAGTAGGCACTCCGCAGCTCCTTTACTTTAACCCTGCACTGCACCGTGTCCCGGTCATGGCCCCTTTCCATCATGGCCTTTGATATCTGCCCATAGGTATCATAATTCCTACGGCTGGAGCGCAGCTGTGACTGCACAGCTTCCTCACCAAAAACACTGATGAGGTCTATCAACTCGCCATTGCTCCATGCTGGGGCTCGTTTGGAGCGTGGAGGCATGGTCACTGATTGATTGCACTCCACACCTGGCTGAGCAAACAGGAAGGGGATTTTTAAAATTCCCGGGGCATTTAAAGGGCGGGTCACCTGAGGCCAGGGCAGTAGAGTGCGAACTGATGAGCAGAGTGGCTGAACAGGTATTCTGGGATACCTCCTAATACCCTGGAGGCCAATTAAAGCGCTTTTGGTGGCCACACTTGACTAGTAGCGCTGCATCACCAGCGCTGCAATTGTTATACCCCAAGCAGACCAGGTGTACAGCCAGCGCTGCAGCCAGGGAGTTGCAGCGCTGGATGTGCCTTGCAGGTGTGGACGGTTACTAAGTTGCAGTGCTGTAAACCCACCACCAGCGCTGCAACTCTCCAGTGTAGCCAAGCCCTCAGAGTTGAGAGTTTCAGCTGAAGTTTGGAAACAGCACAAATGTGCCATCCTATACCTTCAGGCACACCATGGTCTTATTTATCATAGGAGCAAAGGATGGGAAGTCAGGTACTCCTGTGTTGTCCTAACTTCGGTACTGATGATGATGGGTGATCACTCATTCCCGAGTATGATCATCTTCCATGGGATTTATGGGTCCTCAGGTGGCTAATAAGGCCAATCCTTGAATCACAAGTTCTATTACACTGAGGGCAGAATTTTTCAGGCTCAGCAGAAGGCTGTTGACCATGACTGGAGACCAGTCTCTCCTTTCTCCTGCTCCTCTTGTACTCTTCGGCTTGTTGGCGAGCAAGTTCAAAATGCAGGGGAACATCACGTAGGACTTCACTCCATTTTAAGCAGTCCTGGGCAAGTGTCTCCCAAGTATCAATGTCAATATTACATTTTTTTTAGGTTGTCCTTCAGCCAGTCCTTATAACGCTTCCGTTGTCCACCCACGTTACAGTAACCTTCTTTCAGCTGAGAGAACAGGACCTGTTTTGGGAGGCGATGGTCTGGCATCCAGACAATGTGACCAGTCCAGTGGAATTGCTGACAGATGCCTCAATACTGGTGGTCATTTGCCTCTTCCAGAACACTAATATTGGTGCATTTGTCTTCCCATTTGATCTACAGAATCTTACAAAGGCAGCATTGATGGTGCCTCTCAAGGACTTTCAAGTGGTGTCTATAAGTTGTCCAAATTTCAGACCCATACAACAATGTTGGGAGAATAACAGCTTGATAAACAAGAAGCTTGGTGACTGTTAGAATGTCATGATCTTCAAAGACCCTGTGCCGTAAATGACAAAAAGCTACACTGGCACAGCTCAGGCGATGCTGAATTTCTGCATCAATATCTATCTTGGATGAAAGATGACTTCCAAAGTAGAGGAAATGATCAACATTCTCCAGTGCCACTTCATTGATTTTGATAGATGAGTCATGTAATACCTCATTCGGAGAGGGCTGAAAGAGCACTTTAGTCTTCTTGATATTAAGAGTGAGGCCAAAACATACGTAAGCATCAGCAAACACATTCAAGATAGTTTGAAGATCTTTCTCAGAGTGGGCAAAGATTGCATTGTCATCAGCTTGCTGAAGTTCCTTACTCTTGGCTTTCAGCCTGCTAAGCCTGAAAAGCTTTCTCTCCATTCTGTAAGTGATTTCAATGCCAGCTGTAAAGTTCCCAGCAATTAGGTAAAGAGTAACAGCAGTAAAAACCACAAACATGGTTGGAGCAGTGATACAGCCCTGTTTGACTCCTGTTTGTACTTAGAAAGGTTCTCTCTGAGAGCCAGTGCTGCTCAGAACAGTTGCTTTCATCTTATCATGAAGCAATTTTAGGACATTTATCAGGACAATCAATCTTAGAAAGTACAGTCCAGAGGGCACGGCAATTCACTGAGTCAAAGGCTTTAGTTAGATCAATAAAAGCCATCTACAGTGGTCGGTTTTGCTCTTGACACTTTTCTTGAAGCTGCGTGCTATGAAGACCATATCAGCAGTTCCACGACTTGGTCGGAAACCACACTGGTCAAATCCCAAAAGAGGTGTAGTTGCAATAATACCTAAGTTAATTTTCTTTTTTAAACATTGTTTAACAGAAGAATAAAATACAAAAAATCCCAACTGTCAAATAGTATATATGAAAGAACCAAAACATTTGGACTCCTCTGGAGGTAAGCTGGATGCAGGGTGTTCTTAAGACTCTAGAAGATGTGTTAATACTCTGACTTCTGTTTTAGCCGTAATTAGGTTTTATTAGATCATGGGATTTCACAAACAAGGCAGTCATGGGTTTAAATGGAGGTATTATCCTGCAGCTGTGAGGACAGCACTTTATTCTGATGCTTTGTCATCCTTTTCTGGACAAATTGAAAGGACTTTCATGATTTGTGACTGAAACAGTACCTTTCCTCACTAGATACCCTAATCATCTGTCTTACTGGAATGCAGCATTTTAAAGGGCCTGCTGCTCTCAGCAGCGGCTGGAGTCCTGGGCCCTTTAAATGGCCCCCGAGCCCCTGGGCTCCCAGCTACCTCTGCAGTCGGTAGCTCTGGCAGTGATTTAAAGGGCCCCAGGCTCCTAGCCGCCACTACTGCAGCCAGAGCCCAGGGCCCTTTAAATCTTGATTTAAAAGACCCAATGCTCTAAAAGCGCCGTCTCTTCTGGTTGAGGCCTCGCTCCTGCTCAGGACTCAGCGTACCGGTAAGTCCTTTGAGTTACTTTCACCCCTGACCCTGCTGAGAATCAATAGAATTGGGTTCTACGAGTGAGTGCTGTGGCCTTTGATCTATCACTTCCCTATGCCTCAGTTTCTCTATCTGTCAATTGAAGATACTTACCTGCCTATGTAAAACGCTTGGAGATCTGTGGATGAAAAAGACTATATATGCAAGGGGTTCATGTACCTTGCAGCTGGTGCATGTGATGTCAGTGTCAAGTGTGTTTCCTGCACACACACCATTTAAAAAACTCCAGTAAGAGCAATAAAGATTCTACCTTCAAACATGCTGAAGTCAGGAAATAACAACGTTAAAATAGAATGTGCAGCCTTAACACTGCTTATGTGCACATATGCATCACTATACCGCCCTCAAATACTAGGTTGAACTTTGGATAATACTATATATTATGCCATTTTTTCTGTTGGCTGTAGACACCTGTATGATACTTACATCACTGTGTACAATTAGTAAGACACACATGCAGTTTGTGAAAATAGTTTATGGACAAGATGTACAGTAAATAAGGCTGGGGTCCTACCTCACTCTCTGCAGCTCTTACAAGGTTGTAGAAAAAATTGCATTATTTGAGAGTATCTTTAACTGCACGATTATATACATTGTAATGTAAACACTTTCCTTTGTGAACTTAAGAACTTTATAAAATTATGGAATTTAAGCTTTTAAAAGAAAAAAAAATCATATTCTGTAAGAACAACCCTGAATTTCACTCAAGTATGCACATCACTGAATTGACAACTTTATACATGGAACAGATGAATCCCATTGAGGAATATTAAAGGGATATTTGCATGAAATTGTAAATTATCAGCACCCTGCTTCATACTGCTTGCACTTTAACTGTGCAGGTCCTAAGGCAGTTGGCTGGCATACTGTCTTGCAAAGTTAGCCACAGCCGCACATTCTTTCTTCCCTTAGGAAATCAGTTAAAAAGGGCAAAAAAATCATACCAATCAGTGTTTAAAGATAAGGTGAGATTCTTAAACCCTCATGCCTGCCAAATCCAAAGTGTTGTTACAAGGAACTTCCTTTTTTCTTACCACATGTTAATTGTTTATCTCCAGTCATTTTGCCCTTCAAGCTATTTTGTTATAATAGGACAAAATGTACTGAATGGATTTTGTTTCAAATTTTAAAAAAATTAAAATGTTTCCCTTTGGGTGGATACCATACTGTAAAATGCTAATCAGCATAACAACTGTTGGGTTATGTCCATTTTGTATGTTTTGTATAATTTCAGGATCCCATATTGATTTTCAAAATGGAATTTGTGCCCATGTGATTCATCTGATCACAGTTTTCACGCCTTTTATTTCTCTTCAGAAGTGGTAAACGACTTCTGGATAGAACTGGTTTTTACTGCTTTTTCCACAGTTTCCTAGAAGGGGTTTTCTGCTCCTTCTACGGAGTTTCCTGGGCCAGATTATATAAGTCTGCCCCGAGCACTGCTCAGCTGCTGTCCATCGGAGTGACAGTAAGGTTCTAACTTGCACTCACCTACCCATCCTAGTGGTAGAGGGGGCTATGGTTTTCCTTCCACAGCTCTGCTTCTAGTTTGTCATCACCTACAAGGAGAAGAGAAGGACAGACAGCCATATTCCACTTACCATCATCCACCTTTAGCTGCTGTCCCCTGACATACCATCTACTCTTCTACAGACTCAGAGGAACATCAAGGGACTCCCTGGAGCTCCTCTCCAATGGCTTTCAGCTAGCTGGAGGACTGAGGTCCCAGGCAATAATCAATGTTTGGTCTATAGAAGGAGGTTTCTATTAAGGGATTTACTTACCTGTTTATAGGGTTTATTTTGGGAAAATCACTGTATTGCATAATTTTAGTGTTTACTCCCTCCTTTTCTTTGCCCCATTCATTGTACACCAATCCCTCAAAACACTTCATTTGTTTTTCACCTTATCACAACTGACTCCTCATTACTCAAGGTGGGAGGGATCTTTTTGGGATGATCAAACGTACCACATGCCAGATGCTGGATAGGGAGATTCCAATCTAAGGAAACAGGAAGCATAGAAATCTCCTGCCTTATCCCACATATATTTCTTTGCCTTTCTGTCCTTCCCTCTGACAATACGTTATAGTTATCTTTCCCTTTTTTACAAAACTCGTTGGAGTTTGTCTAGAAAAGTATACATGCTCATGGGAATAAAATGAATAAGATTAAAAAAATTACATGATTCAGCCTATGTCATTTTGTTGTCAAGGCTAATACTGTTGAATGTAGACACTTCCAAAAGCTTCATTCATGGCAGGTGTTTTGTATGAGCTATTGTCCAAGGGAAATTTGCAGAACATCTCCAGAATACTTTTAAAACTTGGACAATATATGAGTGAATTATTTCAGCACAGGAATGATTACTTCTTTTTAGGATAATATACTCAGTTAACTTTCTATCCATTGTGAGAATTTCTGAAAGGACGAGGTGATGGATTATGTATTTAATATGTCTTCAGTCACATGTCCTGTTGTGCTACTTCAATAATATATAAAGTTTCCATTGCTGAGAAATCACTTGTGACCTTTACACAGAATCTCAAGTTACAGAAGGTGGTGAAGGAAATAAAATAGCCATAAATAATTGACAAGAACAAACTATGACATCTGGAACATGCAGGAAGAAATTTGATACCTTCAGGGAAGAAGGTGAAGAAGCCCACCAGTGAGAAAGTTCAAAGTGAGATTGATCAACAGAGCATTAAATAAGAACAATACAGCTACTGTCTGTTGTCTTTACAAGTCATAGAATTATGTTGGGCTAGGGTATGGGACTGATTTAGCACTGTTTTATAACACCTTTCCAATCATGATGACTTTATTCAGATTACATTCCCAGAAGAACCACACTGAACATTTACAAGAACTGCATTTTAGTTTACAAACTTTAAAGGGTAAAGTGATTGTTCACATCCATTCGAATTAGGTGTGTGTGCATTGCATTCACGGATGTCGGAAAATTTTTCCCTTAGCAGCTCCCGTCGGGTCAGCAGGGCAGCCCGCTAGAGTGTCGCTCTTATGGCAGTGTATATAGTACCTTGTGAGCCTGACCCCTGTTCAGTTCCTTTTTACCATCCGTGACAGCGTTGGAAAGTTCTTTCTCGCTCGCGAGTGATCCCTTAGCTTTTCAGTCTTCTAGTTAGAGTTGTTCTTAGATAGTTATCAGATAATTAAATACTATTGTATTCAGGTGTCTGGAAGCTAGTTTCAGCACCAGCCTTGGGCTGCGGGGCATGCCACAAACCCAGAGTTTCAAACCTTGCGCCACGTGCCGCAAGTCTATGCCTAATAGTGACCCCCACGACCAGGGCCGGCGCTACCATTTAGGCAGCCTAGGCAATCGCCTAGGGTGCCAGAATAATTGGTGGGCACCGTTTTGCCAGAGGGGGCGGCAGGTGGCTCTGGTGGAGCTGCCGCAGTGGTGCCTGCGGAGGGTCTGCTGGTCCGCGGCTCCGGTGGAGCTGCCACAGTGGTGCCTGCGGACGGTCGGCTCCTCGCACGGCTCCGGTGGACCGCCCACAGGCATGACTGCCGCAGCTCCACCGGAGCCGCGGAGCACCAGACCTTCCGCAGGCACCACTGCGGCAGCTCCACTGGAGCCGTGGGACCAGCGCGCAGGGCGGTGAAATTGCCGTGTGCCTAGGGCGCTCAAACCCCTGGCGCCGGTCCTGCCCACGACTCCTGTCTCTGGGATAGGCTCATCAGGCAGAGTGCTGCAAAATCTGCAAGGCCTTCAAACCATGCACTAAGAAAGAAAGAGACTTTCACCTTAAGTAGTTGCTCATGGAGGCCATGCACTAGGCCAGGCTTCCTTGGAGTGAAGTGCCCTGACATCGGTGCGTGATACGGCACTGCCCAGGCACCGTACATTGCTGGCACCGAGGCAGGGTGACCAACCTCAGCGCCAATCACCTCTCCAGCACCGACTAAGTGTCACAAGAAGGGGTAAAGAGGGCGCTCTCCCCAAAGAGCTACCAAGACACTTAGAGAGGCTCCTGGCACGCAAAGACAGGTTGCAGGCCCGAGCCAAGAACTGGTACTGTCAACTCCAGTGCCAGAGGCCCCAATGAGTCTGGTACCCAATGATTTCAGTGCTGATGAATATCTGGAGGAGGTTCTGGAACACCCCTCTATGCCTGACACTTTTGAGGTAGTAAGAGACAGGGAGGGATAGCTTAGTGGTTTGAGCATTGGCATGCTAAACCTAGGGTTGTGAGTTCAATCCTTGAGGGGGCTACTTAAGGATCTGGGGCAAAAATCAGTACCTGGTCCTGCTAGTGAAGGCAGGGAGCTGGACTCGACGCCCTTTCGAGGTCCCTTCCAGATCTAAGAGATTGGTATATCTCTAATTATTATAACAAAAGACCTTATAGAGTTGTCGGCACCAAATCCCCTCCCATGTAGGGAGAAGCCACCGGCGCTGCCCAAGATAGTGCTGTCCAGATGATAACTGGCAATAGTGCGCCACTTGAGGTCACTGTCTCAGCACCGCTCATGGTACCATTCCCGTTCAAGCTCAGCATCCCACTACTCCCTAGTATCTGCGACCCAACACAAGGTTACGGCACCAGAGGCGGACATACCTGCGGCACCCGCATCGACACCTAGACCTCGTTCCATGATGCCATCAGTCACCTGGCACCGGAGCATGGTGCCGGCAACCTCCCCGGCACCGTGTGAGAGGCACCAGTCCCAGTCCCGAGACTCCTGGTACCATTCATGGTCCCGATCATCCAGGCACCGCTCCCCGGCCTGCACCTCACAGCACCCTATAGCTGCTCAGGGTTCAGCACTGCCCTGGTCCTCTCCATCAGTATCCTCCAGCTCCAAAGCTGACTCCGGTTGCTCCAGCTACATCAGGCACCGGATCATGGCCAGCAGAGAGTCCCACTCAGCTTGGTAGCCATCTCTGGGACAGTGGCCCTTCTGGACCCCATGGGTCTACCATCATCAACAGGGTACCATCTCCAGAGCATCCAGGTCCGGGCACTCCATGTAACACCATTCAAGGTTGAATGGTTGCCACACAGGCACACATCAATGGCTAGAAAGGCTATGCTCTCTAGGCCCCCCTCGGACCCCCAAGAGCAGGCGCCGGTGGCAGGCCAGTGCCTGTGGCATTACCAAGTAAGACAACACCTCAGGAGATGTCAGCCCCATCAGGCGCCGAGGTCACCTAGGCCTATGGGGACTTACAGGAGAGTCTGGACGAGGGCAACCAGCAGCAACTCACATCGTCCTTTTCCCCAGACAAAGCGGTGGCGGGTACATCAGTCTCAGGACTGCCACCAATAGACCATAAGGCTCACCAAGAGCTGCTATGCAGAATTGCTCTCAACATGGGCCTCCAGGCAGAGGAAATGATTGAGCAGAAGGATCCAATGGTGGATATCCTGGTTCCCGAGGGTCCCTCCAGAGTCACGCTCCTTCTGATAAAGATCATACTGACCAATTACAATACTATATGGCAAACCCCAGCCTCCATCACACCGATGGCCAGGGGGGTAGAAAGGAAATCCTTCGCCCCATCCAAGAGCTATGAGTTCTTGTTCTGCCATCTGACTCCCTGGTCATTTCAGCAGTCAATGAAAAGGAATGCCAGGGTCAACAAGCCTTGGCTCCAAAGGCCAAGCATCTAGACCTCTTTGGCTGAAAGGTGTACTCATCGTGGGGCCTCCAACTACGTATAGCCAACCAGCAGGCAATCCTTAATAGACATAATTTCAACTCTTGGATGGCCATGTCCAAGTTTAAGGATCACCTGTCCCAAGACCCGCACTCGGAGTTTGCCACATTAATCAAGGAAGGAAAGGCGATAGCTAAGACTTTGCTGCAAGCCTCCCTTGATTCGACCGACTCTGCAGCCAGAACCATTGCCTTGGGTGGTCATGCAATGCTCAGTATGGCTATAGGTGTCGGGTCTCCCTCCAGAGATCCAAAACACCCTCCAAGACCTTCCCTTTGAGGGTTCAGACCTTTTCTCTGAGCAAACAGACTCCAGGCTACACGACCCTAAAGTCTCTACGGCCACACTGGAGCTGCTAGGGATGCATACATAAGCAATCCAGATGAAGCCCTTCAGGCCCCAGCCTCTGCAGCAGAGGCAGTATCAACCCCACCCCAAGCACGACACTTATCGCAGTTGGGGCAGAAACAGCAGGCATAGACTGCAAAATAACGTGCCTAACCAAGGCCAGAATAAACCCCAGCCTGGAAACAAGCAAGGGGTTTGAAGGTACACTCAAGGACAGCATACCAACTCAGTTCCCGGATCTATTCCCCTAGTTTTTAAACCAGCTGTCCCACTTCTACTGTGCGTGGTCCCATATGACATCAGACTGCTGGGTACTACACATGGTACAGGTGGGATACTCCCTCCAGTTCTTCTCCTTCCCTCCCTCACACCCACCTTCCCCATCCCTCTTCAATGACCCCTCTCACGAGCAACTCCTTATGTTCACTCCTTGAGATAGGGGTGGTGGAGGAGGTTCCCCAGGAGCTAAGGGGAAGAGGGTTTTATGCCCATTACTTCCTAATCCCCAAGGCAAAGGGGGGGTCTTCGACCCATTTTAGACCTTCATGGACTCAACAAATTTATGGTCAAACTCCTTTTCTGCATGGTCTTCCTAAGCACTTGTCATAAACAGATAGCTAAGGGTTAATGTCTCTTTCACCTGAAGCACCTGACCAGAGGACCAATCAGGAAACTGGATTTTTTCAACTTGGGTGGAGGGAATTTTGTGTCTGAGTCTTTGTTTTCTGTCTGCCTGCTTTCTCTGAGCTTTGGAGAAGTAGTTTTCTGCTTTCTACTCTTCTGTTTCTAAGTGTATGGACAAAGAGATCAGATAGTAAGTTATATGGTTTCTTTTCTTTGGTATTTGCATGAATATAAGTGCTGGAGTGCTTCAATTTGTATTCTTTTTGAATAAGGCTGTTTATTCAATATTCTTTTAAGCAATTGACCCTGTATTTTGTCACCTTAATACAGAGAGACCATTTGTATGTATTTTTTCTTTCTTTTTTATATAAAGCTTTCTTTTAAGACCTGTTGGAGTTTTCTTTTCTGGGAAATTTCAGGGTAATTGAGTCTGTACTCACCAGGGAATTGGTGGGAGGAAGAAATCAGGGGGAAATCTGTGTGTGTTGAATTTGCTAGCCTGATTTTGCATTCCCTCTGGGTGAAGAGGAAAGTGCTTTTTGTTTCCAGGACTGGGAACGGAGAGGGGGAGTCCCTCTGTTTGGATTCACAGAGCTTGTGTCTGTGTATCTCTCCAGGAGCACCTGGACGGGGGAAGGGAAAAAGGATTATTTCCCTTTGTTGTGAGACTCAAGGGATTTGGGTCTTGGGGTCCCCAGGGAAGGCTTTTCAGGGGGACCAGAGTGCCCCAAAACACTCTAATTTTTTGGGTGGTGGCAGCAAGTACCAGGTCCAAGCTGGTAGCTAAGCTTGGAGGTTTTCATGCTAACCCCCATATTTTGGACGCTAAGGTCCAAATCTGGGACTAAGGTTATGATATGGTGTGCAGTGGTGGGATAGACAAAATCCAGAAGCCAGTATGAATATTATTTTTTTCTTTTCTCTGCTAAGGGCTTTTTAGCAGAGAGAAACAGTTTGGTTTTAAAAGGGAACCAAAGAGAATTTTTTTTTTCTGCTCTCTCTGGCAGTTTGTGGCTTGCATAATAAGCAAGAAACCATTAAGGTGCTATTAAGAGTCTTTTGTCACACAATAGCACTCCCATTGAGAGTCATTACCAGCGCTATATATATGCAAATAAAGTAGTTTTTCAGGTTTACTTAACATTGAAGATTAGCTAAAGGCACTGTTGCTAGGCAGACTCTAGGAGGCAACAGAGCCTGCAGTGCAGAAGATAAACACCGGAGGGCACCCCAACCCAAGAAAACAGGAACCATGACTTCTAAGGCAAAAATTGAGGCCGAAGAACAAATCAAAGAAGCTGAACACAGGCGACAACTGGAAATAAAACAAAAAGAGATGGAGATGAAAGAAAAGGAAGAAAGCATCAAACTGGCAGCCTTCCAAAGAGAACAGGCAGCCAAAGAGGCAGCACACAAAAGAAAACTAGAAGAAGAAGAGGTGGCCCACCGAAGGAAACAAGCAGAAGAAGAGTTGGCCCACCGCCGAGAAATGGAAAAACAACAAAAAGAAAATGAAGAGAAGGAAAAACAGAGAAAGCATGAACTGGACTTGGCAAAAGCTGGGCTGCATGTGCCAGCCAACCCTAACAACCCGGCGCCAATTATTGCTCCACAGCACAGGAAATTTCCCACCTACAAGGCAGGGGATGACACCGAGGCCTTCTTGGAAAATTTTGAAAGAGCCTGTCTTGGGTACAGCATCCCCGAAGACCAGTACATGGTAGAATTGAGGTCACAGCTCAGTGGACCTTTAGCAGAGGTGGCAGCTGAAATGCCTAAGCAGCAAATGAATGACTATAAACTTTTTCAAACCAAGGCCAGATACAGAATGGGGATAACCCCAGATCATGCCCGTCGGCGCTTCAGAACCCAAAAGTGGAAACCAGATGTGTCATTTCCCAAACACGCCTACTACGTTGCAAAAAACTATGAGGCCTGGATAACAGGACACAACATTCAAACCTTGGAAGAACTAAACCTCCTCATACAAATGGAGCAGTTCTTGGATGGTGTTCCTGAAGACATCACACTTTACATACAAGATGGAAAACCCAAAGATCTCGCTGAGGCGGGGGAGATTGGAGCCAAATGGATGGAAGTGGCAGAAAGCAAGAAAGCTACTGTCAAGGGGAACGAATACCCCAGGGGGCACACCGACCATAAACCCTACAACCGAGGACAGCCAAAGACCCCACATACAACCCAAGTAAAGCCACAGACGCCCTACTCTTCCACCTCACCAGTCTCCAGTAACTCACCTCGGCCCAGTGACCCATCAGATGGAAGATGCTTTAAGTGTAATGAACTGGGACATATCAAGGCCAACTGTCCCAAGAACATCATGCGAGTGCAATTCATTACACCACCATCACACCAAAGATCCCCAGGCCCGGATGCCTCTCAAATACCCTTGGAGCGAAGGGAAAATTTGAGAGTGGGCGGAAAGAAGGTTACTGCGTGGAGAGACACGGGGGAACAAGTGTCAGCTATCCACCAATCCTTCGTTGACCCCAAATTCATCAACCCAAAGGCCAAAGTTACAATTTACCCCTTCATGTCACAAGCTGTAGACTTGCTTACAGCTCAACTGCCTGTCCAGTACAAAGGCTGGTCAGGAAGGTGGACTTTTGCAGTCTATGACAATTATCCTATCCCCATGCTACTGGGAGAAGACTTGGCCAACCAGGTGAGGCGGGCCAAGAGAGTGGGAATGGTTACACGTAGCCAAACCAGGCAAGCTTCCAGACCCATTCCTGTTCCTGAACCGTCCACAGACGCCCCGTCTGGGTTACCAGAGACCCAGACAGAGGTAGTGGGCCCGGATTCCATGCCAACCACTGAAACAGCCACAACACCTCCAGTCCCAGGCCCGGAACTGGAACAGCAACCAGCACCAGCAAGTGCAACCACATCTTCAAACTCAAAGCCAGAGGGCGCCAGCGAGCCAAAACTGGCAGAAGCAACAGACAGCCATACCCAAAAGGCTCAGCCAGAGCCTGAAATAACCTCAGGTGCACCAGCGGAGAGAGGTTCACCAGCACTGGAAACAACCCCATCACCTACATTGCTTCCAGAGGAACCAAGCCCAAGTCCACAGTCTGAGGAAGAACTGGTGACCCCAGCCTCAAGGGAACAGTTCCAGACTGAGCAGGAAGCAGATGACAGCCTTCAGAAAGCTTGGGCGGCGGCACAGAGCACCCCACCGCCTCTCAGCTCTTCTAATCGATCCCGGTTTGTTATAGACCAAGGACTTTTATACAAGGAAATTCTTTCTGGTGGACACCGGGAAGAATGGCAGCCGCAAAAACAGTTGGTGGTTCCAACTAAGTACCGGGGGAGGCTCTTAAGCTTAGCCCATGATCATCCCAGTGGCCATGCTGGGGTGAACAGAACCAAGGACCGGTTGGGGAAGTCCTTCCACTGGGAGGGGATGGGCAAGGATGTTGCCAAGTATGTCCGGTCTTGTGAGGTATGCCAAAGAGTGGGAAAGCCTCAAGACCAGGTCAAGGCCCCTCTCCAGCCACTCCCCATAATTGAGGTCCCATTTCAGCGAGTAGCTGTGGATATTCTGGGTCCTTTCCCAAAAAAGACACCCAGAGGAAAGCAGTACGTACTGACTTTAGTGGACTTTGCTACCCGATGGCCAGAAGCAGTAGCTCTAGGCAACACCAGGGCTAACACTGTGTGCCTGGCCTTAACAGACATCTTTGCCAGAGTAGGTTGGCCCTCCGACATCCTTACAGATTCAGGGTCTAATTTCCTGGCAGGGACCATGGAAAAACTGTGGGAAACTCACGGGGTGAATCACTTGGTTGCCACCCCGTACCACCATCAAACCAATGGCCTGGTGGAAAGGTTCAATGGAACTTTGGGGGCCATGATACGAAAATTCATCAACGAATTCTCCAATAATTGGGACCTAGTGTTGCAGCAGTTGCTGTTTGCCTACAGGGCTGTACCACATCCCAGTTTAGGGTTTTCACCGTTTGAACTTGTGTATGGTCACGAGGTTAAGGGACCATTACAGTTGGTGAAGCAGCAATGGGAGGGTTTACGCCTTCTCCAGGAACTAACATTCTGGACTTTGTAAGCAACCTACAAAGCACCCTCCGACACTCTTTAGCCCTTGCTAGAGAGAACCTAAAGGATGCTCAAGAAGAGCAAAAAGCCTGGTATGACAGACATGCCAGAGAACGTTCCTTCAAGGTAGGAGACCAGGTTATGGTCTTGAAGGCGCAACAGGCCCATAAGATGGAAGCATCATGGGAAGGGCCATTCACGGTCCAAGAGCGCCTGGGAACTGTAAACTACCTCATAGCATTTCCCAATTCCTCACTAAAACCTAGAGTTTACCATGTTAATTCTCTCAAGCCTTTCTATTCCAGAGACTTACAGGTTTGTCAGTTTACAGTCCAGGGAGATGATGCTGAGTGGCCTGACGGTGTCTACTACGACGGGAAAAAAGACGGTGGCGTGGAAGAGGTGAACCTCTCAACCACCCTGGAACGTCTGCAGCGGCGACAAATCAAGGAGCTGTGCACTAGCTTCGCCCCATTGTTCTCAGCCACCCCAGGACGGACTGAACGGGCATACCACTCCATTGACACAGGTAATGCTCACCCGATCAGAACCCCACCCTACCGAGTGTCTCCTCATGCCCAAGCTGCTATAGAACGGGAGATCCAGAACATGCTACAGATGGGTATAATCCGCTCATCTACCAGTGCATGGGCATCTCCAGTGGTTCTGGTACCCAAAACAGATGGGGAAATACGCTTTTGCGTGGACTACCGTAAGCTAAATGCTGTAACTCGTCCGGACAACTATCCAATGCCACGCACCGATGAGCTATTGGAGAAGTTGGGACGTGCCCAGTTCATCTCTACAATAGACTTAACCAAGGGGTACTGGCAAGTACCGCTAGATGAACCTGCCAAGGAGAGGTCAGCATTCGTCACCCATGCGGGGGTGTATGAATTCAATGTCCTTCCTTTCGGCCTTCGAAATGCACCCGCCACCTTCCAGAGGCTGGTAGATGGTCTACTAGCTGGACTGGGAGAATTTGCAGTTGCCTACCTCGATGATGTGGCCATTTTTTCAGACTCCTGGCCCGAACACCTACTACACCTGGAAAAGGTCTTTGAGCGCATCAGGCAGGCAGGACTAACTGTTAAGGCCAAAAAGTGTCAAATAGGCCAAAACAGAGTGACTTACCTGGGGCACCAGGTGGGTCGAGGAACCATAAACCCCCTACAGGCCAAGGTGGATGCTATCCAAAAGTAGCCTGTCCCAAGGTCAAAGAAACAGGTCCAATCCTTCTTAGGCTTGGCCGGATACTACAAGCGATTTGTACCACACTACAGCCAAATCGCTGCCCCATTGACCGACCTGACCAAAAAGACCCAGCCAAATGCCGTTAAGTGGACTGATGAGTGTCAAAAGGCCTTTACCCAGCTTAAGGCGATGCTCATGTCTGACCCTGTGCTCAGGGCCCCGGACTTTGACAAGCCATTCCTAGTAACCACAGATGCATCTGAGCGTGGTATAGGGGCAGTGCTCATGCAGGAAGCAACAGATCACAACTTCCATCCTGTCGTGTTTCTCAGCAAGAAACTGTCTGAGAGGGAAAGTCACTGGTCAGTCAGTGAAAAGGAATGCTATGCCATTGTGTACGCCCTGGAAAAGCTACGCCCATATGTTTGGGGACGGCGGTTCCAACTACAAACTGACCATGCTGCACTAAAGTGGCTTCATACTGCCAAGGGGAACAACAAGAAACTTCTTCGTTGGAGTTTAGCTCTCCAAGATTTTGATTTTGAAATTCAACACATCACAGGAGCTTCTAACAAAGTTGCTGATGCTCTCTCCCGTGAGAGTTTCCCAGAATTCAGTAGTTAAAAAGTGTTCTTAAAATGCAGAAGTCTGTTAGTTATATATTTAGTAGTATATGTAAAGGTGCATGTGTTGTAGTAATCTGTTTATTTTAAAGTTCTAGAAGGAAATCGCCGCCAGTGAGCTTCCCCACTGTCTGCAATTTGGGGGGCGTGTCATAAACAGATAGCTAAGGGTTAATGTCTCTTTCACCTGAAGCACCTGACCAGAGGACCAATCAGGAAACTGGATTTTTTCAACTTGGGTGGAGGGAATTTTGTGTCTGAGTCTTTGTTTTCTGTCTGCCTGCTTTCTCTGAGCTTTGGAGAAGTAGTTTTCTGCTTTCTACTCTTCTGTTTCTAAGTGTATGGACAAAGAGATCAGATAGTAAGTTATATGGTTTCTTTTCTTTGGTATTTGCATGAATATAAGTGCTGGAGTGCTTTAATTTGTATTCTTTTTGAATAAGGCTGTTTATTCAATATTCTTTTAAGCAATTGACCCTGTATTTTGTCACCTTAATACAGAGAGACCATTTGTATGTATTTTTTCTTTCTTTTTTATATAAAGCTTTCTTTTAAGACCTGTTGGAGTTTTCTTTTCTGGGAAATTTCAGGGAAATTGAGTCTGTACTCACCAGGGAATTGGTGGGAGGAAGAAATCAGGGGGAAATCTGTGTGTGTTGAATTTGCTAGCCTGATTTTGCATTCCCTCTGGGTGAAGAGGAAAGTGCTTTTTGTTTCCAGGACTGGGAACGGAGAGGGGGAGTCACTCTGTTTGGATTCACAGAGCTTGTGTCTGTGTATCTCTCCAGGAGCACCTGGAGGGGGGAAGGGAAAAAGGATTATTTCCCTTTGTTGTGAGACTCAAGGGATTTGGGTCTTGGGGTCCCCAGGGAAGGCTTTTCAGGGGGACCAGAGTGCCCCAAAACACTCTAATTTTTTGGGTGGTGGCAGCAAGTACCAGGTCCAAGCTGGTAGCTAAGCTTGGAGGTTTTCATGCTAACCCCCATATTTTGGACGCTAAGGTCCAAATCTGGGACTAAGGTTATGATAGCACTATAATCTCATCACTGGATCTGAGAGATTGGTACGCTGCCCTCAACATGAAGGACGTCTATTTCCACATGGCCATCCATCCGGCACACTGACGCTTCCTCTGGTTTGTAATAAACCAAGAATACTACCAGTTCATGGTATGCCCATTCAGCCTGTCCACAGCCCCCGCATTTTCACAAAGTGCCTGGCAGTGGTGGCGGTTTTCCTGCAAAAAAGACAAGTTGAGTGTAGCTATACCTCGATGACTGGCTACTGACAGGTCATTCCAAGGATAAGGTTCAGGCCCAAGTGACCATCATCAAGGACATCTTTCACAGGCTGGGACTCCTCCTCAACATACCCACATTGTCACTCATACCTACCCAAAGGATAGAGTTCATGGGGTGGTCCTAGACTTGATACAGCCAAAAGCAAGCCTTCCAGAGCCCAGATTCCAAGCCATAGAGCAGATTGTCAGAACAATGCTTCAGTAACCCACCACAACAGTCATATGTTGCCTACAGCTGATAGGACATATGGCAGCATGCACGTATGTGGTCAAGCATGCCTGACTGAGATTCAGGCCCATACAAGCATGGCTCACCTGTCTGAGACCCCCTGGACCTTGTAGTAATGATTCCGGGGCAGGTACAAGAATCCCTGTGTTGGTGGCTGGACCAACCAGTAGTCTGTGCAGGGGCCCTCTTTGCCAAGCCCCAACCTTCTCTGATGCTAGTATCAGACGTGTCAGATCTGGGCTGGGGCACACACTTAGGGGATCTGAGGACACAAGGCATGTGGTCAACAGACGAGATACCTCTCCATAGCAACCTGAATTTGCTCTGGGCAGTTTCTCTGGCCTTCCAAACTTTTCATGCCACTTTGCAAGGTCATAGCATGATAGTCCTGACAGACAACACAACTGCCATGTTCTACATAAAAAGGGAGGAGCCCACTCCTCACCCCTCTGCCACTAGGCTCTTCTCCTCTGGGACTTCTGTATAGCCCAATCCATTCAGCTGGAAGCATCCTACCTTCCCAGGGTGTGGAATGAACTGGCGGATCACCTCAGCAGGTCCTTCCACATTCACAAGTAGTTGATCAGATCGAACATCATACAGTCAGTTTTCCAAAGGTGGGGTTATCCCCAAGCAGACCTCTTTGCCACCAAGAGTGACACACAGTGCCCTCAGTTCTGCTCATTCCAAAACCACAGTCTGGGTTCGATTGATAAAGCATTCCTAATATCGTGGGGTGAGGGGCTAAAGTATGCCTTCCTTCCAATCCTGCTGGTCCACCGAGTTCTGCTCAAAATTCAAAGGGACAGGGCGACGGTAATCATGATTGCCCCATCCTGGCCATGGCAGCATTGGTACATGACCCTCCTAGAGCTGTCCGTAGAAGCCCCAATAGCCTGCCCCTCTGCTAAGATCTAATCACACAGGACCATGGGCGCCTTCTCTATCCGAACCTGCAGTCTCTACACCTCATGGTTTGGAAACCCCGTGGCTAAATCCATGGAGAGCCAGTGCTCTCAGTCGGTGAGACAAATTCTCCTTGGTAGTAGAAAACCTTCCAGTAGGGCTACCTACCTGGCAAAGTGGAAAAGGTTTTCCTGCTGGTGTGTACCCAAGCATCTTGAACCACTCCAGGTTCTTATTCCAATTATTTTGGACTACCTCCTACACCTTAAGCAGCAGGCCCTGTCTCTTTCATCCATCAGAGTGCACTCGGCGGCCATTTCAGCTTTCCATCCTGGAGAATCTGGGTGCTTGGTATTCTCAAATCCCATGGTGGAGTGCTTCCTTAAAGGGCTGGAAAGAGTGTTCCTGTATTCTCACCCACCAGTCCCAACCTGGAACCTGAACCTGGTCCTCTCCAAACTCATAAGCCCACTGTTTGAGCCCCTAGTCACTTGTTCCCTCCTCTACCTTTCTTGGAAGGTGGCATTCCTGGTGGCCATTGCATTAGCAAGGAGGGTGTCTGAACTGAGAGCTCTCACCTCTGAACCTCCTTACATGGTGTTTCATAAGGACAAGATGCAACTTAGACTGCACATTAAATTCCTCTCCAAGGTGGTCTCCCAATTCCACATGAGTCAGGACATTTGCTTTCCGGTGTCCTTTCCAAAGCCTCACATGAGCCCTTGACACTGTAGCCTACACATGCTGGATGTTCAAAGAGCCCTAGCATTCTACAAAGAGCACAGGAGACCTTTCTGCAAATCAAAGTAATTGTTTATAGCCATAGCCGATAGAATGAAGGGCCTTCCAGTTTCTGCGCAACACGTTTCGTCTTGGACCACAGACTGCATTTGCACATGCTATGAGCTGGCCAAGGTCCCAGCCTCAGCAATCACGGCCCATTCAACCAGAGCGCAAGCATCTTCGACTGCCTTTCTGGTGCAGGTCCCCATCCAGGACATCTGCAAGGCAGCTATCTGGGTCTTCAGTGTACACGTTTACAGCTCACTATGCTGTCAACCAATAGGCCAGAGATGATGTGGCGGTCGGCAGAACTGCCCTTCCATCAATCATTCCATGACTCCTACTGTCCTCCAATGGTAAGCTTGAAAGTCACCTAATTGGAAAGGACGTGAACAATCACTCGAAGAAGAAAAGACAGTTACTTACCTCTCGTAGCTGTTGTTCTTCAAGATGTGTTGTTCGCGTCCATTACTATACCCACCTCCCTCCCTTCTGTCAGAGTCTTCAGCAAGAAGGAACTGAAGGGGGGCTGGGCCGGCAGGGTACTATATACACTGCCATAAGGGCATCACTCTAGGAGGCTCCTCTGCTGTCCTGACAGGAGCTGCTAAGGGAAAAAGTTTCCGATGTCCGTGCACGTGACATGCTCACACCTAATTGTAACGGATGTGAACAACACATCTCAAAGAACAACAGTTATGAGAGGTAAGTAACCGTCTTATATAACTGATCTGGCATTTATGGTACATGCAGGATGATTACTTAAAACTTCTACATACAACTTCCAGTAAATAATGGATAGTTCATCATGTTAGGCACTAGTTAAGTAATTAATTATTAGATCTATAGTGAGAATACAGACATTGACCAATTCAAACCAGGAAGCTTTGAGAAAAAATAAGGGAACAATAGAAGCAGTGTTGGCGTTCAACAAGCAAAGAATTGCCCAATTAGTCAGGTTTCTGTAAATAATTTCCTATTTGTTCTTTGAGATAAGGCTTCCTATAAATATAGAACCATCTTCTTGTGAGACTCCATCAGAAAGAACTCCATTTTTCAGGGTCTTTGCAATACAGCACTGGTAAGTTTGATTCTAAATGGAAACTTCATATTTGTACCATTTTACCTAGTTTTGTACTCAATTTTTGTCTTAGAACTAGTGATTTTTATGATGTAAAACCTTAAGCAGAAACTAAAACTTCTATATTTATAACTTATTTCCCAGCGTGGTGCTGTGATGGCAGAGAAGATTTCATTTTTCTGAGCAGAACTCACCACTTTGGTAACTCTTCAGAATTGTGTGTGACTCTAAAGATCCATGTACCTGTTCCAAAGCAGTTATAAAAGAATTTACATTATGGCTGGAGTCTTTAAAATATTGCCCAGTTTTCTGACACATACTTTCCTTCTGTTACAGCCTAAATAAGTAAACTATGAAGTTCTACAACTGCATATTGTTATTGTCCCTTGTACTCTGTGTCAGTGCCCAGAACTGGTTCACTAATGCTGGAGCATTCGTAAGGGATGCTTATCGAGGTATGCTTTTTACTCACTGCATGTTTGACATTCAAACTGTTCTCAAAAGCTATGTGCAGGCAGAATGGTGTAGCTATTAATAAAATTTATAAATTAATAAAAACTCAGCAAAGCAAAGCCAAAGACAGGAGCTCTAGAACAATTTTTGATACATTCTGGTAAATAAGAAATTTACTCAGTTCTTCACAAAACGATACATTAGATTTTTTTTTCTGATCCCTAAAAAGATGCAGTTTTAGGTCCCTCATTGGGAGTCCAAGCACAAGGCTGCTGAATCAAAGCAAATCAGATGGCAGGTATGGGCCATAGATTGTACTAAGTCCTATGGATCATAATTAAACATATTTTCACCAGACAAGGTTCATTTAACATTTAGCAGGATGTTTAACTGCAACCTGTGCACCCAACTGACCATGATCTGACTTTAACTGTTGCAATTGCCTGATGTGAATCTCAGTGGGTCTAGTAAAATCTGGAGGCATAAAAATGCATTGATAAGTAATGGTTACTTTCTATTTGTTAGTTCTTGGTTTTGTGAGAGGTGTGTGCCATTCCCAGTAAAGGAAATACAGCATACTGTAAATTGTTTGTTGAATAATTTCAGAAGCTTTCCTTCCCCCTCCTGGAAATGTTTCTGGGGTCAGATAACTTGGGTCCTGATTCAGCACTAGAGGAATGAGCATCTTCTGCAAGATGCTGAACTTCTCTAATTCCCAGTCTGGTGAGTTGAGGGCATTCAACACCTTGCAGAACTGCATTCTTAGGTCTTGACTGAGGAAAAACACTTAAGCACATGCTTAAATCCATCCTTGTTTAAGAAATCTTAAGCATGTGCTTAAGTACCCTTCCTGAAGAGAGAGGTTTTATTCAATCAGGGATGTATGTGAGATATAATAGGCTTTGCCTGGATAGAGATGTGGATCAAATTATGTGGAGCACAAGGTCTACTGTGTTCAGATATATTTAGTCTCAAGAATCAACTCAGCATAGTCTTTGATTCCAGTTATTGTCTCCTATTTGCCATTGTACTCTTTAGACCCAAACATCCTCATGTTTCTACATTTAGACTGATACTTCATGATCTCTTCCTTTTGCTGTAAGAAGTGTTGTGATTTTTTTAAACTGTAGTGGTAGACAGAGGTTCACATCTATGAAATCAGAATTCTTGTTCTCACATTGTACACTCAGCCTAAAGATTCTCACCAATTTGTCCCCAGTTACCTCTGTCTACATCACTTTAGAAATTGATAGGTACATTGCTGCAAACCCCTAGAATAGACACTCCAAGAATACCTTAAATGGATTTAGCTTAAATGGACCTAAGTGTGGCAGTGATTTAACTAAATTGGTTTCTAAACAGATTGTTACATTGATGCAGAAACTGGCTGTAAACAAAGCCCTAAAGGAGACTGATGTTTCTAAGTTGGAATCACATCTCTACTCCATTGTCCTGGTGACCCTTAGAAAAGCACTGAGAGAAATTTGAGGGTTTGTTTACCCCTAAAGAATTCCCCAAAGATATTGCAACAGAATTTTGTGGAGATTCCATGGTTTTGTGCGATCCTTCTTAAGGAACTCCCTTTCATCTTCTTCTCCAAAGATGTCACCTGGTGGAAGCGTGAGTTAATAAAATAGCATAAATGGCTGCAAATCCCTGTATCTCTAATGGGAGTCCGGGGTACCATGGAAAGTTGGGCAATTTTCTTTTGCGCAAATACTAAATGCACCGGAAATGAATTTCAGGGGGCATTGCAACTTTTTGCAAACTTGGGTCAAATTTGGCAAATGGTTATGGCTGAAAAAAACCCTTCAAGACTAATAATTTTCACAGTGAACTATTCTGGTGGTGAAGTGATTAGAATGGTGCTTGACTACTTCAGAAGAATGTGGGTGGAATAACCTCAAATTTTTGTTTTAAATTTGCAGTTTCTCTATAATCCTTTCTCTCCTCTCCAGGTGCTGGGGATATGTTGCGTGCATACAGCGACATGCGGGAGGCGAATTATAAAAATGCAGATAAATATTTCCATGCTCGTGGGAATTATGATGCTGCCCAAAGAGGACCTGGTGGTAAATGGGCAGCGAAAGTTATTAGGTAATGGATTCTACTTGGATTATGAATTAAAAGTTGGTAAAGAGCTATGCAATCAAATTACTATGAAGTACATTGTAATTCATAACTAGTTATTTTCCTGTTTGAAGCAAGGACATTTTTATTTGACCTCTGAACTGGCTAAGAGTGAAGATCGTGCCCATTTTTGAGTTGTAAAGGAGGTTTCTGAGCTGACCTATTTAGATATATTCTCAGATCAGATCCAATTACTATGTACAAGGAGGTCGATATTTTCACGCCAGGGCTTTTAAAATTTAAATAATTGCAGAACCTCACTTTAATTTAGAACCAGTTCATATTGCCCTTGGTATTTCATCCAAAGAAACTATGATCATAGGTTCACTTGCAATCTTCTAATGAGGATTGTTTTAAAATGTTGATGTTGAACATGATGGCTATGGTACAGAGGAGCTTATGAGGAGTCAGTATATCTTAGTGGAGGCAAATAATGGGAAAGCGTTTCAATTCGCAACTACTGCAGTGATACACTTCTGGGATGACTCCTCTTATTCAGAAAAAGGCTAAGATTTGTATCTGTGTTTGTGTATGACAAGGTAAGTGGGCTAACATCTTTTATTGGAATAACTTCTGTTGGTGAGGTTTTTGTGCATGTCCTCAATTTTTGGAAAATTAGTGATTAAAGTGTAGGGCAAAAGTGAAAAGTAAATAATTTAGTTACTGAGATTTAATTATAAGCTGTCTAAAATAACCTTTGTTTCCTCATTCCAGTAATGCCAGGGAAAATTATTTTAAAATATTGCTGTTGAACATGATGGCTATGATACAAAGGAGCTTATGAGGAGTAGGTAGAACTTAGTGGAGGCAAGTAATGGGAAAGCTTTTTAATTCACAACTACTGCACTGATGCACTTCTGGGATGACTTCTGCTATTCACAGACAGGTTAAGATTTGTGTCTGTGTTTGTGTGTGTCATGGTATAAGCCCCCACTCTGAACCTTAGCGTCCAAAAGATGGGGTACCAGCATGAATTCCCCTAAACTTAATTACCAGCTTAGAACTTGTAGTGCTGCCACCAACCAGGACTTGCAGTGCCTGGTACACTCTGGTCCCCCCCAAAACCTTCCCAGGGGACCCCAAGACCCAGACCCCCTGAATCTTAACACAAGGAAAGTAAACCCTTTCCCCCACCGTTGCCTCTCCCAGGCTTCCCCTCACTGGGTTACCCTGGAAGATCACTGTGATTCAAACGTCTTGAATCTTAAAACAGAGAGGAATCACCTTCCCCCTCCCCTTCTTTCCCCCTCCCAGATTCTCCCTGAGAGAGAGACAGTAATCTTAACATAGAGAGAAATCAGGCTTTTCCTCCCCCCTTCTCTCCTTCCTCCCACCAATTCCCTGGTGAGTGCAGACTCCCTCCCCTGGGGTCTTACACAAGATAACCAAAAAATCAATCAGGTTTTAAAAAAGAAAAGCTTTTAATAAAAGAAAGAAAAAAGTACAAGTTGTCTCTGTAAAATCAAGATGGCAAATGTTACAGGGTCTTTCAGCTTATAGACACTAGAGAAAATCCTCCCCTCAGCACAAATACAAGTTTCAGCAACAGAGATACATTCCTTCCAGCAAATACATATGCAAATAAAGAAAACAAATAAAAAGACTAAACCGCCTTCCTAACTGGTACTTACTAACTTGAACAGAAGAGGCTGTTTCAGAAATTTGGAGATATCTGCTTACATGTCTGGTCCCTCTCAGAACCCAGAGAGAACAAAAACCCCGGGAAACAGCCCAAACAAAGGCTTCCCTCCACCGAGATTTGAAAATATCCTGTCTCCTGATTGGTCCTCTTGTCAGGTGTTTCAGGTTCACTGTTTGTTAACCCTTTACAGGTAAAAGAGAAATTAACCCTTAACTATCCGTTTATGACAGTGTGTGACAAGGTAGCTGAGCTAATATCTTTTATTGGAACAACTTGTGTTGGTGAGGTATTTGTGCGGGTCCTCAATTTTATGGAAAAGCAGAGATTAAGCTGTGGGGGATAAGTGAAAAGTAAATGATTGTTATTGAGATTTGATAATAAACTGTCTAAAATAATCTTTGTTTCCTCTTTCCAGTGATGCTAGGGAAGGTTGGCAGGATGGCATTAGTGGCAGAGGAGCAGAAGACACACGTCAAGACCAGGAAGCAAATGAATGGGGCAGAAGTGGAAAAGACCCAAACCACTACAGACCAAAGGGCCTTCCCTCGAAATACTAATGCAGTCTGTAATACTTTACAGTGGTTCAATTTTTCTACTAGCTGTGCAAAACCACAATGAATAAAATCTTAGCATTCTGAAGCTCTCAATGAATGAACAAACACCTTCAGCTACAAGCACCCTAAGCAACATTAGAAATAATAAAAAACAATATCGGATACAAATCTTCATGATTCGGGGACAAAGGTAACACTTCACTGCCCCAGGTTTGGAAGAAACTTCCAGATTATTTAATGATGGTCCTTTACTCAATTTCTTGCATATTCCTGTGAAGCAGCGGGCACTGGACACTCTCAGAGACATGCTATTGAATTATTTGGATTCATTAATGTAATTCTTCTTTTTATTATTATCATCCCCATTTTACAGTCAGGGATCCAAGGCACAGAGATGTTAACTGACTTTCTTAACATCACAGGGGAGTCTACAGCAGAGATAGGAATGGAGTCTAGTCCTCTAATTATAAGACCATCCTACCTGGCTAATTAGTTTGGGGAGTAAAAACCACCATACAAAGGTTTAGGTATCATGGCAAAAACAGAAATTTTGGGGGCAGGTCAGGAGGAAAGTTAACATTTGAAATGAAAGGATGAAAACACATTTTCCATGGTACTTGGAGTCTAGGTCCACTTTAATAAGCAGTAATAGTGCTTATGTTTTAAAAATATATATTTATTGTTGTCAGGTGGGTAGAACCCCTGTTCCGTCTGAAGTCAGGCTAAAAAGGCTGGATCAGAGTCATCACTGGATGAAATTTCCCATTGTTGCCGAAGAGCAGGAGTGAGTGGAAACAGAACCAGACAGGGGTGACAAAACTAAGTTCAGGACTAGTTAATGTACATTGATAAAATCTTGGAAACACTGTAGGGTTTAAAAGGCTCAATGCTCACAACTTGAAGTCAAAAAGAAAGTAAAGGAAAGGAGAAGCACAAAACCAAATCAAAATGAAACCAGTATTTTCTGGTTGTATGCATCCCAATCTTTGGATAGATACCAGGCAGCTGACAATAGCCTCATTAGAGTTTTCTGCTAGTGCATTTAACCCTAGCATCTTCACTTAAAAACAAAGGAATCTTAAAAATGTCAAAATCATGTCGGCCTAACAGTCCTGAAGAAGAACTCTGTGCAACTCGAAAGCTTGTGTCTTCAACAACATTTGGTCCAATAATAGACATTACCTCACCCACCTTGTGTCTCTAATAGCCAGGGAGCACTAAGTGCTACAACAACAATGTAATTAGCCACTAGTCCCACTCTTGAAGCAAAGCTCAAACAAATTTGCAGCGTGCAGTGGGGGGTTCTTAGCATGACTCTGTTCAAATAATTTTTAAGGCCTTTCCTCAGTTTTTAGGGTAAAAGTGCACAGTCAAAAGGTCTCAAATCTTAGACAATTTGTTGGAAGTAGGGGGCGCTGTGGGGCTCGTGAGGTGCTGTCTGTGGGAAGCAGGGCTGCAGGGGGCACTGTGGGGTGTCTGAGGCGCTGTCTGTGGGAGGCAGGGCTGCAGGGGGCGCTGTGGGGCTGGTGAAGTGCTGTCTGTGGGAGGGTAGGGCAGCAGGGGGTGCTGTGGGGGTGAGGCGCTGTCTATGGGAGGAAGAGCTGCGGGGGGCGTGGGGCGGGTCAGGATCTGTCTGTGGGAGCAGGGCTGCAGGGGGAGCTCTGGGGTGACTGAGGTGCTGTCTGAGGGGGCAGGGCTGCAGGGGGCGTTGTGGGGCAGCTGAGATGCTGTCTGTGGGGGGTAGGGCTGCAGGGGGCGCTGTGGCGCGGCTGAGGTGCTGTCTGGGGGGGCAGAGCTGCAGGGGCGCTGTGGGGCAGCTGAGATGCTATCTCTGGGGGGCAGGGCTGCTGGGGCGCTGTGGGGCAGCTGAGGCGCTGTCTGTGGGGGGCAGGGCTGCAGGGGGCGCTGTGGCGCGGCTGAGGCGCTGTCTGTGGGGGCAGGGCTGCAGGGGGCGCTGTGGCGCGGCTGAGGCGCTGTCTGTGGGGGGCAGGGCTGCAGGGGGCGCTGTGGCGCGGCTGAGGCGCTGTCTGTGGGGGGCAGGGCTGCAGGGGGCGCTGTGGCGCGGCTGAGGCGCTGTCAGTCTGTCTCTCTCTGGCTGGCTGCCGGGCCGGTTGTTGGTCCTGCCCTAGGAGCCGCGCGGCGGAGAGCGCTGAGCCCCGCTGCCAGGTGAGCGCGCGGAGCCGATCCAGGAGCCGCTCCCGTCCCGGCAGTAGCGTGAGGGCCGAGCCCCCGAGGAGGAGAGGAGAGGAGGGGAGGGAGCGGCCTGTGATTCGCTCCGGGAGCCCCCTCCCCTCCCCTCCCCGCACCGCGCCTCTTCCTCGCCGGGCGGTGGGCGGACTCCGCTTGCCGCAGCCCGCAGTGACGGGCGGGGAGTCAGTTCCCCGCGCGGTGTGTGCGCTGTGCAGTCTTTGTGGGGTGGCGGAGCCGGTGGAGGGGGGGTCCCGGCCGGGTAGGGACCTGGGTGCAGGGAGAGGAGGTGGGGCGGAAGGAGGAATCAGTGCTCTGTGGCGTGAGGAGTTCGTGCCCTGGTGGGGAAGGGGACGCAGGTCGTGGTTGCGGAAGACCAGAAGGCCGGATAATCTTTTTGTGCCCCCGGCGCCAACATATTTGTGGGCCCCCATGGGGCAAGGTGCAGGGGGCGGTATGGTCAGTCTGGAGAGTGAAGGGCGGGCTGGGGGCAATGAGGCACAGTGTGGCGGGAGCAGCCCAGCAGGAGGGATCTGGTTACAAACCTGTAGCTACCAGGCGCACACTAGCCTGTGCTGCCAGTCTGCCCCTTCCCCTTGAGGGCGGGTCCGCACCACACTGCCCCCCCCTGCCCAGTGCCCTACCCTTATGCCCCCCGCCCATAGACCTCCCCACTGCCCACCACCTTCCTCACAGTCCCACCATCACAGCTGCACAGCACCCCATCTTCCTGAGGGCATTCTGCACCAAAAAATTACAAATTCTGCACACAATGTTTTAAAATTCTGCATATTTCATTTGTTAATAAATAAATGTAGGGGCTCCAACATGGCAATGGGGAGCACAGAACACTGGTTGCATAGAGGTGGGAGAATACCCTGCAGCCTCCCCCACTCCACTGAGACAGGGACTTGGCAGTGAGGTTGCACCCAACCTTGACACAGTGCAAGGGCCAGGGCTGCCCCAGAACACTCTGGGGCCTTGCCTCGCTGTGCCATGTGCACCAGATGTGGGTAAGCAGGATCCAAGTGCAGAGGGGCTTAGTGTGGGGGTAAGAGAGTTCTCTGTGGGGCAGTCTGGATGCAGGCCGTTCAGTGGGAGAGCTGGATGTACAGAAGCTCATATGGGGGTTTGCAGGGGCAATGGGACTCTGCAGGGATGCAGGTGAAGGGGTTTGGGGCTCAGGAGGGGGGGATCTAGGTCCAGGGGAGATGGGGTTCATTTGAGTGAGGGTCTAGGTGATTGGGGCTCAGTGGGGCGGGTGTGTGTGTGGGGGCTCATAAGATGGTGCAGAGGAAGGGGAGGTCGGGCTTGTGAGGCTGAGGGTTTGATGGGGCTGTTTAACAGGGGAGCCCCAGTTTCTGCCAAGGGGATGCCGCATGCTGGGCTCCAGCTTCCCCCATCCCCTTCTTTTCCTCATCCCATGCCCCTTTCCCTCCTGCCCCATCTCCTCCCCACTCCACCCCTTTCGTCCTCACTGCCTCTTTCTGCTAGTTCCTGCTTTCCCTGCCCCTTCTCTTCTCCATCCCATGCCCCTTCCTCACTGCTCCATCTCCTCCCCATCCCACCCCCTTCCTTCCCCACTGCTTCTTTCCCCCTAGCCCCAGCCAGCCCTGCCCTTGCCCACCATAGGCACTCACTGTTGTACAGAAAACGGGGTAGCTCCCAGCACACAGAAGAGGAGCTCAACCAGCACTAGGACCCAGAAAGTGGCATCTTCTGAGCAGCACCCTTTTTTTTCAGCTGAGCAGCTCTGTGCTTGCAGAAAGTGGGGGAGGCAGTGGTATGTGACTCCGTGAGCCCCCACGCCTTGCCTCTGTTTGGGTGTACTGCCCCCCAAACTAAGCCCATTCTCAGCAGCCATCCCCATCCCTTTGCTTCTCTGTCACTTTTGAAAAGGAAGCAAAGAAATCTGCAGGGGATCTGTTTTCATTCCCCCAGGAGTACCCCACACAGAATCCCCATTGCCCTGTCCCCCCCCGCTCCCAACAGACCCTCCAGAGACCCACTCCCCCATGCCCTTCCTGCCCCCCAGCCACACTCACCGGCCTGCTGGCAGTGACTATGTCCATGCATGGGCTGAGCCTGCAGCAGTGCTGGGGCCGGTCAGGGATCCCTCTTGCCCCTCGGAAGCAGCACAACTGGCCAGGACAGAGCATGAGTGCAGCCTTCCCTGGCCAGGCTCCCTCAGGACCCACATGCCTGGAGGGGCTCAGTTGGACTGTCCCTAGACATCCCTAGGCCTCAACAGGGGGAAGCTGCACCAAAGTCTGTGGGGGGCAGGAGCAGGCTTAGGGAGCAGGAAGGAAACTGCCCCCCAGCATGAGCAGGCTGTGGCCAGGTCACTCCATTTCCTGCTGCCCTGTGAGTGCAGGGCACACCTGACCCCTGCTGCAGCCCCTCGGGGAAGGGGTGGAGTGGGGGCAGGACTAGGGCGGAGCAGGGATGGGAAGAGGGGGTGGGGGCAGCTTTTATGGCCGGCTCAGCTGTCCAGGGGAGGCTGAAGCAGCAATTCCGAACACTAGGGCCCCTTCTGAGTGTGGGCCCGGCGCCATGGAGCCACTGCCGCCATGATAAACCCAGTACTGGGACCTCTCCATGGTTTGATGGGGACAGGCATGCTGCCAGCTCTTGCCTGGAGTCACTCCCCACTCATGTTTGTTTGTAGAGAAGCAGGATTGCTGGAAAGCTTCTAGTCCAGAGATCGTGCTGGATTTCTGAAAAATGGACCGGAATCCTTCACCCCCTTCTAGTGATGCTGAGGATGAGCAGGCTGCAGGGGATTCCATTGGGAACACAGTCTACAGCAGGCATTGGCTGTTCAGTATCCTTACAAAACTGATTGAGGTGCGTGATAAGTACCATTCATCAGTCTCAGAAGACTGGGGGACGCTTAGGTACTGAGCTTTTTCTATGTTAACAGTTGGCCTGTAGGTTAAATAATGCGTGTTGTAACATGGAGAGAAAGTGACCTCAGTGAATAACCAGGAATAAGATTGTTCATTATTATAAGGAAGAGTGAAGAGCTATTTAATCTAAAGGACAACTTTGGTGCAAGAATAAATGGATGTAAACTGCTCAGGAACAAATTCAGGCGGGAAATTAGAAGAAAATTTCTAGTCATTAGAGGAGTGGAAACAGCATCCCAATAGGAGTTGTGGGGCAACCAACTCAGTTAGTTTTATAAGAGCACTGGAGAAATTTATGAGTATAATTTATGAGTACGTATGACAAGGTTGATTGTGATATAGAGGGTCAAGGCTTAAGAGCCCTGGGGTTCACTTCTGGTTTATGTTTCATGTTCCTAAAAGCTCATGTTTCTTGGTTTTAGTCAGCCACTGGTGGGGGTCAGGAAGGCATTTCCTGGCCCCCAATGTATTCTGTGTGTGTGTTCTTTTTTTTTATTTCCTTCCTTTAAAGCATCAGGGATGGCCAGGGCTGGAGATAGGACATTGGATGGGGAGGGCCAGTACTCTGAGTTGGCACTAAATGTTCTTTCTATCAAGTGTGTGGCTGGTTGGTTCTTGCTCACATGCTCAGGGTCTAATCAATTGCTATATGTGGGGTGAGAAAGGAATTTTCCCCCAATTTAGCTTGGCAGTGGCCTTGGGGGATTTTTTCTTCCTCAGCAGCATGTGGATACGGGTTTATCTAGGTATAAGCTCACTTAATCAATTATTTCCCTGCCATTGTGGGGGCCTAGGGCACTGGTGCACCTCAGTCTGTGGCACATAATAGTCTAGTCTGTTGTGGGCTGTAAAATTTTTGTCTAATTTTGACGGTTCGATTTAGTGTCCAGACGCTGGGTGGTGATGGTGGCCTATAATATATAGGAGGTCAGACTGGATGATCTGGCTGTCCCTTCTGGCTTAAACTGTGTGACTGTGACTTGTTTTCACTACAGCTTTAGTTATTTAAAGTTCACTAGACATCTCTGATATTGTTGTATGATTTGATAACTTTAATGTAGCTAGCCCAGAGCACACAATTAATTTGTTATGAGAAATATATCTTACTCACCTGTGTGTAATATCTCTGCAAAGGAAGTAATATTTGAACATTTCAAGAGAGGACCTCCCACTCTCTAACAAATGTTGGTTAAACTTCCCAGCAGTCTGTCAGATAGGTAAGTATTGTTGTCCCTGCTTTTTTAGATGGGTACATTGAGGCAAGGTGAGGTGAAAGGCCTGCATATTGTTAAAGGAAAATATTTTCTGCCTAAGAAGATTCATTTAGAAAATGCTTAAAAATGAGCAGTACAGTTTTGGAAGGTCTGAAAAGAGTAGATTGTTAGTGACGTCTGTCTTTGGATAACTAAAGCAATAGATAGTCTTGAACAATTCATTGTAGTTCTTCACTGTCACTCCCTTACTATTGCTCCATTTTCTTTTTACTTCACTTGATAGGTCATTAGCCCTGAAAAGAGTGATTCCAACTCGAACCATGACGAAGTACAGACAGAGCTAGATGAAGAAATGGAGAATGACATCTGTAAAATGTGGGACATGTCAATGGATGAGGTATGTTGGTGAGCAGTCTGTAATGAAGTATTGAATACAACTCTAAAGTTGAGAAATTTCTCTGCAGTGGTTCAACCTTTCACTGAATATCCTCAGTCAAAATGCTCCTCAAAGAAGAGGATTGATAGCTCTGGTTAGTGCAAGACCTAGAAACAAGCACTCTTTGCCAGCTTCCCAACTTGAATGGTGTTGCTCCTTCTCTATTCTAGCTGATGCTATCTGCTGAGGGTCCCCTAAGCAGAGTATGAAAGATGCCTGTCCCTGTCATGAAGCTTGTTCAAGTACGAGGCTGAGAATAGCAAGCATTTTTTATGCACTCTGAAGCAAACACTAGCTCGGGTTGGCAACCATTCAGAAGTGGTATGCCGAGTCTTCATTTATTCACTCTAATTTAAGGTTTCGCGTGCCAGTAATAAATTTTAATGTTTTTAGAAGGTCTGTTTCTTTAAGTCTGTAATATATAACTAAACTATTGTTGTATGTAAAGTAAATAAGGTTTTTAAAATGTTTAAGAAGCTTCATTTAAAATTAAATTAAAATGCAGATCTCCCTGGACCGGTGGCCAGGACCTGTGCAGTGTGAGTGCCACTGAAAATCAGCTCACGTGCCGTCTTCAGCATATGTGCCATAGGTTGCCTACCCCTGCACTAGCTCATGAAGAAAGATCTTCAATTAGACACAGGCAGTTGGGTCCTGGGAACAGAAAGGGAAGACACCAGGATGGAGTCACATTGGTGCTAAAGTCCAATATCTTTTCATATGTTGAGGACAAGATTTAGAATAAAATCTGCTGCTGTCACAATAGTACAAGCAGGGCTTTGGAGCAGAGTTCGGAGCTGGAGCGCGAAGCAGCTCCGGAGCAGTGGAGCTGCAGGTTTTTGCCTGGAGCTGAAGCGGAGCTAGAGCACAGCTCAAAAGCCCTGAGTACTAGTATATGCACTGACTGTATCACTGCGCAAGGAAGAAACCAATGAATTTTGTAATGATCTACAGAAAACAATACAAGTTTGAAGACAAAGTATATTATAGTGTTGGGAAACTTTCATGTGAAAATAGGATTGGACTGGATTTCTGGGATGGAGCAAAAGGGCAGATTGAAACTCAATGAAGAAAGCAAAACAGGAGAGAAGCTACTAAATTTCTGCCTATGTAACAACCCAGTGATAATGAACACACTGTTCCAACAAAGAAAGCTGATGAGGGAGTGGAATTGGCTATCACTTGATGGGCTAAGTAAGAATACGATAGACATTGTACTTGTGAATTGCAGGTGGAAATCAAGTGTGTTGTCATGCGGATGATTTGTGACAGATACTGGATCAATTCATAAGTTAATGTCGGCATTGATGGGGTTGAAGCCTGGAGCAGCTGAAACCGTGCCAAGAGCTAAAATCTATGACCAGTTGATCAGGAAATGTGTCAGGAAAGAATACAAAGAAGCTGTGCAGAAAAACATCATGTTTCTGGTGAAAGAAGAAATGAACATTGAAAAAACATAGAACAATGTTGTTTTTTAAAAAAAAGAATACACAAAAAGAAGTGGAGGAGGAGTGCCTGTGGCACCTTAGAGACTAACAAATTTATTTGAGCATAAGCTTTCGTGGGCTACAACCCACTTCATCAGATGCATAGACTGGAACATATAGTAAGAAGATATATATACATACAGCGATCATGAAAAAGTGGAAGTAGCCATACCAACTATAAGAGGCTATTTAATTAAGATGAGCTATTATCAGCAGGAGAAATGGGCCATCTTGATTATCACTATATAATAGTTCATCTTAATTAATTAGCCTCTTACAGTTGGTATGGCTACTTCCACTTTTTCATGTTCTCTGTATGTATATATCTCTTCTTACTATATGTTCTATTCTGTGCATCTGGTGAAATGGGCTGTAGCCCACGAAAGCTTATGCTCAAATAAATTTGTTAGTCTCTAAGGTGCCACAAGTACTCCTGTTCAGTTTGCAGATATAGACTAACACAGCCGCTACTCTGAAACCAACAAAAAGAAATGTGACACAAGTTGTATTGAAAGATAAGAAAACTGAATGGACATATAAGTTGAAGCTGTAAACAGTGAAAGACAAGTGGGGGCAAATAGTTGAGGATGAAGAAGCAAAGGAGGGGAAGAATATTTTGAAGAGTTGTACAGAATCCGGAACACAGTAGATGAATGGTCCCTGAAAAGTTTTCCTGTACAAATGAGAGAGAAGAGAAGCCAGAGTTCTTAGAAGTAAAGATTTCACTAGAAAGTCTGAAAAAGGAAAAGGTGCTGGGAATTAACAACATACCCCCAGAGCAGTTTGGTGCAAGTGAGGAACGCACATTAAAGGCAATGCACAAACTATTTAATAAGATTTAGAAGTAAGAGCAAGTGCAGAGCGAATGGGGGAAAGCAATAATAGTAGTGATCTATAAAACAGGAGGTAAGAATGAGTATAAGAACTATGAAGGAATCAGCTTACTGAGTATGCGGGGAAAAGCACACGTCAGAGCCTTGCAGAGGAGAATGAACAGATACCCATAAAGCAGTGCTTGCAGAGGGGCAGACCGGATTTAGACCAGGATGGAGTATAAAAAGTCAGCTCTTTGTTTTGAGACAGATATCAGAGAAACAGATAGAACACAACCAAATTTGTTATAACAACTTTAGAGATTTTAAACCTTTTGGTAGCATTTGGCAGAAAAGATTATGACAAGTCTTGAACATATGGCATCCCCAAAAAATTGATCAAGCTGGTAGAAAACATCTACAGCAAGTCAATGAGTATGGCGAAAGTAGAGAAGAAGCTGATGGGAAGGTTCAGGATAGCCATGGAAGTGAGACAAGGATGCACTCTTTAGCCAGATTTGTTCATCTTGGTACTGGAAGCAGTATTGATTAGCACTGAGAGATAATATGACTCTTCTTATTTCATGTGGGAAGATAGTGAATAACCTTAGATTCACAGAGAATATTGATTTCATAGAACTGTCCAAGGGAGATTTACAGAGAATAACTGCCAGGTAGACTGGGAAAACAGAAAATTTGCTTTGAAGATCAGCAGGAGGAAGGCAAAAACTATGACATCTGGAAGACAAGAGGGAAGAGTTCAAGATCAAACATATCTACAGCTGTGTCTCTCTTATTTTCTTTCGTCATTGACTGTAATTGACAAGCCTGCAGGGGTTGGTAGATAACTCACCTGTCCTAGTGAATCTGACAACTGCTTGATCCAGCCTGATTTCATGAGAGAAACGTTTGATTTGCATGTGGAAATTATATTTTAAAAAGGAAAAAAAAATGCCTAATTAACACTTTTTCTCCCCAGGATGTCGCATTATTTCTCCAAGAATTTAATGTCCCTGATATATTTATGGGAGTGTTTGCCAAGTCTAAGTGTCCTCGACTTATTGTAAGTATAGATTAATGGAAACTGCTATCCTG
This sequence comes from Gopherus flavomarginatus, assembly GCF_025201925.1. Lineage (NCBI taxonomy): Eukaryota > Metazoa > Chordata > Testudines > Testudinidae > Gopherus > Gopherus flavomarginatus. Next base: position 53,736,348 of record NC_066621.1, read on the forward strand.
TTTAATAGCAATAACCGATAGTCCTGGGTGAACATGTGCAAAATATCCTCCCCTTTCTCCTTCCTTCATGTTTTGTTTGTATATGATTTGAATGGTGAGGAGGCGGGTGGCTTGTAAAATACACTACATCCAGTGCTTTCAATCTTTCTTCTGCTCATTGGTCTATGATCAGTGCTTAAAAATTGTTACAGGTCTTGAATGTAGGTATTTGTTCTGGTCTCCCAAAGTGATTTTGATCTTAGTGGATTATCAGATATCAGTGCTTAAAATGCTATCATTCTTATAATCACTTGTTGTCCCGCCGCATCCCCGCTCTGTCCTGCGCCGCTGCCGTTACCCCTTCCTCCCCCGCTTTCAGTTCATGTGATTTTAGCACTCTGTATCTCACAGTCCACTATAGATAGGAATTAAGATTTGGAATTCCAGAAGTGCTCACTGTTGTCTTAACTCCATTCCCACTGAAGTCAGTGGAAGAAGAGTTAGGCTAATACTGATGGCTTTTGAAAATCTCACTCTTAATGCTTTGTCATTTGAAAGCTGGGTTCCAAATTCTTTGATCATATACTGCCGTGGCATTGGCTTCTCTCCTGAGCAATTTGAGACAGTGACTGCCAAAATTGTGGTGTAATTTAAAGGTGGTGAAAAAAGATGGGAATAAAAATGACTTTTTTTTTAACCTTTTGACCTGCCAGCGCTAGATCCAAACTTTGTTACTGAAGATTTAAGATTTCCAGGTTTCCAGTGACATTTATTATTAGCACTGGTTATTGACAAGATACTTCAGAGCCCTTGATCTCTGTGTAGAGCTGTACATTCTTTTGGTCATAGCCCAAGAGTGAATATAGTCTGTTGGTGATATCTGCTGCATTTTGTTTTTAAAAATACTGCTATCAGAAATTGAGAGAGTCTGTTGGGGTTTTTTTGAGAAGATCCTTTCTCTTATCAGGAGGTGACTGTGTCATTGGGTTGCATTTGCATGCCAAGTTGTTTGTTCTTATGTTTATGAATCCAACTAAGCTCCAAACTGATTTGCACAAAATATCTATTTGTCTGGCCTAACTAACGAAACCAGAGACATTTGTTTCAAGGTATATGATTTTTTTAAACCCTTAACTAAGATAAGCCGGAGGAATACTTGCCATCATTTGCCCATAGTATAATTGGCCATCAGTGCATCCGAGGCATTCCTACATGACATCTCTAATGGAAACATTCAGTCTGTGTGGAAAGTGAATGCTTATACTAACTTATGTAGAAGAGAAGTGAGAACCAGCTCCACCACAGTTAGATCTGTACCCTAAGGTCATGGAAAGGAAATTGTCACCTATATTGCATTGTCTAATCTAACTATATTGTGATTTCACAGGAAATCTGTGTGGGAATATTGGGTAATATGGCCTGTTTCCAAGACATATGCATGTCTATTAGCAGAGATGACAATCTTGGGTAAGTTTGTGTGCGTGTGCTTTTGCTTTCCATCGTGTGTGTATATGTTTTCAAAATATGGATTAAACATTAAGACTCTTTTTAGTCTTAGATTTTGGACCAAATAGATTAGGTTAAAATTAATTTGATTATAAATATTTTTGTCTCTGTAGTAGTTTCTTTTATTTTTTAACAAAGAAAGGATCATTTATTGGGCTTGTCTGTCTTGAGAAATACAATGCAGATAAATTAATCCACTGTTCTGTATCTCACGCGGATTATGTTAAGAAGAGGAACACAGTTTCTTGTCCCCGCCCCAACTTATTTCAGGCGTTTCAACTGACTATTTACTGATTGAAAGATAATGCTCCTTTGAGAAATTTTCAGTGTTTAAAAAAAGCTATGATGAAGAGAGGAACTGTCAGTTAACCATAAGTCCCTTCTTATCACTCATCATAAGCCCTTGAGCATATATTGATGCCCAGGAATGCATTTTGTCTGAATTTTTAGAATTGGAAATATCATTAATCTCTACACAAATGGAGGAGGATTTTACTTTTATGTTGGGGCAAACTGCTGGTATGAAAAATTGATGTGAAATTAATCCTGTTCTAAAATTAATTTTTTTCTTTAAGAACAATTCAGTTAAACTTCACATTGTAACTTTTATTTACAGACAAATGTTATTGCAGCATTTGTGTGATTCGGACTCTCCTACTCTGCTGGAAACAAGCAGGTAGGGCATCTTGTTAGCAACTGAAATATTGATGTTTGATAGAGTTTTAATGTGTTCTAATGACTGTAAATAAAATCCTTGAGAGTGGGCTGATTGTTTTGTTTTCTCTCCCTTTCCCTTCTGAAATTCCACAGTGCACTTGGATTTCATCCCCTGTGGGCCTGATTTTTTTCTCCATTGTACCAGTAGGATTAGTGTAAATCCACAGTAACACTACTGTAACTAGGATCTGACCCACTGTATTTTAATTACATGCAAAGCTAAAATTGCAATTATTGTCTAGGTTGTTGCTAACTTGCCTCTCCCAAGCTGAGGTGGCCAACATCTGGGTTGAAAGAATCCGAGAAAACCCATCCGTGTATGACTGTGTTTGTTTTATCATGTCAAGCTCTACAAATGGTAGGTTGCCAAGTAATTTGGGTATTGATGGTATTAGATAAAACACAATGCTGAAGTACATCTGAATTGTAGAGACAAATGGCTTTGTTTTGAAAGTGCAGAATACTTTAAAAATAGTAAACTTAATGAATACAGAATAAACTGCATCTACTCTTGTAGATTTTGTAGATCTGTCCAAGCCCTACAGAAAAAGGGAAGATTGAAATCAGCCCTAGATTTAGGTCTGTGCCAGATCAAATTTCTTTCCTTAAGGCAAATCACATGGTCCTTATTGAAATACATGTACATGGCATTTTTATTGTTTTAAAACAAGCCCATGTTTTCAGTTATTCCAGTATAACATTGTATCTCTTTTTAAGGTTTACTATCTAAATACACTGTTTTCATGTTAGGACTAAACTGAAAAACACTTAGAAAAATAAGCCAAGTACTGGCAGCTATTCCGCTTATTCTTGTAACATTACAACACTTACACTGTTTTAAGCATGTAGCTTGACTGACATTTATAAAAATGTGTTTTTCATCTTCAGCTAAATAAAAACAGCAGGACGTTTGTGCAAAAAATCCTAAAATTTCAGTTTTTTGGCTTAAAAGAATGTTAGCCGTAGTGTTCCCTATTTTAAGAAATAATAATACTTTGCTCTTCTATTTGAGGGTCTCATATGTTTGATTTGTGAAGTGCGACTCAACATGAGTATTTGTTCTGAGTTTTGGTTTTTGTGTGTTAACAGAGGTGAGAATTTTGTATGCTGGTTTTTCATTATTCATCAAAATTTACTATGTTTTTGTCTGTGCAGTTGAACTGCTGGTTAAAGTGGGTGAGGTGGTGGACAAGCTCTTTGACCTGGATGAAGAACTAATGTTAAATTGGATTAAAAATGGCTCTTGTCAATTGGTGGGACAGTCTACAGATGATTCTCCAAAAGAACGTCCAGATTTTAAGATTGTACCTTGTGTACTTGAAGCAGCAAAACAAATCTGGTAAATATGCTCTTTCTCCTTTACTTTTGGGACCAGGGTGACTGCTGATTATCTTCTTGAGTCTCAATCTTGAAACTCTTGACTTCAGTGGGACTACTATTAGTGACAAGATTTGGTCCCTGTGGTTTGTCATATAAAAGTGTCATGATTTATTATTCTAAAGTTTCTTGTTGTTTATGGGCCGGTTGGATAATCCTTGTATCCTAGTGTTCATGAAGAGTCATTTTTCTGTTAATAATGAATTCATCTGTTTTGTTTTTGTTTGATGTAGCTCAGATAATCCAGAGGGGCTTGATGTTTATATGCACATCTTGCAGCTCCTAACCACAGTGGATGAGGGCATTCAGGCTATTGGTAAGACACGTGACTTTTTGTATATTATGGAACAATGCTGCAGTGACGTTCGATTGTGACAGATACTTAAGTAAAAAAAAAAAAAATTCTCTCCTTGAATCAATGTTTTTTTCTTTCTCAAGTGCAGTCTCCTGATGGAGGAAGAGAGACTTGGACTTTACTTTATGGTTTGGTTTGCCATGAACTTTGCCAGCCAGATGATCCACCGATCATCATTCAAGAGCAGAAGAGTGTTTTGGCCTCTATTTTGTCTGTACTGTCTGCCATGTTTGCTTCACAGATACAACAGGAATATGTCAAGAGGAGAAAAAGCAAGTATAATTTTTACTTCTTGTACAATTGATTACTAGAGTCATGGCAGTAGTGAGGTGGTGTGTTGTTTTAATTTATTAATGGTTACTCAAGACTGGTTTAGGGCACAGAATTGTTACAGGTTTAGAACACCATAAAGGTAACAACTTGGCCCGTTGTAAAGATAGGGGTGGCTTGCAACTCTCTTTTCTATACCAGAGTTCAGATTTTAAACATTTCTAAAATTCTGGAGGTATTTAAAGCTGGATTTTCAGCTGAGTCTCCTCTTTACCAGTTATGGTGATAAGTAATAGAACTGCAAAAATAATGCTTGTTAATAACAGAGGCTGGGGTTGCAGTTATTTTAAGAGGTAGGAGGGAATTCCGCATTTAATTCATGTATTTTTATCATTTGCATCAATTGTGAATGTCACTGAGAAATGGATGAAAACATAGGCCAGCCTTTACAATGGAAAGGAGTGACATGGAACGAGAGCTGATTTCTTTAGCAGCAGAAGATTGCACTGCTCACTTGGCTGGGAGTTGGGTTTATTCTTGTGCAAAGTTTACTGTACTACCCTCTGTTTTCCTTTCTTCAGATGATATCTGAACTGAAGGGCTTAAAGCGATGTCCAGGTTTCCTTTGTTATTGGGTCTGGGCTTGGTACAGCCTAGATATACAAGTAATAGGGAGAGGGCTCAAGGAGTTGGACCTGCACAAGGTAGCGCATACCCTTCCAGTAAAAGAGGGGAGATTGGTTTGGCTTAGGCATCAGAAGCATGGGAGGTATTTTGCTTGCTGTGAGCTGTTGTTGGAGAAATTCCCCCATGCCATGGGGCTATGTCTTTAAAGACACATAGCCTGTAGAAAGGAGTGGTGTGCAGTTATGATAGGAAGTGAAATGCCAATTGTATATAACAATTCCCGGTTCTCTAGAGTTTTGTCTCCTGGATTGTGCCATCTCCTAACACTTCTAAAAACCTTATTGACAAACGGTGACATACAGATAAGCTGTGGTCTTGAAGCAATCAGAGTGTATATTTCTACATCCTTATCAAATCTTCCTTCATTTTTCGAAATGGATCCTCTTGATAGTAGCTTGAAAAAAATGCCAAGTCTGTCTTTTGGTTTGTAAAACTCTGGTTTCCTGGTTTTGTATATTAGATATGCCTCTGATTGGGAGCTTGATTCGAATCTTACAAAACACGGAGGACTGTGGGAAGAGATCTTTTGATAACGCAAAGAAATCTCAACCAGAGGAGACTGAGAAGTCGGGAACAGTTGAGGAAGACTTCCATCTGAAAATCTTGAAGGATATCTGTTGTGAATTGCTTTCCAATATGCTTCAAGAATTGACTAAGGTAAAGAGAAAAATTATAGGATTTTATGCAGAGGAGGGAAAGAGGAAAGTTTATTATTTAAGGGGTATTTTCTTCCTTTTCTTTGCTCAAAGTACAACTATGTGCCAGAATTGTGTTGTGTAAGGTTCTGATTAGAGAAGTGACTTGGAGGTACAACTGTAACCTATATGGCACAAGATAGAGATCAAGATATTTCTGAATTCTTCAGTCTATTTTGTGAGATAAATTATCTTCTTGATGTACATTGGTAATTCCTTTTTGAATGTGAATTAATTAATTTAAGTCAGGGAAAGAATACATGTATGTCTTTAAGCAATTTGTCAGCTCCTGGCTAAAAAGTTCTGAAGATCTTTTTTGTGAAAGCATTTAAGCTGAGAGAATGTTTTCCCGCTTTCTATTCAATTTTATGTCAGCTATTGTTTCTAGACCAGGGATCGGCAACCTTTGGCATGCGACCTGTCTGGGAAATCAGCTGGGGGCTGGGGTGGTTTGTTTACCTGCAACGTCCGCAGGTTGGGCCGATCACAGCTCCCACTGGCCACGGTTCGCCATTCCAGGCCTATGGGGGCTGCGGGAAGCAGCCCAGGCCGAGGGATGTTCTGGCTGCTGCTTCCCGCAGCCCCCATTGGCCTGGAATGGCGAACTGCAGCCAGGGGGAGCTGCGATTGGCCGAACCTGCGGACATTGCAGGTAAACAAACTTTCCCGGCCTGCCAGCGGATTTCCCTGACAGGCCACATGCCAAAGGTTGCCGATCCCTGCTCTAGACTATAAGCTTTCTTACTTGTTTCATGTATTTTACCTCCTTTGCAATATGAGGACATGATAATGTGGAGCCCTTTATTTTCAGGTTTTAGTTTGATTTTTTCACAGGAATTTATCAGTGTTTATTATCACATCAACAAAAACATGAAAGTCAGTGCAAAAAACTATTAATACTTTTTCTGGATAAATATCGGGTTTTATTTTGGTGGATGGAAAGATGGGGAAAAAAATTATTCCGTAGACTAATGCTCTGAATTCCATTCATCAATGTGGTTTGCTGCAGAATTAAAACAACTCAAAACACAATGCCACCTGTGAGTTTAAGAAGACAATACATCTCCAATTCCTAAATAAAACTTTTCATTTGAATAAAAAGTTTACTGTTGTATATTTAGAACTATTAGACTATAAATATTTACATTTAATAATTGGATCACATCATGTGCAGTGCATACACTCAACTTCATCCTTTTCTCCTGCTTTTGTTTTTTTAAAACTTTTGAGTACTTCCTTGAGTTCTGAAACGTATTCTGATACAGAATTTCATTTTCTTCGCATTTGTATTTGTCAAATCTTTAAACTGTTATCTGATAACAGCATGAAATGTGTACATGGTGGGCATGAGATTCATCAGTATGTTCAGTTGCGCATGCACTTCAGAGCTTGTGCTTGTGCCTATGCCTGTATATTGTGTGTATCTTGTAGACTAATATGTAGCTTTACTTCAACAGACAGTTTTGCACATACACACAGACAAATGTATTATCATAATATAATACAATGCATGAAATATCTGTATTTTTCTAATAAAACAAGTTTTTTTTTATATATTTGAATGATACAAAAGTAGGGTGAAAATCAGAAAAAACTGAATAATACTTTTTGTAAAACCTGGAAGTTTTTTGGTAAATGAAAACGAAGGGACTTGTTTATATGGCACTGTGCATGTGACTGAGATTATGTATTCAGCAGCTGTTTATGAAATACTAGTTGTGTTTATTTTTTACTGTTGTTTTCTAGGAAAACATATTGGAGGGTTTGAACCAGGGGCATCTAAATGAACAGAAATGTTCCTGTGCTTTTCAAAATCTTTTACCACTGTATTTCACTTCTGTGAGTATGTGACCAAATCTTTAACATGGGTGAAAACATGCAGGGCAATTTATAGCCAGGTATAGAGAGGGCGGGATTACTCTGACATAAGATGCAGTATCTAATGCAACATCAGACATTCTTATTTTCTTTCCTTTTCTTTTGGCTCACATCAGCCAAAACTCTGAGCTAGATCATCAGCTCATAAATTGGCAGAGCTTCTTTGTTTTTATAGAATGATTTAAAAAAAAATCTGATTTCCAAAGAACGAAAAATATATACGTATATTTTTTTAAACAAGATCAAACCTTCACTGGTATTAGAGCGAATTGTATTCTATAGGTTAGTCTGTGGATGTCACTGGCCTCAATGATATCTTGTGACAAGAGTTTAGCATGATTCAAAAAAGGTTTAACTATTTATATAGATAACTAGAAGATCCAGTTCTACACTAGTAAACACTTAAAAACAAAAAAAAGTCTTGGAAGTGATGTAAGCAGTCATTCTTCAGGCTTCAAACCAGCTTCTAATTTTGGACATTTGGGCGGCAGATTATCCTGTAACTGCCTAGTGTGGGGTTTCTTGCACCTTCTTCTGAAATAGTACTGTCTGCTGTCAGTGAGAGGATACTGGAATATACAGGGCAATTCCTTTGTTCCATCTCATTGTGATTGGCATATTTGTGTTTTATTTCTAGGTGGAAAGTTTCCTGGAAGCACTGCGTGAGGCTGATCAGACGCTTGCTGACAGTCTAGAAAAACGTTTCCCAAGCCTGAGGCTCCAGACATAAGAAAGTACATGGAATATTTTCTTCCTATGGAATGAGGATTTTGACTGTTTCTCTGCAGTATTTTAGAAATCAACATGTCAGTAAACTCAGAAGAATGAGTTAACCCCCATACCTACAGATGGTATTTAAGAAATTTCACAGATATTCCTGTTTAATCTTGGATTAACCTGATCTGGGATGGGGAAGGAAATGAACTCACTTGAAGTCAGTTCTTCATCCTGCAGTCTTGTCGGCTTTTGTGATCAGAGGCTTTTGATTTCTAGCTGCTTATTTGGTATACAAAGCAGAACTGTAAATATACTTTTGCATTTTAATAACCTGTGAGTTTGTGCTTTTCATCTGTTGAAACAATGAAATGTACTGAATCTTTTAAAATGCTAGTGACTCTTTTAAATTGTTCTTGGTAGGAAGGTTAGTTAATAAGAAATCTTAAATATCTTTTAGCTAAGCAATCATTAATTTCTTCAATCACCTCAGAAAAGCAGTTCTGTCACACTGATCAGTGACTTGCTTTGTTTTGGAAGATGTCAGTCGTGTGTGCAGATGTTATAGCAGAAATGTTCCAACATATTCCACTACGATGTCTGTACATCTAATTTCTAAGCCCCTTTCACTATGGGGTAATCTAGGGAATCTAGCTCCAATGCAGTTTAAAATGAATTACTTTCAGGCTACACCGCAACTTCTGCTTGTTGTAGTCAAGTCGCCTGACTCAGAGTTATAGAGTAAATCTGGATTTAATCGCTTGCATATAACAAAATGCTGCTTTTCAGAAATGCTCTCTATGCTTCAGTTCAGAAAAACAGTGTGTATCAAGCAGTTCGCGTTCCTTATTGATGTATGTTGTTATGTTGAATAATTTTGAATTACATTAGAAATGGCTTTTTAGGCTGAGATTTTCAAAGACGCTTAAGGGAGTTAGATATCCCAACTCTCATTGAATTTCAACTCTCTCAAACTCTTCTCAAAATCCCACTCTTCAGGTTTTTTGTAACTGTAGTACATTTTCACATGTTTTATTTGGGTGCAGTGCAGCTCATCTTGTCTGCTGTGTTTGGACATGAAAGATACTACATCAATATGTCGGCTCATGTCATGTCTATAAACTGGAACAGGCAACAAGTAGACAAAATTAATTTGATATATAAAGGAGGCTGGAACAAGTTAATGGAGAATAGCTTATTAGCATACATACATTCCGCAGTTATCCAGATTTCTGTTAGCTTCCACTTTACTTGCCATGAATTACATGTACAGCAGGTAATTATTGAAGATACAGTATCTGTATGTGTGCTAAGTCTTTTCATCCAAACTTCTAGTTTTCAGGGGTGGTATTACTCAGCCTTTCCGTCAGATAATTGACCGCATCTCTGTTGTTGGCAAGGGGACTGAAAAGTCTGAAAACAGTGACTGAAGTCACCATAAGAATTGCAGTCATTTCTGGCATTTTTATATGTTATTGGAAGCAGTTGGTAACTGGGTGGCTACAGGGTTTATTTTGAATATTTTATTAAAACTACAGGTTTATAATAAAGTTATTTTTAAAAAGCAGTTTGGTTCTCTTTATTCTATGTCAAATATACCTTCTGAAGAACTGTCAAATATTTACTACTGTCCTGAGTGAAGGTAACTTCTAAGAATAGAACTGAAACCTATTTCCTGTTGTAAAATATCCTGTGAAACATGTCTTCTTTCATCAGAAATTTGTTTTTAACACTCTCTCTCAATATATTGTAAGCCTTTGCTTTGTCACATTTCCCCTGCACACTAGGCAAATATATGTAATATTTTAATCATTCAGAAATGGTGCAAATTATGTTTCTACATTAGTTGGTTTATGTGTGTGGATGTTATGCAGGTGCAGTATCCATAATTACCACAAGGGATCTCTCTCAGCCTGAGCTTTATATCATGCTCCTGTTTTGATTATAATCTTTATTCTTAGTTTTGGCTCCCGTTTCCAGCCTTATTATCATGCTCATTGCCAAACCAGAGCTATCTACATCATTGTGATTTTGAATGTGTATATTTGTTTGTGCAGGCAGGTAGCTTACTCCCAAACAGAATGGTTCCCTTCAGTGACGTCTTATCTTCCATTAAAAGAAAGCTACATTTCTTTGACTAGTGCAGAGTTCTAAAAGAGAAACGTATCAAAGTGCTGAGCCAAAAAGACAGAGGTTTTTGGTCCCAATGGAATTGAACTTTGGCATGAATCTTTACTGATATGTGATAGCACCAAAATATTACAGGGATGGGAAATTTAGAAATCAAGAGAAAATGCTTAGTTGGTTCTATGTACAAACTAGGAATTATATTTGAAAACTCTAAATTAGATTCATCTATGCTGTAATTCTGTTGACTTCAAGGGATTTACAGCAGATTAATCTGGCCCATGTTTTTATGTAAAATTGCAATTTATATGCCTCCTGTGGGTAGCTCCCTCCTGGTGGAGCAATGTCTCATAAAACCATAGAAATTAGAACAGGAATAGGACTGTTAGAACATTTAATCTATCCCCCTGCCAATGCATGTTTGTGCTCTACGTCCCAATTTTTGTAGTGTATTGCCAGTATAAATTTATATGTCCCAATTGGTGGGATTTTTAACATTTCCTTATGGGGAGACTAAACCACTGAGCTTAATGTTGGGAGATTTTTTTCTTTACGTTCAGGCTGAATTTCTGCTTTCAGTTTTATCCCATTACTATTTTTAGTTTATACTCTCTCACTTCCCGTAATTTTTTCCCTCTTTTGTGATTATATAGTTCTCATACTTGTATATGTGTTTTATCTACCTTTAATCGTTCTTTGTAAGGCAAGCTGTCTGCGTCATTTGTGACAGTGGAAGAAACTAAAATAATAACTTTTTCTTCCAAAATTTTTTATTGATCTCATGCACACACACACTCATGCCATATACACAGATATAAAAAACTGTATTATACCAGAGATTTTTATGCAGTGTGTTTATTGAGGGTTAATCTTTGGCTAAATCCTGAAGTCCTTATCCAGTCTTTACTGATCCCATTGACTTCAATGAAAATTTTGTCTGAGCAGTGGCTACAAGAGTTGGGATAAGTGCAAAGATCCAAAGTGTTAGCACAGATATTTCATTCTTATATCTGGTCAAACAGAGGGAAATACCTTTAAAATGAATATACTGTTCTACAATGTTGTATTTTTCTTGTTAAATCTCTTCAGTTGAACTGAATCAGTGATTTTTTTTTAAATAACTAGTGTGACAGACCCAGGCCAGTGGGGTACAGGAGTCTGGTAGAGGGCAAATATACTGGTCACTGGCTGAGTAGTTTTCTGTTCCCTGAGTGACCAGAGCAGAGGCTGCACTACAGTAATCAGGAACCTGCTAGAACCAATTCAGGGGGACAAGCTGATTAGAACACCTGCAGCCAATCAAGGCAGGCTAATCAGGGCACCTGGGTTTAAAAAGGAGCTCACTCCAGTCAGGTGGGGAGGAGCCAGAGGAGAAGAAGTGCATGTGAGGAGCTGGGAGCAAGAGACACAAGGAGCTGAGACTGAGAGGGTGTGATGCTGGAGGACTACAGAGTACAAGGTTATCAGACAGCAGGAGGAAGGTCCTGTGGTGAGGATAAAGAAGGTGTTTGGAGGAGGCCATGGGGAAGTAGCCCAGGGAGTTATAGCTGTCATGCAGCTGTTACAGGAGGCACTATAGACAGCTGCAATCCATAGAACCCTGGGCTGGAACCCGGAGTAGAGGGCAGGCCCGGGTTCCCCCCAAACCTCCCAATTCCTGATCAGACACAGGAGGAGTTGACCCAGACTGTGGGGAAGATCACTGAGGTGAGCAAATCTGCCAATAAGCGCAGGACCCACCAAGGTAGAGGAGGAACTTTGTCACACTAGCTAACGTGTGTACAGAACATTATTATATGGAAAAAAGGTTCTGTAGCTGAATAAAGCCTTGTCTACACTGGCAGTTTCTGCTCAGTAAAGCAGCTTTCTGCACTGTAACTCCCAAGGTGTACACACTGCCAAGCCACTTAGTGCACAGAAACTGTGCAGTTGTAGCACTAAAAAAACGCACCCCAACGAAAGGCGTACACATGTGTTTTCTGTGCTGGGGCTACAGTGCCACAATAGACACCCTGATCAATTACAGCACTGAAATCGGCCTCCAGGAAGTGTCCCACAATGCCTGTTCACAGAATATCAGGGTTTGGAAGGAACCTCAATAGGTCATCTAGTCCAACCCCCTGCTCAAAGAAGGACCAATCCCCAGATGGATTTTTACCCCAGTTCCCTAAATGGCCCCCTCAAGGATTGAACTCACAACCCTGGGTTTAGCAGGCCAGTGCTCAAACCACTGTTCTTGTCTCTCTGGTCATCAGTTTGAACTCTACTGCCCTTCCCTCAGGTGACCAACCATCATCCCCACCATGTAAATTCCTTTGGAATTTTGAAAGTTCCTTTCCTGTTTGCTTGGTGACACGTGCAGGGGTCTTAGTGCATCTTTCCAGGTGTCCATGCCTGCTCCACAGACCAGGCAATCTCCCGCTTGGAGCAATGCTGAGCTGCTGGACCTGATCAGTCCCAGCTGCACTCCAGCAGTAGGAATTATGATACCTATGGACAGATTTCATGAAGCATGATAGAAAGGGGCCGTGACCGGGACACACTGCAGTGCAGGGTCAAAGTGAAGGAGCTGCAGAATGCCTACCACAAGGCGCAGGAGGCAAATCGCTGCTCCGGTGCTGTGCGCACAAGCTGCCGGTTCTACAAAGAGCTGGATGTGATACTTGGCAGCGACCTCATTTCCACTGCGAAGACCACTGCGGATACTTAAGTGGCTCTCATGCCAGTCGAAAGTGGACCGAGCCAGGAGGAAGAAATCTTGTACGAGGATGTGGAGGGGGCACAGAGGCAGAGGATGGCTCGGATGTCAGAGATGCATGCAGCCAGGAGCTCTTTTCTACCCGGAGGAGGCTAGCGAGTCACAGCTGTCGGATGTTGGCGAAGCGCGAACAGGAGAGGAGGCCCCTGGTAAGTGGATTTGATTTTGGGAATCACTGAAGCGAGTTGTTGGGGAAAGGGTTGCAGAAAGCAGGCTTGTCTCCCACCACATGCCTAGTCTGAGCGGTGGAACAGGCTGTTGCTTGACTCCCTCACTTCATGGGAATCTCTCAGAGATCTCCAGGAAACTGCCCAGTATCCCCATAACAATCCACTGCCGCAGGTTTTTTGACAGACCTGCTTTGTTTCTTGCCCTATTAATAGTAACTTTCCTGCACCACTCTGCCATCACAGGCAGGGCTGCCCAGAGGATTCAGGGGACCCCTTCCAAAAAAAGAGTTGCAATACTATACAATACTATATTCTCGTGGGGGCCTCTGTGGGGCTGGGGGCAAATTGCCCCACTTGACCCCCCCGGGCAGCCCTGGTCACGGAGGTGAAGACCATTGCTGCACACAAGTGAGCTGCATAGGGGCCAGGGCAGAAGTCGCAGTCTTGCAGAAGACCCTCCCTTGATTCTCTGCTGACCTTCAGCAGCGAGATATCTTCCATAATGATCATCTCCTGTGGAAAGTGTGAGGGCAGGAATGATTATCAGGCTTCCCCTATAGTGCTGACTCTCCTCAAGAGCCACGTGCCCAGTGTACAGCAGAGTCCGGGAAGAGTGATTTCCCCTGCCCCTGTGGCTACTCACCATCTTGGGGGTCTTGTGGCTCATGTGTGCTTGCCTGTGGTCAGCCAATTAGTGACAGGTGTGAGAGTACTGGCTATGTTTTAAATCACTGAATCTACAACCTATCCTGAAGGACGATTCCTCACTCTCACAGACCTTGGGAGACAGGCCAGTCCTTGCTTACAGACAGCCCCCCAACCTGAAGCAAATACTCACCAGTAACCACACAACAAAAACACTAACCCAGGAAGCTATCCTTGCAACAAAGCCCATTGCCAACTCGGCAACTCTGTCCACATATCTATTCAAGGGACACCGTCATAGGACCTAATCACATCAGCCACACCATCAGCGGCTCATTCACCCACACATCTACCAATGTGATATATGCCATCATGTGCCAGCAATGCCCCTCTGCCATGTACATTGACCAAATGGGACAGTCTCTACGCAAAAGAATAAATGGACACAAATGAGATGTCAAGAATTATAACATTCAAAAATCAGTCGGAGAACACTTCAGCTTCCCTGGTCACTCAATTACAGACCTAAAAATTGCAATACTCGAACAAAAAAACTTCAGAAACAGACTCCAATGAGAAACTGCAGAATTGGAATTAATTTGCAAACTGGACACCATTAAATTAGGCTTGAATAAAGACTGGAGGGGTATGGGTCATTACACAAACTAAAAGCTATTTCCCCATGCTAATTTTCCCCCTACTATTACTCACACCTTCTTGTCAACTGTTGGAAATGGGCCATCCTGATTACCACTTCAAAAGTTTTTTTTTCTCTCCTACTGATAATAGCCCACCTTAATTGATTAGTCTCATTAGAGTGGTATGGCAACACCCATTTTTTCATGTTCTCTGTGTATATAAATCTTCCTACTGTATTTTCCACTGTATGCATCCGATGAAGTGGGTTTTAGCCCACGAAAGCTTATGCCCAAATAAATTTGTTAGTCTCTAAGGTGCCACAAAGACTCCTTGTTCCTTCTGCTGATACAGACTAACATGGCTGCGACTCTGAAACCAGTGTTCTCCGTGTTGCAAACAATACTGCTTCTGTAAAATATTGGGTTTAAACTTCACAGAGATGACCTTGGGAGCCCAGCCTCCTTCCTTATTATTGGCGATTGAATAGCTGTGCAGAATTAGAAAGCGGCCAAGAAGAACTAAGGAGGACTTTCCGTGTGATGTTATGATGCACTTCACCACTGAGAAACAGAAATCGAAGGAGTGGCGGGACAGTGAGAAGAGGGACCGAAGGAGAACGCGGCATGACAGAATGAAGCCACGGAGTGGCTCTTAAAGGTTATGGAGCACCAAGCAGACATGCTCCTGGCAATAATAGCTCTTCAAACCAAGCAGCTCTGTGCCTGCCCTCCCCTGCAGCTGCTGTCACAAAACTCTTTCCCATGCGCCCCCCAGACACTGCCAATACACCCATATCAACCTCTTGGCTCCAGTCTGTACCAGTGGCATTCCACTCCTCCCCCGTCACAGTCCAGCACTGTGGACTTCCACTGCACTCAACACCCATACCTCTGCAGTTTGGCCCTGATGAAGTACAGTATCCGCTGCATTGTACTCCAAAGGAAAAGGTAGGATATGATCTCTGGACATATACAGATCTTTAGCTGTCCTGGGACCCCTCCTCCTCCTGCGACCTTCCCTTCCTCCATCCCTCTCACTGCTGATGGGTTTTTTAGGTTTTGACTCTCTCCTCCGGTTGTTGTTTTTTAATAAAAGAATTGTGTTGGTTTGAAAACAATCTTTATTCTATTAACTGAAAGCAAGAAGAGCCCTACAAAGCAACATACAATTATGTTAAACCTACATATTGCATCATCTGCACCAATCATCTCCTAGCATTACAAGCAGTGCAATCCCAAGCATAGCAACAAATATTAGTGGCTTTCAGCTTCAGACTGCTGCATTCAGGCATCCCTGATCCTTATGGCCCCATGCTGCACCCCTTTAATAGCCCTGGTCTCTGGCTGTTCAAACTCTGCCTCCAGGTGCTGAGCCTCTGTGGTCCAGCCTTGAGTGACGATTTCACCCTTCCCTTCACAAATATTATGGAGGGTACAGCATGCTGCTATACACATAGGAATATTGTCATCAACCAAGGCCAGATTCCTATAGAGGTAGCATCAGTGGGCTTTCAAATGGCCAAAAGCACACTCAATAGTCATTCTGCATTTGCTTAGCCTGTTGTTGAACCTCTCCTTGCTGCTGTCAAGGTGGCCCATGTATGGCCTCATAAGCCAAGGCATTAAGGGGTAGGTGGGGTCTCTCAAGATCACAATGGGCATTTCAACTGCTCCTATGGTGATCTTCTGGTCCGAGAAGAAAGTCCCTGCTTGCAGCTTCCTGAACAGGCCAGTGTTCCAAAAGATGAGTGCATCATGCACCTTTCCGGACCAACCTGTGTTAATGTCTGTGAAACGTCCACGGTGATTGACAAGTGCCTGGAGAACCATTGAGAAATACCCCTTGCAATTAAAGTACTCAGTAGCTAAGTGGTCTGGTGCCAGAATTGGAATATGTGTGCCATCTATCACCCCTCCACAGTTAGTAGGGTGACCAGATGTCCCGATTTTGGGGTCTTTTTCTTATATAGGCTCCTATTACCCCCACCCCCGTCCCGATTTTTCACACTTGCTGTCTGGTCATCCTAACAGGGAAGTCCATTTGTGCAAAGCCATCCACAATGTCATACATGTTGCCCAGAGTCAGGTTCTTTCAGAGCAGGATGCGATTAATGGCCCTGCAGACTTTCATCAACATAAGTCCGATGGTTGACTTTCGCACTCCAAACTGGTTAGCGACCGATCAGTAGCAGTCTGGAGTAGCCAGCTTCCACAGTGCAATCACCACACACTTCTCCAGTGGCAGGGCAGCTCTCATTCTGTGTCCTTGCACTGCAGAGCTGAGACAAGCTCATCACACAGTACCATGAATGTGACTTTCCTCATCCAAAAGTTCTGCAGCCACTGTTCGTCATCCCAGACATACATCAGGATGTGATTCCAAAACTCAGTGCTTGTTTCCTGAGCCCAAAAGCAGTGTTCCACTGTGGTCAGCACCTCTGTGAATGCCGCAAGTAATCTCGTGTCGTAGCTTCTATGCGTGGCAACATCAATGTCACACTCCTCTTGCCTTCGTAGTTTAAGGAATAACTCCACTGCCACTCGTGACGTGTTGGGCAGAGTGAGCAGCACACTGGTCAACAGTTCGGGATCCATTCCTGCAGCCCAAAGAGGTACACGATACACAAACCATTGAAAGTTCGTGCCAAATGGGGACGGAAGCACAGGGATTGCTGGGATGCAAAGCAATGCATCACAGGGTACTGAGACAGGACCCAGCATGCTCCGTGACCCCCTCCGCCTTCCCACAAGTCTTAGTGGCAAAAGAGGAAGAGATGCTCTGTGGGATAGCTGCCCAGAGTGCACCACTCCAAATACTGCTGCAAGCGCCACTGGTGTGAACACGTTATTGCGCAGGCGGCTGACAGTGTGAACACACAACAGTGGTTTCCTTTCAGTGCTCTCTGAGCAGCGCTGGAACTCCGGGTGCTGGAACTCTGCCAGTGCCCTTAGACCCCTAAGGTTTTGTTTTGTTTTTAAAAATGCTTATGTTGGCCTAACTCTGCTCCTGTTGAAATCAAACTCTCATTGATGTCAGTGGGAGCAGAGTTAGGCCAACAGTGAGCACTTTGAAAATCCTAATATTTAGCCATATCAGTGGTTTTCAACCTTGTTTCATTTGCGGACCCCTACAAAATGTCAAACGGTGGTGCAGACCCCTTTGGAAATCTTAGACATAATCTGCGGGCCCCCAGGGGTCCACTGACCGCAGGTTGAAAACCAGTGGGCTATATCATTGACATTTCTGCAATTAACAAATTAGAGTTATGAAAGCAACATCTTTACTATATTTTCACTTAAACATTTCCCTGTAGATCTTGAGAAAATGTCTTGGTATCAGTAATGGTCTCCTTTTCCTTCCCAAAGAGTCTGAACCTTTGTCTTCTGTGCTGTGCTTTTGTTCTAGACGATGGTGACGATAAAATCGTATTTGCTCTGTTGGACCAGATGAGAGACCTTTTGGGGTCTAGTGTACCTGATGTAATAATTATTCCAAGCTATTATTATGCAATTTCTCAAATCTTTAGTAGAGCACAAACCGTACTAGAGGAGCCTTAGGCTCCCAAGTTACAATTGTGCACATCAATCATACCAGGTAGCATGTCCACAGCTGAAGGAGTAGGTTTTGCAATAAGAAAATATTCCTTCTTTTGCTTCCCTCTCTGAGTGTAAGACTTACTTTCTGATTTATCACTCTTTTTCTCCCATGCTACATAATGAGTAGAAACAATGTAAGAAGCAGAAATTTAAGAGTGGTAAACTAAAGAAACAAATGTGTTCTTGCAGAGTGGTTATCGTGAAGAAAGCTTGGAAAATTACTGCACCATCTGAAGTCTATTGAAGTCAATGGGAGTTTTCCACTGACATCAATGAGAGCTAGATCAAGCCTTTAACGAGTGGAACAGAAAGGTGCACTGTGCAAACGCTTAATTTTACAGACTGGCCAATGCGAACTGGATTCACAAGGAGATGACAGCAGTAGGATAAGGTGGAGAAACAGCAAAGAGAGAGAGAAAAGAAGAAGCAGCACAAAAGAGAGGTCAGAGAAGAAGAGGGAATGGAAAAAGATGAAAGGAATTAGGAGTAAAAGGATGGGAGTCTACAATAGAAGAGAGAAATTTCTAACAATCCTGACATTGAAGAAAAACAGGGTTAAATAGTAGTAAAAAAGGGATGTTAATAAATCTAGGCCACTAACTTCCCCCCAAATGCCGCATTTAATACACAGTTGTATATCTCTGAAATATGAGCTGTTCTAACACGTTGAAAAGCGAATGCACTTTGCAACCTTCTAAGAAGATATGAAGAAGTTCAGCTAGGCTGGATAGTGTGGGAATAAACATTGCTGCAGATCAGGATGAACAGGGATATGAGGGCTTCTGATATCCATCACTGTCTTCATTTGCCAAAACGTACAGTTTTTAACTGGTTCCTAAAATGAATGGGGTTGTTTAGGGATGGTGGTGTGATGTAATTTCATTTTGTGTAAAAGTTTGGGCAGCATATGCTATCATTCAGCATATGCTAGGGTTGAGGTCAGAGACTTGGGTTTCATAGAGCTAATACTGATAGTTATTTTGCAGTGCTTTGGGATTAGTAAAGTACCTTTCAGTGTGCTATAGAGTTTTATAACTAGTCAAACATCAAATTAAATGGTATCTCATCATTTTGAATGTTTGCTATTTTTCTTTCTTGTGAAGGAAGTAATTTCTAAGGCTGCAACATCACTCACTGAGGTGACCCAAGATATAATTTCAAAAATTGTTGTCTAAAATCTTTTGAACAAGATTTAGAAACTCAGTCAACTAACACATTCAATTCCTGTTAGGATCAAAACCCAAGGCCCTGATCCAAAAACTATTGGAGTCAATGTTATTTTTTCCCCTGACTTCAAAGAAGTTTGGAGTAGGCTCCAGGTGCAGAATAATCTGATTTATTGACTTCCAGCAGGCTCATGTACATAATAACTATGAGCCACAGTGGTGTCAACAGTCCTGGGCTTTGTTTTGTTCCTTCAAACTATTTAAACATTTTTCATTTCAAAACCATTTCAAAGGAAACCCTAAAGAGCAAATGCATCTCCATACTCTTCTGTATTGCAATGATAGCAGTGATTTCTGTTGCGTTCTAATTATGTAGACACTCTTTTAATTGTACACTGAGTCTGTATCAATATTATTTTTGTTGCCATGCAGAGCATTTTTGGTGACAGCCTATTTAAAGAAGAAGTTGTAACTTTAACGGAACATCTGTTAACCCTCCTTAGAGAGGAAATGCTTTCGTCAATTACTCTAATGAAATCACAAAAATCATTTCCTGGTCTCCAGTCCTACCACAGTTCTCCTATCTTCTGTCAATAGAGGATATTGAAATACACAGGGAAGTGTACGTACACTTTTATCCAGCTCTACAATATAGCCACAACTTATATTTTAGTGTTAAAGATCATAAATAACCTGTGACGTCAAACCTTTTGCAATTATAAAAGGTGATTGATTAAAATGCTGCTGCGCTGCACAAACTCTACTTTATTTAACATCATGGAATTTGTTCCTAAATAATCACTTGCCTAAATGTTTCCTAGAGAGTCGAGTCTTGTTTGAACGGGCACAGGATGAGAAAGGAGAGTTAGAGACAAGAACCCTGGGAGTGGCCAAATCTAAAGTCCCTCTTGTGCCTTGTGCAGGTCTGTCCTGATTTGTGAGGCTTAAGGGTGTAGAAAGGAAACAGTAGCACAATAAATTATTTTGGGACAGATCAATCCTATATAAAAAAGATAATCTGCCAAATGACTAGGTAATGTTTGTGAAGCAGGCATTAAAATTAGCTGACTGAAGGAGGAGATGAAGGGTGTGTTTGTGTATGTGTGTGTTTATACACAAACATACAAGGTCTGGATGGGGAGAAAGATAAAAATGAAATGTGATTGTAGTGTAAATACATTAAGGAAAAACAGGCAATTTGGGGTTTATAGGCTCTAATACAGAGAAAAAAGTAAGCTCAGTAATATGTGTTGTATACAACTCAAAGACTTTTAGGAAGGAAAAATAGGAAACAGGGAGGCAAACTTACATAGAAGGCATTAATAATGTGGATCCAACTGAAGCTTGCCTGGAGCTGTGATGCCTTGGACACTGAGTGCTTCAGTTTGTTTCCATGGGACAGTTTGAAACACAGATGAAGGGAAGATTTATCCTTTTTTGTTACAGAGGATTTGATAGTCCTTGAAAGGAAGGAGGAGACAGATTTGGAAGATATTGGCACCGAGTCACTCTACATGGAGACTGAAGATGCATGAGTCAATTACTTAGAGGATTAATGTATATTATAGGCCACCTGGTCATGAGGATGAGGGACTAATAACTGGAGTAGTCTGGGTACAGTCTGGACAGACAAGCTTCTCCACACAGCTCAGCCAGCATATTTTAGCCCTGACCTGCAACACTCCTGCTATTCCAGTCTTAATCAGCTCTTGAGCATACTGACAAACGTAGAATCATAGGACTGGAAAGGCCCTAGAGAGATCATCTAGTCCAGTCCCCTGCACTCGTGGCAGGTCTATGTATTATGCAAGTTGGTGAAGTGGTTTTATGATGTAGACAAATGATGACAAGGAAGAGCCTATATAATTCACTGCACTAGTGACCTGCCTGGAATTTGAATTTACTGTAGTTTTCCAAAGATGAAAGTCTAGCATAAGGGATTAGAATGATGATTTTTACTATGTTTTTCTTCATGATTTGGTTGTATGTTTTGGGTCAAATTCTGCTAATATACGTCCCCTAATGAATTCAGTGTATAAATCAGCACAGAATTTGGCCCTTTAAGTGTAAATTATAGTCTCATATAATGCAAACTTTAGCAAAAGTATATTCAAGGACTATCAATATCAGTATGTTCCATAGGTGCTCTTCATTTTACAACACAATGGTGATGTCATGGTGGGATGACTACTTTAGATCTGGAAACAATTTTGCAGTATGATCACTTGTGGGCAGCTGGGTGGCAGAGTGAAGAGGGATTCCTTGCTTTCTTTTGGCTAATTCATCCCTGGGCATATGGCCATTAACTTCAGTGGGCTTTCAATCTGGGAGAGCGTGGCCCAATGGCTCTATTTTGTCCTGTTTTTCAGGCTGCCACAGTCATGCATTATAGTAGCCCCTTTGGGTCAGTATATACATTGGTACTACATAAAAGATGATCTCAGTTCCATGGGAAGCAGATGATAGGTGAAAGACAAGGCATTCCCATTTGGAGCAAGAGTGCAAGGAATTGGACTGTCTTGTTGGAAACAATTACAGGACTACCCCATGGATGTCAATTTCTGAATTAGAAAATCCCCTTGTAATATTGATATATCATCCTTTAAATGCTAGAATGTTTGCTAAACCCAGAGTGTAAAGTGCTACAGAACTACTCTGGAGGAACGTGTCAGGCGCTTCATAGCACAATGCTGACTGTCCTTTAAGGAAATAAACAGTGTTCATAATCTAATTAGCCTGGTTGCTCTGGATCCAGAGTTTACTCAGACTTGAAAGAAGTGAATTTAATTAAAATTAAACAAAGCTCTTCCCTCCCCACATGGTCCAGTCCCTTTGCTGCTTCTCTGAGATGACAAAAAGGCTATAAATAAGGGAGTAGTGCTTTTTGTTGCTGTGTCACAGAAGAATAACGAGAGACACATTGTATCCGGGTGCAATGTGTTCATAGAACCAGAGAAAAAGGACACGGATGTATTTAGAATGAACTTACTACATTTAAATCTCTATGGGTAAACACTGTAAAATGAGTGAACTGTCATATGTTCAGTATGACACATTTATAGTGTGATCAAGATCGCTGTAAGAAAAGAGTGGGGACTAGAGAGGAAGCATGCTTAATTGATTCTGTTACAGAAGTGGGAAGCAGGAGACCTGTGGTCCGTTCTTGGCTCTCCCAGTCACTCTGTGCAACCATTCACAAATCAGTTAATGTCTCTGTGCCTCTGTTTTCCCATTTGTAAAATGAGGGAAATAATATTCACCTATCTCAAAGGAGTGCTGCCAGGCTTACTTCATGAATATAAAACCCTTTGAGATCCTTGGGTGACAGGAGCTATACAGGTATTTTTTATAAGTATCTAAAAGTATTTTTTATTTTTTTATTTCATTTACTGTCCTCTCCATCCAGCAGTCTTCTAGTAGGAATGGCAGCAGGCCCACACCACATGGAGTTAGTGCCTGGAAGGAATTGGCTAAAACCTGAGCCTGACCACATTCAGAAACCGTTGTAAAAAGCATTTCTTTGGCCTGGAATTTTGATAACCGCTGGCTGTATTCTCCTGTCATGTCAATGGGAAATGGGATTGGAACGGAGCCCCAGTGGCAAGGCTTCCAACTCTCTCTCTCCTGGTAAAGTCATGGTGCTGAGGGGGAATTGTGTAGTATTAGCGCCTTATGCCTGGGAAATATATATTTTTTAAACTGTGCCAGGTACAGCCCGGCTGCTGACCTGCAATATTTTGTTAACACTCGTTGGTTTTCCATTTGAAAAATGAATGTGGGTGCATTTGACACTGAATGTGTGCACACAAACGCCATTTACGTTACAAAATTATAGGTATAAATGTAGTGGCAGCACTGAGGTGTCATTAATAATTTTTCCCTACTACTATTTTTCATAGGAAGTCCTACCTGAGAATCAGATGGATGCAATTCATTATAGGCCCAACCCCCATAGGTTGTTTCAAAACATCTCCATAAAACTAGATCTGGGCTTGACTCCCAAAATTCAGTCCCAGGCTTTTCCATTTGCTGGAGCTTGGGTCCATTTTGATAAAATTTGTATTATAGATCTCCCCTCCCCCATAAGATTCGGTACCTGTGCTTGACAAGCCTCCTCAGTGCCTCCTTCAATGTCATATAAAAATAAATAAAATAAAATCAGTGGTCACAGTAAAGAGCTAGGGCCAGAACCTCAGCTGTAGTAAATCCACATAATGCCATTGAAGTCAATGGAGCTACAGCAGTTGACACTCGCTGAAGATCTGACTCACTTTGTTTCCAAGTATTGGCTGGCTTTGTGCTAATTGCCTTTTCTTATAATGTTATAAAGTATTTCTCTAAAATGAAATTTTGCACAAGCTGAAACTGAAAGCAGAGCCCCCTAATCAGACAGATGGAGCTCATTAACAGTTCATTTAAGAAAGGTTTTCTTTGATGCAGACTAATGAAGTTTTCCTAATTACAAAGTTGGTCTAATGCTAATGGTAGGTAAAATTTGATGAGAGAAAAAGAAAGGAGACTCAGATACAACATGGGCTGTCATGAGAAGGCAGGCTTTGCTAATCTTGGCCATAAAGGTTTGTGTTGAAACTCTTGGTCATTTTTGGATCTGTTTTCCCACTGGCATACTGTGGCTGTGCACAAAGCCCCTTACTGCATGAGCGTGGGCGGATGATTTTCTTACAGCGGAAAGTGTCTTTGATTTAATTTACCAAATTCATACTGAGCCAATGCTTCATCCCTGTGTGAGGGGACAGTGTGCTGTGGGAGGTACTGGGCCAGACTTTGGCCCCAGCAGCACAAAACAGACTTAAAACTAGTCGGTGCGGACAGCTGGGGATTCCCCTTGCATGCGGGGTCCTCGGTGCCACAGAGGTTAGGTGATTTATCAGGGAAAGTTCTGAGTTTTGAGTACAGTTGTCCACGCTCATTTCACTTTGGAACTCCCGTGGTACCTAAAGAGTGGTCTCAGCAAGGTAAAAGGTCTCTCAGCATTCTCTGCTCCAAAACAGTGTACGGTTTATACAGATGAACAATGGAGTGAACACAGAAGACCGCTTTAATAGGCAAACCTGTGTTTTTAAAAAGCATTCTCTTGTAAAGCATCTCCAAGTTTGATCTTTGAAGACCCAGCACTAGATTTTCTTACTGGTTCCATAGTCTGACAGTTTTCACTATATTTTTACATCACACCGACATATTACAAGCAGTCTTTCTGTTCTCTAAATGTGACCATCTGGAAAACTTACATAGCATCTGACTGGTTATGAATAAGGAAGATCATGGAGAGAGAGCGTGTGTGTGTGTAAGTGTAAAAGACAGAAGGACGCCTGCTTTGTCAGAAGTGACTGAAAAGCTCTCAGCTGTGTTTGAGTGGATCAAAGCCTGCTGAGTTGCTTTCTGAGCTGTGCTTACTCATATAATTTAAAACTACAAAGCCTGCTCCATTGCTACAGTGCTTTTTCCTCCCCTCTGATGTAAGATGTGTTGCTCGTAATCTTTGTGCCTGTTGGCCTAATTACTATAACAAAATGTTCAATAGTGTCTGTCATTAACAAGATTATTTACGCATTTGATTATTTTGTCCTGTGTTTGCCTACATCAGGAAAGACTGAATAACTCATGAGTTTATTTGTTTAGTGGAAGCGCTGGCACAACAGCAGTACACAACAGTGGCCTTGCGGTGAATGGTTTGCACTTCCTGTGTACATTTGTTTCCAGGGCTGTAGAAGGTGTTCAGAGGGGTGTAAAAATAATACACGATTTTCAGCGCAGGTGAAAAGTGTTAGACTGATAGCACTTGTGGCTGATATCCACAGAGTAGCTATAGCAGGGGCATGCTCATGGGGCTGTAGGTTCCAGGGCTTCCCCGTCAAAGTGATGAATCAGGCATTGTTGTCCTCCTCTTGTCCAATGTTTTATAATGTTTCCCTCTTGTACCTCTCACTTTTAACTGAAGGTGAAAGGCAGCATTAAGAAAATCATCAAGATTTGCTGTTAGGAGAAGTTTTTAGAATAGGGCTCTTCAGCTACTATCAATACCACTAGCAGGGCTAAATATTTGTTAGGATTGGACACCGGGGGCTTGATTCCACTGCCTGGCATAGACAAATACACTTGTGAGGGCAAAAGGGGTGTAAAATGCCAGATCAGAATGGTAGCTTTTAGGATTTGCACTGGTGTCAATAACTGCACCAGGTAAGAAATAGAAACATAGAACTGGAAGGGACCTCAAGAGGTCATCTAGTCCAGTTCCCAAGGCAGGACTAGGTATTATCTAGACCATCCCTGACAAGTTTTTGTCCAACTTTCACTAAAAAATCCCCAGTGATGGGGATTCCACAATCTCCCTAGGAAATTTATTCCAGTGCTTAACCACTCTGACAGGAAGTTTTTCCTAATATCCAACCTAAACTGCCTTTGCCGCAATTTAGGCCCATGGCTTCTTGTCCTATCCTGAAAGGTTAAGAAGAACAATTTTTCTCCCTTATCCTTGTAATAACCTTTTATGTATTTGAAAACTGTTATCATGTCCCCTCTCAGTCTTCTCTTCTCCAGACTAAACAAACCCAGTTTTTTAAATCTTCCCTCATAGGTCATGTTTTCTAGGCCTTTAATAATTTTTAATGCTTTTCTCTGGACTTTCTCCAATGTGTCCATATCTTTCCTGAAATGTGGCACCCAGAACTGGACACAATACTTCAGTTGAGGCCTAATCAGCGCAGAGTAGAGCAGAAGAATTACTTCTCATGTCTTGCCTACAATACTGCTAATACATCCCAGAATGATGTTCACTTTTTTTGCAACAGTGTTACACTATTGACTCATATTTAGCTTGTGATCCACTATGACCTCCAGATCCCTTTCTGCAGTACTCCTTCCTAGGCAGTCATTTCCCATTTTGTACATGTGCAACTGATTGTTCCTTCCTAAATGGAGTACTTTGCATTTGTCCTTATTGAATTTCATCTTATTTACTTCAGACCATTGGTCCAGTTTATCCAGATCATTCTGAATTTTAATTCTATCCTCCAAAGCAATTGCAACCCCCCTAGCTTGGTATTGGCCACAAACTTTATAAGTGTACTCTCTCTGCCATTATCTAAATCACTGATGAAGATATTGAACAGAACAGGACCAGAACTGATCCCTGCAGGACCCCACTTGTTATGCCCTTCCAGCTTGACTGTGAACCACTGATAACTAGTATCTGGGAACCAGTTTTGCACCCACCTTATAGTAGCTCCATCTAGGTTGTATTTCCCTAGTTTATTTATGAGGAAGTCATGCGAGACAATATCAAACGCCTTACTAAAGTCAAGATATACCACATCTACCACTTTCCCCTATCCACAAGGCTTGTTACTCTGTCAAACAAAGCTATCAGGTTGGTTTGACATAATTTGTTCTTAACATATCCATGCTGACTGTTATTTATCACCTTATTATCTTCTAGGTGTTTGCAAATTGATTGCTTAATTATTTGCTCCATTATCTTTCTGGGTACAGAAGTTAATAGTGCAAATAGTGGAGGATCAGGCCCTGACACTTAGGTATAGGCACCTCAAAAGTACAATATAAGATGTGCTAAAACTGTTTATAGATGCTTCCTTTTCCTCTATCTCATAAAGGTTCCTGTATATACAACTGTATTTCTAAGGAGTTTGGAGATCCAGTTTTCATCCCGTTCTACCTGAATTTTATCTTCCTCTGTTTCATGTATTGCTATTGGACCAGTTTGTGTTCCCTCTGAAATCAACAAACATCTCACTGACTTCAGTGCAACTGGGATGTATTCCAATACTGCAGACACTTTTTCTCTTTCCCTTGTTTTCCGGGCCTTGTATTTTGCACATTCCGTTTGAATCTGAAAGTTTGACTGATGACAACCCACTCAGAATCCTGTCCTCTCTCTTGTGTAATTTTTCACATTAGTTTACTACTTAGAGAGCTGACTTTATAATCTAAGTTATGGAATTTTCCATTCATGGGGTCACTGGTAGCTGAAGGCTGCTCTAACTTGAGCTGAAAGGACTAACACAGCACTGAGCAGACCCAAGAAGTGGGGACTGCAAGTGGCACTTTTACCCCCACCCTCCTTCCTCACTTGCAGATGAGGAATTTGGTCCAAAGAGTTTTTCAAGGATTCTACCTAGTTTTGATCTAGAATCTGAAAACAGGTTTGATTGGAATGTAGCTGGTGCTATGTGCATGGTTGCATGTTCAGTGTTAAAAAGAAAGCAAAGCATAGTTAAAGTTTTCTCTGTTCCTCTCAATATCCTTAAGCAAACCTTTCATAAAAAGCTTACCCAGATATTAATTGGCTAAATGACACCTTGTTTGCTCAGAGCAACATCTAACTCATACCAGTCAGAGTGCTATTTGATTTCTACAAAAAGAAGGGAAAAAATGACTTGCTTCACATGAAAGGGCTTATATTACTTCTTTCAACAGTGTAAAGCAAACACAAAAACAGCAGATAGCATGGAAACTGGATGGGCTTCATTACATTTACAGACTTTCCAGTTTTTTAAATAAGCATGGTTAGAGATTATTAATACTACAGCAGTTGAATCATTCATTGTGAATAATTGACCCAATCAATTCTGGTAGTTTTTTTTATTGGAAAAAGGGTATTTGTGAATAGTTTTAAAATGATTTGACCAGTTCAAAAGCTGGTCAAATAATATGCAATGAATAGGTTTGTTCCTGTCAGTTATTATATATTTATATTATATATTTGCAAATAAATGTTTTCATTATTCAATCAACTCTAAGTGATATTGTAGAATCACTTTTTTGCTAAAACCGTACATAATGAGTCAGCCTGTCCAGTGACTGAGCTACTGCATTCTGCATTAGCTGGAACTTCCAGAGGCTTCTCAAAAGTCAGTACGAGTACAGCACATTGCAGTATTCCAGCTGCGACTGTATAAAGGGATGGTTGAATCGCTGTGGTGAGGTATGCACTGGAGAATAATGGTTCAGTTGCCACTGGCAGAAGTGCTAGGCCAACAGCAATTTTCCCTTTACTAAATTTCTGGGACAAAATGAACGTTTTCTATGAAGCTGTGTACTCTTTCAGAAGTTTTGACCAGTTCTTGAGATTCTGAGGCACTTACCTTCTCTAATTTAAAGAAAAAGGAAGCTAATATATCACGAGATAGCTAATGTGCTTGAAAGTTAAGGGGTAGGAAAATGGAGGTGAGAGGATGGATGGAAGAGAACATTGTCAGCTAGACCCTATAGTCAGTGGTGCTCTACAAATATTTATGATAAAGAAGAAAATCAATCTGAAGATCTGTTAAACCAGTAGTATCCAAAGTAACAATTTCTGAGGATGAACCATAAGACCCACACAGGCATATTGTAATTCAAGTGTTCAACCTCTGCAATTTCTATCACTTAAGATATAGTGCAGGAAGTGGCAGTCAGGTGAGTAAAATAAATGTAACAGTAAAGAGTGACAGAGGTTTTGAACATGCCTTCCAAAGGGCTTGTGACAGGTGCTGTAGCATAAGGTATAAGAACTGGACATTCCCATTGTGCTATATGGGGATGCTGAGTTCTGTTGCTGTTAGGTCAAAAGAAAAGATGGTAATTAGCACACCATGTCTCCTGTCAGCTGTAAATTCATTTTCACAGATTCACAGAGTGTGATCCTCACCCCCTACTCTGGCCCCTTTACCTGGGGTAAATGATACAGAGTGGCACAGAGGGGTCCTAAAAGTCCTGGCTCTGGCTGGAAGAGCATTCTCCCCAGCTGTCAGGATACCTCCTGAGGACCAGCTCCCAAGTAGGGGGTGGGGCATGTCTGGGGCGGGTGCACCACTGCAGAGGTTCAGGGCAGCCCTGGGAGGTGGTTGTAATTTAGACAGGACCCCCAGGGCTGGTTAAATTATGCTGGGGGCCTCTCCAGGCCTTGGGGGATATAAAGGTGGCTTAAAGCCACATTTGGTCCCCTCCCCCTGGGCTTCTAGTTTTATCCTGCACTTCTCAGAAACATAGCACAGCCTCTCACTCACAGAGAGTAAAACCAGCTGGGACCATTATCATCATCTCTATTCAGTAGCAGTTCCAAGAGAAACCCTTTCCCTACAGTTTCGAAGAGCTGCATGGTACTGATCTGGATGCTTCCTATTGACTTCATTGTCGTTTGGCTAAATCTCATGCAACCCTTGACCATTTAACTGCCCTGCAGCAGCTAACAAAAAAAAACGTGAAGGCTGTGGTTAGACCTTGCAGCAGTCCATTTCAAAGCAGGTAATTAAGACAAAGCAGACTTGGTATTGGATTGTCTTAAAGCTGTTTTGTAGAGGTACTTGACACTTTATACCTCTTACTGTAAAAGCTTCAGGTAGCTGAATTCTGCCCTCTGTTAACATATGTGCAACCCCATTAGCTTGAAAGAGCTTACATGTATATACCTGCAGACAGAGGATGGCCCTAGAAACCTACTTCCCAGAAGTGACAATGTGAAGTTGCCCCTGAAGATTAGAGCACTTTCTTCTTTCACAATAGAAGCAGATTTAGTTGACATTGATGACCTTGAGAGGATTGAAAAGACTTTATGGCTGACTGATTATCTCTCCAGCATTCTTGCAGCCCTCAGGTAATTAATCTCAGCTTTCGGTGGCTGATTAATATCTGAGCAGATCATTCTTGCCTCCTTTTCCTACAGTCCCGATCACCTGTGTTATGCATATTTGGGCAAATCCAACTTCCCAATCCTACCTCAGCCCTTTACGGGCAGAGAGGCCCATAATGCATCAGAAATGGTTTGGTTTCACTACAGCCTACACCGAACTCTTGGGGTGTGATAAAGAATAGGTAGGGATGGGTTACACTACAGATTCCCAGTCATTCCTACGGTGCATGTGTGTGTGGGGGAGGGGCTAGTGCATATAGGAGCTGTTGAAATTGCTGCAGTCGATTAACTCTGCTACTCTTCCAAGACATATGAGAAAATTGCTTCCCCCAAACCAATGGAGAACGCTGGTTCCAAGCCCATGTAGTTTGGCTTGAAGCAGGGTACAGTATGTGCCCCACACTGTACATAGAGTAGTACAGACACAGTAGTTTTAGCAGCCTCTGGGGCAGTGATTAGACTCTGGGGGTGAAATCTTGACTCTACTGAAATCATTGGGCCTTAAATGGAGCCAAGATTTCACCATGGGCTTAAATCCATTGGTGCCTTTCCTCAACTTTGCCACTGACTTAATGTATAACCTTGGGCAGATCATTTAACCCTGGCTTTTAACCTATCTAAAAAATGGATGTGGTAATCTGACCTTCCTCATAAATCAAGTGCCAAATGCAGGCCTAGAGGGCTGCTAAGCAAGAGCCTTAGCCTTTATGCTATTACACTGAAAAGGGGAATAACAGGGAACTGCAGTTAACAACCCACCATCAGAGGCTACACCTGCTGACTCTGTTGGGTCAGGTGTCTAGAACCAGACTGCCGATTGGACACCACTGTGCATAAAGCTTCCTGTTCCTGTACCAGGCTTTGTCTGAGCAACTAGTTGCTAGACTTGAGATCTTCTTATTCCTGGTTTTGCTCTTTGTTCCTGTTATCACTACTTGTTAGTGGTTCCTGCTTCCTCACCTTAAATCCAGTGACTACTCTGGTTATGACCTTTGATGTGACCCTGACTCCACCCCAGACTGCCCCAATATGGGCTCTCACAGATTGTGAGGGTTAATTGATTTAATATTTGTAAATCACTTGTAGATTTGCAGATGAAATGCAATAGTTAAGTGCAAATTATATTAATAGTACTTTTCTTACCATTTGTTATTTAGAGGATACTGTGGCTTTTAGATTGAGAGCCAGATTATAAAAGCATCTAACCAGGCTCCCCCCTGCCATCAAAAACTTAATGTTATAAATTTTACAGTGGTGTTAATGCTAGGGGCGTGTATGTTTGGGAAGTCTACATCGTTACTTTCCCCCTCCCCTTTTTTTTTTTAATGAGACACTGAACAGGGGCTAAAGAATTAAGGTCAAAGTTATACAGTTACTGTCAGAGAGTGCAGTGACTGAGGCTTCTACAAGTGGTTAATGGTGGGCATGGTGAATGGGACAATTAAACAAAACACACAAGATTTAAGCCACTCAGAGCTTCATAAGAAACCCGTGTTGGACAAGAACTAAATCGGTCACTTCCATAGGGCCTGATCATTCCACTGTGTACTAAAAGCTGCCCAAGAGAATGGAACCTCCACGAGGTTCCTCTTCTGGAGGAGGATCCTGCTATCAGGAACAGGGGGTGCAGGTTTGCCCTCTGCAAAAGAAACTAGGGCTTGAGCCTCTGGAATCCCAATTCTCTCAGGATTCCTTACAGATCTTGAAGGCTCCTCCAGAGGTCAGAGCTATCTACGCAGTCCCTGTGTGAAATCCCAGATCCTTTGAAATCGATGGCACAATTCTCATTGACTTCACTGGAGCCAGGATTTCACCCTCTGTGTCTCCAGAGCAGCTTCTGGGCCTCCTGCTTCTTTCTCCAGCTCCCAAGCAGTGGATTTCCAATGAAGGTATGCTGACTGGGACCACTGCCATCTTTGGAGCCCTTGTATGCCCTGGGGCTGCATTAACTTTAAAGACAATTCCCTACAAGGGTGGTGGATGGGCAATGTGTGTAGCACTCCCATTCCTCCTATTGGTCAGCCATGCCTCTCCTCATTGCTCTTGCCCCATGGAGAGCCCTTTCAGGGTCTAGGGATGGAATAGGGTGTGGGGATAATGCTGCAGAGGTGCCAGCCCCCTTTTCACATGGAACAAGAAGGGAGTCCCTTCCACATGTGCATTGTGGTGTGGGGGGAGATCAGTGATCCAGCCCCTTCATATTTTCAGTACTTTTTAGTCTAACAATTGCCAAGTGCTTTTCTTTACAGATATATACCCAGAAAACTAACTTTGCTCTTAGGGTCTGACTGCAATGCCAAGGAACACTGGAAGGGTAGGATTTTATCCTGAAAGACCTGGCAGACCTGCATTGACCAGAACAATAGCGTGTGCGGCACCATGGTAATAATTATGTCAGTTGTTTCTTTCAGAGACACTCCACTTTACTGGAGCTACACAGATTTATACCATTTGAGAGTCTGGTCCTAGGAATCTTGTGGCTTCTCTCCTTGTTTTAACACTGCCCTTTTGCTTCAAGCATTAGGGTGCGGAGAAGGTGGATTTATGCACTGAGAGTAATTAATTACTAGGGGATAATGTAATTGAAAGAACAGCTCTACCAGCTTTTCAGATAGGATGTTATTACAGTTCCTGTTATGTCAATGGAATATGTCAAGCAGGCATATATGACAGAACTCTACTTTTCAAAACATAGGATCTGTTTCCTTGACCCAGTTTCTAGCAGGGTCAGACTTGTGCCAGATTCTCAGGTGCTGATAAGCTGATTGTTTAGAGGGAATAGCAGCTAGAAACCAAGGGTCAAAAATCTCCCCCTAGCTACTAAATGATTAAATGTACATAATTCCCCTCTACCCCTAAAAAAACCTTCCTCCCTTCTTGTGCAGCACGCTGAACATCATTAACGCCATGTCTTACAGCAGTGGCCAATGCCAGGTGCTTCAGAGGGAATGAACAGAACAGGTAATCATCAAGTGATCCATCCAACCATTATGTGGTTATGTCTTTTCCTCTCTGCTTTCAATGTCTTTATTCCCTGCTTTCTCTCCCATCTATGACTTTCATTATTTTTTTTTCCATTTCCCTTTTTCTGTCTGTGTTTCTTTCTTTCTTTCTCTCTCTCTCTCCGTAGTTTATTATTATTGGATGTCCTCTTTCCCTATGCTTGCCTCTGGTCTTTTTCTTCTCTCTATCCTGGTACCTTTCTTTTCCGATGCATATTCCATTTCCCACCTGGATCTTCCCTTGTACTCTGTCATTCCTCATTCTTTCACCTTATTGTTTGTGTTATTGTTGCACCAACCAAGATCAGCCTGCACCAGCCACCAATCACACAGCTATAGACAGTCCTTGCCCTGGAGATTGTATACTACAGCTAGCCAAGACAGACAATGGAAGTGGTGTTATCATCTCCTATTCCTCTTTCCCCCTATCAATCTTATTTTTCCCTCATGCTCCTACAATATTTTTGTCCTTCTAAACCGTACGCACCATGTCTTTCCTATTCTCACAAATCTATCATTCCTCAGCTATCTCTTAAATCATTCCCAAACCTCTCCCCTCCCTCACCTCTTTTCTTCCCTCCCCACTTCTTGCTGCCCGTGTAGTCCTGAGCTATATTCCTGGTGAATGCATGAGTTTTCTGGATCAGTTACTGGCCATCTTCTCCCGCTCAATAAGTGTGGCAACCCTCATAGCCCAGTTATTTGTACTGAGCGCCATAGGCTGGCTGCTGGCACCTTACCAGCTGCACTGTGTGGCCCATCCCATCCCTGCCTCCGTGGCCACAGTTAACATCAGGACCTCAGCTATGTGGTCAGCACCCAACCTTTTGAAGGATGGTGAAGTGGCCGTTGGCTTCATGGGCCATGAAAGGCAGTGCTGACTAGGGCCGAGTTGTAAAAGGAATACTGCTAGTACTGAATCATCCCAAAATTACAACTTGGAGTTGAGAATACACAATGGGACATTCTACCTTGTAAAAAGTGACATCCTGTTGCTAAATTTTCTAGTCATAAGGTTTCCTTTGTCCTCAGAACAAAGCTAGCAATGTTCCTTAGCATTAGATGTACACACCTTTTATCTGCAGAGACAGCAGGAATGTAACTTTCTAAGCATTTGATTTGTTTAATTTCCCCATTTGTCCAGACATTACAAAGACTCTGCTTTCAGATTAAGCCTTTTAAACTGTTCCCCTTAAACCATCTTCAAATGCATAGCAACTAGAGATCTGGATTGTGGTGAGTAGAGAAGAATGGGGCAGATGGTAGTAAATCCAGTGAAAAATAAAGTGGATCTTAATGTAGTCAATTCACACTTCCATCATTCTTCTCATCCTGACTATAGGTCACTGGCTGTGGTAAACTACGTTTGTTATGATCCAGTGAACTGGGTTTAACCAGTGATCATTGGATCAGGGTCCTGTTGTGCTGGGCACTGTACACACACACAGGAAGACACAGTCTATGTCCCAAAGAGCTTCCAGTCAAAAGAGAGAAGACAGGTTAGGGACAGGGACTGTCTTTTTTTTCTGTGTTTGTGCAGTTCCTAGCACAATGGGGCTTCTAGGGGCTACAGCAATGTAAACAACAACAAAGGAACATTTAAGGGAAAAGGGAAAGATAAACTTGAAGCCCAGAATACATCGTCACTGGTTAAACTCAGTTCACTGGTTCATAACAAATATAGTTCATCAGCCTGCATGAAAAGACCCATGAAGCGTGAATTTACTAAATGATGGTTCATTTCTTATTAACAAAACAAGAAAATTGTTAATCTAATGTACATCCTGATTAACAAACTGATTTTCTACTGTAGATTGAAGATAATGGCTCTCGGTACATTCACCTTTTATTTTCTGTCTGTATCCAGTAACTAAACTGATAATTTCCAAGCTAGATTAAACCCTCATTCCTAGACTTCAAACACAGTGCTGATGAGGGTGCCTCACTTGAGAAGTGTCATCCATCCATAGAGAGAAGGACTCTCTCAAACTAGCAGTTGATTACAGAATACTTGCTACCAGGGAATTTACTGAAACAATTTTCCACAGAGCAGTGTTGAATTAGTGAGCATATTACTGTCACTACATTGGTTATGTATGCAGTTTACTTCTTTGGAAAATGATTCTATTGTAACCTAACATGTGCTGATTCTCAAGGGAGATTATGATAAGAAAATTGTATTTGTTTAGAAGCAGTATAGTTAGATTACTGTATTTGTGCCTCTGTAATCTGAATTGTGTATGGCACTTTATTTATGCTGTTACTTTATGAAGTTTAAGGGCCAAATTTTCAGCCACAGCCATGAATTTTGCACCCACAAGATTGCTCATGTGTGTGCAGCTACAAAGTTCCATGCATGAGTGTTTAGGGCAGACAAATGGATTTTGCATGAACAAATTGGTTGGGTACCTGCTTTTGCATGCAGATACAGATGTATATGTAACTACATGTACTTTACAGCCTTCAGCATTCGTGCAAGTGTCAAATATTTGTGGCCACAATCGATGGCAACATGGTTATCCATTAAGCAATAAGACGTTATTCCTTTACAAAATAATGAGAAATTAAATTCCTTTGTAGCTGGAATTCCTGTAAAGCAGAATGCCCTGTAGATTTACACGGCCTGGTTCTAGTACTTTGAAAACAGGGGCCATATTCTGCTCTGTGCAGCCACCTGATTGACACTTCCACTGTATCTTTTACTTAGACAAGTTAGGCAGTAGAATCAAAATAAACTAATCACAAGACCTGTGGTGCTTGGTCATCTCCTTCATACGATCCATATCCAGAATTTAATTAAGGAGGCTGTTCGCTATTCTAGTCAACCTTGAGGATAGAGATCAGTTTTGGCTAAAAGAACCAAACTGATTCTTCACCTACACCTTAAACCAAACTGAACCCCAAAATTTTCTAATGTCTGAAAAATTCTGGTTGACTTTTTAAATATATTTTTTAAAAAATTGGTCTGCTTTTTCTTGGTTTTATCCAAGATGGATGGGAGCAAAGGTACCATAATACCACAAAAAAATCATGCAGTGCTGTAGCCATGTTGGTCCCATGATCTTAGAGAGACGAGGTGGGTGAAGTAATATCTTTCTTTGGACCAACTTCTGTTGGTGAGAGAAACAAGCTTTCAAGCTACACAGAACTCTTCTTCAGCCCTGGCCTGGCATTTCCAAACAGGCTGCAACCAGGAAATACTAGAAAACTAGCATGATAGCCTGATCTTGAGAGATTTCCAAATCAGAGACATTCAGGTAAGTTTGGAGGAGCTTGGCTTTAGCAACTGAGCTTTTAGATACTTCTCTAAACTTTTAGAGGTCTAACCATGGCTAATCAATTTTAAAATCATACCTAGAAGGACAGGACACACTCTCTCTGTTGCTGTGTGATAGGTTCTGTCCCTGGTAAAACTGACAGGTTAGCCACATTAAGTCATATTATAAACATTTTACTGATAGCATGTTTGCAGTTTCTTTATTAGTAAAAGGTCTTGTATGCTTAAATTTCATTGTAAAGATAATATTCTGATGAGCAGGAATATGAATTGTTTGTCTTTTGAGTCAACTTGTTTGCTGGAGAACTTGTTTGCTTATTTTCAGGAACCAGGAAGTGAAATGTCTATCGTGGTATTAAGAACATACAGCAAGTTAATGCTGTGTTACTTTATGAATGGAAGACTGAGACATTGTGTGTCATGAAAATCCTAATAAAAGATCTAGGCAGACTAGGATTTTCCATTATGGGTCATGTCTTATAACATGTTCTTTTGATGCTCTTGTGTTGTTACAGAAGCAAGTCGAGTCCTCATTTTTGCCACCATAGAGGTCCCCTTGGCACCAGAATTGTTTGAAATTCCATGTCACAAGCAGGAAGGGCTAGATTTGGGGGGCATACCCCTTACACTGACAGAGACCAGCTTCATACAGTGTGAGTAGTGGTAGAGTCTCTCTTCCTGCTTGGCCCCCACTGATTCCTCTGCAATGCCAGCAGAAGAGTGGACTTGTGTTTCTGTGACTTTCAGCTGGAGGCTGAATCAGGGCTGGTGTGGTCCCCCAGTGGTTGGCAGGTTTTCTGCTCACTCTTTGTTTATCACGAGCCAGAAAAGTGGCATTTTAGATTTGCATTTGTCCCACTAATGCTATAATTGCAGACTGGTTCCTGACTCCATTTGTTAGAGACAAAGCCCTGATCCTGCAAGAAACTAATGTCTTTTATTCCCATGGGACTTCACTGAGAGGAGAAGAGGCTCAGCATCTTCCAGGAGGTGCTCAACACAGTGCAACCCTAGGCCCTATTTCAGTAGGAGCAAAACAATTTTGAAAAGTTCAGGGAGTGAAATTCTGCCTCAATGAAAACTTTACCTGTGTTATCAAAATCAGTCCAAGTACTTCCATTCCTAGCCATTACTGCTCACTTGCAAGAGAGCTGCATTTTCTTTACAGTATTTTCTTAACACAAACCAACCAGCAAGAAACTCTTTTATCCAACATGTCTTCCTCCTTAAATGTTTTACCTAGTAGTCCGCGGAGAGCCTAATTCTGACTGAAGGCAGGATTTGCCCCAAAGTAATTCTTTTAATGTGAGTTTAGTTTCATTCACATGCTCAAAGAATTCCAGGGATGTTAGTTATGAAAGTTGCCATAAGGATTTTGCAGAGGGAAATAAAGCCCCGTACATTTTCTCGACTTGATAAAGGTCTCCAAAGTGAATAGTCATTTACAAAGGTGAGAATCTCAGTTTAGATAACATTTGGAAAAATGCTTTTAAAAACAGAATGGTTTTCCGTAACTTACCTGATTGATTGTTGTCACTTAGGGTAACAGAGATCAGCTCCCACCCAGACAGGTTTAAGGGGCTAGTTCAAAGGGGGAATTGCTGATAGCTAGCACAATAGAATGATGGTTGCTTGCAAAACTACAGTAGTTGTATTTACCTTCCAAGGGCCTGGTCCTGCAATTCATTCAATATGGGCTTGCACCTGCGCTGCCCTTGAGGGAAGTCAGTGGGACTCTGTGTGAGCAGAGCAGTCTGTCCTTGCGCAATGAATTGCAAGAGCAGGGACAAAGTTGATAAACGGGTTTGATTCTGTACCTTTGAAGTGATTTGTTGGAGTTTTGTTACTGACTTCAGTGGGAACCTGTTTAAACACCTGTTTAAAACTTTGTTTTATTTTATGAGGGCTTTTTGTCTGAGAGGTGGACATCTGAGTTCAGAAAAAATCCGGTTAAAGTAAGGAAACAGATGAAGAAGGTCCTGTTTTAGAACGTAACTGCTAACTTTGCCCCTCATTCAGCAAAGCACGTGTTTATCTTTATTCTCCATTCTCGCTGCCATGTAGAGGGTGTAAAACCAGAATCAGAGAAGTATCAGGGCCCTGGAATATATTTTAGGTTTATGCACAATCTGTGAATTTTGTATTTCTTCTCCCTCCTCCCCCACATCAAGATATTTTAGAACTTAAATACATAAATAAGGCTTCAAAGAGATTTACAAAATAACCTTTCTTAAACAAGAAGATTTCCCCATGAAAGACGTGACAAACAGCAATGCTTTGTTTGCTAAACCATTTATACAGTTAGTACTGTATTACCATATCAATGAGTAAATATTAAATCCTACTGGAAACAATGAGGCCTAATTATATCCTTTTTACAGGAATGTATTTTTAAGGGGATAGCAAGTAAAGTTAATAATATACTAGGAAGTAGGTTTATGTAGGGGAAAATATATCTAGATTTCAGACTATTCTTCTTCCTCCTACAGATAATCAAAGCCTAGTGATGACAAGATTATTATTTTCATCAGCTTTATTGGCCCATATTAATCTTATGATCTCAAAACAGGATGATTTTGCTGCATTTTTTTTTTAATAAAAAAACTCACTACCACTGTTTTAAATAAACACGTTAGGACTTTTATGATGGAGGGACATGAATTACACAATAGGGATACAGTCCTTATTCAGACAAAACTTGTTGAAATCAATTGGATTTTTGCCTGCATAAGAACTGCAGAACTAGATCCTATTGTTATAATTTATGCTTTGTATTGTACGAGTGCTTGAAGACCCAGCCAGGATCAAGATCTCACTATGTAGGCACAGGTATATACAGGATACATGGGATTTGCATAGGCACCTAAGTGAATTAGGTGCAGTGGCTTTATCACAAGACTATTCTTTTTGCAGTTTTCTTTGGGCAAGTTTTCACTGTGTGTCTGAAACGAGCTGGAGTAAGATGGCATTCAGGGCATGATGAAAGTTTATTTATGTGAGTTAGTTTTTTTGCTGATGCTTATATATTTAAAAACATTCCGGGTGGATCTGATCCTGCAAAGTACTGAGTGCTCTCAGCTTGCACAGACTGCAGTGAGAGTTGCTTAAATATGTCACTTAGGAAACTTGAACCCAACTGAAGTGAGTTCATCTCAAATGTCGAGTGCCCTCAGTTCCTATTTTAATGTAACCAGTGGGAGGTGAAAGTACTAAGGACCTTGCAGGTTCAGGGCCATAATATTTTTAAATAAAATACAGTTGCTATGGCTCTAGACTCTGTGGGTCTGATCCAAAGCCCGCTGACATCCATGAGAATCTTTTGGTTGGCTTCAATAGGCTTTGGATTAGACCCTAAGTAATTTCTAATGGTCTGATTCCAGAGATGATGACCAGAGCAGGCTTAAAAAAATAAAAACAACTTTCATGCAAAATTTACATAATAATTCTTCCTGTTTTTTGCCAAAACTTTGGAAAAAAAATTTTTTAACAGCTCTCATGATGAACAATCCCAGCTCCTATTAGAGTCAGTGGGAGCTAGAGTGGCTCAGTGTCTCAGAATATCAGGGTTAAATAATTAACATTATACTTACAGCCACACAATCTAGAGGAATTTCTTTTGTGTAAGAACTATTGTTGCTTATTATATGATTGGAATATTAATCCATATCATCTTCATTATTGAATGACAACTTGGGGGTGGGGCTGAAGAGTTTGATCCAAATATTTTTGAAATATTTTAGCTGCCAGTGACAATGTATTAGCTTGTTTGTTTGCATTGTGATAGAGCCTATAAGCCCCAGTTAAGGACATGGACCCCATTGTTAGGTCCTGTACAAACATAGAACAAGAAGGCAGATTCTGCCCCAAAGAGCTTACACAATTTCAGAATCTCAGGAGTAATATTCCTGATCTTGCTATTATAAGTCATCTAAAACTCCACGTAAAGTTACCTGAGAGTTTTTCCTGAGTAAGGACCATTAGGATCAGGCTCATGCACTCCTCATTTGATCAATGCATTACAAACAGGTTTAAAGGTTTCAGAGTAGCAGCTGTGTTAGTCTGTATCAGCAAAAAGAACAAGGAGTCCTTGTGGCACCTTAGAGACTAACAAATTTATTTCGGCATAAGCTTTTGTGGGCTACAGCCCACTTCATCGGATGCATGCAGTGAAAAATACAGTAGGAAGATATGTATACACAGAGAACATGAAAAAATGGGTGTTGCCATACCAACTATAATGAGACTAATCAATTAAGGTGAGCTATTATCAGCAAGAGAGGAAAAAAAACTTTTGTAGTGATAATCAGGATGGCCCAGTTGACAAGAAGGTGTGAGTAACAGTAAAGGAAAAATTAGCATGGGGAAATAGTTTTTACTTTATGTAATGACCCATCCCCTCCCAGTCTTTATTCAAGACTAATTTAATGGTGTCCAGTTTGCAAATTAATTCCAATTCTGCAGTTTCTAGCTGGATGGAAATTGTTGAAATCATAGTGGAATTCCTCAGGGACTTCTTTTCCATGGGTCCAGATGATGAAGACGGCATCAATGTAGTGCAAGGAGAGTAGGGGCATTAGGGGACGAGAGCTGAGGAAGCGTTGTTCTAACACAGCCATAAAAATGCCCAAATAAATTTGTTAGTCTCTAAGGTGCCACAAGTACTCCAAGTTTACTAAACTGAATGTTTCATATTATCTGAAAAGGACAATGATTCTGAATCCTTATTACATGTGCAAGTACTTAACAGTTCCAAAAGGCTGACAGTCATGCACCTTTTATTTTAAGTAGCTGAACGATGTGTTCATTCCTTTCAAGAATTTGGGATTTGTGCTTCATCCAGTATAGAAACTGGTGATGGAATAGATCTAGTCCATATCCACCAAATGTCAAGTCAGTATTCCTATTGCAGGAAGCAATTTACAATCTGCACTTTGCAGGATATTTGCAAAATACAGATGGGGCCGGATCTTCAACTGGTATATTGACTTTAATACAGCTAAGCCATTAACTTTAAAGCAGTTTGATAATGCAAAGTAGTACACATTGGAAATCATAATCCCGACTATATATGCAAAACATTGGGGTCTAAATTAGCTGTAACCACTCAGGAAAGAGATCGTGGGATCATTGTGCATAGTTTCCTGAAAACATCTGCTCATTGTGCAGTCAAAAAAGCTAACAGGATGTCAGGAACCATTAGGAAGGGATAGAAAATAAATAGAAAATATCATAAAACCATTGTATTAATCCACACTTTGAAAACTTCATGTACTTCTTACTTAATCTCAAAAAAGGTATATTAGATTTGAAAAAGGTACAAAGAAGGGCAACAAAAATGATTAGGGCTCTGGAACAGCTTCCAAAGGAGGAGAGAGAACAAAGACTGGGACTGTTCAGCTTGGAAAAGAGATGACTGGGAGGAATATGTTAGAGGTCTATAAAATCATGAATGGTGTGAAGAAAGTGAATAAGGAAGTGTTATTTATCCCTTTACATAACACAAGAACCAGGGGTCACCCAATTAAAATAATAGGCAGCAGGTTTAAATCAAACAAAAGGAAGTACTTCCTCAGGCAATGCACAGTCAGCCTGTTGAACTCATTACCATGGGGTGTTGTGAAGACCAAAACTATAACTGGGCTTCAAAAAAGAATGAGATAAGCTCATTGAGGATAGGTCCATCAATGGTTATTAGCCAATATGGTCAGGAATGCAACCCCATGCTCTGGGTGTCCCTAAACCTCCAGCTTCCAGAAGCTGGGACTGTACAACGGGGTATGGCTCACGCAATAAATTGCCCTGTTCTGTTCTTTCCCTCTGAAGTATCTGGCACAGACCACAGTCAGAGACAGGATACAGGAATAAACGGCCCATTGGTCTGACCCAATATGCAGTTCTTATGTTCTTACAGAGTGGCTGTACATGTGTTTTTCTGGTAGATTAATGCACTTGTTACTGATCATACCTTCTGTTGGTAAAATGGCTGTATGAAAAACTGGGAAATACAGACAAGTGTGATCCATCATGGAGAATCAATTTCAGCACCTATCGAAAACAGCTGCTTCCTGTCAGCATCTTTGTATTAAACAGCTGTAGTTTTTCAGCACCACAGTTATAGGGACAGCTCCAGAGTCACAGCTGTGTGCCTGCCACCAGTCCTGAAAAGAAAGGAAATTTAACAAAAAAGCCTTCATCACTCTCAACCTTAACCTTCTTTATTTGAACCCACAAGAACAAGGAATTTTTGAGGCCACTAGGAAAATCCCTGGTGCCTAGGTTTTTCAACACATATGGGATATATCTGGTTATCCATTGTTTGGAGATCTCCCTACCTAAACACACACTCTTGATTTTCAATTTGAAATCAATCCGTTGTGATTTTTTTGAGCGGCTATGTTTCATTTTTCTGGGGTCAAAGAACTTCGTTGTGATCTGAACAGCAGTTCTTTGGTGTCCACTGTTATTAATCACAACTACCTATTCTTTCTGAGTTACAAGGTTTGGGGAGCTGTGAATGCAAAGACAGAAGCATGCTCGTGTGTTAGGAATGGGATTCCTGCTCTAGCAGACAGACTGTGCCATTGATGATGGGAATGATCACATGACACCAGCCAAATAAATAGATTTATTATGAGCCAGACCGAACAGTGCTCAAGAGCAGAGTGCTAACCCAGGAGTAATCACGTTGAAGTCTGCTGCTGGCCAGGGTAAAGATTGTGGATTTGAGGTAGGGGGCCTGAGCTCTTACCTTTAGCACTGACGTGTCCAGAGACATCCTGTTTATTTTCCACTCCGCATTCACTCCAACTACATTACAGCTGTCCAGAATGCCACTTACTGGGGGGTTCGAACCAGAAAGGTTCCCGCCATGGACAATAGCTAAACTGGGTTTGGGTAAACTCCAGTAGACTTCCAGCCCCTTCACCTTGGAAATCAGTCTCCAAACACATTTAGATGGGCTAATATCGGACTTCTGCGTCCTGATCAGAAGCAGGCGCCGGGGCTGTTGAAAAACCATTATTCACACACCACATTTAAAAAATGTTCACTAAAATTTGTTTAGAGATATTCGAAAAAAATTCAGCCAATTCTAGAAGCGCTAAGGAAAGATGCATTCGGAATTCACCTAGCAAGCCGATAAGGGAAAGGATATCTAGGAACACCTTT
Organism: Gopherus flavomarginatus; assembly: GCF_025201925.1. Classification (NCBI taxonomy): domain Eukaryota; kingdom Metazoa; phylum Chordata; order Testudines; family Testudinidae; genus Gopherus; species Gopherus flavomarginatus. Next base: position 53,779,721 of record NC_066621.1, read on the forward strand.
CACCCCAGGAGGGAGAGAGAGAACACCCAAAACTAAATGATTATATCTACATCTAGTTATTATTCTGTTTTCAAAGTCAGCGTCAGGTAAATTAAAGCTTATTTTCAAAAGACAGCGATCTCCAGGGGAGGTAAAAGGTAGAAAAACCCGTGAGCAATATTCAGGAATGGAGAGTGCATCATTTCCTCTTGAAAGATTCAGTTTGTTTCCAGGAACAGCTCGCGGACACTGCGGGGCGAATAATTCCACTTGAAACATTAAAAGGTGCAGCTCCCCGTTCCAAACCTGATTCCTTTCTGTGCCAGCAACCCCACCCCTCCTCATTCATTAGTGGGGAAGTTTTGGCCCCATTGAAGTCAATAGGAATTTGCCATTGACTTCAATGCGGTCAGGATTTCACCCTTAGCGCGCCAAGGCTGTAAGGAGGGTTCCCCATTGGTCCTAAACTTGCGCTGTGTTTCTTCGTGGGAGTGGGCGGGCATCGCAGAGAAGGGAACTGTTTGAGGTGGGATCTGAGCGAATAATGAGAGCCACTGGTAATATCCATGCAAATTATACTGTTGCCAGAAAGCACCAAACGCTGTCCCGATTTCTCTTTCCTGGTGGCCCAGGCGCTTGCAGGCTGTTTTCTGGGACATCTCCTGAAGCTGGGCAGCCCTGGGACTCTGCAGCCTTCACTGTCTAACCCAGTGATCGTATGGAAACCACCAACGGATCTGGACACAGAAAAGTGGCCAAAATGGTCCAAATGAATTCACCGGGTTGTTTTTTTCAATCTGGAACACGTCCCACCCCCGATCTGCTTATAGGATCTTAATACAAAATCTTCCCCATCTCCCTCCCACCCCCAAACCCACTCTTACCTCGCCAAAATGGAGTCGAAAAGCACCCGAAAAATAAAGGCCTCCCCCAGTACTGTGTACATGGAAGATAGTGTGCTCTGGATTGGGGTTGGATTATTTTTATTTTTCCTATGTCTTTGCATTCATCTCCTTCGCTGCTTTCTCTAGTCATTTAATTCTCTTTTCATGTCATTGCGCTTCGTTTCATTATTTTTCATGTCCTCTGTTGCTTTTGTTTTAGACACTAGCTGACACTTTTCAACAGCCGCAAAGAGGGGCAGTTTGTTCCTGTCTAGTTAGGATTACAGGTAACGTGTGTAGTGTCACCTTCAAAAGAGATGAGTTCTCTCTCTCTCTCTCTCTCTCTCTCATGTAAGTAGACAGGTATGGAAGGGGTTTACAAGCAGTATATAGTTGCTCCTTAGGAAATCTTTATGCTAGGCTGAAATCACAATAAAGAAAGAAAGCTGCTTCGAAAACAAAGGGTTCAATTGACTTCTGTGAGATGAAACAGCGCAGTGGGGACTAGCGCTGGGAGGGCTGCCTTAGGAGGTAATAGGAGATTTACCTTTTCTGAGGAGAAGCAGGCCCTATATTATTAGAAGGAAAGTAGAAGCTCTGTTACTACTGTTAATTTCAAATGGCTGGAATCTTAATTCACTTTGCCTGCTTGGGGTGGGATGGGCTGGAGGGGAACCGCGTCTGTGTTTATATCGAGTGTTTCTGTCTGCTGCTGGCTGTCATTCCTTCTAGGCTGAGCTCTGTCTGAGTAGGGCGAGTCTTGATGCTAGCCCACCTTGATGCGTTTCTGGCCCTGGAGGAGAAAATGGCCCCCCCACCCCACTTCCTGAACAGCTGGTTTTATTATTAGGATCTTGAGGTTTGCCTGGAGCTGGGATAACGCGCTTAGCTGTCAGCCCATTTCTAGGAGAAAAATGTTATTTTCGAAGTACTATTTAAACATGAGAAATCGCTCAGTAGTTTTTGTTTAGGGAAGAGACGTCTCTCAAATCCCAGTTCTCTTTCTGCTGGGTTTTCAGCCGGGTGCCAGAGTGCAGGACCAATGTAAACTCGTGGTTCCCAGTTCAGGACTGTCTAAACGAGCTGCCTGCCTGGCTGGTACAATCCGGACCCCAGGATCAGCAGCCCCCGCCCTCCCTTTACCAGTGACTGCCCCCAGCCCACGCTATGCACCGCTGCCCTTTGAAAGGGCCAGGATCAGTCCCGGGTCTCACTGTACCGCCGGTGAGTCACTTTCCCCAGCGCTGTAGCCCCAAGCCCGCCAGCCGCCGCGCCTGGTGCATCTGCAAAGGGCCCCGCGGGGCGTGGGAGAGACGCCTCCCCAGGGGCGGATCCACTCCTCGGGGAGCGCCTCTCCCGTGGGCCTGCAGGGGGGGCGGCCCGGGACTGGAGTGGGCGTGACGCGGCCTTTTTTCCATTTGCTTTGGCAGGAGATTAGGAAAGGCTCTTCCTGCGCCCCCCCCCACTCGCCCCCCATAAATAGCCCGGCAGCCGCCGAGCGCCGCTGACAGATCCGGAGCCAGGACCCCGAGCTGCACGCCCCGGAGTCGCTCCTCCAGCACCATGTTCTCCGGCCGAATGGAGGGAGCCCGCAAGGGACGGTCCTTCGACTCCATGAACTCCAGCTTCGAGGAGAACCAGCTGAATAACGAGGTACGGGCGGCCCGGGGGGACGAGGGCTTTTCCCACCTTCCCCCGGGTGGGCAGTTTGCGCGGCGCAAGGGGATCAGCCCTGACGCCCCCCACCCTAGCTGCTCGCGCCAGGCTGGTGGGTTCAGACTGGTCTTGCTCGTTGGGAGCGCAGTGGCGTTTGGCGACCGCTTAGTTGGCTCTCGGGGCGTATTAAATATCCCCAAATTATCCTAACTGCATCGGGAAGATGTTTGTTGTTCGGTAACCTCTAGTGAGATCTGCTTTGCCCCTGCTGGAAATGTGATTGTTTTCTCTCTCCTGTTTTCTGGGCAATTTGTAAAACTCAGATTTCAAAGGGACAGGCGAGATCTAATGCAAGTCAGCTAGCCCAGTGGTTCTCAATCAAGGGTACAGGTACCCCTGGGGGTAGGCAGAGGTCTTCCAGGGGGACATCAACTCCTCTAGATACTTACTTAGTTTGACAACAGGCTACATAAAAAGCTCTAGTGAGGTCAGTACAAACTAACATTTCATACAGACAATGACTTATTCATACTGCTCTATATACTATACACTGATATATAAGTACAATATTTATGTTCCAACTGATTTATTTTAGAATTATATGGTAGAAATAAGAATTTCAGTACTAGTGTGCTGTGACACTTTCATATTTTTATGTCTGATTTTGTAAGCAAGTAGTTTTTAAGTGAGGTGAAACTTGGGGGTACACAAGACAAATCAGACTCCTGGAGGGGGTACAGTAGTCTGGCAAGGTTGAGAGCCACTGAGCTAGACAATCAAGCTATCTTTTTGCAGTACAGTCACAAGGCTGGCGGGGGGAACAGAATCTATCCCGTTAGGAAAAGGGCAAGAATTCTCTCCAGGGGGATAGTGGAGGGGGGGGTAGAAGGCTGAGATCATCATCAGAAGAGAGACCCCTAAGGAATATCTCCCTCCTAGCAATTTAATACATTTCCACACACACACCCTAGTTCCCATCCTGAGGCTCAGACGCAGATTACCCTGTTTTAGCACTGTGCGCCAGGGGACAGTGCCACACAGAAACGAGCTGGAAATACTCTCATGCTGGGGTGCTGGAATAATTTGTATAGTGGGGATGCTGAGAGCCACTAAACAAAACTATAAACCCCATATATGATGGAAACCACTTGAAGCCAGGTGGTGATGCAACACCCCTAGCACCTCTATTTCTAGTGCCTATGCTGTCATGCTACTAAAATAGAATATATGTCTTTTGATGTTTGAAACTATCATGAGCAAGAGGTGAGCTGGGCTGTCACTCTTAAGAGTGCATTGGGGACTTATTGGAGCCAGCACTGGGAGGGCTGCTTAGGAGGTAATAGGAGATTTACCTCTGCTGAACCTGTCCTTGATGTAAGTAGTTTGAACACCCCTTCCTTGAGATCTGGAGCAGATTAGAAAAGGCAGAGGCTCCATGTTAGTTCAGCACTAACATCTGCCCTCCATGAACTGGGTCTGAATAAATTAGGCAGCTCTGCTCTAGTGCCGCCCACCTAGCTCCTTCTCTACCACACAAGGGACAGGATCAGCCGTATCCCACACCCAGTCGTCAGTTTAAAGCAGCAGTTTTCAACCTGTCCCGTTACACCAGAGGAAAATTTGGGGGCACCACTGCTGTCTAGCCATAAAGTCTAACGTGAGCGTGTTCCCCTGCCACCTGCTGTGGCCCCCTCTGGGGTTGCAAGAGCCTTGGATTCAGAGTTCATGCATGGAAAGCATAAGGGGAAGGGTAGTGCTTTGTCTTGGGATTCACAGAGATAAAAGGCCTGTTCGCACCCCAGTCAGTTTCACAGCCATTTCATTAGGGATTAGAGATGTCTCCCCACGGGTATAACATGGAGCCAATGAATTTGAGTCTGATTTTCAGTTGTTTGGAATAAATGACCTGCTGACGTTTTATTTCCTATTGGGATTAAGACAAACACCCTGGGGGCATTTAATAACTCCCCATTTAATCTTAGCAGTGCTGGCGTCCCACGCTATCTGCAAAGTCACCTACAAGATTATGATGGATTTCACTGAGCCCTTTTCAGCCCCACTGAGAGACTCTATGGGCCTGTGAATTACATGAAGTGGCTAGGGCCCACTGGATTAAATTGGGATTAATCTTCTGATGTTAAAGCTGATGAAAACATTGGAACCCTCCACCCCAAAGGCGACAGAACAGGAGCAGGCCCCATGTGGTCTGCTAGTTTTCTCTAGAATTGTGATCCAGTTTTGCAAGGTGCTGAGTGTCCTCAACAGACCTCCCCACTGAATTGACTTTATTGGGAGCTGAGGCCACTAATCATATCACAGGAGGTCAGGGCCACCCAGAGAATTCAAGGGGCCTGAGGTCTTCGTGGAAAGGGGCCCCCACTGCCAAATTGCTGCCAAAGACCTGGCACTTTGGTGGCAGGTCCCAGAGTGGAAGGACCCCCCACCACCAAAGACCTGGAGCAGAAGAAGCTCCGGGAGCCCGGGCCCCACTGGAGTTTTCTGGGGCCCCTGGAGCAAGTGAAGGATCCCTCTCTAGGGCCCCCGAAAAACTCTTGTGAGGGCCCCTGCAGGGCCCGGGGCCTAGGGCAAATTGCCCCATTTGCCTCCCCCAGGTGGCCCTGCAGGAGGTGCTCAGCACCTTGCACGATTGGGCCCGTAATTCACAAAGGTGACCACCTGCATAGGAATTTTTTTAAAATTGGAGTTTCTACCTTCTTTTGCCTCTTAATGAGGTGTAAAAAGGCTTGACAAGTTGTAATTTTTAAGATATTTATTCTGACTTTTTTGTTTTGTTTTGTTTTTTACTGTAGAAGTACAAGGAATGTCCAGTCTAGTCTTCACTGGAGGACTTTCTTTGTTTTTTTGGATATTTATTGTGAGGTCCTTTCGCCCACTCCATTCCTGATTGAATACACATGGCTGGAGGGTTATACAGGTTTTTACTTTCTGCTCTGAAAAAATGAACATTTTATATTTAACCTAAGTTTTACTGTAATATATATATATATATATATATATATATATATATATATATATATATTAGCTTTCTCTCACATCCCATTCCCTCCAAAGAAGTACACAGATGCTAAGAGGAAAAGAAAAAGTGACTGATCAGGCAGAGGAGAATAGGAGGTGTAAGGAAGAACTGGAATGCGCTGTAGAATAGCTATTCTCTTCTATGCTACCATTTTGTTTCTGTCCTGGGGTAGCAGCAAAATGGTGGCTGCATTTACTCAGATCTCCTTCTCCATCCCGTTTGCTGTTCATTCTGTATAACATTATTATTGGAAACCAAAGGTTACTATTGTCTTTTTCATCATGCAAACATATGCATATAAAAGAATCTGTATTCTACAGATCTGTGAATTTTTGGTATTCCAATTTCTCTCCTCTTCTTTCTCCTCCAGTTTTGCAAGATGGAGACACTCTTTTGAAACTACCCATTACAGTACCTTATTTTTCTATGCTTTCTATGTCCCAGTCATATTGTGCTTTGTAGGCTACATAAGTTGATCCTAAGTATGACATTGTTTTAACTAGGTCAATACGAAAAGAGAAAGTATTAGTGTTTATTTGTAATGTTTACAGTTTGTGGTCAGTTGCGCATCTTACAATATCATTTGTGACTATGTTGAATTTCAGAATAAGGTGGTGCATTACACTGTATAAAATGATTTTGCTCTCTGACAGCTTTTGCTCTCAGACAATGATGTCCCACTCTGTGTAGCCACAGACTCAGGAGCGGCCCCAGGGTTTCTGGCGCCCTAGGCAGAATTCGGGGGGCAGTATTTTGTGCGCTCCCCAGGGGGCGTGCGGGAGCTTCCTGTTTTGCTCCCATTGCACCACCGAAGAAGGACCCTCCGCCAAAATGCCGCAGGCGACAGCAGCAGTTATTGAGCTGCTCAATTGCCTGCTGCTGTTTTCCGTGGCACGTCAGCAGAAGGTCCTTCTTCAGTGGCGTGACGGGAGCAGAACCAGAAGCTCCCGTGTGCCCTGTGGGGAGAGCACAAAATGCCGCCCCCTGAATCCTAGCACCCTAGGCGACTGCCTAGGGTCACCTAATGGAAGCGCGGGCCCTGTACAGACCCCTATTCTTCACTTCTAACTTCAACTGCAGTGTTGCTGGAGAAGGATGTGATCTGAAAATGGAAATGTGGGCCTCTGTGTTTGAGAATACCATGCTAATGCTTGTGAAAGGTTATTAAATTTTCCTGTCTGTACAATATATGACACTACTCCTCAAACACCATAACTTGAACAGGTGTCTTTATGGATCTGATCCAAATCTCACTGAAGTTAATTGAAAGACTGCTATTACCTTCGGAGGACTCTGGACTAGACTCTATGGTCCAATTTCAGCAAAGGATCTAAGCATGTACTTAAGCCCCAGTGACTTGTATGCACATCCTTGCCTGTTATCTTGAATCAGACTGTGGGTATGTTTACACGACCAGTGCTGCTGCGGCACAACTGCAGCTACTTTGCTGTAGTGTAGATACTTACTACAGAGATGAAAGGTTTGTTTCCATCACTGTAGTGAATCCACACCCTTAAGAAGCTGTAGCAATTCTTCCATTGACCTAGTGGTGTCTATAGTGAGGGTTAGGTCAATTTAACTATATTGCACAGAGTGTGGAATTCTTCACAACCCTGAATGATGCCGCTAGATTGATCTACATTTTAGATGTAGACAAGGCCTGAGTGATGAAGTCTACACCATTATCCAAAATCAACATTCCTCATATAGTAAAGAATATTTAGTGGTGCCCATTGAGTTCAGTGGGCTTTGAATCAGGCCCTAGCAAAGGGGTTAACACCTGCATGCTCCAAACTAACGCATATAATTATTAAAAGTAACCCAGTTATTTGTTTTCTGCTCATATGCAGCTTGGCTTTCTCTGATGGAGTACCCATTACTTTCTCTGTAACCTAGAACTCTGTCTTCTCTAAATATATGTACCTGCTTCTGTTCTTTTTCAGTACTCGCTCTTTGGGAAAAACAAATCCTAATGGCTTTGCCCTGATCCAATCCCACCTTTCTGCTTGTGGCCTAGCATAAATCCTGATTCTGCTAGAGTCATTCATTCCAATTTGCCTAATCTTTTCATTTGGAAAGGCCATATGTGTGCAGATGAGGTAGTCAACTTGAAGTAATGTGTGCCAAAATTAGCTAGGCCAAGTCTAACATATGTCAAATAGAGAAGATCCATCCATTAAAAAAGTTTACTTTGCCAGAAGTGATAATGGGATGCTATTTATAGGTAATCTGAGCTTGTTTTCTGTCTAGAGGGTGGTGTCTGTTCCTGGATCTTTTTAAATCCATCTTGGAATAAACAAACATTCTCATCTTGTTTTCCGCAAAATGTCAAATATTTTGCTACTTCAAGCAACCTGCTTAATTCTTAATGTACCATCACTTAATGCACAACATTCTTTGATGCACCATCAGAGAAAGGGATATGGGGTAAAGTGAAAGCTACAAATGGGATGGGGGAAGAAGGCAGAGGGGGAATAAAGACAGTTGAAGAGCAGAATGTCATACCAATTGATATATCTGTAAGCTTTATACATAAAACTTGTCAGAGACTAAACTGATCAGAGATCGTTCTGAGACTTACATGTTGGAGCATTTTCAGAGCATGTTTATGATAGTTATTTTAAAGCATATAGCAAAGAACTCTGAGAATAAATTATATGGCTTTATTGATCAGATTATACCTAAGTTTCTTGTTAAGAGGTTTTATTCAACATTTTTCTCGTTCCTTTAGGTTTTTGTCAGGTTCCTTTGCAATAGCAGTGGCTTCTGTCCAAACAGAAATTCTGACTCAGAGACACAGAATGGAGAGGAACTCCCAGTGCTAGGGTATTAGGACTTAATGCAGCTCCTGTTGAAGTCAATGAGAGTCCTTCCATTTGTTGGCTCCAATGGGTTTGGGATGAGGCTTTTCAAGTTTGTACTTAACCCCTAGAAGTATTCTATTGAAGACTCATGCTAATGCTTATTACTTCTGCAAATCATTTATTTTTAATTATAAACTATATACTTTTATAAAATATATGCATTGCATCTGCTGAAGAACTACCAAGGACCTTCCAAAAGGGTCCACATTAATTTAAAATGCCCCCACCCCATATTAAGCCCCAATTTTATAAAGACTTGTACATGTTCCTATCTGTATGCATGTGAGTGTATATAATGATTTGAATGGCACTTTATTTTTGCAATTTATCCATCCAAATGTGATATTATTGCACTGAGAGCTGTAGCATATAAACTGTACAGGAGTCTTTTCAACCTATTGTGCAACAAATCTATATTTTCTTATTTGCTTTTAGCTAAATAAGTCAAATTACACAATGATTGAAGACAATAAGGAGAACAAAGGCAATTCAGCTGAAAGAGGTAGAGCAGCTGTCATTTTTTCCTTAAAGAATGAAGTTGGAGGACTTGTAAAAGCACTAAAACTCTTTCAGGTACGTAGTCCTCACATTTCTACACAAGGTTTTCTGAATGTAAGAGTCATTTTGGCATCCAGCATAATTTATTTCCCATAGTAAGAAAAGATCCATAATTAATTGTGAATGCAAAATTGTGCCTGCAAAATTAGAGGCTGTGTTAATACCCCTCAAAAACATGTCTCTTTCTCCTGCTCCCACTGAAGTCCAGAGGAGTTTTGCCTTTAATAGGAGAAGGTTCGGTACCCTTGGCCTTTTAGAAGAAATGGATCCAAAATAATAACCCCCCTGATCAGAGTATTCCAGATCTCAACTATACTGCAGCTCCCCATTTCTATGATGAGATGAATCAAAACCCCACATTTGCAATGTTTCAAAGGTTGGGAGTCCAGCTTTGAACTTTCTGGATTCAGCCTATTGGTACTACTTGCTGTATTTTCCTCCTCTTTGTGACAACTATCTTAACATATGAAGGAAGACTGGATTAACTCTTTTCCAGATCGCCAATGTCATTCCTTTATCAATGGAAGAAGTTGCATTACCATTGACAAGATGAGTTACCCCAGTTTTGAGCATACTGTCTATACAACACACTGAGCCACTGGGGAGAAAGTGGGTTAATACTGCTCTCCAATGTGTCCTTGCATAATATTACTACTAAGAGAGCCCTACTCATTCATTTTATGAAACATATTGTTAAGGAATATTCTTTCAGATAAAACAGAAGTTAAAGATTCTATTGGAAAATTATCATTTTAACATCTCTTTTTATTTTTAAGAGTAACAAATATTTGTTGATTTGATTGGCAGACAGTGATTTATAGTGACTCAACTGCTAATCAACTATGCTAGCTAATTAACCTGAAGATTTTACACTTTCATTAGCCAGTGGTAGGTTTTCTAGAATGAGGACTATGGAATTTGGTCCACTTTATTATGCCTCTTTTTGCTTAAAAATTTTAAATAAAATGTATTTTACTATATTTATAAATTATAGCAGTATAGATCTGATGAGTCAAACAATGAAATCATGAAGAGAGTCATCAATAAGAGACTAAGAAGCGAAGTAGATATTAGCACAAATCAATATGGCTTCATGTCTGGAAGTTCGACCATAGTTGCAGTTTTTGCACTGAGACCGCTAGTGGATAAATTTAGAGAGAAACGGAAATATATTCACATGGTGTTCATTGTTCTGGAAAAGGCTTTTGACCGAGTTCCAAGAGAAGTCATCTGGTGGTATATGAGGGAGAAAATGATGCCAGAACTTTATGTGCAGTGTGTTCAAGCCATGTATATATGTGCAACATCAATAGTCAGAACTTCTAGTGGTGAAACACACAAACTATCGGTTAAGGTGGTGGGAGTGCATCAGGGATCAGCACTGAGCCCTTTCTTGATTGTCCTTATCCTGGATACCCTTACAAAGAACATACAGAAGGAGGCACCTTGGTACACATTGTTTGCAGATGATATTATTCGACTCAGTGGGAAGAAAGATAGTCTAGAAGACGAACCTGATAAATGGAAGGATGTGTTGGAGAGACATAGGCTCAAAATAACCAGAGGAAAAACAGAGTATATGGTATGGAATTTCAATAATGTGAACACTGAAGAATTATCATTGAAACTAGATGGACAGACAAAACTAAAACACAAATTTCAAGTATTTGGGGTCCAGAATCTAGGAAAATGGGGAAATGGCAGACAAAATTGGAGCTAGGATAATAAACTCTTAGTATGTGTGGTATGTGACAGGAAGATACTAGTAAGATTAAAAGGGGAAGTCTATAAAAACAGTGGGCCATCCAGTTTTAACGTATGGTACTGGGTGCCAAAAGAAGAAACATGAGCAAAGGATTTGTTCCACAGAAATGGGAATGTGGACATCGATGAGTGGTGTAAGTAAGAAAGACCATGTGAGAAATGTGTATGTTAGAGACATGCTCGAAGTAACACCCATAAATGAAAAAATGAGGGAGTGCAAGGTCAGACGGTTTGGTCATGTAAAGAAAAGTCCTGACAACTACATGGGGAAGAGAATCCAACAGATCAAGGCTGAAGGAAAAAGGCAGAGAGGCTGACTGAAGGAGTGGTTGGTTGGAAAGGAGGAAAAGGAAGGAAGACATTTTAACATGTGGTATGATAGAGAGAGAGGGAGAGAGGACCCCATTTGATGGGATTAATGCAAGAAGAGGAAGACATTTCAAATTAAAATTGAGGAAATAAAAGCACCTCTCTTTCATTTTCTCTAACATGGGAAAGCTGTTTTTTTAAACAACCATTCCTTATCTTTTTTTAATAAGCAAGCTGCTATTAATAGGTTTGTTTGCCTAAAGAGACTTCACTGAGATAATGTTAAATAGTAGAATATTGGCTTGGCAAGCAATGCAGATTATCTAATCAACCTGGCTTAAAACATTTTTTCTTATAAATAGGAGAAACATGTAAATCTGATGCACATAGAGTCCCGAAAGTCAAGGCGAAGAAATTCAGAGTTTGAGATCTTTGTGGACTGCGATAGTAACATGGAACAACTGAATGAGATCTTCCACCTACTGAAATCCCACGTCAATATTGTATCCGTGAACCCCACAGATAATGTCACTGTGCAGGAGGATGGTAAGTATGGAGGGATGTTCTAGCAAAACTGCATAAAGGGAAGAGGATATTGTGCTACTTTCTAATGAGTTAGTTTTCAGTTATTTTATGTCAGGTATTTGGGAACTAATAGAACAAGGAAATGGAGTAAAACAATAAGTGTGTTCCATTGAAAGCTATAAGATGAGATGCTCAGATGGTGAGTTGGCATACCTTCACTGAAATCAATGGGGCTATGTTATTCACATCAGCTCAGGATATAGGCCATCATTTCAGTCAGTGCAAGTTTTCCCTTCCTACACTTCACACTCTGTAGAAATCCATCTTGTGCTTCCCCAGTGGAGATGGTTCCATATTCTGTCCCCTGTATAGAGATTCTCTCTGGTTCTCTTCCTCCCAGGCAGAGATACTCACCTTATGAACCCCTTCTTGCTCCAGAGGATGCTCCTCTTGTTTCCTTCTGACTTCCTTTCCCACATCAGGATGGTGAGCCTGGTGTGGCAAGGCACCTCCTCAGTCTCCCCAGTCTCTGCTGCTTTCAGCCCTGGTGAGGCAGGCTCGGGTAATGCGGTCCCCCTTGGGACACAAGGGAAGTTTTCTCCCCATATCTCCACTAGTCCTGGTTAGTGAATTCTTACCCCCCTTGTGGGAGAAAGTACTTCCTCTCCTCCTGGAGGATCTCGCTGTTTTTCTACTCCTGGCAGCAGGGCTTCTTCTCTCTCTACTCTCCTCCCCTTCCTTCCACAGAGAAGGGTTTAAAAAGGTCTCAGGCAGCCCCAAGTTGGAATCAGCTGGTCCCAATTAACCTCAGGTAGCTCCCCCCTCAGCTGATTCTAATTTACTACCTTGGTAACCTTTCCCAGCTGAACCTGATTGACCTGTGGTTGCCTCTCAGTTGATAAGGAGGAGGGCCTTTTAACCTTCTGTTACTGATTCCTACCCCTCCCTTGCAGCTATCCGTCCTGAGTTTATCACACTGGATTAGTGCTGGTCTCGTGTAAACCAGGAAAAATGCTTTAAAATATCAAGGAAAGTCTTTCTGTTTTCTGGTTCCAACATTCAGGGGAGGTGAGATCCACCCCAGAGTGCTGTTACAGAGTGTCCTCATTGTAATGGAACTGCTGCAGTTTCCTTACATAGGGTTTGGGAAGCTGCAGATTGGGTGAACTGTGACTCTTCCTCTGCTGAGCTCTCCATAGGCCAGCACTTTGACTGAGGGCCTGGGTGAGGATTCAGGAGGGTGGCCAGTGAGTCCAGGACTAGAAAGATTCAGTGGTCACAGCAGCCCTCCATGTATGGGTCTGTACAAATTGTTCTGACCTAGGAAGTGGAGTGATGGCCTAAGCAGGGGGGTCCCATGTAACTCCCTCACATAGGGCCTGATTCTCTACTGCTCTGCAGCTTATGTGCAAGGTGGATGTAAAATGCTGCCATTCTGATTTGACAGTGCTTTTCACCTATTTTGTACTCACGTTACACTGGTTGAAATGATTGAGTGAAATTCAGGGAAACCGGCGTATCAGACCCATAGTCTTTGCTCAGTTGTAAATTACTACACAAGGTGCAGGGCAGCGGAGAATAAGGCTTGTAGCTTCCCCTGGACAACACCCATTTACTCTGGCTTTGTACAGGGGCAGGGGTTGAACATAGCCCGGCTGACAGGGAAGCAAAGGCTCTATTGGGCTAAGCAAAGCCGAGCCTATAATAAAAAATGACATGTCCCATTAAGGCTGCAGGACTACTGTAGCTGAGAACCCCAGACTCAGCCCAGGTCTATACTAGCAGGGGGGTCGACCTAAGATACACAACTTCAGCTACGTGAATAGTCTAGCTGAAGTCGATGTATCTTAGGTTGACTTACCTGGCCCTGAGGACAGTGGCGCGTTGACTGCTGCCACTCCCTCAATGACTCCGCTTCCACCTCTTATGAGCTGGAGTTCCGGAGTCAACGAGGAGTGCGATCAGGGTTCGATTTTATCGCATCTACACTAGACGCGATAAATTGAACCCTGATAGATCGATCACTACCTGTCGGATAGTGACGACCTGCCCTCAGTCAGAAAAGCTGTTCACATTGACAAGAGCACTTCTTTCTCCTTATTAGGGAGGCAGTGTGGTTCAGTGGTCAGAGTTCTACACTGTGACATGGGAGGCCTGGGTCCTATTCACACCTGGCTGTGTAATTTTGTGCAAATCACTTCCACTTCACTGCCTCTGTTTCTCTTTCCACCCTTTGTCTGTCAATTCTAAAACACTGTAGGGCAGGGACTGTCTCTTACTATGTGTTTGTAAAGCACATAACACAATGAGACTCTGATCTCAGCTGGAGCCTGGAGGGTGCTAGTATAATACAAATAATAACAGCTACAGAAAAACCATTTAAGCTCCAGCCCCTTAGTTAACCATTTCCTCCCCCTATTTTTTATGACTTACTGTTCTTTAAGGAGAGTGTTTTAGTGACACAGGAGGAAGTGTTAGAAGTTGTGCTGGTGCCAGATAGGCAGAGGACTCCCTCATCCTCTTCATTGCCTCTTGATTTCACTTGTAGCTGCCAGAGCTAAACTTGAAACAGGTATTTCCGCTTTTAACCCACTAGATTTTATTAATAATTTTGTGGATTTCATGTATTCCTTAGGCATGGAGAATACACCCTGGTTTCCTAAGAAGATCTCAGATTTGGATAAATGTGCGAACCGTGTTCTGATGTATGGGTCTGAACTGGATGCCGACCATCCAGTAAGTAGCTTCCCTACTATTGTAACAATGAATGAAGGCAGATCAGTTTTTGCCCTATAGAGTGGCTTTGTGGTTTTGACTGTGTAACTTTGGGACCTATTCCTGGTGTCCTTGCTCAGGCATTGCTCTCATTGACCTCAGTTCTGCAAGCTTTAAAGGGAGTCTTGCCTATGTAGCAACTGCAGGGTTAATTCCTGAATACTCACAGACAAAAGGAATGCTGTTTTGAACTAGGTTTATTTTCCCTCTAAAGTAATACACAGTCGTTTTCCTCCACCCCCACAAATAAAGAAAACAAATTGAACTGGTATAATTTCTAATTTTCAGAGCAATCAATTAAATAACCAATTTAGTGTAGGTAAAGCTTTGAAAAAGGAATCCTTATCTACACAATATTTACCTCAAGAGTTATGTGCATGAAGTTGCTGATCTCCGTTTTAAACTGAGGGATTTATTTATTTCATAGACTAAGAACAACTAACAGACTCCTATTTTGACCATTTATTTTCCCAAGACATGCTTTTACAATAGTGTTTTCTTTGTTAATAAGCTTATTTATTACAGAGCTGGAAATATGTATTACTTTTTTCCCACACATAGGGTTTCAAAGACAATGTCTATCGTAAGAGGCGAAAGTATTTTGCAGACCTAGCTATGAACTACAAACAGTAAGTATGATTCCTTGCAAAACAAGTCTCTTGCTTTGGAATAATGAGGTGGATAAAATAAGTGTAGTTCACATTCACCAGGCCAGATCTCCAGGCCTAGCTGAGCTGTGTTTGGTATAGGAACCAGCGTGGGAGGAATAGAAAGGTTGATCGAAGCCACCTTACTACTCCCAGGATCTCTGATTGGTCTGAGGATCAAACTATAATTTAAAGGTTGCTAGCTAATTATGCTAGCTAGAGTGGTCCCAGTGTGATGGCTCCATCAGCTGGGAGTAACTGAACTGCAGTGCTTTCTGGCTCAACCCTCTCTTGCTCATGGTCACTCCTTCACCTTGTTTAAGAACACACCATGTAACTGAGAGAGTTAGGAACACATGATGTGCAGCTGTATATACCAGCTTCATGGTTATCCTATTAGGGAAGATCTCTATCACCTTTGTGCCACTGGAGTGGTGCAAAGACATTGAGGTCAGGATCTAGCCTGCTAACTGATAACTATAAATGAAGCAAGAAAATAATCATTATTCTAGTTTCTGGTTCAAAAGAGTGCAGTTTCTGGTTCATAACAGGGCATTAGGTACAATGTTTAGAAGTGCACAGTGAAATGAAACTGAAAAGGGCCTTGTGGTATTTAGGACCCCACAGTGGGCTCTCCTTGACTCAGATACAAAAATGACTTAAGTGCTATAATTTGACTCTGAGCATACTTTTCACGATGGTGTTCCATACCTGGGTTTAGATGTCAACCCCCTCCACTGGGAAATGACACAGAAATGTTATAAACCTGTAATCACAGCAGCATACACTAATGGAATCAGCAAACACAGCATAAATCCAATAGTCTGCAGCATTATTATGTTGATACAGTTATCTTTGGGAGGTTAATTTCTATCATCTTTGTTTGTCAGGCCCTGAAATCGCTACTGGTAGAATCATGACACAGCATTCCTATTACTTTCAATGTTTGACTCAAGTCCTCACAATAGTCCAGTTTAATCAAGATCCAGAAGGCTAATGTGAGGTGATAGACTAGGTTTAATACATTTTGACAGCTACTCATGGTTTTTCTAGAGAAGTGTGATTTTCACATGACAAATGAACATTTAGATGCGTAGATTTATCATGATGTTAACTGAGCTCATTATCTTTCCTTTCCTTTAAAGAAATTGAAAAGGTAATGAAGACTAGTTATACACAGGTTGAGGAAAAATTTAACATTCTTAGATCCTGATCCTGAAAAGACTTATGCAAGGACTGAACTTTTTATTCCCAATGTTAAACACATATGGAACTCTTTGCAAAGTTGGGGCCTGAGTCCCTGAGCCAATTCCACTGATGTAAGTGGAAAGATTCCCATTGATTGACTTCAGTGGGAGTTGGATCAAACCCGTAAAGCCAGGGTTGGCAACCTTTAGGAAGTGGTGTGCCAAGTCTTCATTAATTTAAGATTCTGTGTGCCAGTAAAAGGTTTCATGTGCCAGATCGGCAGTGTGGGTGGCAGATGGAACCCCAGACCAGCAGCAGGTTGAGCTGCTCAGCCCGCTGCTGGTCTGGGGTTCTGTCCACTGGCCCCTGCCAGCCAGGGTCCCAACCGCCGGCCCTGCTCAACCTGCTGCTGGTCTGGGGTTCCGTCCACCGGCCCTTGACAGCCAGGGTCCCGGCTGCTGGCCCTGCTCAGCCTGCTGATGGCCAGGGTTCCGTCCATCCAGACTGGCAGTGGGGCTGAGTGGGGCCGGGGGCTGGGATCCTGGCTGGCAGCAGCGTGCCACTAAAAATCAGCCCGTGTTGTGCGTTTGGCATGTGTGCTGCAGGTTGCCGACCCCTGCCCTAGAGTGTAAGCTCTTCAGAGCAGAGACCATGTCTTTCTGTGTATTTGTAAATTATCTAATGCAACGGAGCCCCGGATGGTATAGCAACATAAATGTTAAATATTAACAGTACTAGGTAAATGAGTCATCCATTTCTAGAGCTGTCCATTCTGAGCCATGACATCCTTTCTTTCTCCTTTCATTATAGTGGTGACCCAATCCCCAAGATTGAATTCACTGAGGAGGAGATCAAGACTTGGGGCACTGTATTCAGAGAGCTCAACAAGCTCTACCCAACTCATGCCTGCAGAGAGTACCTTAAAAACTTACCCTTACTCACCAAATACTGTGGGTACCGAGAAGACAATATCCCCCAGCTGGAAGATGTATCGTGCTTCCTGAAAGGTAATGTGCTAATTTCTCTTCTATACCAATGGGAGTTAAACACCTAGGTGCTTTTGAAAATCCCCCTTGATGCCTATCTGCATCTTTAGGCATCTATAAACCTCTAAAAACCTGCTCCTCTGTCCTCTGTAAATCACAGCTACTAGAGGTGGCATGCTCTCTCTCTCTCTCTTCATATTGGGGCTACAAATTATAAGCAGTATTTAGCTACTAGATGGTGACTTCAGCAAGTACTATAATCCAATCAATATGGGGCAGGGGTGTACATGTATATCATGGGAAGGCAGACAAACTTGTGTTACATAATAGAGATATTAATATTACATTTTTCTATTGCATGCATTTTAAGGGACCTCTTATGCCCAATATGTACTTTTTTTTGTGACTAAAACAAAACCATGGGCATTATCTTGTTCCTGTGCCACATAACACTTTAAAAATAAAAGGACTGTATACAGCCACTGATGTCAGTGGAAGTTTTGTGTGGGGACGTATGGTGTATATGGTCTATCTGTTCTAAGAAGAGATCCTCTCTCCAAAAGGGAAGTGGTGGGTTTCCCATTACATGAAGTCCTTAAATCCAGACTGGATGTCTCTAGCTCAGTCAGAAGTTACAGACTTGATGCAGGAATCATTTGGAGAAATTCTATGGTCTGTGTTGTCCAGGAGCTCAGATTAGATGATCATAATGGTCCTTCCTGGCCTTAAAAGATTTGAATCTATGAAAGTGAGTGCTCTGTAGTTCTGAACACAATGCAACGAATCAAAGGAGAAAGAGAAAGGAATCATTACACAATGAGACCACATGCTATACTGACATGGACTGCAAGGCATTGCTAACCAAATCATGAACAATATGCGAGTAAACCATAAAGGCAAACAGCCTTTTGACATTTTCACTCCTCTTCCTTATGGTCCTTTATTATATCTTTCCCCCTCCTTCTCCCATTTTTATATATGTTGTATTATGGTTTTATATAATTGTGAAATCTGTGGGCAAGGCCAGCACTTAAGTGACTGCTGGAGTTTGTGAATGAGATGGTCTAGGGGAAAAACACACAAAGTCAGAAGTATGTTGGCAATATCTTGGTCATTTTCAAATATGGGAATTTTGATCATAGCTCATCTCTAGTTTTTCTCCTTGTCCTTGAGCAAAGCCACGCTGTGGTATTTAATCCAGAAGTAAGAGGAGAAACACAGCTTAAACATCATAAAATTCTACATCATGTTGACCTATGATTTATCTATTGCTTTTCAGAGCGCACAGGTTTCACCATCCGTCCAGTTGCCGGATATTTGTCACCCAGAGATTTCTTGGCAGGCTTAGCGTTCAGAGTTTTTCACTGCACTCAGTATGTTAGGCACAGCTCGGACCCTCTCTACACCCCAGAGCCGTAAGTTATTTTATTTCTGGGGAGAAGTCAAATATGTGCACAAAACTGTAGTTTATAGACAAAGTTTTTTAAACCTGGGTGCCTAAAGTTAGGCTTCTATATCTATATTCAGGTATCTGGGTAAGAATGGCCTGATTTTCAAAGATACCGAGTGCCTGCATCTCTCACTGACTTTAATGAGATTTTTGGATGCACAGTCCTTCTGAAAATCAGGCAACTCTTTGTTAGGGATCGGATTTTCAAAAGTGCCCAGTGTTGGCCTAACACTGCTCCTCTTGCTCAGTGAGAACTCTCACTGATTTAAGTGGAAGCAGAGTTAGGCCAACACTAAGCAACTTTGAAAATCTCACCCTAGGCTCCTAACTATGGGTTTAGAAGCTTAACTTTGGGCATCCAGATTTGAAAATTTGGGTCTAAGTATTTTCTGTAGAGTTAATATGATGCACTCTAATAAGAGATGTTTTTCCTGTCATTTTGATATTAAATCATTTTTCAGTGTTACAAAGAGTTTTCTTCTGAGACAATTGTATTCATTGGATGGTGCTGCTTTTTCACACCCTCAGCAAGAAAGAGCATCCTCTCACAGTTTATGCTTTGTTTCTTTTTCAGCGATACCTGTCATGAACTCCTGGGTCATGTCCCACTCTTGGCTGAACCCAGTTTTGCTCAGTTCTCCCAGGAAATTGGCCTGGCATCGCTTGGGGCATCAGATGAGTCTGTTCAAAAACTGGCAACAGTGAGTGTCTCAATCTGTGGTGGTGATAATCCCACTTGCATTGCTCTCAGCATTTTACAGGGCTGATCCCACTCCCATTGAAGTAATTGGGAGATTTATCATTCAGTATCAGCGGAAGCAAATCATTCACTATATTGTCTTTTTCACTGGTTCTAAACTTTTTCTGTTCCGTAACTCCATGATAGAACAGAAGTGACAGGAGGTGAACGATATTCTCCATCTAACCATAAAATAAGAGTCTCTGGGTATCATAACTTCCAGACTGAGAACCAATGGTCTGTTTCTTCTAAATATCTTTCTTTATCCTTTAGAATTAACCCAAAGGAAATATAGTTGTCATAGGATGCAATTGATGGTGTATTTTTACAATTTAGTAGTGAGAGGGTTTTTCCCTAAACAAATTATATAATATTGTGGGTGCCCCATGTCCAAAGTCTTCTGGATGTTTTGAAAGAAATAGATTTTAAAAGGGGAAATAAAGAATTATAATAAACAGAGACAATGGGAGGGATTTTCAAAAGCACTCAACACTGTTCTATCTTTGCTCCCATTGCCTTCTATGGGAGCAGAATCAAACCAATACTGCTAAGCACTTCTGAACTCTCCCCTCCCCTAAATATACCTATACAAATCTCCAACACCAGCAAACTGAAATAAACATCATAAACCCCTTCAGACAACAGAACTAAAGGGAAAACAGAAGGGAGCTTGGCTCTTGTTCATGCCCCTCTGGCTGATCTCATTATTTATCAGTTTTAAAAAAATTCAATCACTTCCAGTGCTTCTGTTAAGCTGCCACATAACAATTTCAACTGGCTGGTTCAGTGCCTTTGTGCAGCAGGACTAGAGCTCAGTGCTTCTGTTGAGATCAAAAGTCTCTGTGATAAAGGTGAGCCTAGGGTGTGGAATAGTAGCAGTAAACTCACTTGTCAGAACTGTCCAGCTCAGTGGTTCTTAACTTTTTCCATTCTGGGCCCCCTTCCACTTGGCAAAATGGGAAAAGCAGGGTAATTGTGACCCTCTGACATTTGCTCAAGACCCTATTAGGGGATCGTTACACACAGCTTGACAACTCTTGGTCTAGTTTGCTTGACTTACAAAATCTGCTGCACCATTAGTTCCATTTGTGTTGAAGACAACTCCATTTTAATTCTTTTTTGTTTTTCTTCTGTATCAGTGCTATTTCTTCACTGTGGAGTTTGGTTTATGTAAGCAAGAGGGACAGCTACGAGTCTATGGGGCTGGTTTACTTTCTTCCATCAGTGAGCTCAAGGTAAGAAGAGAAGATATCCTCCCTTTATTTGCCCTCTTTCTTTGTTCTCACCTGATTTTTGTGGTAGTTTGTTCAAAATACTGGGAGGACTGAGTAGCTATGGCCAATGGCCTATTTAGAACCTGTGAACTGAAGCAGCAGATCTTTGAGTAGCATTTATTCTGGAAGCTCCTAGAGCTAGAATTTTAAAGATATTTAAAGGTATTGATTTCAATGGGAATTTGGCACCTAAATACCTTTAAAAATCTGGCTCCCAAAGACCTCTAGGAATGATTCTGGTTAAGTGAAAAAGCATAGAACTAATAATTGTAAATTGTGTCTTTTGGTGTGTGCTGAGCTCTGTTTCTCCCAGTGATTTTAGATGGAGTTGAAGGTGCCCTGTATTTCTTAGAATCAGGCCCTAAATAGTTGTGTTTTTAGCATAAGGCTCTGCTTGTCAGACCAGATTCTGATACTATTGTTCTCATTGAGTAGCCTCCTGTTACATGTGCAATCATATTGGCTTCAGAGTCCAAGTTCAAGTTGACTTGCTCACATAACAAGATACTACTCACTATAAGTAAGGGGGGCAGAATTTGGCCCTTTAAGGATAGCCAGTTTCCTAAGGGTTAGCTGGTGCCAATCAGCAGACACAACTCTTAAGAGATGATGTGCTACAGAGATTTCATATATGGCATCATTTCGTCCTCTTCAACACACTGTTTCTATCCTCTGTTTTTTCCTGCGTGCTCTTGTGGTGCTGATACTACTCTGACATGTGCTAATGTTAATATCTTTGCTTCATTGCTTTGTCTATTATCCAGCATGCTCTCTCTGGCAATGCCAAAGTCAAGTCCTTTGATCCTAAGGTTACCTGCAAGCAAGAATGCATCATCACAACTTTCCAGGAAGTCTACTTTGTTTCTGAAAGTTTTGAAGACGCAAAGGAAAAGATGAGGTACAGTCTGTTTAATCTCAGTTATTACCTAAGCCAGGTTTATTCTGATGTGTGTGTGTGCCAGCAAAAATTTCCTTTAATTTTTATTATCATGCTCTATTTTTAGCTCCCACTTGGTTGGAAAGCTGCTGTTCAATATTTCCTCTCTCTCTCTTGTATTATTAAATATTATTATTATTAATAATAATAATAATATGTCAATTGATGTATCTGAGAACATCACACGTAAAAGAAAACATAAGTCTATAAATTCTCACAAAGGGCAGCAGTGTTAACCCCATCCCCGTTACCTATCTATCTAATGGGAAAGAAACCTGAGAAAGAGAAAAATAAAAGACAAAGCTTTGGTTTAGAGCCACCTGGCAAAAGTAGGGCCATAAAGACGAGTTTTGCCCCATGCTATGAAGACAAACTGATCTGAGGTCTGATGGACTAAGTTTCACTGTCAGGGACTCTCCACTGAGAATGGGTGCACCATCCTGGCCCGGCCAGCAAAAGCATCTCTGCTGATCTCAGCTGTCACAGTGGGGTGGAATTCTCCTTCTGTGTAGAGGGACAGACAAGGCCAAAGCACTCCTTGAGTTCCATTTTGAGGGAGGCATAAGATGTGCATAAGGTTTCTGTTGGCTCTGTGCACAAAGGAGAATTTTGCACAGTGGGACATGAGAAAAGAAATGGTTTCTAAAGTAGCTAAGTCTCAAACCACATAGGTGTTAACAAATTAAAAACAACAGCTTGAACTAGACATAGAAACAGATGGGGTAATTAATATAGTACGGAGCACAGGTGTAACATGCTCAGACTGTATACCTCTATGTATGAGCTGGGAAGTATGAGTCCCAGTTTGTGTACATGTACTCACGCTAGCTCTGCTTGAGCTAGTGCCTAAAAATAGCAGTGCACCTGTGATGGCATTGGGGGTGGGTTGGGCTAGCTACCTGAGCACATACCTGGGAACAGGGTGGGATTGTACTCAGGGCTGCTAGCCCGAGCAGCTGCCTGTGGTGCCGTAGATCCACTGCTGTCTATAGTTGCTAACCTGAGCAGAGCTAGTACAGGTATGTCCCTGTGAGCTGAGAATCATACCTCCCAGCTCAAAGGCAGATGTATGCACTGACCCATTCCAATCAGCTGCATCTGCTGCAGGTTTTTAACTTTGGCTGCTCTTGCCCCAGACAATGAAGGTGAGTTCATTTGTCAATGGGAGAAGGAGGATCCTATAAAAGAAACACATTAATGGGTTAAACTCTTGGCTCATGATGAAACAGCAGGTGAAATGCTTCTTTCAGTTACACTAGTGTAAATCAGTTGATGTCCAAGGACATGATTCCGATCTCACTTACACTGGTTTTATGTATGTGTCATGCCATTAGCTTCAATGGAATTACTCTGAATCAATGTAGTAAACAGTAATAGTGCAGAAAGTAGCCCATAACGTTCTCCTGTGACATATAGCAGAGACAAAGTAGATGAGTGATTGAAGATCTATTTTTAGCAAGTGCTTAGGCAATTTGGTCCACTTTGACAAGGCGTATGCAAAGGTGTTGTCCACTAGATAGGGTGCTGGACTGGGACTCTGGAGACTTGAGTTCAAATTCTAGCTCTGCCATTGATCTTCTGGATGACTGTGGACAAGTCACTTCTCTGCTGTGTGCCTCAGTTTCCCCATCTGTAAAATGGGGATAAGAATGCTGACCTCCTTTGTAATGTGCTTTAAAATCTACTGATAAAAAACATTATATATAAGCTAGGAATTATGAAGAAGAAAAAGTGGTTTAGCTAATGAGTTACCGATGCTGACTTCCTTGTGGAATTCATGCCAAGCTCCCTTAGATAAAGAGTCTGGCTCAGAGACACATTTAGCTTTTTGTTGATTTAATTTGAAACACTGCCTCTCTTTTTTGTTTGAACAGAGAGTTTGCAAAAACCATCAAGCGCCCGTTTGGAGTAAAGTACAACCCATATACGCAAAGCGTACAAATCCTGAAAGACACCAAGAGTATCGCCAGTGTGGTGAATGAGCTGCGTCATGAACTGGACATTGTCAGCGATGCCCTCAACAAGATGGGCAAGCAGTTGGGCATCTAACTCGGCCAATAATCATCAGCACTTTGCACTCAGCAGCTCTGTTTTTTTTGTCCTGTTTTAGGCATAAAGATACCAGTTGGATGCTATACATAGAAACCTCCTCTCTAATTACAGAAGAATGAATGCCTAGTGGGGATAGTTACTTTAACTTGTGTGTTTCTCTACTTAACACCCTTTGCCCTTACAAAATGTTTACGTGACCCCTCCAATCCTCCCCACTCCAATCAGGAAAGAAATGGGCTGCATTCATCCTTGGGAAGCTGATGTACGAATACAGAAATCACCATATTGGATCAGAACAGAGGTCTGTCTAGTCTAATATCCTGTCTGTGACAGTGGCTAGGGCCAGCTACTTCAGAAAAAGGTGCAGGAAACCCTATGGGATAATTTACCCCCAGGGAATGTTTTCCTCCTAGCCTCCACTAGTAAGAGGTTGGTTTATGACCAACCTTGGTCCAGGGCCTCCAATACCTCAAAGTTCATCAGGAGAAAGTTGCAGTGGTACAGACCTTCCCCTCAGAAGGGGAACAGTACTGATCGGGGAAATGATGTGATTGGAGATGTACTGATTCTGAAGATCCCCATTGGGTGGCTGCCTCTGTTTGCAACATAAAGCTGCTGAATGAAATCCTGACTCCACTGAAGTCAATGGGAATTTTGCCATTGACTTTAATGGGGCCATGATTTTTACCTACTGTCCCTGGCGTAGCATTTGCGGGAGGACAGTATTGGTAACACCACCTGCCCTCCTTGGGGAATGAATCCCACCAAGATCATAGCAAGCCTTAGTGGTGCAGGGAGCTGCAGTTTACACCTCTCTACTTCAGCTGGGGAGAATGTAGACCTGTGTCTAAAAGCATTTTGAAATGGCATTTCAGTATACACAATAGTCTTACAAAGGTGATGAAACCCAGTTCTTAAATAGTCACTGTCTAGTATCAGTTTATATGGAAAATAAAAGTCCCTTTGATTACTCCTTCTTATCATTCACCTTTCAAGATGCATGGTGATACATCCCAATTCTCTTCTGTAGGGCCCGATCCTCAGGGGCACTGAGCACCCTGAACTCCCACTGAGGCCAATGGGAATTGAGGGATATATTTTTGGCAGGATGAGGCCCTAAGTCTTTCTAGCTCATAGGTGTCTTCAAAGATCCTGTAATGAAAAAGAAATCTATTATCCTCCAAATAGCATTTTGCTGATGTGGGAAGCAGAGTCATGTGGAACTGGTAACATGAAGCATTAGTGAACTCTCCAGTTTTGTGAGTGTACAAACATTGTGGAGGTTTGCACTTAGACACCATGGAGTAGTTTCTGCTTACTCTTAGAAATTAAAATCTGTAGATGAAATAAATAAATTAAAAGGATATTATCAATTTTAGTAGGAAATCTGTGAAAGGCAGGGCAGACTTTTTAAGAATTGAAGCTTCACTACTCCAAGTGATAGGGGAATGTAGCTGTAAATATCTGTATATTCACTGGAATAACGGGATAAAATCATGGCCATATTGAAGTCAATAGCAAAACTCCCATTGATTTGAATATAGCTAGGATTTCATCCTTGAATTCCTAAAAACAGGGTGTATTTGATACTTAAATATTGCAAATGTTCGTGCTGGCCCTCTGCACAATGGTGAATTTCACCCTAATAGACCATATGGATCACAAACATAATGAACAGCTTAAAATATGATATATTAAGATACCTAATTTTAAATATTTTTTTTCCTTTTTAAAATCAAATCTAGATGACTTTTTTTTTGTTGGTACCCTTTTTGCTGGCACAAAATTACTTTTATAGTGTTTTTTTCTTTTACATTTAGGACAGTCAGACCATATTTTTGATAAAAATTAACTTGACTTCTTAAATTACACTTTAAAATGATCTTTGGGAACCTCATGTTTTTAGAGAAGAATCTATTCAGTTTAAACAAGTGGTAAGTGTGGATTTGTTTTGTCTGCTTAGGTAGTAATGGTTAGTGTTAAGATACTTTTTGCTAAAAGTATTGGATTTTTATATTTTCAAATTATAATCAGAAGATGTAATGAGTTACTTCAAATCTGAAATCTGTATTACGTACAAATTTCAATAGGAAACATTGGACCTATTAAATTTCTGCTAGTACCTAGATTTAATAATTCTAGTATTATTCTGTGACAGGGGAATTCTATCTATATAATATAATGCAAATATAGGAAACAAAATGCTAAGTTATTTAAAGTGATGTCTTTTCAAGGTATAACCACATTTACATTTGGTTTTACCGTGTCCAAAACTGCTGGCTCTGTAAAACAGTAATATAAAAAAATTAAGTATTTTTAAATATTGTGGATGCTTTAAATGATAAAAATTGCTGAATTGTTAGCATGAAAGCCAATGTAAAAACAAAAATCCCTAACTCTACAGCAAAGCAATAAACATGACTATTTGTGATTTATGAATTTACCTCTTTAATGGAATAATTCTGTTATTCTGGATGACGTCTTGCCTGCAGATAACACAAGTATGACTCCTACTGACATCACAGGGATTTGTATGTATTTATTTGTGGAGGGAATTGCCTCTCCTTGTGTTTTGCAGGCTCATGCTCCCATTAACATTACTGAGACCTGGAGTGTAGAATGTGTTTCTTAGGCCCTGATTCTGCAATATGCTCCCTGCAGGTATACCCACTACCTTCAGTGTGTCTTTGCACTAATGCACGGCTCCATCTATGGGGCGACTGGGTCCCTAGGCTGTAAACTTTTTGAGGGAGGAACTGTGCATGTGGACAGCACCTTGTGTATGCCACTGAAGTACAAATAATAATACTCGGGCCTTGGCTACACTGGCACTTTACAGCGCTGCAACTTTCGAGCTCAGGGGTGTGAATAAACACCCCCCTGAACGCTGCAAGATACAGCGCTGTAAAGCCTCAGTGTAATCAGTGCCACGGCACTGGGAGCGCAGCTCCCAGCGCTGCAAGCTACACCTGTAGAGGATGTGGTTTACGTGCAGCGCTGGGAGAGCTCTGACCACACTCACACTTCAAAGCGTGTAGCCATACCCTAATGCAGGGTTTGCCACTAGCTTTAATGGGGACAAAATCAGACCCTTTACACACAAAGGCACCAGAGTCTCAAAAGCTTTAGAATTTGTGTACCTATTTACACCTGGGAAAAATGAATGTAAAAAAAAAACCCTACCAAACCAATCTGGCACCATTTTACACAGGTGTAAATGACTACACTAAAGGTTTGGCTACACCTGCAGCTGTACAGTGCTGGGAGTTAAAGCTGTCTTCGTACAGCTGTGTAGGGAAAGTGCTGCAGTGTGGCCACACTGACAGCTACCAGCGCTGAAGTGTGGCCACATTTGCAGCATTTGCAGCAGCGTTGGGAGTGGTGCATTATGGGCAGCTATCCCAGCGTTCAAGTGGCTGCAACCTGCTTTTCAAAAGAATTGGGTGGGTGGGGTGGAGTGTGACAGGGAGCGTGGGGGAGAGAGAGAGAGAGTGGCTTTTTGGAGCCGACACTGTGTCAGCAGCTGCCTTGCAAATTTCGACCACTTCCCCCACCCCTCTCTCATTTACTCTTAAATGCAAATAGACTTCAGACCAGATAAGCAGCTGCTCCCACGGACTCCCCCTTCACCCCATGCTGTTTCTCTCCTCAAGCAAACACTAGTTGTGGACATTCCCTGCCTGCCTCTGCTCCAGCAAACAGTAACTGTGTTTGTTTTTTAGACAAGCAGCTCTAGGAGCCCCGAGTTCCCAACAAAACAAAGAGAGTTCTTTAGTTAAAAGCATTATGGGAAGGTTCCGGAGGTCAGTTACAGCGTAGTAAGATTAATCAGTTTACACTGGCACTCCAGCATTGCAGCACCAGTGCTGTTCTCTTTATTCCTCTCGTCCATGTGGAGTACAACCAGCGCTGTAGTCAGGGAGATACAGCGCTGTATGTGCCTTGCCAGTGTGGGCGGGGAGTAAGTTGCAGTGCTGTAAAGCCACCACCAGCGCTGCAACTATCCAGTGTAGCCAAGCCCTGCGCTCTTCTCTTTTAACTTGATAGACTGGTGCTAACATGCTGTTCCTGAAATACTTCATATTGTCTTTTGGCCTGGTCTACACTGTGTGTGTGGGGGATCGATCTAAGATACGTAACTTCAGCTACGAGAATAGCATAGCTGAAGTCGATGTATCTTAGATTGAATTATAATTACTTATTTCACATCCTCGTGGTGCGCTGTGGCTCCCTCGTCGACTTTGCTTTCGCCTCTCACCGAGCTGGAGTTCAGCAGTCGATGGGAGAGTGATCGAGGATCGATTTATCATGTCTACACCACACACGATAAATCGATCCCCGATAGATCGATTGCTACCCGCCAATCAGGCAGGTAGTGTAGACGTACCAGGGTATGTCTACACTACAGGATAATTTCGAATTAACTTAAACCGGTTTTATTAAACAGATATTATAAAGTCGATTGCACGCGTCCACACTAGGCACATTAATTCGGCGGTGTGCGTCCATGGTCTGAGGCTAGCATCGATTTCCGGAGCATTGCACTGTGGGTAGCTATCACTGTAACTATCCGGCCAATAACTTCGATTTGCGGCCACACTAGCCCTAAATCGATATGTTAATATCGATTTTAGCATTACTCCTCTCGTTGGGGAGGAGTACAGAAATCAATTTTAAGAGCCCTTTAAATCGATTTAAAGTGCATTGTAGTGTGGACGGGTACAGCGTTAAATCGATTTAACGCTGTTAAAATCGGTTTAACAGCGTAGTGTGGACCAGGCCCCAATCTTGGTGCTCGGAATCCAAGAAATGTCACTGCCTGATGCTGCCACAAATAGGTAAGTAAAATAGCAAATAACTAAGCAAGAAACATGCTTTTGGTATAGGCCGGATCCAGGTCCCTTTGAAGTTAACAGCAGTTTTGCCACTGGCTTCAATGGGAACAGTACTGCAAAATAATCTGCAGCAATTGGTAACTCTTGAATGAATATGCTGTATATGCTTGTTTTATCAGCATAACTTCTGTCAATATTTTGAAAGCAGAAATGGCTATAATAAACACTCAATATACTCATAGTGGATAGAATTCACCCGTAGGCCGATTGCATTGCACAAGGCCTGTGCATTGCATAAAACTCACTTAAACTCTGTACTGATGTCATAATTGCGATTTAAATCGTACCTAGGCTTAGTTCTGCCCCACCTTCACTGGGGTGAATTTCTCCCCTGTGAATGCATATGCTTCAAAGTAAATGGGAATCACCCAGTTTAGTCACCATTTCAAATTCTGAAGCCAAGGATTTTTAACACAAATGTGGTAGTTACCTACATTTCTGCTTATTAATATAGACTATGTTATTGTTATCACAAATATATTATTACCACTATTATTTTGGGCACATACACACAAGAGGGCTACCTTAGGCTGCATCCTTATCTTGGCTTCACTAAAACCAGCAGGCTGACTCTCTGCACATTATGCTGGGGAGTGGTTTAATAGTTGGTGAACATATTCTGTGTTTTAGTGCAGCCCCCCTGGCCTTGAGAGACATGACAGACCCTCTGTTTGCTTTTGGCAGGTCTAATCTGCATGGATTTCTGTGCAGGGCAGCCAAAATATAGTTCAAAATAGCCACAAGAGCATAATAAACTTGTTTATTTGGGGGCATAAATCCAGACATGAGCAGGAATTTGGTCTTCTGTATATAAACTGAAGTCTGAGACAATACAACAGTTTAAGATGAATATGAGATTAAGCAATTGACACCATACTGGGATGTTATAGTCAAGAATATTTAAATAATAACAAAAGGTTTCACATAATTCTGGATTGTTTTTAATTTGGACTATACCACAACAGTTCACATAAGATACCACAGAGACCAAAGCATATAATCTGTCAATATGATATTAATATGTGGGTGACAATGATGATTTACCTGTATGGTAGGATCAGGGCCCAGCTTGTGCAAGGCACTGTACACATATATAATGAAAGAGCAGACCCTGCCCCAAAGAGCTTACAGTCTAACTACGTATTATCCATTTGGCAGTTTGCAAGTGTAATATCAAAGTGGCTAATACAAAATTGCCCATGTGCACATGGTCAAGTGCTGCATTGACATCCAAGATGTGCCAGCGGAGACGGTATATGCTGTGCTGCATGAGTATCGCAGGAAGTGGGACATGAACATCATTGACACATGACATTGCCTGGCTTGCCATCAATGCTAATGTGGGTAAATGTTAACTACCAGCTATTATCCTTTCTTACAAAAACCACAACATGAAACACAATGCCAGGGCTATTTCTAGCTCTAGCTAAATAAACCACCACAACCGTCTTCAATTTTTTTCGTAAATCACATTCATATGATTTCAAACCCCCTCATATTTGGAGTTATGAAGATTGAAGCCAAGCAGTTGAAAGACAGGTAAGGCCAGAGGGAAGGCTGTCTGGGTCTCCTGCATTCAGAGGGCCTGGGCAGACACCTGATGTTACAGTCTGGAATGACAGGCGCACGTACTCTCCTGCTTTCCGCAGTGCCCAGGCGAGAGAGGCCTCAGGGCAGGAATGGGAGCTGGGCAGTGAAGCGGCTCCTTGTCTCTAGTAGCTGCAGCATGGCGGATCTGTGTGTACGTGAAGGGGAAAGCTCCCAGGGAGAGCTCGGGCCTGTCGGAGACGGCTGGCTCGCTGGCTGGCTCCGGAAATTACAAGGCGCGGAAGAGCCGCACGCGTGGCCCGGCGGGGAAAGAAGCAGCGAGCGCCCAGTGACCCGCAGCCCCGCCTAGCTCCCCTGCACCGCCTCCCGTCCCAGGGTCCCCGCCCCCGGCCCGCCCTGTCCTCTCCCCCCGGCGCAGGCGGGGCTTCAGGCTGGGCTGGGCTACGAGGGGCTGCCGGGTTGGGCCAATGGAGGCGGCGCGGAGGCTGTTTGCTTGGGTAAGTTGGTGCCTCCGGGGTAGGCGCTCTGAGCGGCGGAGGGGAGGCTACTGCCGGGGGCACGTGGGAGAGGCGGGGGGCGGGCTTGCTTCCCGTGCAGGGAGAAGCAGCAGAAGGCTGGGAAGGTATTTTCTTCCCGTTCTCTTTCCCACCTCCCCCTCCCCCACCAGGCACTTGTACTTGCCCCCAAAATTTCCTCTTCGCTAAAACCAAATTATGGCCCTTCCGCAAGAGCAGAGACCCTCCCCCCCCGCCCGCACCAGTGGGAGCCGGGCTGTAGCCCTCCGTGCCTGCAGGGGGCTGTGTCGCGTGCAGCTGCACCTTGACTGTGATTTCGGGTGGGATATTGGGTCCCCCTCAAAAAGCCCCAGTCGTGGCCCTCGCTGGGCGGCGTGGGACCCTGCATCCTTAGTTCTGGGACCGGGGCTGCGGCGGATAGGGGGCTGGCGGCGCACCCGGGCCTGGGCAGAGCGCGGAGTGTCCCGAATGCTGCGCTTTGCAGTAGCGGGGCTGCTGCAGCGCCTGGGTGTCACGACAGACCGGTGTAAATAGGCTTCACCCCCCCACCCTTCTGCCCTTTTATTTATCAAATTTCTCACAGAAAATCGACAGACAAGCCCATGCCCGAGAATTCTCCCCTTGGCGACTTCTGAGCTGTGGCAGATCTGAGGCATGGCTGGACTCTTGTTACAGCAGGGGCTGCAAAGCCGAGGGGTGGGGGAAACTGCTAACTTTCCAGGAGTCCTTTGAGCTGCGTAAAGTAGACTGAGCAATTGCAGCCACCGTTGTGTTTAATATAGAGGGACTGTCCAAGAAGATTACAGGGCACAGCGTGGATGCAGCCTGCCACTCCCTGTGCATGGTCAGGCTGCTGCTCCAGTGAAATCAGTGGGGCTCAGTGGTGCTGGAACTATTTTTATAGTAGGGGTGCTGACGGCAGAAACCATGTATTTGAGTTGTTGTTACTACTTCAAGCCAGAGGATGCTGGAGCACCACTAGTTCCAGCCCATATGATAAGGCTCCTTGCAAGGACAGCACTTCACCCATGTGCACAATTGCAGGGTCAAGCCCATGGTTTATAACAAGTGGGGACATTGTATGCTGGGTCCAGTGGTCTCCTCAGGTTGCCTGTGTTAAAGATGAGTGTGGCTATGCCATGCATCGTTGAACTCTGTGGGTTTGCGTTTGCTACTCCTGGTGCAATTCTAGTGCACACATTATAGGCATTGCCATTTGTATGTTTGAGTGTAGCAAAGCCTCCCCTTATACAAACATGCCACACAGAATAAAAATGCTAAAAAATAAATAGCAAAAGGCCATGGAATGGTTGTATTAAA
The DNA here is from genome assembly GCF_025201925.1 of Gopherus flavomarginatus. Lineage (NCBI taxonomy): Eukaryota > Metazoa > Chordata > Testudines > Testudinidae > Gopherus > Gopherus flavomarginatus. The sequence goes on from NC_066621.1 coordinate 53,811,623, forward strand.
GCTCCCTCTATTTCTGGAGCTACCTTGTTAATCTTCCCATAGAACAGATTATGTGCCTCTATGCTTCCTTTTTAATGTTTATCTTTGTGATCCTCCACTTTCTGATCCCATTTGAAAAAGCTCAGAAATAAAATATATTTTCTGAAAGATTTCTATATTATACCTCTCCCCCTCAAGTAATGTGAGAGACTCTCAGCAGCTGTGTGTATTTTGAGAACTGCTACTGTCCAAAGTGTTTGAAAAAAATCCTTGCTAGGAGTTAGAGAGGAGTTTGCTCTGGCAAGTGTCGAGTCCTACGCCATCAATATCTGCAGAATTTAAGCTTTTATTTAAAAAAGAAATCAAATTTCTGTTTCTTATTGTTGTGAAGATCACCTTATAAATGTGAGTGGAATGTGATCTCTGCCTGAGACTGCTGACACTCCAGTGCCACCTCTGCTACTTTATCGCTTTGCTAAGCATTAGCAGTGTGAAATTAACCTACTCAAGGCCAAATAAGGGTTGCTGTTCAGAACCACAGTTGCCAACTTTCACATGATAGATAAGCACCTTGACTTTCACAATAAGCCAAAAATCACACTAATCCCATTTCAAAACAAGCCAATCCATAAGAATCCCAACATTCTGTGACTAGATCTCCCTGGTGTGCAGTCTGGAACTGTGGTGGGCCCAGTGTGCACCTGACTCTCTTCCCCCCTTCCCCCTGCTTGCTGGGAGCCGACCCCCCCCCCCAAAGCCAAAAAGCTGCAAACAAAAAACTAGCCAACAAGCAACTCACAAGCCAATTAAGCCAAAAACAAGCCCAATTTCTGTGTTTTTAGTGGATTTGGCAAGTCTGTTCAGAACCCTATTTATAGGTTTCTTGGACTGGACACCTGAAAATGTGTTCTCTCTCTGTCCCTCTCTGCAGTGTACCATTGCAGTGTGTCATATGATAATACAGTCACCTGGTATCCACCAAAAATAATCCATTAGTAGCTGATTGTGCCTTGGCCTGTACACCATGGAAGAGGGAGCCAATGGGCTATGCATGCCACAGCCCATATGCAAAAAGATCATAGCTGCTGACTTGTCAGTCTGCATTCTGCTCAAATATCTGCATGCTTCATGCACACCAATTCATCCAAAAGTTCCTCCTTCCCTTTGAATTCAAGAGGAGTTTTGCCATTGACTTCAATGGGACCAGGATTTCAGCTGTAGTGGATAAAGGAGACATCAGAGGCATGGTATGGATAGCTATAGTTGCCCCCTACCTGCTCTGATCCTCACCTATGAACTCTGGTGTGCAATAGTCATACTGGTCAAAAATAAGCATAATACAAATTTGCAAGAGTAAATGGCAATAGGCACCTCAGGCAACTGAAAACCGTATTCTGCCATCCTGAAGGCTGCTAGCTGCCCAAGGTATCCATCTTCTGTCTTCCTTCTGTCTTGCCTTGCCCTTCCCCGCACCCCTAGCATCTAATTGTGTTATACTCCTTGCAGTGAGTATGTAAGTTTCCCTCTTAGAAGAGTTGTACAATTAGTGAGTGGTGATAAATCACCAAACCATCTGATATTATATGTACTATTTATAATTGAGTGATTAACAGCAATTTCCAACTGCCGAATGGGCTGGAATCTTGAAATTTGTTGTAGGCCATGCAGTGCAGCCAAAATCCCTAAAATGAACTTTGACCTCTCCATCCAAGTGCCCTTTTGTGATACAGTCTTAAAATTTGCTACATTCATTGCTTATTAATTGATACCATCTCTCTTTAAGACACATCAGGTACTCCATAACTAGTGTGGGAGAGAGAAAGAACCCAAGTGAGGCAGGGGATTTGAGGTGGAAAAGGGCCAGTGAAAAATCCTAATGATTAATTTCTGCTTGGGGGCAGTAATTTTGGGTTTGAGGTCACCAACACCCAGTAGCAGGTTTTTGCTAAGAATGTTGTTGCAGGCAAGTAAATGTGCTATTGGAATTGATGTTGATAGCAGTCCATGAGTCTGGCTGATCTATCAACCAGTGCTTTTGAGAAGCCTCAGACTTTTAAGACTTCCCGTGGTTACTTTGTGCTATTCATTTATCTGGCTTGGTTTTAGCTTATAAATATACCACTAGCTTTTCTTCATGAGTTATACAAGGAGTATAACTCTCTGAGTTAAAGGAGTTGCCTAATGAGAGACAAGTGTTTCCATTTCACCTGTTCCAAGTTCCAAATGAGACAGCATGTGCTTCTTACTTCATTTTGGGGGTGTTATGCTGGGAGAACATGTACATTAATGAAAACTTAGTGGAGGGTGGTTACATTTATTATCATAATTATTACATGCATAATTTTAACACTAACAAGCCTTACTCATTCTTTAGCAGGCACACTGGGCTAAACTCACCACTGATATATTCAGGCACAATTCCATCAATAGCATCGTAGTTGAACTAGCATACATCAGCAGTGAATTTGGCTCAAAGTGCCTAAAATTATCTTGCCAAATTTTCTTACTTAGCCAGGGATACATTTTATTTGTACAATTATAAAAAGGAAGTTGGCAATATTCAGCAGCTTTTCTTTGGAATATTTGACAAGCCCAGGGCTGCATAAGAAGAACACAGCTTATGCCATTCATATCACTCTGTGGGTTGAGAGTTTGTATAATAAGGAAACGCATGGAAAAAATAAGCAAATTTTGGCATAGAGAAATAGGATCTCTGTTTTTTAAAATAATCAGCCAGATGTTTACAGTAGGTCTCCACTTAGTGGCTTATTTGGTAAATTAGTGAGAGCGGTGGCCATTTATACTATGTATGGTATCACAGTGCAGACCATTCATAGTTTTTCTTATGACACTCCATGTTGTTTGAATGAGAAGCTGCACTGGAATTGATTTGCTACTGCACGGTGGGAAGGATGGTTTAGTAATGGATAGAGCACGGGACTGGGACTGACGAGTCCTAGATTCAGTTTGTGGCTTAGCCACAGACTTGCCATGTGATCTTGGGCAGATCACTTAATCTATTTTTTGCCTCCGTTCTGCATTTGTAAAATGGAGATAATACTTTTTACCTGACAGAGATGGCGTGAGATTAAAATTCAGGAAGGAGAGTGAGGCGCTCGGTAACTATGGAAATGAGGGCAACATAAATACTTAAGAATTGCCTACCCACAGCTTTATTGACTGCATCAGTGATGCTGACTACCTTATTTTTCTGCATTTCAAGTTGTGAACTTAAACCCTACCATGATTTAAAATGTAGTATAAACCTTGCTCAGCAGCTCTGGAAATCAGCCCCTGTACTGTACAGTACAACATTCTGCATTACATACTGTATTTCTCTGAAAAGAGGCATTCCCTTGCTTAAGATACATCATTGCAGTGATTGCTGTGATAAATACGGATTCTGTATGGATTACAATTGCAAATATTTTTATATGAGTACTAGTTATGGAGAATCCTGCATGTGTACGCCAGCAGTTAGGCACTTCACATTTTTATATTAATACCTAGTAGTTTATTATTGCAGTCTCTTAAACTTTTACATAGTAACTTTTGTCCCTATGTTTGTGGTTTATAACAGGTCCTACGTGTATTTGCTACAGTTTTACATGCATACAGTAGGCATTGCCATGCATCTTTTAAATACTATGCACAATACAGCAATTGCCACTTTGTCTCAATCCATTTGCTCACTTAGGCTTCTTCTTTACGCAGTGCAAATATTCTTAGGAAATTGTTATCTGATTCTAATAATATTTCAGGCTACAGTGGAGAAAACTTAAACTATTTAATAGATTTTAAAACCAGATGGGACCATCATGTAATTCTAGTTTGACCTATTGCATGATGCAGGACATAGAATTTCACCAAATGATTCCCGCATCAAGTACGTAACTGCTGTGAAAATATTACATCTTTCAAATTCTAGTCTGAATTTGGCTAGCTTCGCCTTCCAACTATTGGACTGTGTTATGCCTTTGTCTGCTAGATTAAATAATTTCTACTTCAGAAATATTGTCCCAATGTAGATACTTACAGACTATGATTGAGTCAACTCTTAACCCTCTCTTGAATAAACAAAATAGATTGATCGTTAGAGCCCTGTGTGGGTACAAAATTTGTATCTGCATCTGATCCATGATCTGCAAACGTGATATGAAGCAGATATCTGCAGATTTGCAGGGCTCTAGATATAAAATTTGGGTGTGCATCCATCTGCAATCTGAAAACATGGTCTGCGGATATCCCCATCCACAGATATAAAGTGGATAGCTGCAGATTTGCAGGGCTCTATTGATCATTAGTCTCTCACTGTAAATGTAGGTTTTCTAGACCTAAAATCCTTCTTGTAGGTTTTTTTCTGAACCTTTTTCAATTTGTCAACATCCTTTTAACAGAGTGGACACCAGAACTGGACACAATATTCCAGGAATGATCTCACAAATACTGTATGTGCAGTGGTAATACCATCTCTTTACTCCAAATCAGTACCCCTTCCTTTTTTAAAAATTTCCTCAACAAAATTCATGTAAGACTGCAAGATTTAAAAATGGAGATGCCAACAAACTTTGCAAAGTGCTTAGGTGGACCTGCTGCTCTTTGAATGAAATACAGCTCTTCAAGTGTATAATATACATGCAGTATTCATCTCTTTCAGCAGCACTGCACTCTTGTGAAGTCTTAACTTCTGGCAACCTTTCAGAAGTGGTGTGCTGAGTCTTCATTTATTCACCCTAATTTGAGGTTTCGCGTGCCAGTAATACGTTTTAATGTTTTTGAAGGTCTCTTTCTATGTCTATAATAAACTATTGTTGTATGTAAAGTAAAAAAGGTTTTTAAAATGTTTAAGAAGCTTAATTTTAAAATTAAATTAAAATACAGACCCCCCCAGTCCCCCCCGGATCGGTGGCCAGTGTGAGTGCCATAGATAAACAGCTTGTGTGCCACCTTCGGCGCACATACCATAGGTTGACTACCCCTGTACTAGTGGATAAAAGTGGCTGATGTTTAATGGCAGAGGCATGTTGAACTTGCACTATCTGATGCCTACTCAGTAATTTTTAAGGGTTTGCATATAATGGGCCTAAGTTCCAAGCTTTCTGTGTTCTAAGTTCTGCATAACAAAATATGGACAGGCTGAGTTTTTGCAAACCCTGAATAAACCCATTTCTAATTAAAAGCTAATAAATTGCTTTATCAATAAAGCTCTTTCATATTTTTATTTTTCTGTATATGTTTAAAGGGTGCAAACAGCTATGGGCAGCTCGGCCTTGGTCATAAAGAGGATGTGCTGTTGCCTCAGTCTCTGAAAGATTTTTCCTGGAAACATCAAAACATTAAGAGCATTGCTGGAGGAGGAGGACACTCTGCAGTTATTACTGGTAACAGACATTCACATGACATGTGCAGTGCAAGGACTGGCATGTTTCTGAATGAGAATCTCTCAGTGTTGTGCTGCCACCTATGTGTGGATTGCAGTTTCTAGCAGGTGCCAATCTTTAATTGCAAAGTGGAAAAGTTATTTGCTGCCAATTAATTAAATTGTTTTGGAGAGGAGTTATGTTATTTCAGTTGCCTCTAATAGTCATTTTATGATTATGTGATAATTATTTCTTAGCCTGTTCTACCTGCTTATTATGCAAGAGGGTTCATTACTTTTGGGGGAAAAAGAGGATATTTCACTTTGAAAAGGTAGGTTATTCCTTACCTTAAGTGGTGTCCAAACCCCTGATTAGAAAGTTCTATCATAAATAATGGCTACTTAGGAAATAGGAAGGCTATGAAGGAGAAAGTGAATAAGATGAGACTTCACTCTGAAACATTGAGAGGGAGCAATGTTAATGTTAAAATCATCTTCCTTGGCAGTCTCATTCTCCATGGCTGTGTCTACACAAGAAAGAAAAGTGTATTTTTAATTTGTTAAAGATATATAATTCTATCTTGAGAAGATAAGGCCTACGCACACAGTGCTAATTTATTGAAGGATCACGATGTATGTATGGTTCTGTTTTGCCTGTGTTATGACTGTGACAGTGGTTTTATTTTGCAGGTGCAGGAGAACTCTTTGTATGTGGCCAAAACAAAGAAGGACAATTGGGTCTTAATCACACTGAGGATGTCCTGTGTTTTACTTCATGCACTGCACTGTCTAGTGTTTGTGTGATACAAGTGGCCTGTGGTTGGGATTTTACAATCATACTTACTGGTAAGTCCATCTCACTAATAATATCTAGCTCTTATAGTGCTTTCATCAGCATATCTGAAAGTTCTTTACAAATGAGATCAGTATCATTACCTCCATTTTACAGATGGGGAAACTGAGACTCAGAGCAGTGAAATGACTTGCCCAAGGTCACCCAGCAGGCCAGTGGCAGAGCCAGGAATTGAATTCAGGTCTCTAAGTCCAGTGCTCTGTCCACTGGGCCACACTGTTTCCCACTAGAGCCTGGAGAAATATTATGACATACAGTAAAAGCACAGAGCTCTGTTGTACCAAGGTCTGTACAAAGCTTGAGTGCTCAGAGGTTTTATGCTCTTTGCTTTGCAAGTGGAATTGCTTTATATTCCACACACTCCCTCTTCAGTTATCTTTAGACCTTTACTGAATATGGTTTATAAGAACACAAGCCCTTGAGCTCTTGAGCTTTTTGAAAAGGGACAGTTCAGTTCTTTATATGCTGTGCTGTGGTATCTTGGATATAATTCTTTTAATCATGTGTTATGGTATCTTGCTTATAACCATAAATGTACCCTAAGGTATTATGTTATGAGTTGCACTGCTCCAACAAGGCTGTATTATGTTGCAGGAAATGGCCAAGTTTTATCCTGTGGGTCTAACTCTTTTGGACAACTAGGAGTCCCTCAAACTTCAGGAGGATGTTTGATCCCACAAAAGATTGAGGTAAAGACTCAGCAAAGTTGTCCTCTACAGATCTTGTCCTGTTTTCAGTGCCACATACAAAACTCACTAAAATCAGTGGAAAGACTCCTATGGATTTCAGTGAGTTTTGGATCAAGCACTTGTACTCATTGAAGACAAGAGAATTACTTGTGTGAATGATAAAAATCCAGGATTAGGCATTTTAAGAGAGTGAATACTGTTGTACATATTAGAAAGTCAGGACTTCAGGAAGGTAGGGGTGTGTGTGTGTGTGTGTGTGTGGTGTGTTAAATGAAGAAGGTGCCAACTTTTACTAAAGGAGAATGGTACATTTTGGAAAAGGGCATAAAATTTCATCCACACACATTTTAATAGCCACAGTCAACCAAACAATAGGCCAAATCCTCAAATGGTGTAAACTGACTGAAGTCAAAGGAGCTATGTTGATTTTCACCATCTGAGGCTCTGACCTAGGCCTTATAAGGTGTTAGAAATGTTTCAGTACAAACTTGAGGAAAGAAGGAAAGGATTTCCACTGATTTTAAATTTTATTTAGTTTCTTAGGGCTTTATGTTGAAAAATTCAAAGAATTGAAGAAGAACTTGTTAAAAAACAGCTGATTTCAATATAATCAGTTGTGTTCTGGGATGTCTACTGTAGGAAAGTTTTTGTTAAACTGAGTTCCTTCTTCTGGCACATGCTATATAAATGCCAATTCTTTGGTTTTGTGCTGCATTTATAACTTAGCAGCGCAACATAATGTGCAGAAAGATCTTTTAGCAAAGGTTGCAGAATCCATTCCTTAAATTTTTTTTTTATAAGAAAAATTATTGTGAGAAATCAGCACTTTTGATCATCCCTACAGCAAGAAACTAGTGTGTGTTCAGGGAAATTAAAATTTTATGGATTTTAGATGCATTTTCTTTTGAAATGATAAGCAGCAGCTAAAAAAAAGAATTTTAAAGGAAGTGAAAAATGCATTTGTATTGTCCTCATTTAACCTCCAAATGTTTATCAAACCATATCAGTTTCAAAAGAAATATGTTTGGAGACCAGGGAATCCCATTCCTTATTGGTCCGTCTCTTGCGCTCATAAACGCTGAGGGGCAGACTCTTAACCCCAGCCTGTGTTGAATAATACCTTGCTCCACAGATAGTCATCATTGCAGTCAATGGGAGTACTTATGGGGTAAGCCACTACTTAGCGTGAATAAGGGTATCAGAATCTATCTCTGAAGTAACTGCTTTAAAAATCTTATAAGGAATAGTTACTAAGATTTGTATATCCTCGGAGGAGCTTTACCACTGTTGGCTATGAACCCAGCAGTGTGAAGGAATTCCTCATGGCAGCACTATTCTCTCCTTCTAATTAATCCCTATTTACACTTGGGTTTCTATTTTTAGAACATTAATGAAACTCTTTCCTCTCCAAATAAATTTCTATTTCTGTTGCATTGCAGAGAACTCCCATTCTGTAAAGCTTCAGAAACGGCAAAGTCCTTTCTGGTTCTTTGGTTAGGATTGCCAGTCTATTGCCAGTGCCAGAGCCTGTCTGTTACTTTTTTTAAATTCAGGGACAGCATAGTTATAGAAATGAGAGAAAGACCTTTTAAGTTATCTTGTTCTCTTGGGCACAGGAACTGTTGTGTTGGTACAGTACCTACCATCCTTGGAAACTGCTGCATTACTACTGATAATTATAATCTACCACCCTGACAATGCAGGCTCATTCTGCATCTACTGTGGGGTTTTACACAGCTGGTATATATCTGTCGATTCCTAATTTAATAAACAACGTGAGCAGTGTTTTGTAAGCACTATTTGTGTTACATTAAATGCTCATGCTTACTGCCATTTCTTTTATATCAATATTACATCCACAAAACTATGTTAAAAGAATGTGAAGTTTGCAAAATCAAGCCCTTAGGTTAGGAAATGCTAGAATTAAGGCATCTCATGCAAACTTAATTTGGTCCCTCTGTGCATAAATGTTATAATACAGTGTAATTCAGTGTTCATACCTAAAGACAGGGGGGGTCTTATAACTGAAGTGTTACACACCATTAACTACAAGCGTGCTGCCAGCTCTGCCTAAATTATTAAATTGCCCATCATCAAAGTATGTTGGAAGCAGTGAATTGTTTTGCACTCTGGATTAAGGTGGCCGCTTGTTACTGAATATCCAGTATGATAAAAGAGGGACTGTAAAATTGTGTATGTTTGTATCTTAGTTACAAATTGCTGAGATTTTTTCCTTCATGTGAGTTTTTTGAGCTCAACTGTCAATCTGCTGCTGTACTATGGCACTTCTGGAAGCTTTGCTTGGTTTTCTTAAGAAATGCCCAAGACTATATTGAAATGAGACTGAAATCTATTCTAAAATAAGTATTTTTGTGCTGAACTCTGTGACATATAGTCTGTAAATACGATACCATTTTCTTGCATTTGATAAAACATGTTTCCCTTTGAGAGGTGTAAAATGCAAATTGAAAATACGTTTTTTTTTAATGTTTGAATAGTCCCTCACAGAGAAGGTGGTGAATGTTGCTGCGGGACTCAGACATGCTCTTGCTGCTACAGGTGAATATGCCATCATAAATTTAACATTTCAGCCAGAAATTAATACTACTTTTATTATGTGAGAGGTCTAATAGCTTACGTTAAAAAAAGGGTGAGGGGGGAGGGAAAGGATTTATGATTGTATTCCTATTTGTTACAGAAGCCACAGGAAAATGACACCTGAACAGTCCTGTCCATGTTAAGGACAGGCATGTTAGACAAGAACATGGTAATGAATATGCTCTTTCCAAAAAATGGTGCTGAAAATGTCCAAGAGCAAAGAGCCAGATTTTCAAAGCTATTTTGACACCTAAAATTTGGCCCTTAGTGACTTTTTGGGTCTCCTACTATCAGCTGTGCTGTATCTTGGCAGGTCATAGTTTGTATGAAATTTAAGGCCTTATCCTGCAATATGTTTTCAGAATTCTCCAAGGCTTGATGGGAAGTCTTCCATAGTCATTCTGTGGATTTGGCATGTTTTGCTGCAATCAACAGTTAGCCTGTTGTTTTCTTGTTGTTACTTGCATATGAGTTCCAGACAGTTGGGTATTGGGTGAAGGGGTAAAAGGTTGAAATAGAAATTGGAAGAAGTGTGTAGTCTAGTGGTTGGAACAAGTACTAGGAATCAAGCACCCCTTAGCTCTGACCACGATTCTCAATTATAATCCAGATCCTGATTCTTGTATCCTCTGGGCTAAATTATAACCAGCTGTTGGGTGTCTGAGCAGAGGACTACTGGGCATAAGAGGTTAGGTCACAGTGTAGCAGGGAAATCGGCCACTATGGGGTTGTTAGTCCCCATTGCTGTGCAAGTGGATGTGTAGGGGTGGGAAGCCAGTGGAGCCTTGACTGCTTCCCAACATGTTGGCCAGCATAGCTGAGTTGGTATGGAGAAGGTAGTAAACTGTGCCAGGTAAAGTGCTGGCAGAATTTATTTCTCCACAGGAGGCTGAATTGTGGGACTTAATTGTGATTCTTTGAATCACAGTTCAGTCCCATATCCTCTCTTGAGGCAGTGCAAATGCACAATTCTCCTGACCGTGAGTCTTGAGCAACTCCACGATGTAGTCCTCAGGGATTTAGAGCAAGACGTGTACCCCTCTTTGGTTCTGGTTTCCCATTTATAAAAGGAGATTAATAACCACCTGTTTCTTGGAGGCCTTGTCAAGATTCATTCAATGTGTGTAAAGTGTGTTTGGGATGGAAAGGGTAATATAAGTGGAAAGTAATATTCTTTATAGATAGTTTGTATTGGTGCTAATTAAAAAGTTAAGTCAAGCAAACTCTCTTTTGAAATTAGTTGACAAGAGAAAAGGCAGTCAACTGAATTTGTCAATAATCTCTGTGTTTTAATTTCTTTGTACGCTCACACTGAGAAGAAAGTGGCCTGGTGTTCCAGTGGGGAACAGGCATGGCTTCTCGGGCAAACCGGGCAAGCCAAGGGAAAATGATCCCATCCTTCTTGACAGCAAAAGAACCTTGTAAAGTAGCAGGTAACTAAAGAATCACACTTTTTCTTTGTAAAGACAGTAGCACTGGGAACAGTAATATATAACCATGTACATACATACAAACAATGCACCTTTTCTATAAGCCCCCCTGGTGTGTTATCTACGCTTCCCATAATTTTGCAGTGATTCAGATGCATTACAGAAGGTCATTACAGAAGTAATGAATTCATTGATGCTGGGTAAGGGACAAATCCAGGTCCCCTCCTGCCTGGACACAATGGGAACTAGGGCAGCTGCTGTGTGCAAAGAGGGGATGTGGATGTAAGGGAGCTGTGTTCTGTGGCAGCATGGTGGGGCTGGAACGTGGGTGTTGGTGTTCCAATGTGCACTGGCATGGCCAGGGCTTGGAGTCTGGATTTCCCGTTACTCACAGAAACATATCGGCACCACATTTTAAATATGTCCTCAGGAATTGGCACAGTCATTTGCAGTGTGTCTGTGGTGTGATATGGAATGGGAACACAGATTCACAATCCCCTGGACAAATAATGATGACTTCCTTGGGGTCTGTGTTCCATAAGCTGAGACCTTCTGATGTAAAATACATAATACACAGCACCCGTGGTGCAATTTCTGAAGTAGTATACTTCTATTCTGTACTACAAGGGATCTGGGCATACAGACATGTCTTGCCTGTACTTATTCCATGGAACTGATGTTTCCTAGGTCTGGAAGATGTAAAGGTGAAAAAAGTCACTGCCAGCTCCTATCATTCAGTGTCACTTACAGGTAGGCCCCAGCAATATGTGTATATATTAGTAGGCTTGGGCAATGTATTTAGAAGCTAGATATTTATGACTTTGTGAATTTTAATTTTTGTTCTAGCTGGGCTCTACTTAGTTTGTAAAATCTGATGGGATCACAGCACAGCATGCTATAACTTCAGTGTGACCCTGCCAGCAGGTAGGGGATCTTGGGGGACAACTACTGCACTGGTAGGGTGCAAAATAAACTTTATTCAGAAAATGCAAAAACAGGGAAAATTCAATAGTGAGGGGTATGGGGTTTGTTAAGGTAGACAGTTGGGGAGGGGTTTCTTTTAATAAATAGTATAGAGGGTTTCGATAGTGGGGTACAATACAGTTGGTAACCAATTAACACTGAAGTACAAATGTAACAGGTAGCTAACAATTTCTGTGTAAAGGGTGTGTCACAGGAGCATATAACCAACTAACAGTTATGGGTAAAATGTGTTAAATAACCAACAACTCTAGGTAAAAATGTGTTACAGTGGTGTAAATGTAAAATGTGAGGTGTGTCAGAGAGAAAAAGGGTAACCAATGGGGTTTTATGCTAGACTTCAGTAATACAATTGAGGTTTGGCAGCAGTAGGAGCGGGGTGAACACGTGGGGGGAAGGGATTAAAACAGAGAGAGAGAGAGAGAGGCAGTGGTAGAGGAATGAGGTTGGGGGATGGGGGAAGAGGAGCACGTGTTGGAGCAGAAACCAAAGGCAGAGGCGTTGCCGAGGGAGATTTAAACTCAGGGAGACACAGAGAGCAGACAGGCTGCAAGTTTAAACAGCAGAGAGACTGCAACGAGTGACTGGGGAGCTTAGGGGGAGACACGGGCAAGCTTGGGGGGGGGGGAGTTAGGGCAGCGGGAAGACAGACTTAACCACAATTATACAGAACACAGCAAAATCTTATTTATGATCTAACTTAACCAAGAGTACACAAATTAGCAAGTAACAGAACACAATGCAACAATTCTTTTTTAAACCTAACTTACAGAGCACAATACAAACAATTCTTTAAACCTAACTTAACCACAGCTATGCAAAATGAAATTACAACTTATCTAGACTAAAAACCTGATTCTAATAGGTGCACCTTACACTATGCTGATTCTTTGATTGGGAGAGGGAGCAGTTCCAGAGGGCAGAGTGGTGTGTGCACAAGGTATAGCCCCTGGGGAGGGGGGGTGGCTGCAGCAGTGGGGCGGCTGCAAGCCAGCAGCCCAGGATACAGTCCAGGAAGGCACAGCTTAGCAGCGGCACAGGCTTATTTTTAGCAGCAAAAGTGCTGCGGAGCAAAAAACAGATTACAGATACAGACCAAGGAGTTAGCTTGGGTCTGTCTGCTGGGGAAACAAGGCCAGCAGCTAGGACAGGGGGAGTCTGCAAGAGGGAGTTCTTACCAATCCCCAGGACAGCCGCAAGCACAGAGGCAGGAACAGCAGTAGCATCGGAGGATGGAGAGAGGACTCGATTTGCTTACAATAATCAGGAGATCTCCAGGCACAAATTCGTTGTTTGTGGGAGGGGAGTTTAAAAACGGGGGTACGCTCAAAAACAAACGAGAGTGGGGAGAGGGCCCCCCAAAGTTCCCTAGCTGATCAGACCAGGTGGCAAAGCAAGGACCTTCTTCGAGGTCTGATCAGAAAATGTCCGGCTTTAAAGGCAAACTCAGGCAGTTTCCCACCAGTACTTTTGATTAGCTCCTCTTGATACAGGGGAGGAGAGAAGGCAGGGAAAGGCTGCAGGTAAGCATAGGCATGCCTGGGCATGTTCTGAGCCACAGGTATGACTCATATGCTTAATTAGTTGGCCACTTCAGGTCTTGCATTTCTGGGCAGCGCCCCCCACACCGAGCCCGGGTCTGAACAAAGGAGCCAAACAAAGAAGCAAGAAGCCCCCTCCCTAGACAGAGCAATGGCTCCAGTTAGTCTGTACAAGCCATTCCTATGAATAGGGCTGTGACTTTAGTTAGCACAATGGCCGGGAGGGGCGGCCACATAGGACAAACAGAAAGGAGAGGGGAAAAGGAATGCAGCAGGGGGACAGCTGTAACAGACACAGTGGTATTCATTGGTTTGAAAGAGTAAATTATCTAAAAATGGAGTTAAGTGGATTTATTTGCTTTGGACACCGTCTCCTCCCCAAGGAGATCCTAGCAAGCACCCTTCAGTCATTTGGGGACAGGTTCTAAAACACTTACTCCACAAATGGTTTCATTGATTTCAACAAGGCTATTCTGTGAAGCATGGTGTTACCCGTTGTGAGTAAGAGTTGCAGAATCTGGGATTTATTAGTGCACCTTGGTGGGATGTGTTCTCATAAATCATACAGGTGCTTTTGTAAACACCACCTTTTGCACTCTGCAGTCAGTTCTTCTGTGCTAGCTAAACAGGAACCAACATGTCACATAGAGAGGCAGCTAGAGTATTGCTCTGCATGAAGGGAAACAGGATTCATAGTATCATCAATTTTAAGGGCGGAACCGATTATCAGATCACCTTGTCTGACCTCCTGTATATCACAGGCCACCCAGCCTACCTGCACACTGAACCCAACAACTGAAATTAGGCCAAAGTATTTACAACCAACAGGAGACTAAACTGTTGTGTGCCCCAGGCAGAGAACAGCAGGGACTGAGGTACACCAATGACTGAGGCCCCCACGAAGGCATGGAATTCATTGAGTGAGATATAACCAGATGATCCTAGCATGCAGCCCACACCCTGCACTGCACAGGAAGGCCAAAAAAACAAACAAACCCGAAGGCCACTGCAAATGTGACTAGGGGAAAATTCCTTCCTGACCCCATGTATGGTGGTTGCTTCTTATGCTATAGATTTATAATCTTGAGGCATGGAAAATGTATTAATCTTTCTGAAGACATGAAATCTTGAGTAAAACTACACGTTTGGGATCACTAACATCTTCTAAACTGTGCACCTGTATATTCACTTGGGCCAGTTTACAGAGAGCGATAATTATGTGGGGAAACATTGCAAAATGTGAGTTTTATTGAATTCTAAGACACGCAGACTGAGGTATCAACAAATATAAGCTACTCTGGGAAAAATCAATATATACTGGACTAGTCTGTAACTGACTTGAATTTATTTAAGTAGCAAATCGATTATTCTTCCATGTTTTTATTTTCTTGATTTTGATTAAGCAAGCATTCCTTTTTGGCTACAAAAAGACCAAAGCTCTTGATGCTAAGGATCCAACGCTATTTAATAATATAACACTTCTGTCTCTCTCCCTCCTGCATTAGCTTTTAAACGTGTGTGTTTGACTCAAGGTACTACAGTACTTGTTTTTAAATTACCAGTGAGGCTTGGTCTACACTACGCATTTAAACCGATTTTAGCAGCGTTAAAGCGATTTAACGCTGTACCCGTCCACACTACGAGGACCTTTATATTGATATAAAGGGCCCTTTAAACCAATTTCTGTACTCCTCCTCGACGAGAGGAGTAGCGCTAAAATTGGTATTACCATATCGGATTAAGGTTAGTGTGGCCGCAAATCAATGGTATTGGCCTCCAGGCGGTATCCCACAGTGCATCACTGTGACCGCTCTGGACAGCAATCTCAACTTGGATGCAGTGGCCAGGTAAACAGGAAAAGCCCCGCAAAATTTTGATTTTCATTTCCTGTTTGCCCAGTGTGGAGCTCTGATCGGCACGGGTGGCAATGCAGTCCCAAAACCAAAAAGAGCTCCAGCATGGACCGTACGGGAGATACTGGATCTGATCGCTGTAGGGGGAGACAAATCTGTTCTATCAAAGCTCCGTTACAGAAGATGAAATGTCAAAGCATTTGAAAAAAAAATCTACAGGCTACACAGTGCTGCGTGACAAGCGTAACGGGAAGCCAGAGACTCAAATGGACACTCATGGAGGGAGGGAGGAGGTACTGAGGACTCCAGCTATCCCAGCAGTCTCGGAAAAGTATTTGCATTCTTGGCTGAGCTCCCAATGCCTGTAGGTTCAAACACATTGTCTGGCGTGGTTCAGGGAATAGATCGTCAATTTACTCCCCTCCCCATATGAAAGAAAAGGGAAAGAAATCGTTTCTTGACTTCTTTCAGTGTCACCCTATGTCTACTGAATGCTGCTGGTAGATGCGATGCTGCAGCAGTGAAGAGCAGTATCCACTCCTCTCCCCTGCCCGGTGGCAGACAGTGCAGTAGGACTGGTAACCGTCCTTCTTATGAACCCGTGAGTGCTTCTGGCTGGCTTCAGGTGAGGCTGGCCGTGGGCGCCTGGGTGAAAATAGGAATGATTCTCGGTCATTCCCAGTAGATGGTACAGAACGGCTGGTAACCGTCCTCATCATAGCAACTGGGGGCTGAGCTCCATCAGCCCCCTCCGTTTCCTGTGTAAAGAAAAGATTCTGTCCTGCCTGGACTATCATAGCAGCGGCATGCTGGGCTCCTCTCCCACTCACACTCACTCATGCCCGTCACCCCAATTGGGGTATGGGCCGCCAACCACAGATCTCCAGAGTCCTCTATCCTGAGCCATTCGCTCTAGCTGGTTCCAGGTATAGCCCATTTTTTTGCTATCAGCCTGAAGGTCACGTCGCCAGGTGTTTCTTGGACGGCCTCTTTTCCGCTTGCCTTGGGGATTCCACCACAGTGCCTGTCTGGTGATGTTAGTTGGCTGCTTACGTAGTGTATGTCCTATCCAGCCCCACCTTCTCCTTCTGATTTCTTCCTCTGCTGGGAGTTGACAGGTCCTCTCCAAGAGGTGGATGTTACTGATGGTGTCTGGCCAACGGATCTGGAGAATCCTTCTGAGGCAGCTATTAATGAAGGTCTGGATCTTCCTGATGGTTGTTTTGGTTGTCCTCCAGGTTTCAGCTCCATACAGTAGGACTGATTTCACATTGGAGTTGAACAGTTGAATTTTTATTGCCAAAGACAGCTCTCTGGAGCTCCAGATGTTCTTGAGCTGTAAGAAAGCTGCTCTTGCCTTACCAATCCTTACTTTGATGTCTGCATCTGTGCCACCCTGCTGGTCGATGATGCTACCTAGGTAGGTGAAGGACTGCACTTCTTCCAAGGGGCTTCCATTCAGTGTGACTGGGTCATTGCTGATGGAGTTAATCCTAAGGATCTTGGTCTTGTCCTTGTGAATGTTGAGGCCAACCTGTGATGACGTGGCTGCCACTACGTTGGTCTTCTCTTGCATCTGCTGTTTACTATGCGAAAGGAGTGCAAGGTCGTCAGCAAAGTCCAGGTCATCAAGCTGGGTCCACAACGTCCACTGGATTCCGTTCCTACGCTCGTAAGTGGATGTCCTCATAATCCAATCGATGACGAGGAGAAAGAGAAATGGTGACAACAAGCATCCTTGCCTGAATCCAGTTTGCACCTGGAAGCTGTTAGTAAGCTGCCCTCCATGGATCACTCTACAGTGTATACCGTCATATGACTTCTTGATCAGGTTGACCACCTTTGCTGGGATGCCATAGTGCCGAAGGAGCTTCCAGAGGGTCTCTCGATCCACATTATCGAACGCTTTCTCATGATCAACAAAGTTGATGTACAACGAGGAGTTCCACTCCATAGACTGCTCGACTATGATGCGAAGCGTTGCTATCTGGTCCGTGCATGATCTATTCTGCCAGAAACCTGCCTGTTCATCTCGTAGCTGTGGATGGACGGCATCCTTCATTCTCTCTAAGAGGACTCGGTTGAAGACCTTCCTTGGCACCGACAGGAGTGTGATTCCTCTATAATTGGCACAGTTGCTAAGATCTCCTTTCTTGGGGATTTTGATGAGATATCCCTCTTTCCAGTCTACCGGAATCACTTCTTCTTCCCATATCTTCTCAAAAAGGGGGTACAGCATTTCCACTGAAGCATCCAGGTCTGCTTTCAGGGCCTCTGCTGGGATGTCATCAGGTCCAGCCGCCTTCCTATTCTTCATCATGGTGATGGCTTTTCTGATCTCATCTGTGGTTGGTTTATCGCAATTAATTGGGAGGTCCTCATTGGCTGGGTTGATATCTGGTGGATTTGGTGGTGCTGGTCTGTTCAGGAGTTCCTCAAAGTGCTCCGCCCATCTGTTCATCTGTTGTTCTATTCCTGTTATAGACTTTCCCTGCTTGTCTTTGACAGGACGTTCTGGCTTGCTGAACTTTCCAGACAGTCGCTTGGTAGTATCATACAGCTGTTTCATATTACCGCTGTATGCTGTCTGCTCCGCTTGTGCTGCCAGTTCATCCACATACTCTCTCTTGTCCTTCCTGATATTCCTCTTCACTGCTCTATGGGCTTCAGCATACTCTTTTTGAGCTTTGGCCTTTGCTTCTCTAGTCCTGCTGTTATTGACTGCTGCCTTCTTCTTTCTGTCTTCTACCTTGATCAAGGTCTCTGCTGTGATCCACTTTTTCTGCTGGTGTTTCTTAATTCCAAGCACTTCCATGCATACTGACCTAAGCGTCTCTCTCACTTTCTGCCATCTGTTTAGTACACTGTCTTCCTCTTCCTCAGACCGATCCTGTAATACTGAAAACTTATTCTTCAGCGTCAGTCCAAAATCTTCCTTGGTCTTATGGTCCCTCAGAAGGCTGACGTTGTACTTCACTCTTCTGTCTGATGTGTCTATCCAGTTCTTTTTCAGCTTCAGCTTCAATCTGGCCACCACTAAGTGATGGTCGGACGCCGTGTCTGCTCCTCTTCTAACTCTAACGTCCTGCAAGGATCTTCTGAACTTCTTGCTAATGCAGACATGATCGATCTGATTTTCTGTCGAGCCTGCTGGCGATACCCAGGTACTCTTGTGGATCCGCTTGTGAGGAAAGATGCTACCTCCTATGACCAGGTTGTTCAGTGCACACAGATCCACAAATCTCTCTCCATTCTCACTCATCTCTCCCAGAGCGTGGGTCCCCATGACTTGTTCGTATCCCGTGCTGTCAGGTCCAATTTTGGCATTAAAGTCTCCCGTAAGGATGATGATGTCTTTGTCTGGGAGAATCTCTAATATTTTCTGGAGTCTGTTGTAAAAATAATCTTTGTCCTCCTCTTTGCTGTCATTAGTTGGAGCGTAGCACTGAACAACATTCATCTTAATCCTCTTCATTTTAGTTCTGAAGGATGCTGTGATGATCCTGGGACCATGTGCCTCCCAACCAATCAGTGCTCTCTGTGCCTGCTTGGACAACATGAAGCCTACTCCCTGTGTGTGGGGTGCGTCGCTCTCTTCATGTCCTGAATACAGCAACAGCTCTCCTGTCAACAGTCGTCTCTGTCCCGCTTGCGTCCATCTTGTCTCGCTAATGCCTAATAGGGTCAAGTTGTTGCTCCTCATCTCTGCTGCAACCTGCGCCATCTTTCCTGACTCGTACATGGTCCTCATGTTCCATGTGCCTATGGTAATCCTCCTGGTTGCAAGAAGAGTAATCGGCTTAGTGGCTTCCTCACGGCTTTTACCACCCAGCGTCATGCATCTTCGAGTTGAAGACCCTTCTTTTCCCAGGGTAAAAGTCTCTGTTGTCTCTATTGTTGGCGTTTCTGTAGCAGGTTGATTTTTTACGGGATGGAGTTGCTAGCCCCATGCCCAACCCTCCTCCTTTATCCTGACTTGGGACAGGCAGATGGCCCCAAAGGACCTCTCTGGTGGAGTTGGGCTCCTCTCCCCCGCACTGCTTAATGTCCTGCCCGGACTGTCATAGCACGAGGAGGCTGCCTCCCCTTCATTTTATCTTACTAACAAGTCATTGTTTCTTATTCCTGCATTCTTTATAACTTCATGACACAAATGGGGGGGACACTGCCACGGTAGCCCAGGAAGGTTGGGGGAGCAGGGAAGTGACGGATGGGGTTGTTGCAGAGGCACCCCCTGTGAATGGCATGTAGCTCATCATTTCTGCAGGATCTGACATGGAACAGCTGTGCTCTCTGATACACTGGTTCTCTAGTACACTTGCCCCATATTCTAGGCAGGACTGACTCTATTTTTAGAAACCATAAAGGAGGGATTGACTCGGGGAGTCATTCCCAGTTTTGCCTTTGCGCCCCTGGCCGATCTCAGCCAGGTGCACCCATGATAGCAGCAGACAACACAGAAGGACAGATAACCATCATCTCATTGCCAATTTACACCGGTAGCAGACGGTACAGAACGACTGGTAAACATCTCTGCTATCATGCAAAAGCAAATGAATGCTGCTGTGTAGCGCTGGAGTATCTCCTCTGTCCGCGGCATCCAGTATACATACGGTGACTGTAAAAAAAAAAAAAAAAAAAAGCTGAACGGGCTCCATGGTTGCTGATTGTCTGCCGTTGCTTTCCCGGAGGAAGGAATGACTGATGACATTTACCCAGAACCACCCGCGACAATTTTTGCCCCATCAGCCACGGAGCTCTCAACCCAGAATTCTAAGGGATGGGGGAGACTGCGGGAACTATGGGGTAGCTACTGAATAGCTACCCACAGTGCAACGCTCCGGAAATTGACGCTAGCCTCGGACCATGGACGCACACCGCCGAATTAATGTGCTTAGTGTGGCCACGTGCACTCGACATTATACAATCTGTTTATAAAACCGGTTTATGTAAAATCAGAATAATCCCGTAGTGTAGACGTATCCTGAGCTACAATCTACAGGGGTTTTTTACATGGATGTGAGGCAGTTTAGTGTATATTTCATTTCTTCTTAGTCTCACCTGCCACCTACTGGTGATACTTGGAACACCATTAATTTGAAAGTTTTACAGAACTGTAGAAAGGATTGTTGCAAAAACATATGGCACATTTTAAAAAAAGGATGATGAAACTGTTAATTCACTCCTTCAGTGCTCAGCTTACTACTTACGTCCAACATAGTAGCAACTATATGGCCTATAGGCATATGCTGTACTGCCTTGGGTTGTGTGCAAATTACAGGGATCACATTAAAATGTACAAAAGTGGCTAACCCTACGCAGATTGTTGTAGCATCCTTAGTAAATTGTAAGCCACACAAATGTTATGTTGGTTATGGCCTTAGAAAAACTTAACTTTTTTTCTTTGCTTGAAATTAGCTATTTCTGTCATACACTTTCTCAGGGGAAAATAAGATTTCATTTTTTCTGGGGAAGAATTCCTGGCGAATAAAAGAGTCAATTACTTGATTTTCTCCTCCCCACCCCCTTTTTAATTGAAAAAATGATGGAGTCCTTTAGAAAACCTAAAAAAGTTTGTTTTGGCATTCATTGTTTCTCTTAACAGTTCGTTAATGCGCTTTGATTAGTCTCATTTCAAGGAAGACTAGATCAAAGCACATTAAAGAATTATTAATGCGCGTCAGCAAGGTCCACATGGACAGTTATTCAGTGACAGGGTAATGTGGGTCAGATTCACACTCCAGCTTGCATTGTGATTTTGGGATGTGTGTATATGCATTTTTTTAATTAAACAAATAGAGAAAAAATAGTAATTATCCAGCAATCTATTTCAGTGGTAATCAGTGTCCTTGTAGTGGAGAGAGGCGTGAGCGGAGTTATTAGTTCTGCCTTGGGAAAGGAAAATGTGTTGAGGGCCCTTATGGCTCCTTTTATTCTTTACATTCTAGGGTGTGCTTGTGTTTGTAGGGGAGTATAAATAGTGGGGGAAATATACAAGAAAAATTGAAACTGAATTAATGTATTATCCTCCCTTTGTATTTTTTTTGATCTGTTGATATTTCACAGAAGTAGTTTCTCTCTAATTTCTTTATTTTTGTCTTTATTTCAGATGAAGGAGAATTGTGTGTTTGGGGTAGCAACAAACATGGGCAGCTAGTGAGTAAAGAGACTTTTCTTGTTGAGCCCCAGAAAATAGATGCTCATTTTTTCTTGGGGGAAAAGATTGGAGCGGTCTGGAGTGGATGGACACATGTAGTGGCACAAACAGGTAGGAGATCCAAAAAGCAGCCAGAAGTTACAAGCAAATACTTAAATATCCACTTTATTCTTGGCAAAACAAGTTTTTAATTTGATCTTCCTCACTGTTAATAGTGATGCACAGAGATGTTTTCAGATTACGCTGTACAGTGATAGTCTTCAGAAAGTATGGAAATAGACTTCTTTCCATCAAGAGTACTCCTACTTCTCTGAAAACTTAGTATATAATAAGAGCGTCTGGCTTATTTTAGATGCTTGCTGCTACAAAGCACCGATATACACAAACAAGACAATAAATTTGCATGTTAGGATCTGTAAATTTGTACTTCCTCACACCATATGTAAGCAAATAAAAAAAAATCATTTCCTGTAAGCTTATAGAAACTTTTTAATTTTAAGAATAACTGAAATGTACTAACATCAAGAAATTGAATTGTGCACCAACGTTGGGTGGACCAGTGTTAAGTAGATGACAGCATTGGAATATTAACCCTAGTCCTATTTTAGATATTTTCCCATCAAATTTGCCCCTTTCTGCAAACTAGATTGCAACTGAGCTTTTTGCTTCCTATACTGAGTTCCTGAAGGCTTCTTTGGAGACATCTTTTATTTTCTATGGGGAAAAACAGACAGTATTAGGAAGAGCAAAAGTCTATGTTCCACAGACTTAGAAAGTCATCAAACATTACGTGTTAAGCATGGCAAAAGAAATAAAAGTAGTTCTTTAATATTGTTGCGTAGATAGGGGTTCGATAGATATCTCTGGTATCGTATAAATATGTCCCTTATTAGTTGCTACTTACAGCCTTCAAGTCTTAAAACACAAGTACACCTTCACAATTACACATCAAGCAAGGTTCATAATATTGTAGCTGGGCTCTCCACTTCGTTCTCATATCTTACTGACTGACTGGCAATGCCCCACCGCTTATATACTCCAACGCTGTAGGAGAGTTGAGGAAAATGTAGTTCTCAGAAAGTCTGGAATGTTCCAAGAGAGATTCTACAAAGGTCCAGAACATTCTAGGAGGCTAGTGAAAAATGAATCAATATACGAATACCTGAAACATTTTACTTCAAGCATTCTATTTTCCCTTTTGTTGCTAACAACAAAAACAGCACCATGAGTTTGGCATCCCAGGTGATCTCCTGGGTCGCCTGCCTGTAAATCTGGTCCTGCACGTACTTCCAGTGTGATCTTGGGCAAGACTCTGTGCCTTGGTTCCCCATCTGTAAAATGTAGAAAATTATTATATCTAATATTAAATGTACTATAAAATTATAGTATTTATTTACCTCAGGAAGGCAGTGTGAGGAGAAATACATTAAACACTGGGAAGGTGTTCAGTCTTAAGTACTTATATGGCCTCCATTATCACAGTATCTGAAGTCAACCTAGACAGAGATTCTGGATGGTACTATGAGTCATCTTTGCAGTTATACAAGTACATGCTAGCAGAACTACACTGTTTATATTATTTTGTGCTCACATGTGAACCTCAAAATGATTTTCTTAAACTATTATAAAAAGGACAGTTAAAAATTATACTGCAGGCATCTGGAAAACCTGGTGGAATGGGATTTAGTTGTTTTTAAGGTTGGAAGCCTAAAAAGATCAAATATTTCCTCTTTAATCTACTGCTAAATATTAATGAGTTTGAATTCTGTCCCTGCGTAAATCTAGGTATTTATGTGATTCCTCATTACTATAACTTCTGAGTGACTCTCAAGTTTATCCATTTGTTTTCACAACACTCCCGGAGGGGACGATGGAAGTATTATCCTCATTTTATGCTTTATGAAGACATCTGTGCAATGAGATGTGGTAGATGAAATAACAAATAATATAGCTTTTTTATTTATATCTACAAAGACTAATTTTTTTGCATTTCCTCTTAATATTAGCTTTTCATGTGCTTGGGTTTTCTTGATCTGCTTTATTATGCCATTTAAAAACTAATAAAAATTTGTATTAAAAAAATTCCAGAAAATGAAATGGTAGGCTATATTGTTTGATTTTGGTGAGCCACCTCATAGACAGCAAAATAGAAAATATCCAGACAAGATTGGCAAAAAAAATATTACGAGGGGGACTGTCCCTGTGAGACAAGATGAAAGAAAATTAGTATGATTTAGGTCTGATCTTGCAGACCCTAAATCATCATGTGAAATTCAAGAAAATGGGACTATTCACATGTGTCGGGTATGTAGGATTGGGCCCTTTGCTTGGAAAATATATAAGTAAGGTAATGTGATAGAGGTACTTGCATGTAAAATAATGGATGATCCGATGATGGCACTTTTATTGCTCCTGTCCAATAATGCAGGAGAAAACTGGATACATTAAAAAGAAACCCATTAAAATGGATAACAGGAAATATTCTTTTTAGTAACATGTAAGCAGCCTGTGGTATTTGCTGCTGCAGCATATGTCACCAGGCTGAGCTTCTCCCTGGCTCCAAAGCGTGCCTGCCATGCCCAGTCTTTTGCACGGAGGTTTATTTCCTTAACAGAGATTAGCAAACAAACAAAAAAACAGCCTTTTAACTCTATCCTTGACCCCAGGCTTCAGGGCCACGCTTCTCAGGGGTTTCTGGCACTCCAGCTCCTGGCAGCTTCCCAGGCTCAGTCAGTTCTGCTCCCTTCTTAGAGCGGCTGCTTCCTTGAGCCCCTGGTCCCTTGCTCCAGGGACCCACCAGAGGAGCTAACTTCTCTCCAATGTGGGCATGTTTCTTCCATGGTACAGCCTGTCTCAGCCTTTCCTCCCCCAGCTGCCCATTAGCAGCCCTTTATAGGTCCAGGTGTAGCTCAACCCTCTTTAACTAGCTGGATTGGGCTCACCTGGTTTGGTCCAGGGAAGCAAAGGTGCTTAACTTTAAGCATATGAGTATTATAGTCTCATTGATTTCAATAGGATTACTCACTGCTTTAAGTTCAACATATGCTTAAGTGCTTTGCTGGATTGTTACCAAAGCATAGTACCAAATAATACTATTGGTGTGAGAGAAGAGTGTCTATGTTAATGTCTGATATATTGCAAACTGTTGTGCTGGAAACGAATGGAGTGCAATGGACCACTGGATACCAAAGCATTTTTGTATTCTAGTGGCAGATGGCATTCATCACTAGCACTCATGATTCATGAGGTATGCATCACATTAAACTTGTGCAAATCTGACAACTACCTTAACTTTTGTAACCCCACTTAAACTCTAACCTGTTTTTGGAGGCGTCTGTCTTGAGAATTCTTAGAGCTATAACCAAGGCAATGCACTATTTGAAAGCGTATTATCTTTATTTTCAGATGGACTAAAAGAATTGATCTCTAACTGTAGGGTTCATGAGAAAAGTGGATCCTCCATTAATGCTGACACTGAAGTGGGGGAAGCAAGACGTTAGTCAGAATAACCTGATTTTAAAGAGTGGTGATTGTCAAAACTATCAGTTTGTTTCAGTGTTTGTTGACAATGAATATCAGCTATGTGAATCTTTCATGTAGCAGATATTTATCACCAACAAACAAATAGCTTTGACAATCACACTCTCTAACATCAACAACATTATTCTGACTAATTGAGAAAACACTTTTGAAATTGATTTAAGTGTAGCTATGCTGACTTCTACCCTCTAAGGATCTGGGGCAAAATTTTCAAAAGAGACTAAGTGACTTAGGAACTTACTTCCATTTTAAAAAGTGACTTTTAGGCACTTAGGAACCAAAGTCTTATTTAAAATCAATGTGATTTAAGATTCTCAATCACATAAGGCCAAATTTTCAAAGGTATTTACGCACCTGAAGATGCAGATAGGTGCCTAGTTACCTTTTCAAAAGTACCTAGGCACCTAACTCTCATTGATTTCAAGCACCTAAGCACTTCTGAAAATCCCATTAGGCATCTATCTGCATCTTAGGCACCTAAATACCCTTTGAAAATTTTACTCCTTCTCTAGTATGTGTTCCTCCATTATGTGACCTTCTCCCTGCAGTGAATGAGAGGTTGCTTGAGTCTTGTGCTGCTGAGTTCATGAGAAGTTCCAGATTCCCCTGTTAAAGAGGGACCTAAAATCGCCAGATTGAGGTAAATGGATGGATTGAGGAATTAAAGGATTTAGGGGAAAAAAAGAATGTTTATCACCAGAAATATCAGACTCAAATTGGCTTCAACCGCAGAATCACAATGAAGGAACTTTGTTGTGTGAGAGTTTTACTTAGTTAATAGTCTATAATACAGCAAAATATAATACATCGCTACCCTGCTATAACGCTACCCGATATAACACGGGTTCGCATATAGCGCGGTAGCAGTGGGGCTTCGGCGGTGCTTTAAAGGGTCTAGGGCTCCAGCTGCTGCGGGGAGCCCCAGGCCCTTTAAATCACTGCTGGAGCCCTGCCGCTGCTATCCTGGGGCTCCAGCAGCGAGGCTCGGCCGGCGATTTAAAGGGCCTGGGCTCCCTGCAGTGCCCGGAGCTCTTTAAATCACCACCGGAGCCCTGCCGCTGCTACTCCCAAGGCTGCGGCAGCAGGGCTCACTGGCGATTTAAAGGGCCTGGGGCTCTGGCAGCTGCGGGGAGCCCCAGGCCCTTTAAATCACCCCTGGAGCCCTGCCACCACTACCCTGATATAAAGCGTTTCACTTATAACATGGTAGGGATTTTTAGCTTCCCACAACCGTGTTATATTGGAGTAGCAGTGTAGTTGAAATAGAAGTTACTTTAAGCTTCACTGTTTCAGGACCCACCAGGACGAGAAAAAGTTTGGGAGAGCGGTACAAATTTGGGCCCAATAAATGTTTTGAAGCATCATCCTGATCAACAGTTTAAATTCCTGCCAACGTGGCTGTAAAATACTATCTATCAGTGAAGACACATAATGAAAAGAGTTGGGTAAAACTTGAACAGTTTGCTCATACATAAAATTATAAATGCTGCTATTCCAACATGTTCTCTTTCAAAACATTTTGATTTTTATCTGCTCAGCGGAGCAGCAGTTGACGGCAGAGCAAAAAGAACATTGAAGAAGTAAATGGGACAGCGATGTTGCTAAAAGCAGCCATCTGGAGGAAGAGTTGGCTGTTTTTTTGGATGCCTTGATTTGACACTATGTAAACATGTCCCAAGAAGTTATTTCTTCATTATTAGATGTAAGGAAGCAACATGGCCTGTTTTTCCCCTCAGTTACATTGTTTTACCTCTCACACTTACACTGATCTTATTTTTAAACACTTACTGTGTTTCTTGTATGCTGTTGGTAGGGTTTTGAAGGGTGCTGTTGAGCAATGTTTGTGCTTTTCATTTCTTCCTACTTGCTCCTTCATCATAGCTGAGAACTCACTTCTGAGGTCCGGGGGATGCCTGACTTTTTTTTCCATGCAAGATATGCCATCACATCCAGTGATGATGAAAGTTCTTCTCTCTGTCATTCTTGAGAGTTTGATTACCTTTGTTGTTTTTTTGCTGTTTGTCACAAAATTCATTGGTTCAAGACTAAGATACCTTTTTCTGAGGAACATGAATTGCTTGTCTTATTAGGGCTGTTACTTTCTTTTACAGAATGTTCTATATTCCATATTGACATTCACCTTAACTGATTTCCTTTAAGTGTCATTTTTTATCCTTTTAAAATTGAGTTGTTTCTGTCAGAGTATTTCAGTCTCTGTAATTTTGGGGGTCTCATTCCCCTTGTGCCATCTTATTTTTAGTAGCAGAGGAAGGTCTTCAATGCAGGGCCTCTGCTTCTGCTTTGATTCCCAGGTTCCCCACAAAAGAAGACATGTAGTTAAGCTTGTACAGCCCTCCTTGTGCTCTTTCAAGAATTATTATTATTCTGCTGTCAGCAGTGCCCCTTGTACAGTAAGGTCTGGTCCAAAGCATATTAAAGTCAATAGAAAGTCTCCCATTGCATCCAGTCAGCTTTGCTGTATTTAGTCTCTACTTTGCTTCCTATATTGATACTTATGCTGAGTGACTTTTTAGGCACAAATTTCAATTGTAGCAATGCCTCTGTGACTGACCGCAACATCAGTATTGCTCTCCACATCGAGCACGCATCTGATCTAAACCTCATGCCTCAGTTCCCAGTGCCAGCTGTGCTCTCTGCAGCTAATGAGCACAGCACTGCTCTAGACAACAATTTTTGTCACCACAGCCTCCATGCCAGCAAAATGCTCAATGCCGCAACAGTCATTGCTATAACAGGTGTCTTCCAAATAGACAGTGCCTTATGAACACAAACAACTGCACCTCTCACCTTGTGTAACAGTGTTAGCTGTCATTTGTGGTCTCCCTCAACAAGTTTACGTCAGTCAGAGGGGAACTGCACATAGATCAATGTGAATTTCGAAGTTACTGCTCATCTGTTTCAAAAGAGAACTGAGCCCTGTACTAGAAAGCTAAAGATGTAAATTAGGCTACTCTACGAAAGAATAGAGCTCACCTGACTTGAAGGTGATCCTAAATATAGCAAAAGTGAGAGAGAAAAGCCTTTATTAGACTTACAGAAGGTGAATCATCATCTTCAGTTCAAAACAAGTGATTTCCTGATTAACTGGGATGGCAGATAAATAAGCTCCTTTAATCTGGGCTGTTTTATTATCTAAGTATTCTCCTGAATAAATTCACTAATCTATTTTTCATGTACCTGTCAAATGAAATTACAGTTCAGTTGAGTTTGGATGAAGAGATTCTTGATACAACTAAAGAATTCCTAGTTCCTTCACCCAGAGGGAGTATCTCGGCAGTGCAGTTACAATGCGATTTCTGTCTCCTATGCAAATCTCACTGCAGCGCTAAGAAGTCTCAGAGGAACAATACACAATCAACCACTATGAAAACAGCTTCAGTAGCTTTAAGTCCTGAAGCCAAATGCATTACTGAATCTGAACTTCCTTGGAATCCCTTAGCATCACACCAGTTAGCCCACATAAAATTGTTTTATGAGGCCTTTTTTTGCATGTTACTGATCCACGTAGCAAAACTGAATCATACTCTCTTAGTCTAAGAAATGCCTTTAAAGCAAGTGGGGATTCATCCCTGCTAGGATTTGGATCAAGGCAATAACTCGTGTGACTGGAAGCAAATGGAAATCTCTAGTAGTTGTCTGCAGTACTTGCACAGGTATCTTCTGTCTCTGTCACCACTGGATAAAACCATGACAATTTGCTTCTAAGTAATGTAATAGGTCTAGTGCAAATGCAGCTAAGTAAGGCCTACCGTACACTAGGAAATTAATTCTGTATAACTACATTGCTCAGGGCATGTCTACATGACCTACTTAACTCAACCTATGTTAGGCTGATTTACAGCTGTGGTGGCTCATGTCCACACTACCCTCCTTCTGCTGGTGATCTGCATCCTCACCAGGAATGCTTCTACTGATCGAAGAGTGGCAGTGTGGGGGGATGAGAGACAGGGCTGTGCTGGGAGTGGTGGGTGGCCGCCCGAGTTTCTCGGTTCTGGGAGTGGGGAGCCAGGCAGCTGGGAGCAGAAGCCAGGGGCAGCCAGGCTCTAGCTGCCCAGCTTTCTTGACAAGACAGCCAAGAGCTGATATTAGTAATGCAGTGTTTGCATAGACCTAGTGTCACCCTAACTACACTGACATAAGCCCTATGTCTCTTTTGGAGGTGGAGTTATTATGTTGGTGTAGTATGGTACTTACATTGGTGGGACTAGGCTGTAGTGTGTACCGTGACATAATTAGGTCGATGTAAGCTGCCTTACGTCGCCCTAAAAAATCCACATCCCTGGGCAATGCAGCTAAACTGACCTATCGTCCAGCATACACTGTGCTTGGTGGATGGAAGAATTCTCCCGTCGACCTAGCTACCACCTCTCAGGGAGGTGAATTAACTACGTTGGTGGAAGAACCTCTCCCATCAGCATAGGTAGAGTCCTCACTGAAGTGCTACAGCTGTGCGGCTGCAGTAGTGCAACTGCAGTGTTTTAAGTGTAGACAAGCCCTAAGTGGAGTTATGCTAGCGATGAAACTGGCCTCTGAAGTCTAAACAGTATAGTTTCAGCCCACTAGAGGTCCTTTTTGGTATTGCTTTGAATTAAGTCTCAGAAACAGTCCTACCAGTGGAGCAGCCCATAAGGGATGCCTTGCAAGCCTTGTAACACTGAGGCTACGTCTTCACTACTCACCGTATCGGCGGGTAGCAATCGATTGCTCGGGGATCGATATATTGCGTCTCATCTAGACGTGATATATCGATCCCCGAACACACTTATATTGATTCCGGAACTCCACCAACTGCAACGGAGTTGTTGAGTCGACATGGGGAGCTGCGGACATCGATCCCGCGCCGTGAGGATGGTGAGTAATTCGATCTTAGATACTTCGACTTCAGCTACGTTATTCACGTAGCTGAAGTTGCGTATCTGAGATCGATTTTCCCCCGTAGTGTAGACCAGCCCAGAGAAGCTTCATCGGAGTCCAAGCTCCGCTTCTGTGGCTCTTGTTTAGTGCCAGTAAAGCTTCCACTGTTAAGGGGAACCTATCTTTAGCTCTCCAGCTGCCCTATTTTAGCCAAAGATTCCTTTGCAGAAGGGACTGTTTTTGGGTAAGGGCTACCTTAAACAAGATGCAGTCATTTAAGGAGCTCACAATAGAGGGTAACTGTATATTGGGCATATAGCTTTGACCCACTAGAGCCTAGATTTACACAAATACTAGAATTTGCTTTAACTGCCATTAAGGGGAGATTCACAGTCTTGTTTTCCCTTTCCTTTCTTAAGAAGACTTTTAGAAAAATTACCTTGCCAAGAGGCAAAGTGTAGTTTATATTATTTCAGACCCAGTAGCTAGTATTGATGAGGCAACAGCTGCCCTTAGGGACATCTCTTTGTAACAGAGCTTTCAATGCAGATCTGTTCCTCCATGGAAGGCTTGGATGTGCTCTTCATATAGTACTGAGCACATCATTGGCTTGATGAAATTGAATGCCAACATGTTTGTCATAAACAGATAGCTAAGGGTTAATGTTCTTTTACCTGGAAAGGAGTAACCTGAAACACCTGACCAGAGGACCAATCAGGAAACAAGACTTTTTCAAATCTAGGTGGAGGGAAGTTTGTGTGCGAGTCCTTTGTTCTTGTCTTCTGCCTGTACTCTCTCGGCTATGAGAGGATTTTTCTGCCTCCTGCTTTTCTAATCTTCTGTTTCCAAGTTGTAAATACAAAAATAGGAAGACCATCGGTTTTTTTTTTGTATTTACACGTGTGTACTTGCTGGAATGTGTTAAATTGTATTCTTTTGAATAAGGCTGTTTATTCATATTTCTTTTAAGCAATTGACCCTGTATTTGTCACCTTAATACAGAGAGACTATTTTTATGTATTTTTCTTTCTTTCTACATAAAGCTTTCTTTTTAAGACCTGTTGGAGTTTTTCTTTAGTGGGGAACTCCAGGGAATTGAGTCTGTGCTCACCAGGGAATTGGTGGGAGGAAGAAGTCAGGGGGAAATCTGTGTGTGTTAGATTTACTAGCCTGACTTTGCATTCCCTCTGGGTGAGGGGGGAAGAGAGATTAGCTCTCGGTACTTCTGTTTTCCAGGACTGGAAATAGGGAGGGTGGATTCCCTCTGTTTAGATTCACGGAGCTTACTTCTGTGTATCTCTCCAGGAACCCAGGGAGGGAACACCTGGAGGGGGGAAGGGAAGTGGTTTATTCCCCTTTGTTGTGAGACTCAAGGAATTTGGGTCTTGGGGTCCCCAGGGAAGGTTGTTGGGGGGACCAGAGTGCCCCAAAACACTCTAATTTTTTGGGTGGTGGCAGCTTTACCAGGTCCAAGCTGGTAACTAAGCTTGGAGGTTTTCATGCTAACACCCATATTTTGGACACTAAGGTCCAAATCTGGGAATATGTTATGACAATGTTATGTCTCTATTTCATATGTTGCGTGCAAATATGGGCTAAATCCTGCTCTGCGTGGATGAGAGCAGACTACCCAGTCGGGTATGTTCTCTGCTTTAGCAATCCAGCTTCCTCCACAGGGCACAATTTGGTGAGGCAACCTGTCCTGGTCCTCTGAGCAGGAGCAGTTTATGCACACCAGTGCCCAATTAGTGCCTCTCCCTTACACACAATCCACAGATCATTGCCTTGGGGGATGTCTGTATGGGCTAGCATGTTAGCCACATGTCGCTCCTTGAGCTATGGAAAAAAATGGGTGCATGATTTATTTTAATTTTTTTTGTGGGAAAGAATGCAAGAAGTCTTTCCCAAACCCTAAACACTTGTGTATTAATTAACACCTCTCTCTTTATATTACTAAATAATGCTATGACAGGGCACAGGAGCACTCTCTAGTTCTTAGAAACAAAGTGTTACCCTGGTCTCAGCTCCTCCTTTTACCCCCAGTGGTAACTGGCTGCTTGGGAGGAAGTGGAGGGAGGATGTCTTGGGAAAGGATTATAGCAGTGGGCTGAATGTCAAACTGGGGAGTTTTTGTTTCCTTTTCTGCTTATGTGAACTTGTTTTGCCTTCTCATTATAAACCCCATTGATTCTGGCCAAGACCTTGCTGACCACAGCTCTTTTTTTTTCTGTTGAGCCGTTTTTCAGCTGGCACATGCTTTCTAGGCTGGACTTCTGTCCCTGCATCCTAAAGATACTTCTGAAAAGTAAACCTTTGTCCGTGGAATGTACAGGATAATAACTACTGTGTTACTGAGCAGTACTTTGCTCTGATGTATTGCCTCTCAGCAGAAGACCTCAAAGTGCTTTAGGTGAATAAATCCAAACTTTACAACTTCCCAGCGAGGGTGGTTAATTCCCTGTCCGTTTTGCAGATAGGGAAATAACCAAGTCTCTGGAAGGTTGGGTGACTTTTAAAAGGTCTTATTAGGAGTAAAACCCAGGTCTCCTGGCTTAGTCCTGCGCTGTAGTCACAAAACCATCTACGACAATGTAAAAGTGGTGGAGGGGTTAACGGGCTGTCACATGTGAGATTGAGTGTGGGGCTATAAAGGTAGAGGAAAAGTGGCTGGGGCTGCCTATGAGTAAGGGCACTTCCTTTTTCCTCCCAGATGGTGAAGAATTTGGAAAGCTGTTCTATATAGGTTCTTATACTGCCCTCATCACTGTAGTATCTGAGCATCTTCCAGTAGTGCATTAAGTGATGTGACTAACACCTGCCGCATGTGGTTTGTTCATTGTCCCCCAGGGGACAATTGTGTGTGCAGTGGAGTGTTTTGTTTTGATAGGCAGTTATTTGCTTTTGTTTTTGTTGTCATAACTTTCCTATTCATATCTGAACCTTAGAGTTCAGAACATGAGAAGCTAGCATGAAACCTCCAAACTTAATTACCAGCTTGGATCTGATATCGCTGCCACCAGCCAGAGAATTCCAGTGTCTGGCTCACTCTGGTCTCCCCAAAACCTTCCCTGGGGAACCCCAAGACTCAGATTCCTTGAGTCTCACAACAAAGGGGAATAAACCATTTCCCTTCCCCCTCCTCCCCTCCAGGTGTTCCCTCCCTGGGTTCCTGGAGAGATATACAGATTCAAGCTCCGTGAATCTAAACAAAGGGATTCCACCCTCTTTACCTCCTCCCAGATTTCCCCGCCCTGGGTACTCTAGGAGATTCCCTGCTTCAAGTCCTTGAAACACCACACTGAGAAATCAAATATTTCTCTCCCCTCACCCAGAGGTTATGCAAATTCAGGCTTAGTAAATCTAACACAAAGAGATTCTCTCTTCCCCCCTGTCTTCTTCCTCCCACCAATTCCCTGGTGAGCTGCAGACTCAATCCCCTTGAGCCTCCACTAAAAAAAAATCCACAGGTCTTAAAAAGAAAGAAAAAGACATAAAATGGTCTCTGTATCAAGGTGACGATATACAGGGTCAATTGCTTAAAAGAAAAAATGAATAAACAGCCTTATCCAAAAAGAATACAATTTAAAACATTCCAGCAACTACACACATGTAAATACAAAATAAAACAATATAAACCTATTGTCTTACTATCCTTGTACTTACAACTTGGAAACAGAAGATTAGAAAACTTGGAAATAGAGAGATCACTCCCAGAGCTGAGAGGGTCACCAAACCGAGACAAAAAACACCCACCCAACAACTTTCCTCCCTTGACATTTGAAAAATCTTGTTTTCTGATTGTTCCTCTGGTCAGGTGTTTGGTTCCCTTTGTTAACCCTTTACAGGTAAAAGAACATTAACTCTTAGCTATCTGTTTATGACAGTTTTTAATGACAATATTTTTCTGGCAATTGGGACTTGCTGTTCTGAGTGGCTTGGGTTTGTTCAGGATCCTTAATTTGAATCAATAAAATAAAGCTATGAGGAAAGTAATTGAAATTCCTCTGCTGGTGAAAAGGTTCGTTATTCATCTTCTTGAGCTGGTAGTTCTGCCCAGTGCCTTACACCATGCTCCTTTCTCAAATGGCAGAATTTTCCAGAAGAAGGATACTCCCAAATCCTTCCATAAGAATTATTTACTTCTCCCTCTCCCGTCACACACATGCATATGAGGTGTTGTGGATTGATAAAAGATATCTCCCAGGAATCTTGTGCCTGCTATCCTGGCCCTGTTGGTGGTACGTGTTGTGAAATGATGCCCTCTTTGGTTGTAACATCCGTTTTGAACTCTTATACCTATAGGATGATTGAAAGGGGTTAGATGCAGTACAAGTGAAATTACTTTACTACATTATAGAACAAAGTTTCAACAAGATACTTTTTCAAATATAGGCAGACTATATATTGCAGTTAATTGAGTGAATGTGGCAAATGCTCAATGCCAGTTGGTGACAATCAAACACTGTGAAACTGAATGAAATCTCTGACATTCTTTCTAATTCACAATAGTTAAGCTTTCAGGGGCAGAGGGAGTATGATTTTGAGATTTGGAAGACTATATAAAATATTAGAGATTGGTCAAATCAAAGTAACAAAATTATTGGCAGGCCTTAAACTAAAAAAACAGTGGAAAATTAGGGTTTTTAATGCTGAAAACTTGTTGTATGGCTGCCCTTTTGCATTAAGCATCTTATCTGGTAAGGTCATTTGCTGTTCTAAAGTCATCTGGTGGAAAACTATGTTCTTACCTCCCATATGTGATGCAATAGTTGGGAGTAATGAAGAGGTGCATCGCCATTTCTGAATTTCTTGTATTTTCAACCAGTCATCATATTCAAATGTTCTTTTCTTATGTGATTATTACATAATGCAGTGTTTTTAAAAAAAGAAACCGAAATTCAGCTTATGAGCTGATCTCGCTCTCCCTGATGTCTTCGGGTTCAAAGGGAGCCAGGTCTGGCTATTAATGTAATGACATCAGCAATGCTGCTTTTCAGTAACAATGGGAAGGGTATGTTATAATGAGTTTGTGCATAGGAAAGGGGATCTCTGTAACATGATATTTATCCTCACAAACACTCTGTTAGATAGGTAGATAGCTATTATTATCCCCATCTTATAGATGGGGAGACTGAGGCAGAGGCTAAATGTTTGACTTTGTGCCACCCAGCTAGTCACTTGCACAGATGGGATTGCAACACAGAACTTCCAGGTTTCTACTTCCATGCCCAGTTGTCTAGTCTGCACTGCCTGTCCATGCAATGAGAAGTTACACTATAACAGTCTTTGTGCTTATGCATGTTGCTTGCTGTCATGATTGTATTACGGTAGCATCCTTAATAAAGGATTCATAGATTTTAATGTAGAAGGGGCCATTACATCCTGTGGTCTGTCCTCTTATGTAACACAGGCCATGGAATGTCACCCTGTTACCCCTGTATTGAGCTCAGTACTTTGTGTTTGGCTAATGCTCTTCCTCCAGAAAGACATCCAGTCTTGATTAAAAGATATCAAGAGATGGAGAAGCCACCATTTCATTTGGTAGTTTTTTCAGTCATCAGGGCCCCATTGTTACTAGGGACTGTACAGACAAATAACAAAGAAGATAATCCATCCCTCAGTGAGATTTCTGTCTAGGAGCATGAGAGAGGAGACAACAAGTGAACAAAAGAGACAAATGGGGTGGGGGATGGTGGGAGGATGAAGTGACAAAATGAAAAGTTGAGCAGAAATATGTGGTCAGTAATAACCTCTTGTGGTACTTTGAGTTTGTTATATATATATTTTAATAAGCCCTTGTAAGACTTAACTTATCGGGGTGGGAAAAGAAGGAATTCTAGCCTAACACTAACGCCTAAGTAAAAATGAGTAGAGTGAAACACAGACAATATAAAGTGGGGTTTGGAGGAGTATTAATACAGCAAAGAGAACTCTGGCAATTGTGTAACTGCTTTTGCTTAACTTAAAAATCATTTTTGGCAATATTATACACTCCCTATTCACACATTCTAGAAAAGATGGCGGGCTTCAGGTGCTACCGAACACTACATGGTGATATTCATCACAGGCAGACATCTCCGTGCTCAGTGTCATTGGCTATAACTCACTGAGATATAATGAGATTACACTTGTCAACAGACCAAAGTGATTTGTAATAAAAATAAAAAACAATTGCACGTTACTTTGCATTGATCTGCTTGATAAGGTCTGTCGTATCCCAGAGAGTTATGACTGCAGCTAATGCTGGTTCTTATCTGCTGCTGGGTTCCATAAAATACCCTTTGATATTATTGAATCTCTGTGACAAGTGAACAATATAGCTATGCAATATTTTGGAAGTGAAAGTGCTAGGTAAAACAATGAAGCTTGACAGAGAATTGCCAGATCATGGAATATACATTCAGCATTGGCATGACCTGTATTTTCAACTGAATCATCATCATCTTATAATATTTCCACGGGCACACAGCAAGTCTGTGGGAAAGCTTGGTATTGGACCCAGATCTCATGAGTCACAGGCCAGTGCCTTAGCTTGAAGACAGTTCTTTAGTAAAATAATATAATATCACTTACTTTGCTTTGAGTAAATGGTTTGTATATTGCCTTGGTGGGGTCAGTCCCGGAGACACAGTACTTCCCTGCTAAATCAGCGTTTGTACTCAGGCTGGTTGGACTGTGTGGTGACGTAACATTTGTTTGTGGGCACCAGTTGTACGTTCGTTTGTTTTTTCTGATGGATGAAAATGTGTTGCTTATGAACTAACTGACTTTCATTAATTTAGACTTTATTGACTGCTTATAGTTGTTTTGCTTTGTCAAACCTGTAGTCGTCTTGGTCAGTCATTTTATGGTTCAAGTTGCTTTTTAATTCTGGAAACTTTAGCACTGTTAATATTTCTAAAATGTATGGAATTAAAGCTTTGCAGAAATCTCTTTTAAGGAATCTACAGATCATTCAGAATACACAGGAGCAGTAATAAAAATCTTTGGTGCACATGGGAATTGTCTCATTTTTTCCTTAGTTAAATCTCTAAACAGAGTTCCCAGTTTCATCACACGTTGATCTTTCACTGTCCTTTTAATCTACAAAGTTTATGGAAGCTGCAGCAATAGGGGCTGATGGGAACAGGGTGGCAGAGTTCTTGGCAGTTCGATTCCTGGCAGAAAGCTGATGTGGAATGCTGGACTTACCCTCCTGGGAACTGGAGCCAAATCAGAGGCAAGTGAGTGTGTAGGGGATGTCAAAATGCCATCTTGAGGGATGACTATATTGTTTTATAATACTTTTTATCTATAGCTAATGTGACAAAGTTCCTCCTCTACCTTGGTGGGTCCTGCGCTTATTGGCGGATTTGCTCACCTCACAGATTCACCCTGTGGGTCAGGAAACAGCCCAGAGACCTTCCCCTCTGGTAGAAGCCACAGTCCAGGTCAATTCCTCCTGTGTTTGATCAGAAGTTGCAAGGTTTGGGGGGAACCCGAGCCCGCCCTCTACTCCGGTTCCAGCCCAGGGCCCTGTGGATTGCAGCTGTCTAGAGTGCCTTCTGGTACAGTTGCGCAACAGCTACAACTCCCTGGGCTACTTCCCCATGGCCTCCTTCCAACACCTTCTTTGTCCTCACCACAGGACCTTCCTCCTGGTGTCTGATAATGCTTGTACTCCTCAGTCCTCCAGCAGTATGCCTTCCCGTTCTCAGCTTCTTGCACATCTCTTGCTCCCAGTTCCTCACACACACTTCCTCTCCTCTGGCTCCCCCTAGCCTGACTGGAATGAGCCTTTTTATAGCATCAGAGGGCCTTAATTAGAGTCAGGTGCTTAACAGCCTCACCTGACTCTTAGCAGGTTAATTGGAGTCAGATGTTCTCATTAGGCTGGAGCAGCCCCTGCTCTGGTCACTCAGGGAACAGAAAACTGCTTATCCAGTGGCCAGTATATCTCCCTTCTACTACTCTGCTGTTCACAACTGGCCTGGGTCTATCACACTAACAAAATGCTTCATGAAGAAGGCTGTTCCATTACAGTCATTATGCAGAGCGTGATTACAGGAAGCATAGAGATTAAGGGTATGTCTGCACAGCAGAGGAAAACCCATGGCTGGCCCATGCCAGCCAACTTGGGCTTGGGCTGCCGGGCTGTTTCATTCTGGCAAACTTCCGGTCTCAGACTGGAGCTTGAGCCCTGGGACCCTCCCACCATGCAGGGACCTAGAGCCCAGAGTCCTGCCTGAGTTCAGAAGGCTTCAGAGCAATGAAACAGCCATGCAGCCTGAGCCCCGTGAGCCTGAGTTGACTGGCATGGCCAGGGCCGGCGCTACTATTTAGGCAGCCTAGGCAATCGCCTAGGGCTCCAGAATAATTGATGGGCGTCATTTTGCCGGAGGGGGTGGCAGGCAGCTCCGGTGGAGCTGCTGCAGTGGTGCCTGCGGAGGGTCTACTGGTCCGCGGCTCTGGTGGAGCCACCGCAGTCGTGCCTGCGGACGGTCGGCTGCTCACGCGGCTCCGGTGGACCTCCCGCAGGCACCACTGCGGCAGCTCCAGCGGAGCCGCGGAGCACCGGACCCTCTGCAGGCACCACTGCGGCAGCTCCAGCAGAGCCGCGGGACCAGCGCGCGGGGCGGCGAAATTGCCGTGCGCCTAGGGCGCTCAAACCCCTAGCGCCAGTCCTGGGCATGGTTCAGCCTCAGGTTTTTCTTTGCTGCGTAGACATACCCTAAGTGGCTTGCCACACAGCAAGTCAGTGAATCCAGGCCTCCTAACTTTCTGTCCTTCTCCTGGATCATAGATGCGAGGCATCTCAGAAGAATATCTTTTAAATAAATTTTAATAGATAAACAGAAATGAACAACATTGGCTTAGTCTAGTAAACATAGTGTAGGATTCAGGAGAACTGTACAAGATTATGTAATTTCATTCTGCATGAACTGCTGGGTTAAACTTATAGTGCCACATTTTCAAACAAGCCTCTAAAACGGCATCTGCAATTTTTGCATCTGAGAACAGAGCACACAATCAAGTCCAGTAGTTAGGCATGCAATTCTCTGTTTTGCACACCTACCTCCTTACCACATCTTGACTTTTTGGTCTTTAAAGCTCTATGTAGTTGTGTCCCAACTCCCTGAAAGATCATCTCCCCTTGTCCCATTGCAACAGTTGAGCTTATGGATCTGTTGTGGGCGTGCAGTTCTGGGATTTGACTGTGTGAGGCCCAGGGCATCTTCAGTGGAGGGCCCACAACTCTGGAATTTACTTTTTTCTGGTCTGATGTAACCTATGAATCTAGAATCCGGTTCTAAGGCCAGAAGGGACCAATGTGATCATGTAGTCTGACCTCCTGTAAAACACAAGCCATAGAATTTCTCCCAAGTAATTCCTGGAGCAGATCTTCTAGAAAAATATCCAATTTTGATTTAAAATTTGTCAGTGATGGGGAATCCACTATGACCATGGAAGTGCTGCCTGCCTGGAGCCTTGCCGACCTGTGTGCAAATCCCCTGAATCTCTTCCCCCCTCCCAATTGTGTAAGCATGCCCTACATTTTTTATTTCTAGATGTATATTGAGATGGGGCAAGGCCAGATGGCTACAGTAAAGTAGTGAGCAACAGGCATGTTAGCCCCAGGCTAAACAAATCCCTGGTACCATGGTAACCAAATGGCAGTTGCTCCAGGTTAATCAAGACACTTGGGACCAATTAAGATCCTTCTAGAAGGCAGTGAAGATAGCTATATTGATTGGGACACCTGATGCCAATCAAGGGCTGGCTGGAACTAGTTAAAAGCTTCCCAGTTGGTCAGTGAGGTATGGGTGTTCGGAGCTGTAGGAGGGAGTTGTCCTGTTGGAGGACTACAGCAGTACAAAGCCATATCAGGTGTAAGGAAGGAGCCTATGAGGTAAAGGTGAAGGAGATATTGAGTGGGGGGCTGCTGTGGGGAAGTGGCCCAGGAAATTGTACATGTTCTATTTCCAAAAAGTCAGCTACCATAGCTGCCAATTTTAGGGTCCCTGGCTGGAGCCTTGAGTAGAGGGTGGGCCTGGGCTCCCCCGCATCCCTTCCCTGATTAATCACTGAGACTGGGAGACATTGTTGGCTTATGATGAAAATGACTCAGTAAGCTGTGACCCTTGCCTCTAGAGAGAGAAGGGCTACGTGGAGGGTCACAGGGAACCTCTGAGGCTAGCAAAAATCTTCCAGGAAACGCAGGACCCATGGAGTCAAGGACAGAACTTTGTCACAATATGTTTACATTTAGCTATATTAAAACACATATTGCTGACTTGCACCCAGCTTACCAAGTGATGCAGATCACTCTGTATCAGTGACCTGCTCTCTTTGTTATTTACTACTCCCCAAATTATTGCATCATCTGCAAACTTTATAAGTGATGGTTTTATGGTTTCATCCAGGTCATTAAAAAAATGTTGAATAGTTTAAGACTAAGAACGGATCCCTGCAAGAACCCCCTAGAAACACACCTATTTGATGATGATTCCCTGTTTATAATTACATTTTACCTGCTGCCAACTAGACATTGAGCCATTGATCACTACCTGTTGAGCCCAACGATCTAGCCAGCTTTCTATCCACCTTATAGTCCATCCAATCCATACTCTTTGAATTTTGCTGGGAAGTTGGGAACTGAAAGCATTAATAATGCAAAGTATTGACATGAAACAGCCTAATAAGAATACTTTGCACTTTTACAACTAGCTGAACTTGGAAACTGCAAACTACGTATAAAACACTACCAAACCAAAACTCTTTGCTCATGCCAGCAGCAGCGCTTTGCACTCACTTTGTATAGGGTGAATGGATATTCAAGGTTCAAGGCCTGGGAGTTGAAACTGACCATCACAAAACAATGAAACAGACTATACACTGTAACAGTTAAATGTACAAAGTATACAATTTGTAATCTCTTTCAGTTATAATCATTTTAGAAGTTGCTTGGAGTAGGAAGCCATATTTTCAGATGGAAATGTTATTTTTTCCCAAGTTAACAGTGTTCTTTGAACTTAAAACATTAATAGCTTTAATGCTACTGAACTGATTTGTTTAAAAAAATTTGGTCTTTTTATGTGTGTGGTAATAAGTGGTAGTAGTGTTTTTGTTTTTGTTTTTTTTTGTAGAGATCAAGACTTCAATCAGCTTTAACATTTCCTTGCTTTTGACTAATTGATTACCAAGCCTTAGCTGTTACTATTTCTGTATGTATTATTTAAACACGAACATTGTTCTCTTGAAGAACAGTGATAATCTAAGCAGCATTGTTAATGTCATGTGAATGCAACTTGGGTGGGCGTTAGGTGTCTAAGCACTTTTGAAATTTCCGCTAGGTACCTGTCAGCACCTGGAGGTGCCCAATAGCTTTAAAAAGCTGTCATTTTGTTCTTTTCATTATTACAGTAAGACCTTGTAAGTAGTATGCATGTGTGTTATGTGAATAGTTACTTTATGTAAGATAGTGTGGGATGTAGAAGAACTATCAACTGTTATGAGTATTAAGTACTAGATACTGAGATTTCATTTGTGCTGAGGCCCCTTAATACCGCTTTCGCAGCACAAATGAGCCTTAAAGGGGGTGTAAGTTATACCTTTGTGCAGTTAGGAATCAGGATCATAGACTTTTTCAATAAATTTTTCCAATTGTATCAAATCAGTAATGTTTGTTAAATTTCCCAGCTTCTTTCTAGGTGCTAGAAATGATCCCACATCAGATATATCACCATGGGGTACCTTTCTGTCTTGATAAATAAGGGGCAAAAATTGGTCCTGCTAGTGAAGGCAGGGGGCTGGACTTGATGACCTTTCAAGGTCCCTTCCAGTTCTAGGAGATTGGTATACCTCCAGTTATTATTATTAAAAAATGTTTTCCCCATTCAAGGGCCTAATCTGTTGTTTCTTGAACACATGTAAATTTCA
Organism: Gopherus flavomarginatus; assembly: GCF_025201925.1. Classification (NCBI taxonomy): domain Eukaryota; kingdom Metazoa; phylum Chordata; order Testudines; family Testudinidae; genus Gopherus; species Gopherus flavomarginatus. Next base: position 53,853,397 of record NC_066621.1, read on the forward strand.
TTGACTTCACTGGGATTTTTGGGTGCTCAGGAGCTACAGGATTGGCCTAAATATGCACTTGACTCTGATATATTTATCTATATAGTTATCAGTCTACCTCCCCTAGCATTCCTCCATCTATTACATTAGTCAGAATTATGTAATATAATTAGTAATATCCATATATAATCTCTTTTGGCTACCTAAATTTTCATCTCTTTCCTTCTTCCATGGAATGTGTTGCTGTGTGGTATGGATTTTCTTAAAGCAAAGCTTTTTTCTTTGTTCTTTTAGTTATAGTATATGATAAGTGTTTGTACTTATTCCTCTAACATTAGTAACATCTATCCATATAATGTATTCTTACTACGTATTACAAGGGATATATGTTGGTTTTGTGTTCTCAGTTTAAACTCTAGAATGGTATTAGAGTTGATTACTTGATTAATCTTCATTTGAACTATTTTATTTCCGCACCCTCATTATTATTATTTTGCTTTATTATTAATAATTTGTATTAGAGCAGTGTCTATAGGCCTTAATTAAGATGAGGGCCATTTTGTGCTAAATGCTGTTCATACACAAAGAAAGATACAGTCCTTGCTCCGAGGAGCTTACAGTTGAACATACAAAATGTTGCTAGAAGAACAAGGCTTCTCTCCTCCCCCTCCCAAAAAAAATATAGATTAGAAAAGGCATACTTTGATCCCACTGAACAAAAATAGAATGTCAGAGCGAGTTGGTGTAATGTATACAGAGACAGAAAGCGCAAAGGGTTGGCTTACAGCAGTTCCACAGCTACCGAATGTGCTTTAATTTGTTCCTCAGGGCTTAAGCTTGGCAATGAATGACACTGAGTAAATGTACCATCTCTATTCCAGGAAGCATTTTAAAGAATATAGGGTGGCTTTGTGTACTTTGCTGTTTGTTTTTTCCAATTATTTTATTGTTAATGTACCCATTCCACAGGAGGAGGAACTATTTCAACTCCAAATTGTTGGCAAAGACTGGGAATGGCATTGTAGGCTAATGGATAATTCATGGGACTGAGAGCTGGGTTCTATTATAACCTTTGCCACTGGTCAGCTGTGTGACCGTGGGCAGTCACTTCACCCCTCTGTGCTTGTGCTTCCCATCCCTTCTTGTCTGTTTAGACTTTGGGCCAGAGGCTGTGTCTTACTCTGTGTGTGTGGCGGGGGGGAGGACAATGCTGGGGGGGGGGGGGGGAATCAAGGCTCTATTGTAAGCAAGTAATAATGCATTCTAAACAGACTGAAAAACAGGTTGATTCACTCACGCTAAAATTGTGCAAGTCTGAGCAGCTTCTCCTTGGCTCTTTCCTAGAAGCTCATTCTATAAACTGTGAGACCGAAGTGGTTTAGTAAATATTGATTCAGATGCCTAGCCCTTTTAATTATAGGGCTTTAGCATACCCCATCAAACTAAAATAAAATCATTAACCTGTATAGGATTCTCCAGCATTTTCCCCTTCTCCTGGATCAGTTGCGAACCTGGGTCTCATTTGCTTTGCGTATATTTTGATAAATGCCACATTATTTTGTTTGTTTTGTTTCTAATACCTTTCCAAGTAGAGTTCCAGAGTTGTATTTAATTTCATTTTTTTCCCATCACTAAATTCTGGAAGATTGTGTGAGGTGGAACTAGCTGAGTGTAGAACAGAAAAACTGCTGTTTCAGGAAAATGCAATGACGAACGGTCCTCTAGAGGACAGCATTGCTTTCTGGTTTTGACCTGTATTTGGGACGATTGTCGTGAGATTCTAAAGCCTAGAAGAAATACACTGGAATCTATCCCCATTTATGATGCTAAGGTGAAAAGCAAGCTTTGCTAGCACTTTTGTATTGCCAAGCTAGTAACCAGACTTTTTAAAATTGAAATAATTTTTATTGCTTCTTTGAAAAACCTACATAGATCATTAAAAGAACCCTCAGAATAAGCCATGACCACTGCTAAGGCCCAGGTTGATGAGATAGTCTTATCATTCCTTAGCTCAGGATGTTGTTGCTTCGTGTTGCAGTTCTCAGGCAGGCCAGACTGCTTCAGTGCTTGGCCTGCCATGTGCACTGGCACTCCTGCCATTTGTTGCTGCTGGTGTTGGCATTTAGCATGCGACCATGCTGTTAATTATGGAGTGTCATAGTGCATACTGTGGTACTATGATAAATTCAAACACGAGGTGACAGAGGGCAGCTGGGGCCAGTCTCTATCTCATCCAGATTCCAACTACCAAGCCTCCTGGCTCCAGTGGTGGGGCTTCACTAACATCATCTGCAGATCTGAGTTTCACTGAGTGCTGGGATCCCTGATAGCCAAGAATCTTATCCACAGATATGTGGGATCCGCTTAATCTTCCACTGCTTGGTGGGGACTCCAAGTCCTGGGGCCTGTCTGTTGGAAAATTCTTCCTCTTCCTTCCCAGCCTCAGCGGTCAGTTTCAGCCCACAGAGATTAACTGCCATCTCTGCAAGTCTTGGCTCATTCCTTTCCACCCTCCCCCGCCCCGTGCCATTGTGCTAAGCCATTGTTCTCCAGTTCTTACTTTCTTGAAACAGTATTGCTGAGACATGAAACACTGCACAGAGGTGCAGTCACAAAGGAAACTGGCAAGAGAAGGCCAGAGTATATGCTGGCCTCATGGAAATAGTGCTTTAATAGCCATAATAATAAATAGTGCAGTCTGAAGATAGATGTGGATCAGAAACTTATCAAAAAACCTTAGGCATCATAGTGGACATCTCAATGCGATGGTCAACACAAAATGTTAGGATGTATAAAAAATGGGATAGAAATCAATGCTGAGAATATTGTAATGGCCTTATACAAATTAGTGGTGCACGCAATATAAACGATACAAAAAAAAGTCACTTTTTTCTGGCATAGTGTCTCCACGTGGTGTATTATACCAATATTACTCTTGCATCATAAGTGTGCTAGTATTGTTCTGCTGGTCAATTTCCTTATATAAACAAGCCCTTAGTTACATAACTGGCTTACTGTGGATTCTGGTTACAATGATCTATTTTCTTTTGTTAGAGAAGCCTGCATTTTTCTAATATAATTGCACAAAAGTCAACAGTCTCTTCATCCCAGTCAAACTACCCAAATCAGTCGTCTGTAAGCTATTGCATCTTGTATTGATCTCATTATTCTAATTATTATAGGCAAAATCTGATTCCAAAGAAACAGTTCAAAGTACTGACAAGGTATAGGAGGCCTTTGCAGAAAACTCGTCTTTATACTTCCCACTGAGTTTAGGCCATGGTTATCAAAACTGGATGTATAAATCAAGTTCCTAAGTCACAATTTAAGCACCCATGTTTGAAAATAGTAGGAAAAAGATGTTCTAAATCAGCTAGTAACAATAATTTCTCCATTTTATAAAGGAAAAGCTAGCCCCTGGAGGAAAGAAATACTGTTTGCCAGTTCCCCTCTGCAGGAGTCTCTTTTCCATCCAATACTACAACTAACAGAGTAAGAATGAAACGTTATTGGGACAAACTCCTTTTTGGGTGGAAGGGGCTTAGCATATATTGTATACGGATCAGATGTCCGTGTAAGGGTTTCCTCTTGAAACTGTCATTTCCACTGCAGGATGGTGATATCTTATAAAACAAGTAAACGAAAGAAGTGGCATGGAAACTTTGAAGAAGACACATCTCTTATTCAGGTGCAGTTCTGTCTGCCAGCTCAGTTAAGATTTTTTTCTGTCATGAGCACAGGATATTATATATACATATAGATCTTGAGGGATATGAATTGCTACATATTTTGCTGCCAGTGTCTTCTCCCCAAAGTGATAGTCAGTTTGACAGTTCTCATCTCAATGTTATGCCTTGATTCTTGGTTCTGATAATAACCCTCCTGTACTCCATAAGAATTCCCTTGGACACAAATATTTTGTTTCAGGCTCCTGTCTTTGTGGGCATAGATGGTTGCAAGATAAGCAACTTGTTGAAAAGAAAATGGACAACTCCTCTGTCAGAAGAGAAGGGCAAATTTTGGGGATGATATAAAGGTGACAACGATGATTGCCAGAACCCATCTGTTTTGAAGAATCAGGCTAGCAAGTCACACAGGACAAAGAAAGGCACTAAATCTTTTTTGCTTGTCTCCTCTTGCTTGCCCTTTTAGCAGAAGATTAAAAACCAGCACATGCACACATGCATGTGATGATAATTGAAAAGTGTGCAGAGACCTGCTGATATGTTGGATCTCAAAATCCAGAATAGTTGTTAAAAAGTTCCTCATCACATTGTATCAATATTTAACAATATCAGTATTGATCAAAATCAGGCATTTAGATGTCCTTCGGGTTTCAGTGCCTGCAGTAAACTGAGCCTGGCATATAAAATGGTTTCATGAGTCTTTTTTTTTTTTTCCCCCTTTTCCCCTCAGCTCCGCACAAGTCAGCGACTCCTCCTCACGTGGCCATTTCCCGCAAGGCAGGAGAATACTCATGATTTCTTTCCAAGCTGTCCCATCCCATTGCAGTCTATGAAAAATGAATGTGACAGCCCTGCTTCTTTCAGTCAGTGTTCTTTTGATGTGTCAGAGGATAAAAGGTTGTGAAGAACCGGGTTGCTTTTCATTCATGCTCTTTTCGTTTTTCTGTTTTGTTGCCTTCCACCTTTATTTTTCTGAAAGAGAAATGGTGTAAGTTCCTCTCTAGCCTGATCTTAGGGGTTTGCACTGGTGTAGTTACATTGGTGCAGATGTCTGTAATGTAGACGGGGCTTCTGTTGCTGGCTCCCATGTTTTATGACCTATGGCTCTGAAATGTTGAAAATCTCTTGCAGTCAGTGAATTCTAATAAGCTGCAGGTTTGAGCTAGAGAAAGAAGGGAGGGTTGGGAAGAAGGTATAACTCAGGTTGGGTTGTGGGAGGTATTCTGAAAGCACAAATGGCAGTTAGGCATGTGACTATTATGGAGCTAGTTGCACCTCTCCCCTTTCTGGTCTCTCTCACTGCAGCTTTCTAGGTGCTGGACCTCTGACCCTTACCTGTCTTGGGGTGGGATCCTCACGACTCTTTTGCTGTTAGACCACGACCCTGGGCACTGCATTCCAACCACTTATTGCTGTACAGATGCTGTATTCTGTTGTTCAATTATCGGTACCTTTAGAGTGTGATTCTGGAAGATGCTGAGGCATCCTGCCCATCAATAGTAGTTGAGGCTGCTCAGCAATTCCCAGGATTGATTGCTTAAGGAGTTCAACTTCCCCCTGCTACTTATTTCTCTTGATGTCCTAACTCTCCCCATTTTTCATTTTAAAAAAAATGTAAGCAACCACAACCCCAGATGTGTTTGCGGTAAATTTTCTGTCTTGCATGTCTGTGTGTGGGGCCTGATATAGTAAACGCCTCTGCAAATGGCCCCCCTTATATGTTCATTCTAACAAGCTTTACTCGTAAGCTACAGGAAAAAGGCAGAACCAGAAAATGCATAACTCCCTCCTCTCATCTACAGCCTGAGTTGAAGTCTCTTCTGTTTTTGTCTCAGCTTTCTTCCTGCTGCAAATCTTATTCTTGGGGGAATTCTGTGTCAAAAAATTCTGTGCACAATATTTTAAAATTCTGCATATTTTATTTGTTAAAGTAACACTATATAAGCATGCCAGTTTCAATTATTTTGGTAATTTATTTAAAAATACCTGTCAGCAACTATGTCTGTAACAATACAGACATACACACACAAAATTCCCCCAGGAGTAGAGAGTTAAAGAAACCCCTATGATGACCAAGTTCCTGTTTCTCTGCCCCCCCCCCCCCCCCGAGCCCAGCTGGAGTGCCAGACACCCACATCTCCTCCCCCCAGAGCTAGGGTGACCAACAGCAGGTGTGAAAAATCAGGACAGGGGGTGGAGGGTAATAGGCGCTTATATAAGAAAAAGCCCCAAATATCGAGATTGTCCCTATAAAATCAGGACATCTGGTCACCCTACTCAGAGCCCAGCTGCAGCCTCCCTCCCCCAGCCTAGACACCAAAAGAGGCTGGGGATGAGGTGGACTGAGTCAGGAAGGGAGTCTCAGATAAAACAGAGGTTGTATGGGAGAAAGCACAGAACTGAGAGCAGAAGAAGGGCATGAAGATATAAATATAGAATGTCATTAAAAGTGTGTGACTCATCCTGCCATAGTAGCATAGTGCTGAATTTATTTGCAGAAGTACGCAGAACAGTAAACCTCTGGTAATACTATAATGCATTTGCAAATAGACCTTTTCCATAGCTGGTTAATGTTTTATGCATCTTTGCATGTCAGCGTCATCACTAAATAGCACTTTGATTTTTTTTCTCCCTACTTTTCGTTAGCATACAGTTGTTTTTAGATGAAAAGTCAAGCCCTCTATTGAACTATGAGTGCAGCAATTTTGTTTGCTGGGGTAGAGATGAGTGAGATTTGTTTTTAATTATGTAACTAAATTTAGGCAGCAATCTGCATTTTAAGACATTGCTAATAAAAGTCTACAAGTGAGAGATGCATCATAGTTAGAATTTAGAATGAGCCGGTGCACAGCTGGTGAGGCAGAATCGTGTCTCTAATCAGGAAGAAAGAGATATGAAAGGGCATTTTTTCAGTTTGAAAATGAATGCAAGGAATGATAGGTGGTTTAATATAACCCCCTGATGGAGCTGTTTCGGATGGGATGGCAGAGTTCAGAAACAACCATATGTACTGGAGGAAAGCTCACATTTCAGTCTATCATTGACAATAGTTCTCCTCTATCTAGATTTTTGAATGAATAGGTTTCATTTTAATTTCATCCAAACACAATTCTTCTGGTTTGCCCATAGCCTCATCTGATACTTAAGGTTACAATGTCTTCTCAGAAAAATCCAGCCTCACAGTATCTTCTACAGATTCTTGCCCAGTCCAGCAAAGCATGTAAGCACATGTTCAACTTTAAGCATGTGAATAGCTCCTTTGACTGAATACAGGTATTGCCCATCTTGAGTGTTCAGTCAGTGTAAATGTGGAGGCAAAGAGACAAACATTTCTCTGGTTTTATTTTTTCAATAATGGGACAATCTGTGGAGGCTGTTCAAAGCTTCTTAAAGGTGTGGAGTGTTAGGTGCAGTCCTGACAGAGATGGCTCAGTGGACAGAGTGCAGGTGAAATTATCAGAGCTGCACAGTAATTAGCATGATACATTGAATTTATCATATGATGTTGCCAGTTATCACCATCCTATTATCTGGCATGGTAATTTGACATGTTAATTCAGGGCTTTCTTCAGCACTACTTAGCTATTGCAAAACTCTCATTGAAGTATAATACTTTAATATTATTACGTTAATAATTTTATACTTTAATATTTAATAAAGTAAAAGGCAGTTTGCCAGAATAAGGAGTGCTGAATTTTGTGCCCTTAACCTTTCTATCGGAATCTGTGCTTAAAGGCTTCAACTTTGGGAATATTTGTTTTCCTTTTTAGGGTGATGTGCAGCCCTGTAACCTAACAGTCCACCTGTGTTAGAGTCTTTTCTGCCCCGTATGGTGAATTCCATTGAATAACGTTTATTTTCTCTAAACGAGATACAGTCTTTCAACAGGAAAAGCTGAAATTTTAAGGGTCTAGAGCTGTGAAGGCAGGGGTTTTAGAACAATTTGTATACTGGGGGTGCTCAGAGCCATCGAACCAAACTGTAAACTCTATGTATGATGGAAATGACTTCAAGCCAGGGGGTGCGGCAGCTCTCCTTAGCTCCAGCATCTATATATGAAGAGAGGAATATAATGAAAAGCAGTCAGTTGCTCTGAGCTGATTTTACTGAAGAGGCATTAGTAGATACAAGTCTGTGTTTTGTGTGCAATTTTTTAGTGGATATATTTAAGGCATTATAAATAAAATACAAAAAAGGTACTGAAAACATACCCAACTATATAAAATATGCAGAACACCACCAAGAGGGATGTGGATCATTGAAAGAATTAATATGAAACTTAGAGCTAACAGCAGATTCAGAATGGACCTCTTGAATTTTTGCATAAGAACCTGTGAATTTTCATGAGAGAGAGATGTAAAAAGAATTTTATATAAAGATCCCTATCGTAACTTTGACCAAATAAAGTTCTACCATTCACTGTAACTGTTCAGTGATTACAGGTAATGTTACTTTAAATGCATCCATGAGTTGTAATAAAGAACCTAGAATAATAACTATTTTCATACATTGTTTATTGGATAGAATTTATGAACAAATAGCTTAGCAAGTGTCTAATTCTTGAATTTTGGGTGTTATTAGATTAATGGATCCCAAAGCCAGAAAGGACCATTGTGATCATCTAGTCTGGCATTCTGTATAACACGGGTCATAGAACTTCTCCAAAATAATTTCTGGAGCATGTCTTTTAGAAAAGCACTCAATTTTAATGTAAAAATTGTCAGTGATAAAAAAAAAACAATCCACCACAAGCCTTGGTAAATTGTTCCAGTGATTAATTACACTCCCTGTTTAAAAATGTATGCCTTAGTTCTGGTCTGAATTTGTCTAGCTTTGACTTCCAACTATTTGATTATGTTATACCTTTCTCTGCTAGACTGAAATGTGCATTATAGACTGTAATCAAGTCACCTCTTAACCTTCTTTTGGTTAAGCTAAATAGGTTGACTCAAAGAGATCAATCACGATAACAAGTTTTCTAATCTTTTTGTTGTTCTTTTCTGAACACCCTCCAATTTATCAACTTCCTTCTTGAGTGCTAGACTCCAGAACTGGACACAGTATTCCAGCAGTGGGTTGCACCAATGATAAATACAGAGGTAAAATAACTCTTTACTCCTACTCAAGATTACTGTTTGTGTCCCATAATCGCATTATTTCTTTGGGACATAGCATCACACTGGGAGCTCATGTTCAGCTGATTAGCCACAACAACTCCCAAATCTTTTTCAGAGTCACTGCTTCCCAGGATTGAACCCCTCATTATGTTAATATGGCCTGCATTCTTTGTTTCCAGATGTACACGTTTACACTGAGTCATATTAAAACACATATTGTTTGCATGTGCCCAGTTTACCAAGTGATCCAGATTGCCCAGAATTAGTGAGCTGCCCTCTTCATTATTTACCACTCCCCCAATTTTTGTGTCATCTGCAAACTTTGTCAGTGATGACTTTGTGTTTTTCCAGGTCTTTGATAAAAATGTTAAATAGTGCAGGGCCAAGAACCAATGCCTGTCAGACCCCACTGGAAACACACCCAATCGATGACGATTCCCCATTTACAATTACATATTGAGACCTTTCAGTTAGCCCGCTTTTAACCCATTAATATGTGCCATGTTAATTGTTTCTGTTCTAGTTTTTTTTTAATCAAAATGTTGTGTAGTACCAAGTCAAATGCCTTACAGAAATCTAAGTATATTATATTAACACTATTGACTTTATCAACCCAACTTGTAATGTCATAGAAATATCAAAATAATTTGACAGGATCTATTTTCCATAATGTCATGTTGATTTACATTAATTCCATTACCTGTCTTTAATTCTTTCTTTCTTATGAGTCCCATATCAGCTGCTCCATTACCTTGCCCGGGATCAATGTCAGTCTGACAGCCTATAATTACCCAGGTCATCCTGTTTACCCTTTTTAAAAATTGACACAACATAAACTTTCTTCCAGTTTCTGGAACTTACCCAGTGCTTCTAGACTTACTGACAATCAACATTAATGGTCCAGTGAGCTCCTCAGCCAGCTCTTTTAAAACTTTTGGATGTGAGTTATCTGGACCTGCTGATTTAAAATATGTCTAACTTTAGTAGCTTCTGTTTAACGTCCTCTAGAGATACTAGTGCAGGGTCGGCAACCTTCGGCACATGGCCCCTCAGAGTAATCTGCTGGCGGGCTGCAAAACATTCTGTTTATGTTGACCGTTCGCAGGCACGGCCCCCAGCAGCTTGCAATGGCTGCGATTTGCCATTCCTGGTCAATGGGAGCTGCAGGAAGCAGTGGCCAGCCTGTCCCTGCAGCCTGCACCGCTTCAAGCCCACTCACCATATAAGACTGTCATCTGTTTTTTCTCCAAATGTAGAACAGAAATATTTATTGAGCACTTCTGCTGTCTCTGTATTGATAATTCTGCCATTTCTACCTAGTAATGGACTAATACCATTGTTGGGATTTTGTTTATTTCTAATTATTAAAAAACCCTCCTTCTTATTGTCCTTAACTCTTCTGGCCATAGGTTTTTCCTTGGGTCCCTTTGTTTCCCTTAGCAATTTTATACAGTGACAAACTTCTGAGTTATATACATTCATTCCTTTCTTCCATTTGTTATATATTATTATTTTTATTTTTTATAGCTGCTGTCATTTCCCCTCTAAACCAGCACAGCCTTCTTTCTTGATTGTGGCTTTTTGTGTGTCTAGTAAGGTGTTCTTAAATATAATTAAAGATAAGTGACCATAATGTAATCATGATGCAGTTTTAAAATAGTGACAACTATAACTTCAGACAAAAGTAAATCTGAAGTGATGTGGAAGAAACAAATCAACATTTACTAAAATTCTTATCTGTTCTTTAAAAATGGGTCAGTTTCAATGTCAAATGTACAAGACCAAAATCTCTTCAGCCATATGGACTGTTCCAGTACAACAATGACTATTTATGATTGTACTGGAACTGTCCATATGGCTGAATAGATTGATTAGGAAATGACTAAGAAAGAAAAATAACATACTTTACATTCCTGACAGCATCATAAGTAAGCATAGTGAAATGTACAATGTCAGACAGAAATGTAGAAGTATTATAAGCAATATCATTAGACATGCTCAACGCCACAGACTTTGGGAGTTGGATTTCCATTTTCCTTCATGGTGGCAGTTTGTTTGAAGGAGGATATAAAGTAAATCTAGAGGCGCTTTCATGAGGTTGAACTGCAGATTAAAAAGTGAGGTCCCAATTCAGCAAGCATTTAAACACATGTTTAAGTCAATCCCTGTTCAGCAAAGGATTTAAGGGATTTTCTGATTATGATCTGTTATATTGGGGGCTATCAGCTTTAAGAATAGGAGAAAATCAATTAATTCCATGTGACTGAGATAAGGGAAGGCAGATTTCTACTGATACATAAAACACCATGAATAATATAATATTAATTTCAACATGGACTAGATAAAAGCATACATGAAAATGGAAAAAAAACAAGTTATCTGGTCTGTTGGTTTGGATATTAGTTTCACTTAAAACATGACACCCTAAAGTTACACAATTAAGCCCATTGTTTCTGACTTGGGATCCAGTCCCTGCACGCTGATGAGCAGTCTGTCCTGATCCAATGCAGCATGTGCTTAATGTTAAGCACACATATAATTCTACTGATGTCAGTGGAACTACTCACATGTTCATAGTTAAGCATGATCTTAAGTGCTTTCATGGATTGGGGTCAGAGTGCTGAGCACCTTGCAGGATCAAGCTCTTACTAAACACTGTCAATGTTTTGATAGAAGTGGAAAGGACTTCCAGCATGGTGTTCTGCTTCTCGTCCGACAAATTTCAGGATTGTCTTCTATGTGCTAAGTCTTTTTATCTTGTCTTTTCTTGAACATCAAATTCTGATGCCTTAGCAGCCCACCTTGTTAAATGTTCTCCATTGTCTAATTGACTCACTGCTAGAAGTGTTTTCTTAACTTGTAATTAAAAATTGTCCTTTTCTAATTTTAGATCAATATTCCTTGTTATGTCACTTTTAATTCTTAAGTAATTCATCCCTCAGCCTCTTATTCTATGTGACTAATGTATATTTTTAGTCCATTATTAAATACCCTCTGTTATAGGTGACAGAATAGCAATGCCTCTTGTTAAGAGTGCCTAACGCTTTCTATCATAACCTAGTGCTTATAACTTTGACAGAATTTAACTTTTCGGGCTGGAATTTTCCATGCTTTGTGTCTGCCTCAGGTTGAATTTTTTTTGGTGCTATGAAATGTTGATCAATATTCTATAGAGAACTTACTGTATATAGTATCTAATGCAGTTCACATGGTAACAACATTCTGCAGTAAAATTGTAAACCAATGGAGGAGTTGTGACTGTGGGAGACAGAATGTTCTTAGGCTCTGAAGCGGGATTATGGAACTCATTCCCATAAAAGATAAGTAGCAGGCATCCTTCAGTCTTGAGAGACCACGAGTATGTGCCCCTGAGAAGTAAAGAATTTATTCAGTTGGTTTTATGGCAGCTGTGGCTGAAGAGCCCCACTTGAGAGAGACAGTCTCTGCCGCATCCATCACATTTAAAGATGATGTTTTGACCCTTTGGGCTCTGCCTTCTGCAAGCTCTTTTCTCCTCTGCTAAGCTGGGCGGCTTCCTCTCATAACTCTGGAGACCTTTGTTAAGCTCTTGTCTCCAAAGGCTGTGGTCTTGAGTGTGATCTTCCCAATTGTCCACATCCATGTTCATTTCTTTGAGCTCTCGCTTGCACACATCCTTGAAATGCAATTTTGGGTGTCCTTTGGGTCTTTTCCGAGATGCCAATTCACCGTAGAGGATGTCCTTTGGGATGCGCCCCATCATTCATTCGGCACACATACCCAAGCCAGTGGAGGCATCACTGAAGAGTGTTTGCATGCTGAGTATGCTGGGCTGCTCGAGCACTTCAGTGTTGGTGACTCTGTCCCTCCAGGAGATGCCAAAATTTCAATGAAGGCAACACATATGGAAGCTGTTGAGCCTCTTTTCCTGATGAGAGTATCAGGTCCATGTCTCGCTCCCATACAAAGTGTGCTGATAACACATGCACAATACACATGGATCTTTGTGTGTTCTGTCAGTTAGTTGTTTTGCCATCTCCTCTTGCTCAGTCTAGACATTGTTGTCGTGGCTTTTCCAGTGCGGATGTTGAATTCCATTTCAAGTGAAAGGTTGACTGTGTTCACCACTTCAAGTTCATAGTTGCTGATCTTGATGGAAGGTGCTTCCTCAACATTATGTTAATCTTTTTTAGGCTTATGATAAGCCCAAAGTCTTGGCAGGCTTTGGGAAAACTGACTATAAGGTTTTGGAGATAAGCTTCTGTGTGGGTTGTCACTGCTGCGTCATCAGCAAAAAGGAGATGTTGAATAAGGTGATAGCCTGTGGGTGAAAAGCTCTGCCCTTGCTTAGCCCCATTACAGTGAATGGGACTCTGCGTGGGGGACAGTAGTCCACTTACGTACTGTCAATTATAGGATCAGAGCCTAAATCCAGGTCTATACTTATAGTTTTTACCAGTATAATAATGGTTTGGGATGTGATTTTTTTTAATGAGATTTTTATATTGGCGAAAGCCCTATTGGGGCTCTCTGTGCCAAATACTATGACGGAAGGAAAATCTCTTGGAATTTAACATAAGCTATTTTATGTGTGTCTCTCTTAAAACAAAACAAAAAGGTTTCTTTTGTAAAACAAATGTGTATGAAAATTCTATACAGCACATTTAGAGGATGCAGATTTACTGAGACAATTCCATGTACAATCCGTGGCTCATCAGAGATGGCATTTCTGTTTGAAAACTAAACGCTGAAGTTTGGGTAACTGCAATGAGTTTCTCAGCTACATTTTAATACCTATTCTCCCCTCATACTCCAAAGAGTAAGTAGATTCCTCACTTTTTCACTGTTGTGTTCTCTGAGCTTTTAGGTAGGGTGCAGTAAAGAGTCGGTTGTTCTAGATAGAGTTGGTTGTTCTAGTTCTGAAATTAGCATTCCAAACATTGGCTGTAATGGAGAAATAACCCATAACGGTATGTTTGTATTTAGAAACTGGCAGGGTCTTCACATGGGGTAGAGCAGACTATGGGCAGCTCGGAAGGAGTGCAGTTGTTCACGATGGACAAAGACAGGAGGTGCAGAGATCATCTGAGCAGCATTTGGAGCAGTTGTCTAATGTGCCAGTTTCAGTGCCTTGCCTCGCTGGAGCATCTCAGGTAAGGGAAAAATTTGTCCTTTTCTCAGCTTTAGAATTTCTCATCTTTGCACAAGTCAAGATGCTCAGAATGATCTGAAAAAACTTTTTTCAAAATGAAGGAAAACCAGCCCTTCCCTCCCACTCAAGTACTCCGAATTTAATTTGATTCAATTATTTGTAATTCTTAAATAATCATTGTGTTCTGAAACAAGTTTGTTCTTGGTCGAAGCAGTGAGTGAGAGATTGGAGTTTTCATTAGCAAAAAGATTGCTTTAGATTTGGTATCTTCTTTAGATGTCAAATTTGAAGAGGAAGTAGTTGCCCCTGTAATACGGTGTAACATATTAGGTATTAGCCTAACCATTTTCAGTGTTGCTTTCTTCTGAAGAAGTCTGAATATGCTACAGTTTAACCTGTGATCTTCCCGCACTTCACACTGTGTTGTGCATATTGAGTTTCACTCTTAAGGCAGTAGTGTTTTTAGTTTTGAAATAAGAAACAACCTTCCTTTAGTGGATAGCTGAATCCAGAAGGGACAGATACATTAGTATAACTGGAAAAAATGAAGTTATACAGTATGACAAGTAGACTGTCATTTGAATGGAACTGAAGATCTCTAAGCACATGATTTATAGTCCCTTGACATCATTGGAAAGACTCCCATTGACTTTAGTGGGCTTTAGATCAGGCCCTAAATGATAGAGAATTTCTCAGAGGCTGGATGTCAATACCATCAAGGAGGACTTTTGAAAAAAGTAGTAGACTTATTTTTGATGAAATTGAACAGTCAAACTTACAGGAGTCAGAGTTAAACTGTTAACAAAGAAAGAGCCTGGAAAATTTGACACTGTTTAAGGAGTACGTTGGTGCTGCAGCCACTGAAATAGAAAGATTAGGCAGAAAACTAGCCTTCTGTACTAAATCAAACAGTGCAAATCTTGAAATTCCTGGAAATGATTAGGTCTTGTAGAACAAAAGCTGGAGCTATTGTTAAACATGAAAATCTTGGTAATAGCCAATATCTTCAGTAGCATTACCACTTTAGAATAATGAGCGTTTTTCCAGTAATGACTGTCACAGTCCCCAAAGTAACTACACCCCTTCATGATCTTCTTGGGTGACTACACTTAGGGCTCTATCCTCTAGCTGTCACTTTTCTTAGGGTGGGATCCTGCTATCCACTCCCTATGGACCAGGGAGTTAGACTGCAGACTCCTGTGATTCACTGTGATTACCTCAGCAAGTTTGACTTCAATTCAGTACCTGCAGTCCTATTTTCTCAGGGGCAATGATACGGTTAACCAGTGCTTTTATAAAACAAAGTACTATACAGAACAAAAGCATTACCAATGAATCATACCTTAAAAACAATAAAAAGCTTATATGCAGGTCTTGGCTTACCAGACAGTCACCCGTCTTCTTCATGGAGACCCCGACAAGGTCAGAGTACTTCAGTCCCTTTTCACTGGGTCTGTCTCTCGGTCAGAATTTTATGTCAGTTCTTGAATTGTGTATGAGTGAAGCTGTTTCTTCATACAGTTTGACATTTTTTGCCAGATCAAACCAGTATATATAATTGCCTCCAGGGAGTGAAACTTCCACAGACTTGTTACTGGCACTAGGAATTTGCATTCTCTCCTCCCACCCCCTGCAAGTGACTTTGGGTCCTATAGAAAATGTTTTAATTTCCTCAGTTAGCCAGCAGCGCAGTCACTAGCCAGCCCACAAAAATACATACATTTATAAAATTGATATGATAGTCTTTGACTATCCCATGCATCCATAGCATGTGTTGTATCTCAGTACAGTAGTTTCTGAATATTCCAGTCTACCAAAGCATGGCATTTGTCACAGCGTCCATGGGAAAATATTGTACAAATCTAGTTAAGCATCAAATTATACCTTTCTGTAACTGCAGATAGTGTAAAGGCTTTGGAAAATATGAAACTAGCAATTTGTCCAATAGCTCCTGGATGCTACAATACAATACAACATATTATTATAGAGTGCTTTTCATCTCAGGATTTCAAAGCATGTTACACGCCTCCATGAAGCCTCGCAACACCCCAATGAGGTGATAGCTATCTTTACCCTCATTTCATGGGTAGACTGAGGCAAAAAAGTAAAGTGACTTGTGTAAGGCCACACAGCAAGTGTCAGGGTTCCCTCCCCACTCTGAACTCTGGGGTACAGACGTGGGGACCCACATGAAAGACCCCTAAGCTTATATTTTACCAGCTTAGGTTAAAACTTCCCCAAGGTACAATTCCTTTCCTTGTCCTTGGATGGTGTTGCTGCCACCACCAAGTGATTTATAAAAAAATTCAGGAAAAGGGTCACTTGGAGTCACCATTCCCCCAAAATATCCCCCTAAGTCCCTTTGCCCCCTTTCCTGGGGAGGCTTGAGAATACCGACCAGACCCTTTGTCTCTAGGACACTGAAAATCAATCAGGTTCTTAAAGGAAGAACTTTATTTAAAGAAAGAGTAAAAGAATCAAACCTGCAAAATCAGGATAAAAGGTAACTTTACAAGGTAATAAAAAGATTTAAAACACAGAGGACTCCCCTCTGGACTCAACTTCACAGTTACGAAAAAGGAATAAAACTACCTTTTAGCACAGGGAAAATTCACAAGCTAAAACAAAAGAAAATCTAACTCATTTCCTTGCCTTACTTAAAATGTTTGTAATCTTAGATGGATCATTTCAGGTAGGTTTTCAGGAGATGTTTTACCTGCCTGCTCCCTCTCTCTCTGTCCGGAGAGGGAACAAACAAAGAAAGCGCAAACAAGAACCGCCCCCCGCAGATTTGAAAGTATCTTCTTTCCTTATTGGTCCTTCTGGTCAGGTGCCAATCAGGTTATATGAGCTTCTTAACCCCTTACAGGTAAAGCGATTCAGTACAGCTGCAAGGGGGGATTTTATGCTACCCTTTTCTTTATGTTTATGATAGCAAGTCAGTGGCAGAACCAGGAATAAAAACTGAGTCTTAGCTCAAAGTCCTTTGCTCTAACCACTAGACCATGCACAACATTATTACTATTAACTTTTATATGTATTATGGGTAATGCATAGAGATCTCAATCAGGAGGAGTCTACAGTCTACCTATAAGATTTAAATCGTAGAGTGCAAATTGCCATGTGAGCATCACTCCAGACAGAGGGAAGAAGGAAGTTGCAGTAAATAGAGTGCTTGTCTGGGATTTAGAAAACTTGGTTCAGTTCCTACTCATGAGGGCATTCTGTGCCTAAAAATTCTGCGCACAATATTTTAAAAATCTGCACTCTGCAAGTTTTATTTGTCAATAAATAAATGCAGAGGCTCCAGCGTGGCAGTGGGGAGCACAGGCTACTGGTTGCACGAAGCTGGGAGATCACCCTGAAGCCTTCCCACCCTCCACCCCAGGGACACGGACTCACTGGTTAGGCTGCACCTGACCCTGACACAGCACAGGGCCTGGGTTTGCCCCAGAAAAACACCCTGGAGCCCTGCCCCTCTGTGCCAGGCACATTAAGTGTAGGGCAGGATAGCTTAACCAGGCAGGATCCAAGCATGGAGGGGCTCAGTGTGGGGAGATCCAGGTGTGGGGTGAGAGGATTCTGTGTGGGACAATCTGGGGGCAGGTAGCTTAGTGGGAGGTCTAGGTGTGGGGGGATCTGGATGCACAGAGGCTCGTTGGGTGTGTGTGTGTTCCAGGTGCAGGGGCAATGTGACTCTGCAGGGGCTTACAGGTGAAAGTGGTCGGGGCTCAGTGGAGGGTTCTGGGTGCTGGGGGAGTGGGGTTTGGTGAGGTGGAAGTCTGGGTGCAGCTAATTGGGGGTCAGTGGTGTGGGGGTCTGGATGTGGGGGCTCATGGTGGTGCAGGGGGGTGGGGCTTGTCAGGTTGGGTGTTTGAGTGCAGGGAGCTCATTAGGGGGTGCTCTGGGTGCAGGGGTGGGGGTCCGGAGGCAGGGTGTCTGGATGCAGGAGGCTCCGGATGCAGGGGTTGAGATTCAATAGGGTGGGATTCGTGTATGGAGGGCTAGTGGGGTTCTGGGCATACAGGGTCAGGCTTGGCAGGGGTGTCTTGGAGGTCCAGATGCATGGGAGTTGGGCAGATGGAGGAGCAGCTCCCTCTACAATGACCCCTCCCCCTGCAGCTGAGGAGTGATGGGGACAGGAAGCAGGGGAGGATGCTGAGCTTCCTGCCTCTGGGGGAGGTTTCTAGGAGTGGATCTGACACAGCCCCAGCCACTCCTTGTAGGGGAAGGGGAAGTCCCGTCCTCTTCTGCCTTCAGCGCAGCCATGACTAGCAACTGATCCTGGCTCAGGGTAGGAGCCACTGGCTGGAGTATCCACAGCCCTGTGGTGATTTACCTCTCTGCCGGCTGCTCCAGGTGCCTGAAACAATGTACTTGCGCAGTTAGGGAGTGCTGCGTGACTGCTCTTGCAGCTTTCCTTTGCTTCCCTGTCACAGTCATTTTTCTGTGGAGAAGCAAAGAAATCTGCAGGGGATATGAATTCTGCACATGCGTAGTGGCACAGAATTCCCCCAGGAGTAAATTCCCTGCTTCACTACAGACGTCCTTTGTGACTTATTCTCTCTGTCCCTGAGTTCCCCATCTGTAAAATGGGGATAATAACACTGGTCTACCTCTTAGGATGGATGTGACAATAGATACATTAAAGATTGCAAGGCACTAAGTACCTGAGGTAGTTAAGATGTTTGGTTGCCTGTAGTTCTTTGGGGAGGTAGGTTCTAAATGCCCAAATCAGTGAAAGTGACAATACCTAGATGTACAGTAATTCATAAACAGCAACAAACTTCACCTCTGACCTGGAGAATTGAATGGTTGTAGACATGTGCTTTTCCATTTGACTCCAATTATCGTCCTGCATGTGCTTCTGTTCAGTTCATCCTTTACTAATGTTATACTCTTAGGCTGGGAATATGAGTTAATGTTAATCAGTGCCCTGAGCAGAGGCGAGCTGCGGTGGTGGGGGGTGTGGGGAGAGCCTCAGGAAGTAACCCTGGGGGGGGTAGAGAAACCGCCCCCCCAGCTCCCCTCCCCTCCACTGCTCCCTGCTCCCCTGAGCACGCCACCGCTCTCCTTCTCCCCCTCTCACCCAGGCTCGCCTGGGAGGGAGGGGTAGGAGGGGAAATGCGGCGCACCCGAGGAGGAGGTGGGGCTGGGGATTTGGGGAAGGGGTTGGAATGGGGTGAGGATGGGGTGGAGTTGAGGCGGGGCTGGGAGGGCGCAGGAACGTTTTTTTGCTTGGGGTGGCAAAAAACTTGGAGCCAGCCCTGTTTGTAAGTTTATATAAAATTGAATGAAATGAATTTTTGGCAAGGCTATAATCTGCTGGTTGCTTATTGACTTGAGTTAGCATCGTTTAAAAATAAGAGGGGAAAATTGTGTTCAGATAATACTCAGGGCCAAACATAAATAAGTTTGCTTTTTATTGTCATTTAAGGCTGCTGTTCTGTCCTTAATGCAGACTGTGATCCCTACTATGCAGCTTGTTGCCTTTACTCATGTGGTTGACCTACTACTTTCTCCTGCAAGGGGTGGTGATTGTTCTGTGTTGCAAATATTCATGATGCCATGTCAGTCTGGACTGAAAATCTCCTTGTTTCTGAGTGAACCATATGTTACCTTAATGTAGCTTAATTCCATTACATGTATTCACTTGGAAATATTGTTCTTGGGATCTATAAGCAAAATCTTTCTTTTTTCTTCTTTCAATGTAAACAATGAGAAACAAAAATCAATAAAGAGGACAATCTTACAGCAGCATAATGACTGTGCAGCAGTTTTAAAGGGTTTACTTCTTTCAGTGATAGCTTCAGCTTATAAAGAGTATCTATATTGGAATCATGAAGCATCATGTGTTTAAATCTACTGAATAAATATATTGCAGATAAATATATTATTTTTCTGTACAGAATAAGTCACTGAGAAGAAATTTCAAGTTTGTGCTGAAATCAGTTGTGTGGCATTATGTATGAGGTGCTCTTGTGTTGTATGGGGTCCTTGAATGGGCCTCTTAGGAACATCTGATTTGTCTATTGCATGATGTACAGTCATATCTGCTGCTCTTGAGATGAAAGGGCAAATGGAGATTAAATACAAATGGATTGAAATTTGATTAGCCTCTCTGTTTAGTGAATGTTACAAAGATCTAGTTGATCATTTTCTTCGTCTCAAAATGCTTCTCCAGCCTGTCTGGTATATTTTGGTCTTAATAGCTACCCTTTTACTGTTTGTGATATGTTTTGCATGTCATTCATTGCAGCAAATGTTCACAGTAAGCAATTAACTGACTGAGAAGAAGTCATTATATATGACTAAATGGCTTTCACTAAATTGAAGGGAAGAAGGGATGTTTTCTCTCTGGGAATAAAGAATTGCCTCCACATACAGCCACATTCTGATTCTGGCCCTAATCTCACAAAAGGAAGTTCTGCTAGATTGCACCTGTTCAGGGCAGTGAGCACTGGCGTTTTTTAATGAAAAGAAAAATTAGAGCAGTGAAGTGAAAAAATGACTTGCTGCTTTACACTGTCACCATCAAATGAATGACTGTGTGTGCTAAGTCCACCCCATCCATATCAAGCCAGTGTAATAATGGAGTATGCAGGGGGTCTACCACGCATCTCGGGGCTGGAGACTGAGAAAACCTATCAGCTGGAGTAGCTGCTCCTGGGCCTATTGTGTGGCTCCCATGACCCTGCCCTGCCCCCTCGATGGAGCCGGTGTGGAGACCTTTCCTATGGTGTGTAGGGATTGTGCAAGCACTCCCATGTGGCTACTTCCCCTGTGCAGGGCATTGGTGGTGCAGTGTGTGTTGCACTGGCCTTCTGCATCTGGGGTGAATTTTACTGTGCAGTTAGGTATAGCTGGCTTTGTTAATACTTTACCCTCTTTGCTGCACTAATTAATTCCTTTCTTTGTCCATAGGCCTTTGAAAGTCATGTCCTTTATTTTTTCCCCACTTCACTATATTATATAGATAAATAAATAATATTGTACTTGCAAGTGATCGAGCTTCTGGCTACAAAATACACAATCTCAGCTGCTATGATAAGGTGATAAATCTCCCTGGGGAATTTTGCCTGTAGACTCCTGTAAACGGAGTAAAGGGAAACCCTAATATCTTGGAATAATAATATACTTCAATAAAGACCCAATATGAGAAAATCTACTTCAGACTACTCTTCTAGTTTATATTGTGACTTCTGATGGTAAATCAATAAATATTTCTTTATCTTAATCATAGCTTTATTTATAAAACGTGTCAGCAATGGAATGAAAATGAGCACTTGGCAAGATAACTTATTCGTGACCTTTTGAGTTACATATTACCTGCATAGCTCTGTGACAGAGTACTGAGAGCCAGTGGTGGACCCAGCACTCTGATCACTTAAACCTTAGCTAGCTCCACCAGGAAAGGCCTGATGGAGGAGGAGAGAACTTTATTGCCTAAGCAGAGTGTGGGGGAGAGAGAGGTTTGGTGAGCTAAGGAGCTAATTATCCCACCAACTGGGGAGGCTAGTTAAAAACACAGGAAGGAAGAGCAAAGGGGAAGGCTAGCAGAGCCCGTAGGAAGAAAAGTCTCAGACTGGTGAGGTCTCTTTTGCTTCCTTTCCGTGGAGAAAAAGCTGAGGATTAGGAAAAACTGTAAATAGACTTGCTGCACAGGAGTCTAACGGGATCTTTTTGGTGAGGGTAATAAATAAAATTCATAGTGGTGATAACCAATCAAAAGACTGTTTGTGAGGGATCTCAGGACAGGAGAAGAGTCTGCCCTGTTACAAGTTCATATGGATTTATTTGTTCCATTGTATGCTGTAAAGGTTTGTAGCCATGGTCCCTGTATTAGAGTTAAAATCTGAAAACAGAAATAAGTTTTATTTCTCTGTAAGAGAGAGCCTATAGAGACCAACCCTGAAATGTCAGATTTTGCTATGTAGCATTTGAGAGCATATGTATGTTAACTCAGTCACTAAGCTGATTTAAAAATGGAGAGTTTTATGAGGGGATATGATAATTTTCCACTCTTTCCAAGTGCAATAACTTTTTAATTAGTAAAGAAAATATTTCATTGAAAGTGTTGGTGAAAAATAACAGCTTCTGTTAACACTAGCTCCTTGTTTCAATTCCGGGGTTTGAATTGCTAGATCACTGCTCAGTAATATTATTTATATAACAGAAACTTAGAGTGCCCCGTGTACTGGCATTGTACACAATCATAGTAAAATATGATCTCTGTCCTGAAGAGTTTAAATGTAAGTAGACAAGACAGACAAAGGCTAGGCGTGGAAACAGAGAAGTGAAGTGACGTGCCCAAAGTCAACTGCAAAGCCAGGAACAGAAGCCAGGGCTCCCAAGTCCTAATCCAGAGCTCTCCTCTATAACTGAAGGGGAAAGTTACCTGATGTGTGCTTGCTGTAAATAGTACTGATTATCCCGCTCTTAATCCTGACCCTGTTTTGGTTCCTTTGTACTGCTGTCACTGTGCAAAGTGTCCAGAAAGCTACTGGATCACTACAGCTAGTGATTCCCCAGCATGGGGTTGACCCCAGTTGGTGGAGAGGTGGCACAGGTTGTTTCCACCCACTTTCCTGCAGCCCCTAATGTAGGGCGTGTGGTGGGCTATTTCTTGCAGGAAGAGATCATGGCTGGAGCGCACTGCTTTCCCGCAATCCCCAGCTGGCAGACAGTCCTTTTATACCATAGCCAGCTGGGTGTGCTTTAGAGCAGCCTGGGGGATATTGGATGCAGCTGAAAATTGGGGCACCAGAACGCCAAACTTCTTTCGGTGTTGGAAGTTTGTTCCATCTCCAAATCTTTCATATGTGATACATTCTGGACAGTATAAAGGTTACTTCTGAGCTCCAGTTCAAGTATTATTAATGCTCCTAGAAAAAACTGCCACTATAATGACCACTTGAAGGAATACATTTGTTTCAGTTTATTCTTTTAATAAAAAACATGGTAGGTTTTGAGGTATTATCTATGACCCATTCCAGGGGTGGGTGTCCATTCCTCAATTCAGTAACTCTCACTAATGTTAGTGGTCCATATGTGTGTACAGTTGTGGTAATTTTGAATGTGTTATTAGAAAACATATGCTTGGTTTTGGAGGAGCATAGAATAATTTTCCCTGTAACCTATGTGGGGGCAGATTATCCCACATCTGCCTACTGTGGTGTACTTAAAACTTTCTCTGAAGCATCTTGTTCTGGCCAGTCAAAGACAGGATACTGGACTGGTTGGAATTAAGGTCTGATCCAGCATGGCAGTTGCTGTATTCCTATATACCCAAACCATGGATGCAATAAGATGTTCAGAGGACTATGGCTGCTTCAGAGAGAGACTGTAGACCCCTTAGGTAGGCAAAGTGGTGTTATGATGCTATAGATGCCTTTCATAGGGTAAACATACCTTATTTCCACTGTTCTAGATTTCATAGAATCATGGAAGATTAGGGTTGGAAGAGACCTCAGGAGGTCATTGAGTCCAACCCCCTGCTCAAAGCAGGACCAACCCCAACTAAATCATCCCAGCCAGGGCTTTGTCAAGCAGAGCCTTAAAAACCTCTAAAGGTAGAGATTCTTTAATCTCCCTAGGTAACCCGTTCCAGTGCTTCACCACTGGGTAACCCGTTCCAGTGCTTCACCACTCTCTTAGTGAAATAGTGTTTCCTAATATCCAACCTAGACCTCCCCCACTGCAACTTGAGACCATTGCTCCTTGTTCCGTCATCTGTCACCACTTTGAACAGTCTAGATCCATCCTCTTTGGAACCCCCCCTTCAGGTAGTTGAAGGCTGCTATCAAATCCCCCCCTCACTCTTCTCTTCTGCAGACTAAATAAGCCCAGTTCCCTCAGCCTCTCCTCATAAGTCATGTGCCAGAGCTCCCTAATAATTTTTGTTGCTGTCCACTGGACTCTCTCCAATTTGTGAATATCCTTTCTGTAGTGGGGGGCCCAAAACTGGATGCAATACTCCAGATGTGGCCTCACCAGTGCTGAATAGAGGGGAATAATCACTTCCCTTGATCTGCTGGCAGTGCTCCTACTACTGCAGCCCAATATATCATTGGCTTTCTTGGCAACAAGGGCACACTGCTGAATCATGTCTAGCTTCTTGTCAACTGTAATCCGCAGGTCCTTTTCTGCAGAACTGCTGCTTAGCCAGTCAGTCTCCAGCCTGTAACTGTCCATGGGGTTCTTCCATCCTAAGTGCAGGACTCTGCACTTGTCCTTATTGGACCTCATCAGATTTCTTTTGGCCCAATCCTCCATTTTGTCTAGATCACTCTGGACCCTATCCCTACCCTCCAGCCCATCTACCTCTCCCTTCCAGCTTAGTGTCATCCATGAACTTGCTGAGAGTGCAATTCATCCCACATCTAGATCATTAATAAAGAAGTTGAATAAAACCGGCCCCAGGACAGACCCCCAGGGCACTCCGCTTGATACCGGCAGCCAACTAGACATTGAGCTGGTGATCACTACCTGTTGTGCCTGACAATTGAGCCAGCTTTCTATCCACCTTATAGTCCATTCATCCAATCCATACTTTTAAAACTTGCTGGCAAGAATACTGTGGGAGACCATTTCAGAAGCTTTGCTAAAGTCAAGATATATCATGTCCACTGCTTTCCCCATATTCACAGAGCCAGTTATCTCCTCATAGAAGGCAATCAGGTTGGTCAGGCATGACTTGCCCTTGGCGAATCCATGTTGAGTGTTCCTGATTACCTTCCTCTCCTCCAAGTACTTCAAAATGGGTTCCTTGAGGACCTGCTCCATGATTTTTCCAGGGACTGGGATGAGGCTGACTGGTCTGTAGTTCTCCGGATTCTCCTCCTTCTCTTTTTTAAAGATGGACACTATATTGGCCTTTTTCCAATCGTCCAGGACCTCCCCTGATCACCATGAGTTTTCAAAGATAATGGCCAGTGGCTCTGCAATCACATCAGCCAACTCCCTGAGAACCCTCGGTTGCATTAGATCTGGACCCATGACTTGTGCATGTCCAGGTTTTCTAAATAGTCCTTAACCTGTCCTTTCACCACTGAGGGCTGCTCACCTCCTCCCCATACTGTGCTGCCCAGTGCAGCAGTCTGAGAGCTGACCTTGTTTGTGAAGACAGAGGCAAAAAAAAACATTGAGTGCTTCAGCTTTTTCCATATCGTCTGTCATTGGGTTACGTCTCCCATTCAGTAAGGGTCCCACACTTTCCCTGACCACCTTGTTGCTAACATACCTGTAGAAACGCTTCTTGTTACCCTTCATATCGCTTGCTAGCTGCAACTCCAATTGTGCTTTGGCCTTCCTGATTACACCCCTGTATGCTCGAGCAATATTTTTATATTCCTCCTTAGTCATCTGTCCAAGTGTCCATTTCTTGTAAGCTTCCTTTTTGTGTTTAAGCTCATGAAGATTTCTCTCATTTGTATCATTCTCAAAGACTTGGTCTTGTCATTTATTTGTATTGAACTTTGCTACCCTGAGATATACTTGAAAACATGATTTTTTGCCTTATTGAGGGAGAAGATGGTTTTGTGACAGGATTGGAAATCCATGTTGTTGGCTCTGCTGCAGATGATGTGAGTGACAGCTGTTTCCCTGTCTTTAAAAATGAGGTAATAAATGTTCACAAAGTGCTTTGAGGACCTTTAAGGGAACAAACTATGGGTTTAATGCAAAGCCCATTGAAGTCACTGGGAATCTTTCCATTGCCTTCAGTGTGTACTGGATCAGGCCCTGCATAAGTGCAAAATATTATAGCTCACAGTGATTAAGATGTTTGTTCTTCGTATGGTGTCTGTATAGAATCCTTTATAGCCTTCTTTTATGGGAAACCAACATACTCCATGAGTCTTCCTGTATGAATTAAAAATAAATGATAAATAATAATTGACCTCTGATTGCTTTACAAAGGTTAATACACACTTTTAACGCCATTATACAGATAAGGGAAACTGAGTCAGAGGGAGTTGATGCCTTTCCCAAGTTCCTATGTTGAGCCGGGCAAAGTTGAGTAAAGAAACCAGGGGTCCTGGTTCAGTCTCATTGTCGAATCACTTAGACCTCTTTTACACTCTAATGGTCAGGACACTGTCACTCATCTTCACTGCACTCTTCTCATCTGTATATGGTTTGGTCAGCTGTTGTAAATTGGTATAACTCAATTGAAACCGCAAGCTGAGAATCTGGCCCTATATTTCTTTTGTGACTAAAGGGCTCACGTTCATTTGCTCAGCTAACTCTGATCTGTTCTCTTCAGAAATACAGCACCACTTAAGTAAGTGAAGTCCTGAAGTGTTGGGACTGATGTAGGTAAGCTCCACTGTGAATACATTGAGGCACTGATTGCTGCTGAAGCTTCACTTTGGTTGACATTGTGAATTAAAGATGAGGCTCTCCTGAAACTACCTTATTGGGTAATTCAGAATACTCTTCCTCATTATTATTTATAAATGATTATCTATTAAGGACTAACGGTGTATTCTGTACTGTACAGAACTCAGGATGACACTGTTCTTGCTCCAAGGAGCTCAACATCAAAATAGACAGGCAGAACAGCTCACACATATAAATGCTTTGGATGACTGGAGGAAGAAGTCAGTGGAGCTACACTGATTTTAATACTGGATGTGAGGCTGCATTTCTTCCTTAGCAGTTAGTAGGCTTTGTGGAAGACATGGAAAGGGAAAGGGATTTGAATGAAGTGTGCTCTCTAAACCATAATATCATCCTATCCAGAAAAGGGGCTTAGCTGGTTTTGCTGTGTCACTGGCAGTTCTGCCTCATTCTGGTGATGACTCTGTGAATGGGGACATGTCCTTTTTGCTAGTATTTATAGAGTGCCTGTGACAGGGTGAGAAGGACTGGCACATCACTACCAATCCATCTTCTCTGTACATTTGGAACACTTGGGGTTACTGAGTAAACTCACAGGCTTTCATGAGAGACACCTGTGGATCCAGAGCTCTGTTTTAATGTACTCAGTTTAGTATGAGAGGGAGCTCTGGTCTAATAGTTAAATCAGAGAATTGGGAATTATTCTGAACTCTGTCATCGATTCATTCTGTCACTCTGGCCACGTCAGTCAACCTCTCTGTTCTTCTGTTTATATATCCATAAAGCAGGTATATAAAATGTACCTACTTAAAATGATGGTATGATACATAATTAACTTATGTCTATAAAATGCATTGAGATCCTTAGATGAAAGGAGCTATATTAATGCATTATCATCTTTTGTCTCAATATCGGTGTATTGATTTTATTGCATTGGCATCTAAAGACAATAGAAGAAAACAGTTTCTTTTTGTTTTTTTAGATGCCTTATTGAGTTTAGATTTTACTTTTGCAATTAACTGCCTTCATTACTAAAGAGATTTTTTTTTAAATTAAAAACTTTACTCCCCTTATCCCCACATATTTTTTTAAATAACTTCTCCTCATTTCTTTGTTTGTTTGTGGGATATGCCGGTGTCTGTCTCAGAGAGAGGTGTAAATTAACAGTGATATGTTGGAAACTCGCCTACCAAAGAGAGGCTCCCTAACCTTGTAGTGTTTTGAGTCTGAAATAGAACTGAGATCAGGTGCCTGTGGGGTGTGTCATAGAAAAGAGCTGGAGTACTGATGAGCTGCTAATTTGGTCAAGAGTTGTTGCTTCATTAATGCTTCAATGCTTATACTTCATCATAAATGAGAAAAATGTACCCCATGCCATCTGTTTTTATAACTAGTGAGATCAGGAAGAAGCAAGTGTTACACTGTTTTTAAGGACACAATGCTTTATTTTTGGCTATTATAATATAGAATTAGCTCATTATTTTAGCCTAATTCTTAGCTGAGAAGAATACCTACCAATCAGACTGACAGGCTGTATGTAATGTAACATTCTCTTTTCTGTCCGTAGGGGCTTTATCCAGTTGGCTCTTGAGACTGATTACCTCTGAGAAACTGAATTGTCTGATTTCTCCTTGATTGGTGTTTAAGATACATTGATAAAATAGCAGTATAAGGATGTTCACTTTAATTTCTTGTAAACAGGGAGCATCAGTTTCCTGGCTTCTCAGTTTATCTTACACGATACCGAAATTTACACAAATGGAATAAATAAAGGCTCAAGGGTAATGAATTCCTAATGTAATTCACTAATGTTTGTGTCAATTAAAAATAGAGATAAAAGTTTGTGTTGAAACTATTAAAAAAACTACCTCAGGTAACAATGGTATTGAATTTGTCAAAGGAATATAAAAACAGATACTCTTGATTTTTTTTCTCCTTAAGATGTTAAGCTAGTTGTAGCAATTAGTTTAGTAGCGAAAAAGCGAAAGTTACTAATCCATGAGATTTCCAGTGAAAACTCCACCAGCAAATATAGCTGCTGCCTGAGAGTTGCTAAGATAGCCGTGATTCAGAGAAGCAAGCCTCTGTAGGATAGAACTTGAGCATGTCCTGAAATTGTATGTGTTTATGTCTGCTGAAATCAAGCTTTAAAATTAAGCATGTGTTTCAGTGCTGTCTTGAATTGGGGCCATCTGTTGTAGGCTGCAGAAGGAGTAAGCCAGGGGCTGTTTTAGGTATCTTGGTACCTTAGTTGCAGAATATATTAAGGCCTTTCTATCCCCTTCGCAACCCACAGAGACAAAAGGTGTCAATGCTACTGACAATACTATAAAATAGAACAAAAAAGATGAGATAAAAAATAATCTCTCTTCACATTCTTCAGGGATTCTCCTAGAATACAGCCTTAGAGGCAGGAACTAAAAAATAAGATTTGCTTGTCATTTTGGTCAGGTCTCCTCATTTCTCTTTTTCATTCTCTTTCTCCTTTCATATAAGAAACTGAGAGTGGTAACATAGGGACGTAGGATGGGAATGGACCTCCAGAGTCATGGAGACAATTCCCCTGCTATCACAGGGAATTCTTGTCATTTATCAAGCTTCATCTTAAAACTAATTGTTTGTCCCCAATACTCCTGTTGGGAGGCTGTTCCAGAACCTCACTCCTCTGATGCCTAGAAATCTTCTAACATGAGTTCAAACTTCTAACAACTCCTTAAAACTTATTCACAGCCTGTCAATTAAATACTTTTCCTATCTCATACAAGCATGATCCCAGTTCATAATGGTAATATTGTGACCTTGTTAGAGTGGTGGTAAAAAGCTGCTCCTGTACGTCCCTGTGCTGGCTAGCTGCACAGTGGGTAATGGAGGGAGAGGAAGAAGGATCCACAGACCTATTTGCATAGGTGGGTGAGAGAGGATGGAATCCCTCCAACGTGCTGGCCAAGCTGTGCTGTGCCAGAGAGAGCAGACACAATTTACTCCCACCTCAAAACACCTGGGAAAAGGGAGGGTTATTGTGAGTTGATGAGTAATAGATTTTCTTACAGACTGTGTCTGGGGCAGCATAATGCCATGCTGCTCCCAGCACTGCACTCATGGTCAAGTCACAGCTAAGCCCCGTTGGCAGTTGTTAAATATTCTTACTATTCTACCAAAAGCTAGTAATGCTTTCAGTGTCAGGCATGCACATGGTGCAATATAATTACTACCTACAAATAATTTATCATGCACAGACCTGTAAAAATAAACTAATAGTATTTCTATATACAGTGAAGTCTGCATGAAAAGCTGCCTATCATCATATGTAGTTCTTAGCACTTTTCATCAATAGATCTCAAAGCACTCTACAAAGTAGGTTAGCATCACTATCCCCATTTTATAGAAGGGGAAACTGAGGTATAGAGAAATAAGTAATTTGCCCATGGTCTACCCGCAGGCCAGTGGCAGAGCTGGGCATAGAACCCAGGTCTGCTGAATTTGAATCCGGTTTTCTATTCACTGAGTCTCAGTGCTCTGAAGAGAAACTGAAGTATTAGGCTGTTTGGAGTGGCTCATGCGCATGCATGCCAACTTCAGGGCAGACTGTCCGGGAACGGAGCACAATCCCCAGACTTGTGTGTTCTAGAATTAGATTTCACCAACCAAATAACAAGTGTGAACTCCTAAAACACTATAACATCCCTAACATGGAGTCAGAGGCAGTCGTATTAGGCACTCTGCTCTGTCTTACCACCTCAGGCAAGCAAGACTTTGTGGTAGATGGTCACATTACACCAAAGATCACAAAATATTCAGGTTACTCCCAGTCCCAAAGGACAAGTCACTTACCCCAGGTCAATTTGCATCTTAGATCTCTCCCTAAGGATAGTGCTTGTAGCTAGTCCTGTAACAAATTAACTAATGGTTTATTAACTAGGAAAAAAGAGTCATTTACAAGGTTAAAGCAGCTAAACCTGCCCCCCCCCCAAATGAGTTAGTTGGATTTCAAAAGGTAATAGTAACTTCTATAGTAAGCGGACTCTGTATATCCTTTAGGGCTAAGCCAGGCAAAACAGCTGGGGACTCCTTGCATATGCTTAGGCTATGTCTATGCTACCAGTTATGTCGGTATAACGTATGTTGCTCAGGGAAGTGAATAAACCACCCCCCGAAGGACATAAATTACACCGAACTAAGCGCTGGTGTGGAGAGCTGCTCCCACTGACATAGCTGCCGCGGCTTGTTGGGAGTGGATTAATTAAGTCGATGGGAGAGCTCTCTCCTGATGGCTTACAGTGGCTACATGAGAGCTTATAGCAGTGCAGGTGTGCCGCTGTAGACTCCGTAGTGTAGCCACAGCCTTGCAAATACTCACCCCTCAGAGTCCAAACAGCATAGGAATAAGAAGTTCTCCTCAACAGCCATTTTTATTCCCTTCCCCTGGTGTTTAAGCTGTGGTGGGCCAAGGACTTGGGCACATGCCCTCTTCAGGGCTGTGGGGAAGCAATCGACAAAGTCTTTGTTCCACTATGGCCCATTTGGATTCAGTAGTCCTTCCTGACGGACAGGAGATAACACCTTCAGTAGGAATCCAGCATTTTGCATTAGGTGAAGTTTTTTTTTCCTGTTTGAGTTCTGTAGTTCAGAACAAACATTTTACAGTTATAGAACAAACGCTTACATATTACCTTTTAGCATGGGACATAGAATTTATAAGTGAGATTAATGCATACAGCAATTTACAAGCATTTCATAAAGTCTACACACTGCTCACATTGGTGTAAGTCCAATATCTATCTTAACAATATTACACACAGGTGAGACAGAGTGGTTTTCAGCTATGTATTTGTTAGTGTTCAGTGAAGCCTAAGGGCCTTGGCATGAGTTGATGCCTGGTTTGCCAGCATCACATAGGCAACCTCTTAAGGTTTTCCCAAGTGTAGAAGTTCTGCTTCACCTCATTCTAAGACTGCCTCCGAGGAGCAAATTTATCAACAGCCCTGAGAGCTTGCTTAAAGAGGTTTCGCTATATGACATAGCAAATGATGCCATAATACTGTCCAGGCTTAATGGATATGCACACGGATCAGTGCCAAATCCAAATGAAAGTATGGTTTAAGGCAAGAGGTTGGTAGAAAATGCCCAAGAGCATGCAGTTTTTCCTACCCAATTTGTCATCAGAACTGTTACAGAAAAGAGATTAACAAATCAATACAGTCTAAAATGAGAGAAAATCGATAGAAAACTGTAATGGACTGGAACAAAGCTATCAATTTACAGTATTCTGTGCAGAGAACTCTCATCCAAGCCTTCTTTTATTGATGAAAAATGATACAAAAATGGCTATTTCGAGGCAGATTAATTATCTGTTTTACTTGGCTGACCTTCATGACCTCAAGCCTTGCCACATTACATTTGCTGGTCCAGCACTGCTAACTTTTCCTCTTATTAGTGCTCCATTATAGTTAAGGTTTTGCCAAATAGGTTTATAAGTGTGCCATTAAATCGTATGCAAGCTAGAATCTGGCATGTAGTGTGTCACTCCAGGAAAATTCTTTGGCCAACCAACCAAAAGTCAAGAAAAAACATTTTTTTTATAGGAATTCTTTGGAACATGGTAACATAAATTATTTACCTCTTTTTGCTCACCAGCATTTATAAAAATATCATTACTGTTTTCTCTGTTTTCAAATGAAAACGGCAGAGTTAACATTTGAAAATGGACTCTTTTACTGATGATGTTATACAGGTTATTGGAAAAATATTCAGCGTAATGGGATATTGCATTACGTACTACAAATGGATGACGTGGGGCAGATCTTAATGGTTCCAAACTAGCTTTTGTTGTCTGTTGAATTGGTACCTTGAGCTTTCAGAAATGATTAGATGCTATGTGGCTTTAAACATAGAATAAAGTATCTCTGAATAAATTATGAACATGGAGTAAAGTATCTCTGGACTGTACTTTGACTATTTCTCTCTGCTGTCAAATTTTCTTTTACTTTTTTGGTATTGTGTTTGAACTTTGAATATGTTCATATTGATATGTTGTTGAGACTGGCACCTTTGCTCCTCTAATGTTCCCAATCTTTACCTCTCTTTAATCCACTTTCTCAATGAACACCTCCACACTTTCTTGCATGTGGCCTGGTCTACACTATGTGTTTATATCGAATTTAGCAGCCTTAAGTCGAATTAACCCTGCACCTGTCCACACAATGAAGGCATTTAATTCGACATAAAGGGCACTTAAAATTGATTTCTGTACTCCTCCCCGACGAGGGGATTAGCGCTGAAATTGATATCGCTGGTTCAAATTAGGGTTAGTGTGGCCGTAATTCGACGGTATTGGCCTCTGGGAGCTATCCCACAGTGCACCATTGTGACCACTCTGGACAGCACTTTCAACTCAGATACACTGGCCAGGTGTACAGGAAAAGCCCCGCAAACTTTTGAATCTCATTTCCTGTGTGGTCAGTCGAGCTCATCTGCACAGGTGACCATGCAGAGCTCATCAGCACAGGTAACCATGCAGTCTGAGAATCGAAAAAGAGCTCCAGCATGGACTGTATGGGAGGTATTGGATCTGATTGGTGGATGGGGAGCTAGTTCTGATAGCACGGAATCATGTTCCAAAAGATGAAATGCCAAAATATTTGAAAAAATCTCCAAGGGCCTGATGAAGAGAGACCACAACAAGAACTCAATACAGTACTGCATGAAAGTTAAGGAGCTGAGGCAAGCGTACCAGAAAACCAAAGAATCAAACGGACGCTCCGTGACAGAGCCACAGACATGCCGCTTCTATGCTGAGCTGCATGCAATTGTAGGGCAGGCTGCCACCACTACCCCACCTCTGACCGTGGATTCCGAGGAGGAGGTACTCTCAGCCATGCCTGAGGATTTTGCGGACAGGGAGGATGAGGAGGAGGACAAGGATGACCTTGAGGAGAGCACACAGCACACTATTCTCCCCAACAGAC
The DNA here is from genome assembly GCF_025201925.1 of Gopherus flavomarginatus. NCBI lineage: Eukaryota > Metazoa > Chordata > Testudines > Testudinidae > Gopherus > Gopherus flavomarginatus. The sequence continues at coordinate 53,886,617 of NC_066621.1, forward strand.
AGGATCTTTTTCTCACCGTGACTGAAATACCCTCCCAAGGTGGTATCCCGGACCATGAAGCCATAGAAGGGACCTCTGGTGAGTGTACCTTTGTATATATAATACATAGTTTAAAAGCAGGCATTTTTTAATGATTAATTTGCCCTGAGGACTTGGGATGCATTCGCGGCCAGTACAGCTACTGGAAAAGTCTGTTAACCTGTCTGGGGATGGAGCGGAAATCCTCCAGGGACATCTCCATGAAGCTCTCCTGGAGGTACAGCCTTTGCAGAGGGTTTCTAGGGAGAACCAGCCATGCGGTGTGGGGAGGGGTAAAGCGATCATCCCAGAGAATTGCTTTGGCAGAGATTTACTTTGGTTTCTGCTGCTGCACCTTAACACGCTGCTTTTGTGAAGGTTGCAGAAGCCGAAAGACTATGGCTTACCATGGCCGCCTGCAAGCCGAATTCTGTTGCCCGGCCCTGCATCTGTGATCTCGAACACCAAAGCCGCAGGTACTGAATATAAAATATGCAAAATGCAACCTTGTACCGAAATCACATGTGCTATGTAATGTGAATAGTGTTGTTCACCATGAAAGAGTATACCCATTGTTCTGTAAAATGTATCTTTTTAAATACTTCTCTCTCTTTTTTCCCTCCCACAGCTGCAAATTTTTCAAGTATCCCTCCTCTGTCCTGAAGGCTATCTCAGATAAAGCAGCAAAAAAAAGGCACGTGTGATGAAGTGTTCTCTGAGATCATGCAGTCGACCCGCAGTGAAAGAGCTCATCTGAATGAGTGGAACGACACAGTATCGCAGTACAGGAAAGCAGCCAATGACCGTGAGGACAGGAGGGGCGAACGAGATGAAAAGTGGTGGCAGGAAGATCAGAGGAGGCAGGATGCAATGCTGGAGCTACTGCGGGATCAAACGGACAAGCTCCGACGTCTGGTGGAACTTCAGGAACAGCAGCAGGATCACAGAGTGCCTCTGCCTCTGCCGCCCTTGTATAACCGCCCTCCCCCCTCCCCAAGTTCCATAGCCTCCTCACCCAGATGCCTGAGAATGCGAGGAGGGGGAGGCTCTGGGAACCCAACCACTCCACCCCAGTGGACAGCCCAAGCAACAGAAGGCTGGCATTCAATAAGTTTTGAAGTGGCTTTTTGCTTCCCTCTTCCCACACCCCACCCAGGCTACCTTGTCAGTTATCTGCCTATTTTTATAATCAATTAATAAAGAATACATGATTTTTCAATGATAGTGACTTTATTTCCTTTGAAAGCAAGCTGTGATCGAAGCGGGGAGAGTCAGTGGCTTACAGGGAATGAGTCAATCAAGGGGGCAGGTTTTCATCAAGGAGAAACAAACAGAACTCTCACAGTGTAACCTGGTCAGTCATGAAACTGGTTTTCAAAGCTTCGCTGATGCGCAGTGCTTCCTGGTGTGCTCTTCTAATCACCCTGGTGTCTGGCTGCATGTAATCAGCGGCCAGGTGATTTGCCTCAACCTCCCACCCCACCATAAACATCTCCTTACTCTCACAGAGATTGTGGAGCACACAGCAAGCAGCAATAACAATGGGGACATTGGTTTGGCTGAGGTCTGAGCGAGTCAGTAATGTGCGCCAGCGCGCCTTTAAACGGCCAAATGCACATTCTACCACCATTCTGCACTTGCTCAGCCTGTAGTTGAACAACTCCTGACTACTGTTCAGGCTGCCTGTGTATGGCTTCATGAGCCATGGCATCAAGGGGTAAGCTGGGTCACCCAGGATAACTACAGGCATTTCAACATCCCCAACTGTTATTTTCTGGTCTGGGAAGTAATTCCCTTGCTGCAGCTGTTTAAACAGAGTAGTGTTCCTGGAGATGTGAGCATCATGAACCCTTCCCGGCCATCCCACATTGATGTTGGTGAAATGTCCCTTGTGATCCACCAGTGCTTGCATCACCATTGAAAACTACCCCTTGCGGTTTATGTACTGGCTGCCCTGGTGGTCTGGTGCCAAGATAGGGATATGGGTTCCATCTATCGCCCCACCACAGTTAGGGAATCCCATTGCAGCAAAGCCATCTACTATGACCTGCACATTTCCCAGAGTCACTACCTTTGGTAGCAGCAGCTCAGTGATTGCTTTGGCTTCTTGCATCACAGCAGCCCCCACAGTAGATTTGCCCACTCCAAATTGATTCCCGACTGACCAGTAGCTGTCTAGTGTTGCAGGCTTCCAGAGGGCTATCGCCACTCGCTTCTCAACTGTGAGAGCTGCTCTCATCTTGGTATTCTGGTGCTTCAGGGCAGGGGAAAGCAAGTCACAAAGTTCCATGAAAGTGGCCTTATGCATGCGAAAGTTTCGCAGCCACTGGGAATCGTCCCACACGCACAACACTATGTGGTCCCACCACTCTGTGCTTGTTTCCTGGGCCCAGAATCAGCGTTCCACAGCATGAACCTGCCCCATTAAGATCATGATCTCCAAAGTGCCGGGGCCTGCACTTTGAGAGAATTCTGTGTCCATGTCCTCATCACTCTTGTCACCGCGCTGCCGTCGCTGCCTCCTCGCCTGGTTTTTCAGGTTCTGGTTCTGCATAAACTGTGTTTACAATGTTCATGACTGCTGCATTGAGATGAGGGGACTCCCTGCTTGCTGTGCTATGGCGTCTGCACTGAAAAAAGGCGCGAAATGATTTTCTGTCGCTGCTCTGGGGAGGGGCAACTGACAACATGGCTTACAGGGAATTAAAATCAACAAAGGGAATAGATTTGCATCAATGAGAAACACAAACAACTGTAACACAGAATGGCCCCCTCAAGGATTGAACTTAAAACCCTGGCTTTAACAGGCTGTTGATTTCACAGAGGGAGGAGGGAGCAAATGAATACAAAACAAATCTGGTCTATTTCTTGTTTTGATCCACTCCATCTATCATTTACATCTTAGGCTGGCAGAGACGGTGCAGTACGACTGCTCGCCATCATCATCTCCTGGGTGCTTGGCAGAAGATGTTGCATTATGACTGCTTGCCATCGTTGTCTCCTGGTGAGCAACCAGGAGATGTGCCATACGAGTGCTAGCCATCATCATCTCCTGGGTGCTCAGCAGAAGATGGGAATGACCTGGCTGAGTCACTCCCATGTCTGCCCAGGTGCCCCTGACTGACCTCACCGAGGTTGGTTAAAAGAGCACCCAGGAGTACGATGACGATGGCTACCAGGCATAATGCACCATCTGCTGCCAAAAGGCAATGAGCTGCTGCTGTGTAGCAATGCAGTCCCAAGTCTACCAGCACCCAGGAGACATATGGTGGTGGTCAGCTGAGTGGGATCCATGCTTGCCGTGGTATGGCATCTGTACAGTTAACCCAGGAAAAAAGGCGCAAAATGATTGTCTGCCATTGCTTTCACGGATGGAGGGGGGCCTGATGACACGTACCCAGAATCACCTGCGACAATGTTTTTACCCCATCAGGCATTGGGATCTCAATCCAGAATTCCAGTGGGTGGGGGAGCCTGTGCGAACTGTGGGATAGCTACCCACAGAGTGCAACGCTCTGGAAATCGATGCTAGCCCTGGCACTGTGGACGCACACCGCCGATTAATGTGCTTAGTGTGGATGCATGCACTCGACTTTATGCAATCTGTTGCCAAAAATTGAATTCTGTAAAATCCGAGTAATTCTGTAGTGTAGACATACCTTGTGTGTCACAAGCTTTGCAAAGCCACTGTTTAATCCTCCTTTGTCTCTCTCCTTACAACTAACTTCTGCTGTGATGCTTACACAATGCTGCCACGTGATACGGGGCAGGTGTTGAGGTTCATTGTGTGTGTGGGTAGTCTCCATGAAAGCATATTTGTGTTATTGTTACTTCATCCTCCCACCCACTGGTTTCTCATCCACTTGTTGTGGTCTTGTTATTAACCTAAACTGTAATCTATTTCGGATACAATCTGCCTTTGAACTACATGTCTGGTATGTATGGTGTTTATATAATTGAGCCTCTATGCGATTTGCTACCACAATACAAACAATAATACGCAAAGGGAGACCAGGAAGTAAAGTACATAGTAATGCATAGTTTATTTACATAAATCCAGGAAATTAGAGATGTTAGATAGCATCTGGTCTAAACTTATCCCTATTTTAAAATGCTCCCTAAAAGCTCGAACCTGGTCCCACCAAAACCAATTGCAAAACTCCCACTAAATTCTGTGGAGAAATCAGCTAAAGTCATTGCATTAATCCTATGCTCCTGTCACTGATTTGTTGCAGGGTGGCTTGCATTTCATATGAGTTAATTTCATTGCCATGAAGGAGGCACATAAGGACCTTTTTTAAATCTTTGTTCTAGTGTTAGGAATAAGAAAATGATGAATTCCCTAGAAGATTGGTTCACAAGTGCAAGCTCTTGAAGAGTTCCGCAGTTCTCCCTGCCATCCAAGTATTCGGCTGTTATATTATTCTTCCTGGTAATGCAAGATTAGCAAGTCAGTGGGAAAACCCTCCCATGCATGTGTTTGTTTTCTAAAGCATCCATTACCAATACACGGGGGTCCCTCACAGTCAGTTTAAAACCAACGAATCTAAAATATGAAATGCACTGTGTGAACAGTCCACTAAGATTATACGCAGTCCATACCTTTGTGTAATGGGAAAGTGCATCTGGTTGAATTGCTTCAGTGGAGCTCCTCCCCGACCCTTTTTTAAGGGCAGATGGGCTTACTTGGGGCCACAGCTGTCAGATGAGTTTCACCATTTATGAATTAGTGATTAATTAAAAGCTTGAATAAACATATAACCTCTATGTATTGCTCTGAAAATCATCAGATTCCAGTGGACCGTAAAGAAGGATGTATTCCATTGGCAAAGACCCTCAGAAGAATAAATCCTGCCCGGTGATCTTGAAAAGTTCATTTCAGAAATGTTAAGATGCCCAAGAGATATTTAACCACTATGACTTTGTGTAGGTATCAATGACATAGGGAAGGATAGGAGAGAGGTCCTGGAGGCCAAATTTTGGCTGCTAGGTAAGAAATTGAAGTCCAAGACCTCCATGGTTGCATTCTCTGAAATGCTTCCAGTTCCACAAGCAGGGCCAGTTAGACAGGCAGAATTGCAGGATCTCAATACATGGATGAGACGATGGTGTAGGGAGGAGGGGTTTAAATTTATTAGGAACTGGAGAAACTTTTGGGAAAGGAGGAGCTTATGCAGGAAGGATGGGCTCCACCTAAAGCAAAAGGGAACCCCACTGTTGGCACTTAAAATTAAAAAGGTCGTAGAGCAGTTTTGAAACTAAGGGCTGGGGGAAACCGACAAGTGCGGAGGAGCACGTGACTCAGACAGAGACATCCCTTAGAGGAGGATCCTATTAATGGAGATTCTCTATGTCCTAGTAAGGAGGAGACGATGGAAGATGATAAAATACAGATAGAATCTGGTGAGAAACAGTCAAATGAAAAAAAGACCCATTCAATTATATTGTGTAATGGCAGACAGCTAAAAAGTGACAAGTTTTTGAAGTACTTACATACGAAGGGTAGAAGTCTAAATAATAAGATGGGTGAACTAGAGGGCCTCGTATTAAATGAGGATATTGATATAATAGTCATCACAGAAACTGTACCCTCTGGGGCACCTGACATTGGCCACTGTCGGAAGACATGATACTGGGCTAGATGGACCTGTGGTCTGACCCAGTATGGCTGCTCTTATGTTCTTATGACAGAGAAGAAGAGAGTAATGTACAATGCAACTTCTGCAAGTTGCTTTTGTATATTGCATGATGCAGTATTTTGGCTTCCTGTTTACAAATTCTATCATTTAAACCTGTATACACTAGTGCAGAAGAATTTGTGTCTGTTAGATATATTTTTAACATTCTTGTAATCTGTGATTCCTGCCTATTCTTTTTCTCTCTTTCCCTATTTTGATTTTTTTTTGTTGGGTTTTGTTTATCTGGGGGAATTAATCTCCTCCACTCTTTGCTTTTGTAATTTCAAGAGCAGCTTTTATAGTACTGCAGAAAAGCACACAGAAGGAGAGTTGTTCTTTTGCTGTTTTTGTGGCTGCCTTGAGCATAGAGTCCAGAAATAGCAATAGGAAACTGATTTTTCCTTGCTTTTTTTTTAATGAGGATTTACCGTAAAAAAGCAAAGATGCAATTTTCACTGAGGTAAAGAAAATTAAGCTGTAAAAGAAAGGAGCACATTTAGAACAGGTATGGAAATGTTAACAATCAGGAAAAAAATATTAAGCCAAGTTTTTAATAAATGACTAGTGATTTTTGGATGTCTCAATTTTTGAGAGGCTAACTTGAGACTCCCTAAAGGACCTAATTTTCAGAAACTTGGGAGCAATTTGGAAAGGGGATTAGAATGGAAACTGTTGTGTTGCCTTAAATATAGTGGCCACTGCCATTCTGGCTTTAAATGTAACTGTTCATTGCCATGAACACTCTGATGGCAGTATGTTGTCTTCCTGCTTTAGAGTCTGATCCAGGGTGCACTGAAGTCAGTGGCGGGGTGGGGTGTCTTTCCAGTTACTTAAGTGAGGACTGTATTTGAACCTTAGGGCACCCCTACACAGCAAAGAAAAACTCATGGCTGGCTTTTGCCAGCTGACTCGGGCTCACAGGACTTGGGCTGCAGATCTGTTTCATTGCTCTGTAGACTTCTGGGCTTGGGCTGGAGCCGAAGCTCTAGGGCCCTGCAAGGTGGGATGGTCCCAGAGTTCAGGCTTCAGCCCAAGCCCAGAACTCTACACAGCAGTGAAACATCCCTGTGAGCCCAAGTCGGCTAGCACAGGCCAGCTGTGAGTTTCTCTTTGCTGCGTAGACACACCCTAAGTTTCTCAGAGAGCACCACATTTGGCTCTGCTTCTTGAAGTACAGGGGAAGGAAGTGCAAATGAAGATCGACACATTTCCAGCAGGACAAACTTGCTCTCTGAACTGATGTATCGTGCTGTCAGAGCAGTCACCTCCACAAAATCAGTGTCTTTTGCAGGGTGGATAGTCTCTGTCAGAACCTGTCCAGTTGGTGGTCTTCAGGGTTGTTGACAGTCTTATTCATCTAGACTTTCTGTAGCCAGTGAAGATGATTTAGGGCCCAGTTCAACATCCAACAAAGTAAATAAAGACTTCCATTGGCAATGGGCCTTAGTTCCTTGAATTTTTTGGCTTGCTCAGGGGAAGAAGTGCTTTTCACAATCAACTATCTATTCACCTAATTAGCATTAAAGCAGCTACCCCCATTGACTGCTGGCAATATGATCTATGCTACACTGGAATTATGTATTATGTCAGCCATAGCCAATGGGGAAGATTGTTCCAGTATAGCTTTGTTTAGTGTTGTACTTTGAATATTGGGGTTTGTCCCATGGACTGTATCTCTTTCTCCAAATCTGAGATATAAAAAAAGGTGTCAGTAGGCCATATTTTCAGACTAAATAGGCTGGCATAAGTGCTAGCACATAGAATTGATCTGGATCAGAAATCTCTGCTTTATCCTGCTCTTATTTTCATGCTATTTTTTGAATCACTAGAGGTAGGGTATAATTTTTAAAAAGTGCCAAATGATTTAGGAACCTAAGTCCCATTTTCAAAAGTGATGCAGGCAGTAGGAGCCTAGGTCTTATGGGAACTTATGGTCCTGAGCACCTACGTCACTTTTGAAAATTGGACTTACATGCTTTTGAAAAAGTTATCTGGAATCTTCATGTGGACTTACCAAGAAATTGTACATTATGCTTCTAGTCCCTCAAGGGATGATAGGATTTTCACTGGGAATACAGGTGTGTGTTACTCTTCTCTATCATGGCATCATATGCTGGAGGTGGATTATTTTTTGGAGAAATTTATTTTTCCAGAAAAGATTATTCCCGTTACTATTATTTTATCATAGCACCTATCATGGTTTGATTCTTGATGCCATTTCTGCTCTACAAGAGCTGAAAATCAATTATGGCTGATACTGACCTTTAAACCAAGGAGGATGGATTTCTGACAAGTAAAGTGAGAGAAAATAGAAACACTTAATAAGGGGGTAATCAGTTTTTAAACCATGTTAAGTTTCTATTTCACTTTTTCATTTCTACACTGGTGAAGTTATCAAGTTACAGTATCTACATTTGGGACATCTGTTTAAAAAATGTTGGAAAAGAAAAATGTACAGGTAGTAATTGGGGCAATAAGGAAGTTGGAAGAGCCAGATAGGGATAGCATTTTGGGGTTGTATTTTCATTAGCCATCACGCTGACAAGCCTTTTCGTATTTTAATGTGGTGGCCAGAGCAGCACATAAAGTAGCAGTAAGAATTGCAGGTTTCAGAAAGAGAAGGGGAATGCTATGTGCACACCCAGCAATAGAATACTATTTATTGATCCGTCAGCCTGCATGAAGTCTTATGACATAAATCTTCTGGTTTTCTCTTGCACAGCAAGCCTGAAATGCACATTGTTTGGAGAGGAGTGCAGAGAAGCAGCAGCATAATGTTTTGGCATAATAAAAGCAATATTTGCACTAATGAATTGTGGCTTTGGTGTTGTTAACCTTCAAGTACATCTGGTTTCCTTACGTATATTTATGACTGAAAAGCTGTTCAGAAATACACAGTAAACATCCAGCTCTCCTGTTTGTGTATATTGTTGCAAGAGAGTCTTTTTTTTTTTTTTTTTTCTTTTCCTTCTGATGAATGAAGGCCCTGTTCCATTTGCTTTTGTGCATGGTATCTAAAGACGTTTCTTATGTAAAAGCCCTGGAGATATGCATTAGGAATACACTAGGACTAAGAGAATGCAGTGGATTCAGAGGTGACCTTTTGTTTGTCCTAGGCCTCAAGTTTGCAGCCAGGCTGGCAGTGAGCCAGTGGGAGAATAGATTTTTCTTCATTTATGTTGAGTTCATTCTTAGAGTGCCATGCCAGGGATAATTATAATAAAGTCGTTTTATTTAAGGACTTCAAATTTAGAAACTCTGTGTACTTGAGGGACCTTTTGTGTATTGCAGCTGAGTTTAAACAGACACCGCTAGTCTTTTTTCAATCTTTTTTTCCCTTTACTTACTGATAGCTTCTTCTAGATACCTTTATTACTACAGGGTTCATGAATTATATTGCCACCCATTATCTCTCCAGCAACAGTTGACATGCTTCAGGTGGGTCTCTTCCCTTTCATTGAGGTTGCATATGTTTCCTCTTCAGTCTTTGTAACCAAAAAAGGAGCTGGGGCTTGTCTGAAATCTTCCTCTGGCATTACTGGGCTAAAACTGTAATAACTCTGATATTGTTTGAAAAATCTGAACCTACTACTCTAATCTATTTATTTGTACCATAAAAATCTGATATGCTGTGCTGTATATGTACTGGAGGCTTATAAACTCTTTTGAATAAAATGCTTCTACTTGCTTTAATACAATCCTTCTTTCTTGGCTTCATTTCTTTTTTATGTTCGATACTATATGTTCAGGGGAAAAATGAATGGGAAACATAAAGGAAGACAGTTGGACGTGCAAGCAAATTAGTTTTGTGTTAACGCTACCAAAAATGAATCTATGAATTCCAGATTTGCTCTCCAGCTAAGCTATTTTATTGTCATTCATTCAGTTACAATGTACCTGAACAGTGATCTGAAATATAAATTTCATTTTAAATTGGGTAATAAAATTTATTGTCTGTCAAAGGTAGCAGTTATAATACACTAAGCAACAATGCAAATACAGTTGAGAATGTCTGCATTGTTGCCAGCCAATTTTTCTATAATAGTTATAACTGAGGGGGAATTTTGGCACTGACACTACTGTTTTTCTTTGATGATAGAGGATCTATGCTTGAACATCTTACATTTTTGTAAATGGGTAGGAGTCTCAACCCATTCTACATGCAGCTCAAGCCTCCTAGATGAACCGCTGCATACGTTTGCTCTTATTTTTAATCTACAGTCCTGATACCAGACTGTAATCAAAACATAAACCTTAGCATGAGCTTCCCGCTGAGCTGTCTCTTTCAAGGGTTTAGCCCTGTCTCTATCCCTCGCTTTAGTTCTCTCTTGCTTGAGAGAGTTTTACTCCTGAGTTGTATTGAATGAGAATCAGCTGGTTTGGCAGCAGGTTAGCTCTGCACACCCAAACAAGGTCTTAATGTGTGTGATACTATTTAGCATTATGACTGTGTTGGATTAAGAAAGATGGGAGAAACTGTGGAGACAATTTTTGGTTACCTTTGTTTAAATGCATGTTCGTTTGATAATTAGCATATACACCTCTACCCCAATATAACGCTGTCCTCGGGAGCCAGAAAATCTTACCACGTTATAGGTGAAACCACGTTATATTGAACTTGCTTTGATCTGCGAGAGTACACAACCCCCCTGCCCCCGAGCACTGCTTTACTGCGTTATATCCGAATTCGTGTTATATCGGGTTGCATTATATCTGGGTAGAGGTGTAATAGTATTTCATTGTAATATTTCTAAAATATAGAGATTTGGGTGAACTTGGGAAGAAAAGTTATATAATAAAAAGCTATTGTTCTGCATTGTAAAGTCCACATATTCTACAATGGGTCATCAGCTTGTTCGTAGCACTTTGGGGTAGAATTCAGACCTGCCAATCACTAACTCAGGGACCTGCCACAGATTCTGTACAGTCTGCTAGCTTTGCTCTGCTTCTGCAGCTAAATGTAGTGTGAGGAATAGAGCTGGGAAGGAAATCAGTTTCTTGTCCCACAGAACTTTTTGAGATTTCAGATTTTTTTTCTCATTCTGCATTTGAGACAAACCTGAGACTTTATGGTTTTTCACAAAAAAATTCAAAATCACACCACAGAGTAGCCAACACTTACTTGGGAAGTGACCCAGCTTCAAGTCAGGCAGAGCAGGGACATGAAACTGGTTTCTTCCACATCCCAGGTGAGTACTTTAACCACCAGGCTATTGCTGTGCTGGGCTGGGTTTCTCTCTTTATGGTTTTGACCTAATACCTCTCCCAACAAAAAAATTCATCTCAATTTTTGTGAGAGAAGTTTTGGTTTAAATGAATTGGCATTTTCTGACCGAAAAACTGTGTTGTCAAAGAGTTCCGCACCGACTCTAGTGAGGAGAGACCTCCCTGCTGCAATGCTTTAGGATCTTTCGATCTAGACCTTTTCTAAACTAAAACAAAAACCTAAAAGATATATGTGTGGGGCAATAGAGTGTTTTAGTTTGGCTAGATCTCTGCCAAACTTTTCAGCTGGCTTTTGGGGTTGTCATTCTTGATTCTTAGCTTCCATTTTTTCCTGTGCTGTGGCAGCAGTGTTTGCCATCTGCTAGATCCTAGCATGGCAGACAGTCAAGTCAGTAAGAAGTTTAAAGCGAACACTATTTCCTCATGCACCTCTTTGGATAGAGTTATTATTTTCTTCCCCAATTGAAATTGAGGCCCCATTGTGCTATGTGCCACACATACCATTTTGGGGGGGAGAGGAGATTCAGGGTTATTCTCCCCTGGGGAGTATTTTGGAATATATACAGCAATTGGAGCATTCCAAAGGGAAAAATTTACTCTCTTGTTGAAATATCCTTCTGAGTCAAGTCTCAGAGTCTTCAGAGTTTATAACATTATCCAGAATGGGGGGATGCAAACCACTAGGGGCAAGGGAATCTCCAATAGTTCTCTCTTCCTTTTCTCCCCCATCCTCTGTTTAAAAATAAAATTTGAAGCATGGTTTTGCTGAATGGAGAAGTGCAATCTGAGACCAGCATGTCAAGTTTGTGAACTTCATTTTCCCTGTAAAACCAGTATTCCTCCCAGCAGAGCAAACTGCATGAACCTAGAACAACTGAAGCGATACACCAGTGTTCTTGTTTAATAATACAAAGGTGGTTCATTAGCCCAGAGTGCAGATAAGTGCAGCTGCAGTTCCTTATACAGAGGCTGCCAAGAGACCCCTCTTGTGTGTGTAGTTCTCTCTTCATTTAATTGTTGCTCTAAAATCCGAGGACTTCATGCACCTGCGTTCTGGCCTGAGTCACATCCCAGGGGGTGGCAAGATGAAGCAAGCTTGCGGATGAGTTGTCCTGGAACAGCTGTTAGATCCAAAGTGCACCAAAAGACAACCACTTAGCAGAGGGGGACTGGAAAGTAAAAGCACATCTTGTAAGATAAAAGCAGGCTAGTAATACTTAAAGGTCCCTGGAGGGCAGGTGAGGATAAAAGATGAAACACATTAGAGAGCGTCCTCACATATGGTGAAACCATTAGAGGTAAGGTTCATGTGTCTGTGATACTCTGATATCAATCATAAGGCAACACACAATGATACAAAAGTCTTGACTGGAATCCCAAAGCATGATGGGGTTTGGAGCTACTGGGCCAAGGTCTCTGCTGGAGTAAACTGGAGCATTGAAGTCAGTACACCTGTGCCAGTTTACACCTGCATAAAATGTGTCCACTATGCCATAGGGTCATTCAGCTCCTGGCCAGTGTCATTAAGCTAATGATATATACAAGAGAATTATTAGATGTTACAAATATGTATGCTGATAACTGACACTGGCTTCTATAGAGGGTGCTTAGTACTTGGTAGGATTAGACTCATCATACATTGCAGAAAGGCTTTAACATTGGCAGACACTTGAAAACTTGAGACCTTAAAGACTCAAAACTAGAAGGCAAAGAAAAAGTGCCCAGTGTTTTGTTTGTCATGGGACTTTCATAAACAATCTCTGTTTTTTTGTTTTTTTTTTTTTTGCTGCCTCACTTAGGAGTTTTGAATGCATGTGATTGACGCTGTTGCTGCTGTGTTTTAAAAATGAATAATATGCTAGATCCTGCCATTCTTAAAGAGATGGAATAGTACCTTGCTTCTTGAGTAGTCCTATTGATCTGAGAAGGGTACTACTCAAGGGGAATAGTGGTAACAGAATCTGGTCCAAAATATAGTTTTTTTTAATCGAATTAAATTTTTATTTTTAGTCAAGAATAATATATTGTCACCCTCTTGTGTATACCAACTGACGGAGGTATTTATGTTTATTAACTTGTTCCTTTAAGTAGTCTGATGACATGACAGAGGTCTGCAACCAAAGCTTCTGTATTTTTGACATAACTGAAAAAATACAACCTTAGGCACCAAAACAAAGCAAGTTTTAAATTATCCATTCTCATTGCCTTTCTTATTGGAATGATGCATTTAGCTTTGCATTTTTGTTCACTTACCACACTATATATTTTAGAGACATGCTGTATAATACTATTAATCGCTGTGCAGGCTGATGTGAAGTTTTTTGACACAATATATTAAAAAAACATAGCTGAGAGTTAGAGGTGAGAAATCCTCTAGAATAGAGCCAGGGGGTCATTGGTTCCAGTATATGACTAAAAGTGAAATTGTGTCTAAATGACTTTTTCAGTGAGAGCTGAGCTGCTGGAACATATATTATCATAGTGATTGGAAAATTATTTAATCTCTTCTGAGGGCTTTTAGTTAGTTTAACCCCATTTCACATTTCTAATGCTGATTAGGTCTCTGATCTATTGGTTTCAGTAAATATTTGAAGTTGGAATTTTCCATGGCCTTTGTCATGTCTTGGTTAATGTTTCTTAATGCCTGGGAAGTATAATTTGTTATGTGGAAGATTTAGAGAGTAACTGCATAGCATCAGGGAGGGGGAGTCCATTCCCAGTGGAGTATCATGAACCCTAATCCAAGCAAATCTTAATGTTATTGCTGTTTCTGTGGGTGAAGGTGGCATGACAGTTTCCATTCTAAACTCCTGTTTTCAGTGGCTCATAATTTACTGAAAGTCACCTTTTGGGCTGAAATTTTCTATGCCTCATCTCTACCCCAAGGTGACTATCTTGCAAGATTGAGCAAAAATGGCTTGACCATTATCAAGCAAAGAGAGAATGTTTCTACTCTTGAATAGGACCAATGGGCGGCTGTGCTGCTATTTGAAAAGAAAATGTAATCTTCATGGGTGTTGAGAGACCTAATAAAATACATACTTTAGAGAAAAGGGAGACTTACCTCAGAAAATTCCTAGTCAAAATTTAAATACACAATACTGTCAGGACAGCAAAATTAGTGAAATATGAAAATAAGGCGGAAAACACAAGTTGCTGCATGTACATCCAAAGCTGTCCAAAAAAATCCATGAAAATAATAATTGTTGTATATTGTCTGGAGTCTTCAACCAGATTAGGGTTCCAATATGCTAGGCACTGCACAAGCATGTAGTAAATATGTTATGGAGTTTGAATATTAGTACTTTATCAGGTAATTAAAGACTTCGGGCCTCATTCTTATTTACATTCAGCCCCTTTACGCTTCTAAAGGTGCTTTGGATATAAATGTAATTTGCACCCACTTAAAGGCACCTTTACATGCTGCCAGGACACTGTAAAGGGACCTGTGTATAAATGAAAATTAGGTCCAGTATTGTAATACATATGAAAATTGGAGCAGAATTAACATTGTGTTCAGTCTTAGCTTTAACATTTCTTGACTCTTGAGTGATTAACTTCAAGTATCCCAGCATTGTTTTTTTGCATTGCCTATATGTAAGTGTATGTTTAATACACTGTAAGTATAGAATAATCCTATGTAGTTATTTCTTGAAAAGATATTTTGCCTGTGGGCCAGGTACAGGCTTTAAAAATTGAGTATTAAGCTAGAATATTTTCTGTTGGAGATTTTGAAAGAAAGACCTTTACTTGGCACTAAGTAATTGTACACCAGACTCAAACGCAGTTTAGATTGTAGATGGGATCCTTCTTATTAAGGAGGCAACCTCTGAGTACAATATGAATTAAAGTAATGAGGTGCATTTTCCTATCACCTCAGATATCTTATCGTCTTATCAAAATTTATGGAAAAATACCTAAAAGCCCTTTCAAGGTCCAGTTGTGCCCATTTAGATAAAGTAAAGAATACATATCTCCTGGCTGTAGGTAAAAGCCTACATCTTTAACTTTTAGGGTTGGCCTGTGTAGCTGGAGACTGCAAAACTGAATTAGCAGCCTGGAGATTTATTATTTTTAAAGCAATTAGAAATAAAACACTCTTCCTCTTCCTCCTCCTTCCTCACTACGCCCCCCATCCAAATCCATTAAATGGGAATTATAAAACAGCATCTGCTAAATCTTCCCTTTTGTTGCTGTTTCTTCCCTTGTCAGATGTTTCAAAGAAAGATGGGAATGGTGCAGTGCAGTAATTGGAATGTCCCACTGCAGATGCTGAGATCAGCCTATGTACACGGAGTATAAGGCCATGTTGAAGGACACTTTAAAAAAAAATAGGGATAGAAATAGAAGCAGTATCAGTTTTTTATATTTCTTATCCACTGTCTATCTTTTTTTTGGAGGGTCAAATTGGAGATTAAATATACAGAATATGACTAATATTCATTGTTACCGGGAACGCATTTTATAAAAGACATCAACTTACACCCTAATTGAGAGCTGTTCTAAGCCAGTTATGTACAGTCTTCAAAAAAATGTATTTAGATATGCTATCCTTTTGACCATGTAGGGGATGGTCAGACTTCAGAGCAATAGTGGGATTTCTGCTTTTACATTTTTATTATACTTTTACATTGGCATTTTAAAAGGGACCTAAAAGGAGGTAGGCACCCAACTCTCATTGACTTTCCCATCATCAAGTCTTGGTGCACTGGGGAAGTTCCAGAAGACTGGAAGGGAGCTAATGTTGTACTAATTTGAAAAAATATAAATGGGATGACCTGGGTAATTATAGGTCTGTTAGCCTGACATTGATCCCAGGCAAGATAATGGAGTGGCTGATGTGGGCCGATAAGGCCCAACCAGTCATTCAGAACATGACTTTGGACAATCAGACCTGAAATTTTAAAAGTAACTAGTGATTTTGAATACCTCATTATCTGGCTGCCCAACTTGGGATACCTTGAAGGGGCTGAGTACTTGCCCTCTGACAATCAGATCCCTTTAAGGTTTCTCAGGTTTGACTCCTAGTCACTTTTGAAAGTTTAGGCCTCAGTATCTAGAGCAGTAGTTCCATTTTTCTTAATCATGTCTGACCAGAATGTTTTCTACACTTTGGATCAAATGTTAACTTGTATCCGCTTACCTGATCTGCATTTGGCTCGAAATATCTTTTAAAGATTGTTTGATGTAGCTGATCACTCTTCTCCCTTTCCTCCATTTTTTTCTTTTTCGGTTCACAGGACATGCAAAGTAGTGGGGCACAGGGAAAGCTGTGCGTGAGTTTGACTGACAATTGCACATCTAATGCATTGGTTTTCAAAGTTGTGGTCATGCCTCTTTGGGTGGCGGGAGTAACGTGGGTTTATTGGGGGGCATGAGGACTTGACCCCTGCTCCAGCGTCTGCTGGAAGGACGAGGAAGAGGGATGGATGAGGAGCAAGAAGGCATGGCGAATTCCTGTACAGAAGTTCAGAGTGGCTATACTAGCTTGCTCACCTATCCAGAGGCTGATGTGCACATACCCCTTGTGAGATAGTTCCTCCCTGCCCTGTCTCTGCACGGGCATGCTGAGGATTATGCCAGGGCAGAGGAACCTGCGGTCTGTGATTCTGGAAGGAGTCCTGGAGGGGTGTGTCTATGGAGGGGGCAGTACGAAGAGAGGGTCTCAGCTTGGCTGTCTGTGTCCTGCCAAGGCTGCCCACCCAGAGCTTGCCCTGGACAGGGTTATGCTTGCAGACTGTAGAGCAGCAGGGCACCCTGGCTGGAATGGGCTCACAGACCCCAGTCTTCCTTGGGAATACTGCAAAGAATGAGATTTGAATCTCCAAGGTGGGGTTTGGGAACCTTTGACCTAAAGTATTGCTAGGACCCTGGAAATAGACTTCAACTGTTAGACACTGGTTTTTAGACTTTCAACATATATACAATGCTTAAAATAGCTCTATAGGATTAGCATTGTTCTAACTATTTATTTAGCTTATTTTAAAAATACACTTATTCTGAGAAATTAAGAAAACAATAGCCCATTCTAATGTATGACCCTGTAATTTTTTTCTGCTCTAGAAGCAACAGATGCATCTTATGCCTTTTAATGATCCCTTTCCCCACCAAAAAGATGTTCCTAGGGCATGTCTGTCCTGATTCACAAGGCACATTTTTATTCAAATGTTTCTGCAGAGTTACAGTAATCTCAGGCAAGATGTCTAAAGTTATTTTTAAGGATTTCTGATTGTCTAAAGATGCTCTCTTCAGTTTTTTTTCCTTTGTCAGTCTCATGTATATGAAAATCATTGTTCGCTTAATGTGGTCCTCACATCCAAGGTCAGCTTGTGCCAAAAATAACTGTGCTGAAATTAATGTATAGTATATACAAAAATAACTGTGCTGAAATTAATGGTTTTATGTACTCCAGGGCTTCTTCTTTTTCTCATTCAGTACCAGGATTTTTCCTTTGGGATTAAACTAAAGGTCATTCATCCATATCTCTGAAAGCAACCGTGTGCGGCCCTAGGTGATGACTGTCCTTTGGGATCTGCATGGAAGTTATTGCATGCTTTTACACACATGGTACTGCCACAACATTGCATTTGGGGAGGTCAGAGATAAGCATATAGCACAGTATATATATGTAATATATTCAAAATAAATCCCCACACAATCTCCCGCTGGGGTGAGGAACAGAGAGAAACACCTATGTGACACTACTGGAAGGCACTTGGATACTATGGTGATGAGGGCAGGATAAAAACTTGACTGAAATGAATTAGTGTTGTAAGAGGTTTCTTAATAAATCCTAAGGACCCAAACCCAATCTCCTGGAACCCAGGGTACACAGTTTACAGTGTATAGTTAATAGTTAACACCACCATGATGACAAACATCAAGCTGTCACCTTTAGTTATTTTATGGCCATATAATGAGCCTTTAGTGGTACTGAACAGAGGGTACCAGGTAAGCAGTAAGGAGTCCGTTCGTCCTGTATCTGTTACAAAGACTGCCCTAGCTAGAGCTGGGTGGACAGTACCCGCCTTGTAGCTGCACAGGTAAGATGGGAGAGGGAAGGAAGTATTATATATAAAGTAGCCCTGTCCTATGTACCCCTAACATTGCCCCATCAAAGAAGAAAAGACTTGGGGGATCCATGCAGTGGGAAATATTTTAACCTATAGCTGCCCTCTTTGTGCTGCCATGCAGGGGACCCCTGGTGAGTTGAGCTTTGTGTCCTATAAGGCAGTGGTTCTCAACCTGGGGTACAGGTACCCCTGGGGGTATGCAGAGGTCTTCCAGGGGGACATCAACTCATCTAGATATTTGCCTAGTTTTACAACAGACTACATAAAAAGCACTAGCAAAGTCCGTACAAACTAAAATTTCATACAGTGACTTGTTTATACTGCTGTATATACTATACATTGAAATGTAAGTACAATATTTATATTCCAATTGATTTATTTTATAATTCTGTGGTGGAAATAAGAGAGTAAACAATTTTTCAGTAATAGCATGCTGTGACACTTTTCTATTTTTATATCAGATTTTGTAAGCAAATAGTTTTTAAGTGAGGTGAAACTTGGGGATATGCAAGACGACAGATTCCTGAAGGGGGTACAGTACTCTGAACAGGTTGAAAACCACTGCTATAAGGGGTGTGCACCTCCTGTATAACACCCTGGAATCCAGTCCTTGCTTCTGAAAAGAGGAACCACCTTTATTTTGACTGAGAACCTGTGTTAAGGGCTTAATCCGGTGCTAATGAAACCCTAAATCTGGTGTTGGTGAAAGATGGGATGTAATTTATTGACGGCATGCATTTTGTCTCCAGTATATCCTCCAGTATCCTGTGCTGAACATCTTCTGTGTATTGATTTATCTTTAGGAGTAAGCAAAGTCTGCCATACTTTGAATGTGCTTACTAACTAACTTCTGATTTCATATGGCTTTGAAAGTATGAACATAGGAAGAATGTGGGCCATAGTCAACTACAGTTACAGATATCCTTTACCTCCCCCAAAAAATAAAATAAAATAAATCAGTACACAGCATTGCAAAATTATATTACCTCATTCTCAGGTTAAAAAATCCCAAAATGCTAAAATGGATTTAAGGCACCAATCCTGGAACTCCTTGCAGATGACTGCTGTGTCCTCAATGAGCTTAATTGATGGACTATAGTTTGTCTACATGCAAAAACTTGTGGGATCAGGGTCACAGTTTGTAAACTCATATCCGAGACATCAGAAAAACAACTTTAATAATAATACCTAGTTCTTATATAATGATTTCATTCATAGATCTCAAAGGAGGTCACTATCGTATCGCCATATTACAGGAAAAGAGTTGTGTAACAGTTTAGAAATACAGTGTTGAGACCGCAACCTAACAACCTTACTGTGGTACTTTGTGCACTCTTGATTCCTAGTTTGACTTGTATATTTTGTTGAGTGAGATGCTATTGGATGCTAGACTAGTACTTGGAGAATGAATGAATACTGTTCAGGGTTTACTTGGAAGGGTGGATAGTATGGAGCAGTGATACCCGGAGTCAGTGGTTCAGGAGCCAAATGAGTGATCAGTGTTACCCAAAAGAGTCACAGTAGTGTGAATTCATTGTTTCATTTACTATTTTTATATATATCTACTGACCCAAGTATTAGCATTTTATCGATTACAATTTGTTAATAACATATTAATGAATCAGGATGTTTTTAATTACTTAGATTGGTTAATAAATCATACAGTGTTTTAATGTCATGTGCTGCAGGAGACACATGAAAGAGCCATTTGTGGCTTGCAAGCCTCAGTCTGAGTATCGCTGGTATAGAGTGATGTTTTTGTAGTATATGCAGAAGGTAAGGTGTATGACTGTGGTCTCTTGGTTGTCAGATGGTTGGACATGGCTTTTGTGTGGATACCTAAAGGGGAGAGTTGTTAGCTTATGTAGCTAGCATGACATAGGAAGTTAGGCATCATGCTGTGATGCAGGCAGGTGCAAAGAGCATGCACAGTGACCGGTTGGAAGATGCTTTATTAAAGGTCCTTTGAGAGTGATACAGTAGGCTCAGCACTACTTCTGGGTGTAGTGAGGTCCCCAGCATTAATTCATTAAGTGCCTACCAGCATGCTGCGGAATCTCTGGTCATGTAGGTGGCACATATGTGTTGGGTGATGTGAAGCCAATAAAAAAATCTAAACAGCTCAAATTGTCTAGCTGGAAGGCAAAAGAATACAAGTGTGTCTTATGACTTTAGTTGGAGGGCATGCAAAGGGACAAGGTGTCAATAACCTAGTCCCAGATTTGGACCTTAGCGTCCAAAATATGGGGGTTAGCATGAAAACCTCCAAGCTTAGTTACCAGCTTGGACCTGGTACTGCTGCCACCACCCAAAAAATTAGAGTGTTTTGGGGCACTCTGGTCCCCACAAAAACCTTCCCTGGGGACCCCAAGACCCAAATTCCTTGAGTCTCACAACAAAGGGAAATAAACCTTTCCCTTCCCCCCTCCAGGTGCTCCTGGAGAGATACACAGAAGCAACCTCCGTGAATCTAAGTAGAGGGAGTCCATCCTTTCTAATTCCAGTCCTGGAAACCAAAGCACTTCCCTCTTCACTCAGAGGGAATGCAAAGTCAGGCTAGTAAATCTAACACACACAGATCTCCCCCTGACTTCTTCCTCCCACCAATTCCCTGGTGAGCTGCAGACTTAATTCCCTGGAGTTCCTCACTAAAGAAAAATCCAACAGGTCTTAAAAGAAAGCTTTATATAAAAAAGAAAGAAAAATACATACAAATGGTCTCTCTGTATTAAGGTGACAAATACAGGGTCAATTGCTTAAAAGAAATATGAATAAACAGCCTTATTCAAAAAGAATACAATTCAAAGCACTCCAGCAACTATAGACATGTAAATACAAAAGAACATATAAATCCCTATTTGATCTTTGGTACATACAACTGGGAAACAGAAGATTAGAAAGCAGGAAATAGAAATCCCCTCATAGCTGAGAGAGCATACAGGCAGACAGAAGACAAAGAACTTAGACACAAACTTCCCTCCACCCAGAGTTGAAAAAAATCCTGTTTCCTGATTGGTCCTCTGGTCAGGTGCTTCAGGTTACTTTTTTTTTCAGGTGAAAGAGACATTAACCCTTAGCTATCTGTTTATGACACAAGGACAGAATAAGATTGTTTTGGGTACTTGAAAATATTTGAGAGTTTTAAAATGTAACCACAGCTTAGAATTCGTGATCTTTGTGAATGCAGCTTGCAAAGCCCTTGCTGTAGGATCAGTGATTTGTGGGAAGCTTTGGTATGTGGAAACTTGGGTTTCTGTGTGAGCAGTATTAAAGCTGGGTAGAGAAAGATGGCCCAACTTGCAGGCTTCTCACTCTTAAATAAGTGTAGGACCCCAGATAAGGATACTTTTCACAATATAAGCAATCTTGAAAACTTTCTTGGTCTGCTGACATTTGGTGAACTTTCTAAATTCTAACAGACTGTGGGCATACTTTGTAATATCATTCAGAATTATCCATATGCTTTTTAGATGCATGCACAAATGTTGGATTTGGCAAAGGGGAGGCGAAGGAAATTTGCAAGCCATGTTTGTCGGTCAAAAGAGGTTTTAAGCTCCAAGGGTATGTACCTACATTTTGTCATCTTGGCAGCGATCTCTCTGTCACTTAATGTCACCTCAGGAGTCCTTATGAACTTTACAAATAGTGCTGGCTCTCTGTGCAGTATATATACTGCCCCTTTGGTGACCTATGTAATGTCCATTAGACTTCTGGCAGAATGTATACACTTCCTGGTGCTGACAGAATGTTCATATATTTTTTTTCAGGGCGAACTCCAAAAATAAGCATCTCGGTATGATAAATAGCCCTGTGCATTGGATCTTGTCAAAGACTCTTGAAATTTCTAGGCCAAGCTATTTTTGAGATATGACAAAATAGTGTTGGAAGATTTAAAAAATGAATTGCACTTATTTTTTCAGTTAAAGTCACTATTGAACAGGTTTTAATTGACCTATTTGGATCCCCTTTTCCCCACCCCACTTATCTTATCTCTAATTCCTACACATGTTAAAGCAAAAAAATCGGAGAGCAGTTTTCTTCCTTTCTTCTCCCAAATACTGCTCCTTCTGAGTTATCTTTCCCCACCTCGTAACCCTAATATTACAGCTCTGCAGGAGTTTTAGACTGGAAGCTTCCTAGTCAGCATGCTAAACTCCTCTGCGCAACACTTCTCCTCTTTCTATACAGAGAAGAAACAGCTAAACAACGTAGCTATCTGAGCACTCTCCATGGAGGGGAATTAAAAAAGAAAAATGAGACACTGTACCATTGACCTTGGTTCACTGTTATTCTACTACCCATATTTATAGGTTATAAAGCCAGAAGGGACGACTGTGATCATCTAGTCTGACCTCTGGAAAAACATCTAATCTTGATTTTAAAATCTTGGCTTGTTTGTTTAATCTCAGACCTCCCCCAAAATTCTCTCCTGGTCACAGAGCCCATCAATAAAATTTGACATGGGTTATAGGAATTTTAAGAAGGCGATTATAGGGTTAGCAAGAGGCAAATTAAGCCATATAATGGAAGTCATGTTACAGCTTATAGCTTAGAGAGGTTACCATGAAACAAGTATTTTGAAGTCTGCAGAAAGAAGTGTATTGTTTGTACTTCACCATTACAGCTATTCTAACTTCTCTCACATCCTCCTTTTTAACCTCCTTTCTTGTAGTCTTATTTGCATTGTAAATATCTGAGTGTGTGTAAGATGGCAAACTTCCATTCTGTCTAAACACTGGTAATACTGTCTACTTTTCTACTGCAGGTGAGCTTCAATGAATTCTGTTCATATTTGCTTTACTTTCATTTCCACATCATCCTTTCCAGGAATAGCCATTTTAAGTTAATACCTATTCCACCCATATGCTCCTCTTCCAGAGATTTGTTGATAATTCCAAGATAAAATGTTTAGGAAAAATGCCTTTTAGAAACCTGGAATTGATTTTACTTCCAAAGACTGAGTTTCAGGTCCTGACGCCACAAATCAAGGGATGGTTCTTGCTGTATTGTCCTGGCAAAGGTCCCTCTCCCTAGGTGGCAAGGATATCAGTCTCCTAAAGGGAAGGGTAACTTGTATAGATCTTTGTGGTACTTATCCTGGAAATAAAAGCCTGAAGTGAAAAGGTATTAGCTGCATCTAGGAGAACTTACACTTGATGAGTTAAATCCTTTTTAGTGGGATATTTAGAAGTGTAGGAAGACCACTGGCTACAATAAAAAGCCATGTTTGGAAGAAGAAGCTTTTGTCTTGGAGAGCTAATGCAGATCTTGAGTAATTTTTGTGGTCTCCAGTGCTTTACATTTAGAGTTAATTTGGAATTGGTTAATAATTAACAAGTAACATTTAGCATATCCATTGTTTTGTCTTTCCTAGATAAATAAGGCTCTGCATTTTTAAATGTAAGATATAGCTTCTCTCTCTCTCTCTCTCTCTCTTTCTCTTTTTTCTAAAAGAGAGGATGATACAGCAAGTTACAATAGTCCTTACCATGAAATTTTTCTTCCACTGGATACCCTCTTAAAGGAGCACTGTGCTTTGTCCTTAAACTTTGATTGTTCAGTGAGTGTCACCCATACCAGTAAAGTAGGTAAACTCACAGATTGAGATTGTCTCCCATTCTCTGATCCCTTTGTAATATATAAAAGGGCTGGAACAGCATAAAAAGACCCTAAAAGCCCTGTATCCGACCAGGAAGGGGGGTGAAGGTGTTTCCCCTTGTGCAGGCACTGTGGAAACATCTGTAAGATTGCCTCTTGAGGACCCCCTTGCAAGATCTTGGGAAGGAAGCTCTCTGTTGGGATCAGAGCTGCAGCACATAAGGTGGAGATTCTTGGCAGTGCCACTGCCCATGGGGCAGTCCTGGGTGGCTGCCATAACTTAGGTTTTAAGGGGTGTCTAAATTATGCTGGGAGCTTCTGGAGTCCCTGGAGCAGCCCAGAATTTGGAGGACACAAAGGTGGCTTACGATTAGACATGCTGCTATCAGAGGCGTGATTACAACAGATGTGGATGCACCTGAGCTAGCTTTGATCAAACTAGTTCAAATAACAATGACAGTGAAGCCACAGCAGCTCCAGAACCCACCCAGGACCCTGGGTATGTACTCAAGTGATTAGCTAATGATACTGTGTCACTGGTATTGTTACTCGAGCTGGCTAGAGCAAAGCTACCTCAGGCATATGTTACTCCTGGGGGAATTCTGCGTCACAGCACATGCACAGAGTATATGTCCTCCCTGCTTCGCTGCAGAAAAATGACTTTCTCATGGGGAAACAAAGGGAAGCCACAAGAGCGGTCATGCAACCCTCCCCAGCATTATGTTTTGGGTGCCCAGGGCAGCCAGCAGAGAGGTAAATCACTGTGGGGCAGAGGGCAGGACTGGGGAAGACACAGTAGTTGACTCCTACCCTGCGCTGGGCTCAGTTGTGTGTCCCAGCTGGGCTGGAGAGGAGGGGACTTCCTCCTCCCCTGCACAGCATCGGAGCTGGGTCAGACTCACCCCCAGATTTCTTCCCCCGTTGTAGGAAGCTCTGCAAACTCCCTTGCCCCCTGCTTCCTTTACCCATTGTTTCTTAGCTGCAGGGAGTGGGATCCCTGTACAGGCAGCTGCTCCCCTATCTGCCCAATCCCCATGCATCCAGACCCCTTCATACCCAGACCCTCCCACTGAGCCTCACTTCCATACTCAGAACCCCCCCAATGAGCCCCACTTCCCCTGCACCTGGATCACCCGAATGAGCCCGACTCCCCCCACACCAGGATCACCACCCCACCAAGCTCACCTTCCAAGCATCTGGACCCCTCACTGAGCCCCCACACCCAGACTCCCTTGCCAAACTCTATCCCTGCATCACCCAGAACCCCCTCTGAGCCCCAACCACCTTCACCTGGACCCCCCTACAGAGTCCCATTACTGTTGCAGCCAGAACCCCTCAACAAGCCCCTGTGCATGCAGATCCTCCTGAAACCCAGATCCCCGACTGAGCCACTCGCACCCAGACTGCCCCATAGGGAACCCTCTTAACCCACACCTGGATCCCCCCCACACTAAGCCCCTCTACACTTGGATCCTGCCTGCTCGCACCTGGTGCACCAGGGCCCTGCAGTGTTACTGGGACAAGCCCTATCATTGTGCTGTGTCAGGGTTGGGTTCAGCCTGACCGCTGAGTCCGTGTCCTGGGTGGGTCGGGAGCTGCACAATGATCTCCCACCTCTGTGCAGCCAGTGGCCTGTGCTTTCCAATGCCATACTGGAGCCTCCACATTTATTTGACAAAATTTGCAGAATTTTAAAATATTGTGCAGAGAATTATTATTTTTTGGTGCAGAATTTTTAATTTTTTGGCGCAGAATGCCCTCAGGAGTAATATGTACATGTGCTGCAGTCACACCTCTGATTGCAGTGTAGACAGACCCTCAAAGATGCAGCGCAGAATCTCACCCATTCTTGTCCTCAGAATTGTGTCATGTACAGTAATTGGGTAAGAATCAGAAGCAGGTTAGTACAGCCAGTTAGTGTAGAGACTGGATTAAAGGGTAGAGCTAGACTGTCTTCGTGCTATTTATAATATTGTTGTGCTGTATTCAAACAGAGATATATTGTGCTGTCAACATTTGCACTCTGAGTGAAGAACTGACTATAAGTCATTACAGATGGTTGACAGACTGCAGTAAATCCCAACTAATGAAGAAATGCAGAGCATGTTAATTTACATGTAAGTTGAAGCAATTGGCTGCTAACAAAGCCTTTAAAATTATCTCTGTAATGAGTGATCATAAATCACCTGTGTGAGACTAATATTTCAATAATAAATAATATATTTTAAATTAAAAACTACATAGCTTTAAATTATACTGTTATAATTTGATAACTTGTCCTGCAATTCACTGAAAAACTTCAGTCCATGTGCCAAAATAATGTTGCAAGAAATAATTATATTTTACGGAACCAATTTATTATGAGCAGTAATCTCAAAACATGAATATATTGTCTTTCAGATCTAACTGTTATGGAGTTCAGGTTATGTGGAGGATATAGCTGCAGTTTAATAAACATGCAATATACAGTCATATAATTGTAAATAAAAAAATAATTCCAAAGAGCACAACATTTTTTACAAGGTGATCCAATTTAGCAGTAGTTTGCACTTTTACAGTCAAGGAAAACAATAAGATTAGATTCTGCTTCAGTGGAGAAATTGGTTTGATTCCTGCGTTTTGATTTTGGAAAAATAGAATCAAAATTGGTCAGTGGATTTCTTATCTCTATGGTTATCCTCCAGACTGTTTTAAAAATTGGCACTGTTGAACTGAGAAATATCTCTTCATCAGTACTTGACACTAGCATGGCTGTACTGTCAGAATATTGCAATCTCCAGAGTATTAGGTAGAGAAGTAGACAAAGAAGGAATGAAATGTGGAATAATTAGTATGCATCATTCCATTGTATATTATTTGTGAGCACACTTCATTTGCCAAAGTGTTATTGGTATAAGGCAGTGGTTCCCAAACTGGGGTTCGTGAAATGTTACAGGGGGTTTTCAGAAAAAAATTCCCTAATGGTGGACAGAGCTGTCCCTAGGGACCCTGGACAGCACAGGGCCAGCAGCCCAGAGCCCCTGGACTTCCAAGAGCTAAGCAGATCAAAGCAAATATCTCTGTCACACTGAGAAGATTTAAACTTCAAGACTCCTTGTAAGAAATGGAAAAGGAGGTGGATAATTTTTGCTGTTTTTAAAATTAAATAGGCAGCTAGGATTGTTTTTAAAATTATTCTGAAGAACAAGTTTAAGCTTTGTTGTAACATGCGTTGTTTGCCTGGACTGCTCAAGACCTGAATGCTTGTGTAGGAGGAACTCTTTGAGTTGGCTTAAATACCTTCATGATGAAACATAGAAGTCTTGTCTTATAACAGGCTTATTCAAAGTGGTACAAGCTACGAAAATGAGATCTTGGAAGAGTGTTGCCGTTTTCATAGCGTAATAAAAATACTGTAATGATAAATAAGAACATAAGAATGGCCATACTGGATCAGACCAAAGATGCATCTAGCCCAGTATCCTGTCTACCGACAGTGACCAGTGCCAGGTACCCCAGAGGGAATGAAAAAAACAGCTAATAATCAAGAGAGCCATCCCCTGTCGCCCATTCCCAGCTTCTGGCAAACAGAGGCCAGGGACACTTAATAACAGTTTGTAATAAGCATGTCATAAAAACAAATTTTATATTTCCAAGATCACTGCTTTTTATAATTTATCCTCAGGTAAAGGAGAAAATCCCTGGAAATATTCATTTTTAGGAGGGAGTTCGCGAGACTTGACATTTTAATGAAAGGGGTTCACAGGTTGTTAAAGTTTGGGAACTGCTGGTATAAGGCATTCTAATGAAACAACCTTGATGTAAGTCCAGCTGCAATATTTAGAAGTTCCGTCCATATTTTAGACAGGTGTTAAAATTCTAGGATATCTTTAAAGAAGATGTTTAGAAAATAACTTTTTTTTTTTTTTTTTTGTTCTCTGTACATGTTTGCTGACATGAATTATCTGAATATGTGAAAACAGCTAGACTTAAACAGCAGCTATACCTCCTCAGGTTAATCATCCATTATGGAGTCTTCTCAGAGGGAGCTGAATGCCGTTGTAACAGAGTCGTGGATTAGATGGACCCTGGACTGATCCAGTATGGAAGTTCCTATGTTCTTCTCCTCACAGCAGTATCAGAATAGCAAGCCATGACTGCTAAAAATGACTAGAATAACTTTGTCTCTAGGTGTCTTCTCCCTGTTTTGAGAGCATGAGAGTGTGTGTGTGTGTATAATATAATATATACATATGCACACTACATAGCAGCATGAGGTGGATTTTCTTTGCCAGCGTGATGGACAGTTGCTGATTCATGAAAGAAAACAACCATCCTGCCAAGAACTGGAAATTTGCCATGTTGCTAAATAAACTGAGATCCCACTCCCATGGGCAGAGTGGGATTTCAGAATGAACCATTAGTTTTCTTACTGAATGCAGCAAGATTGAATGTAACAGATGAAACCACTGTTTTTCTGTGGTTTTTTCTCTTACTCTAACTTAGAACTCCATGACTAAGCAACAGTGTAATGAAGGCATTTTAGATTACATTTCCATCTAAGCAATTCCTTTTGCCAGTAATCTATTTATTAGGATAGTTCTCTGTATAGATAGAATCTATTTTACTTTTATCACTAAATTCTTTATGAGGGGAGTGAGGGAACAATTCAGAGTAGATCCATGGATTCCAAGAGGGGTTTAATTATCAAAATAAAGGTTCAGAGTGATGAGAGGAATTTTAATAAAGTGAAAGGTTTCAATGAAGACAGGAGCTTAGAAGGATTCAGTAAAGGGCATTTTATGAATAACAAGAACATCCAGAATTACAGTAGGTAGTATTATCAACAAACTCTAAGAACTCTGAAAGGGGAATAAACTTTCATGCTTAAGGGCATCAGCCAACCCCTAATTAATGAGGGTTAAGGAGAAACTTTCCCTATGGTCAGATTATTCTGTAACTGCCTACTGTAGGATTTATTGCACCTGCCTCTGACACACTTGGTACTGGACTAGATGGAGCACAGGTTTGATCCAGTATGGCAATTCCTGTATTCCTATGAAAAAAAAATTTCACCTAAATCCTAAAGTCT
Source organism: Gopherus flavomarginatus (assembly GCF_025201925.1). Taxonomy (NCBI): domain Eukaryota; kingdom Metazoa; phylum Chordata; order Testudines; family Testudinidae; genus Gopherus; species Gopherus flavomarginatus. Next base: position 53,915,281 of record NC_066621.1, read on the forward strand.
ATTTCTAGCAAAATTCCCATTGCCTGAATAAGTTCTGAGGGCTTGATGCTCTGCTCAGACAGAGTGGAGAAGTGGGTTGCAGAGAATTGGTTGCAATTCCCTGGTTCTACCTGACCCCCACATACATTAAAGTGTTGAGAGAACTGGGCACAGAGGAACATTGCTCTGCAGAGCTCCACCCACACTTAGTCATTGGAACACCTCTAACATGCCCCTTTCCTCCTCTTATGTGGCGAGGCAGCAGACCCAGCTCCACTGGCTTTTATTGGTTGAGAGATTCCTGTGTTGGTGGAATGTGACCTTACCAAACTGGAGACTCCAGCCCTGAGTAAAAACTTAGGCCCCATTATTCTGTTGCCATTAATGAGGTTGAGTAGTAGCTTACTCCATGAAAAGTTTAAATTAATTGATGTTAATCTGACATGAAATAAAGGGCCTTCTTGCAGAGTAAAGTACTGCTTAAGTAAGAGTGGCAAAGTCTGGCCCTAGGTGGAGGACTCTTTTCTTTGTGGGAGATGGAACGTTAATTATTAATAGTAGTAGTGGCAACTGGTAGATAAGGGGAATAATCAACAGTAAATTTCTTATGTAAAATTCCTCCTATTTTGCATGTCTCCAAATCCATCAGATTAGAGGATTTTACTGCATATAAAATACATGGGCTGCCAAATTCCTTGGTGATAAAGATGCCAATATGGATTATCACTTCTGCCTCAAAATGAGGGTCATCATTGAGTCTAGGCAGTGAATGATGAAATATAATTATATTGTACATTATAATAATGACTCATGTCTTGTAGGTGCCCGTGGTATGCAATCTGGATGTTTTGCTCATTCTGGTGGATGTTTAATTTTGTTTTCTCTTACCGTTGGCTGGCATCACCTCTCTTAATGGATAATGAGACTAGTTGTAGCAGAAATTTTGCAAAAGTTCCATTTTTGGAACTTTGAGTTTTGATTCAGTAAATTAGTGCAATTACAGTAGTACAGTTATCAGTGACTGCTGGTTTCCATTGCATATCTCAAGCTACAAACATTTTACAAGAACTTTTCCTCAACCAAACCAAACCTATTGCACTTTAATATGTAAACCTTTGCTGAACGCCCTGTTATTCTATTGCTCACGCAGTGGTGAACAATTGTTTCCTGGAGTACTTCCATTGAAGTCAGTGGAACTGCTTGAGAATAACTGCTAATAAAAATCAGAGGCTCTCATTTTCTCCCCCAAAAGATTTTAAACATGGGCCGGATGATTAGCTGGTGTTAAGGGGTAGTTGTGTAAATCTATTGGCCCAAAGTGTGTCCCCTTAAGCAACTATTCAACATTGCTACAGTTTTATTCTATTTAATGCTTGCTTTTTATTATGGTCAATGCTAAATGTAGAATCATAGAATATCAGGGTTGGAAGGGACCTCAGGAGGTCATCTAGTCCAAACCCCTTCTCAAGGCAGGACCAATCCCCTTACAGATTTTTGCCCCAGCTCCCTAAATGGCCCCCTTGAGGGTTAAGCTCACAACCCTCGGTTTAGCAGGCCAATGCTCAAACCACTGGGCTATCCCTCCCCGACCCTAAAAAAAGGAGGAGTCAAAGTGGTGTTTAGGGCCCTCAGAAGGGGCCCACACTATCAGGTACAAATACCTGTCTCCAGCCTCTCTCCTGTAAATATTAGAATATGTTCTTCTTTTGGAGACTCTGCATTTCCATTCATGGGAAAGGGAGTTAAAACAAAATAGCATCACTACTGTAAATAACTGTAATTTTGTTTGTAAGGATATGAGCGCAACAAGAAAAAATGTCCCACCAAGTATCTTTCTTCAAATTACCCCGATAATAGGTAGTCAAAATTTTTGAATCTTCAAAAGCTTCAAATTGCTGTAAACATGATTTTGTGGTTAACATGCAAGAATGTAAATCAGGCAATCTGGTTTCTATTCCTGTCTCTGTGAAGAGTAATTTAAGACATTATATTCTCCATACCTCAGTTTCCCCAACTGTCAAAGATAAAAAATAATGTTCTTTATGAGGATGTTGTGAGACTAAATTCATTGAAGTCTGGAAAAGGTCTTTGGGATCCTCAAAGGGAAGGCATTATGGAAGTACAAGGTATTACCATTATTATAACAGAATACTGCCATAGTATTGGGCTCTTTTGGCTAAGATCTGGTACAGTGTCAATTTTCTATCGGATGACTCCTATGACTAGGGGCTGTCCCCTCTCTTTACAGAGAAGTGGACTGTTTGATTCCATCTCTGGCTACTGTGACCCCACTGTGTTGCAGTACAGCACAATATAACCTCAGAACCAGGATAGTCTTCATTGTTAAATATATACTGACACAGTGAGATAAATGTGCCGGATCAGATTCTGCTCTCAGATGTGTGTGTGTGTACAATTATTGCTGAAGTTAACAAGAGGTAAGGTATGTGTGTGTGGGTGAGTGTGCCTGAGGTCAGGTTTGACTACAGGATACTTAAGTACCTAATCTTAAGTACTGCAGTAGGATTAGGGTTGTAGTTTTCTTTGGTGTTAAACTGTGGAGCCCTTCTGTAATGGCAAGTAAATGAAAGGAGAAATTGTGCTCTGGCTGTAATGTTTTAAGTTATAGAACGCATTAGCTGGTCCAAAGAAGAGATTCAAATGCTTATGGCTTTATCAGCCTTCCTTTCACAGACATTGAGCAGAAAGGATCATTTAAGTTTACTGTGTGTATATATGCAGGAGATTTACACGATTAAAAATAGGAATGTTGTTCTTAATCTGCTGGGAACATTTTATTTTTTATATTTGATGTAAAATAAGTTTATGAAAATGACTTCAGTTTAAATAGACTCTGTGGATATAGTACTTTTCCACTGAATTTACCAGGAGCTGTGAATGTGTTATAACAAACTGCACTGCAGGCTGCAGCATCTGATTGTCATGCCAGGAGCATCACTAGCGTAGAGCTAAATAGAGATTGGTGAGGAAACTGGGTCAGAAAACAGGCCTACTGTACCCGCAGAGACTGCAGAGTGCAATAGCAAAGAAACAGTGTGTCCACGGCATGGCACTGTTTTACAAAACATAGATGAGTAGGCTGGTGAGAACATGTTTTTGATATTACACATGGCTCAGGCTAGAGTTGCTTCTGCTTCTCTCCCGCTGCCTCTCTCCCTCTCCCCGCCCAATTCCCAGCCCATTTTTTGCCAGGTGATTTTTAGCTGTGGCCATTTTGCCTCTCTCCCTTCTATAGTCCATAATGCATTTTCCTTTCTCCCAGAGCTCAGAAATATCCTTGCTGATTTCCTATAAAATAGGAAGGACACTGTAGGCTGATTTTCTGTATTAGATGTGGTGTTAAATGATGTAAGATCAGTTAACATCCCTCTCCTTCATCACAGCATAAGAAAACTGTATGAAAGGTATGTGGCAAACTGACCAGGAATCTGGAGCACCTTGCTCAAAAAAATAAAAAAGGCCCTTTGATCCAGTTTGATTCGCTTAATAACATTGGCTTATTAGATATGTCATGAAGAATAAAATTTAAAAAAACAAACAAGCAAAGGCACTACAAGGTCCTGAATGGCTTTGCTTTTTATTAAGTGGAACGCTGCATCATCACAGAATGTGGTTGCTGCATGAATGGAGTGTTAAACATGAGAGATGAAGGGAAAGCAAAGACCAAGTCCAGAAAGAGCACTCTGAAGCACTTTCCCTTGGGCATTTTGAAATGAGCCGTAAAAGAACTTCTCTGTGAGTTACTGTGAATTGAAGATGGGGGGCAGAAGAAACATTGATTATGGCCCCAAATAGCCCTCTTTTATTGGAGGTTTGGTACATTTATTTGCGTAGCTGTGTCAATAGAGTAAGTGAAGACCTAAAGGAAAGAAGGTAAGTAAAACAGAACAGTTAAGTGCAGGATTTTTTAGTCCCTAAAGATTATTTTTTCAATTATAACTGACACTGGATGGAGTGAAAGAACTTTTATCTTTATTAATTTTGTTTGTTTTTGAGGTTTGCTTTAGATGTGAACCAACTAGGGAAATGGGGAAACAGAAAAAAAAAAAGTATATACATATTGCAGTTTGTAGAGGACTGTACCTCAGTAACTAAAAGGGAAAAATACTTTTTAGAAACATTGCTATATGTGGCCCATAACTACCACAGATAAATGGAATATGGGTTAGTCTGAGTCCTCAAAATTTTAGGCAGTCAATCGTGCAAGGTGTTAAATGCCCTCATCCCTGCAGTTGCTGACCTCAGTTGAAGTTAGTGGACCTAATGCAAAACCCACTGAAGTAGATGAAAGGCCTCCCACTTGCTTCAGGGGGATTTGGATCAGGCATAAGGTGAGGGAAGCAAGAGCTTTGGTGATAGCCCAGGACCAGGTTTTTTATATATCCCAGTCATGGAATCTGAAAAGTGGAAGTTGAGAACCCTGACATTTTTGTGTGTTTAAAAAAACAACAAAAAACCCCAACAAAAAACAGAACAAGAAGGGAATTAGCAATACAGCCTAAGTGCCAAAAACAGGGAGGAATCTCTCCTCTTCCTCCCCCTGCCCGTTCTCATCCCACAGCAGAAGTTAGTGATGGTAAGTTAGTTGTACTGTTGAGGTAAAAGACAGGGTGGTGATGCTGCTGGTTTGTTGGTTAAGCCCAGTTCACTGTGTCTGTTGGCAAAAGCAAAATATCACAAACATGAGCACAAGTTTTTCATTTCAGCCCAGAAATAGACCCACATCCACAGCAATCTGCAGTTATTTGCAAAGCTAATGAGTACCATGGCACATCTTAAATCCATCTTGGCAAATCTTAGCTTGAGTTATGCATCCACTTCAGTATAGCCTGGCTAAGCAAAGTAAAGAGGCAGATAGGGATGGTGCAATGATTAAGGTGCTAGGTTGGACCTGAAACCTGCATTCAGTTCCATTCTCTGCCACAGAACTCTTTGTGCCACCTTGGGCAGATCACTTAGTCTCTCTGGGTATAATGTTCAAAAGCACTATTTTCAAGAGTGATTTAAGCATGTGGAAGCCTAATCCCATTGCAAGTTACTTCTGAAAATAAGATTTAGGAGCTTTTGAACATTTTACCATGTGTTTCTCAGTTCCTAGTCTGTAAAATGGAGATACCACTTTCCTATCTGACAAGGATATTGTAAGGATGTATACATTAAAGATTGTGAAGTGCTCAGACACTGGTAACTGGGGCCACATAAATCCCATAGATGGGCTCAGAGAATTGATGTATCAGAAAGGTACTCTGCCAGCATTAACTTAATGTTTAAATTAAACTGTGAGGGATGCAGTGGAGCAAATAAGCTAAAACTTTCTGCCCTTAATCACCCACAGTCATTGCAGATTAGAGCTCAACCCTGTAGGCTCCCAAAGGAAGGTTATTGAAGCAGCCACAGTATAGCTTGTTGTTGCACAGCAAGGGGTTACAAACATCTTATAGGCAGTGTGTTGCCATGGTTTTATATATCACCCTGAACCTGTTTTCCTAACCTGTGTAATACTGCCTTTGTGCAAAGCTGTAAACCCCTTCAGACAACAAGACCTGAAACAGAGGACTCACAGGATATATACGTAAAGTGGACAACACTTGATCGTATATGAGTGTCACAGCTCACTGGGTGTCATTCCAAAATGCATCTGTCTCAGCCCCTGACATCTTTTCCTTCAGAAAACAACTTGCAGTCTGTGCGTTTCTGGGCTTTATCAAAGCACCCAACCTACCATAGAAGCTTAAATGCCAGGTAAATGTGTGGCTTAGTCCTCAGGGTCTTTCCTCTTGTTTTCTTGTCTCTGACAGTAGAGCTTATGCGGTAGGGGCAGTGCAAAGTGAGACTGCATGCTGTCTGAGCCTGACTTTCTGAAGAATGACCATGCACAGTATCTTCTGGCGGAGACATGGGAAATCTGCATCTGTATTAGTCACTCAGAGAAGCACTTTGCGCATTCATTTTAAATGCTAGCTCAGTAGAGCTCTCTGAGTGGAGCTTTTTCCTTTCCTTTCCTTTTCTTTTCTTTTTTTTTCGGAAAAGGCAGTCACGTGATTAAAAAAAATAGCATGCAGGGCCCATGGTGGTGGTCTGAATGGGCTCAAAAAGGATATTTGGTCAAATTTTCAAACCTGTTTGCCTAAAGTTAGACTCTGAAATAGTGTTTAGGCACCTGAATAAGTGGCCTGATGTTAAAAAATGCTGAGCAACCCAGCAACTGCCATTGACTATCCATTTTTAAGAACAGGCCACTTATTTAGGTGCCTAAATAATGTATTTGGAGCCTAGCTTTAGGCACTTATTTTTTAAAAATCTTACCCTGTGGCTCTGGTTGCTCTGCAAGGAATCAGGTCTCATAATAATAATGTTCTCACACCTGTGAGTAGTTTCTCAACAGATGTACATTTAGGTCTTCCAGGCAGCCAGTATGTTCTCTGGAGTTAGCCTTGCCTCAAGATTTTAGTTATTGGATGAAATTTTTCTAATTGTGGTTACCAGAGCTCTTATTCAGTACCTTTTATACAGCTGTCTGGTGAATGTCCTCAGCAAACTGATTTGAACACTCTCCTGTCTGGAATGGATGCTGAATTCTTCCCAGGCTTCCTTTTATGGCACCAACAGAACAGTGAAAGGAGGTGGGAAACTGGAGATTAATCACAACATTCAATAGGTGTAGGGAGATATTCTCTGAAGCTGCAAAGTCTATTGGCACGAGCAGAAAGTTGGGAGTCAGGCTGTTTGATTCCAGTACTCTTCCATATGCTTTCTGTATGTAGGATGAGTCTATTAACCCCTCTGTACTCTATTTCCCTGTCTATAAAATGGGTATAACAATAATTGCTCTCCTTTTTGAAGCACGTTCAGATCCTCAGATAAAAAGGAACTGATGGGGAAAGGACTCTTATCTTTTAATTCTAACTTTTGGGTCATGGGGCTTTGCAGTAGGCCCCCTTGACCTTTACTCTTATGACGTATGGAATTGGCTTTCATTTTCTGAAAAGAGATGCGAGCAAAGCATTAAAATATGTATCTAACTTGTCGCATCAAGTATTAACTGTTATTGGGTTACACTACTTTTGTGACATTATTTCATGGGGATGCTGTAAGTGGTTTCGGGTCACCAATGTAAAAACTGGCAGATTTTGTAGTCAATGGAGGAGACCAGCCACGAAGTTAAAGGAGATCAGTAGAAGTAAAATCCTCCTTGTCAATCATTATGAAAATACAATGGTAATCTTAGACAAGAACTTGGGAAGGAACAGTTATTACTGTGAAAGTGGCATGGCCTGGTAGTTGAACCCAGATCTCCTGAATACCAGTCCAGTGCTGTAATCACAAGACCATCATTCCTTAATGCACTGTCTATCAATAGGAATTATATTTGTATTGTGGGAACAGGAGGAAATAAATACACAGGTTACAATTACTTATGAGGTTGGAGGGAAAGAAATATTTTTGACATTCTTGCCAGTAATCAAGAGTGGCATGTACCTAAACATAGACTCTCTTCTGCTCTGAGTGGATTGTATTTCCCAGAATTCATATTATCCCTTGAATTAATAAGATAAACACTAGCACCTTGCCTTTAGTTTTGGCGAGGCTGGTTTCAGGATTCATTTGATTTAAAAAAAAAAACAGAATTTCACTGCTCTGTTTTCTCTCTCTATTTAAAAATGCTTCTGCTAAGCTCATGAGCTTGTAAGAGTTTTTGTTTTCATTTTTATTAAGTGAGCTTGCTTGCTTATGAAAGTTCTTCCTTATCTTTCATTCCTGAAGTAAAAAAGTTATGTATTACACAGTGTACTTTATTTGTTTACTTTTTTTATGTTCATATCCCAAACCCTCTGAATGTTGTTTGCCTTTTACATTAAAAATACAATGCAGTGCATATAAAAAAAATTGAAAACTTGAGTTTTTTGTTTTTGTTTTAACCAAAATAAAAATGTCTTCAGGGATGTTAGCTGTTTGGCATTCGAGTTGAAAGGGATAGCGCCCGGCATAGGTGCCGACTTCCCCTCTGCCCAGTAGGTGCTCGACCCCCCCATCCATCTACTGCCCTCGCTCCACCCCCATTCCAACCCTTCCCCCAAGTCCCTGCCCTCTTCCCCCAAGTCCCCGCCCCTGTCCCACCTCTTCTCTGTCTCCTCCCCTGAGCACGGTGCGTCCCGGCACCTCCCCCTCCCTCCCAGAAAGCCCTAAGTGCCACCAAACAGCTGTTAGGCAGTGGGGGTGGGAGGCGGGAAGTGCTGGGAGGGAGGAGGAGAAGCTTGGATGCGGCACGCTGCAGGGGAAGAAGGAGGTGAGGAGGGGGGAGTTTGACTGCTGGTGGGTGCGGAGCACCCGCTAATTTTTCCCCGTGGGTGCTCCAACGCCTGTGGCGCCTGGTTCTTGGCAGTATAATGATAGCAGTTAGCGTCATTTCCGAACGTCACTTTTCCCCCCGCTTGCAAAGAAGAAATGTGTATTTTGTATTTTTCAGTATCCACTTTTAAATACATTCTCCTCCTCCACTCCTGTCCATAGAGTCCTGTTGTTGAGTTTAGTGTCAAAAAGAGGCATTGGAAGTTGCAGCAGTTGAAGTACAGACATTTGGATATCCGGTGACATGGCCACAAGAGGGATTAAATAGATGAAAGAAAAGTAAATGTTCTGCCCAGCTATCGTTTCTGCTAAAGTTATTCCAGAGCTGATTTTGTCATGAGAAAGATGTTGATAAGTTTTTGGTTATGATCTATGTATTTTTATCAGGAATTACAAATCTAATCAGTGAAAACATTTCATGATGCTGATGTGGTGTTAGGCCATTAACGTCTCAGTTTTATTTCTGTTCCTTTTGTATTTATTTTCATGGTAGTGTGAAATAATGTCTTCTTTAACACTTAATAATAGAATATAGCAGCCCTAACACCATAAGTAAACTTTAGAAACAAATAGTTAAAATATGCAAGGCTGCATTTTTAATGAGTTGCTGTGTGAGAAATTGTAAAATTCTGTATCAGAGTTTGGGATTTGGGTGCTTAACTCTCTTAGGTTCCTTTGAAAACTCCAACTTATGTTAACATCAGACCACGCAGGTATAAGTACTGTGTATGTTTGTTGGGGCGGGGCAATGATTGCAATAGTCAAATGTGTTACTGTCAGTACTTCTGAGCTCACAATACAGACAGTTTGCCTGAAAGGCTCCTTGGCCAGTAGCTAAACAGTTTACTGATATAGTACCTGATCCGAAGTCCATAGAAGTCAGTGGGAGTCTTTCCATTGGCTTCAATGGGCTTTGAATCTGGCCCAAACTAAACTTTTGTTTAAAGTTTGTTTGTTATTTCTATTTCAGATAAGAGCTCTTACTGTCTATTTAAAGCAGTCTTGCAGGAGTGCTTCACCACCAGTTCACCTTTATTTGGTTTTGATACCTAAACACTTTTTTATGGATCTATAAAGTTATCACAATGTGTGATATCCAGGTCATGACTCACTCTGCATTGTCTGTCTACAGTCATCCTTTTCTTTCCCACCTCTGGTTATTGGACTTCTGGACAAAATCCTGAATATCTTTAGGCTATCTCCACCCTTTGAACTATACCACCTATGATGTCCAACTTTGAGGCCACAAGAAGTAGAATAGGAACAACTGGCTTCCGTTGCAGTCCATCATTACTGTTCCTTTACTTTTACTTCTGGGGCTTGATTTTGAGTAATAACAGGTGCTACTCTCCTTTACTTCTGAGCTGAAATACCGCTGAACGTTCCCATACTTCGGTCACGGAGCAAGAGGGTAGGACCAAGAACTGAATTTTCAGTTCCTTTGTGCTACGCTTAAGTTAACATTCTAGTCCTTTGTTCTACAATTTTAAATTTTCCAGGAACGCTATAAAAGATTTGAAACAAAATAGGAGCTATCCCCATTCTTCTCTTTGGAAGCCATTATATTTTTTTTCTGCAAATGGAGTCTCTCCTACAGTTCCCCAGCTTATAGTATGTTGTTTCCCATTTCCACAGTTGTTTCTGAGATTTGCTAGAGCTCGTCTATATTATAGACTGTACCAGAGCGAGGCACTTGGATGATAGGACAGATACAAGTACTCTGAGAAAGATTAGACATGTCTGTAAAGACGAGATCATTATAAACCTATTGAATGAACAGTGTGATGAAAACAGAACATGAGACTTTTTCTAGAGACTTAACGTCTGCCTATATTTAGTTCTTTCTTTGTCTCCCAGAGGTTACATGTATTAAGGATGTCTTCCATTAGAAGCGGCAGTCGTTCTATTCGTAAAATCCACTCTAAGCCTTAATGCAAAATCTAGGTCAGTGCCAATGATAAAAAAACAAGCTGGGTACTTAGTTGTATTTTGCTTCTTTATCATCCATTTCCCTTGGGGCCTTTTGCTATCCTTAGAATTTCTGTACCTTCTTTCGCTCCCAGCCCATTTTTAAGGATGCACAAAAACTTTCAGTTCAGCAGAGATTTGGAAGCATAACAAAATGGTCTGTCAGTTTGCCACACTGTCACTACTGAATCTAGGGGCTCAGCTCATTTTCTGCAAGTAAGCTTTCTGAAAGAAAAATCTATGTACCTGAATCATGAAAAGTATTGGATTTTTTTTGTTTTTATTTACTATTTATTGAGAGATCGGGGCCCCATTTTGGTAGGAGCTGTACATATATTATGTCTAGGAAGAGAGAGTCTCACTGCCCTGAAGATCTTGTAATCTAAATAGACAAGAGACATAAAAAGGATGGGGAAAAAGTGTTAAATTATCATGCTGCTACTATGAATCCATGGTATGCCCATACCTTGAATACTGCATGCAGATGTCGTTGCCCCATCTCAAAAAACATATATTGGAATTGGAAATGGTACAGAAAAGGCAAGAAAAATGATATGGGGTGTGAAACAGCTTCCACATGAGCAGGGATTAAAAAGACTTGGACTCTTCATCTTGGAAAAGAGATGACTAAGGAGGGATATGATAGAGCAGTGGTCCCCAGTGCAGTGCTGGCATCTGTGTGCGCCTGCCTACTGACAAGGGAGTGCCCTGCCGCCGAGGAGCGTGACCGCCAAACAAGCAGACGCTGAAACGCCTTTGAGAAGTGGCAACGTCAAGAAGCGTTGCCACCGAAATGTCGCTGCTTTTCGGCGGCGACGCTTCTTCGCATTGCCGCTTCTCGGCGACATTTCGGCGGCTGCTTGTCCAGCCGCTGTGCTCTTCAGTGGCTAGTCGTCAGGCGCCCGCCACATTGGAAAGGTTGGGGACCACTGTGATAGAAGGCTATAAAATCTTGACTGGTCTGGAGAAGGTGAAAAAGGAAGTGTTATTTACTCCTTCATATAACACAAGAACTAGGGGTCACCCAATGAAATTAATAGGCTGCAGGTTTAAAATAAACAAAAGGAAGTACTTCTTTACACGATGCACAGTCAACCTGTGGGACTTTTTGCCAGGGATGTTGTGAAGACCAAAACTAAAACAAAGCTCAAGAAAGAACTAGATAAATTCATGGAGGATAGGGCCCTCAATGGCTATTAGCCAGGAAGGGCAGGGATGCAAAACCATGCTCTGAGTGTCCTGAGCCATTGTTTGCCAGAAGCTGGGAGTGGATGACAGGGGATGGATCACTCAATGATTGCCTATTCTGTTCTTTCCCTGGCACTGGCCAGTGTTGGAAGACAGGATACTGGGTTAGATGGACCATTGTTCTGATCCAATATGGCCACTCTTATGTTCACAAAGGAAGCCTGTGGCAGAGCAAGGACTGGAACTCAGACTGAGGGTTTGTCTACATGGAAATTAGCGTATGGCAAGCCAGGGTGTGACTCTACAGTGCACTAGCTTGCCGTACGCTAACTGGCCATGTGGATAGTGCTATTGTGCACTAAAAGTTCCATAGTGCACCCTGACATATTATGTCCCAGTGGGAGGCTGCAAAACCCAGGATAGTCACAGCTAGACTGAGACTGTTGGCAGGTACCTTAGGGGATTTCTTGCTTGGTGTATTTTCCATTTGTGTCAGGCTAATGAAAGCGTCTTAAAAGCCCAACTCACTGTTGTTATTGTGTAAAGAAAGGGTGCAGGGATTTAAAAATATTTTGACTTTTAAACATTATTGATTAGATATTTAATTAACCCATTTTGAGTGCATACTTCGAGGAGTGAATTATACTTATCTATCTTGATACTTCTGAGGCCGTCATCAGTGTAGATCTGAGCACCTCACAATCATTCAGGGATTTTATCCTCTCAACTCCACAGTGAGGTAGGGCAATACTATACCCATTTTGCTGATAGGAAACTGAGGCACAGAGTAGGTTAAGTGTTTTGTCCAAGAACAGGGCATCTGTAGCTGAGCTGGGATTAGTACTAGAACTCTTGAGTCCCAGTCCAGTGCCCTGTCCATTATAGCTTCCTTCCTTCCTGCATGGACCTTAGGTCTATTAACAGTTGAGAAAACTCAGTCAGACTTGTGCAATCAGAGGAAGGGTAGTTTGAAGGTACCTGACACAAGTACCTTATGCTGTATAAGCATCAGTCTGATATACTATATAAAACCTTTGGATTGAGTATACTTATTTCTTGTGTAGCTTTGGGTGATGGAAATCCCTCACACTCCCACTTTGAAAAGGTATAGAAAGAGCCTAAATCTACCTCTGTTGAAATAAAACAGACCAAAAAATAACAAATTGAAGTAAAAATAAAACAAATAAAAACCTCCCAAACAAAAGGAGGTTTCCAGCTGCTCAGGGGAATTGTTGACATTTTGTGTGTCAAAGTTATGTAGCGTGATTGGTTATATTGGGGGAAGGTGGACTCCTACTGTACTGTGTACATAGAATCATAGATGTTAAAGCTACAAGAGAACATTATGATCATCGAGTCTGATCCCCTGCCTAACACCAGCCAGGAACCTCACTCAGCAATTTGTGCATCACACTCATAAATTCTGTTTGAGCTATAGCCTGTCTTTTAGAAACGCATCTAGTCTTGATTTAAAGACTTGAAGTGATGGAGAATCCACCACATTCCTATATAAGTTTTTCCAAAGGTTAATTACACTTTGATCAGTGTTAGATATTGGAAATAATATAGTTTTTTCCTCCGGTAGAATCATTTATGAATGGAGGCCAAGAAAATCTGCGTTTTCCTGCAGCTCTATGCTACTAATGTAATTCTTTTCTGGGGGAGATTTACAGAGCTGACAAGGTGATTTGGATGCATAATTCCTATTTTAATGGGAATTGGGTATTGAAATCATGTAGTGGCTGAAATTTTCCAAGCTGCCTGTCTTTCTGATGAAGCTTGAAACGTCATCTTCTTCTAATAAACCCACACAATGTATTGATAACCCATACATGTAGTTAGAAGTTGAGTCTCTTTATAAGTTCAGTTGCTGCTTGAAATATCTATTGCCTTCCAAAACGGACTTAAACTGATACTTTCAGGAGAAGCATTTTTCTCTTTTCATGTATGATAAGAAATACTTTAAATTTAGGAAGAGCCCTATTTGTTCTAATGATGAATTTTGAGTCACTACTACCTCACTTCTCCCTTTCAGATATTACATTATGCACTCACACCTGCTTTTCAACCATGGAGAGAGAAATCATAGCTGCTGAAAGCTTTGTGTGGTCTTTTTCTGTCTTGTTAGTAATCTGCCTAGGCATTCTCCATATTGCCATTTGGTTGATCATCGAGTTACATTTGAGCTCCTCATGCAGAGACATGAGATTACATTTCAAAATCTTGAGGAGGCCACAGAATCTTTGAGTTTAAAAACTTTTTCCTCATTTCAGCAGCAATAACTGATGATAATCCATGTTTTCTTATTGTTGATATTTGTTTTACCTCTTTATACATATAATTTTACTTTTTCCTTTTGAGAAAGCTACAGCATTTTCATCATTACATTTTGTCACAACTTATTAATAGATATTTCTGTAACAGTAAATTTTGATGGCACTTTAGACACAAAGCTAAAGATGCATCTTCTCTTGTCTGAAGAATGTAGTCTAAATAAAACAAGACAGACCAACACAGTCTACAAATCAATCACCCAAATGTTTTTAATTACCAAAGTCTTACATTTTATTACAGATGATTCACAGCAAATTCTCACAGTCGTTTAAACAAATATGCCGAAGGTTGCATGTGTCCATGGAAGAATAAAAGGACATACAAATGTGTCTGTGCCTTAGAGATGCAAACCCCATTCTGGAGAGTTCTTTTAAGCTGGTAATTATTAGAAACGTAGGTCTCTTGTTGGGGAGGAAAGGCCTTGAAGAAACTCCTACTGTCTTTATTTAAAGCTGGCAATTGTATACAAGTGAGAGAACAAATTGAAGATTGCAGAATATTGTATTATGTGCAGTGCCATCATGTCCACTGGCCGTGTCAGAAGTTGTGCTGAATGTTTTAAAAGTAATTTCAGCAGTAAACAGGTGGAGTGTTTTTACTGTCCCCTCAACTCTGCTCATCAAATAATTTCATCCTGGTACATTCAGATCAGACACTAGGTGTCAGCTGGTCCAGGTAATTCTATGCGCTCACCAATAATCAGAAAGAAACCTCAGTAGAGGGTGAGAAGCTGTTCAGAAAAATTTTACTGTGATGCTGTTGCTAGGGAAACTGCTTCTATTATGTGTGTGCTGTGTGTGTTCAGAACAACTGTTTCATGTGGAACCTGCCGCTTAGACATTGCAGCATGGAAAAACCATCACCTGCTCCCTTCTGTTTTTGATAGGCTTGAGAACAGTGAAGTTTGGAAAAGCCTATCTTACCAGTAACCTTTCTTTGTTAGCTTCATGGTTCATGTGTGTCTTTTGCCTGACATGCCAAAAAATGAAAGAGAAGCCAGTTTTGTTGCTGTAGTGCTGTCTCTGTTTATCACTCGTAGTGACAAGCCAGGATGTCTGGCAGGAGCAGGTAGAAAATTTTGCAATATATCCTGCCCATTCCTCTGCAGATGGGAAGGAGCTTCTTGCAGTGGCAGTGCTATAATGCTGCTGTGCAGTGTGTGTGTGGTAGAGGGAAGAGGATTTGAAAACATACCAGGCACCTTATACTCCACAGACCTTGGCTCCCCAGGGACTCTCCCTGGATATGAGTGCACAGTAGGGGGTTGAGGGATGGGCTAAAGATGAGCCAGAGAGAGAAGGGGCTAGCTCTGCCTCCCTCACATCTCCAGGCACTGTGCAGGTTGCTTTTGTGTTGTGGCAAAGGTACCATGACAAGTGGTCCTAAAAACTATTGTGGGACTTTTTGTGTGATTTAGGGGTATTATCCCTGGTGTCCTGGACAAATGATGAATTGGAGTAATTTAAATTCTGCTTACCCAATTCCCCTTTCTCTTCAGTTTCAATTGGAAAAGGCCTTCATTTCTTCTTGTACGCTGCTGGACTGGGTTGCTGTGTGTGCACTGCTAGAGAGGTGTCATGTTTCACAGGGCCAAACCACCCTTGTGCGCCAGGTTACAATGCCACTCACTGAATTTTGGTGGTGATGGGGCTTTGGGGCCAAACCTGAGTGGGACTGGGGCAGCCAGCACTGAGCTTCCTCACTACTGCCACGGGGCTGGCTCCTGCACCAGGAGGCCGGCACCTGCCTGCCTGGCTGGCTTCACTGTGCTTCCAGCCGCCCGTGTTTACTCTCAGGTATGGGGCATAACACTGCACCTGGGCAAGCTGGGCCGGAAAGTGTGGCCTGAATGTGGTGTGGATTCGGCAGGTTAGGCATTTGGGCCAGCAACTGCAGCGGGGATAGCTTCACAGAGACTGATGGTATACACCTGGGGAAAAACTTCTGAGGGTGCCACTTGATCTAAACACACATTAACACACACGTGAGTTTATGTGAGAACAATTACATGACCATGAAACACGGCAGATGCACAAACCCCTCTGACCACACACAAGGAGATTGTATTCAGTAGCTGTGAACTTTGGGGGCAGCATATATGAATTTGGTAAAGGTGAGCTTTCAACTTTCATACTGCCTGCCAGTCACAATGACTTTTAATTGCTTTTTTATGAATCAAAAGGACCCCAGTTTTTGCTGCCAGATGGTGGGCTTGTACTGCTAGATCCCAGACTGTAGTGCAGTGTTTTCACATTCACAGGTTATTGGAGCGAGAGAAATAAAAAAGGGCTTGGGGAGACATGAGCTGACCGCCAAACAATGAAGTTGTGCTTGGACAGCCTTTGGGTGGAAGCCAGATTTAGCTTTAATGGACTACATAGCCCTCAATTTTTCCCCTCCAAAAGAGTCTTTGTTGTCCTGATATGTTTTTAGACAGTTTTTTAAATTTGGTCAATAACATTTCTTTTTTTTTGTGCTGAATGCATTATTCTGTTGGTTTCCAGGAGACTAACAGCAGTGGAAGTGGAAAAACCTCTCTTAATCAGTAAGCACAAGGTGGATGCTATTGCTGTCCACGTTAACCTGAAACAACCTTTGTCTTAAGGCAGGATGCGAAACAATTTAGCCTTTGATGTTTTAGTCCCTGTAACAGAATCCACTCGCTGCTTGGCGCCCCTCTTGGCCAGGTCTGGCATAGCAGCTTTCTTTCTGGGCTAATGCCCATTGCTGATGGTTGCTGTGGCAGTTTCTTATCCAGTGGCTTGGCCCTCCGGTTGGGTCACCATCTAATGTCCACCCCTTCCAAGGTCACAGTTGTCTAAACTGAAAGTCCCCAAAATGTCTTTAACCGAAACAAAAATCCTTCCCTCTCCCTGGAGCTTTTCCTGGCTTAGGCTTCACCTCTAGCTCCCTTGCTGCGCTCAATAGCTCTTGTGATGGACTTCTATGGGGCCAACAGGTGGACCTTGTCCCACCCTATAGTCTGGTTCCTGCCCAGGGCCCTGTACTAAACAGCTAAGTCTGCTCCTTTACCTGTGCTGCAGTTTTCCAGGGGCCGCTTCCTACCAAGACTCTTAAGTTCTCCTTTGGATCTCTGTCTCTTTCCTGCTTAATAAGAATCTGTCCCAGGCCCATCTGTCTGGAGAGCTTTTCCCTACTCCGAGCTTTTTGCCTGGCTCTCTCTCCTGCCCTTTCCTTTCCTTATCACCCCTTTAAGCCTGGCTCTCGTTCCTATTATTGCAGCCACCTTCTGCTCTTTATGGGGAATTTGCCTGATTCCCCTGAAATGGGGCTCATTCTGAAATCATCAGCTTTGCTTAGCCCCAGGCTCTCCAGTCAACAGGAAAAGCTATACGGTTACAGTCTCTCTTGGTCAAGTGAGAGCTTCTGTAGCAAAACATATGGGAAACCATTCAGTTAAAAAATGATTTCTGGAAGTTGATTGTATATATTCTATTTGCAACTGTTAGTTGCTGAGTTTAGATGTGATAAAACTAACACAACTCAGTTCTAGGGTTTTTCCTGCTTCATATTAAACCAAATAGTTTTTCTTATTCAGAAAAGCACATAAATACATGACTAATTTTAAGCAGATGCGTAAGTCCCAATTAGACACAAGCTTTTGTACTTTTTTGTACTTTTCTGAGTAAAGATGAACTAAAGAACATGCTGAAGTGCTTTCCTGTATCCATGCCAAAATTAACACAGCCATAAATGCCTTTACCCTACACTGGAGGCTTGTGACTCTTCAGTGTGGAATTGAGAAGTGATACAAACAATGGAAGGAGATTGTCAGGAACATTTTAGAACATCTTGGGAGTTTTCAAAGGCAGAAAGGAGAGTTAGTCACTCAGATCCCAGCAACTTTCCCCCACAGTTATAAATAACATGATCAGTAGAAAAAATGGCAGAGGGGAGTGAAGGCATTGCAGTGAAAAAAAAAGACATAAAAGTAGCAGAGCTAGAGGTGAAAGTAAAGAAAGAATAGAGTTAGAAGAGATCAAGAAAGACAAGCAAGCACAGGGAATTTGTGCTCAGTAAATTGGAAATTATTTGATTGTTCTCATTCAGAGATGCTTTAGCCACAAATAACACAGAAAATTCAGCAAGATGAATGAACATTCAGACTCTGTGTGCATGTGTTTGAATGGCACTTTGAGGCTACAGAATGTCTTAAGTCTCTGTAAGACAGAGAACAAATTATTTATTTTTATCTTAAACAGTAGCCTGCACAAAATACTCCTGTGAGAAATTGGAAAGAGAGGCTAACTCTCTTTCAGGAATGAGTGCTTCAAGTTTTTCCTTAATAGAAATAGTTATATGCTGTATGCAGAGATGACAAATTACAAGGTAAGAAGAGATGATTGATATAAAGAATTTATACAAATACTGGGTTGTTCAGCATCTTTTCCTGGTTAATGGGCAAATGAAAACAGGCTTGTAACATCACAAAAAAGGAATGGCATTTCACACAAAATATTTTTCAGAATGTTGATGTGTGGTTCTAAGAAACCAAGCTCTTCATTCTCCTATAAAGAGCTCCCATTTCACCAATAGGCTGTGATTTGAAAAGACAAATATAAAAATGTATGTGAAATGTTTAAAATATTCAGATTTTTAATACCCCATTCCTTTTCCTAAAAAGAGATCAGTATATTTCCCCTCCTGGATTAATGAATGTTTTATTTATAGAAGAGGCGTGTTCCTTTCTTAAGCACTCATTTAAAAGGGTTCATTTAAAATGCAGTATAACTTAGGTATGTTGTCATTTTAACAGGCTATTCTTCTTACTCATTAAAATACAAACTTGGCACTGTTCAGAAAAATGTTATTTGAAAAATTAACTAGCATACATTCTCCTGTCCTTGTGATTCTTCAGCCTGAATGAATTGCAGAGAGACCCGGTGATGACAAGAAAAGGCTTCAGCAAGAATAGGAAGGGGCTTATAGTCCTTTTCCTACAGGAACTTCACTTGTCCTTACTGTGGATTTGGTTGACAGAGGCTGAGATACTGCATCAGTTCATGTACCCATACAGTGGAAAAGTTTTTGCACTGTTTAGCCTGGCTGAGTCTTCTGCTTGTAGGCTACATTTTGTGTCAAAGGAAATGCCTTCCTTTAAGCCCTGATTCAGCAAAGCACTTTGTATGAAGTCTGAGGGGAAGATTTGCATGGTTGGAATATTAAAATCAACTGTTATAACCCATTAGTATTTAGGAATGATCAAGTGGGTAAAAGGGAGAGGGAGTGGCACTCTGTTAAAAATTTCATAACCCAGTTTCCAAGTCACTGGCAACCCAGAAACAAATGATTTTTTGGATACTTCTAGATCAGTGTCCTAACAGATAAAATACAAGATTTGGTGCTACTTGGTGTCTGCTACTCACCAAATCACACTAGAGAACAGGATGACTGGCTTTTGAAGCACCTGTCTATCACGGGGAAAAAAGCTGTATTATCATGGGGAACTTCAATCATAAATTCCTTGAGTGACACATGCTGGAGGTCTCATGCTGCCACTACTAAAACAAAGTTGGAATTTCTAAATATTACAGATGGCCATTTTCTAACTAAAAAAACATTTCAGCCAACATGAGGGAATTTTATAATAGCCTCAGCTTAACAGATAACTGATCACAGAACGAAAAATTTGTGGTTATTTGAGTGCTGCTTCCTGTGTCTCCCCACAGGTAGATACGCATGGGCTTCATGCTCCTGAGACTGGAGGTGTGTCGTAAGTAGTGTCCTGTGGTCCATGCGCACACAGCTGCTCCCTTTGTGCTCTGAACTGAGGACATAAAGGGTGACATGGACTGATGCCTCTCCGGTTCCTTCTTACCGCCTCGTGCCAAGAGTCCTGAGGTTTAAGAACTGTATCTCCTGCTCCTGTTCCTTCTCCATCAGCAATAAACTCTTGCCTTTATTGCCTTGGAGAGGCTCAAATCTCTACCAAGTGCAGCGTCTGCTGTTGCTTTCCTCCTCAAACCCGCAAGGGACATGACCTCTGTTTGTGAAAGCACCTCCTGGAGAACACCATGAGTCCCCAGTCAGATCCAGGCCAGGGACACCTCCGTGCACAGTGGCCTCAGAGTGAGAGCAGGGCACCTCTGAGCATAAGCTCTGGAGTCAAGGCTAAAACAGTTAAGACTGAAAAACCCTTTTTTGAGAGGTCATGGCCACGCCTATTCTCATGACCATAGGCATAAGGACAGATCACTATCCAGGTCTGCCTCTGAGAAAAAGGATCCCTCCTTGTTTCGGTCCTAAGGAATTAAAACTGCATAAACCTTCTGTTGAAGAAGGAAAGGTGTGAGGGAAGAAGAATCTGGTAGTATCACCTCCAGCTCTGTCTTATAGACCAAAAGATCGACACTTGTCAGTGCTGTCTGGGAGCTCCATGTTGGACCTCCATTTGATGGTTCCAGTACACTCCAATTGGGATTGTCTGAGTACCAGATCATTAGATGTCCTGGGTCTGTTGGTTCCCACCTCAGAGATTCCATGAAGGTCTGAGTCTGAAGCCTTTACCTCACTGGATTATATTTTTGCCCTGCCCTATCCTCAATTCCTTCTTCTGTTGGGTCCAGTCCTCCTTACAGAGGTTTCCACACCAGAAACCACTTTGAGGAGAAGGGGATCTTCCCCTTCTGCATCCACAAGTCAGATAATTCTTCCACCAGTACCAGCAGTAGAACAGGAGCCTATCTTGTCATCAAATTAATCCAATGCTCGAGAGAAGCCTTCCCCTTGAGGGAATCGAGCCCCAAATGTATAGGAGGTCTTGGAGCCATCCTTATCCTCGTGGTTATGAGTACCCATAACCTCCCATCCACTCAATCCTTCCTACTGGCCTTACCGGCCCCCATTGGAGCCATATAATAGACTACGTGGATCCATGCAAGAATCACACATACCTTCCTCTCCCAGACAGTAGCAACTGGCTCCATTGGAGTTCGCAGAGGAAGAAATCAAACCTGGTCCCCTACTCATGAGTAGTGTCATCTTTCTCACCCGTTGAGGCAGTTGCTATATCATCCCATTCCGTACCCGATGACCACAGACAATACCAGTAACTGTTACAGATCATGGCAACTGAGGTAAGAGTTTCCAACTACCAGGCATTGTTAACAAAGTACAACTTCCTAAAATATTCTAAATTTCTGAAATTCTGGGACAAACTTCCCAGGGAAGAGAGGGCTCAGGTCCAAGCCCTTGTTGGTGAAGGCAGGTTGGTGTCTAAGACATCATTTCAGTTAGCAGTGGATGCAGCTAATGCTGTGTCTAGAGCTGTAGTCATGAGGCGAGAATCATGGTTTTGCATTTTGGTTCACCAGGGAGGTCCAGAAAACCACTGAGGACTTGCCATTTGAATCCAATATGTTCAATGAGAAGATCGAGTCACTATACTCTCTTAAGGACTCTAGGACAACACTCTGCTCCCATGGCATTTACACTCTGGTCCCAAAGAGAAAACACTGCACGCAAGTGTACATACCTAGAAACCTCCACCCCAGCATTTTATCACTGGAGCCTTTATGAACCACTACACAAATGACAAATGTTTCAGAGACACAGGTCTGCAGCTTCCTCCACCTCTGTGACCGCTGCCAGTCTCACACATTATCCAAGGGTTTGTTTTGATGGAACATTCAAGGATTGCCTACTGATATTGATGTTATGCCATATTGCCCTTGCAAACCTTTGGTGGTCACCTTACCCACTTTGCACACAAGTGGAGGGCAATAACATACAACTGTACTACAGTTAAACTCAGTTATGAGCCAGAGTGGATGATCTCACTTCCCCCCCACAAATTCCTTTCTCAGCCCCTTCTCAAGGACCGCTCTCCGGAGGAGATACTTGATCAGGACAGGAAGTGAACTCTCTCTCCTTCAGAAAGGAGCCATGGAGAGCCATCAAGTGAAGGGTTTCTACTCCCCATATTTCATAGTTCCCAAGACAAATGAAAGATGGAAACCAATTCTTGATCTATGCCAACTAAATATCTTTATTGGCAAATGAAAATTCTGCATAATGGCTGTGGCATTAATAATTCCCTTCCTGGAGGAAAACACATGGTTCATGTCCCTCAACATGAAAGGTGCTTACTTTCATGTGCATGTTCACCACTCGCACAGAAAGTTTCCCAGATTCACACTAGGGCAAGAGCACAACCAGTTTAGAATACTCCCATTTGGGTTAGTGACAGCACCCCATGTCTTCATGAAGTTTTCTCTGTGGTGTTGGCCTAGATGAGACACAATGGCTACACTATCTTACCATATCTGGATGACTTGTTGCTAATGGGCAGATCAAGTCAAAAGGTCCAGCTGGCGACCTTATTCTTACTAAACTTTGACATCATTGGGGTCTTTGTAAATGAAGAACAGTCCACTTTGGGTTAGAATTATAGATTTCATAAGTGCAACCCCAGACTCATCCTCAGAAAAGGCCAACCTCCCTATAGGTAGATCTCAGTCTATGCACAGCCTGATAAATCAAGTTACCCTCAGACCTCATATCACAATCAGGGTCTGTCTTTCCCTACTAGGCCACATGGCCATACACAGTGTCATTTGCCAGACACCATTTCTGTTGCTTGCAAACCTGACTTCAGTCTGTTTACTCACTGGACAAGGACAACGTGAATCCCAGGGTAAAGGTCTAGCGAAAGGTCAGAGTCTCTCTCTTACAGGGGACAAAACAGGCCCAGGTTATCTTCATCACATCTCATTGGCCCAGATTGTTTTGGTTTCTAGACTTTCTATAAATGTAGTCCCATCTATATTTGACTTTTTTTGGTTCTGTTGACTCAGAAGAAGGGCAGGGTCAGACATCCCAACCCAGACCTTTTTAATCTCACAGCCTGGTATTTGGATGGGCACCAGACTTAGAATGTTCTGTGTTCAAAGGCCAGCTGAACTATCCTCAATCACAGCAGAAAAATCTCCACTAGAAAATGCTGTCTAGCTGAGTGGAGGTGTTTCTCTACCTGGTCACAATGGAAACAGTTGTCACCAGAATTGGCAGGTATCCTTGTCATTTTAGACTACTTTCTGTCACCCAAAATGTTGGGGCTTTCCATTAGCTCACTGAAGCTGGCAGCTGTAATTGTGCCTTTGATGGAAGGCCACTCTACCTTTACGCACCCTATCACAATTCAATTCCTGAAAGGCTTCATTAGGATCTTCCTGCCTGTGATGAAACCCACACCACAATGGGGCCTCAGCCTGGTACTCTCAGCTCTCACCAGATGGCTATGTGTTCCATGTCACATCTTTCCATGAAAGTTGCTTTCTTAGTTGCTGTCACATTGGCTAGATGGGCGAGCAAACTGGGAGCACTCATGGCTGTCCTTCCATACACCATATTTCACACAGAGAAGGTTTCTCTTCATTTCCAGCCAAAGTTAATCTCCAAGATAATTACCGAGTTTCACACAAGCCAATCTATTCACTTACCAGTATTCTTCCTAAAAGGTCATGCTTCCAGTGAAGAAAAGAGACTCGATGTCAGATGGGCCTTGGCCATCTATCTGCAAAGACCAAAACTGATTTGGAAAACACTGAAGCTGTTTGTTACCATAACAGAGCTATCATGAGGACAAGCATTATCAACTCAGAGAGATTCTAAATGGCTCTCTGGATGTGTCATTCAGCGTTATCATTTGGCACACATTCCTCTTCCAGATAGGGTAAAGGCCTACTACACTAAATCAAAAGCAACCTCAGTGGCATCTCTTCAAGATGTACCAAGAGTGAGCATTTGGAATGTGGCTACTTGGAGCGCCATCCACACCTTTACAAAACATTATGACCAAGTCCAGGTTTTTTCAGCACATGCAGCTGTGGAGTAAGCAGTGTTATAGATGTCCATACCAACTGCATCCTAGTACCTTCCTCCTCTTTGAATTCTGCGTATCAAAAAACTGTAGGGAATACACATAGGGACCAGCACTTGAAGAAAGGTCTTGTATGTACCTGTAACTGGAGGTTCTTTGAGATGTGTGGTCTCTCTATATTCCACTAGCTATCCTCCCTTTCCTCTGCTTCAGATCGTATCTGATTTGTATCAGATAAGGAGAAGGAACTAGAGAAGTATTGGGCCACGCCACTCTTTATGCCCTCAGTTCAGAGCATGAGGAGAGCACTAGTGTGTGTGGACCATTGGAGACTACCTGCTACAAATCTCTCATTTCAGGTGCAGGTAGCACATGCATACCCACGTGTGGAATGCAGATAGGGACCTCATATTTTAAAGAACCTTCATTTACAGGTAAGTAGCCTCCATTTGCTTAGATTCAGGTTGTCATGACTTGATTACATTTGTTGCGTTCAAACAAAATGAAGTCCAAACCACTAATATATATACGTGGTGCTCTACATACGCCAGTTTCATTAAGCTGAAAACAATTATGAACCAGATCTACTGGAAGACAGAATGTAAACAGAAAAATGTGAATGATAGTTGGGAACTATTTAGAAATATTTTACTAAATGCCCTGAAAGCCACAATCAAGGCAGGCTGCTATACTGGTTAAAAAAACAAATCTGACTTAGCAGAGATGCAAAAACACCTGTTAAAAATATGTACATATAACAAATGGAAAAAAGGGAAATTTAATAATCATGAATATAAATCAGAAGCTAGGATTGGTAGAAAACTGATAATGGAAGCAAAAGGACACAAGGAGAAATCAAAGGCCAGTAGAATTAAGGACAATAAGAAGGATTTAAAAAATATATATTAGGAACAGAAGGAAACCTAACGATGGTATTGTTCCATTATTAGATGGAAATGGCAGAATTGTCAATGATAATGCAGAAAAGAGAAATGTTCAATTTCTCTTGTGTATTTGGGGATAACTTCAGATGATATTTTCATATCATATGATGATGATTGATTCCATTCCAACAGTAATTCATGAGAAACTTTGCTGAATAGGTATGGACTTAAAACAGATGTTTAAGGTTAAGCAAGTGCTTTTCTGAATTGAGGCCTCAGTCAGTGAACTGGATATGATACCAACTGTAGTGGTAATTTTTTATGAAGATGATACCACCTGTGACACTCTTGTGAAAGAAATGACTATTCTGGTTAAGTGCAGAGACTAAATGGGTTTGCACTGGTATTTTGCTCAGTTTTTGTTTTAATTTATTCAAGATAGCTCAGCTCCAATTTAAAATCTGGGCTTTCTTTAATTGGATTCTTTATTTAAAAATTGTATCTGTTTCTCTTGCATACATTACACAAAAATGTTATTATAACCTAATATATGTATATTTAGCATAGTCCATGTGAGTTCATCCATACTAATTTTTGAAATATTGCTTGTAAATATTAAAAGTATTTACTGTTTATATAGCACCCGGACATGTGAAATGTTTGCCAAGTCAGTATGGTTATCTAAATTCTACTGTTAAGTGAGGAGGGGAAAAGGAATATTAATGTTCACGGCAGGGGCAAGAATAGTGCAAATGTATTTATAATTCACAATGTGACACATGCAATTCAATCCATTAGCTTTGTGAATGGAGTCTGATAGTTAAATCCAACAGTATTACATAAAGTGAAATAAAACACACAAGAGGGAAGTGCACAGCAAAAAAACCCTTTCACTAATCCACACTCAATTCCAGTTGTTTTTGATGCTGTTGTTTCTTAAAAACAAACAAAACCCAATGTTGTTAGAAAAGTTTGTGTGTGTGTCTGTTTTCACTCAGCCATTACTGAAAAACTTGCTCAGACTTCCAGTACGTTAAACATATTGCGTTGAGGCAGAAATCAATGATAAGCATCCTCTGCCCCAGGTTAAAATTTAGGAAAATTATATCTGCATATTAGAACATGGGAACTATTTTACAACTTTAGTTATAGTGGGTGCAGTCAGTCTGATTATAATAAATAAAGACACTTAGGAAGAATGATTACTCTTTGAAACAGCTTGTGACATTTCTGGACTGGACATTTCGTTCTTGGTCGTAATCATCAGAATACAATGAGCCATGTTCCTCTTAGGGCTACGTGGGTTTGGAGCCTGGCGGAAGGCCTTAGGAGCCCCAAATTAAGGGATGACTGTGGCTGTGAAAGGGGACAGCAATGGCAGTGAAGGGGCATGGCTATGCAGTGCACGGGGGGATGTGTTGATGCACTGTCCCCCAAACAAGTCCTACCTCAAATATAAAGAATCATTCAATTTATTTTCTTCCAAATAACTGTACAATAGCTGGGGCTGATCATAGACTTTACTGTGAAATCTCACTATCTCTTCCTGTTTTTTCCCTTTGGGTATGTCTACACTTCGAAATTAGGTTGATTTTATAGAAGTTGATTTTTTTATAATTCATCACAAAGCGCATTAAGTTGGCGGAGTGTGTCCTCACTACCGTGGCTAGCATCGACTTACAGAGTGGTGCACTGTGGGTAGCTATCCCACAGTTCTCGCAGTCTCCGCTGCCCACTGCAATTCTGGATTAAGCTCAAAATGCCTGATGGGGCAAAAGCTTTGTCACGAGTGGTTTTGGGTACATGTTGTCAGACCCCCCACCCTCCCTCCTTCCATGAAAGCAACAGCAGAGAATTGTTTCATTCCTTTTTTCCGGGGTCCCGTCCTCCGGACCTGCTCAGCCCGCTGCCTGCCTGGATGATCGGAACCCCAGGCAGGCAGTGGGCTGAGCGGGATGGCAGATGGAGCCCCACACTGGCAGCTGGCTGAGCGGCTAAGCCCACTGCTGGTCTTGGGCTCTGTCTGCCAGCTCCTGCCAGCCGGAGTCCCGCTCAGCCCCGCTCAGCTGGCAGACCTCGGTGAAGTCGATCAGGGGTGCCTAGACAGACATGGCTAGCCTCCTCTTAGAACACCGAATGGGAGTGACTCCAGGTCATTCTCTTCTTTAAGTTTTGTCTCATGGAGATTCAGTCCTGCCTGGAATATCATGCGAACTGGAGGCTTCTGCCTCAGTCTGCTCTCCCAGCTGGCATTACCGCGCAGTCGCACCTGCCCCAGCCTGCCCCTTGCTCCCATGGCTCATGACCAGTAGTAAGGAGCAGTTCAGCTTGTGCAATGACAAATCCAGAACGAAGGATTGCACTCTATGGGCCACATGAAGATTATTTCAGAGTCCTAGATAGCATTTAGTGCCTATAAAAGGCTTCATGATAATTTACCCCCACCCCTAACAAAAATATGAATTTATCAGAGCAGCTGAAAGGGTAAGGAACCCGGGACTGTAACTTAGAGAAAGCTTCCATATTATTTAACTTATAATTGATATAATTCAAAGTAAAATTTCATTTGTTCTAAGACTAAAAATGCAGGAGGGGAGTCAGAAAATGGAACAGTGACCTGTTTCTGCCCAGTTTCGAACCAGGGATGTTTCACATGTTAGGAGAACGTGATCACCACTACACTATGAGGCTTCTCCTTTTTTGCTTCAGACTTTGCCGAATGCACAGGAATGTTTTCTCTAGCTACAGAAGCTACCTAGTGCAATGTCTATATCTATGGCCTTCCTGCTCACAAAGCAGTCATGTCCCTGCCTAAAGCTGAGAGTGCGGACTGCATGTGACACAGCAACCTGGCTTGGGCAGGGTCGCTAAGGAGACATGATACTTTTGCAGTTAAGCAAACACAGCAATTCTTTCCTGGCCTCTGCCACTGAATGCCTTCATGCATTATGCTGTGCCCCATCAGTGCGGGAGGACTGCAAGAGCTCGGAAAACATGTCATCGCGAGTGCAGTGTTTTTTCGCCTTCTAATCTGCGATAACCTCAGGGACGGAGATGATACGGGGAGCGTAGAAACATTCTGGGGGGGACTGCATGGTCACCAGTGCTGCTGAGTTTGCCACGCTGGCCAAACAGGAAATGAAATTCAAAAGTTCCTGATGATTTTCCTGTGTACCTGACTATTGCATCTGAGTTCAAAGTGCTGTCCAGAGCGGTCACAATGGAGCATGCTGGGATAGCTCCTGGAGTCCAATACCGTCGAATTGCGTCCACACTACCCTAGATTCGACCCGACAATCTCGATTTCAGCGCTAATCCTCTCGTCAGGGAGGAGTACAGAAATCGATTTTAAGGGCCCTTTAAGTAGACAAAAATGGCTTCATCGTGTGCATGGGTGCAGGGTTAAATCGATCTAATGCTGCTAAATTTGACCTAAACTTGTAGTGTAGACCAGGGCTTTGTTCCCATGGTGAGTGTGCCTGTCTTTGGCAGACTCTGGGGCCCTGTTCCCGTTACACATTTCCATTATTTCTCTTACACCAAGACCATTCAGTCTCTGTCTTGTTACATCAGCTCCCCTAGCCCTGGCAGCATTCAAGGTGAGGCTGTAAAATATAATCAGTTTGTAGAATGACATTACCATCTCTATCCTATTTCTAACAGCTGAACATCTTGCTTTTTTGGCGGCAGTTGCACATTGAACAGACATCTCCCCTGAGCTGTCCACAGTGACGTCTAGATCTCTCTCCTGAGAGGTTCCAACTAATTTAGAATCCATCAGTATGTATGAATAGTTTAAATTATTCCTTCTAGTGTACGTTATCTTGCACCTGTCTACACTAAATTTCATCTGTCACTATGTGGCCCATTTATCTAGCTTTCTTAGGCCGATCTGGAGTCCCTCACAATCCTTCTTAATCTTGACCTATCTGTCTAAGTTTGTGTTACAGAACTTTGCTAGCCATCCATTTTTCTTTTTAACATTGTTCTAACTGGCCTCTTAAATACACACAATACTATAGAGGATGATCCTGCTTCATTGAAAAGATTAAGAACAGCAGGATTACCACAGCATAAACTGTGTGCATGTGTGCAATATATACCATGTATATGTGTTCTGAAAATGTCTTCAAGTATTGTTTTTTAAAAAAACAATTTTTATTTTCCTAATCAAAATCTGATATATGGCATTGTCTGCATGTGGCAGGTCTGGAAAAAAAAAAGTGAGAGGATTCTTATGTATAATTTTATTGCAGTCAAATACAACCTGTCATTACTTTACAAGGCTGTTCTGAAGATTCCAGAATATGGGAATGAGGATGAGTAGTATTTCACAAACGGAGGTATTTACTAGGACTCATACCAATCTGTGATCAGCTTAAAGTGATGTTATAATTTAACAGTTAGAATTTTTTAAAAAAATGCCTATTATGGATTTTGTATCTTGCAGAACTGATTATATTTGGTAAGGACAAGTTGCCTTGTGAATTTTTTTTAAAAGTCCCACAGAAAAGAAATAGCATTTTAATTGTAAGATTTATTTATGGAAATTCCATAATTGGATCTGGAATTTCAATACTACCATCCTACTTTGGAAACTTGGTGTTAACATTTGTCAGAGTTGTGTTGATCTGTTTGCTTTGCCTGAAATCATCCTTCCTCACCCCCCAGTTTGTGCATTATAACATAATACAAAGCTATTGACTTCAGTGGGAACAGAGTTAGGCCAATGCTGGGCATGTCTGAAAGCCTCACCCCAAATGTTTCAGGTCCTATTTCTTCTAATGCTTAAAAGGTTGGTAGCACAAATATGAAATAAGTCTATTTATACTCTGATTGGTTAGCCCTTTAGACCAGTGGATCGAGTACTCTTGCCTTTTTTTGTTTCACATGTCTCATGTTCCAGCTTCTTAATCAAGAAAGCGTTTACTTTTGAGGAAGAAAGAGGCATGGTTCTCAGACTATATAAATGTAAAAAAGTTTGAGTCACAAGGGCCTCTTTGGCTTCAACTGCCGACAGAATCACTATTGGATCATCTCCACTCTCAGTAACAGGGATTATTGAAGACAGAGGATTATTGCACAGGATTTTTTTGTAGATGTAGGTTCCACACACACGCATACTCAAGATGTAAACAAATCTTAAGCAGAGACTGTAATCTCCTTACAGCAAACTTCTCCATCATTGCCATCTATAATCAGAACATGGTAATGCTTAAGCTATCTATCATTCCATTGTTTCAACCCTACAAAGATCTCTTTGCTACATTTAGGATAATGTAATAAAGAATAGTTGATCCAGATCATCAGCTAAAGCTGAGGAGTGCATAATACAGTTTAGGAGAAGGGTTACTCTCTGGATCATTTTCTGGCTGTGTACTGGGCCCCTCACCCCAGTTAGGCTAGTTCAAGTTATGCTGGCTAGTTAGTTCCCTGCTGCCAGTGCATGAATCCCTGGCCCTGAAAAATGCAGTCCTGAGCGAACAGGTGAGGGAAAAGGAAATTTGAAACTGATGCAGAAGTACAGAGAGGAAACAAATGATCGTACCTATGCATGAAAACAAAGCAGAGTAAACTGTGACACCTGCACTGAGGTAGAAATTCCAAGTGGAAATGTCTTGCCATTGCTCAGGCGCAGACCCGAATAGTCTGAAAACTACCACACGTGGATTTAAAATGTAGCATTGCAGCATGAAACTAGTTTTCATTGTGCTGCAGCATGACTGGGTAGAGGTCTGTTTGTGGGCTGCCTAGTCAGGCTGGCACTGGCCAGCTTGCTACCACTTTTGGGAGGGTTATATGGGAGGGAATGGATATTGTGCTCTCTGACCCCACTCCCAATACAGCTACTTCCAAAGGTTTGCAGCTCGTTCTTCTCCCATTTCATCCTTTCCAAACAACTGTGTTTCCATGTTGATAGATGACTTTCTGATTCAGCTATTGTGCAATACAGCCAAGATGTCTAAGCAGAAGACTTCACATTATTTTGTTATGGAATTAAACAAGCTTTATGCTAATTCAGCTTTCGAATGAGTATGCACTTAGCAGCAGCCAGCATGTCACTTCAGAATATGATGTGTTTTTCCCCAAACTTCCTTTTGAGACTTGCATTAAAGTGCAGGCTCAGCTGTCTCTGTCTACTGCATGCTAATCCTTACTTACCCAGGAGAACTTTTTCATTCATCTTTGTATTGGGAGCTTGCGTGTTTATGGAGACACTTTATTTATTTATTTCCAGTAAGTTTTCTTCAGGGTGATGGATTGTTACTAAGTGCTGCCCAAATATAGAATCCAGGATTCAAGAGTAGAGCGTTACGTGACACCCTAAAGGTAAAAGCACTATTTATTGCAATGGGTAAAGAAGCAGGCAGGCAGTAGAATTCATGACTTATGGTACTTATACAAAGCTAACTCTCATGGCAGCCGCATGCCTGCAGCTGCACTGGAGACTAAATAAACCAAAAAGCTTCTTTGCGAGATGAGTTAGTTGGTATATAAAACTCATACTTTTCCCTCTAAATGTTTATTTTGACATATTTCAGGGGATGAGGAAGTATAACGTGCTGCTGTTTTTTGACTTACATATTAAAGTTGGTGCTAAAATTTTCCATTTATTTTTGTGCGTGCACATTTGTAAGCCTTGTGCTGACAACAGGGCACAGCATTTGTCTTCCTGAACAATTGATGGTTATCTTACATAATTTGTTTCTCAAAGGCACCCAGTTCCCTGAGGTACATTTCAAATCAGGGTAGGTGGCAGATGCGCTGTATTTCCTGTGTCCTTAACATTTCCTTCTCTGATATGGTGGACTTCCTTTTTTTTTTTTCTTTTTTTCTTTTGGCAGAAACAATATGCCCATATAAAGCCTGAGCCTGCAAACTCTTATTTATGCAACCAACAAGCCTCACTGAGCTTCAGTGGGACTACTAATAAAAGTGAAGATGTGCAGGATTGGCCCCACTCTTTTTAAGTGATTTCCTTACTAGTCATTCTCAGCAACATTCATTGGCCACAGTTTTCAGATGGGACTAGTGATTTTGGAGTCTCCATTTTGGATGCCTAATTTGAGACCCTTCAAAAGGACGTGATTTTCACAGGATGAGTGCTCAGTGGTTTCTTTGACAATTGGACCTCTTTAAAGTGTCTCAAGTTGGACACCCAGAAAGTGAGGTATTCCCAATCACTAGTCCCTTTTGAAAATCATGACTGTTTGGTTTTGACCCTGGAGGAAGCTACGGACCCAGTTTATGTTGCTGGTTTTTTCTAAGTTCAGGAGTCAAGTCCCTTTAAGGTGTCTCACTTCAAAAATTACCATTTGTAATGGTGCCCCATAGTTTGGCTGCTGTTTTTTAATAAATGATGTATATACTTTGGGCTCCTCCAAACAAATGAAAAACATGCAAGAAAAAATAGAGGCATACCAACTTGTCAATAATTTGAAATAAACTTTTAAAAATAACATCTCGTACCTTTACCAGACTCATGAGGTTACAAAAGTCTAAGTAACTCTGTGGTGTTAAGCTTCCTTGCAGGTCCTGTGTGCCAAATTCTGCCCTTAGTTACATCCCCGTAAATCCAGAAAAAACTCAAGTGAAGTCACTGACGTTACTTAAGGCTTACCCAAGTGTACGTGAGAGCAGAATTTCCCCAGAATGTGTGCACTGCGTTCTAGCTGCTCGGTCATTCCTTCTAAGCTAGCTAAAATATTCGTAATCCATTATGAATTAACTATAATGGATTATTTTGCCATAAGGAAAAAGATGTAAAGCCTAGAATCTTACAGAAAGCCTAAAACTGTTCCCAAATGTTATGCATTTTTAAAAGAACCTTGAAAATAGGCGGCTATGTAGAAATTGATATTTTATAACCAAATATTACGCTCACCTTTGTAACTTGTATTTTAGGCTTTTAAATATTGAGTAATAGAGTGCACTTTGACAGAATGTTTGCCTATAGTTTTTGCCTAATGGAACTGTTAGCTTAATTAAAGTGGCAGCGATAGAAATTAGCACATTCGGATTGATAATGATGACTTTTATGCTAGTTTTCTAGTTCTATCTGTATTTAATACCATAGGAGGAAGATGCTGAAATCATGGCCTTTTGGCATTCTGTAGGATAGAAGTCTTGAGCTGAAAACATCTGAATAATCTGATGGCAGAGATTTGCTTGCAGATGGCATAGCAGAGTCAGTAGTGTGTCAAACAATTTTTGAAATATATCGGCTTTGTGTTCCATGTCTTCTTCCTCACATGTGGAAGAAGGAAAGTATCTGGTATGGGAACTTTTGATAACTCTTTGATGACCTTGCAATAGTAACACAAGTTCATGACAATGAGGCTTAATTATTCTAACTTCCTCCTTTAACACAGCTTCTCTGTTGCTTTCAGCTTGTTTAGAATATAGCAACTAGCATTCCCTCTGCTTTGAATAACCATGTGTCTATTACATGCACTCAGCTGTCTTCACACTCCTTGGCAGAGAGACTGTAAACTGATACTGCTGATTTGTAAAGATCTTTATGAGATATTCCTTGGCTGCATTGTGCTACTTTCCCACCACCCCCTTGACCCTAATTCTGAGTATGTGTACTCTGATCTCATAGCATTTGTATCTTTGAGTCTGCAGCTGGTCAGGCCTTTTTAGAGATGGATATAGAACTTGCTTCCTCTTGACATTTCAGTTCATCTGTCCCCACTTCAAAACAAGCACAACTCCCCTGTCCCCTCCAAGTTATTTTTTTAGTCTGATCACTCTTCCCACATTTTGATTCTAAAAATTCAGGGTAGGGACCGTGTCCTCATTTGTGAGCGTTCATGCCTAACGCCATGGGATCCTGATCCTGACTGGACTGAGCACCATATCAGTTATAGAACCTTTCATTCTTCCTCTCCATTTCACACTGTATTTTCTCCTTGCTTGGAGTTTTATAAGGTGTTATTTATAAATAACTTTAAAAACATATTTTGTTGCTTTTGGATTAATGCTGTCTCCAACTCCCACAAACATTCAAAACCCAGATTGCATCCAGCCTGTCACAGAGGGATAGCACGAAGGGGAATTTTGCATTTCCTGCACAAGTTGGGCAATACTCTGCAGTGAGGAGGTGGGCTTGGGATCAGTTGTGGGGATGGACACAGGCTGTGGCCAGTTGGTCTGTAAACTATGCTGATCTACTGATAAAACCCCCATAGTGTTTGGGAGGTTTCCTGCCCCCAGGTTAGTTGAGGGGATAGGGCAAGGATTTAATCCCTTGCAGTACTCTCTACCCCAGTAAAGGCCCATGTGCTTGGACTTTGTGCAGTGGGCCAGCATATGGCCCATTGTCTGGGTGAAGAACGTTTTCTGCCAGGCTGAAATAACAAAGCCTCACTTTAAATTTTATTGTGACTCCCACTTTGTAACAAAGCTAGAAATCGTATTTCAATTTATTTAAATAAATAATAGATTAGATTGGCAGAAAATAGCAAACACAGAGAAAAGACTGTCAAATCTCCTGATTATTTGGCCCTCACAATTTTCCACGGACATACCCAGCAGCAGGGAATGGCATTAAACTGCTGCTCTGGGTGGGGTTATACCCTTGTGCTGCTAGCTTGTATTGCAGTAAACTGCATTTAGCCTGGTACTAACCAAGGAATGTGACTAGGTTAGCAAGCTGCCTCTCTTTATCAATCAGGAATCAAGTGATCCGGAAGAGGAACACCGAGTTCCTAGTGAAGGATCATTGGACACAAGACAGCTTCACTAATGATATTCAGTTCCTCCCTCCTCAGTGGAATTCTGCATACAAAATGTAGTTAGTCAGTATGTGTCAAACAGTACAAATCAGTTACAATACATTAATCAAGGGCATGAAGGAACAGCACTAGGAAAGAATGATTATACTATATTATATAAACCTTGTCTTTAGTCATCTGCAATCTCTCTGTCAACTCTTATCATTGCCTTTTGGCTTCTAATCCCTGGAGGAATACAGTCTTTCTCTTCTTCTGGCCTGGCTGGTCTCCTTAACAAGGCAAGATCTGTCAAGGAGATCACTCTGTGGTCAAACATCTATATCAAATCTTAGATGAAAGAGTGCCTTTGCGCTCACCTTTTTGATCTTTTCTCCTCCCCTTTCTTCACGCCACAGGATACTGTCTGTAGAATAACCATCCCTTAATGTACTAAAAATCAGAATGGCAGTGACTGCAATCTAAATCAATGTCCTTAAACTTCATGTCTTCATTCAGGCTTAGAAATCCTATAGTACAGTGGTTTTCAACTTTGTAGGCTGCATATCCCCTTTCCAAATAATATAATCTTCTGGGTCTCTCCATCTGAGATAGGGTCATAATATACTTATGATTAGATTGCCAAGTCTTACTAAATTAAATGAGTTGTCCATCAATACAGGATTTTACTGATGTATCTCCTGATGAGAGCTTGTGTACCCCTAGGGGTATGCGTACCTCAGTTTGAAAACCACTGCCATAGTATAATATAATCTTTTCACTGAAGGGAAGTGCTGGAGGCCCCCATATCCAAGGACTTTTAAAAGCTGATGTGCTGAGGGAGCATTTCTGCACTGGCTGGGCCATGGGCTAGATGACCTAATAGTTTCTTTCCAGTTAGACATCTGTCATTTGAAAAATAATGTAGAGGCCTGCTAAAGGTAATTAGGGTTATCATCATGATGCCCAACATGGGATGTTATGCAGCTCTTTGAAGCTGAGTAAAGCATAGCTTCACAGCTACCTCTTCTCTGAATTGCCATGTCAACGCTCAAAAGCCTTGGAGGCTCATTCTGGGTAAGTGCCAAAATGTTCACAAGTTTGTCCAGGCTGCTTGAGATCTTCTCTCTTCTTCACCACTCACATCACCATGTCCAACTTTCTCTATGCCTCCTCCTAACCCCCCATACTGTCCCTTCTCCCTCTTTACAGCTCCAGTCTTTCTTCTCCAACAGGTCTCTGACTTGATACCCTTTCACATGGGAGAATTGAGAGAGAGAGGAAGGATGGTTTTGTAGTTAGGGCACTAAGGGCCTCTGAAGACCCTGGGTTCTATTCCTTCCACTGTCACCTTGGGAAAGTCCTTCCTCAGTTTCCCATCTGTAAAATGCTCTTCTCTACCCTTGCAGGGGTGCAGGGATGATAAATACAATAAAGATTGTGAGGCAGTCAGATGCCATGGTGATGGAGGTAATATAAGTACCTAAGATAGATCCTTCCACTCAGGAAAGGAAAAACAGAGAACTCCCGTTAACTTTTTTTTTCTTCCTTACATTTTTCCTGATTCTCAAAAGCCTCTGATTTGAGTTGCCATCCCCCTCTTACACTATCTTATCAGTTTAATAATGAAATATTTTAACTTACTTATTTTTGCTATATTTATACTCAGCTGTGCTATCTTGTGCCACCAGATCTCACCAAATAACTTGGGTTGCTCAGTAAATCAGAGCATGATGAGGAGGAACACCAAGGCCTGGTCTACGCTACGGGTTTATAACGAATTTAGCAGCATAAAACCGAATTAACCCTGCACCCGTCCACACAACGAAGCCCTTTATATCAATATAGAGGGCTCTTAATATCAATATCTGTACTCCTCCCCGACGAGGGGAGTAGCGCTGAAATCGGTATTGCCATTTTGGAATAGGGTTAGTGTGGCCGCAATTCGACGATATTGGCCTCCGGGAGCTATCCCACAGTGCACCATTGTGACCGCTCTGGACAGCCATCTGGAGTCGGATGCGCTGGCCAGGTAGACAGAAAAAGCCCCGCGAACTTCTGAATTTCATTTCCTGTTTGCCCAGCATGGAGAGTTGATCAGCACAGGTGACCACACGGAGCTCATCAGCACAGGTAACGATGCAATCTGAGAATCGAAAAAGAGCTCCAACATGGACCTCACGGGAGGTACTGGATCTGATCGCTATATGGAGAGAGGATTCCATGCTAACAGAACTCCGTTCCAAAAGACGAAATGAAAAAACATTTGAAAAAATTTCCAAGGCCATGATGGAGAGAGGCCACACCAGGGACTCAGTTCAGTGCCGTGTGAAAGTTAAGGAGCTAAGACAAGCCTACCAGAAAACCAAAGAAGCAAACGGAAGGTCTGGGGCAGGGCCGCAAACATGCCACTTCTATGCCGAGCTGCATGCAATTCTAGAGGGGTCCACCACCACTACCCCACTCCTGTCCATGGATTCTGAGATGGGGGTAATCTTAGCCTTGCCTGAAGATTCTGCGGATGGGGAAGATGAGGAGGAGGAAGGGGAGGATGAGCTTGCAGAGAGCACTCAGCACTCCGTTCTCTCCAACAGCCAGGAGCTTTTTCTCAGCCTGACAGAAGTACCCTCCCAGCCTTCCCAAGCCACTATCCCAGACAATGAAGCCATGGAAGGGACCTCTGGTGAGTGGACCTTTTTGTAAATATAAAACATGCTTTAAAAGCAAGCATTTTTTAATGATTAATTTGCCCTGAGGACTTGGGATACATTCGCAGCCAGTACAGTTACTGGAAAAGTCTGTTAACATGTCTGGGGATGGAGCGGAAATCCTCCAGGGACATCTCCGTGAAGCTCTCCTGGAGGTACTCCGAAAGCCTTTGCAGAAGGTTTCTGGGCAGGGCAGCCTTATTCCATCCTCCATGATAGGACACTTGACCACGCCATGCATGTAGCAAGTAATCTGGTATCATTGCATGACAAAGCCTAGCTGTGTATGGTCCTGGTGTTTGCTGGCATTCAAGCAACATCCGTTCTTTATCGTGCTGTGTTATCCTCAGGAGAGTGATATCGTTCATGGTAACCTGGTTGAAATACGGGAATTTAATTAAGGGGACAGAGATGGTTGGGCTGTTTGCCTGTGGCTTAAAAGAAATCCTTCCCTGCATTTAGCCAAGCAGGGGGAAGAGGACGGGGGGTGATTGGCGCTGAGCTTTTTCGCGTTTGGCTAGCTGGGATCTTCCCTGCTACCAGCCAAGTGGTGGTGGAGAGGGTGGCTAGCAGTGATCTTCCATGATACTAGCCATGCGGTGGGGAGAGGGGTAAAGTGATCATCCCAGAGAATTGAATGGGGGCAGTTCTGGTGCTGCACGTTAAAGGAAAGAAGCAGCACTCAACGGGCGTTGCTTGCTATTTGGGAAAGGAGGGCACTGGATATGTGAAGGCTGCAGAAGCTGAAAGACAGTGGCTTACCATGGCCGCATTCAAGCTGAATTCTGATGCCTGGACCTGCGTCCGTGATCTCTAACACCAAAGCCGCAGGCACTCAATATTAAGATGCAAAATGCAACCTTGTAGTGAGATCACATGTGCTATGTAAGGTGAATAGTGTTGTTCACCGTGAAAGAGTATAACCGTTGTTCTGTAAAATGTATCTTTTTAAATACTTCTCTCCCTTTTTTTCCTCCCTCCTGCAGCTGCAAATTTTTCAAGTCCCCTCCTCCGTCCTGAAGGCTCTCTCAGGTAAGGCGGCAGAAAAAAAAGATGCGAGACGAAATGTTCTCGGAAATCATGGAAGTGACCCGCAATGAAAGAGCTCATCTGAATGAGTGGAAGGACGTGGTATCAAAGTACAGGAAAGATGCCAGTGACCGTGAGTACAGGAGGGACAAACGTGAAGGCAGGAGGGACGAACGTGAGGAGAGGTGGCGGCAGGAAGATCAGAGGTGTCGCAGGAAGATCAGCGGTGGCGGGATGCAACTCTGGGGCTGCTGCGTGATCAAACTGACATTATCCGGCATCTGGTGGAGCTTCAGGAATGGCAGCAGGATCACAGAGTGCCGCTGCAGCCCCTATATAACCACCCTCCCCCCTCACCATGTTCCATAGCCTCCTCACCTGCCAGACGACTAAGAATGCGTGGGAGGAGGCTCCGTGCACTCACCCATTCCGCCCCAGTGGACAGCCCAACCAAAAGGCTGTCATTATTTTGAAATTTTTTTAGTGGCCTTTTCCTTCCCTCCTATCCTCCTCCCAAACCCCACCCAGGCTACCTTGTCAGTTTTCCCCCTTTTTATAATTAATTAATAAAGAATACATGATTTTTAAACGATAGTGACTTTATTTCCTTAGGAAGCAAGCAGTAATCTAAAGGGGAGGGTGGGTGGCTTACAGGGAATGAGTCAATCAAGCGGGGGGCGTTCATCAAGGAGAAACAAACACAACAGTCACACTGTACCCTGGCCCATGATGAAACTGGTTTTCAAAGCTACTCTGATGCGCACTGCTTCCTGGTGTGCTCTTCTAATCACCCTGGTGTAATCAGC
Source organism: Gopherus flavomarginatus (assembly GCF_025201925.1). Classification (NCBI taxonomy): domain Eukaryota; kingdom Metazoa; phylum Chordata; order Testudines; family Testudinidae; genus Gopherus; species Gopherus flavomarginatus. The sequence continues at coordinate 53,954,104 of NC_066621.1, forward strand.
AGCCAGGTGATTTGCCTCAGCCTCCCACCCCGCCATAAAAGTCTCCCCCTTACTCTCACAGAGATTGTGGAGCACACAGCAAGCAGCAATAACAAAGGGGACATTGGTTTGACTGAAGTCTGAGCGAGTCAGTAATGTGCGCCAGCGCGCCTTTAAACGGCCAAATGCACATTCTACCACCATTCTGCACTTGCTTAGCCTGTAGTTGAACAGCTCCTGACTACTGTCCAAGCTGCCTGTGTATGGCTTCATAAGCCATGGCATCAAGGGGTAGGCTGGGTCCCCCAGGATAACTACAGGCATTTCAACATCCCCAGCTGTTGTTTTCTGGTCTGGGAACTAATTCCCTTGCTGCAGCTGTTTAAACAGAGTAGTGTTCCTGAAGACGCGAGCATCATGAACCTTCCCGGCTGATCCACCAGTGCTTGCAGCACCATGGAAAAGTACCCCTTGCGGTTTATGTACTGGCTGCCCTGGTGCCCCGGTGCCGAGATAGGGATATGGGTTCCATCTATTGCCTCACCACAGTTAGGGGATCCCATTGCAGCAAAGCCATCCACTATGCCCTGTACATTTCCCAGAGTCACAACCTTTCTTAGCAGCAGCTTAATGATTGCTTTGGCTACTTGCAACACAGCAGCCCCCACAGTAGATTTTCCCACTCCAAATTGATTCCCGACTGACTGGTAGCTGTCTGGCGTTGCAAGCTTCCAGAGAGCTATCGCCACTCGCTTCTCAACTGTGAGGGCTGCTCTCATCTTGGTATTCTGGCGTTTCAGGGCAGGGGAAAGCAAGTTACAAAGTTCCATGAAAGTTCCCTTACGCATGCGAAAGTTTCGCAGCCACTGGGAATCGTCCCACACCTGCAACACTATGTGGTCCCACCAGTCTGTGTTTGTTTCTCGGGCCCAAAATCGGTGTTCCATGGCTAGAACCTGTCCCATTACCAGCAGGATCTCCAAAGGGCAGGGGCCCGCGGTTTGAGAGAATTCTGTGTCCATGTCCCCATCACACTCGTCGCCGCGCTGCCGTAGCCGCCTCCTCCTCGCCTGGTTTTGCAAGTCCTGGTTCAGCATAGACTGCACAAGAATGCGTGAGGTGTTTACAACGTCCGTGATTGCTGTCTTGAGCTGAGCAGGCTCCATGCTTGCCGTGCTACGGCATCTACACAGTTCACCCAGGAAAAAAGGCACAAAACAATTGCCTGCTACTTGCACGGAGGGAGGGGTGAGGCTGTACCCAGAACTACCTGGGACAATGTTTTTTGTCCCATCGGGCACTGGGATCTCAACCCAGAATTCCAATGGGCAGAGGAGGCTGCAAGAACTATGGGATAGCTGTGGGATAGCTACCCACAGTACAATGCTCCGGAAATCAACACTAGCCTCGGTACATGGACGCACACCGCCGAATTAACGTGCTTAGTATGGCCGCGTGCACTCGACTTTATACAATCTGTTTTTAAAAACCAGTTTCTGTAAAATCGGAATAATCCCGTAGTGTAGACATACCCCAAGTAACACAAAATGCTATAGGATGTGGTGGTGTTAGCTTGCTGTCCGGGTTAGGGGGCCACTGTGCTACTGATGTCTTTCAGCTGAGATGTAGAGCAGGAGACCTGATTGAGTGTGACTATTAATGATCCCAGGGCTTGTTTAATAAGTTATTGGTGTTAATATTGAGGAGTCAGCTACATTTTAGCTTGAATAGTTAGGTTCCATCTAGTTGCTTCTGCAGTTTCCATTGGAAATGCCTTTTCTTGTCTCAAAGGTGTATTGTGAGCCTTGATTAGTTGTTTGTGTATTGCTTTGAAATCTTTATGATATAGAGAGATTAAAATATGTTTTTTTTTAGCAGAGGAGCGATTTTAATTTGAAGGGGGTTGCATTGTTTATTATTCCAAAGGGCTTCAATAACTGCTAGAGATTGACTCTGACTCTGTTAAGAATTATAACTTTTGATGTGTGTTTAAATATACAGCATAACATAATTGCCCAACTGGAAAACAATATTGCATGCAGAAGCTCCAAATATTCTTGATTTCAACATATTTATCTATCCTCTAGGAACATACAGATGTGTGCTAGAGTTTAATTTCTTCTGCAACACAGAAAAAAGGCCAGGTAGCTAGAAAATGATGGCTGTTGCAGTACATACCAGCATTGTGTTACAAAACTATAGTCATTGCTGAATTAGTTGCACCTAATATAAGTGTTCATTATGTCTGTGATAATCCCATTCTCCTTTGCTGGCACCTCATCCTACCAATTCTGACTCCTACTAATACTTTTTTATGTTGAATGATTATTGTCTAATTTAGGGTAGGAGGGTTATATTTTAAGAGGCTGACATGCTATCTGGGATGCCCACAAGATTAACCTGAACTTCAAGTTGAAGCAGACAGGAGCCTTGGTTCACCTCTGGGTTATGCTGTCTTCTCTTAGAGTGAAGCAAAATGTCCAGTCTAGCAGGGGTTCTGCAAGAGGCCGGCACAGCCTTCAGTGAGAGACAGGGATTTGGCCATGGCGCCTGAGGGATGCACTGATTCAGAGAATTCCTTAGGAAGATTTTCCCAGCGGGGCTCCTAGTGGAGTCCAGGCTACATTTTAAAGTGACGTCACCCTGGGCTAGGGCAACAGTGCAAACATCCTGTGCTCTCCTGTTGGGTGAATGCCCCACTGGTGCACGGAGACTGCTGCTGCTGCCAGGGTTGCCATGTCCCTGCCCTGTGCTAGCGAGGGTGAATAAGGGTGACTGCCAATAGCCTAGTCTATGCAAGGGATTTACCTCGATTACAGCGATTGGTGGCACAATGGCTGTTTCCACCAGTGCATCTTTCCCCGGCTTGAAAAAAGTGGCACTGGTGTAAATTATTGCTTGTAATGGGTTGTCTCATATGCATTAGGAGATTGTACTGGTGCAGCGACACAAGTGGCTGGTCACCAATGGCTATAATGGGGGCAAATTACCACGGTAGACAAGGCCTATAATGCAGTGAACTCTGTTTCTGCTGCTGCCTTTCATTGTGGCAGATTCCCATAAACTCTGGTAAATGAGGTAGTGGATGGCTGTGTAATGTAGGCAGAGATTCTCAGAGTGCTGCTGGTGGTAACAGTTGTATGAGTGGATTACAAAACAGTGAGTGATCACCAGCCTGCTTTATTTATCTGTCAGAGTTGCAGACTGGATAATTGTTGTTATTAGGTATTGGAACAAAATGCCTCTTTAGTGGAGATGTCACACATTCTAAACAGCATGTTCTGTTTTGAACACACGGCATTTCCACAGTGAGGCCATTAGCTCTAAATATACAAGACCTACAGAAGCAGGGTGAACAGCCTGTTTCATAGAACCATCTGAAACGGTGTTTGTGTTCAGCATACTTTGTATAGGAATATGAGATTAGATAGCTCATGCTTCACATTGATTTTATTAGCGGCAGTTTTAATATCCCATTTATCATCATGCAGTGAAGAGACAGAATTTGCTGTTTTGATTTTTTTTTCCAATCAAGTCTTCACATGCATTTCCATGTGCAGATCTTGTTTCCATGGCATCAATGTTTAAATCCCGACATTATTGGTGGGCTGCATTAGCCAATGAAAACACAATAAAAATCAGTACTGCTATAATGTGTGGCCCTGTTGCGTGAAGAGTACAGTAATACAGCAAATGTTATGTTATGTTATGTATTTTAATGTGCCAGTGCTTGAAGCTCTGAGTAACATTGCAAGATAGAAGTTTTACCGCTACTTCACTAGTCCCCTTCCAAGTCCATTGTTTTCTCTCAGTCCTTATACATTAATTGTTCCAGAAAATGAGATTCATCACAAAATGTGTGATGGATTTTAAAACAATTTGTTTTTCTTATGCAGTTTTCCCAACCCCAAAGGCTTCCATTTCTTGGCTCAATATATTCAAACCAGAGGAGATTTGTTGAATCTCAGCTATCAACTTTATTAGTACAACCTCGGTGAAATAAAATTCCAGGATGGTCCATCACTCTGAAGCTTAGAATGTCTGAGTCAGTGTGAATTAATGGAAACAGCTACAAGTGTGGCTGAGAGTGCTTATTGTTCAGACTATCACCCAGGTTCAGTCATCACTGGGATTCGTGGTCTGTTACCATCCTATTTTTAAGTTCTCAGTCATATGACTTGATGAATTACACCCATGTGACAGTAAGGTAATAGCTATTGTGATAAACTTGGGACAGATGGTTGCAAGGGGTGTGTGTGTTTAGAAAACAGTCCCAGAAGGTTCAAAGGCCCTCCTCCCTATAAGCTGAGGAGGGGTGACTACATGTCAGTCAGGTTCAGCTGAGAAGGAGTTACCAGAGTTCAATTAGGATCAGCTGAGAGGAAGTTATCTGTGATCAATTAGGATCAGCTGATTACAAATAAGGGCTACCTGAGACCTTTTTAGACCCTCCCCTGTTGGGAGAAGGGGAGGAGAGAGAGAGAGAGGAGTCAAGCTACCAGTAGATGAGTAGCAGCAAGGGAGCAAGCCTCTTCAAGAGGGGAGACTGCATTCCTTCCCGTAAGGGAGAAATACATGCTCAAAACACTGGCTGAGAAAAGGACGGACTGCCCTTGTGCAGCCAAGAGGGACTTTTTTACCCCAAGCTCGTCTCACCAAAGTTAAAACAGCTGAGACTGCTGAGACCAAGAAGGTGCCTTGCCACACTATGTAATGCCAAGAGTCTGAGACCAGTGTGATATTGGAGGTAATTCAACTGTTACTCTACAGCTAATTTGCATGCAACAGTTTCATTGGTTGTAAGAGGGAGACTGCACTCATGGTGAATTACTTGGCCCAACTGCCACAATATGGGCTTTCAGCTACCAGTTAGCTAATAATAAGGTGTTTTCATGTCACAGTAGTGCTGTTTTGCATGCTCAGTACCCTTGATCATAAGGTTTACTTCTAACACAATGATTCAAGACTGGATGTCATAGACATATGCTAGCTCAACCCAGAATTGTGGGTTTCATGAAGAAAACTCTTGGAGAAATCTTATGGCCTTTGCAATGCATGGGCTCAGAATACATGATCACAATGATCCCTTATGGCCTTAAAACTCTATAAATCTAGTATCCTTATTTAAATATTATATTTTTTAATAGTAGAAGAGTATAGTTTGATTGCAGTTTATTTTAGTTAGCTCAGTAACCTCAGAGATTAGTAGTGAGTTTCCAGATTTATTATGAACTGGGTGTATGGGTTCCTTTCCTAGTGATTTACTTGGTCAAAGGATTAAAACTATAAGGAAGTAATTAAAAGAACCTTTTATCTAGTGAAGTCCACATGATGTCTGATAGATGGTTGCTTCCATCAGTCAATATTCCAGAAGAATGTGGAGGTAGCACTACCTGCCTGCAATGAGTTTGGTCCACTGAATGAACGAGTATTAAATTATTAGGGATTAAACTAGGATATGGAACTTGGTCACTGAGATTCCCTGCTGTGTGTGATAGTAGCTCACACATTTTCCATCTTCATAGCAGCAGCAAAAATTTAAAAAAGCTTTGTGGGTACATGTCTGTGCTGACTTTAAAGTCCAGGGAAGAGAAAAAGAGAGAGTGGTGGAGGGGAACCTTTTAAAATACAGATCACACTTTTATCACAGATCATCAGGGCAGAATTAATTTCAAATTGACAGGGGGGGAAATTTCAGCCAAACTAGCTGCTTTCAGAGTAGTTTGTGGTGCTGCCTTGAACAAGCAAGCTAAAAAAAAGAATTGCATTATCTCCCTCTTTAAACTATACAAATTACAAAAAAATTAGGAGTTTAATGCTGGTGGGAGGAGCATTATGAAATCCTTTGCAGTACATGTCCTCTCCTCCAGATGAGGACTGGAGGGATAGAATCACTGGAAGCTTCCCCACACAGCCTTTCCAATAAGTCTCAATGCTGGAATGTTCAATGTTCAGGAAATATCAGTAGCTGTAAATGGGTGAGAAGGAAATTAGATCTTCATTGTCCATTTGATTCCTGACCTTTCTCCCTTTGACCCTGATCCCCAGAAGACTCCTGCTCGTGCTTAGTTTATGTGCACAAATAGTCCTATTGATATAAGTGCATAACATTAAGGTCTTTGCAAATCTGCGGTCTACCTTATGAAAAAGGATAGAATACCAATTGTGATTTTGGTTGTCTTTTTTCATGTAAACAGCTGTTTATTAACAAATGAAGTGAGACCACTAATGAAATTTTGTCAGAAATGTACAGTAGTGTACTTCAAACTTAATTTTACATTGTACCAACCACAATTGTTTTTCAGCCTAATTTTTAATTTCCTGTCATGGTTGTGGTTGTCTCTGTCCTAGTACTGTATCTACTTAAACTTGTCCACAGATTCTCTTTCATTCATTCACATTTCTTTTGCAGATTGCATGTGGCTCAGAGCATAATCTGGCAGTAGTTGGTAAGTAGCATTAATTTTATATGTAATGCTATGGTTGCTTTTTTTTCTCATTTGTAAGTAGCACAAGATTAAAAGAAAATGTACACAGTGAATTATTACAGAATGCTTGGTAGAGCTGTATATGGTAACAGAAAGGAGGAAACAATCTATTTGTATTGGTGAGAAAAGAAATCTGAAATATAAAAAGCACTGGTAATAATGATACCTGGATAGCACTTTTCAATGTTCCTGCTGACAACAGAGAAAGGGAGCGTGGGGCGTTGATGAGTGTTACAGCAAAATTAATTTCAGTTGTCCTAGGACATATTTTACAGTCGAACCATTAAAGCATGAAGTCACAAATTCAAAAAAGCAGCTAATCTTGGTCAAAAAATGGTAAACATTTTAAGTGAAATATTTAATAGAAAAATTCTTGTAGTTTTTGTTGAAATTTGGAAGTGTTTAAAATGACAGCCAGCGTTATCTAGCATATATAGTACCTCTCCACTTAAATGTGGCTCCTACAGTATGGTGAAAAGTTCTAGGCCTAACACCAGTGGAAAGAGAATCCTGCCTTTGAGTACCAGAAATAATCAGATCCTGGATTTCTACTGACTTCACAGGATACCTGCCGATGTGCACTGGGACTGAACCCTCATGATGTGTAATTATAGTAATTATTAATACCCAGTTCTTATATAGCACTATTTCCATCAGTAGATGTTGAAGTGCTTTTACAAAGGATGTCAGTATCATTATCCCCATTTTTAGAGATGACAAAGCTGAGGCCCAGAAAGGGGAGAAGTGACTTACTGAAGATCACCCAGTAGGCCAGTAGCAGAGCTGCAAATTAAACCCAGGGCACCTGAGTCCCAGTCCAGTGTCCTAGCCACTAGGCCACACTCCTCCACTGGTTCAGGCTTCAAAGTGTTAAACAAGGAATTTGCCTAATTGTGACACTAAATGAGGAATCAGTGGGAGCCATGCCCTCCAGTATCCAAACATAGATCCTTGTATATCCTGTAAAATCAGAGCAAGTCTGGTAGTTACCCAGATAGACTATGAATATAATAGTTTTTATCAGAAAATATTTCCTGTGTGTTACAAAAATAGGGTTACTACTTATCCATTTTAGGCCCAAGCAGCCCATTTTATTTAGTACAGACCTCTTTTTAAAGAGAAGCATTCTTTGGATGAACTAATTTTCTGAGTCCTATCTGTCTATCTGCCTGTGATAGGGTGGACTATGCCCAGAGGCCCCCTGCTGGAGGCCTTAGTGTCCTGCCATACCCATCCCAGGAAAGGAACAGTAGAGGAGTCCTCCAAGCAGCCAATCAGAGAGGCTGTAGGGAAACCAGCCAATCAGGGAACAGGAGGGCCCTATAAAAGGAGCTGCAGAGGCAGAGACAGTCAGTTCCTTGATAGTGCTAGAGGGGTGGTGCTCCTGTCTGGCCAAAGGGAACTGCAGCACCACGGACAGCTCAGTGCTGACAGTGAACCAGACAGCAAGGAAGAGCTGCTGGCTGGTTGCTGGGCTTGAGCTTAGATGAGCCCTGAGGTAAGGGTGAAGCCTGGGCGAAGGTTGGGGCTGCGGGAAAGTGGCCCAGGAAACTGAAAGCATGTGGCCGGGACCTGGAGTAGTTGGTGGGCCTGGGTCCCCCCAGAGGGCAATGCGGAACTGGCTACAATCAGACAGCGAGAAATCTCAGAAGGGGAACTGAACTAAGTGGCCTAGCTGGAGACTTTAGCCAGAGTAGACCAAGAGGGCGACACCATTGCTTCCAGGGAGGAAACCCTTGGGGTACAGCCAGATACCAGGGCCAGGACTATTTAAAGACAGCAGGCAGAGCTGACAAGAAGGGGTGCTTGCGAGAAGTGGGTGCCATGCCTTAGACTGCCCCTTTGTACCTAATGAATGGAATGTCTCTAATAGCTCCCTTGAGCTCCCTCTCACTTCCACAGGAGTCATTACCGCGCATAGCTTGGAAAATTGCCTATTTGATATGTGATGTACATTCATGTACTATTTTCAAGGAGGTATTTATTTCATGTTGGAGTCTTGGTAGATTCATAAACCATCTACAGAGCACATTTTGTATGCAGCATTTAAGTGATTACCCTTGTATGATAAATCCTATTATGAACTATTCAATTTGATTCATTCTACTGACTATGGGAAGATATTCCACTCCGCCACCAGTTGTTCATTGTCCATTGCCCTTGCTAATTAGGGACACAGGTGCTGTTGAAAGCCAGCTAGCAATTTGAAAACTGACATTGGGCTTCTCACTGAATTTATGGACTGAAAGTTTAGCTAGTAGCAGATTTCTCCAGTGCAAGTGAAAGCAAAGTGTTGGGTTTAAACCTTATCCCCTTGTCCCTCCCAATGTCCTCCTAGTAAATAATCTTCTGCCACACAGAGATAATCTCAAAAATAAATATGCAGGCAAAAGAAAGATCCTTGAAACAATTAGCAGTACATTTAATGTCAATTGTGTAAAGATTTATACATATCTAATTTCATGCCCTATGTGTACACTCACTGACTTCTGTAGGAATGGTCTCAGAGCATAAAGTTAAGGACATTTTTATTGTGACATATCACAACAGAAATATTTTGCTGAATGTTTTTTAAACTTAAAGCATTATGGTAAGACCTACGTGTTAGGTAAATTAAAAAAAATACTTTTAAAAAGGTTGAATTTTGTGGAAAAGATTATTTTTTCCAACCTTTCATAACTTGTTGCTAGTTCAAAATGGCCAGCCTTTTCACTAGTTATATACATCTCACAATCTATAATCATATGTATATTTGATTGCACAGTTTTTCAATAGCATTTATAACAGAAACTTTAATGAGCACTGATAAATAATCTATGCTTTATTAGTAAATTTCCAAACACTTACACTGCATGGATTTCTAATAAAAAAAAAACTGTAAAAAACTTTTTGTAGTAAAAGAAATATATAAATGAAAAACGACTCCAAACCCTAGAATATTAAAGCAATTACAATTTGGAAAGCATACATACACACACTTTATATGCAAACACACATGGTGTGTGTTTTTGTTTGTCTCTTCCCTTTGTCAAAATCATTTCCTTTGAGACCCATAAAATACATTTAAAATTAATTTCTTGAACTTAGTGAAGAAATTGTTCTTCCTAGTCTTGTTGATAGTGCAAATTGTCTTGTACAGGTCTATTTGGCAGCTAATTTTCCTTCCATGTTACTTTGGACAGTCTATCTTCATGTGTGATTTTGTGCCTCTTCATGGGTAACTTATTTAATGTACTTCTTCCCTGTTTTTCCTCCATTAAAGTTTTTTTCCCCTCCTCTCTCCTATAGGGTTGTTAATGGGCCCCAGTCTTATAAAGAGATCTACACAGGTGGACTGTTTGCACAAAATGGATATTTTGTATAATTGAGGCCCCAGACCCTTGTCATAGGTCTCACCCCAACTCTGAACTTTAGGGTACAGATGTGGGGACCTGCATGAACACCTCTAAGCTTAACTATCGGCTTAGATCTGGTCTTGCTGCCACCATCCAGATTTCTGAGTACCTGGAAAACTCTCTTTCCCCCCCAAAAAAAACCACCTTCCCCTCCCTGGGTAGCCTTGAGAGACTCCTCCACCAATTCCATGGTGAGTCCAGATCCAGTTCCCTTGGATCTAAAAAAACAGGGGAACAAATCAATCAGTTTTCTTAAAAAGAAAGCTTTTAATTAAAGAAAAGAAAGGTAAAAGAAAAAAAAAAACCTTTGGGAGACAGCATACCAGCTAATCTCACAGACAATAGATTTAAAACACAGGATCTTCCACTGGGCAAAAACCTTAATACACACAATAATACCCAATTTGATAATTCTCCTAATTGCACAAAGACAAGTTACAAAAGAAAATAAACATAAACCTATTTATTCCTTTCTAAAACTTACTACTCTGATAAGAGGCTGGTTCCTTGATCTTTTCCACTCCGGCTGAAACTGAAACTGACTCTAAACAAAGGAAACTTCCCTCCTTCCTTTTGAAACATTTTGTTCCCTCATTGGTTCCTCTGGTCAGGTGTCAGCTAGGCTAGGTGAACTTCTTAACCCTTTACAGGTAAAAGAGGCATTAACCCTTAACTATCTGTTTATGACAACCCTTCTAGTAAAGTCTATGGGAGTTTGGCTACTGACTTCAAGGACCCAATCTCACACCGTTGTTGTGCGGTAAACGGGGAGACCTTCTGTTCTAATCTGGTCATTAGGTGACAATTAACATTAATAGAAATGAGAGACTGTGATTTGCCATATCATGTACTAATTTGAATCTTGGGAGTTTGAAATAAGAGCTAAGATGTGGAAAATTGTGAGTTTTTTCATGCTAACTTTTTTTTTTCTGTGATGTTTTTTTTGTGTGTGGGGAGGAATCTCATGAAATGGAGTTTTGTCATTAAAATCATACAGCTGTGAATTTTTGTATGTTCATGTGATCCTTTGCTTGAACAAGGATCAATTTTTACATGAAATTTGAATGGATCAGAACAGTTATATTTGTAAATCGTGGACGACTTTCTGTCTTGCATTTCCAGAATGCTCTCACTTCAAATATTTTCAGTTTTGTTAGGAAATTTTCACAGAAAGTTGTCTAGCACAATGAAAGATGGCATTTTTACTTTGTATGAGAAGGTGTTAAACTTACGATACTGAGGAAAATATGATCAGTAGCATCTAATGTCATGATTGATCATGCCATGATCTTTGCATGATGCAACCATGTTCACAGTAATGATGCTAAACATGGGCTTAAAATTTGCAGGATTGGGGACTAAAACCATCAAACCCATGAAAAAATTATATAATGAGACTTCTTCTATACATGGAAGCATGATTTTAAGTTGTGTGTTTGTGAGGAAGAGCTGTATTACAGATTTTTCTCTCTGTGGGGCTATGTTCTAAACATATGTTTTCTAAGAGAATAATTATCCTGAAATAGAACATTTGACATACTACATGTGGGATGTAGAATAATCAAGCAATATAAGTTTGTAAATGTGAAGTTGTTGAGAACATATGCATGTCTTTATTGCATTGTGAATTACAAGTCTGAAGATGAAGTGCCTCCAGCATCCAGGAAGTGTAGATGTATTATTAAATTAACAGGTCCTGACATATTTAACTGCTTTTGTTAAATAGTTGTACAGTTTTCCCAATGTAAGCATAAACATATGTTTTCGCTCCAATTTTCCTTCCTCTCCTCTATAATTTTACTTTATCCTCCTTGTGTAGTGAGTTATAAACAGGTCAATCCATTAAAAGATAAGATCACAATATTTTTGGCTTCCCAGAATCCACTAAAGGATAATATCATTTGTTTTGGCTTCTTCTTGGAGAAATCAGCTTTCCTCATTTATATACTTTTAATAAAATATATGACTTTTAGAAAGATGGGAAGTAAAACAACAAGATTTTAGGATGTGGAAGGGAAAATATTTATTTTTTAAAAAGCAGATTTAAAAACATACTGCTAACTCCCAGGTTGAAGGAGTTCTTTAGATCTAGGCACTAAGACTTGATAGTGAAGTATATAAAATATGAAGTGTATTGACCATGTCTGTACAGGATGAATAGTCAAACAGTACTCACTAAACTTCCAGGTCAAATCCTCAGCTGTTGAATTGCAAATGAAATCACTGGAGCTACAGAAATTGATGCCAGTTGGATCTGGTCTCCAAAGTCCTGTCCCATTATGACTTGGTCTTCTACAAAGTGGGGTAGACCATCTAGGGTGGGCCCTTCTGTAATAATTCCAGAGTTCTGGATAAGAAGACATCACAAACCATCAGAGTAGTATTTATGATCCTTTTATTACATGCTACAGATTGAAACTGAATTTGGCTCCGTTGAACTGTTCTTTCTCTTGCAAACGTTCACTGGTTATCTGTTTTTGTAGGGTTATTCACAGTGTTTGAACTACTGACACTGAGTGTGATGACATTGAGTGTACTCGTACTGGACTGCTGCACAGCTAAACTAGTTGCCGCACAACTAAAACAAGACTATGTGGGTGGAATACATTTTCTCCCTGGTCTTTTTTATGCTGACAAAGTAGAATACTGTAGCCTCTGCTAGAGTAAATTGCAGCTATGTTTCTAGCAGAAAACCAGACTTGAAGAAAAGTTTAAGTATAGATGAAATGGTGCTCTGGAAAGGTTAAGATCAATAAAACTAACGAGAGCTGGATGTGGTGAAGGAAGGCACAATACAGCTTTCCCACTAAGTTCTATCAGTGTAAAAGATCTGTGGCTCAACAACATTCCCAGTCCTTCAGTCTCTCTCAAGCAAAGACTGATGATCTCATTGACTTCTGCAGTGGGTTTTGTGGTTGTCTACTAGGGATTAAGTCCCTAAAATTTTCCTCCAGTGCTGCTCCACCGGTAATAGTAGAAGTGGGAGGTCTAATGTAGACAAGATGCCAGTGACCACTGACATTTTAATCACCATATCATCTAGACCCACTTTGAGCTAGTTCAGATGCCACAGGGATTAAAAAAAAACAAACTGGCAGCTTCTCTGCTACAGCTCCTGTTATTACCTGTTGAGGTACCCAGATGGAAAATTCTGTGGAGAAGAGGCCAGTGGAGATATTTTATAAAAAGAGATCTCCAAACCTTCTTTCATCTCTGTGCAAAGTAAGATTTGATTCCATGTCTCCTGAAAGATAGCTACTTTTTAATCAGGCAAAATGTTCAGTGATATTGGAGGGCCTGATTTTCACAATTGGTCACATCTAATTGCGCACCTAATTTGTGAATCCATGTTTGCATACACAAATGGCCATTTGCCAACCCAAACAGATGCCTAACCAGTCATTTTCAATAGATTAATTGTGCACATACAACTGTGATTGCATTTTTATATATCTAATTTTTAAAATCTGTGTCTTAACTTTTCAGAGTACAGTAGTATCTTACAGAAAAAGGATCAGATTTATCTCTACTGCCAGAGTGAGGCATTTCCTGTCCATATTCACTGGATTGCAGGATAAGTGTACAATTTGTGTCAAAGTTGTATGGTTATCTGCACATTTAATTCAAACAGTCCCATAAATGTCAAGACACAGGCTGTCTGGTCCCACTGAGACTGAAAATCATCCAGTTGCATGGGAAAAAATATTGTCTTGAATTTAATGAGAGAATCTGCTTTGTCAAGCAAATGAAGAAAAACATCTTTCTGTCAAAATTATTGGTGGCCCTATTAATTTACTGAACTGAAAACTGCACAGTAACTTCAGAAGTATGGTACAAAATCTACTGGGAAAAGTCTCACTTTGCTATCTTGTGAAAAGCCTGGGTCTTGGCTTCTGGAAGAAAATGGGACAGGACAAAAGCAGTGGATTCTGAAATCTCCATTCCAATTCACTTCCCTTTTGGGGTGATCCTTCTCTCTCCACGAGCTCACTACTTCTTTGGGCTGGACCCAGTTCCAGCCACTGAGCAGGTGAACTGATGACAAAGAAACCAAACAAGCCCAGGAGGCGAGGGCCCTCAGCTGTTGTGCTGGGCTCAGTCCCGTGTGCTGCAGTGCTGAGAGCTGGGGCACAGAATGGCTCTGGGGCAGGTCCCTTGGCGGCCTTGTGGGAGGAGCACTAGGAGGAAAGGGCCTGCCAGCTGGGCCTGGGGTTGGATTTGGCCCAGCCTTTCCCTGGGATGTCCTCGGGACGCCTGAATCCCCCAGTGTCCCTCCCCAGCGCTCCTCCTCAGCTTCACCCTTAGTGACAAGGGGCACACTCTCTGGGAAGGGCAGACCTGTGGGAGCTGTACCCTGCATGGTGCAGGGAGCCTGCTTGAGCTCTCTGCCCTGTTAGCGCCCTGTTTGTCCTCTCCCTAGCACTCCATCCAGCCCCTTCTTGGGGCAGACCTGGGCTTCTAACCCTGTGCTTCTGCCCAAGAGTTGGGCCAGGAGGCCATGGTCAGACAGGAATACTGCAACAGCAGCCTCAGCTAGTCTGCCACCACTTCCCCTAAGTCCTCCTGGCTGGAGGGGAGTGGAGACAGAGACCCCATCTGTCCTAGACTTGAAGTCCCTCCAAGTTACCTTGGCTCTAGGAAGCTATCTGAATGAGGCAGGTGCATTGGTGTTGGCGCATCCAGCAGGGCAAGAGCCCCTATCCAGCACACCCACCTGGGTCAGTCTGGGGAATGGGGGCAGCCTTGCACCCTGGGGCACCAGATCCTTCTGGCTCCAGATGGAGTGGGGGTTTGACCTGGGCTGGGGATGCACACTCGGCTCAGTATCTGAGTGGCCCCTGGTCCTCTCCTCCCATGGGGCTCTGGCTGCCAAGGGGACATGGACAGGGGATGCCCAGAAGAGGGAGGCAGGCAGGCAGCAGTGGCACCTGTCTCATGAGGCTGGGTCTGACCAGTTCCCCACTCCAGCCCATTGGCTTTTGTGGGAGCCTGCTACAGTGTCCCATAACATGTGCACCCACAATGCCCTGCCCCCTCCTGTCCCTGGCACTCCAAGCTACGGGGCTGTGCCTGCTGATCTGATCTGATCGATCTGGGGCAACTGAACCCACTCCAACTCTAGCCACTTGCTGCCTATGCATGTCGGGGATAAGTGAGAGCAAAATTACGAATCCAAACCCAGACATAGTCTCTGAAATTTTCGCATTGACAACTGCCACCCACAGCACTGCGGTCTTCATCTTTATAATAAAGGTGAAGGGTTTTCACATTGAAATCTTTTGCCTTTTAATTCAGATTTCTTTTAGATAAGCGCCATGATTCCAGCTAAATTATTGTAAAGAGCTTCAGACCAGGAGTTGTTATAACAGATTATGAAAGACATATTTCTATGGCAGAGTGAGCACCAATAGGGAAGGGAGGCTGGGGCAGCCTGGTGGACAGATCTCTATGTTATGCTGACAGTGTTATTTAGATGTTCACGGCAGCATTACAAAGCTGCGGATGTAGTCATGTGTTTGACATTCAGTCCCTAGGGACTCAGCAGGCGGTCGCAAGAAGAAAATCATAAATTCTCTTTGTTTCTTTTTATCCTACCATAATATTTGGAGGCATCTTTAACATACACAGTGCAGGGGTGTTCAGCAAGGAGCTCAGCCTGCTATTCTATTACTTTATTTATTATACATGAAAAATCCCACTGCGTCGAAGGTCTCTATTGTAAGGGTGTCCTGGCAGACCAACGTGGAGTCATGTTACAGCCTGCTGTCTCTTCTCATTGCAATACTAATCAGATTCACTGATTATTAAAGGGCACCTGGCAGGGCTTCTAGTAACCGTTGTTGTCATTTTTAAGGGGTTTATATGTTGGCCATCAAAATTTGCTCTCCAGCTGAGCGACTTATATGTCATTTAGCTGTCTATGTGGCTTTAAAAAGGTCTTTAAAATGTAAATGGCTGAAAGGCATGGTTGAAAGGCAACGCCTGCACATGTTGAAGAACTCCACACTTAGATATACCATGGTGACCAGGTGCTTTATGAATGCCTAGATATTTAGCCTTACCATACAACAGAGATTCAAATGCCCATTGATGTGAGTGGAATTTGGGTTACTATTCTATAGAGTAGTTTTCAGTGCTCCAGGCGCATTAATCACTGCCCTTTTGGGATAGAAAATCAGAATGAAATTGAAGTGTGTGTGTCTGTTATTTGCAGGTTACACTCACAAAGACTAACACTCTGACTTCTTTGGGTCTTTTTCAAAGGGATACTGAGAGACAAGCTGCCAGTCTATTTTACCAAGTTAATATTGTGGCTGGTCAGATCAGATATAAAACTGTTGACTTCTGCATTTGAAAAGGGAATTCCCTGAAAGCGTCAGGGGAATTCTTATCTCAACTAGTTGTCTAGTATCAGAGTTTATCGGAAGAAAAGATGCTACAGAATGAGAGGTCATCTGGATGCTTAATATAAAAAGGGCACCATACTGAGTAGTGTGGTCTAAAAGATAGGGTACTGGACAAGGACTCAGGAGACATAGGGTGAAATCCTGGCCCCACTGAAGTCAACAACAAAACTCCCATTGACTGGAATGGGATCAGGAATTCACCTTTGGGTTCTAGTCCAGGCTCTGCCATCAACTTTGCAAGTCAGTTCTCTGTGTTTCCCCTTCTGTCCTTTGTGTGACTCATCAATTTAGATTGACACATTTGGATCAGGGACTGACTCTTATGTGTTTTTACAGTGCACATCACAACACTGTAATACAAATAGTAGAATCCTCCTACTCCCTGCCAGATAGATCATCTTAAAAAATTAACTAGTTCTTAATGTACGTCTTTTTTAAAATGTAGATTATTTAGCATATAAACAGGCACTAATTGAGTTACTTAGCGGATTGCTTAAACTCTCTTGAATCTTCATGTAGTTAGCAGTTGTCGGTGTACTTGGACTCTGAAAATCTTGTTCTGTCAGGTTCTAAAAGATTACCATATTGGGTTTATCTGTAGAAGAAAAGTTCACAATGGCTGTCAACATGTTTTACTGAACTTTATGTATCATCACATCATCAGGTTCTTAGTGTGTCTAGTGTTGCATTTTTATTGTGCATTAACCTAGATGATGATGCTTTTGGGACCAAGGTATCATGTCAATGGGTGGTGAGAATCCTGCTGTGTCTAGAATTCTGCGAAAGCTTGGTGGGGAGGTAAGTGCAGTTTATAAACCTCTGGTAGTAGTTGAAACCCTCAAGTTGGAACTAGGAATTGAAATTAGTTAGGTAAGGTAACTATCATGTAAGAGCTGGAAGCATCTAGCAAACAGCTGAAAATGCTGCAAGGCAAAAGCTTAATTGAAATAGATCGAGGACAGAGTTCTTTCTCACACTAAGTACCACTGAAGATGGAGAAGCTAGTTTACCTTGTTGTTGCTGGTTCCGAGAAATTATGGGCAATTTGAAGTCTCATGACCATTTGAAAGCAACAGTTATTATATGGTTATATAGGATCCTTTGATTATCAAACAGCTGCACCCAGTGAGAAAAATCATTGTGTTTTAGGAAAGTAAGTTCTATTATTTCAGTTTTAGTTCAGACAGAGGGATTAAGTGGAACTACTTTATTTAAAGGCAACTGGAAATAAATTCACTTGGCACATGGAGCATATTTACCTTAATTTTCAAGAAAGTAAGTAAGGGGGAGCAACAGTCATCCTGGCTTCGCAGAGAGAGAGATTAAAAGTGTGTTAGCAGAGAAGAAAAATCTATTTATGAAAAATTGACTAGCAGGAGGATGGAAGAAGAGAAGTCTGGGTTCAGTGAGTTACCTAGAGCATGCAAGAGTATTAATCCCCAAACCAAAAACACAAGGACAGCAGAGTGGCTGAAAGCACTAGGAAGTACAACAAATTGGGGTTTTAATATTATAAAACTGAGCAACAAATAATCAAAAAACTTAATCAGCAACAATGCAAAGTGTAATCTTTTGCACCCTTGCTAAAGGCTTTTGGGTTCTGTGTATATAGTAACCACCAGAGACCTACACTTGTTAATGTATCACGGAGAAGAAATATCATATCTGAAGGGGGTGGGTGGACAGAAGACACTGTACACATATTTAGAAAATAGACCTAGGATGGTCTGTGTAGACCTCTCGGGGGTCATATTATAGCTCTGTTTTCATGGCTGCACAGGACAGTAAGGGAAAATAAGAACTTCTATGCCCCTGTGCCACCTCCATGGATCTTGGGTCAAGATACATGGGAATAAGGAGGCACTATGTGTCTGCTGCTCCCCTCCTGAGCAGGAGGGATGGAAAGTGGGCATGATCTTGGCTTTGGTCCCCAGGCACAAGCCAACCCATCTAAACTGGCTCAATGTAAGTAATTTGTTCCTGGTAAGGCATCTCTGAGGCAAACTTCCTTCACTGAGTTGCTTCTGAGGCGGTATTACAAACGCCCAGCTTTCAAAACTCATGGATTAGGTCACAAAAACCATAAGAGAAAAATATTTTTGTGCCTTTTTTTATTTTCATCCTTAATTTTTGAACCTTTAGGGTGCTCTTTGGTCACATTTTCAAGCTTTTCTCTTCAGACATGCTTTGTTGTTGTTAAATGAAAGCTGATATTCTCACATAATCACATGCCTGTAAGAGCTGGAGCTTTAAGAAAATCACCAATTATCATGGTCTTGTGATAAAATCACGAGAGTTGGTCACACTGCTGAGGCAATAAGAAGGGCAACAAAAATGATTAGGGGTGTGGAACAGCTTCCATATGAGGAGAGATTAAAAAGACTGGGATTTTCAGCCTGGAAAAGAGATGACTGAGAGGAGATGTGACAGAAGTCTATAAAACTGAGACTTGTATGGGGAAAGTAAATAAGGAAATGTTGTTTACTCCTTCACATAACACGAGAACTACGGGTAACCCAATGAAATCAATAGGCATTAGGTTTAAAATAAAAGGAAGTACTTCTTCACACAACACACAGTCACCCTGAGGAACTCCTTGCCAGAGGATGTTGTGAGGGCCAAAATTATAACAGGATTCAAGAAAGAGCTAGATAAGTTCATGGAGGATTGGTTCATCACTTGCTATTAGCCAGGATGGTCAGAGATGGAACACCATTCTCTGAGTGTCCCTAGCCTCTGTTTGCTAGACGCTGGGAGTGGATGACAGGGAATGGATCACTTGATGATTGCTTGTTCTGCTCATTTGCTCTGGGGCACCTGGTATTGGCCACTGTGCTAGATGGACCATTGGTCTGACCCAATATGGCCATTTTTACATTCTTAATGCACTTACACTTCACCCCATACACAGGGCAGGCTGTAAATGCACATACCAGTAGATAGGTATTTATATTGAGGAAGGGGATGGGTTTGTTGTCTTCACATTTCTCTTCATGAAACTTCTGGGAACAAGGAAGCACTATTTGTAACATCTTATGAGGCAAGGATATTTTCTTTTCCACTTCAGGAGCTAGTACTTTGAACTGTGAGTAATGGAGGGAGGTACTGGAAATCATTACCTCTCTAAGAAACTGGGGAGGACTCAGCTGGCAAGCAAGATCACTTTGCTTAATAATAAATAAAAGTTAATCAGGCTTGCAAGCCTGAAGCAAGCTTACAGGATAAAAATAAAGCGCTAAAACCAACTGACTTAGGAGGTAAGGGTCTTGCAAAAACTGAATATGGAAAACAGGCCAAACCTATCTTAATGGAATTGTGCATGGGATGAAGTTGGTCCATTTTTAAAAATTAGCCTTTAGTTGGTGCAGCCTTTGCTTTGTGAACTCTCTTTTGCACTTCAATCCTTTTTGGGGTGCAGCGAGAAAAGTAATTATGCTCTTCTGGGGACTTTCCCTTAGTCTTTGAGGGATGAAAGTTACTATTAAAGTGTTAAGTATCAGAGGGGTAGCCGTGTTAGTCTGGATCTGTAAAAGCGGCAAAGAATCCTGTGGCACCTTATAGACTAACAGACGTATTGGATCATGAGCTTTCGTGGGTGAATACCCACTTCGTTGGATGCATTAAAGTGTTTTTTAGCAGCTCACTCCATCAATCTTTGCTTCTCCCTCTCACCCTCTGTCTCTCATCTACAGTTTGGGAAGCTGGTGGGGAAACAAAACTGGAAATGTAATGTACCACTAACTTTTTTGCCTCCTTAAAGCTATGTCCACACTACAGCTGCAAATTATGTTCAGTTTGGCTGTTGCTCTCTCTGTTTCTCTAACCAGCATGGAGAGGAATTTTTATCTCCTGAGTACAGTAACTCCTTGCTTAACTTTGTAGTTATGTTCCTGAAAAATGCAACTTTAAGCAAAACAGTGTTAAGCGAATCCAATTTCCCCGTAAGAATTAATGTAAATGGGGGGGGGGTTAGATTCCAGGGAAATTTTTTTCACCAGACAAAAAACTATATATATTATATAGATATACACAAAATATACATTTTAAACAAACAATTTACTACTGTTCACAGCCATGATGATTGTGACGCTTGATTGAGGTGGTGAAGTTAGAGGGTGGAAGAGGGTGGGATATTTCCCAGGGAATGCCTTGCTGCTAAATGATTAACTAGCACTTGGCTGAGCCCTCAAGGGTTAACACACTGTTGCTAATGTAGCCTCTCATCAAGGCAGCATGAACAAGAGGGACATAGCATAGCAGACATAGACACACACCTTGTGTGTGTGGGAGAGAGAGAGATGCACACTGCCCTTTTAAGTAAGCTGACCCACTCTTAAATGCATCGTCTTTTTAAGTGGATCAGGAAGTTGAGACAGCAGCTGCTGCCCCAAGCACTCTCTGTCTCTCTCCATCTGTGTCTCCTCCCTGCTCTATATGGAGAAGGGGTAAGCGGGGTGCAGGAGCAGGGGGGAGGGGGACACCCTGACATTAGCACCCCCACACACACCTTCTCCCCCTTTCACAGCAAGCAGGAGTCTCTGGGAGCAGCTCCAAGGCAGAGAGCAGGAGCAGCAGATGGCAGTGGGGGGAGGGACAGCTGAACTGCTGATTGATAGCCTGCTGGGTGGCTGCAGCACAGGGAACTTAGGGGAGTGGGGAGCTGATAGGGGGGCTGCCGGTCCACCGTGGTTACAAGCCCCCACCAGCTAGCTACAACAGGCAGCTCTTCCTGCAAGCAGTGGACAAAGCAGGCGGTTGCCAAACGATGTTAGAAGGGAGCATTGCACAACTGTAAATGAGCATGTTCCCTAATTGATCAGCAGCATAACAATGAAACAACATTAACGGGGACAACTTTAAGTGAGGAGTTACTGTACTTTGTTAGCCTGATTGTGTTTATAGATGGTTAGGCCTTTATCTGCTCTAACAACAGTGGGAAATTTGAGAGGAAAGAAGGCAAGTGTAGACTAGACTTTGGAATGCCCTCTTTTTAGCCTATAACATGCAATAATACAATTCTTGGGGGTGGGGAGGGGGAGGCGGGGGAGAATCTATCCACGCTAGTCCAGGAAACCAAAGTGGAATCAGGTCATACATATTAAACGAAGATGCTGACAGCTCTGTTGCAACCTTTACCATAGTAAATAACACACTCATGAAAAAGGAGAGTTTGATGCTATGTGTAAAGATTTTACCGGGTCGTTTCATCTGTAAGACGCAAAATGTAAGTATAAGGAGAGATTTTCAAAACTAGCATATAGTTCCACATATATGCACAAAGAGGCACATAGACAATCATCAATCTGCAAATGATTTAAAAACATTTAGTGTTTAGAAAGGTTTTATATGGAGTTGCCTCTGTTACATTTTCATAAAAGGTAGCAACTCTCTTCCTGGCTTAATCACCATCCTGACTTAGATTCCCCTCCCTTCCACACACGTTACAAAGTAATTACATTCAGCAGGCTATCCATGATGTATTGATTCTGTCTTAAATGTGCTGTATGCGTTTCAATGGTGATCTGTAAATGAAATATATTCTGAGAAGGCCTTAATGTAATAGTCAAAGTCAGGAATCCCCATTAGAGCTATAACTCACCACTTTGGTCTCCCCTCAGCCCAAAATTTAAAATTTCACTCTACATCCCTGCCCTTCTCTGTAACTAAGTGTTAGATTATTATGAAGTGAATATGATGGAAGACACTAGTACAGGCAGTGTGCTGGAGAGATGAAACTGCCAAATCAAGCGAGAAAGATGACATAAAATGCAACATAAAGTTCTTCTTGTTGTAGATGGGTAGCACTAGCTTGCTGTTCAGTTTGTATTCTCTCGCTGTGCCTCATAAGTGATATTGAATCTAGGAATGCCTCAGAGCTGCGTTCAGTGCAGCATCTCGGGCGAGATCATCGTCTGATGTAAATTAATACAGCTCCACAATGGAGTTTCACCCATTTATACCAGCTGAGGAAGTGGTCCCTCAGGTTCTTCACAGCCTCTAATGGGACATATTGTACCACTGGGAACAAAGCATAACAGATTCTCATGTGAAGTGACTTGCAGTACTAGTGACCTAAGAATCTAAACACAAAAGGGCTACTTTGCCCCCTCAGTGTCTAGCACTGGCCAGACACCTGGGGATTATTTTATTTTGTTGTTTGTACTGTTGATAGCACCTAGGAGTTCCAGTCATGAACCTGTACCCATGGTGCTAAGTACCGTACAAACACAGAACAAACAGGGAATCCGAGGTTGGTGATGAGTAGCCTGGGTGCAAGGGCTGAGAGCATAAAAACTGAAGGCAATTCAGTGTCTGATTTCCTCCCCCACCTCCAATCCTCAGGGCTCCCTGGCTGGGGTTGAATCTAGGCAGCAGAGAAGAATAAGGTCACTCGATAGCTCTCTGTAAGCTTCTGGCCAGATATAACATTATTGGATTAAAATCTGATCATGCAAATCATTGTTACTACCACTGTTATATAATTGCAACAAATCTTATACAAAATGTGCCAAGAAAGTGTCAATAGAAAGGGTTAAGCAGCTCGCAGGCTAAATGGCCTAGAGTCAACCTTTAGATAGATGTTAGAAAAGTATGTGAATGGTAATTATGTCCATTCCATGCTAGCTAGGCTAGAATTTTGAAATGCAAACCTATATTGTTACAGAATTGGAGGTGATACTAACTGTATGTGTTTACCTGTATCATGTTAGATGTTAGACAGGAACTGTCTGTTTACATGGCTATCACTATAGCAATTGATTCCAAGATCAAAAGAGAATATTAACATTTAGATGAATCTTGGGGTGACATAGTATCATTGTCTATATGTCTCTTTAAATTTTATGATAAACTGCTTAATGGATAAATTACCTTACATTAATCTGTATAGTTAATTGCCAGTGGTGCTTAGGAAATAGGTCTACTTCAAAGTTTCCATAATTGCCTATTATTTGCCTAAAGATTCCATGCTTTCAAAAGGAGGCTTGTGTCAAAGTTAGACTCAGGACTCACAGTTTGTCAGACCACTCTGTTTTATTAGCGCCAATAGCACCCAGATAATGTGAGCAGCCATGCAAGACCCAAACAGTCTTATTTATACAGATAAAAGAGCGGGAATTAGACAAAGGGACAAAGAAAGCAAAACAGTAAAATTCACCTGGGGCACAGCACGCATATCCTACTTCCTTACTAACTCTTATCCATCTAAGGCTAATACTTCACCAATTGCCCTTAAACGGTGCAATTGTTCTATGTTAATGTCTGTATTCCTGACACCTGCATTGCAGCATTCCAACAATTTTGCTTAAATGTACAGACAGCATTTCTTTAATCCTTTCTATTTTTACAATATAATTCATTCTACTTTCACACCTGGAAATGTAGATAAACTCTTGGGTCCTGATCCTTTTTATCTCGATCTTCTTGATGCTTCATGCAAGGGAAGCTCAAGTCATAAGATTAAGATCTCCAGTCCTGTCCGGATCACCCTGAATATGAACATTGGACTATAACTATGGACTAATTCTGAAAGAACTCTTTGCAACTACAGTGCTTCCCATCTCTGCTATGAATCTGATCTCAAAACTGTATTCATATCTGTATGTATATTGATCTTTTAACCAATTCTTTTTTTTAAAATAAATTTTAGTTTAGTTAATAAAAATTGGCCGTAAGCGTGTATTTGGGTAAGATCTGAAATATTCCTTAACCTGGGAGGTAATATGTCCAATCCCTTGGGATTGGTAGAACTTTCTTATATGAGGAATAAGCTTTACAGTAATCCTCATCATATTTGGGTGGAGGCCTAAGGTTGAGTTGTTCTAAGGGAACTGTGTTGTTGGCTTCTGGGTAGGGTGACCAGATGTCCCGATTTTATAGGGACAGTCCCGATTTTGGGTCTTTCTTATATAGGCTCCTATTACCCCCCACCCCCATCCTAATTTTTCACACTTGCTGTCTGGTCACCCTACTTCTGGGTAACCAGTAAGGTATTACAGAAGCTGTTTTGTGTTGATTTGGTAAATCTAAGTATTGGAATATCCACCAGCGTTGGGGATTTTCTGCTCCATTCTTTGCAGTTGACCCTAACTGAGTAACTATAGTGTGGCTCCCTGGGACCCCAGTCATACCAGGTGACCACTTTTGTGCAGCCTTTCCATGTAGTGGTCCCTGCTTCAGCATCTGTTAAGTTCCATGGAGAAGGGTTTAATAAGGTCTCAGATACTTGTCATTGATCTAATGATGGAATTTCAGTGGTTCATAATGTAACTGAAGCGTTTGGACAGCTAGTTAGTGTAAGGCTTGTTGTAGAGTTACCAGTGAGCAGTTGAACTCTGGTGAGGGGCAGCGTTAGCATCCAGAGGAGTATGGAGGGTGGGGGCAGCAATTGGTGGGCTAGGGAGCCACCCTAGGGAATGGAAGCAGTGAGGGGAGGTGAAAAGAGAGAGGTGATTGGTGGATGGGAAAGAAGGTGGGGATATGACTGTGGATGAAGTGCACCTCTTTCTCAGTGTTGGCGTGTGTTGTTCTTGATATATGATATAGTATTGAAGAATACACATGTGCGTGCACACACACACACACACACACACACGCACAACCATGTCTTAATAATGTTAAGGGTCTGATAAATCTTGTGTTACACATGTTTACTTTTAAAGATGAATCATTTGACTTTGTCCAGAAATATGGCAGCATGGGAGTATTGTAGAAATAATAGAATGATAAAACCATATGCTTCTGAAAGAGCTTTTACAGCCCGTTGGATCAAGGACTTCCAGTAGGTTTATAGTAATTATTATCATTTGGGATTTTTATGAGAAATCTTATTGATTAGGACAGGATCACAATTTGATTTCTATTCTTGCCTTCTCAGGCAATATGTTAGGCAGAGAGGGCAAAACTGTACATTGGAAGACATCTAAGATGGTTGATGTTTGTATCCTGACAGAGAGTGGGACTGTCAGTAATAGATATGGGTGTGACAAAATAAAATCATGTAGGCTGTCATGTTCCTGCCACCTGGGAAATAAACTGATCAGTCCTAGCAATTCCTGCTGTGGAAGTAACTGTCTGAGAAGGAAATTACATTTTGGGTGGGGATAGGATTACGGACCCACCCAGCTGTAGAAAACTGTCTCTCAAAACTGGCTCCCTCACTGCCCAAAGGTAGCTCTTGCTAAGGGGGGCATCCACCAAATCTGCTGATTTTGAAGTCTCCTTCCATTGACATTGGAGAGAGGAGCAAACTTTTCTCTCGCTCCTGAAGACTGCTCCTGCCAATGGGAAGTGATGGACATATGCTGATAGATGATTTCCATCTCTGATTTCTATGGTACTGTAATTCTCTGTCTATGAAAGGACCACAATGAAATAGCTTTGAATTAGAAGTACTGTTGAACATGATGAGATTTAGACTTCAGATTTATTTGGGTCATTTTCTGGCGCTATAAAATATAACTCAATGAAACATGGAGAAATTCTTCTAATAGAGCAAGCCATTAATTTTGTTTCCTAGACATTTTGCTATTTATGTTTTAACTGCTTAACCCACTAGGACCTTGGTGACCATTCTGGGTTACATGTGAGAGAGTGAGTGACATTTACAGCAGAGCATCTGTGTCCTCAAAGGAATTCAGCTTGAGTTTATTTGCTTTCTATAGTTCTTTGGTTTTCAGGGCAAGCAGCTGCCATCTCCCTGAGTGGAGACATCTCAGATAATGGGCAAATTGACTGGCAACACAAATTCATATAATAGTTTAATTGCAAATAGGAGACCCACTTAGCTTTAGAACTAGGTTGTTATGGTTTTTTGTAGCTTCCTTTCTTGTTTTTTTCCTTAATTGTTCCTCATCGCCTAAACACATCAAGGTCAGTTTTAAGCATAATGAAACCGAAGATGAATTGTAAAACATCATTATTCCTTTTCAATTGACATTACCATGTTAATATATGACTGTTTGCATGAGCTAGTGGGTAGTGTGTCCATTGTCATAAGCCATCTACAGAAAAATCAAAACAAAATGTTTAATAGAACTGTTATGTTAAAAAATCTTTATACATATTCTAGTGCATTTTGTCATGTAGGCCAAATCCTCAATGTATACTTTTTCTGATATTGTCTTAACTAACCCTTACTGGCAGCTTCTGCAGAGTGAATGTTGCTCTGTGGTTCTGATATGAGTGATTCATAATCTTTTTTGACTGGGCTATTCAATTTCCCGATAACAAAGTAGATCAAATCTGCGACCTTTACTTCAAAGGGAGTCCTGTAAACCACCAATTCTTCTACATGTGACTATTCCAGAAATAATGCTTGTATACAAATCCATCATATGAACAGGCACATTACACCAAGCAAGCAGGGTGATGTACTATGGATGGTAAATGTATGGTACAATACAGTGGTTCTGTACTGTGCAAAGCACAGGTATTCAATATCTCTGCATTCCCTAAATGTAGAATTAGTTAAAGGAGCAATAAAATTAAATAGTTTAATTTACTCATGCTATTTTTATAGGAAGGATGAAAAATGATTTATATTAATCTTACTGAACCAATTTCACCCTGGATTTATGCTAGCCCCTTTAGAAACCCAGATATAAGGCTCTGAGGATTGATAGCCCTCTAGCCATGTGGCTATGATTGCAGAAAATGGCAGCAGCTTCATTTGTGTGACTGCAGGGATAGGGGGATAACACCACAAATAAAGAGGGAGGCTCTTGTTGGAAAGGCAAGGGCAGCTAAGAAACATGTTGGTTTCCAGTTCCTTCAGCAGCCTTCACTGGTAGTACTTTTAGCACCAGCTGTGACCAGAAGCTGTCTCCCTCTCCTCCAACAGAAAATCCCTGAGCGAGTGACCATGAGAACCCCCCCTGCTTCCCTCTGTGGGAATGAAGGCCCAGTTGGAACACAGTATATAATTTCCACTCCCTTTGGCAGTTCTGGTGAGTCTAGTTAGTCACAGAAGACTAAATGGTCACACAGATTTTTCCATAGGCCCAAATAGGAAAAAATAAGCTGCATTTTCCCCTACCTCCCAGTGTTGTGGTGCCTTCCATTTATAATGTGAGTATGATGGGCTTGCTGTCACTCAAATGTCACTCAGTTTTCCTTCAGTCCAGATTTTCCATCATTGATGGAAGTGACTGAAGATCAGGATCTTGCCTGATTTAAATTGTGTGTAGCCTAAGGTAAAAAAACAAACACCACATGCCTGTTCAACCGATTTGCTGAATCAACAGGAAATCACTTGATTTTTTTTAACACTCTAGTAAAGGAATCTTGTTCTATTGACAAGTTCTGCATGAGTTTTCAATGCGTTACTTCTCTGTCAGCATCGGTTCTTCCTGCCTCTCCCATCTGCCACCCGCTCAGTCTAGGGTAAGGAAACCATATAGTGTCAAAACAAAACACCAGATAGAAAGTGGGAAAGATTTCTGAGATTTTTTTTTTTTTGAAGAGACCATTTAGTGGCATTAAAAGAGCTTCATGTAATCAGTGATTTTTTTTATGGTAGCATCCAGAGGACCCAAGAGATATTGAGGCTCAACTGTTCAAACACATAATAAGAGGCATCCCCTAACCTGGAAAGCTTACAGTCTAAATAGACAAGACAGACAGAGGGTGGGAGGCAAAACAGAGGCACAGAGAGCCAAAGTGACTTGTTCCATGTCATGCAGAACATCAGTGTCAGAAGTGAAAATACAACCTAGGTCAATACAACCTAGGTCTCCCTACTCCCAGATTAGTACCCAATGTGCTAGATCACAATCTTTACAGTGGAAATAGTGTTGCTATTGTTCATTGCATTGGGTTGTTTTATTAAAACTCTTGACATTTAATTTGGGATTTCTTTGTAGCACTCAAGAATAAGAAAATAAGGAATGAAAGTTCCAAAATCTAGACAGACACACTTTAAACCCTCAGTAAACTGCTACATCTGAGTGTATATTATAGAAATTTTAATTTTCTTAACATTGATTTTGTTTTGAAATATTTTGTTCAAGGGTAAATATATTCATAAATCTAAAGTCTTCCACTTTTACCTACCTTGTGAGTCTATAGACATCTGCTACTTTATTTTGAGCTGTGCAGATACACATTTGCACATTTTGCATGATCAGTCAAAACCTAAGAAAGTTGTAGGGTTAACTATCAAAGGTGTCAATGCACTCATCTTTGACCTTGAGAGTTGGAAGCTCAAATTCTGCAATGGTCATAAGTAGAAATGAATTTATTGGTTTCATTGTAATCTCTAATAGACATTTATCTGTGTCCTAAATCGACCACAACATATGACGCAATTAGTAGTCTGTACCAGTATAAAATTTAGAATTGGAGAATTTTAGAATTGTTTTAGCAGGTTCTGTTTGAGATACCAAAGCAGTTTGTGTGGTGGCATGCATAGTGTTTAGCGATACTATCATCATTTCATGCTTTAGGCCTGAGATCAGATTTTGAGGGGATTATTTGGGCTGTCAGGAATCTTGACAGGTGGTGTGGCTGCAAGTTCTGCAGCTTAAAATATTGAATTGGATTTTCAGATGGGTCCTTCTTGCAGGCCTCACCAAAAAAAAAGTTCAAATTATTATTTTCTTACTTCACAAAAATTATTGTACTGCTCCCCTCTTTGCAATGGCTGACAAAAGCTGAGGTTCGTTCACTTCTTATCCAATCAGCAGTCATTAACAATTTTTAACTTTAAGTAGTTTGTTGTTGTTTGCCTCCAAAACCAGTGAACAATCATTAGTGATAACATTAGAAAGGGGATGGAGGCATATACTAACCACCTTACTTTTCTTTCTTAAATGTTTCTGGTTTTATTTCTTTACTAAGTAATTTTAGAGATTTAGGCCAAGATTTTCAGAAGTGACTAATGATGTTGAGTGCCTCAGTTTTTGAGTGCCTAATCTCAGACACTCAGTGTCTACAAATCAGGCCTTGTTATGGTGTCTCAGACTGGGTCTCCAAAACCACTAGTCACTGCTTAAACTTTTGGCTATATAAGCTTTATTTTCAGTATTCTGATTATAAAGAGCAACAATGTGGAAATTCCTCTCAGCTGTTTTTTATTCTAGGTCCACATTTGCTATCATCAGACCCCTCATATTATTACTAGCTCTGCAGTATTTTAAATAATGTACTATAGAGACACTGGTCTGTGAAACTGAAGTTATAGAAATTAATCCTTCAGAATCCTTCAGTTCTCCAAAAAGGGCCATATTTTTGGAGTTTTTTGTACCCACCCTACACATACTCACTATCATCTATCACATCATCTATCATTTGAAAGCATATTTTATGTACATTTGGAAAAGGTATGATGTGGAGCTGTCAGGTGGTGCTATAAGCCTGTAGGTGAGGTGAAACAATGGTACCCAAATTGAGAATGTGTCATTTTTTCTGCGTAGTTCCAGAAACATTCCAACATGACCATGACTACAATTTTTAAATCAATTTCAACACCATAATGTGGTGTTTATTGGTCAAAGTTACCAAACAATAATGTATTTAAATATTTTTATTGGTTTTGCATGGACAAGTATTTTTCCCCAGAAATTATGAAACTAGTTAGCATGTGGCAAAAATAGCAAATATCAACTTTTTGCAATAACATATTCTTAATTGTCAAAGTATCTCACAAGTGATTATAATAGTTTTCGATATTTTCAAATGAAATTTTCTGACCAGATCAATCTCGCATTGAAGGTTGTGCATCAGTAACAGTAGATTGTATGGCCACAGTTTGTATCATATAGTGGGTAGATAAGAATGTACTTGAATTCCTTATGTAATGTTTCTCCATCTGTAAGCTTTTGTACATAGAATGTGGCATCTAGTCTGCCTAGTAGAAGGTTTTAGTTTGTAATTGCCAATGTATGCAGTACTAACTTTTGAAGTATTCTAGAAACTAGCTTTTTTTTAATTCAGTGACACTTTGGAACAGTATTAGTGTTAGGGTTGACAATCCACAGTTTCCTATTATGAATATGCAAATGTGATGAGAGAAAGAAGTAGCCTAATAAGAAGTAGCGAAGAAAAAGTCCACAAACAAGTCATCATCCCTTTCCAGTGCAGAGGCAAAGAGCATGTCCCAGGTCTTACCAACTATGTCATCAACAATATGACAAACCAGTTTGACCCAGCAGTACATCCAGAGGTGCTAATCAACATATGTGTTGGACTGCATGTAATATCAGATGTACAAGAATCTCTACTGAAAGTAGCAGATGTTGGTGAAGCACAATGGAGAGATTTGAGAGAGACACACTTTATTCTGGTGAGACACAGTGCTTCTTTAGGCCAGTCAAGAAATCTGGCATCAAAACATTTGCTGACATAGCCAAGAAGACCGAATTTAAGTCTGGCAAGCGAGGGACAGTCACAGTATCTATCAGTTCAGAAATTGTTTTTCACAGAGCCCTGTCCTTAGCAAGATACAGAGATGATGTTTCAATAGCAACTGTTCCTAGTCACCCAGTAGGACCTGTGCCTTCGTCCCTCTTCCATGTTGATGGAACAATGAGAAGAACAGATAAAGCTGAATTAGGGCACCAGCTGGAAGCTCAAGCTGAAAGAATCCATGAACCAAGAGCATGTAAGAAAGAAACCACAGTGTACATCAAAGATTCCCTGACTGTCATACAAATGGTGTCTGGGGACAAATTCCACACATTCGATGAACCGGCTGCTGAGTATTTGAGAAAGTTTTGTCAAATCTTTTTAGGACCTAAGTCTGTAATCAAAGACTTTGACAGATATGACAACTGTAACCCTGTGAAAACTGCAGAAAGACAGCACCAGACAGGATGTAAGACTGGATTCAAGAAACGCCAGGTGATTGGAGCACACCATCTGCCTCCAGGGAAAAAATTTCTAACCATGGCATCCAGCTAGCAATTACTTGCAAATTTCTCTGTGAACATATGGTTCAAAATGCACCTGACCATGTAGGAGCACAGCCAACACAAACACTCCTCCTTACAGGAGGCTTTTCCAGTGGTGAAGTACAAAGTCCATCACCACTAGAGATGTTGAAGAAGCCCAAGACTTATACAGTACTCAAGAGGGAGTGGACACAAGGATGCTTCTGCATGGTGTATGTGCCAGTATGACTTTTGGGTCTCTTGGTATTAAAGAAACCATAGTGATTATGTCACCTGATACAGATGTTTAGGTCCTTGCTGTTCACTAGATAATGTGTATTGAAACAGGCACCATTACCAGCAAAACTGGTCGCTGCATACCTGTGCATGCAATTTGTAATGCACTCACTCCTGACTTCTGCAACATATGCCATGCTGTACACACATTAACAGGGTGTGACTCTGTGTCATCCATATTTAGTATGGGGAATAAAATCACTTTTAATATTGTCAAAACAAAGGGAGCTTACCACCTCAGATATCTTGCCAAACTGGGAGAGAGTGATGGATAATCCACAATTTCTGCTGCAAGGAAGTTGGTAGTGGTGCTATATGACTAGAGCAAGAAAGAAAAGGACCTGAATTGCTTGTGCCTCAATCTGGCCAAACTCCCACATGGGACAGTTTTGAAGAGCATGTCAAAAGAGTATCTTGGCAAACAAAGATCTGGATATCTTTGCACATGGGTAACCCAGACATTGGATATCATGGCAGCAAGAATGGAAAAATGAGGATGATGAACTACTTTCTGTGTTTTTCAAGGGTCCAGTGGTGTTTGAGCTTCTACAAAACCTTATTTATACCTCTACCAGTAGGGGTCATTGCACAATCAACTATGTCTGCCACTTGCCTAACTGTGCAAAGCGGCTGGAATACTGGAAGACTGAGGATCTGGCACAAGGACTGCTCTCCACTAGAAAGAAATGGATCCTCATCTTTCTAGTAGTATATAGTAACAGTTTCTTGCTTTGCTGTTGAGAAATCCACCCCGAACAGAGGGCCAGCACCAGGAGTTTACAGCATTTATGTCTTATTAAAGTTCTTTTTTAATGGAATTTAAATCACTGTCAACTGGTACCCTTAAAGTATGATTTTGGTGTAGTAACATAATTTTGTTGCCAGTGTGCATATTAAAGTGGAATTTGGTTACATTTTTAATCAGAAGAGGATGAGAGAGCTGTAAATATAAAGAATCAAGGAAAATATTTCATGAGTATTTCCATGGCTGTGAATTATTATCAGCACTAAAATTATTCCATCATGCCACTGTCTTGCCATAATGAATGTTACAAATTCATCCTTGATGATGCTTCAAGTTATGTTTAACTGTGGTTCATTATGAAAAAGATGGGATTAGTTCCTTTTGCCTTGGAAAAACCAAAGAGTAATGGTGAAGTGACCACAAAGCCTATTCTAAGCAGCTGTTCAAACTGACAAATTGCTTGAGATAAGGAAGTAGCAACCTCTAATAAAGGTGAAGCAGAACTATGATCAGTACCTTGATGTATAATCTGGGGCAGCCTTTAAAACAGGAGATTGGCTAATAAGGATGGTTACTTGTTGATCAGTTTTCTCTATTCAGTTAAATGCCTGCAGAGCCATTGGGCTGGATGTTAAACAATCGGAGTCTAACATTTTTGTGAGGTATAGTGGTAAGTGGTAAAACTCATCTTTTCAACCCCTTCTGAATGTATCATCTTCCTGTTTGTGTCCTCATGTTTTCCAGAAGGTCGTCTTCATTTTATTTAGCATTTCTGTTGATTCTGCCATCAGAGAGTTGATCATATCTTCCTTGTCAGTATCCTTTGTGGTTTCTCTTCCCAGACTCAGGCTGGCATTTTACAGAGAACATCCTGCTAGATTATCGTTTTGATCAAACAAAACCAGTTTGGGGATTGTATCAGCTTTGCTCTTATATGTTTTGTTGATTGGTTTGTTTGTTCACATTATCGGACTGAATGATTGGCTGCTTTATGCTAGTTGGCCCAAATAGGAGAAGCATGGAGCCTGTAATCATCCAGAGTAGTGGAAGTTTATCCAGTGCACTGCAGGTTTACACTGCATAAAAGAAGCAGTGGCCTGTGGATAAGTTGCAGGCTTCAACCTCCAGCATGCTCCAATCCTCCAACATCATCTCTGAGTTTGTTCAGAACAACAACAAAAAAAGAAAAGGGAACTAGTTACAAAAGTATTGATTGTACTTTATTCTGACAGATCAGCGAAGGAATTCAGATGTGACATAACCATTCCTATCAAATTTTCTCTCTCCTCATCTTTATCATGTGAGTTTCAAATAGAAACTGCACAATTAAACCAAAAGTGGGGGAGACACATGTTTTT
The DNA here is from genome assembly GCF_025201925.1 of Gopherus flavomarginatus. Taxonomy (NCBI): domain Eukaryota; kingdom Metazoa; phylum Chordata; order Testudines; family Testudinidae; genus Gopherus; species Gopherus flavomarginatus. Next base: position 53,987,640 of record NC_066621.1, read on the forward strand.
AGAATCTGTTGTTTATCTGTGCTTTGTGCAAATGCTATAGCTGTTTTGGGTAGAGAGCCGGTGTATATATAATTTCCAAGAGGCAGACACTTCATGCATCTTCACCAGAGTTACAACAAATAACTGAAGTGACATATTGAGGCTTCCAGCATGCAGTTTATAACCCCTAGAGTAAGGCACATTTATATGAGGACTTAAGTCTTAGTCATTCTCTATAATGCTCTTACATGAGTCTTAGTCATTCTCTATAATGCTCTTAAGAATCCTCACTATAATTTGTCTACATGGTAGTCAGACCTGTGTGTAACTAAAAAAGAATAATATAATCTAGGCCAAAAAAAAGGTGTTTACCTCAAGTGAGAACTGGTCTTAAATTGGTATGATTTTTTTCCTTCTCTTCTGAGCTCATACCAATGGATCTTCCTTTTCCTCATTCTCTCTGCTGCTTATAAGTTTTTAAAGGTACAGCTGTATATTTAAAAGTGTAATTAGGGGAATAAAAAGATGCAGTAGGTTATGATGGAAGAATTCTCTCATCACAAGTGACTGTGGAAAGCAACATTTGTAGCCATATCTTTATTCTTCTCTGTTGATGAGGCCCACATCCCAGCCTCTGCACCATCCTTGGAGCATAGTGTCTGAATGGCAGTGGATTCCCATGCAGTTCTGATGCACTGGAGCGTTGGTCTGCATACAGATTGTGCAGAGATGGTTGCACCCCTATCATTCCACAGAGCCATGGTCTGTGGCAGTCTCCATCCACAGTAACAGAGCATGGGTTTTTTTTTCCTGAGCAGGCCAGGAGAGGAGGAGAGATATGGCCAGTGGGTGGTGCACAACTATGTGCCTTAATCAAAGCTGTCACTTTGAGAGGTTAATGGTGGGAGGAATAGCTCAGTGGTTTGAGCATTGGTCTGCTAAACCCAGGGGTTGTGAGTTCAATCCTTGAGGGGGCCATTTGGGGATTTAGTTGGGGATTGGCCCTGCTTTGAGTAGGGATTTCGGCTAGATGGCCTCTTGAGGTTCCTTCCAACTCTGATATTCTATGATTCTAATGCAGTGGTTGCAGAGGCTATGGTGGCCCGTCAGGTACAATAACGACCCATGGGTAGGCAGGGAGAGGATTTTGAGTCCTGACAGCATCACTGTACATAGCCTGTTTACTTGGGCTCTTTGTGAGTGTGGACGTGCTTTGCTTCAAAGAATCATTTTGTCTGTGCCACTCTCAATCTGAATGCTTATTCAAACTTTTACTAAAGTTAATACATCATAAGAACAGAACATTTACTTGGGAGTAATATGATGAACCAAAGTCGTTACTATGACAACTTTTCTGTACTATGTTTGGGAAGCTTATTTAATAAATATAATTGTTATAGACAATTGTATTTATATATTAACAAGATACATATATTATAAATATTGAACATTATACACATTAAATGGCTAACAGGTCTCAAAATGTAATTGTCCATGGAGAATCAACATCAAGCAGGGATTGGTTCTTGGCCCTACACTATTTAACCTTTTTCCCAATGAGCTGGAAGAACACACAAAATCATGACTGATAAAGTTTGCAGATGGCACCAAGACTGGGGGAGTAGTAAATAGCGAAGAGGACAGGTCACTAATACAGAGCACAAACAGTATGCACTTTAATATGGACAAATCTAAAGTTACACATCTAGAAGCAAAGAATGTAGGGCATTTTTACAGAATGGGGGAATCTGTCCTGGAAAGCAGTGACTCCAGAAAAGATTTTGGGGTCAGATTGGGATAATCAGCTGAACATGAGCCTCCAGTGCAATGCTGTGGGGGAAAAGGGCTGATGCAATCCTTGGATGTATAAACAGGGGAATATCAAGTAGGAGTTGGGAGACTATTTTACCTCTGCAATTAGTACTGGTGTAACCGCTGTTGGAATATTGTGTCCAGTTCAGATGTCCTCAGGAAGGAGGTTGGAAAAATTGGAGAAGGCTCAGAGAACAACCGTAAGAATGATTCAAACATTGGACAACATGCCTTGTAGCGATAGGCTCAGCATGCCTCCTAGAGATAGTGATTTAGCTGAACACAGAGAAGGTTGAGAGGTGGCTACATTAAGAAAAAATATTTGATAATGCACTTTTCAGTGTAGCAGACAAAGGTCTGTAACAAGATCCAGTGGCTGGAAGTTGAAGTTAGACAAATTTAGACTGTAAATAAAGTATGAATTTTTAACAGGTGAGGGTAATTAACCATTGGAACAATTTACCAAGGTTATGGTGGTTTCTCCCTCACTGACAAAACCAGGATATGTTTCTGGAGGTTCAAAGATAATATATCAGGGAAAATATATGCATTTTGCCACGTTTGGTGCACAGGTAATGCAGCTGCCACACAAGATAGAATTCAACTTCACTTACGCTTGTGGAAGGTTTCTTTTCAGTGAACTGAAAATATCTTGTAAATTTCTGAATTGGATGCGCTGTTACTAAAAGCAGCAAGGTAAATTATACAATAGTATTCCATTCATTATTAATGATGTCTTTTTAAAGTTTGCCACTGTTTTACTCATTAAGTGAGATATTTAGTTTATGATTTTGATAAGCTATAAAGTGGCCTAATTTAATCATATTTAAACAAATATGAAGAAGTTGAAATGCTCTCTTAAATCATCTTTGCTTATACTTAACAAAGAATTCAGCTTAAAGGGTTCAACAATCACATCATTTCTCTCATGGCTATTCAGATTTCCCATATAAAGAAGGAGCAGGGTAGTCTTCCCATTCCCTTTTTAGAACATTCCTCTTCTGCCTTTACAGTCGTGTCTATTTCCTCATTAGTGTTTCTTCCAGAGCCCAAGCTTGTCAACAATGAAGCTATTATCAGCACAGTATGAAATCCAAGGTAATACAAAGGTGGTTTTTAGTCTAGTCTTCAACAATGTTTTGTCTATGACCAGTATTTTTAATTCTGCAGCTGCTGAAAATTTACGGAATTATTGTATGTACAGCCAGATAGATTATAAATCAGCAACGGATGACTTAACATCTGTATCATACAGATACATTCTCATATGTGTTAGGAAATGTGGGAAAATAGATCACAAAAATATCTTCATTTAACTAGAATGTACGGATAGCTTTAGTATAAGAGAGCATATAGAAGGGGGAGAGTTGGGCATTGTTGATTTCACATTTGCCTGCAGGTGTTTAAAGCCCAAAATGTGATATTAGTGTTCCATACATTAGTCTGTATATTCTGTTTTGTGAAACACGGGCTTCATGATATTCAGATAAATATTTTTTAAAGATGAAGGAAAAAGTGGTGACAGGAGTCTCTTTCTCCAGCAGCTTTCACTTTCTTATTTTGGTCATATGGAGCAGCTAGCTTCCTATTATCTGTAACAGTCCCCTTGCCCCCCAGCCTTACTTATTGTCATAACCTAGTCCCAGATTTGGACCTTAGCATCCAAAATATGGGGGTTAGCATGAAAACTTCCAAGCTTAGTTACCAGCTTGGACCTGGTAAAGCTGCCACTACCCAAAAAATTAGAGTGTTTTGGGGCACTCTGGTCCCCCCAAAAACCTTCCCTGGGGACCCCAAGACCCAAATTCCTTGAGTCTCACAACAAAGGGGAATAAATCATTTCCCTTCCCTTCTCCCTTCCAGGTATTGCCTCCCTGGGTTCCTGGAGAGAGAAACAGAAGCAAACTCTGTGAATCTAAACAGAGGGATTCCACCCTCCCCGTTTCCAGCCTTGGAAAACAGAAGTACCGAGAGCTAATCTCTCTTCCCCCTCACCCAAAGGGAATGCAAAGTCAGGCTAGTAAATCTAACACACACAGATTTTCCCCTGACTTCTTCCTCCCACCAATTCCCTGGTGAGCACAGACTCAATTCCCTGGAGTTCCCCCCTAAAGAAAAACTCCAACAGGTCTTAAAAAGAAAGCTTTATGTAAAAAGAAAGAAAGAAAAATACATAAAAATGGTCTCTCTGTATTAAGGTGACAAATACAGGGTCAATTGCTTAAAAGAAATATGAATAAACAGCCTTATTCAAAAGAATACAATTCAAAACACTCCAGCAACTATCCACATGTAACTACAAAAAAACAAACCTATCTTTTTGTACTTACAACTGGGAAACAGAAGATTAGAAAGCAGGAAATAGAGAAATCCTTCCCATAGCCGAGAGGGAGATAGGCACAAGACCAAGAACAAAGGACTCACACACAAACTTCCCTCCACCCAGACCTGAAAAAGTCTGGTTTCCTGATTGGTCCTCTGGTCAGGTGTTTCAGATTACTTCTTTCCAGGTGAAAGAGACGTTAACCCTTAGCTATCTGTTTATGACACCTATCTTTTCCCAAATTAATAAAATAGGATATCTACAGGTCCCTTCTTGCACAGCATTTAGTGTGCCATAACAACTTGGAACCAGATTTATAAAGGTATTCAGCACTCAAAGGTGCGGGTAGGTGCCTAATTACAGACATGCCCAGTGGGTGACTTTCAATGGGACATAACTGCCTAACTCTCTGAGGTGCTCAGTGGAATTTACATCATTAGGTGCCTAAATACCTTTGTAAATCTGACCCTTAATCTGCTGTGTTAGATGTAAAGATGTGCCAGTTTATTTAGTAGGCAGCTGAGTGCCCTAGACTGAGGTGGGCTTAATGGATGACCTGCAAACAGCAATGGTTTTGGAGCATCTGGAACACAAAACTCCTGATCCTGCGGCTCTGTCTTGGTGCAGGGGTTCGTCCATGTAGAGTAACTTATAGAATCAGGGCCTAAACATGCAGAGAGGAGCTTTAAATGGTTTTTTTTTTTTGTGGGGGTTTGAATGAAATTTAAAAAACAAAACAGAATCTGATTTCTTTCTTTTTGTTCTGTTTCTTCTAATTTTCTGACCTGGTTTGTACCATATTACCTCATTGGACTCCATATTTCCCACTCTGTCCACCCTTACACATTCCTGAAATATCCAGGCAGTAGCAGGAATTCCTGTCTCCATAGCTCTCGTATGTACTTGCAACAGTCAGAAAATAAATCCTAGTTACTTGGAAGAGCTACACAGCTTTTATCTCAATTACTTTTAAAGAACAATTTAATTAGGACTTGGGATGCTGGAGCGCTTCACAAGCCAGGTGTTCTTTTGCTTTTTTTCATTATAAGGCAAATAGTTATTGTCATGGGCTTGCACCAATTTGGAGTGAAAGGGTGTGCAAAGATATGAAGTAGATGATATGACTCTAGGACAGGAAAGTTTGGGTACATTCAAGCAACTTACTGTAGGAATAATCCTGCTGTGCCCTTCGTTAGGGAAATTGGCACAGATGTAATCCATTATTTTCACACTTCAAGTTTATAAAGGAATGTCAGGAAGCTCTTTTCTATTTGTTTTTATCACTGGTGTGGTTTATTATTGCTGCCAAGTATCTCACTGACTAGCACTCTGTGATGGGGCTTGGGGTGCAGTTCAGATGAGTGAGGGGTTGTCTCGTCTCTTACTCTGTAACCCTGAGTGTTTCACAGTGCTTTGCTACTGTAGCTCCCAGCCTGGGATGCTCACAACTGGCCTACAAGTATGCAGCTCACAGCCTGAAGTGTCTGTGTGCTAGACAGCTCTGGTTCAGCAGCTCTGACCCGAGCAGCCTGTCTCCATCCCCCCCCTTGGGGGCCAACAGCCTTGGTTGCAACCTTCAAGGTGACCCAAACACACTTCCAGACCCGAATTGCCCTGACGCTGGGTGTTCTGTAATATTCAACCCTCTCCAGGATAGTTCAGAGAAATGAGGTTTGTTCGTTCTTCTTAAGACACAAAAACACATCACAGCTTATTAACTTAACGGGGGTAAATACATCCTTCAATTTAAACACAGCATTGAGGTCATTTATAGGAAGAATAAATTTATTAACAATAGGACCTAGGTTAAGTGATGCCAAGTACAAGGAATAAAGTTAGAAAGGGATACAAACAAATAAAAGTGAAATCATAGAATTATAGGACTGAAAGGGACCTTGAAAGGTCATCTAGTCCAGTCCCCTGCACTTGTGGCAGGACTTAGTATTATCTAGACCAGTGGTTCTCAAACTTTTTTACTGGTGACTACTGTCCCCATAGCAAGCCTGAGTGCGAACCTCCTAACAAATTAAAAACACTTTTTAATATATATTTAACACCGTTATAAATGCTGGAGGCAAAGCGGGGTTTGGGGTGGATGCTGACAGCTTGTGACCCCCCCATGTAATAATCTCACGACCCCCTGAGGGGTCCTGACCCCCAGTTTGAGAAACCCTATCTAGACCATCTGTGACAAGTGTTTGTCTAACCTGCTCTTAGAAATCTCCAGTGATGGAGATTCCACAACTTCCCGAGGCAATTTATTCCGGTGCTTAACCATCCTGACAGTTAGGAAATTTTTTGTAATGTCTAGCCTAAACCTCCTTTGCTGCAATTTAAGCCTATTGCTTCTTGTCCTATCCTCAGAGGTTAAGAAACACAATTTTTCTCCCTCCTCCTTGTGACAACCTTTCATGTACTTGAAAACTATTATCATGTCCCCTCTCAGTCTTCTCTTTTCCAGACCAAACAAACCCAGTTTTTTCAATCTTCCCTTATAGGTCATGTTTTCTAGACCTTTAATCATATTTGTTGCTCTTCTCTGGATTCTCTCCAATTTATCCAAATCCTTCCTGAAATGTGGCATCTAGAACTCGACACAATACTCCAGTTGAGGCCTAATCAACGTGGAGTAGAGCAGAAGAATTACTTCTCATTTCTTGCTTAAAACAATCCTGCTAGTACATCCTAGAATGAAGTTTGCTTTTCTGGCAACAGTGTTACACGGTTGACTCATTTTTTAGCTTGTTATCCAAAATGACCCCCAGATTGCTTTCTGCAGTACTCCTTCCTAGGCAGTCATTTCCCATTTTGTGTATGTGCAACTGATTGTTCCTTTCTAAATGGAGTACTTTGCATTTATCCTTATTGAATTTCATCCTGTTTACTTCAGACCATTTCTCCAGTTTGTCCAGATCATTTTGAATTTTCATCCTATCCTCTAAAGCACTTGCAACCCCTCCCAGCTTGGTATCATCCACAAACTTTATAAGTGTTCTGTCTATGCCATTATCTAAATCATTGATGAAGATATTGAACAAAACTGGACCCAGAACTGATCCCTGTGGGACCCCACTCGTTATGCCCTTCCAGCATGACTGTGAACCACTGATAACTACTCTCTGGGAGTTTTTCACCCACCTTATAGTGGCTCCATCTTGGTTGTATTTCCATAGTTTGTTTATGAGAAGGTCATATGAGAGAGTATCAAAAGCTTTACACTAAAGTCAAAATATACCACATCTACAGCTTTCCCCCCTATCCACAAGGCTTGTTATCCTGTCAAAGAAAGGTATCAGGTTAGTTTGACACAATTTATTTTTGACAAATGCATGCTGATTGTCACTAATCACAATGCTTCCCCTCTTTGTGGTTCTTCCTTCCACTAACAATGGGCCTAGCACTTTTTAGTTAACTTTTACCATCTGGGGGAGGATGTGAATTCAGCTCATAGGTTCTGACCTGTGAGGCACCTCCAGCATCTCAGTGAGAGATACCAGCTGCAACTCAGGCATGTAAATGTTACGTTTTGTCCCCTGAATACACCAGTCTTTCTAGCTGACAGTAAAGTAGTTCAGTCCAGTGATGTTATCCTCCAAAGTAATAAGAAAATGTTTTCACAGCATGAAACTTGACTCTGCAATCAAGTATCAGCAACTTAGATTAACCAAGCTATTTCCCATCTATGTAGCCCTAGCATATATGCTTTTTGTCATGATTGATCAGATTAAGGATGAGACTTGGGCAACTGGTATTTTACTGTCATGGGATTGGTAATGGAACTGTATATTCTCAATTATTATTTATTTATTCAGTGACTTTCATCTCTAAATAACCAGTTCATTTCCAGTCCCGTGAACAAAGCAAATGTGCCAGTCTTTTTAGCAGCGGGGGAAAAAAGATGTTGATAGTAACTGAAAATCATTATCATTTGATTGCTTTTCTAAGGTCTTTGTCAAATGAGTCAACGGTCTCTATCTAGTTCCTTGTGGACTGGTGTCTCCTTGATAAAAAAACACATACTAGCACTAACTGTCTCCACAGAAAGCTAATGGATCAAATAGACATACTGAATTAACCTCATTCCTGTAATGTCTTTAGAAGATGAGATAGCATGATCTACAGGATAGGGCACTGGATTGGGAATCAGGAGATCTGACCCAGGTTCTATTCCTGTCTCTGTCACTGACCTGCTGTGTGACCTTGGGCAGTTGTGGTACCTCTCTGTTCCTCTGTTTCCCCTCTGTCTGTCTGGTCTGTTTAGAGTGCAAGCTCCTTGGGAGGTGTTATTTTTAATATGTGTTTATACAGTACTTAGCACAAAGTGGCCTTGATATTTGCTACAGCCTCTAGGTGTAATTCAAATTAATAATATCCCTTCCAGATTCCTACCCATCTTTATGACAACTGAAGAAGATCCTGTCCTTGGAAAATCCATGTGCAACTCAGGGTGAAAACAATGCATTGGTGTTTGTTGGGGCAGTCTTTTGAAATTTCACTCTGTGATATGTGATACTTGTGCAGTGCATGTAGTTGTGTATCGTAATACAGACTCTCGGTGCTCTGATTTGAGGAGACCCCTTTAACTTGGGCCACAGAAAAGTGTTCCTTAGAGTTGGTCCCTCTAGATTGCCGAAGGAGGAGTTGAGGTATATTGGTAGGGCATGACAAGGAAGTTCTGTCACTAATGGTAGCTGTTCTGTTAATAAAAGTTTTCATTGTTCCGGACTATCAATCCAGCACTTCTCCAAGAACTGGATTCATTTGCAGACATGTTTTCTAAGAAAAATATTGAGAAACATAGCTGTAAATCTTGCAAACAAGAATCCCAGCTTTCAGGTGCTGGTAATGCTTTACAGCCTTCTATATGATATTAAATAGGATAGTTGGATTTGAATGCGCAAACATAGTTTGCAGAAAACACTGATCTTAAGCCAAATGCCTGTTATGATTTCTCTGTCCTTGTGAGAAGACCAGCTTGCACATGTTTGGCAGTGAATTAGTTAATTTACTTAGTGTTTTATGTGTAGGCAGCATGCAGCTCTGTGAGACTGCAGTGAGCAATGAAGCAGCAGAATTCAATTTGCAGCAGTGACCTAAGAGAGACTATTTTTAGTAATAAAATAGGTCAGGGAATGCAGTAGTACAGACTGATAAATGAACAGTCTTCTCCTTAACTCATGGGGTTTGTTTCCTCTTATTATACAGCAGCTCTGAGGTGGGGAAACCAAATTAAACATTGTCACGTGATCAACATTTGAATTTTTCATTGTGAAACAATCACGAGAAAACCACTGTGGTTTCTCGGGCTGTAATGAAGAGAGAAACTAGGTAAATACTTTCTTAGGGATTTGTGGAAGGAAACACCACTAGAGAGCTAGATGGTGTGAGTCATTTTAAGCACTGTTGTACAGTGCCTATGACAGGCAATTCTCCATTTTTACTAACTGGCAGGTTTTCACATATTCCCTGTACTTGTCTCTGGTATTCATTTATTCTCTGCGGATCATGCAGGTGAGGGCTAGTGTCCTCTTTTTAATGTGCGATAGATGGAGGAACTGGCTAATGCCATCAGCGTGGTTCTATGGCATTTTCAGTTTTCTCTTTGAGAGGAAGAACAATCTGGCCATGTTTGTTGTGGTGTTCAGCAGCCTGCCTAAAGGGTCTCTCTTTCCAGAGTCAGGTTACTTCACCTGTGTTCACCAGGGGTTCTATTCCTGGCTGCAGAGGAGTCAGTGTGTGGCCTTAGACAAATCTCATGAACTTTTACTGTGCCTTCATTTTCCTTGTTTGCAAAATAGGCTTAATATTGTACCTACCGTGCAGGGATAGTATGAAATTTCATTCATGCTTGTAAAAGACTTTGAGATCCTTGGATAACATATAGCAAAATATTTTACTATTATATAATTGTGTAATCAAAGTAAGATAGAGCATGCACCACTGTCATGAAAGGTCATTTCTGTTGCTATAAGTTCCGGATATCTGGCCTTATCTTAAGGTGGCAAATAGGGCATACAATATACTTGCAGTGTTGTCCTTAATAATGAAAACTCTCTTCTTATCACATAATTTAACATCAATGCTTTGTGTATAGTAATAGTAATTTTCCACTTACATGACCTGCTCCCTATTAACCATTACATTCTTCAACTGAAAAATGAGCCATTTCGCTGGTTTGGCATTTGAAATTCATTTGAAAAACACTGTTCCTAGTGAGATTGATCCAAAACCTATTGAAGTCTTTGCAATGGAAATATTCTCACTGACTTCAATGGCTTTGGATCAAGCCCTATAATCATGTATACAATATGTGTCCTGTCAGCTGCTCCAGTCTAATTCAGTATTCTTAAAGCAGCAGTCTTAATGAAAACATCAATGTTGCTGTTTTTCCTTTGGCACTAAAATGAAGGAAGCTTAATTTTTCTTTGTGGAATTGTGAACATGGTAAAAGCATCACTTTTTGTAAACTCAAGTCATTCCAGTCTTCCTGTCTACACCCCAGTCCTCCCACGCAATCCATCCCTTTTAACTCATCATAGGGGCCAGGAGTAAATGACAAATCATGATCCGCTCACTGCATACGTGTATGAGACTAGTCTCTTGCTAGCAAAAAAACACTCATTGACATGAAGCCGTTCATTATGCATGCAGTAGAGAGCTCCGACAGGAACACTCTCTGTCTCCATTTTTAAGAGCTAGAGCGCAATGTTCTGGCCCAACCAAAAAAATTACTGGTGTACGTGCCATAGCTTATGTGCTTCACTAACTTCCTTAAAGTAAAAGTCATACAGTAGAAAGCCAGAATTTGGGGAAGTAGCTAAGCCTTGCTTTTATATCATAAGTGTTTTATAATGATTACAGTTAGAGGTGGAGGGGAGGGATAGCTCAGTGGTTTGAGCATTGGCTTGCTAAACCCAGGGTTGTGAATTCAGCCCTTAAGGGGGCCATTTCGGGATCTGGGGCAAAAATCTGTCTGGGGATTGGTCCTGCTTTGAGCAGGGGGTTGGACTAGATGACCTCCTGAGGACCCTTCTAACCCTAATATGATATTCTATGATAATAGCAGACAGAGAGATAGTACATTTAGAGGTGGTTTTAATCTTTCACATTGCATTAGGGGCTAATTTATTTAAAGTAAATTTTTGAAAATCCCTATTCTTTATTATTTCCTGACATTTCATCAGCAAGACAGGTGAAAACAATTTGCGCTACAATAGAAAGCTAGCAAGATATTTTCAGGAGTGTACCATCCCATTTCATTCATGTACAAATGTTTCTATTTCTGTCCAATGGGTTACTGTGGTTGATAATCAGATTTATTGTCTATCAGGGTATGGATGAACTGTAGTGTCTGAATTCTGAGGGACATTATCTCAGACAGGAAAGTGAATGGTCTTGCATCATTGAACAGTGTCACATGTTCACATTATGAGCCTGACTCCAATCTCAGCTATAGTGCACACACAGGTGCAAATAGATGTTATTTTGGATGTATACTGGTTTAACTGAGATCGTCCCTTCACTTTAGGGTTATATGCCATAGCAGAGGTCAAATCTGGAGGTGGAATAGCTCTTTTGTCTTCACCCAAGTTCAAATGTGAGAATAGCTCTCTGCAAACAAAATCCTTCATGTAAATCCAGCTAATCTGCACATCTGCAGACCAGACTAACTTTGGGAACCTTATTAAAGTGTATGCCTTCAGAAATCAAAGGCTTTCCTGAGAAGCTGATAGAGATATCATCTGACATGGCAATGACATTTGTGACGCTTATTGTCATGGGAGTCTTCAATAGCCATATGTCAGTACCTCTAATCCAATGGCACCAAACATCCTATCTGACCTTTCCATGTTAGGTTCTCACTGGCAATCTCTGGACTGGTTCCTTGGGTTGGATGTGCACATAAGGAACCACCTATTTTGATCTGTCCGTACCCTGCTCAAGGTGGAAGGCTCATGGACCGCACTAAATTCCAAAACCTACCCAGCCAAGAGGTGAAGGAGTAAAAGAACTAGTGTAACACTATAACTGCTCCCTGACAAACACTGTTGATACACTGTCACCAAAGCATTCATGGTTCTCAGATGACATGGCAGACTCCCTTCACTACAAAGTATTCTTTCAAACCTATGCTGCGACTGCAAAAAGAACCTACTTTTCCATTGCTTGGAGGCAGCAAAGTCACTGCAGCACAAATTTCTACATCTTAAATAGTTTAATAAACAGAGGTTGTCTGTACTTAACCTCAGAGCCTAGCATCTCTTGCTGTGAGAAATTATCATTTTAGGAACTTGTGCATCAAGGATGGCTTGATGGGGTGCAAAGGAAAAAGCTCGATCTCTCCTTTGCATCAAGCGTAAATGGTACCTTCCTCCAGCTTTGTCAGTGCCTAGTCAGAATCAGCATCTGGCTCAGGTCTAGTTGGCTGAGGCTGAACTCAGGCAAAATAGAAATGATGCTGGTAGGAATTAGGAAGCATTTAGAAGAACTTGCTTCCTCTGTCACATCCTATTACCCAAACTGCTGTGGCTGCAAACACCTGGGGCTGGCCTGGTTGCTGTGCCTCACCTTATTGCACATAGATCTTCACATAATCAACCAAGGAAATTCTGACCTCTAGCTTCAGTTGTTTACCTCATTATGTGTCGTAAAGAAGCCTAATGCCTTGAGAGCATTAACTGGTACAAAACTGAGTAGTCCATGCACTTAGCGGCACAAGTCACTCTGAGCCCAGCAACCTAATGCTCTGGTCTCTGCACTTGCTTCCCAACATATGAAGTGTCCAATGTAGGGTCTTTGTTCTGATATTCAAATGACTCTGTGGGATTTGGCCCTGGCTGTCTGAGAAATTGCCTCTCCCTCCATGACTATGACCTCTCATGGCAGCTGTGTTTCACTAGAACTTTGAAACGAAGACTAAGATGGGGGAGCTAGAAATAGAATCTTCAGAGAAGATGAGCTTATAATAATAGGAGAGATACCAATCTCCTAGAACTGGGAGGGACCTTGAAAGGTCATCAAGTCCAGCTCCCTGCCTTCACTAGTGGGACCAGTTTTTGCCTCAGATCCCTAAGTGGCTCCCTCAAGGGCTGAACTCACAACCGTGGGTTTAGCAGGCCAATGCTCAGACCACTGAGCTATCCCTCTCCCCAAGCTTATCATCTGGAAGTCACTACAGGATTAAATAAGAATGATAATGGAGCTCATGTGATAAACGCCTTCCTTCAACTTGAATTTCTCTCAATTTATGCACACACATTCTCTCTCTCCCTCTTCTCTCCCCCTCCCCCCCCCCAAGCTTTTACCATCTCAGATTGGGAATGAAGAGAGAACTTGACGCTTTTAACTTTTGAGCCATGTGATACTATCTTGGTGAGGATCTTATAAGAGCACAGGTTAATATTTGTCCCTGTATCATTTAATTGCTGGTGCTTTAGCTTTTTCTATGTATTTACTGAGGACTTGCTGATGTTTTCCTACCTGTGGCTACTTGTCATCCCTGAAATGCCCATATTCCATCCCACCCCACCCTAATATTGCTTCTATAATCTTAGTGATGTGCGTCGTCAACAGGTGATGGGAGCATGTTCCTATGTAGCACCATAAGTTGTCACAAACAATGTCTTCTTCTTATCACTGGTTGGCTTGACAGGACTTGCACAATTAACATGCCAGCTGAAAATATAAAATGTGTCCCCATGGTTCTTCCTGTAGGGTCTGGTGTTTCTCTGAGTGATACAGAGTGCTAGCAAATTAGTGTTTCTGTAGCTGCATGTCACTCCTAGATGTATTTCCTGAAGGAGGGGGTATGTCTAAGAATGAGGGCAAGCAGCATAGTGTGGCTCTTATGGGGTAGGATCTGCCAAGGATAGCAGAGTATATCCTCATACCAAAGTTGAGATGTCCTGAAGGGATACTTGTGAAAATATTATTTTTTTATTTACTGTATCATATATGCTTGTGTATATAAGCTGAGAAATTTTGAGCTGAACTTCAAGGCAGGTTTAGATGGATTCCCTTATATTTAGATCAGTTTGGGAATAGCTCTGCCAATAGATCTGCAGCTCCTTGTCTTTCTCCTTTCTGCCTCTTGGTGGTTTCTCTAGACGTATACAACCTTTGCAAATGTGAGAGGACTTGGGGTCAGACCCACGTTAACATAACAATTCGCAAAGCTCATTGGCTTGTTCAGTATAATGGAGCATTTCACAAAGTGAATCCATTTGTTTCCTCCTCTTTGTGCTCTGTAATTTTTAATGTATACCAGTCCATCAAGTGCAGAGCAGGAACATAGAAGAGGTCATAGACCAGAGCGGTATTCTACCATTAATATGCATTAGTTGAATTTTCCTGTCATCTTACCTGTAACCCTGCTGTGGAGTGGGGACCAGATGGAACCACCTGCAGAGGGAGCAGAGTGCTCCAGGTTGTCATCAAACCACCTTTCCTCCTAATGGGGTGCACCATTAGAAAAAAGAAAAGCTACTTCTGTGCTTGTTCCCAAGCGTTATAAAACCAAGATGTCAAGTGACATATGAAAAGAAGTGATCACGATGCCAGTTAATGCCAGTAGTTAATCTGCAGCTTTGAGCATTATAGCTCAATAACTGATCAGTTTTTAAACCTGTTGGGTAATAGTTAACATCAACACCAGTTAGCAAGGTATCACTGGCATAATTTGTATCACCAGAGTTATGGGCATGATTTCCAAACCTGTCCTCCATTTGGGTGTGTTGTACAGTTTTTTGCGCACACACATACATGCACATGCCTGCACTCACGCTTCTTGTGCACTGTCACCTGCACATGCAAATGGTAGATTTTATCACTCCGAGGTACCCACTGTCTATATCCATCTGTTTCTTGTTTTATACTTAGATTGTAAGCTCCTTGGGAAAGGGTCACTCTTTTTGTTTTGCGTTTGTGCGGCACCACATGCAACGGGGTTCAGCTCTATGACTGAGGCTCCCAGGCGTTAAAGTAAAATAAATAATTAATACTAATAAATATGGGTGAGAATTCACAAAAATTACACTTGCAGATCTACGTGTATACACATGGAGACTAACTTTTGAAGATTAGGCACAATATATGTTCTCTTTTAGTGGGTGTGAATGAGAGCATTCCAGGTGCATTTTGTTACACACAGTAATGTTTTTATTAGATCTCTAGTTGGTGCTGAAACTGTGTTTTGAGGGGGAAAAAGCGATTTGATTCCAAGATTTAGAGGTGACTTATGTCAAGATTATAGATCGTGCTGTGCAAAGATGGTGCTTTGATTAATAGGTTTATTCAGGAATCACAGCTGCAAAAATTGTAATCGGAGGCAGATTTGTAGATCCTGCCCTGTGGGGGTTCTCCTCCCTGTCCCCCTTGAGAGAGTGAAAATCTGGAGGGAAGGAATTAGAGCAACCTTTCATTACTGAGCTGGCAGCGGCAGTTGGCATTAACTGAGCCCTGCTGTTGGAAAAGCCTGGAGAATTGGTGCAGTCCTTTGCTCTCAGTTGGTGAGGCTGAGACCGCAGGTGCATAGAAGTCAAATACAAAAGGAAAAGTCTGATAAAACAATAAATGTAATTTGAGCGAACATGAACATCATGTGGCTGCAGAATGGCCAGGGAGTGCCTGTCATCTTTGCCCTTCATTCACCTTATATTATTTTTAAGAGCTTTGATTGTAAGCATTGTTCGGAATGTGCAGAGAATTACAGTAAATCCAGCCGTAAAATACAAAACTGAGCATTAGGTCTCAGCTGTTCTGTGTGATTCTAAGTGTCGCATTTCTCTAAAGAGTATTCATAATTCCTGCATTGCAAGATTGGGGTTACAAAGTTCAACAGAGGTAGCGTCAGAGTGCTCCTGCCTGGAGTGCTTGGCAAAGAGGTTGGAGAGGAAGGTGAAAGAAGATATTGGGAATAGGGGCATTAGATGATGGCTGTACGGAAGGGGAAAGGAGCACATGCAAATATAAGGGAAGGAAAGAAAGTGATTCTGTTTCTCTGAGTCCCAAAATAGTCTAGTTTTTATCCTGCTGTACCATTATTATCGGTGCATAGCTTTTCCATAATTAAAAACACTTTTAGTTGAGCCTACTGACACTGAAAGCAGAGTGAATTTCCAGTACAAGCAATAGTGGAAAATACAAAATGACACATATGAAAAACTACTCTTTGCTCACTTTTAGGAGGTTATTCTCAAGTCTCCAGGCTGTGGATGCCAAAGGTCAATTGTAGGAGGTAGGGATCTTGGTCTTCAGGAAATGACAAACTTGCAACCCGAGTGAGGTCTGTTTACTTTCTTCAAGGCCGTTTCCACAAAGAAAAGGGCTGCGAACCTTAAAGGAAAGCTTAGATTAACCCAGCTTTTATTAAATGCCCCCAAATTATTGAGCATTCACAGGCTGTATAGAGCCTAAAAGCCAACAGTGCTTTTAGGCTGTATACAGTGAAATTCCCTCTATTGACTCCCAAAATAGGAAGCCAGGAAACAGTAGCTAATGCCCTTCTGTCGCGGTTGTTTTTGATGCTATTTAAAAGGTATGCATATAATATATTTGTATGCGTGAAACACAAGATTTTAAACAATTCAGATTTAAAGTAGAGAGATAGCATTCAGCTATACAGGTCTAATGCAGAGTTCAATCTGGGGAAGGCTGAGAGTCTCTTCCTGGTGACTATTATGCTGCTTTTATTTATTCATTTGGCCAGCTGAGTTAATATATTATTTGTATATGATTATTTTTGCTGCTTGGTCATAATTTGTTACTGTAGAATTTAATTGATGGATGAGGTGCCTGGAGCTTTCCCTATGCATTTTCTTATTGTTGCTTAAATCTAAATAAATAAATGAAAATATTTGGAGGGTGGTTAGCTTTATTTCAGAAGAAATGGGCACTGGTTTATGTGTTTGTTTGTTTGTTTGTTTTGTTGATTGATTGATCCACTATTGACTTTGCAGGACCCTAAAGCCGTTAGTGCTGCTTACTATATGTTCTGTGAAAATGAGCCCTGCCAATTGAAAATTTATATCTGGGAAAGAATGCAAGGTTACATCTTCTCTTACATAAGTGTTTGGATATGAGGGACAGTAACATGGGTCAGGAGTGTTGATCTCTGTGGCTGTCATGAGACAGGTGCCCCGGTTCTAACCCTTGCCAGCTAATCGCAATTTTTAATCTGTCACATATGCTTATGTTTGGTCATGCCGATGCTCTGAGTGTGTAGCTACTGCATCCTCACTGAAATTTCCACATTCTTGTGCTTTAACTTGGATGTTAACATTTATACCTACTGTCCAAAAGGGGGTTAATAGTCCATTCTCTCCCTTGAAAAGAGCTTTCAGGACTCTGGATAAAAAGCCCTCTAATAAGAGAGACTCATAATCATTAACATATGTGTGGCCCTCTGGGTAGCTTGTAAAACAGACCCAGAGAGTGAATTCTTTAGCATAAAGGGTAAGATTTCCATGCTGTGTATGTTTCTAATGCCTAAGTTATGATATCTTAACTTCTATGTTCACTCAGTTAGGGTGAATGCAAAGAATGGAGCAGACAAGCCCCATAAAACTGGTGGATATTCCAATCCTTAGCCTTACCAAGCCAACATAAAACAGCTTCTAAAATACCTTACTGGTTACTCAGAAGTCGAAACAACATAGTTCCCTGAAAATGATCCAGCCTCAGGCCTCCATCCAGGTACCTGCATCAAATATGATGAACATTTCTGTAAATCTTATTTCATCATATAAATGAAAAGGTTCTACCAATCCCAAAGGATCTGTACATTACCTCCCAGGTTATTGAATATTCCAGATCTTCCCCGAATACACATTACAGCCAATTCTTATTAACTAAACTAAAATTTATTTAAAAACGAGAGAGAGTATGGTTAAAAGATCACGTACAGACAAAAGCTCAAATCATTTAGTATCAGAGGGTAGCCGTGTTAGTCTGGATCTGTAAAAGCAGCAAAGGGTCCTGTGGCACCTTATAGACTAACAGACGTTTTGGAGCATGAGCTTTCGTGGGTGAATACCCACTTCATCAGATGCATATAGTGGAAATTTCCAGGGGCAGGTATATATATGCAGGCAAGCTAGCTCATGCTCCAAAACGTCTATTAGTCTATAAGGTGCCACAGGACCCTTTGCTGCTTTTACAAATCATTTAGGTGCAGATTCATAGAAGAGATAGTGAGGTTTGTAGTTGCAAAGAGTTCTTTTAGAAGGAGTTCATAGGTTATAGTCCAATCTCCAGATCTCATATTCAGGGCATACTTGCTTACCTGGGACCTCAGTCTTTTTACTCAAACTTCCCCTGATAAAGCCTAAGCAGATCTGAGATGACAGAATCAGGACCCAAGGATCTTTTGTACAAATTCATGTCCTCTTTGACAAGGTGGGAGTTCCTCAGGGAACAAAAGGTAATTAGGATGACTTTGAAGGAGGTCCTTCACCAGTACTTAGCTACAGAATTAACATAAAACAATTTGCTTGTTCTTCCACCGTTCATAGATTATTTGCTATACATTTCAAAGAGAGACGAATACAGAGATATCCCGTGTTTACAATTCATTTAAATGCTAGGATGTTCTTTTGATTTCTGAAGTATTAGAATACAGCATAGACAGGGACTGTTGATTACATTGTTGACCCTACTCATACATATGTAAATACACAAAAACACAAACATTATCTCCCTACATGTCTTTTGAGAATTGTTTATCCCGTAGGATATTTAACTCTTTCTAGCCATGAATCACACATGCATAAGCTCTCTCTTTGTAACTGTCAATATCGATAGTGAAATGTAGCAAAAACATAAAGGATCAAATTCTACTCGCAAAAACCAGCTGATAAACACAGCTGCAACTCCATCCCTCTCTACCCATAGGCCATTTCTCTCTCTCTCTCTCTTCAGGATCCCTATCAAATACATGGGTTTGTGTAGCATGCATTGAAGGTTGACACATTCGAGCAAATTTGGACAAATGAGGAGAGTAAATTTCAGGGCATAGAGAATAACCAAAATGACATCCAAAACAATTCTCTTCTCCCAGCAAACAGGCTCATCATGCACTTCTAACCCTGGAATGTGATTGAACAGATGGGCTTTGCAGCTTGCTTGAAGGTCAAGAAATTCTGTCAATTCTGGACCATGGGATGGAAGTTAGGATTGAGGGAATAAATTCCAGAGGTCCTGGGATGATTCTTGGACTACCCAGGACTGTGAGTCATCTTGTTACCCCCTTCCCGCCTGTAGTGAGAGGTAGCCTTGCCCATGGTGACTGGGTGTTAGCTCCCTAACATCATCAGTCTGTTAGCCACTCAAGTTCTCTCCTCTAGGCTCTCTAAGGCCTGTCTTCACCTTGCAGATTAACAGTACGGGTGCCTCATTCCTTTAGTAATATTTTTTCACTAAGACATGCATCTTATAACTTGACAAATTCCTATATAAGTTATCAGATCTCTGTTAGCAAGAACTTTGCTAACACTTAGGAAACAGACTCATATACAGTCAGTTAAGAACACATATGAACAGCAGGCCATTTGCTCCAGAAGAGGCAGATTTGAATGAGAAAGCTGAAGAGACTTGGTGCGGAGTCCAGGACAGTGGAACAGCTTACAGGAGAAGATCAGAATGACTCACCTTATCAGAGACACTTTTACAGAATAATCAAAGATGAAAAAGGTGGTGAAGGAAGAATAAGAAGGGAGAGTAGAAACAAACAAGAATAACCAACAGAAAGTCTCTCCAACTATAAGCTGTTGAATTCTAGAAGGGCCAGAGCAAAGTTCGATTTCAACTCTAGGGTACAGATGTGGGTACCCTCATGAAAGACCCCCTAAGCCTATTTCTACCAGCTTAGGTTAAAAACTTCCCCACGGCACAAATTCTTCTTTGTCCTTGGATAGTATTGCTGCCACCACCGAGTGAGTTAGACAAAGATTTAGGAAAAGGACCACTTGGAGTTCCTGTTTCCCCAAAATATCCTCCCAAGCCCCTTCACTCCCTTTCCTGGGGAGGCTGGAGAATGATATACCAACCAAATAGGTAAACAAGGTGAGCACAGACCAGACCCTTGGGTTTTTAGGGCACTAACATCCAATCAGATTCTTAAAAAAACAGAACTTTATTATAAAGAAAAAAGTAAAAGAAGCACCTCTGTAAAATCAAGATGGAAGGTATTGTACAGGCTAATAAGATTTAAAACACAGAGGATTCCCCTCTAGGCAAAACCTTAAAGTTACAAAAAACAGGAATAAACCTCCCTCTTAGGGTACGTCTACACTACGGGATTATTCCGATTTTACATAAACCGGTTTTATAAAACAGATTGTATAAAGTCGAGTGCACGCGGCCACACTAAGCACATTAATTCGGCGGTGTGCGTCCATGGTCCGAGGCTAGCGTCGATTTCTGGAGCGTTGCACTGTGGGTAGCTATTCCATAGTTCCCGCAGTCTCCCCCACCCCTTAGAATTCTGGGTTGAGAGCCCCATGGCTGATGTGGCAAAAATCATTGTCGCGGGTGTTTCTGGGTAAATGTCATCAGTCATTCCTTTCTCCGGGAAAGCAACGGCAGACAATCATTTCGCTCCCTTTTTCCCTGGATTGCCCTGGCAGACGCCATAGCACGGCAACCATGGAGCCCGTTCAGCTTTTTTTTTTTTACAGTACTGGATGCCGCGGACAGAGGCGATACTCCAGCACTACACAGCAGCATTCATTTGCTTTTGCATGATAGCAGAGATGGTTACCAGTTGTTCTGTACCGTCTGCTGCCAGTGTAATTTGGCAATGAGATGACGGTTATCTGTCCTTCTGTGCTGTCTGCTGCTATTATGGGTGCCCCTGGCTGAGATTGGCCGGGGGCGCAAAAGCAAAACTGGGAATGACTCTCCGAGTCAATCGCTCCTTTATGGTTTCTAAAAATAGAGTCAGTCCTGCCTAGAATATGGGGCAAATATACTATAGAAGCAGTGTATCAGAGAGCACAACTGCTCTGTGTTAGATCCCGCAGAAATGATGAGCTACATGCCATTCACAGGGGGTGCCCCTGCAACAACCCCACCCGTTGCTTCCTCCTCCCCCAACTTTCCTGGGCTACCGTGGCAGTGTCCCCCCCATTTGTGTCATGAAGTAATAAAGAATGCAGGAATAAGAAACACTGAGTTTTTAGTGACATAAAATGAGGGGGAAGGCAGCCTCCCGGTGCTATGATAGTCCAGGCAGGACATTAAGCAGTGTGGGGGAGAGGAGCCCAGCATCCCACTGCTAAGATAGTCCAGGCAGTACAGAATCTTTTCTTTTCACATGAAAGGGAGGGGGCTGATTGAAGCTCAGCCCCCAGTTGCTATGATGAAGACAGTTACCAGCCGTTCTGTACCATCTACTGGGAATGACTGGAAGTCATTCCTATTTTCACCCAAGCGCCCCTGGCCAGCCTCACCTGAAGCCAGCCAGGAGCACTCACGGGTTCATAAGAAGGACAGTTACCAGTCCTGCTGCACCATTTGCCAATGCTTTGGCATTTCGTTTTCTGTAACGGAGCTTTGATAGAACAGATTTGTCTCCCCATACATCGGTCAGATCCAGTATCTCCCGTACGGCCCATGCTGGAGCTCTTTTTGGATTTGGGACTGCATTGCCACCCGTGCTGATCAGAGCTCCAGGCTGGGCAAACAGGAAATGAAAATCAAAAGTTCGCGGGGCTTTTCCTGTTTACCTGGCCACTGCATCCGAGCTGAGATTGCTGTCCAGAGTGGTCACAGTGGTGCACTGTGAGATACCGCCCGGAGGCCAATACCATCGATTTGCGGCCACACTAACCCTAATCCGATATGGTAATACTGATTTTAGCGCTACTTCTCTCGTCGGGGAGGAGTACAGAAACCGATTTAAAGAGCCCTTTATATCGATATAAAGGGCCTCGTAGTGTGGACGGGTACAGCGTTAAATTGGTTTAATGCTGCTAAAATCATTTTAAATGCGTAGTGTAGACCAGGCCTAAGTATGGGGACAAGGAGAGGGATAGCTCAGTGGTTTGAGCATTGGTCCGCTAAACCTAGGGTTGTGAGTTCAATCCTTGTGAGGGCCATTTAGGGTAAAAATCTGTCTGGGGATTGGTCCTGCTTTGAGCAGGGGGTTGGACTAAATAACTTCCTGAGGTCCCTTCCAACCCTGATATTCTGTGTTCTCCCACTATCACAAGCTTCTAGTAAAGGAAAATACTTATGTCCAAGGTGCAGGAACCATGGTGTTTTCATTTTTATTTCAGAGATGAACATATTGTCTAGTTTCTCATGTTTAAAACAATGAGATCTCCTAAGACACTCCCTCCATCACATCCCTACCCTGTCCCACCCCAACTCCAGTGAGATTTAGGTGAAATCAAGGCTGCAGTGCACTGTATAATGCTTAGGTCAGAAATTCTCATCTCTTTTACACAGGCTGCCAGTAAAACTCTGAGGCCTCATCTGGCTTCTGAGGATGATGGGTCAGCGACAGCTTTTTCATAGTAACAGATTTTCTTTTGGAAGCCTGATGCTGCTGCACCTGCAGAGATTAACAAAATAGTCAATAATGCACAAAAGTCAAAATTGTAAAGTAACAGTCAGTTTGATAAGGCGGGAAAGCAGCTGAAAAAAGCAGTTAAAATGGATGGTCAAGATTTAACATAATATGGAATTCTACTTTGATCTACAGGAAAACACATTCTATCAACAGGAAAAAATCCTCCTCTAGGACAGCTGAGATAAAGAAGGTATCTTTAAATGGGTAAAACTCTTTAATAATTTCCTGTCTAATGAACTATTATGGAGTAATAGGATTAATATAGTGCATTGATGATAATGAACATTGGTTCTGTAAATGCATTTAGTTTCTCTACAGTAGATTTTCTGTAAATTTGAACCTAAGCATTTTATCTGCATCATTTAATTTTCCTGCAAACCCTGTATTGAAACTTGGATATGTTTCCTTCTCCCTTTTTTGAATACTCTATTGAAAGCCTAGTATCTGGCAATGGGTTGATGATGATTAGCAGAGCTGACTCCAGGCCCCAGCGCGCCAAGCGTGTGCTTGGGGCGGCATGCCGCGGGGGGCGCTCTGCCGGTTGCCGGAAGGGTGGCAGGCGGCTCTGGTGGACCTCCTGCAGGCATCCCTGCGGAGGGTCCGCTGGTCCCACGGCTCCGGTGGAGCATCTGCAGGCACACCTGCGGGAGGTTCACCGGAGCCGCGGGACCGGCGAGTGGCAGAGCACTCCCCGCGGCTTGCCGCTGTGCTTGGGGTGACGAAATGGCTAGATGATTAGAACCTAGATGTACACCAGCCCTGATGATTAGAACCTTGATGTACACTAGTGTCTACTCTTTTGTCATGCTGCTCACTCTCAAATGGCTTCTGACCTGCCCAGCCAGTTACTTCATGAACTAAGGACACAGCCCTGTATTGCTTTTGCAAATGTGTGCTTTTCCCTGAGTTCCAGACTATTCCCCCTATTTTAGACTAAGGTCATCACAATTTGTTTCCTAACTGAGCGATATTCTGTCTTTTCATAGACCTCAGCTCCTTACCTAATAAGACTGAATGTTGATATGCGTCCAGATCCAGATATGCCAGTCAGGACCGGCGCTAGGGTTTCTCGTGCCCTAGGCGCAAGGCCATTTCGCCGCCCCCCACGTTGATCCAGCGGCTCCAGTGGAGCTGCTGCAGTCATTCTTGTGGAGGGTCCGCCGGTCCGCGGCTCCGGTGGAGCTGCCGCAGTCATGCCTGTGAGAGGTCCACCAGAGCTGCGCAAGCAGCCGACCGTCCGCAGGCATGACTGTGGCAGCTCCACCAGAGCTGCGGACCAACAGACCCTCCGCAGGCACGACTGCGGCAGGTCAACCGGAGCTGCCTGCCGCCCCCCCGGCAAAATGCCGCCCCCCGAATAATCCTGGTGCCCTAGGCGATTGCCTAGGCTGCCTAAATGGTAGTGCCGGCCCTGATGCCAGTCATGCCTTAATTGACTATAATGACTTTAATTGGTTGAGAATAACAAGACAACAAAATAACAATAAAAATGAATAAATCTAGCTTAGTGAGTTTACAAGTTACATGCAGCTCACCTCATTCTTATATCAAGTCAAGATTCTCAGAAATGACTAGTAACTTTTGGGTGCCCCATTTGTGACACCTTAAAGGAGCTGGATTTTCAGCGCTTTTGGAAAAAAGGGGTCCCTTTAAGGTGTCAGTACTCAAAATAACTAGTTGCCTTTAGTCCTCAACTTCAGCTGCAACAGAGTGTCAAACTCTTTACTCCATGAGGTACTTACTTCTGTCAGATATAAACTCTTTTTCTTGTTACTATAACACCTCTAACATAGCGGTCTCAGGTATTCCTTTGCATCATACTTCTCTTCATTTATACCTTTGTAGTTTGGTAATCTTATTTCTCATGACTGTTGTGTGTCTACATTCAGTGATGTCTTTAAAAATACATTTCTTTGGATAGTCTCCACTGGCAATAGCTTCTGTTTGCCTAATCACTACTTACTGTCTTAAAAACATTTAAAGGGCAGCAGCTTCTCTTTTACTTTCTGTTAATTTCCTGGGTTTATTTCATTAAGGTGTTTATGGATAAAACTTTCAAGACCAACTTCTCAAAAATGGCCTTTGAATTAGTACACACAAGTTCTTGTGTACCTTGAAAATCTAATTTTCATGCTTACATTTTATTTGCGTTTGAAAATTTTATAGGAGAACTACCTAGTTTGACAGCAGGGGATCTGTAGGGTGCTCAACATTTTTGAAATTCAGCCTATTTGTTTAGGTGCCTAATTCTGAATTTATGAATTTAACTTTAGTCATCCAGGTTTGAAAATGTTTGGTCCAGAAGATTAATGCTTTTCTTATGATCCTCTCCTCTGTCACTTGGACTGAGCTTGTGCACAATAGCACCTATAAGGAGAGCGAGATGTGACTCAATAAATGCTTTGTGATATACAGAGGAGCATTAAACAGCTCTTTCACCAGATTCAAGGAGTGCACTCTCCACCAAAAGAAATTAATATATGCAGAGAGAGAATCTTTTTAAAGACTTAAAGGCAGAATCAGACTGAGTGAACTGGAGACAATGAAACAACTCACACGCTCAAGATTAGCAAAAGGCTCAGAGAGAAGATGGAGGTCATGGAAGCTTGATTTCACTGCTTTAGTGAAAAGATAATTATATTTCCAGCAGCAGGAAGGAAATAGAAATATGCTTGTTTTTATTAATTCCCTCCTTAAGGAAATTTTGTCAGTTGAGGATTCTGTCTCAGACTTTGATATAGAAAGAGTACATGAGATGTGATAGGCCAAACTTGCTCCAGATCAAAAGCCAAGAGCAGTAATTATTAAAATCTTGAGATTCCAAGAGTCAGAGAAATTGCTTCAGTTAGAAGGGAAAAGGATTCAATTACATACCAAGGCCATAAGATAATGATATATTCTTAGATCTGAGAGCTGAAATTCAATTTAGAGGGTTGCAGTCTGGTACCTTGAAAAACTCCAGACCCAGATTAGTTAACGCATATGAGGAAATGGGTGGCTTCCTTGATGTCCTTACAGACATTGATACCGAGAAGGAAAAGAGACCAGGAACAGACACCTATCCATGAGAGAAATGGAGAGGAACTGAGCTAGAATCTGCATATCAGTGAGAGTGAACGCAAGTTTCAAGACCATAATGCTGTTTGTTGTTGTGAGGAGAGGAAAGAGGGAGAGTTTTAGCAGGCTGATCTTTAACTGTATTGTGTTTGCTCCCAGGTTATGCTAATAGTTGGTGGTAATTGTTTTACCTGGAGCAACCAGTGGTGGTAGACAGAAGAAGCTGGAGGGGCGGGGTGGAAAAGAGGGACTCTGGAGGCTGCTTTTAGGTACAAAGGTGCCCAAAGTGGAAATGCCTGGGAGTGGGGAGTGTCAAGGGGCTGCCTGCTCCTCCAAGCTGCAGTCACCCGAGCTCTGAAATATCTGAGGCTGTAGGCCTCAATTTGGACTTTATTTAGAACATATAAATGCTAATAGGTATCTAGTTACTCTTTCATGGTACCTCTCACTTGGAACCCTATAGACAAGAAGCAGCATAAGATTGGTCCACAAAAGGGCTCTGTGTCTCTCTCTCTCTCTCTCTCTCTCTCTCTCTCTCCTTGGTTTGTAAACACTTTCCTTGATTATTTTCTTCTTTTTGTATTCCTTTCCCACATCTTGCGGCACCATCCGTATTACATTATACAATTTTTTCAAGTCCTACTCCATATCCCTTAATTTAATTTTCTTAGCAGTGCTTTCCATAGCAAAATGACAGAGCTGAAAATGTATGCAGAGCTGAAATCGGAAGATCATGCTGAGCTCACCATATCACCATCCCTCTTAAACAATTGGCAGCAGTCTCCTATAGGCCCCAACTTCTTCAGCCATTTAGGCAAAAATATGGGGTCCTGCAGTGTGGCCCAAATATCAGAAGTTCCTGGCTGTTTCAGATCAAGGACAGGAGCTTGTTCCACGGGAGAGAGCCCCTTGTGGAGAATGCTGTACTACCAGCTCCTTTTGTCAAATCAAGAGAGATTCACCTTGAGCATCTCTCCTGACCATAACTGAGGTAGCGTAACACAAGGAAGGAGGTGGTCTTTGACGTAGGCCCATCCCAAGCCGTTTAGGCTTTTACAGGTCAAAACCAACATCTTAAACGTCACCTGGAAACCCATAGGTAGTCACTGTAGACCATGGAGCACTGGTGTCTCATGCTACCAATAAGATATACGCATACCAATCAGACTGCTGCAACCTGTACCACCTTTTGTTTCCAGATAGTTTTGAGGCATGTCCCCATGCAAAGCCCATGGGAGCAGCCCAGCCCTGAGGTGGCAAAAGGCCTGGGTCACTGTAGGAAGGCCTACATCCAAAATGCAATCTCCTGATCAGGAAGAGATGGAAGGAAATATTCCTGACCATGGCTACTACATGATCCTTTAGCAGAAGCTGGGGATCTAACAGTACCCCGCTGTTACAAGCTTGAATAATATATGAGAGAAACACCCTCAAGAAACAAGAAGATATTATCCATACAATAGCTTCCTGTTTTCTACTGACTCAGAAGCATCACATCGGTCTTAGCCTGGGTTAAGCTTTATCCAGTTACCTCTGATTTGTGCTCTAGCCTTCTCCAAACACTGAGCCAGGTGTTCCCCAGTTACTGGTGGGATCAGGTGAAGTGGCTCAAATGAGGATTTCTACTAACCAACCGTCATTGTTTTGTTGCTGAGATGAAATTTATATGATCAGAGAGTCATATCTTCTCATTCACTTATGTTTCAGGCATCAGGCTCTTCTCTGGTCTTTCAATGTTAAAACCTTCTTGCTCTTTTGAAAGACAATGTCGCATTATTTCTCAAATGGCCAGCAAAATAATCTTTTTCCAAAATGTTAATGTCTCACACTATGTCACTACCATATGTTGGCTGCCTACTGCTTTCTATAGTCTCTCTTTAGATTGCTGTGAGTTTTTGACAAGGCGAGCACTATTTTCCTTGAGCCAGAAAAGTGTAAATAATTATGTGCACAACAGGAATCCTCAGGGCCTGTCAGCTAACCTCTGCCTTGACTGGTTATTCTTTCACTTAGTCATTTTTACTTTTTATGTTTCACTGAAACTGCCTTCAAGGGAAGAACTTTTCTCTTTAGGAAGAAGTCTGACTCACCTTGACAATTCTAAATATAGAATTGCCTGAGAAATGGGAGCATGTATTTAATAATACAGTTTTATTTATCAGCTTCTTCCTTAGTCTTACCTTCTGTTGTATTTCTGAACTTGCCATTTTTCCTCCTGTCTCTTTAAAGGGTCCAGTGTTATCAGCATTTAAAATATATTCAAATATTAGACCTTTAGTTAAATTTAACTAATTAAGATTAATCACCACTTAATTAAGATAACATCCTCGGCATAATTAAACTTCCTTAGATGGCATGACAAAGCCCCAGTGTTTTACAGCCTATTCTGCTTCTTTCTGAGAAAGATATTTTATGAAGACTCTTTGGTTGACCTGAGCAGTAGTCATTTGGCAAAGATCAAGCACTCAGTACAAGTTGCATTTGTGCTAGTGAGGATTAGAAAATGTTCTTGGCAAATTTTAATGCTTTTTATTAAAGGAAGCACTTCCTAATGTCTTAACAAACATTCCCTGTATTGTGTGTCAGAAACTGATCTCAATTAGCAAGACTTTTTTAATGAGTCAAGGTGATAAATTCATTCTTTTCACCCCATAATCTATCATTTTTTGTACAAATAAAATTTGTGCTTGCTCTTTCAGAGACAGCTTTGTAAGAAGTCATGTCTATTTACAGAAGTCTGTGTTGTATTTTTCACAACAGTACATTCAATCTCTGTGGTTTTTTAAAATATTTTATTTCTGAGTAAGGCTTAGCATAAGAAAAACAAAGAATAGTATCTATAAAGATTCTTGTATTAGTAAATACCGTAGGCTGGGTTTATCTGAGTGCAGATTTGTGCATTTAAAATAAAAAATGTTAATTCAAAGTGTGATTCTGTGAATCAACATTTAAAGTGTGATGGCCTGAATCTCCTCCCACTTAAATTAGTTTTATACCAATGCAATTCCAGTTGCTTTGCAATCGTGTGAGAGGAGTATCAAGTCCTGTTTGTGTGTATGGCCTTATGTAAGAAGAAAGTTTTTGTTTTGTTTTGTTTACCCATTTTGCTCTCCAAAATGTAAACATTCATGTAATAAAATGCTCTGGGTCAGTGGCTCTCAATCTTTTTACTGGTGACCCCTTTCACTTAGCAAACCTCTGAATGCGACCCCCCCCCCCAAAAAAAAATTAAAAACACTTTTTTTTATATATTTAACACCATTATAAATGCTGGAGGCAAAATGGGGGTTGGGGTGGAGGTTGACAGCTCGTAATCCCCCATATAATAATCTCACGACTCCCTGAGGGGTCCCAACCCCCAGTTTGAGAACCCCTGATCTAGGTACTAGCATTTGAAAATGCACTTTCTGAAATTACAGCTCGTTGATCATAGTGCACATCTAACTGAAAAGAGACATCTGTGATACAGGGTTAGGAATGGGAATCGGTAAATCAGTTTCATTCTTGCTTTAACACTTGTTTAAGATCAGAAGAAGAACTGTAAGGCTTGAATCCTCAAGTTGTGTACAGGGTTTAGGGTCTGATCTATGATCCAAGACCTCTAGGTGCTATGATAATACAAATAATAAATAATTGTTGTAACTCAGTTGAAGTCAATGGAACTATGACAATTTACACCAGCTGAGGATCTGGCCTTTAATGTTTCACTATGGGCTGCAGTGAATAAGTAAAAGGAGGTGAAGCAGGTAAATTTCCCAGCTTTTGACCCACATTGTTATTCATTGTTAACAAGCAAAAAAAGTAGTTTAGAAGTAGAGATATAATCCCCTGTTAAACAAGATACTCAACCTAACTTTGATCAGATGAGCAATCCCATTTCAGAGTAGCAGCCGTGTTAGTCTGTATCCACGAAAAGAACAGGAGTACTTGTGGCACCTTGGAGACTAACAAATTTATTTTAGCATAAGCTTTCGTGGGCTACAGTGCATCCGAAGAAGTGGGCTGTAGCCCACGAAAGCTTATGCTCAAATAAATTTGTTACTCTCTAAGGTGGCACAAGCAATCTCATTTCAGTTTTTCATCAGTAAAAGTTGAGATAGCGAGACTATTTAAGGATTGGCATGTGCTTAAGTGCCTGGCTGAGCCAGGGCCTGGTTCACCAAAAAATGCACAGATTACGTGCTTGGAGTCTACATCTGACCAAGTGATTCCTCAAGACTCATTCAAGCTAGGGCATACATTTTTTTAAATGTAAAGCTGAACTTGAGTGAAGACTATATTTCAAATTATTCTCTCAAGACTTTTATCCTCATTCAGGAGACTCAAAATATTTCCTTCGGTAGCTGCAGTTCGAAAACTTCTCCATAGTATGTTTTTACCTGATCCTTTATCTGGAATTTAGGGCTCGAGAGCACTGTTAAGACTCGTACAAAATTTTCCCTCAAAACTTCTTTTTTTTCAATGGAAAATAGGGATTTCAACTAAATGAACATTTTAGTAGAAAGTATCAGGTTTCCTTGAAAAAAGATTTTTCAGAAAAACAAAAATTTCAATGGAAATTAGATTTTTGGCAATTTTTGTTTGCCAAGAACATTTGTTGTTCAGCAGTTACAGAAAAGTCTAAATTGTCCACTGAAAATTTCAACAGAAATGTCATTTTTTGCTTTCATCAAAGTTCTCTGTGTGCAAAAAAAAAATTAAATTAAATTAAATTCCTTTTCTGACCAGCTCCAGGCACTATTCTCTCTACTTTTTAACTTTGGTCCAGTTGTTGCAACTTTTAAGGCTCTCAGGTTGTTGTCTAGGAACCTTGGGAAGTCCTTCTCTTTATGTAGATTGATGAAGCACATTCAGCTGAAATCTATCCGAGTCTATGTATTGACCCAGTATCCTATTGTTCTTACTGTATATAGAATCTCATCCTATGAAATGATGTATTAAAAAAGAATATATTGAAATGTTTCCAGCCAAATACTGAGCTTTAGGGATCTGTGAAATATCACTTTAGGGAACATATGATCTTGTGACAAGTTTTGTAACTCAAAAATCAGAGTAACGGAAGCAACGACAGCAATGCATATTCTTTTGTCAAGATCAGAGAAAGAAACACCTGCTGCTCAACAAAGGGAAAACAGTGTTCCTTGTTTCTTTTCGTTAGTTTGGGAAGGATGTTTGCCGTTGTTGCTTTCTCACTGTTTTTTACCTCCATGTGAATCTCAGAATGAGACTGAGTCTTGTATAGTTGCCCTTCTTTCTAGATACTCTGTTTCCCCTTCTGTTTCTATAGTGTGTCAATTCTCAGTTTAAAAAGAAAAGTATATTACAAAGGAAGTTATACATTTATACTTGCTTTTACCAAACCATCACAGGAGTGAGATGCTTATTATTACTTCAAGAGTTATTTCAGTGTGTTCGTAGCACACTTCAACTTCTTTTTTTCAAAATTCTGTATTCAGGATAATTCATCTAAAATAATTCAAAATTGTTTACAAATGTAATTCCTTGTGGTAGGTGTTTGTGGCTGCTTTTTAAGTGGTTAGCATCCAGCAACTGTGCCCAATATACATCACAAGGCATCAAGAGAGAGTATTTCGTAGCAGCCATTGGAAGTATTTTTGTGGCTAATCCTCACAATAGGCTTTCCTCTCACTTTCAGCGCTCCCACACACTTAAGGAAAGCAATATGCTAAAGTGGCAGGAAACAATCAAAATGGTCACTATGCGCTTCATTTTTTGGTATAATCAGCATCCTAACCACATTGTCTCCATCCTCAGGTATGTTCACTTCCTACTTAATACCCAGCGCTCACATTAGTACCAGTATAGAGTTTTACTCATGTTGCATAGCACTCGTCACATTTTTCTGTGCTATACAAAAGTCTCCCTCTTCAGGTGCTGAGTCAACACTGAGTGCTTTGCCTTTCTGCACCTTTCTCTCATCAGCAGCCTGCATTATCGAGCCCTGAGAGATGTATTGAGTGCATAATGGTTACTGTGTTTGACTTACCTACGCAGTGACAGCACTACCAGTATCTGTCTCGTTGTTTATATGGCACTCTGGGCTACCTTGAATATGAAAAGAACTATTATATGTTACTGTATATTCAATCAAATTAGATCTGTTCTAGATATGAATGTACTATAACTGCATGTTTATTCTTTGCCTCGCTACATACTATTTACAGAAAGAAAGCAGAAAATCCCATTTGTAGATATATTGCTTAGTTTGGTGGTAGCTGGAATGGCTAGTAATTATTAGGTGCATGCTCTGTGCTTCAGCACTTTCCTGGTTTATTTCTACAGTAATGAAGAGGAGGGTTCATTGTTTTATTAGCTCCCTGCAGGAATCAGGTTGTCTTGTAAGCCTGCACTTTAACTTGTTTTTTATTTGCTGTTAGGGACAATGACTCTGAATGGCACTTTGACATGGGGCTGCTAATCTAGAAAACTAAGCTAAATCCAGGTCAGGATGGAATAATCAGTGTTAAAATAAGTTGAATTCGTGGCTTTTTCAGTACAATGTATCCAAATAAAGTTTGTTGGTCTTTCAGATAACCCAGATGCACCGTGGAATTCTTTGTCCAAGTTACTAGGGTGCTTCAGAGATGGGTGGTCTCATAGAGTTTCAAAAGTTGTGCCGGGGGAATCGGCTCAGTGGTTTTACTGAGGCACTTCAGGCATCTGTGAAACGTTCATTAAAAGTGAACGTAAGCAGAACAACAGGAACAAGGGATGTGAGCAAGCTTGTGACCCCTTCTGAGTTCATGACTGAAGAGTTCAGAATCACTGTGCCTTAATTAAAAAACTTTCTGGCACTTGAGTCTTGATTCGGGGAGTAGGGCGGGGAGGGGTAAGAGACGTGCAGGCAGAATGTGAATGTAACTCCCTCACTGCCTTGAGATACTGTAAGAAGAATTGAGAGTTGTTTACTCATTCATGTAATCTGGAAATTTCTTCACAAAAGGCAACAACTGTCAGAAATAGCATATGGAAAAAAGAAGGAAACTGTGAATGCCTCATGCTGCAGCAAGGTGTGATTGTGGCTAGTATATTTGACACAAAGAATGTGTGTTAATGCTATAGTTTGATTCACATGAACCATTCTGAGGTCTGAGGGGTGTAAATGAATGAAGAAGAGAGCTTTCTGTGAAATTCAATATCAGCATAAACAAATGCTGTTCTGTGCACTCAAAAGCTGGGCCTTACAATAGAAACAATTGTTGTTGTTTGGATTCATTTATTTTTTTTGTACTGGCGCTTCAATCTCCAGTTCAGCTTTTAAGTATCTTGTTGCTATGGAGAAAGAGTCACTTGTATCCTATGCAGTGGGTGCATATAGCAATATTCCTTTCCAGAGCCATGGTGGTGCTGTGTTGCCTCTGCATTCTGCAGCTTTTTCCCAAGGAAATCCAGCTATAACCTGTATGTCATCTCTTGATTGTTTCTGTCCTTGACTGATCTCTCTCTCTCTCTCTCCCCTTCTTCTTTTCTATCCTTTTTCTCCATCTCTAATCTTATCTATATCTCCTCTTCTACCTTGACTTTTCAGCGAAGCCTCTCTTTACCTGCACAATTAAATGAAACTATTGTCTTGCCCTTATTTCCTTTCTCTGAAATACTCTTTTCTCTGCATCTCTGCTCAGTGAGGCATACCATACTGCTCTAGACCCAATAGTATATATTGCCGCTACTCCATTTTTTTTTAAACTGAAGCATTCTAGCACTCAGGTACCTGATATACAGTGGTAACAAGTACTAATAATTTTACTGAACAATAATATGACACCTTTAAAGCATCCTCTTGTGAGTTCTTACTGCTGCAGGGAAAGTACAATTTCTTGCATTTCAAACAACTTACAAGTCCACTGTTCAAGCAGCAGCACCACATGTAGTATTTCCCATTTAAAACTGAGTTCGTTGCCACTGCAGGGATATGGAATGATCACAGGTATGCAGTCTGAGAGCATCGGTTTATAATGATCCATGCCCACAAGCCATCCATCCAGAGTCTCTGTCACCTGCTAGCTGTGTACACGTGCTATCTGTATATGTAACTGGTGATTTCTCTTTTGGAAGAAAATACCAGAAGAGTGGGTATCGGGGCAGAACAGGAAGAGGGGGGGAGTATCTGAAGATGGAGTGGAGCGAGGACATACATAGGTTCCGAAAGTTAAGAAAGACATCAGACCTTTCAAATGCTCTTCTGAACAGAGCTCCATAGCTGTTGAGTTTT
This sequence comes from Gopherus flavomarginatus, assembly GCF_025201925.1. Lineage (NCBI taxonomy): Eukaryota > Metazoa > Chordata > Testudines > Testudinidae > Gopherus > Gopherus flavomarginatus. The sequence continues at coordinate 54,021,615 of NC_066621.1, forward strand.
CTTTATCAGTAGCTCTTACCCTTCTAGGAAACCCCTATACATATTTTTCCAAAGTTAAGGCTAGGTTACTGAGTGCTTTTATATATGTACTCTTGCCACTCTACTGCTGAGGTCGGCAAGAATTAGACAAAAGGGAAAAGTAGAGTATTTTTTCATTTTGGTGAGTCCTGAATGAACAGGGTGAGCTTGGAAAGGGCAGAGTACCTGCTGTGAATGCAAAACTCCCTTTCCTTGTCCTCTCCATAGTTTTTATGCAGTTGATCACTAGACCAAGTTTTTCAAAAGGGCTCAGCTCGCATTTAGGCCCCTAAATGAAGTGGCCAGGTTCTCAACGTTCTGAGCTGCTGAGCACTTCTGACAACCTAGTGCTAGCTATATTGCACTGGTCTTTTTATATGCAGGAGCCATGTGCATGTGGTTGGGGTGAAGTGGCTCCACTTTTTCTTTTGGTTACCTTTATTTTAATATTATATTACATTAAAACTCAGTCTGTTCTCTGAATTATCTCTGATATCCTACTGTGGAGAAAGCCAGCTTATCTGCTCCTGCTGCTCTTAGCTGAGATTGTTATTAAACTTCCATTTGTTAATTGTCCTGTGTCTGTTACCAGCCTGGGGAGTCTAACCTTGCCACTTGTGGTGGCCACCCCTTAAGCACATGTTTACCTATGCTCAGGTATCCTTTTTCTCTTGGGGGAGCATGGGTTTGGCCACGCAGGCACAGGATCAGGTTACACCTCTTTGTGGAACCTCTTAAGATGCATCCATATTTCTTTAGTCTCCTGGGAATAGCCCAGAATTTCAGCTAACCTGGTGTCAAACTCTCTTCTGTTCTGAGGGCTGAACTCCTTTCCCGGTAATGAACCATGGGCCGATAAAAGATACTGCCTCACCCACCTTGTCTCTCTGATTTCCTGGTAGGGTGACCAGATGACAAGAACAAAATATTGGGACACATGAGGGGGCCCACCGAAGCACAAAAAACAAAACAAAAAAAGCCAGAGTGCAAAATATCGGGACAAATGGTGTCCCAGCCATAAATCGGTCAGGACGAGGGACAAACAATTAATATCGGGACAGTCCCGATTTTATCAGGATGTTTGGTCACCCTATATCCCAGGACCGACAGGGCCACAACAACACTGCATACCTGGGCCAGGTTGTAAGTTTAGGACTTTATGCTGCTTTCAATCCACAGCGGCACTCTTGCTGATGTACGTCATACAGCAGTGCAAATAATCCATTTTTAAAAAATTCTCTGGCTGAATTGTAGACTAAATATTCTTTGGGCCAGAGAGAAAGAGAGAGTGATTCTGTGTCCTGGTGGTGGTTAGGGCACTTGCTTGGGAGAGGCAGACTGAAGTTTCAGTCCCTGCTCCAGTGCATACTTAATTGTTTATACAAAGCAGAACAGCTTCAGCAGGAGATATTGAGAGAGAGCCACCTCAAAATGCCCAGTGGTTAGGGCACTCACCTGCCACTGAAATCCCTGCTCTGAATGAGGTAGAGCGAAGACCTGAGCCCAAGTTTCCCACATCCCAGGTGAGTATGCCAACAACAGGACTCTAGGGTATAAGGCTGGGCACAACCACATCCCCCTCCATCTTGTGAATGGGGACTAAATCCCCTTGTAAATCTACTGCCATCCCCATTATGTGGCAAAAACTATTTGCTAAATTTGTGCTGAATTTGCATACAGTTTCGGTCAACTCAGAACTGCCTTTTTCAGCAAATAGACTATTCTTCTGAAAAAATCCATCCAGCTCTAGTCAGTAGCAGATTTGCTCAAAGATCAAGGGTTGAATCTAGTCTTTATAGTAACTGAACTGATAATTGTTATTGGTATTGTAGTAATGCCTACAGGGCAGGGCCCAGTATACTGTACAACCATCTAACAAATCACTGTTTATTCAGCACCTCAGTACCTTGCTGTACTATGTGGTCCTCTCAGCAGCATTTTCCTCAACTTGATCTGTGTCTCTTCCATGTTGGATTGTGTGTCAGTGTGTAGCAGAGTAGTTTTCTATCCATTCTGTCTACTGATGCTGGAATGGAATAAGAATTTCTAACAAACAACTTCCTGTGTAGATGCTCAATTAAGTTAGACTGTGAGCCCTTCAAGTCAGGGACAGTGTCTTGCTATGTGTTTGTAGATAAAAGTTATGGAGGCCGAGGCCCTAATCTTACAGTTATCCCAACACAGGGGACTTGTTATAAAGTTGGTGGGAGAGGGTGAGGGTTGCTTGTTGCAAGTGGAAAATCAAAGTTGGTATAAGTTGGTATAAGAGGAATATAATATATATTAAATTATTCATTCTACATTGATAAGTAGATTGATTTAAGTGTTACCTACCTATATTAGTGGTACTTTATATGCATCATAAACACACACTTTTTAAAAAAGTGACGTGTGTTTATCGAGTGAAGAGAATTATGAAACACAAATACTCCATCATAATTTCTTTGGCAAGATGAGTCCGATTGTGATGCTGAAGACTCATACAGGCTTTCTTAGTCTTGCAAGCCTAATTTGGTTTCTGAAAAAAAGCCTCCAGAGTTGCATTTAATGCCTACAAATAAGATGCTAAATCAAAGAAGGATGTTTTGGAAAATACACCTTTTTCTTTCATTTAAATGGAAGGGACAGCAAGACGTATTTTGAACCTATTCTTTCTCCCATTTCTGTCAACAGAAATGTTGCTATTGTAATGGAAGCAGGAACAGACTTTTTATTTGCATATCAACCAATTGTGTCTGGATTTTATGTGGATGCATGGTGGGAGGTTGGACATCAAGAGACTTTTCCCTCTAGGGTACACATAAAGACCAGACAGAACTGTGGAGCCACTGAATTCTCGGGAGCACAGGCCCTACTGTGTTCCAGGTGACCATGGGAGGTTGTGGAATCCCCATCAGTGGTGTTTTTTAAGAACAGATTGGACAAACACCTGTCAGGGTTGGACTAGGTTTACTTGATCCTGCCTCAGCACAGGCGACTGGACTGGATGATACGGCAATTATACTTTTTGTGATATGAACATCTGCCTGCTGGGATCACCAAAAAGCTGTCCGATGGTAGCTGTGCTCTGAGGCACTTAAAACATTAACACTGTAGATCTCACTTCCACCAGATGTAGCACTATCTGGGTCACATCCATTTGCCACTGACATGGGCTGGATTTGAACCAGCAACCCCAAGGCTTTCCATCCTAATTTCCGGAGCTACACAATCACCCCTTGGGTTTAGACTCACATTTTGTGTGCATTTTTATAATTTCATGTCTTTCTGAAAGAGAAAAATACATGCAATTTTCCCCTCTATTTTGTTCATTTCCTGCCCTCCCCCTTTGTAAAATCTCTGTGAGGCCCAGGGTCTCAAAGATCTGTAATGATGATTGACAAGGCAAAATAACACTTCAGTGTAAATTTACTTGCTGGAGCTAAGTAGGTTGCCACGGTTGTGTAATTTCAGCAAAAAATCAAGTTATAACCCAGGCAAGAATAATACTATAAAAATCAAAATGACCCAAACAATCTCAGTATTTAGGTAAAGGATGCCTGTTGCATATAAATAAAGGATGCACTATTGCTTATTTTAAAACTAAGGGAAATGCAAGGGCAAGGGAAATGACTGTACAATATCTGTGCGTGATCATTTCAGAGTTCCACACTATGCTAGAATTTCTCTCTGGCAATCTAATCTGCCTCAAGTGGCTAAAGTCGTCAGCTTCCTGCAGACGGAAACAGATCTTGACTTTGCGATGCACAGTCCATATCCTTGCGGGATAGCGCTCAGAAAAGATTAGCTTTCTTAGTGAGTTCATTCTGACATCAAAATATATATAGCTTATAATGATTTAAACATTAACACAGAAGCCATAGCAACCCATCTGTGTCCAGTGATAAAGTTCATCCGTTCAGTTCATATAGTGTATTGTTTTCTTCAGCTGCAGATATAGAGACTGTCACAGTTCAGGACAACTGCACCCATATTCCCCCTACGTGGACCAGTGAGGGCATCCACTCTGTGCTCCAGGCTCCTCAGATGTCACTTCCTTGGGTAGAAATCCACATCTCTCTCCTTCCTGACAGGGTTTTTTCCAGGATGCACAATTCCCTGCCTCCACTGCGAATTCCTCAGCAATTCCAACTTCCTAAGCAGGCCAGCTTTGCTTTATCCTTAGAGGCTGTAAACAGCATAATGGCCCTTGGGTATAATGTACCACACACACAAGCAAGCACATTTATTCTTAAGGTGAAAGCATTACAAAGAAAACATAAAAACAATAAAAAACCTACACACGTGCTAACAAGCATATCAGTGATCAACTCCAACTCCAACCAGGATCTAGTGGGTAAGCAATCCTTCAAACCCAGTCACGTGGTCACAAGTTCATAGCAGCTTTTTGCTCAAAACAAGCACCCCGATGAATCTGTAACTCACTGCTTTATATAGTTTGGGTCTTGGATCTGCAGAGATTGTGACTAGATCATCAGCCAGACAGCGGTCCCCTCCTCAGGGCGCAGCTTCAGAAGGTCGGAGATGGTCATTTGCATTCACCTCTCCTCTTGTCCCAGCATTTCCTCAGAATTCCATCTAACTTTGTTTGCCTGGAACATGGTTTAAAAGAGAGCTTTGAAGCTTATAACACTTCCCAGAGTTTACAGTGGCCATGTCTTCCCCAATAGAAGTTACAACCCCACAATACTACACAGACGATGGACTGCAAAGGTACTTAATTCAATAAGGTTTAATTTAATTCAGTAAGGTTTGTCCAGGATAGTGCAGAAAATTGTCATAACTGTCCCATAGGATTTTTTGTGTATTTTTTAAAAAAAACTCTTTGGAAACAAGCTAGTTCTTACATAGACATCACTTAGAAAATGACTGTCTTGGATTTTTTGGGTAGCCCCACTGAGGTGCTGTGCAATGGAGGAGGGAGAATTTATGGCTATGGGGAGGCATTGGAAGAAAGCTTTAGAGACTGACTTAAGGGCTTATAACAAAGGAAAGCATGGTGGAAACCTGCAGCAGAACACACATCGGAATAGCCAGACTGGTTCAGATCAATGGTTCATTTACTCAGTACTCTCTCTCTGACAGTGGTCAGTACCAGATGCTTCAGGGAAAGTACAAGCAATCCCACCATGGACAATAATGTAATAACCTATCCATAAAGGAATTTTCTTCCTAACCCCACACAGGTAGTTGTGGGCATATCCGGAATCATAAGGGTTTTTATCCACTCTAAAAGAAAAAATGAAGTGCATTTCCAGCTGGAAACACTCTGATATTCTCCAAACCACAGGTCATTTAACTCCAGGTATTAATGTTCTCTCTTAGGAGCAACCTCTTTACAATGATGCATTTTGTGGACTTAATGGCTAAACTATCATACAGTAACTGAACACCTCAGGTCCACATTCCCTGTGTGTATGCAAGACAGAATTGCTTGTGTGGCTTTGTAGAGATGCACTGGGAGCATAAGGAGGCTCTTTTAACGTACAGTCTATGAACAGGATGGCCAAAGGCAAGGGGATAACTTTGGTGGTGAGGGTGGTAACGATTGCCTCTTTCTTTCTAGTAAGTCCCAAGTCCCCGTCTCCTCTGTGAAGCCCTGGATTGCCAGATATTTTTGTTTTACTCCTATATCCCTAAGAAGAACCCAGCTAAAATGGGTGAGAGGGATAGCTCAGTGGTTTGAGCATTGGCTTGCTAAACCCAGGATTGTGAGTTCAATCCTTGAGGGGGCCATTTAGGGATCTGGGGCAAAAATCTGTCCAGGGATTGGTCCTGCTTGGAGCAGGGGGTTGGACTAGATGACCTCCAGAGGTCCCTTCCTTCCCTGGTATTCTATAACACTATATGTTAACCACAAGGAAACACCATAATTAACAGCAATGGAGCAATATGAAAGTCACGTTCTATGCCCTGGACATTGTTCAGGGAAGATATTTTACAAAGGTTTGTCCATTTAAAGAGGAAAAGCCAGGGGAGATACAGTAATAGTGTGGAATAGACCCCTCCCTCACCTCTTTTCCTAATCTTTTTCCCAAGATCAGCAGAATTTACCATGACAGGCGTTACAAATGCGCCAAATTGGGTTGTATGCAGATGGCAAATATAGATTTCAGTATGAAAAATAATCAGTGAGAAAGGAGGAACTATGTCTTTCAGAGGCGTTAGAGAGAGACCTTGAGGTACTGAAATCAATAGGAGTAGTGAAAATAGAGATTCCCAGGAAGATCTGTTCCCAAGGAGAGAGTGAGGTTTGTGACTGAAGGAGACATGAAGCCCTAGGAGCAGAGAGAGTAAATCCTCCAAATATTACCATGAAGCTCTCTAACTCTGCTTTGCATAGGAATAGCTTGTTAGCCTAGAAAATATTCTGATGAAAGCAGCTGCTGTTGCTGCTCCATGAAGCGTTGATTTGATGAGTGGAAAATGATGACTGATTTGCAGCTGGCAGTAGTGATAGGACAGGATCGGGGACCATCTGAAAATGGATTTGGTAGCCAGCACTGAAGGCTTCCATAATATATCTCAGAGGTGCAGCCATGTACAGTGTATCCACTGAGTCAAGTGAGGCTGTAATTCTGCAATTTTGTTTTCATGCCCAAAGGTGTAAACAATTTATTTAGTTAGCAAAACATAGGATTTTGTGTTACACCTTAATCTGGGGGTGAGTATAGCTAATCATAGTTGTTTGTTTTTTTTTAAAACAATGGCCTTTTAGCATGTCTGTAGTAGGGATAATGCAGATCAACAGCTAATGCCTCTCAATCCTGATCTGTTATCCCAGTACATGATCTGTCCTGTGAGACGATGGCAATAACACCAATGTCATGTGGTGGGAGTTTGGGGATATGGGTATATATCTACTAAAAACTCCAATGGAAGCACTAAGGTCAAGTTCAGTTGTAGGCGAATAGTCTCCTTTGATACCACAATGGGGGAGAAGGGAAGGTTGAAAATAAAGCTCGTTTAAAAAAAAGGTCGTCTTGCCTCATCAAAAAACCAACAAACTGTTTTTTCCCTGTTTTCAAATTTGTTTGTGCAAAGTGTGGACTTTTGGGTGAAATATCAAAAACTGAAAATATTTTGGCTGAAAAACCAAAAATATTTCATTTTGGGGTGTTTAAAAAAAAATTAAATAGCTGTATTTTCTGTGGAAAGCAGACATGTCAGGACAACCCCACCTGGGGTACTCTCCCGTGGCAAGGTGCAGCATGACTGATGTGCCTGCTGCAGTTTCCCCTCTCAGGTAACCAAGGACTCTACATCGGGCTCCCTTGCCTCAACACTATCCCTCTTTGTTTATTGCAAAAACATTGTGCAAATGGTCCAACACATATGTTCCAACATATAGTCCATTTATTGTCTCAGTGCCAGTAATCATGAAAGCCTCAAGACAGCTCGTCCCTTGATGCCCCACATACCACTTGCCAACACCTTCTGCCACACCCCAATTCTTTGTTGGTCCTCTTCTGTCCCTCTTCTGTCTGTCTTCTCACCCTTCTTCTAGATGGGGTGTGACCCTGTTCTCAAGTGTGGAACTCCAGAGCCTCTCTGCTGGGAGATCATCCTCACCAAGGGAGCATCCCTCACCCTCCTTGGCCCTCTCACTGTTCCTCTGGGTCCAGCTCTCTAGTGTGGAGATGTCAATGTGTAAGCCCCTCTGCTGCTTCACTGTATTCAGCCCTCTCCAGCCCTTGGCTTAAGCTCTCCAGCTTAGAGAGAGCAAGCACCTTCCTCTGCCACTTCCTCCTGCCTTCAGTCTTCTCCCCGGATCCAGTGCTCTAAAGCAACCCCTCGCTCACCAGGTCTCCCTTCCCTCTAGGCCAGGTGCCCTCTTCTAAATCTAATTGTGGTCATCTGATCAGGTGCAGGTGCACTGGCCCTGCTCCTTCTTAAAGAGCCAGTATTACCCTGTGACAAGACCCTTTCATAAATAATATTTTGGTCAAAATCCCAATTTTCCGTCAACCACGTTTTTTGGGAAATTTTTCTACCAGCCCTTGTTGAAAAGCATATTTAAAAATATAAACCTTCCTAATCTTCCTAACTCAATGTATGTGTAGCGTTGCCTCTGTGATTCATCAAAGTAAATGTGATTTCAGAAGTGGATCCAAGTTACTGATGCATTCACAAGTTCCATCAACTTCAGCTAGAGTTGTAGATCCTCATCCACTGCAAAACTGCGGCCTTTAAAATATTGAAATACTTGTGAAATCACTTCCCCATTTGTAAAATAGGAATAACATGTCCTTTGTCTTGTCTATGTAGATTGCAAGCTTTCTGGGTACAGACTGTCTCTTCCTATGTGTATATACAATGCCTAGCATAGTGGGGCCCCAATCTTGGTTGATGCCTGTAGGTGTTATGGTCATAGCAAAAGTAATATTAGGGAAGGGGGTGAAAACGTCATTCTCCTTGAATAACTTGATGTTCTTTATTTTAAGGGCATCCAGAGAAAGATGAGTATCTTAACAGCATGTATAACAACACATAATATTTACCCTATTCTGATGTTGGTTGGTACTACGGAGTTTCAGACCCAAACACCCTAGTGAATTTTTGAAGTGGTTGTGTATTGTGGGAGGAGGTGTGTGTGTGTGTGTGTGTGTAAACTAGTGAAATGTGTTCTTTTTTGCTGTAGAAGAAATTTTCTTCCTGTTGTCAATCAGTAACTCCTCATTAACCTTTTGGTATTCAGAATTCATCCACATTTTTAAATATTCCTACTCAGGAGCTCACAGTACAGTAAAGATTTATGGTTGGTTGGTATGGGAGTTAGTTTTCATCTTGGAATGTGCCACTACAGTCATTCCACCGGGTGTGTTCAAGTGAAGGGAAGTATATGCTAATGGAAGTGAAGTATACACTAATGGAAAGTGAGTGAAATCAAGAAAGAATGGTTTATAATCCATGAGTTCATACCACAGGGCATACAGTTTATCATTTACATTATGGATGCCATATCTCTTCAGCTTTGTTTTGTGGTTCTCTGATCCAAAACACAAAACAAATGGTTAATTTTATTAACATACAAGGTAGTCTCTTTCTCCTCAAATAGTGTGTATTTATGTATAAAAATAGGTCTATTTTATGAACGGGTATTTAGTAAATGGGTTTAACAAAGGCTTACCAGTTGATTTCCCAGTAAAATAACAAGTAGGTGCACTGACACACAGTTAACTGCAGATCACTATACACTACATTTTGGGACAAATTCTCTGCTGCTGTTCCTGCATTGAAGTCAATGGAGTTTTGCCAACAGAGAATTTGGCCTGTTGTTTGGTGTTCAAAAATGCCTGATTACTCAATGAGTCTTACAAGATTGGGAAAACCATGTAGGGATAAATCAAGTTTAGACTGAAACCATCTCTTCTAGGAAATAATGTAGAATTAGCGTAATCAGTGGCTAATTTAATTTCTGAACAAGGTCTGGCACTGGGTTAATTGCTGCAGTCCAAACTGGTGTATCCCATGTTGATGGCCTTACACCAGTAACAATTTTGGGTTTGGGGGGATCTATTCATCAGCTAATTCAGTTAAAAAGCACATTACTGCATGCACACAGTTTTAAATTGGGAAGCTGGTGTCTGTGGCCGAGCGGAATAATCATTTTAAGTAGCTGAAATAGATTAGTGCATGTTGGCAATTTTCATTTGTGTACAAATTTATTTTTAATGTTGCGTGGCATTGTTGGATATTAAAAGAGCTTGACAATGTCTGAACTAGGATTCTGGTGTCAAACAGTAGGTGGAAATTCATTTTATTCTCATCATTGATTAAAATTTTATTAGCAACCTTTAAAGATAGTGGCGGGGCAGCTCTTCAGGGATGAACAACCTAAAGACTTGCCTTCCTGTTTCCATAGCAACACAGCATTTTCATCTTTTCAAGGCAACCTAGCATGCATCATGTACTGCAAGGGTATTAGAGTCAGAAGAGAACTATGTTAACAGTTCAGAATCTCACTCTGTGCCCTAAATTATGCGGCATGAAATGAAAACAAACTAAATTTAAACATGAAGAAAAACTCTTTCTGTGAAAGATCAGTCTTGTTACTACATTTTCTTTTTAGATGTTAATTGCACTAGAAGAAGAAAAATAGTTTGTCCTTTTAATTATTGTGCTGTTTTAGAGGCATAAAGTCATGGCAGTATTGCTGAAAAGGGGGAATATTTGAAAGGTGAGGTAGTGTGTTTTCGAACTAACTGCTCAGTTGTAAAACTACTCCTTATGCAAATGACTTCATCAGTGAAATCACCATCTTCACAGTAATAGTTCCCAGTACAGTGGTCATTAATGATATATTTACAATTGCCATCAGTACTTCATTAAGTGAAAGGAAGATGGAAAATATTGTAGTAATGAGGCAAAAGGCAAAATTGTAAATGGCGACCTTGGTTAATGCTAGTTTTCTGATACTACAGACCTTAGCATTAGAAGTGCTGCCTGTTAGAGGTGGCATTTTCAGGCATAACAGGTTGATGCATATGTATTACTGCTAATTTAACACTATTCCACTACTGGATGTGATGTCAGTGCTCATCAAGTGTTTTTGATTATGAAGGATATAAATGAATAGATTTTGGTTTTAAAACCAGAAGGGACCATTGTGATCATTAGTCTCGCCTTCTGCATAACACAGGCTACAGAACCTCACCAAGAAATTTATGCATCAAACTCTTAACTTCTGTTTGAGCTATAACATATCTTTTAGAAAGACATCCAGTCCTGACTAAAAGACCACAAGGGATGGAGAATCCCCCACATCCCTACGTGAGTTGTTCCAATGCTTGTTTAGCCTCTCTCTTAAATGTGTGCCCCTTATTTCTAAATTTGTCTAGCTTCAGCTTCCAACCATTAGATCTCCACATGAATCTAAATACACAGATGTGTTTAAGTGTCACGCAGGCAGACTGCAGATCTCTGTTTCAGTGCTGTGGTGATTTACATTATGAATTAAAAAATGCTATTTTAATGTAAACACTTTACATAACAATGTGAGAAGTATTTAAATGATGTGTACAGATGCAGGTCTCTACAGTATTTTCTGTTCTAGCATTCAGAATGTTTCATTTTCTGTTCCTCCATTTGTGTAAATTCTTTTGCAAAGGGTATTTGAAACGTATCAAGATCTATCAATAAAAAGCGAGCGCTTTCCCAGTAGCTGTTGCTATAGTTACACAGTGCAGCTCTTAGCATCATGCACAGTAAGTAAACCACCTGCAATTCCTTAAAAACCCTTATTTGCAGGATAAGATAGAAAGAGACACTGCTGGCACACAGATGCAGCGTTAACACCAGAATTCTTGGTTGCTTTGATATTCTTGCTGCTTTATTCATCCAGTGGTCTGTGAAAATATCTTGCGGATGGGGATCAAAGGGGAAAAGATCTGTCTCAAAAAGTACCTGATGCCTTCTGCTCCTGAGGGAAATAGTCTCTGCAGTTGCCTAGGAATTAGAAGATAAAGATGAACATGAAGATGAGCTTAGAAAAATGTTGGGTTAGAGCATATCCCAAGGAAGACTATCGTGACTGAAACACTGCTGTGTTTTGGTTTTAAATGATACCACATCATCAATGCTGACTTACTCCAAATATAACCCACTCTCCCCTCTTTCCAGTAAATGGCAGCCTTCCCTCTCGAAATGCACCACCAGAATGACAAGCCTCTGAAACAAATAATCTGATCATCTTTGCAATGGCCTTTTAATGCTGTGGTGGAGAATGATGTGCCCTTTCTGGTTGTGGAGTGCAGTAGTTAAATATATCCTTAGGTATTTTAATAATACAAATGTTGAAATAAATATCTTTGGCACTTGGAATCAGCTTTTTGTAAGTGTAGCCCTGACATGCATAACAATTCCAAAACCTGAATTTTTCATCTTTTTTAACTGTGTCGTCTTAATTTAAAATTAAGAATATATAAACATAGTTCTAGTTCTCTTTTCTACTTGGTGTTTTGTTTATATAGCATTTAAAAATCTTAAAACATTATAAAAGTAAGCCTTTGTTGACCAATGACTCCTAACCTGATCTTTAAGGATTTATAGTTTTGGGTAAAACAATGAGATTATAAAATTTAGCAGTATGTATCTTGTGATAGTTTAGTGGTGGTAAATATGCATTTGATGGTAAATATGTGAACAAACAAACAAACAGATGGTAGCATCCTAGGGGCTTTTTGTAATAAGAGCTAAATTGCATTGACATATCAAACTATTGGGAAAGTCACTTATGCAAATGTTTGTGATAACTATGGACAACAATAGCCCTAAATATGGTTTCCCAGAATATCAAATATGAATTAGGGGCTGAGACTTGACTGGATCAGATATTGTCCTCATTATGTGTGGGTGGAACAATGGGACAATGACCTGGGACAACCAGATAGGAAGCTTGGCCCAGTGTGTTCCTCCTGGCGTAACCTCCACTTACATTTTCTTCCATTGTTGTTTCTAAAGTCTCCATAATGTTGTAAGTATGCATAGTGTAAGATTGTAAGTATAAACAATGCAGAAAAACACTTTACTGTACTTATACTTATGTATGTAGATTTTTCTATGATTTGAGTTCTGCTTGTCAGTATTTAGCTAAAGCTCAAAGTTCATGTGTGCTTCACCAATTTCATCTTCTTAATTAACTCTAATTAGCCATCTGAATAAAGAACCTGTTATTTGCAACTAGCACATGTTGCACCCCAATAAATAATTTTATAATTTCAATAAACAGTCAAACTACAGCTTGTAAAACAGTTTTGAGATAAGAAAGTAGTATGATCCCTGTTTTACATATGCGGAAACTGAGGCACAGGTACTATATTGTGGAGCTCACAGTATCAAGCAGCCTTACAAAATTCTGCTCAACCGTCCCTCCTACTACCCCCTGCTTTCCCAAGTAGTTTTATTTTAATGGCTGAATAAAGTATGATCAGTTTATTTTATTATCAGTCATGTTAAAGGCCCGGTAAGTATATGTTCTGCCAGTGCATGGTAAATGTTCATGACTGTTTTGCAAGGCTTATCTAAAGGCACGGTTGACATAATACTGTAGGGTTATGATAAACGGTCTAATAGCTTTTTTTTAAATATTCAGACCTCTAGAGTAAAGATGCAATTAGCTTTGCAAATGGTTAATAAAATAGAAATGTGTTGGCTGGTTTGTTATTATGTATTTGCATTATGATAACAGCTGGAGACCCCAGCTCAGGACTCCATTGTGTTCGCTGCTCTAACAGACAGTCCCTGCCTCAAAGAGCTTACAGTCTAATTAAACTAAACAGAAAAAAAGTTGTGGAAGGAGGAAAGGCAGGCACAGAGAAATGAAGTAACTTGTCCAAGGTCACAGAGCAGTTCATTGGCAAAGCCAGGAATAGAACCCAGGTTCCCTGAGTCCCAGTCCAGGGCCCTATCTACTGAAGCATGCTGCCTCCTACAGCAGTTTGTCTTCTCAGGGCTGGAAGGGGTGCCTCTGATCACTTCAGAAATTCTAGAAGCAGGATTAGTTTCCTGCATTCTGAGAGCTTAGTCTCCTCCCTCTGCGGCAGGAGGTATTAGAAACACAGCACTGAGAAGAGTTTTAAAGAAGGATGCTGTTGGCTCAGCATGAATAAATCATTTCCTGATAGGCCTTTTAACTCAATATCCACAAGAAAAACACCCATTCCTCAGTGCTTATCTCCCTGTTTCAGGGAAAAACAATTTGTCCTTCAGTCTCACCAGCAGAGCTTGTCTTTACTACAAAATATACTCACGTTAGAACACAACCTTAACTGTTAACAGGTAACATGGTGTTGAGAATGTCTTTGCAGTCAGTGTGGACAAGAACAGGTTGCACCAAACCATCATGTCAGCTAGTCATGTTCAAACCGTATAGAGACCACAGTTTAGCCCTCACTAGCTGAGATCGTGTCGAACATGACTTATTCTTGCCTACCCTAGCTGCAAAGTCATGGTCAGCATCATGATGATCAACTCAATTCCTCAAAGCTGTGTTCTGAGAGAATTAAATTTTTTAGTGAATACAATGCCACCATGACTTAATTGTCTTCTGCAGGGCCAAAAAAGTCTCTATAGCAAAGGTGACCAACTGCAAAGAGAAAAGAAGTTAATTCACAGTTTTGTCTTGAAAAAGGTACTAAAATCTTTAAAGGCTAAGAAACAGCATAGGCAGAGGTGTATGGGAGCTGTGGATTAATTAATTAGTTTTGGTATTTCCTTATAACAAAGTACTGAACAAGGTCGTCTTTCATGTTGGAAATTAAACACTTAGCTCAATCGGTAACCTTTCAACAAGACAGATTGGCAAGGAGAGAAGGCAGTGAAAATCAGAGCAGATGAAATTACCTGAACCATTGTCCAATATACTGATTTGCAGATAGCTGTAAACAACGAAACATTTCTTTCTCAAAGACATAAAAAGACATCATTTTTGCTCCTGAAAGATCTACTGAAGAGTGGTGCTTTCTCTTAATATTAAAACTCATGCACAGATCACCAAAGACCAAACACATGTCAGTTATTCCATCGGTCAATTGGACAACATGATAAAGAAGTCATTTTTGAAATATAATGCACACAGCTTGCCATGCTTTGAACGGTGCCATTGCTGGGCTATCTTGCCTTTCTGATATTGTACATTTGAACCAAACTAGATAGCATAGGTGTGGTAAGAAAATAAGCCCAGATCCTGGAGATGAGCCATGTGGCACCTGGTGTAGTGCTGATTGTTAGGCTACTGGGCACTGTTCTGGTCCTGAGGAATAATTTAATGCTCTCTATTAAAGTCCAGCTTCCTAGTTACTTTATAGTATATTTAGTGGTAAGTTATTTCTGTTTGTTTAGATAAATTACTTTTTTAAAGGGTAATTAGACCTCCATTTTCAACAGTGTCTGGTGATTATCAATGCCTGAAATTTCTGGGTACCCAAGTGTATGTTCTTTTAAAAGGGCCTGATTTTCAGAGGGTGGGTGCTCAGCATTTTTTGATAACCAGGCCCCATTAAAGAAAACTTCATCTTAAACATTTAAAGAGAATTTGGTGTAACAGAAAATCCACGACAACTGCCACTGGCTGCTGTAGATGCTGGTGCAAGGTCCTGTGGCAGGAAGTCTGTAAGGAGGGGAGGTTGCAGTACCAAAAGGTGCCCCCAATTTCTCCCTTCTTCCTGAGATTCCATGGTAAGGCTGTGCAGCCCAAAGAAAGAGCATTGCAGGCTAGGAAGGTATGGTACAGTGGGGTAAATGTAGATGACTAAGTATTACCCATGTAATCCAGTGGTCAGTGGGTGTTATATGTCCTCCTCCGTGCCCAGTCCATGGAAGAAGCGAGACTGTGGCAGCACTTGGCTTTTTAGCACAAGCTGTAGCAACTCATATTTCTAGCTGTCATGGTCCTCAATACAGTCTCCATTGATGGCCAAGATGGTAGCTCTTACACCTGCAAAACCTGTACACGGCTTTCGCTTGTATGTTTGTCTATGCAGAGTGGGTTACTGCATGTGTAAATGGATTTTTATGCAGTCACCCAGATTTCATGTGTAAATGCAGCATTTTCATAAACAAGAAAGAGATTTTGAAGGCACAACATCGATGCCGATGTAGTTTATTATTTTCCTTTTTCTTTTACTAGGTTGATTATTGTTTCATGCATGGGTTTTTTTTAATTGATTAATATATTTGGTAGAAGGGGTTATCCTAAAATAACATGCCCCATGCAATTGTCCTGTTGTCTGGAATGTTTTCTTATCACTGTGACGATGGCAGTCTTTGCAATGGCATTGATCTTGAACATTTCTGTATCAACTTTATTTGGATGGATCCCCAAGTGTCTTAATATTTACATAGAAGGGTCGCATCACCCAGCTACTTCTGAGGTGGAACAGCAGTTATTTAACATGACCCAGCAACAATACTCAGGAGTTGAGAACAGGAAGTGAAAAGTGACTTCATGAATTGAAACTACTGGGTGAATTCTAAGTAGGCAGAATTTAGTTAACTAATTTTTAATTTGGCCAGAGCACTTGGCTTGACACACTGGATCTGTAATGACCAAAAGAAGTCAAGACCTTATTTTTTTTAAATCTCATCCTAAAGTGAACAGCTCTGATAAGACAACACCCCCTAACTTCCTGCTGGAGCTCTGAGAGGAAACTGCCACCAAATGACTCTCCAGCACCATTTCTTGCAACACCTGGGTTTTCCTGGATGTTTCCTAAAAGAGTTATTGACCTTTCTTAACTGATGAGATCTGACACAATCACAACCCAGGGTGGTAGGATTGTCAGGTTAGCCCTCTGCAGAACATTGCTACTTTGCTCTGCTTTTTCCCTCAGACGAGTAGCTGATCTACATTTTAAACAACACTCTGCCCTGGTCTACACTGGGGATGGGGGGGGGGGCGGAAAGGGGAGATTGATCTAAGTTACGCAATTTCAGCTACGTGAATAACGTAGCTGAAGTCGACATATTTAGATCGACTAACCGTGGTGTCTTCACTGTGGTGAAGTGACTGCTGCCGCTCCCCTGTTGACTCCACCTGCGCCTCTCGCGGTGGTGGAGTACAGGAGTCAATAGGAGAGTGCTCGGGGGTCGATTATCGTGTCTAGACTAAACATGATAAATCAACCCCCGCTGTATCAATCGCTGCCCGCTGATCCAGCGGGTAGTGTAGATATACACTAGTTGGGAGTTCAGAGTGAGATTTTCAAAATGGCCTAAGTGATTTGTGAAAACAAGTCCCATTCACTTTCAGTCGGATTTGTGCTACTAAGTCATGTAGGCACTTGAAAATCCCACTCTTTCTCTATACAAACCTGCATAGAATGAAGGGGTCCGAAGAGACAAGAAAAGTGTCATTTTTGGCTTGCCCTCAGGTACAGTCAATTCTATTGGCAGGTAATCTGGAAGTGGGGGAAACGCGTATGGTTTCATACTATAACTACAGGCACTTTTTCATTGATACTCAAAAGGATTTTAGTTATAGCAGATGGTGATGAGAAGTCAGGAGAAAAATATTTAGGAGTTATTGTTTAATGAAACAGCCCAACACTCCTCCAGTTAAGAACTTCAAATTCTGTCATTTTGATTTCCAAATATAGGAACAATAGATAGAGCATATCTCAAACTCACACTGCAGATTACTCAGGAAATATACCCACGCCGACAGCAAATGTATGTAATATTTCAACATGCGACAGTCAAAAGGCTAGCAGCATTGTACACTGAAGGCTTCCATTTCCCCAAAAGTGCCGGCTGGTGTGGTGTTTGCTTTCTCAGGCTATGCTGTCTGTAATCTGCACAGGAACCTGAAAGACTTTTCCACTGTTGAGCGACCATAAAGCAGCATTGTAAATCGAATCTCAACACTCTGTAGTGACAATATTTGTTAAATAATGCCAAGTGTGACCTAAGTTGAAATAACTGGACCCTTAGGAGCTATAGCTGCACTTGAATCAAGATTCAGAAAGCGATGAGAAAATGTTTTATTTGTTAGCTTCTTTTCCCCCCATTAGCTGCATGTTGGGACCGACCTATATCAGAATTCATTTTAATTTCTGTTGCAATTTTATAGAGACAGTGTCAACCCAAAATTGGAATGGAAGAAAGGAGGAAGATGTTTATCTCATAGGGGACCGGAAGGAATATATCAAGCAATCCCATGGAGGAGACTTTATACTCCCTACCTACTTTTTGTGTCCGAAGGGAGAGAGCAAACAGCCTTTAATTCTGACAATTATTGATTTGATAAACAAGGTTGAAAATTGTTTTTTATTATGAAAAATAGTTGGTGGGAAGAGTCCAGGATCTTGGGCAGATTTGTTCCTCTTTGGCTAGTAGGGGGAGGGTTTTGCCAGATATTTCTATTTGCATTCCAGCTGATTGCTTTCCTCCCTGGGGTTCTGTGGAAGATCAGGTGGAACAGTGCCAAGTTTCTGCTTGTGGTCTCAACCTGGGTTCTTACGTCTGGCACGCTGACATTCTGGACTTGGCACTGAGTCCGTTAGTCTTTCTGCCCGATCTACTTTCACTGCTGTCTCAGAGCCAAGGCCAGATATACCTCCCAGTCTGCGGTCCCTGTGTCTGATGCACGGATGCTTTCCAAATGAGCAGTTTGGAAAGTGATTATACTGTGAAAGTCCAGGAGAATCTGCTGGGGAAGGAAATCTTTCACCAAAAATCACAGTTGTATTAAGTGGAGGTGGTTTCTCTCTCTCTTTACTTTCTCTCTCTTTCTCTTTTCTTTCTCACTCTTTCTTTTTTCTCTCTCTTTGTTTTCAGCCTGCAGTGATAACACTCTAACAAAGACTTACTTCCCATGTTCTCACTGGTTTGAGAGCTGCTCCTGTCCTAGGACCTAAGTGTGTGGTGCTCACTAAATTGTTGGGACCATAATGAGGGACATCGTCAGGAATGTTCCGTACACCATCTGGCATGGAAAGATTGTGTTCCCAGTGGTGACTGCATCAACTCGAATAGCACCTGGGATCCAGAAATACATGGCTCACCAACTGTGCATGGTTTCCCAAATCCTTATCTATGGCACTCTCAGCATTTCACTTCAATCAGTCAGTAGAACTGTCAGTATTTTTCTAAGTGACACTTGCTACTAGGGGAGTTTAGGCAGGTAGAGTTGAATAAGTGTAGTAATAATCTCAGATAATTCAGCACCTCTCATACAGAAGGATCCGAAAGCATTTTAGGACCAGAATTCTGGGTGCCAGATTCTGCCTTCAAATACATTCTTGGCGGTTGAAGAGAAACTGTGCAATAGCTGGAAAAATTCTGACCAGGTCACTTCTTGAAAGAGTAAAGTGGCTCAGCATTTCTAAGCAGTGTATCTGCTGCTGCTATCACCACACACCCACTCAGGACCAATCACCATTTGATCCTGTGCATTTTTGGATTGCTCACCTATTGGTGAAATCTGGCCACCTCTGAAATGCAGCAGCTGTTCAACACTAGAAGTGGTGGAAGTGAAGAATAACATCTCCAGCTGATGAAACTTAAGAGGGCATATTAGATATGCAAAATGTAATTAAGCAAGGTGCAATAGGGTGAAATGGCTAAAAAGAAACAATCTCATTTGTGCCCCCCAAAAATAGAACATGACAAAATTTGCATCACGTAAGTACACAATCTTTGCCTGGACCAGATGTTGCTGGAGGACCTCCTCATTTGTTTAGTATCAACAGGTAATTCTTGTAGATTTTACCCAGCACTCTCATGCAATTTTGAACTGATGTTTGGAGAGAGAGATCCAATCCTGCTTCTGAATCCTTTCCTTTTGGAGCTGTCTACTTCAATTTTCTTCCTGTACATTTTTAATTTTTGTGGAAGTAAACACTGAATTTTTCTTCCACCATTCTGTAATCTCCCACCTCTTCTTTTATGTTTGTGAGAGCATTCATAGAATATAGAAATGTAGGATTGAAAGGGACCTTGAGGGCTCATCAATGCCAGCCCCCAGTGCTGAAGCAGGACCAAGTAAACCTAGCCCATTCCCAGAGGCGGATTTAAGGTTTTGTGGGACCCTGAGCCAGAGCAAGTGGGGGTGCCCCTCCCCATCCCTTCCCCCTGCAATCTCACCCCCGTTGCATCCCTTCTGCCTGAGGCCCCACCCCCAGCCCCATCCCACTCTGCCCCTCTTTCCCACTGCACCACCCCATTCCACACACAGTCAGCCCCATTCTCCCTCCCCACTGTGGCCCCACAACCGTACTCTTTCCCCCCACCCGCAGCCCTAAAGCTGGAGAAGCTCTCTTCCCCCCGCTCCTGCCATGACCCCAGGCTGCAGCAGGGAGAGCTCCCGCAGCCCTGAGGCCACAGTAGGGAACTAGTCCCAAGGCCATAATTGTAGTTTGACTGCTGTATTGAGGGGGCAAAGCGCCCATGCATTCACACACACGTGTACACTGAAGCCAGACCCCTTGGGTTACTGGCTTTCTCCCCCCACCTACAGCGGTACTTGGGCTGCCAGTGCTGTGGGGGGAGGACAGGATGGCATAATGGGGGAGCCCCAGCTGCTATTGGCAACCCCTCCAGCACCGGCTGCTGCAGCGATGTCACTGCTTTGGTGTTACTGCAGTTGCCTCCCTTCTGGGGCTGCTGCTGCCCAGAGAATGCTATATGCTGGGCTTTTGCTTCCCCCCACCCATTCCCATATCCCTTTCTCTTCCCCCTCCCCTCCCCATTCCTCTCCCCTTCTCCTCACCCCACTCCCTTTCTCTGTGCCCCCTCCCACAATTATGGTTGTAGAGGAAACCGGGGGGGCACTAGGACCCAGGAGGCAGCATCCAGCTGCTGAGGCAGGACCCAAAGCACTGGGGAAAATCTGCTCCATCCTGCTCTGTCCGCTCCTCACCGAAACATGCCCGGGGTGGGGGATGCAGCATGGGAATGACATAGACATAGTCCCC
Source organism: Gopherus flavomarginatus (assembly GCF_025201925.1). Taxonomy (NCBI): domain Eukaryota; kingdom Metazoa; phylum Chordata; order Testudines; family Testudinidae; genus Gopherus; species Gopherus flavomarginatus. The sequence goes on from NC_066621.1 coordinate 54,042,047, forward strand.
TCCCTTCCCCCAGGGCAAGTAGAGCTGGGAAGCAGGGTAGGGGCATGAGTGCCCATTTTTCTGGGGTCCCCCCATTGGCCAGGGCCCCTGGGCACGGGCCCTGTTGGCCCAGTGGCTAATCTGCCATTGCTCATCCCTGACAGGTGTTTGTCTAACCTGTTCTTAAAAACCTCCAATGATGAGATTTCCATAACCCTTGCAAGCCTATTCCAAAGAGCTATCCCTTATAGTTAAAAAGCTTTTCCTAATATCTAACTTAATACTCCTGTTAATTGATTGTTAATTGACTACTAGTAGTTAATTGACTACTTAATTACTTTAATTTCCCTAACACTATTCAAATATAGTTATTACATCTTGGGTTCTCCCTTGCAATGGTCCCTGATTGACAACTCTCTCTTCCAGCCAGAGAAGCCAGATTGTCACTTAATGAAGTTTGTGCGGACAGTGGTCGTTTTGCATTGCAAGGGTTTGTTGCAAACGTGTTTTTCTGTGTATTAATCCATCCTTGTGGTTTGGCACTCACACTGTTTCACTGTGGATTCTCGGTTAACACTACAGATTGTCAGAGTCATTCTCCGTTAAGAGCATCAAGCTTCACAATGAAACCAAAAACTTCACATTCTTTTGCTGCTAACGTCAGGTTCACTGGAAATGTTTCTGAACCTTCGCAATCTTCTTGATGGAGTTGGCCTGAATTTTGAGCTCATAAATCTGGGAAGTTTTACGTGCTTTCATGTTTTGTTGCTAATATTCCATACAGCTCTATCCAAAGCATTCTTCCTAATTGTCTTGTTGCCCTTTCATGCTTATCAATTCATTAAAGCATGATCTCTGATAGGGAGTGGAGTGCTGATCTTAGGCAGCAGCACTGTTAGGGTCAGTGTTGATATTTCATATGTTGTTTGCTTTTTACTATCCATATAGGTGCTTGTTTAGTCCCATCACTGTAATATCATGAGGGTTAATGAAAGTATCCTACTCTCACTCCTGTGAGGTAGGGAAATGCTATTATCCCTATTTTTCAGACTGAGAGATTAAAGTGGCTTGCCTAGTGTCACATAGGGTTGCTTGGCCAAGGTAGCCTTTTCCTACAATTGGGAAACTGAGTCTGTACCTAGAATAAGCAGGTCTTATGCTAAGCATTGGTGAGATACAATATCTGGCTAAGCCTTGAATGGAGTTAATACCTGCAACCCCTACCACTTCTAGAACAAAAGGCTGCTTAAAAATCAGTTGTCCTCTTCAACATAGGATGCCAAACCTGGTGCCTGGAAAGAGGGGTTTCATTTACAAATAACCAACAATAAACATTTTCAAATGAGATATTACAGGTCTGAACCCATAGCTTATTATGCAGAGTAGACATACCCTTGAAGTCAGAGTACCTAACTAGCTTGCTGTTAAACTGCTGCTATTTTTTAACTGCTGAGCAGGGCCGGCGCAACCCATTAGGCAACCTAGGAGATTGCCTAGGACGCTAGCATTTGGAAGGCAGTGACAGCAGCGGCCAGATCTTCGGCCGCCTGGTCATCAGTGGTATTTCGGGGGCGGGACCTTCTGCTGCCTCTGTCGGGGGCGGTATTTCAGGGGTGGGACATTCTGCCGCCTAAAGCTCCAAAAAAGGTGGTGGCACTCCCGCTGCCAAGACAGCGATCGTATGACCGACAAGCTGTGTGAAAATCTTATTGGTATCAATGGGAAAAGTGAAAGCTCACTCAGCATTTCCCTACACTGCTCTTGACTTTGGATTTCTCTCTGTGCATCAAGTGACCTCTGGGGTTCAGCTCAGGCTACTTGTGAGGCATTGCAAAAATCCCTCATTTGTTTAATATCAACAAGCAATTGCTTCGGACATCACTCAACAGTCACATGCAATCATGTAACCTGTTCTTACACACGTCCCAGAACTCAGCCACACACTCTCCAAAATGCAACCTGGCATCTAATAATGTAAATGAAGAAAAAACAAATGGAATCCATGTTAAATCAAAAGCTATTGTATAAATATTTTTTCATGTAGAGTTAAGATGCAAAATCTCAGAAAAATAAACAGGAATTACACAGGATTTTATATGCTCTCCTTTAGAAAAGGATGACTTTCTTTTTTAAAAAACACAACTCATTGTTATTCAATAGAAATCATCCATCAGAGCAGGGAATACCCTGCAGGCCAGGAGAATTTTAAGGTAGCTGTGACTGTATAAATAACTTTTTAACTAGTGTTTTACTGAAAGTAGTTTTTTTTGTAAACTGTCTGGGATTGACACTGTCTTATACAGCACTGGGCACATTGTCAGCACCTAAAAATGGTAATGAATAATTGCATCTTCATAACTAGACCAATGTACAATACAAAAAAATAATACTTTTAAAAACAGTTGTTCCTTGCCAACCCATGCCTTCTCTGGACTTTCATTCATGAGGGGAGGAATCATGAAAGTTCATATGAGGCTTTGTTTCTGATCTTGACCAATGAAGCAAAAAAGAAATGCTGCCATAGTAGTAATGGGTACATCTGTAATATATGCTGTATGTAGTGCCAAGTGTCTGTACTCAACAGGTAATGATGAGACAGTTTGAAAGATTGCCTAACTATTTATGTTTTTATGCTACACTCATCACCAGGGTATCTGATGCCTTACCTGATTATCTGTGGAAGATGGTATCAAATTCAAAGTGCCACCCCAGGATCTGGATGTAGTGTCCTAAATTCTAATTATGCAAAAACAAGGGGCTTAATCCTCCATTGCCTTGCACCTGGTGAGTCATTTACACCAGTTCATTTTGATTTGAAAGCACTTCACACTCGCATTGCAGTGGTGTAAATGACTGCACACAGTGCAGGGCAAAGGAAAATGAGTCTCCTATGGTCTGTGTTCTAGGCGGATGCCTTTCTGCAGCCTGCTTTGCCCATGTCTCTCTTGTGGGAGCATTGGGGGAGGACCCTCTGCTAGGAACTTAATGAAAGGTATTTTTCATGTTTTATGAAATAGAGCCAGCTTCCAGTACCCTTACTCACATGGAATAGCATCTTATTTCACAAGCAGTCCTGTGGATTTCAGTGGAGTTGTATGATAAGTACAGTCCTATTCGGTGTAAGTAAGAGTGACTGAACCTAACACAATGTTTCTTTTTTAGTGAAAAGAATCTGTTATTTCCACAAGGGGCACCAATCAAACCAAGTGGAGAGGTGAAATGTTTAATGTGCAGAATTTTCAGGGAACTTGTTGGGTTTGGGGCAGGAATGTTGCTATGATTGGGGCTTGAGTGTGTCACTTTCTGCCATGTCCAATATCTCAGTGGACCTTCATTACTGAATCATGTTCAGAGTCTTTAGATAACTCTGTCCCGTGGATAATTTCTCTATCAGAATTTTTGCCTTATATTCCAGAGAGCATAATTTAAAGATTAGTCTGCCTATTACAGATGCTGGAAAGAGTAATGAGTAATCCTCTTTACACTGCAGCTGTTGTTTCATGTGTAATATGACCCCCATATTATGTCAGTGGAGTGAATCGGTGCTTTCTCTGCACAATCAAAGTCTTGAGCTTATGTCAGTCCCTGTGTTGACTCATCTTTTGCAATCAGGAGTGGATTAAAATGTACCTTCAGAACTACCTGGAGGAAAGCTTACACAGCACCTGTCAGCTCTTTCTAGCCTTAGCAAGGTCTGTTTACCTTTGCTTTTAAAAACAAATGCAAACCTAGAAGATGAATTATCAAGTTTAAAAAAGAACTTCTCCCTGCCACCCATAAGAATCATGCAAAAATCTCATTCTAGCTATGACATTAAGATCATATTCAGCCTCCACTAGGAAAATATCATTTTAAGGTGTCTCAGTGTATATCTGGTTTTGCAGATGCCTGGGAACATACAGAGCTATGGATATCTAAAAAAAACCAAAACACTAGAATTACATTCAGTGGGTTTCCTTTTAATGTTCATGATAGTTTCTACAATGTAAATACATTAATAAGAGGTAAAAGTAACCCTGTATAAATAATACCAAACAATCACCCAAAATAAGGCTGTTACATGCAATAAACATAGTCTAAGAGTGCAGTGGGCCATGTATGTGTTGGTTTGGGAGTATCTGTTGCGTGTGTGTGTGTGTGTGAAAAGTTTGCATTTTTTGTATTTATAGGTGTGTGTACAATTATTAGCAAGATATAATGCATGTGGAAAATACAGCATGTGGTTGTATGAAACAGAGAACTTATTTCAGATACTGTTCTCTTTATCTGTTGGCGTAGTTCTGTGATTCTATACCGGATGGCGCTTTCTTGCCATTTGCTGCTTTTTCTCACCTTTCAAAACCGGACAGATAGCTTTTGGGTACAGTGCTCAGGTACTACAGTGATGAGAGTAGTCTCAGAGCTCGGATACACACCTTCTCACTACCGTTTGCCATCCTGGATGCATTGGACAGGCATTGGCTATAATGAACAATTTTGCCGAATTAAGTAGATTTCAAATTATTTTTCTATTCTTACCCATTTTGCACAACCCCAAACACTGTTGTGCGCACACACATAATAGTAGAAGTAGTACTGTGTTTTCCTCACCATTTGAGACACATATAGTGAAAATTACATATAATTTGTTTTACGGTAGTTTCCAGAGGCCCTGACCAAGATTTAAGGCCCCATTGTGCTAGGCACCATACACATGTGGAGAGACCATCCCAAACCACAATATAGAGCACTACTATTGTGAAACTATAGCTCACGTAATTTCTCCATATCGAAGCTACAGGTTTAGAGTACTTGATCAAAACAAGATCATATTCCTCAATACCTAAGTATTTTTATTATGATTAACTTGTCCCATTCTGCTTCCCCATACGAAGAGCCTTGGACTAAAAAGCGGTTGTTCTTTGGTGCACATGAGCATCACGAAAGAATGGCAAAATGAACAGCCCACAAAAGAAAATGGCATCTTAGAATTCACGAGATAATGTCTGACTCTGCTTGATACACTGGTGAAAACCACCTGTGGTGGAAATACAGTGAATGAACCTGCAAGTGTGACTGATGGGAGCTCACAACGTTATTGTCCATCTCTCTGTGTAATCACTATCAAAAAGAGGTAAAACATTATGCAGTTTAATCTTCTAAGATTAGATTAAGGTTAAGGTTAAATTAATTTAATCTTAGATTAAGATAAATTAAGGTAAAAGGAGTTTCCAGCACCTTGAAACATCCCAACAACCAGTGTAATATGTAGTCTAGTGGAGTAGCAGAGGCATCAGGTGAACCACAGAACAATCTGTGGGAAAAGTGGAACACATGGAGATCCTCCACATTGGCTAAGAATATCAGCAGTCCCTCAACAAGCAACACCATCGCTATCATTGTTATCAAGTGCAGAGTCTTAAAGTTTTAGTTCATTTTAGTTTCCCTATGCTTTAAAGGTGCCACCATGTAGAGCATTTGAAAGCAGTAAGAAGTCTGGTAGAACTTTTCAGTGAGTAAATGAAAGATAAGCGAGACATGTTGGGTGAGGTAACATCTTTTAATGGAACAACTTCTGTTGGTGAAAGAGACAAGCTTTCAAGCTACAAAGAGTTTTTCTTCAAATTTGGGAAAGGTACCTCACCCATCTTGTCTCGCTAATATCCTGGGACCACTGTGGCTACAACACTATTGCAAATAACTGAAAAATTGGCAGGAAGTGGTAGTGATCATAATTTCTGCTAACTGTTCTTGGGGAAATCTCTAGACATAGTGCCGTATAAAAAGTCAAGGTCAACAGTTGCAGTTCTTCTTTCACACCAGTGTAAACCATGAGTGAGTCCACTGAAGTCAGCTGAGTTCCACTGATGGAAAACCATTGTACGAGAAGAATCAGGGATACCGTATGTATTTGGGAGGAAGTACTGGTCCACATCAACTAGCTTGAAGATGGGTTATGAGTGGAAATTGGGTTTCAAACCAGCTTGTCTTCAGCATCTTAGCTGCGTACTCCAGGCAATAACAGGAGATAATTTTTGTCCTCATTTAAATACTGTGTTTTAGACCAGGAAATGCACAAACTTTTGCCCTTGTCAGAGATCATTCTACTCCTTGTGCAGTCTGATAAAAGTTCTCAAGAGAATAATGGTCCTGAGCTCCTTTAGAAGCAGTTAAAAAGGAGGTTTTCTAGAAAGCAAGATAACTCTTTATTAGAAAGTGTAATTCACTTCCATAATTCTTAACAAAAATGGCATTATGTAATTCATTTAATCATTATCTACTTCCATAGGTACCCTGCAGTATCTTGAAATCCTGCCTTTTCTTATTCCCTTCTCCTCTGTTAATGTTAGTAATGATATTGTCTTTAATGAGAGCTACAGAGTTCGCAAACCTTCCATTTATTGGGTGTTAGCTTATACATTTGCTTTCAAACCCTTGTGTTTTCCCTTCAGTAATAGATCATTTATTTTCACTTTGTTCCTCAGATTCTAAACATATCCATCATTTCCTCTAATAACTGAACAACCACTGCCAAAAAGACAAGGAGATACCTTTTTCCAGTTCATTGTACGTGATATTCACAAAGGCTAGACTCCCTTGAAACATCAAAAGGAACTAATATTTTCTGTCTCTTACAATATCTTATGGAAGACATGTGGCCAAAATCATCCCTGTGTTGTGATGTATTGTTTCCCGCAGATAATCGAGTGCCTTCATATCATTAAAGCAGTGCTAGGCTTGGTCTACGCTACTGACAGGGCCGGCACAACCCATTAGGTGACCTAGGTGGTCTCCTAGAGTGCTACCATTTGGGGAGCGGCGACAGTCGTTGTCAGTATTTCGGGGGTGGGACTTTCCGCCGCCTCTGTCTGGGGCAGCATTTCGGGACCGGGACCTTCCGCCGCCTCTGTCAGGGTCGGCATTGTGGTGGCGGGACCTTCCACCAGCTAGGGCGGCAAAAAAGCTGGCGGTGCTCTTGACTGCCAATTTATGTCGACATAACTTTGTTGCTCAGGGGTGTGGAAAATCCACATTTCTGAGTGACACAGTTATTCTGACCTAACCCCTGGTGTACACAGCACTCTGTCGATGGGAGATCTTCCTCCATCAACATAGCTATCGCCTCTCAGGCAGGTGGAGTACCTATGCCAATGGAAGATACTCTCTCGTTTGCATAGGTAGCATCTTCACTAAGCGCTGCAGCAATGCAGCTGCAGCACTGTAAGTGTAGACAAGCCCTGATACTCAAGACACCTGATTTCTAGTCCTGGCTCTGCCACTGGTTCATTGTATGACTGTGAGTAAGTCACTTGACTTCTGTGCTAATTAGGAATGCTAATCTCTCCTACCACGTTGAAGTTTAATGAATGTTTGTAAAGTGCTTTGAGATCCTTGGATGGAAGGTGCTAATCGAAGGGAAAAGAATTATTTTACCCAGAGTACTCAAGAGAATTGCTGAGAGGGAAAACACTATACACTAGAGCTTCACTAAACTTTTGTAACAGATCCTGTAAACTTAAGATTACATTTGCTGAATAGTTTGTGAATTTAGTAAACTTGGGCTGTGTTTGAAGCAAACCCTGCCAGGGTTGTGTCATGATTTCATCTTGGTGGTTTAGTGGAATCAACCTGTGTTTCCAACCTGAAACCAGGCAAAACTCTGATATTTTAGCTGAGTTTTGCACGTTTCCTGTAAAGCAAAACTACACAGTTTCTCATAATTCTACAATGAATCAAAAGAGGACACTTGCTGAATCAAGAAAAAGGAACTTGGTAATGTGTGAAAGGAATCTGATAAAATCCATGAATTGTGCAGTTACCAAGGTTTTACATAAGAAAATTCTTGAACTAACCTTTGTATTGACAATAGTGCTGTCAGTTGTAAGGGATATATGGGACTGATACGCTTTGATGATTAATAACTGCGGATTCCTTCTGGCCCTCACACATTAGAAAAGCTGTCCACCTATATTTATCCCAAAATCAGATCCACCTAAGAAGTAAAGACAATAAGAAAATAATTCATGTTATGTGAAACACTTTGTCTAAGGACACACAGATCATCCAAGGTTAGGAATTCCTCTCACCAAGAATAGAAACTGTGATATAGCATGGCCAGAGTGCAGCAGGAGAGTGATAGATGAGAGATATGTAAACCCCAGGATGATGAGAGCTTTATTCCCTGTTGAGGGAAGAGAGACTGCTACAGATTAATTAGAGCACCTGAACCAATTCAGCCAATTAGAGCACGTGAAGCCAGTCATCTGTTAAACCCCTCCTTCTTCAGTCAGACAGTTGGAGGAGTTGAAGCAGAGTGCTTTGGTGTTGGAGCGGAGAGCCGTTTGAAGAAGTGCTGTGGCGGGCCAGAAGACCAGACCCTAAGTAAAGGGAAACCCAGCTTATGCAGAGCAGAAGGACTCTACAGACACAAGGAGTTGGGAGAAACTTGGCCCAAGCGGAGAGAGGGCAGGAAGCCCCACAAGCTGAAGGGCTGGAGAGAGAAGTAGCCCAGGGGAAGGAATCACTAGTTCAAGTGGTTCACCGCTATCCCTAGGGTCTCTGGGCTGGGACCTGAAGTAGAGGGTGGGCCCTGGTCCCTCCCTCTCCGCTCTGCTTTTGTGGGACAGTTGATTCCCCAGTTCAGGAGTGAGAAATGGCGCCCTCAACCCCCACAAGAGGAGAAAGCGCAGGACCCATCATCATAGTGCCGGCAATTTGCCACAAAACTGAAATAGCTAAATGAGTGTATTGTTAATCACCTAGGCAAGAATCTCTCTTAATATGCAGATGAATAAAACCTCTTTGTTCCTCTGAACCTAGCTAAAAAAATGATCTAAGCTACCAAGTAAGGGTGAAACCCTGCTTCCTTATGTAAAGAGACCCATTGCAGATTGTGAGAGGATCAAGAGGTGGGCAGGGAAGCTGCAGTTAAGTAAAATGACTGGCTGTGAGACTGAAGGTCAAATTGGACAAACTACCTTTTACCCCAAGCAATCCAAGTTGCATGTTTTCACCCCAGAGGATTAACTATACATTGTTTTCTTTGTAAATCAAATATACGGTGGATAATCTGTCTTTCACTCCAAATTACAGTCTGCACATTTGTGTACCTTCTGGTCAGATCTGTATCCTTCTAGATACGGAAAAGACTCTTGTTTGATTATAATGTGAAATGGTTAAATATAATCAAACAATGTATGGAGTATATCTTCCAAATGTAGAATATTATAAGAATTTTGTTGGTTTTTGTTGTAAATAATTGCTGCTCTCTAAAAGTGATAGGAATTGTCTGGCACTAGGAAAAATAAATGTTAAAAGATATAAATCAAGGTATTACTTCAGGATATTAAGAGAAAATGCTTAAATTCCAATTGACAGTAGAGGCTAATAATGAAATAAAATCTTTGAGAGAGATCAAACCTAAAAAGCCTCTGATAAGAAAAGGACTGAGGAAGTTTGTTATCCACCCAATCCATCTACTTGATACCAGTGGAAACAGTAAAGAAGCGGAAAGAGCTGAAAACTAAGCACTCACTTGGCATTTTTCTAATAAGAGTAAGAAGGTGGCCCCCTTCTAGGAGCCCTGAAACTAAGGTGCATAAACTAAAGACTCTCACTGTGTGAAGAGTGAGAACAAAAAGCTGAACAATTTTAAATATGACCGACACTCAGACCAGCCCCGTGGAAAGGTCTCTTCCCAACTTAGGGCTAAGCAGATAAGAAGATGTGGTGAGATTTCATTGCAAAGATTGTGGTTCTCCTTTTATTTTTTAATATAAATCACTGTAGGTTATCTTGCTGAGTCTCTCTAGTGAGACCTCAAGTAACCATATTTTAGATTTGAACACCTTTGTATGTCCAAGCAAATTGGCCTAGGAGAAATTGAAAAGAATTGTTTTAAGCAATTTCTTTTAATATTCTATACTTACCTCTTTTGTACCAATTTATTCAGACTATACTAACCACACTCTTTAAAGTGCCTTAAAGACAAGTGCATCCTTGGAAGTGTGATAAATGTGTTAGGTATTAAAGAATTAAGAATTGATGTTTATAAGTAAATGTAATAAGAAATCTTGGTAATTTGGATTGTTCCGTTATATAACTGCTGAGCCTCAACTCCAGGCTGTGATGACTGTGTGCAAGGCTATATTGTGTATGTAGTACACACGGTTGTGTCTGCCTTTCAATGGAGAACTGTTGATGATATATTAATGTGATTTTGGGAGAATTAATACAGTAACTCCTCACATAATGTTGTAATTATGTTCCTGAAAAATGCAACTTTAAGTGAAATGATGTTAAACCAATCCAATTTTCCCATAAGATTTAATATAAATGTGGGGGATTAGGTTCCAAGAAGTCTGTTTTTGAAGTTTTGGGGGGGTTTTTTTTGTTTTGTTTTTTTTTTTTTGAAGAATTGCGACTTTGAGGTCTGTTATTGAGTGAACAGAGAGATTGAAGTGTTCTCCTACTGGTTTTTGAATGTTATGATTCCTGATGTCAGATTTGTGTCCATTTATTCTTTTGCATAGAAACTGTCCGGATGTGGTTAGGTCCTATGATAGTGTCCCTTGAATAGATATGTGGACACAGTTGGCACCGGGGTCTGTAGCAGGGTTTGGTTCTTGGGTTGGTGTTTTTGTTGTGTGGTGTGTAGTTGCTGGTGAGCACTTCAGGTTGGGGAGCTGTCTGTAAGCAAGGACTGGCCTGTCTCCCAAGGTCTGTGAGATTGAGGGATCATCCTTCAGGATAGGTTGTAGATCCTTGATGATACGCTGGAGAGGTTTTAGTTGGGGGCTGTAGGTGATGGCTAGTGGCATTCTGTTACTTACTTTGTTGGGCCAGACTTGTAGTAGGTGACTTCTTGGTACACTTCTGGCTCTGTCAATCTGTTATCATAACATTCAAAAACCAGTAGGAGAACACTTCAGTCTCTCTGGTCACTCAGTTACAGACTTCAGAGTCGCAATTCTTCAACAAAAAAACTTTAAAAACAGACTCCAACCTGAAGCTGCAGAACTGGAATTAATTTGCAAACTAGTTACCATCAGATTAGGCCTGAATAAAGATTGGGAGTGGTTGGGTCATTACAAAACCTAAACTTAATTTCCCCAATACTAATTTCTCCCTACTGTTACTCACACCTTCTTGTCAACAGTCTGTAATGGGCCAATCTCTTACTACTTCAAAAGTTATTTCTCCTCCTTTGGTATCCTGCTGTTAATTGATTTATCTCATTAGACTGACTTAACACTTGGTAAAGCAACCCACATTCTTTCATGTATTTATACCTGTTCCTGTGTCTTTTACTTCATATAGCTGATGAAGTGGGTTCTAGCCCATGAAAGCTTATGCCCATATAAATTTGTTAGTCTTTAAGGTGCCACAAGAACTTCTTTTTTTTTTGTTTTTGTTTTTTTACAAGTAACTGTGTTAACCCCCCCAGTATCTTAGCTGCTAATATTAGTACAGTGAAACCCCACTATAACGCGACCTTTGGGGTCCAAAAAATCCCATTGTGCTAAATGCGGGGTCGCGGTATAGGGGGGTTCCAAATCAGTCAGTTGAGGTGCGCCGCCTAGTGCCCCCAGCTTCTATCCAGTTTCAAAAGGAGCCGCGGCTCCCCGCCTGCCGGGGACAGAGAGCACGGGCGCCTGCAGCCCTGGAGTTCTCTGTCCCCGGCAGGTGGGGGGCCGCGGCTTCCCTCCGGCTTCAAGAGGAGCAGTGGCTCCCCGCCTGCCAGGGACAGAGAACTCCGGGGCTGCGGGTGCCGGTGCTCTCTGTCCCCGGCAGGTGCGGGGCCGCGGCTTCCCTCTGGCTTCAAGAGGAGCCGCGGCTCCCTGCCTGCTGGGGACAGAGAACTCCGGGGCCCAGGGCACCGGTGCTCTCTGTCCCAGGCAGGTGCGGGGCCGCGGTTTCCCTCTCACTTCAAGAGAAGCCGCGGCTCCCCGCTTGCTGGAGGCAGAGAGCACCGGCGCCCGCAGCCTCAGAATTCTCTGTCCTCAGCAGGTGCGGGGCCGTGGCTTCTCTCCTCTGCCATGGTGCTGGGGACCATTGGTACAGTATCATACTGTATTATACTGTACCTTAAAGGGGAGCCAACCTGCGATCGTGTTATATGCGATTTCGTGTTATGGCGGGGCACGTTATGGCGGGGTTTGACTGTACTTCTTGCCTATAGAACAATGTATTTAAATATGAAGACTGTCTAAATAGTTGTGGATTACTGGGCGTTATGTAGTCATATGACCTTTATATAACACCTTATAAAGCAATATGGTGTATTTTTAAGTACTTTTCTCCTAGCCAGTAAAACCAGTTTAATACATGCATTGGTTGCAGGCATTATTTTCTAATTACCTAGAATAATCTGGTTAATTATCGCTTGCCTGTGGTAGTCTAAAGTCTGCTGCCCATATGCATCTGATTAAAGCAGACAGATTCAGTGGGAGTTTGATTGGGCTTTAGACCTAAATGATTTATACCTACATTGGGGAAACTTGCTTCACCTTGTGCTTTTCACAGTCTTTTGGATTATAGGGACAAATTCTGGTTTGTTACACTGGTGGAAATCTGAAGTATTCTCTGGGTTTACACTGGACCTGTTTTGTTAAATCTCCTGATTTCATTTATGATTAGAATATTTACACTTTAAAGAGGGAAAGGGCAACAGCAGTAATAACATGCCTTTGTGAAAAGGTTACTCCATTTAACCCACAGACCCAACAAACAAATGTCCCCTTCCCTTCCTCTACCATATGCATAAATCATTAGATATAAGAACATGTTGCAATGCTCGTTTTAAATTCAGTTAGAAACAATTTATAGCTGTATTAATACACATCACTTGTAATGGCTTTTCATCCCAAAGAGATCTGGCACAGAGCCTTGTTGGTGGTTGTCATGTTCATAAAAATTGAATTTCTGCCTGAAAGCATGTGGGGCTGCTGCGGTTGCTTCAGGATTTTATCAGTAATCAACTTGGAACAGGCATGAAATCATGACTGATGTAGAGAACCTAGATAAGGAAGTTTGTTTACTACTTCTCAGAACACAAGAACTAGCGGTCACCAAGTGAAATTAATAGGCAGCAGGTTTAAAACAAATAAAAGGAATTATTTCTTCACGCAACGCACAGTCAACCTGTGGAACTCCTTGCCAGAGGATATTGTGAAGGCCAAGACCATAACAGGGTTTAAAAAAGAACTAGATAAATTCATGGAGGATAGGTCCATCAATGGCTATTAGCCAGGATGGGCAGGAATGGTGTCCTTAGCCTCTGTTTGCCAGAAGCTGGGAATGAGCAAGGGGATAGATCACTTGATGATTACCAGTTCTATTCATTCCCTCTGGAGTACCTGGTACTGGCCACTGTCCGAAGACAGGATACTGGGCTAGATGGACCTTTGGTCTGATCCGGTAAGGCCGTTCTTATGATCAAAAGGGAAGGAAAAAACAAACAAAAATACCCCAAAAGGAATCAAAGCAAGACTCTGTCCTTGACTCACTCTTCTCTAATGCCTTTTCTCTAGGTGACTTCATCAGCTAATATAACGTAGCCCATGTCTGCATACAGGCACTGTAGTAGCATACCTATGAGCAATATAGCTATGTTTTCCTAAATTTTAAGTGTAGACCCCATGGCTTCAACTGCTGTCTCTACACTGATGAGTCACAAATCTATCATCTCCCTGTTTCTGCTCCTGCTCCTGCAGTTTGGCCTGGCACTCTGTTGTCTTCTCCTACAAGCCTCTCCATTGACAACTTAACATTTCCAAAACTGAGCTCCTTTTCTTGCTCCAGACTCCCCTCTTTTCTCCATAACTTTAGAAAACACCACTATCTTCCTTGTCACACAGCTGCCTGAGCTGCCCCAGAGCCAGGTCCACTGGCCACTGCAAAAGTCACGGAGATCACAGAAAGTCACAGAATCCATGACTTCCATGACCTCTGTGGCAAACTCACAGCTTTACCCATGGTGTAAAGTGATATTGCGTATTTGCATTGTAAACCTCTGTAATTGTGTAACTCACTAAACAGGAAAAGAAGCATTAATGAACATAAACGGCTTGTCCTGCATATAAGCTGACCCAATGAAAATCAGTGAGGTATTATGTAACATCAAAGGAGAGAGGACCTGTTGATTGTATTCCTAACTCCCTCCAGGAAGGGGAGACCTATGCATGAATTCATCTCATCAGTTTGGATTCTGGACTGGAGGGGATAAAAATTTATCACAAGGAGAAACTGAATCTGTTTTATGCAGTTTGGTCTCCAGGGGGCAAAGATTCCGAAACAAAAGCAAAAAGATTCCCATGCTTCTTGGCATGGGTTAGGCCTGAAAGACATTTTGGATTGACAGATTACTACAAATCTAACACCTTTTGAATCACAGACTGAAACTCATTTGTGTGTATATATGCTTGCTTGCTTTAACCTGTAAATACCTCTCTCATTTCGTTTTTCCTCGTTATTAAACCTTTAGTGAGTTTGTTACAGGATTGTCTACAAGCACTGTCTTTAGTGTGAAATGTAAGGTACAAATTGACCTAGGGTACGAGACGGGTCTCCTGGGACTGGGAGCAACCTGAATATTTTGTGATCTTTGGTATAAGTGACCATTTATCACTAAGTCCAGCATGTCTGGGTGGTAATATAGACTGGAGTGTCTGTGACTCCACTGCAAGACTGGTACAGTGCTTCAGGAGTTCACATTTGTTACTGGGTTGGTGAAATCTAATTATAGAACATACCACGAGCTTGAGGTGTCTGCTCTGCTTTTGGTTAGCGCTCTCGGTTGTGAGCTACTGCAGACAGCATGACGCTGTTCTTTGAATTCCTGCAGTAGCTCTCCCTTCTCCACCAAATCAAATACAAGTTTCTAGTCTTTGCCTTTACGACCATTCACAAATCAGCTGCTCCTGGCTTATCTGTTCTAGTACCTCTTTTTTTTTTTTTACCAGACTTAATTGTCTTTTTTATCCACTTCTGTAAAATAGGGGCACCCTATAATTATGTACAGTAGCCTGTTGTGTACAAAATCCTTTTAATCGCTTTTTCTCTTTGCTCATATAAATAAAGACCATCACTGTTTAAGCCATCAGACATTCTTTAGTTTTAGGAAGATGTTTTTGTCCTCTGTTTTCCAGGCTTTTAAAATCTTCTGTGGTAAAGATATGTAGTTAGACATTGTTATCAGTCCAAGTAAGTCATCTTCTGCCCCGTTTCTTGTTTCAATGTTTTAAATATTTGCTGTATCAGCAATTCCATCCAGTACTTTAATTATTCCAGATGACTCAAAACATGCTGGACTTAGCTCATTAGGTTTTGATGGAGCTGAATAAAAATTCTCCAACCAAATAAAGTAGTAATCCGTGGAAACAGATCAGCCAATTGCATTTGTGTATTGGACTAATCGTTGATATTTGGTAACACAAAGCTCATAACAACAATGAAAAGGGTAAGATTAGACTTTAGATGATTAGATGTTTCAGAAAAATGTAAAATTACCAAAATTCTATTCCCTATTAACATGACTAGATGGTTTTCCTACTCTAGGTCTAAGAGGAAGGTCCTGTATCTCAGATGTGATGTGTTAACTCTTAGCAAATGCTGATTCCTTAATAGTGACTGCTGTGCATTCAAGACATGCACAGAAATGGTCCTAGTAAGCAATACTCTAAATATATTTTACATCCCTTCCATACAATCCAATGTAGGGTAGACACCCCTCTGAAAACTAACCTAACTGCTTTTAAAACTTACTATAAAATGGCTGGAAATTGATGGTTGAGCATGATATCAAGGTACCATCACTAAAGAGTCCTCAGTCTGGGGATCACAAACAGGTGTTGTGGGATCATGACCTTCCAGCACTTCATATTTCACTTAAATGGCTATAGATCCCTGCTAGATAGAAGAGTGATCTGAGAATGGCAAAGGGGGTTGCCATAGGGGAAAAGATGAAAACTGCTGCTATAATTCTTGCTGATAATGTTGCCCACACTGGTGTTTAATATTCCCAGAAAGCTCTCCTATATTCAGTGAGATCAGAGACCTTTAAATGCAGCCCTGATTGGGGGAAGATGGGGATGAGGTAAGGGTGTGGAGTAGGAGAAAACTGGTAACTCAAAAAACATTTTTCTTAAATCTTCCCATAACACCTTCAAAGAACCTGCCAGGAAAGAGACCAATATGTTGATTTAATCTCAAAGTGAAACGAATCTGCTTGTTACAGTCTCTGTAGAGTCTTAAAATCAAAACATGATTCATAAATGTGTTATCCTCTGATCTGTATTTCTGGAATGATGATTATTGTTCAGGTGACAATTATTTATTTTAATTAAAGTTGTTACATATTTCCTTTGAACTGGGAGTAATCATGCAAGATGATTGCAACCTTTTCCATATTGGAACCATCATGTTACAAAAAGAAGTTTTGCCTCCCCAACAAAGCCAGAAAGAAAGCCTTGGTTGTGACTCTTCCCTGGATTGCAAACTCATTACTTATGGTATGTAGCAAGTTCCAGACAGGATTTGAGTACTTTTCAAAAGCAGATGGGTGGTATTATCTCCATTTCACAGATGAGAAAGCTGAGGCACAAGACAGGTTTAAGTGACCTTTGGTGGTTCACAGGCTGGGTTCGCTATGGAGAAGCATCCACCTATTCAGATATTCATTCAAACTACCCGATTCTCTTAAGTCTGCAAAACAGGGCTGGAAAATGAGCCAATCTTTCTCTTAGGATTTCCAGCATGTCCAGTCCTGCTTGGAAATTCCATTGGAACAGCCATTGTCTCTGTATTTTGTTACTTTTCATTTTGATGCTGAATGGGATCCACAAGTGAAAAAATGTCCCTGAATCTTCCTCCATCTTAAAAAAGATTTGGCATGAGTGCTGTTTTAAACATAAGTGGCATTACTGGGGAAATGTTTTTATGTCTGAACCAGCTTGCACATCACTCCTCTGGGTTTAGAATTATGATTTAATAATACATGGCCTAGTTAAGTAGGTGTCACATAGCCTTTAGCTTCCTGCCTACAGTGTCAGCTATTACGTGATAATTAACTACTTGATAATGCTGAAACTTAGTATCTCTGCTATTTTATTATTCACGTTTTTTAATATCCTAACCAGGACTAATCCATACTATGGGCCAATGGTGTCTGGTTTTTGGTGTTGCTACGGGTAACTACAGGCATGTCCAGAGAGATGTCTGAATACTCACTTTATTGTAGGAGCTGTGAATTGTGTTGAAGAGAGGTTGAGGTAGATAAACAAGCACAATTTTAATCCTGAACCCATTCAACAGTGGATTGCTGGTGATATGCTAAAACAGTGAAAACATAGTAGTTTAATTAATTGTCTTCTAAAACAGAATAGTGGATAGAGGGTATCCAGATAACAGATCTAGAAAAATAGTCTTATCTCTTTAAGTGTGTTTTGCTGCTCTTTTGCCTTTTCTAATGTAATTGTGAATGTTCATATACTCTATGTAAAGTGTAATTATTTTATTTTATCTGTTCTTTAACTCTTTTGTTTACCCTGCTGTGCTCTTGGCCTCAGTTATATCTTGTGTCAATGAGTTCCATGTGTTAATTATTGTGTAAAAGAAATGTTCTGACTGTAGTAGATTTTGCTGTTTGCTATAGTTCATTTTTTTTCTGCATCACTGTTATATGATGAAATCAGCACTCTCCCTTGGTTTGTGATGTATTTGTTGACTCACATACCTTAATGTGGTATAGTCCGGCCTTGAACTTTACAAGGAATTCCTATTAACCCCTTAGTTGCTCATATAAATCCATGTTCTTTAGAGTGGCAAATCTACGGCCCTGTGCTATACATCTGTTAATTTTTTTAGTATTCCCATATAGCTCAGCATGTAAATGTATGGGCCCTGAATGTGCACTTGTGGTGGAGCTAAGGTTGTTAAGAAGAACATTGATGCAGCTTTGAGAAACTACTGTGCTGTGTCAGAAGGGATTCCTCTTACTTATCTCATGCAGAGGTTACTGTGAAATCAGTTTGTAGAATACAATTTTGTGTTTAATAATAACTGGCTTTACTAACATTTTAACTTTCAAAAAAAATATAAGAAAGAAGAACATTTTAACACTCAGAGTAACAGCATTACTTAGCATAAGTAGATTAGGGTAGCTCAAAGGAGAGAGGTGATCTGGCCAACATCTAGAATAGTCTCTTCCTGAATTTTGAAGATATTACATTATCTCAGGGCTATGATCTTTATTGCATTTTTTGGTTTTGTGTTTTCCATTTGACTTTAGAATTGGTTTTGATACCATTAGCTCACTGTGACATTCAAAAGAGCCAGTTGCAGCAGAAACATAATTACATTACAACTGTGGATTTCTGTTTGATCACACAAACTCAAAAGAACATTCTGGCACTCAAAAACCACTTCATGGATAGAACATGAACCACTGCTCAGAGTAAATGAGTTTTTCCTCTTGCACTGACCATTTATAGAACAAGATTTCTGTGGAGTGTTTTGAGGTACTATAATAATACATTGATCTTGATTTGGGATAGAAAGAGTATGAGTTAAAAAGTAAATAATAATAATAGAAAATAATGAAAATATAAAACTAAAAGGTAAGGTACATCTAAGAAGATAAGAAATAACAGCAATGCAAGTTGCCAGGGGTTCGTATAAAAAGAAACACAAGGAAAAGCCATGAGAGTTAAAGTGAAAATAGGAATAAATATATGATCTCATTCATAAATATATGAATGTATTGCTTCCTTCCTTTGCCACTCTGTCCATATAGACCTTGATTCTGCATGCCATTCTGTGCAAATGGGATTGAAGTATATATATGAATGTTATAGTTCAATGCATGGCACTGGGATTTGCCTTCTCAGAACAGTTTACAGGATGGGGACACTAAATTGTAAGCTTTCTGGGAGAGTTTTATTTTGTGTCTTTAAAGTGCCAGCAGACTTTTGTGGGGCTGGTAGAAAGAATAAATGGTAATCTTATTAATCAATTCGTAAACCTCTTGCTTGCTTTTTATTTATTAAGGATCAGTAAGGACCAGGTAGATTCTCTGATAATTAGAAGATGGCTGATTGTACTCCTTCCCATAAAAGAGCCAGTTTTGTTTTTTTACATTGGTTTGTAACAAATATTCTCATTGAAACTTTTGTTCCCTTTCCTCTAGGTGGTCATTGTTTCTCCTGGGGATGGAATGAACATGGGATGTGTGGTGATGGCACAGAAGCAAATATTTATGCCCCGAAGCCAATCGTAGCTCTTGGTTCTGCAAAACCATTCTTAATTGGATGTGGGGCAGGACACTCTATGGTTCTTTGTCAGATTCCAGGTTAGACCTTACACGCAGGAAGCCATAGCCATGTGAATTTGGACATCTTTGCATAGAGCTCTTCAGAAGCGTTGTGAGAGAATTATTTAATACTGGCATAACAACCTGATGGTACAGAAGAAAATAAGGGTTAAAAAACTCCTTTGTTCTGAACCCAGAATTTCAAAAAAATGAGCTAATGTGCTGAGAAAACTGTTAATAAAGACAACGTTTATAAATATATTACCGGAAATTATTTCACAGATTCTTTTCACAGGAGATGACATTGTTGTCCATGGGTAAAATGAATAAACATTTTGCTTTGCTGCTACATAAATGAAGCAAGAAGGATTTTCTCCTCCAACATTTATGGTAACAAAATACAAAGTTCTTTTGTATCAGAGGGGTAGCCGTGTTAGTCTGGATCTGTAAAAGCAGCAAAGAATCCTGTGGCACCTTATAGACTAACAGACGTTTTGGAGCATGAGCTTTCGTGGGTGAATACATGCATCTGAGGAAGTGGGTATTCACCAACGAAAGCTCATGCTCCAAAACGTCTGTTAGTCTATAAGGTGCCACAGGATTCTTTGCTGCTTTTAAAGTTCTTTTGGATGATTTTAGCAGTTGATAACAGATTTATGGCTTTTGCAGAGAAAGTGTTACTCACTGATGTAAGGGTGAGCTTAGGTGGTGTCTGAAGAAGTAGTGTGAGACTGTGAGAACACACAGGGATTGTTTGGTTGTTTTTAAAATGGTGACGAGCATTTGCAGCTCCCATTGACTTTTTTTTGGAGTTGTGGGTGCCTCCTACTCTGGAAATCAAGCCATATTGCATAGACACCTGACAGCCTCTACTTAATAGGCTTAAGAAGAAACTCTCTGGGAGCAGATTATCCATATATAACTGCTTGCTGCAGGTTTTGCTGCATCTTTCTTTTAAGCACTGTATTGTGGCCACTGTCAGACAGGATTCTGGACTTGATGGTCCACTGGTCCAATCCAGCGTGGCACTGGCAACTCCTCTGTTTCCAATGCTGCTAAAAACAGGGAGTTCTCGAAATTTCACAAGATTGTTCTCATGGGATTTCCAGCCTAATATGAACACCAAATAGATCTTGGTTAAATACAGATTAGCTGTGGTTACACTTCCCAGCCCAACAAAACCTCTGATCCCTTGAAAGTTTAGAACTTGGCCAAAACAACTTGTTCTAGGCTAGTGCTTGGTATGAAAAGTTTGGGCCTAGCAGTGACTTTTGTGGGCTGAGGTGAAGGAGAGGGAATTCCATTTTTAAAAAACCTCCAACTGTTTGTGTTGAGCAGAATTAAAAAAGCTAATTTAGTGAACTCTTTTGCACACAAATACAGTGAAGAACATTAAATTGGATCTTTACCACCCACAGTAGTTAAATTTACTGTGGTATTTGAGGTATTTCACATTCTAAGTATCGGGAATACCACTGTATGGTAAATATTCATTGTTAATGATGCCCACTGTTTCATTTTTAAAAGCAAGTTTACTGGGGAATGAGCCTGTCAGACTAATTGTGTTATTGAACTAGAAAAAATATTTTAAATGGGTTATTAGGAAATTGCACAGGAAAACATTCTAATGATATCATATCAGTTCAGTCCAGTTATGAAAGAGAGAATTAGGCAATACATATGGGCTGTAGGGATGGACTGTCCTTACAAATGGGAAACCTTTCACCCAAGTACATACACAAGAGACGCTCCAGAAAGAGGATATGTATTTACAAATTTGGTTACCATGTTTAGCATACTTACAACAGGTGGACGCCCCAGCCAGCAAGCCGGAATCTTGAACCAGGTTCTTTGAATATTAACGTGATCCTGAATTATGAATTTATGTTTTCATATGTTAACATTTTATTGTAGCTTTGCCTTAATGAAAAGTTTCTTTAAAAAAAAATGGTAGCCAGGGCTCAGGAAGTAGTTTACAGGTATTTTTCTTTGCGTTTTCAATGGGAAATAAACCTGAATAAATGACTGAATAAAAGTATGAAGATGATATTCAGTAGGCTAAAGCTATTTTTAAAAATAGAGGGACAGTAAAGTGGCCCAGTGCAGCCTTAAAAAGGGGCCAGAAAAGATCCTTCTGTTTGTGAAAAATTCACCGTCCATGTACTTGGATGTATTTGCCCACAATAATGTACCATGCTGGATGTATTTACCTATGGGAATGTACCTTTTCAACCCATGAGCTTCTGAGATACTTCTTACTGCCTAGGCTGTTCTTCATTGGTCTTCTCTTTACTACTCTCCAGCCCCTTGTCTCTCTGTTATGCACACGGGGTGATTTATTATGCCTTTTTGCAGATCCCCTTCTAAAGTTTCCATCCATTCCTATCAGGTGCCACAGACCTCCCAGCCATGTTAGTTTACCTCAGCAATCCCACCCTTCAGGGTAAGTTTGTAAGGGAGAGACCTTACTTGATCTTCTAACTTGTGTACATCCCTTAAAACTGACTGGTCTTTAAGAGAGTCCCATATTGTCCACTTATGTGGGTTATTATTTATGTGTTAGCGCTGTGATTCAGTTAAGAATTACCCATACAAATTCTCAAAAGTAAATGTTATTTATTAAGTTACATAGCATTTGCTCCTTCAACCACATAAAATGGAAACACCTCAAAAGGATTGCAAAAACTCCTTTTAAACAAGTCTCCTCAGAGGTTAATTTATACTTTATTCTATAAACTAGGTTCAGTGGGGGCAAGTGACAAAAGTCCATAGATAAGTAAAAAAACCCCAAAACCATGGAAACCTTGGAGAAGGGTCAGAATCGAGGGGGCAGGGGGAAGAGGGACGTGCGCCGTTATAGCAGGGATAAGGGAGAGACAAGCGAGAACATGGGGGGAAAACAAATCATTATCTTAAATGTCTGTTTGCTAATTCAAGAAGTATGGAGAATAAGCAGAAAACTTGAAGTGCTAGTTAATAAACACAGCTCTGACATAGTTAGCATTACACAGATTTGGTGGGATAATGTGCATGACTGGAATATTGAAATAGAAGGGTACAGCTTGCTCAGGAAGGACAGGCAGGGGGAAAGGGAGGTGGTGTAGACTTATATATTAAAAATATATACACTTGGACTGAGGCCAAGATTGAAATAGGAGACAAACTTGTTGAAAGTCTCTGGGTAAGGATAAAAGGGGTAAAAAACAAGGGTAGTGTCATGGTAGGGGTCAACTACAGACCATCTAACCAGAAAGAAGAGGTGGAGGAGGCTTTTTTAAAAAAAATAAAACTACTAACAAAATCATCCAAAGTACTTGGTGGTGATGGGGGACTTCAACTACCCAGATATCTTTTGGGAAAATATTATAGCAGGGCACAGATTTTCCAACAAGTTCTTGAAATGTATTGGAGACAATTTTTTGTTTCAGACGGTGGAGAAAGCTACCAGGGGAGAGACTGTTTTAGATTTGATTTTGACAAATAGGGAGGAACTAACTCGTAGAGAGTTTGAAAGTGGAAAGCAGCTTGGGAGAAAGTGATCATGAAATGGTAGTGCTCATGATTCTAGGGAATGGTAGAATGGAAAACAGCACAATAAACATAACAGATTTCAAGAAGACAGACTTTAGCAAACTCCAGGGGTTGGTAGGTAAGATCCCATAGGAAGAAGTCTAAAGGGAAAAACAGTTCAAGACAGTTGACTGTTTTTCAAGAGACATTATTAAGACCACCCTGGCATAACTAGGAGATCTTCAATTATCTGAAACTCAAAAAAGAGTCCTACAAAAAGTGGAAACTAGGTCAAATTACAAAGGATGAATATAAACAAATACTACCAGTAGCTAGGGACAAAATTAGCAAGGCCAAGGCATAAAACAAGATTAAAATAGCTTAAGACATAAAGAGAAACAAGAAAACATTCTACAGATACATTAGAAGTGTTAGGCCTGAATAAAGATATAGCAGACAGAACCAGGTATGCCAACCTGACCAAAGTCAGGCTAATAGAGGTTTGTGGGTAATCCCTGAGTGGAAAATGCTGAAAAAGCAGCATGTCTCACAAGCGCTGGGAAAAAGTGAGATAAGAGAAAAGCTGCATTCCTGGCATAGTACCAGATGTGCTGTGATAGGGCAGATCCTTCGAAGAACTGATAAGAGCCCTAGCTTCCCAGCCTCCTTGCTTTCACTCCCTGGTTCTGTTCTTTGCTTGTTTTTAACTCCCCTACATTTCTAACTTTAGGCATGCATGTATACTAAAGGTGTCTAGTTTCTAGTTGTTAGAAGAAGGGGGTGGGTTGCTCCAGTGAATAATTTATGACGCGACGGAACTGTCTATATAGGCTTATACTAAGATGTAAAGGGGGGGCTGGTTCTCTCTGGAGACGAGCTGCTCTCTATTGATGCGTGCACTTGTCAATAAAGAGCTTTTGATCGGACCTTGCTGGTGTTGCCTCTCTCTCTTGCGGTCAGACAACGAACTTTGCCGTCGGGGTTAGAGTCCCTGACAGAAGCAAGGGAATGATCAAGGACAGGATAGGCCCATTACTCAGTGAGGGGGGAAAACAATGACAAAAAAAGTGTAAATGGCAGAAGTGCTAAATGACTTATTTGTTTCAGTTTTCACCAGAAATGTGATTGGACATCTAACACAGTGAATGCCAATGAAAATGAGCTAGGATAAGAGGCTAAAATAGGGAAAGAACAAGTTAAAATTACTTAGACTATTTAGGTGTCTTCAAGTCATCAGGGCCTGATGAAATACATCCGAGAATAATCAAGGAGTTGCCTGAGGAAATATCTGAGCCATTAGCGATTATCTTTGAGAAGTCATGAAAGATGGGAGAGATTCCAGAAGACTGGAAAAGGGCAAATATAGTGCCAATCTATAAAAAGGGGAATAAGGACAACCTGCGGAATTATCGACAGTCAGCTTAACTTCAATGCCTGGAAAGATAATGGAGCAAATAATTACACAATCAGTCTGCAAACATCTAGAAGATAATAAGGTGATAAGTAACAGTCAGTATCGATGTGTCAGAACAAATCATGTCAAACCAACCTAATAGGTTTCTTTGTCAGGGTAACACACCTTGTAGATGGGGGGAACGGTAGACGTGGGATATCTTCACTTTAGTAAGACTTTCAATACTGTTTCGCAAGACCTCTTCATAAACAAACTAGGGAAATACAACCTAGATGGAGCTACTATAAGGTGGGTGTATAACTGGTTGGAAAACCATTCCCAGACAGTAGTTATCTGTGGTTTACAGTCAAGCTGGAAGGGCATATCAAGGAAGGTCCCGCAGGGATCTGTTCTGGGTCCGGTTCTGTTCAAAATCTTTGTCAGTGAGTAAGATAATGGCATAGAGAGTATACTTGTAGTGTTTGAAAATGATACCAAGCTGGGAGGGGTTGCAAGTGCTTGGAAGATAGGATTAAAATTCAAATGATCTGGACAAACTGGAGAAATGGTCTGAAATAAATAGGATGAAATTCAATAAGGACAGATGCAAAGTACTCCACTTACGAAGGAACAATCAGTTGCAAATACATACAAAATAAGAAATGATTGCCTAGGAAGGAGGAATCTGGGGGAGTCAGTGGATCACAAGCTAAATATGTCAACAATGTAACACTGTTGCAAAAAAAGCAAACATCATTCTGGGATGTATTAGCAGGAGTGTTGTGAGCAAGACACAAGTAATTCTTCTGCTGTACTCCATGATGATTAGGCCTCAACTGGAGTATTGTGTCCAGTTCAGGGCACCGCGTTTCAGGAAAGATGTGGACAAATTGGAGAAGGTCCAGGGAAGAGCAACAAAAATGACTAAAGGTCTAGAAAACATGACCTATGAGGGAAGATTGAAAAAATTGTGTTTGTTTAATTCGGAGAAGAGAAGAGTGAGAGGGGACATAATAACAGTTTTCAAGTACATAAAAGGTTGTTACAAGGAGGAGGGAGAAAAATTGTTCTCCTTAACCTCTGAGGATAGGACAAGAAGCAATAGGCTTAAATTGCAGCAAGGGCGATTTAGCTTGGACATTAGGAAAAACTTCCTAACTGTGAGAGTGGTTAAGCTCTATAATAAATTGCCTAGGCAGGTTGTGGAATCTCCATCATTTGAAATTTTTAAGAGCAGATTAGACAAACACCTGTCAGGGATGATCTAGATAATACTTAGTCCTGCCTTGAGTGCAGGGGACTGGACTAGATGATCTCTCAAGGTCACTTCCAGTCCTATTATTCTCTATGATTCCTTAGGGAAGGATGGTTTTGTGGTTAAGGCATTGGACTTGGGACCCAAGGAGATCTGTGTTCAGTTTCTGGTTTTGCCACAGGCTTCTTGTGTGCCTGAGTTCCCCATCTTTAAAACTGGGCTAATAACAGTTCCTTTCTTCCACTCTTAGACTGTAACCTCTTCAGGGCAGGGGTTTTGTACAACACCTAGCACAAGGGAAGGGGGGCATTGTTCTAGTGCAAATAATGTATACTAATTATCTGTACACAGTGCAGTATTCAATGCTAATAGCAAGTTGGTGTTTGTTCATTAGAAAATAAATCCCCTGTTTTTGTGTGTCAGTATATTTGGTTTTGCAGAATAAAACCTTATGATAAGTCAGCTGATACCTTCTGGGCGCAGAGGCTTTCAGCTGAAGGTGTGGTCTGAAAGAAAGGGAGAACACAATGAAAGGTTCCAACCCATGGCAAAAATCACCTTCCTTGCTGCTTGCCAGAGAGCAACCAGGACTCTTCCTTGTTAGATGTCATGACTGAGAAGGCCAGTCTCTGACATCCACCTTCCAGAGTGCTGGAACCCCAAACCAATGTGCTACATAAATGCCTCTGGAACAACACTAGATGTAAAGAATAACATTATTATGCAGGTCTTTATAACTAAACAAAGGTGGCCTTTTACCTATTGAATGCTACATCCATATTCAGATGTACACAGTCAGATGCAAATAGCTTGAACTGACACAGCTATCATATACCATTAGGAAAGACTATGCAAACATCAGTGCAATTAGTTATAATATGCGGACTTTCTGTTTTTTTTTTCATTGCCTGCAGGAAAATAAACTTTATGACATGCCTAACATTCATACTGAAATAAAGTGGAGTTTAAATCACTTTTCAATAAACAAGTTCAGAGGTGACCCTCAGCCTAGACAGCTTCAGGCTGTGGGAGGAAAAAATAGAATTGATTTTATATACTTTTGTTGTTTGAAAGTCATACGCAGTCTTTAGCTCACACAAACCCTCTATGCACCAGAACACACACATGACTTTTCTAACTCTTTTTAAGTTTGCTGGGCGGAGGGAGGAAAGCATTTGTTTATTATTATTTCCGAGGTGGTGGTGTTCTTAGGGAGATAGAGATAGCCAGGTTAGGTATTGTTTGTATTAGTTGGCCTTCTTGCTAGCTTACATTCCTGATTGCAGTTCTGTTTTTTGGTAGATGCGCAGAAACCTTTACTTACCTAACACTGGTGTCCCTAACCATCTATATGATCTGAGTACTGTTGATGTCTCCATGACTCTTGCCATCTGGAGCTGCCCTACAGGTAGTTTGTGTGTGTCTGGTGGGTGAGGAGTACCTTTGCTAGGTTCAGCGACTGAGCACAGGGAAACGGAGAGACTGAAGCAGGAATAAGATTTCATGTTTATTTTCTAGGCCGTGTTTCGAGTTATGGCTCTTTAAGATGAGTTTGGAAAAGAGACAAAGGGACTCAGACTGGGAGGCTGTTTCTGATGGATGCAGCATGGAGGAAGGATGAATGTGGGAGCCTGGCATTTGGGAAGCACAAGGGATGGGCTAGAGAATAGAAGGAAATGAGGGAAGATAGATGGTGTGGAGGCTCCATTGGGGTCATGAAGATGAGGCAGTCAGTTAAGGAGAGCACTGTTCCTATTTCTGGGAAGAGTGAAAAGGCAAGCTGCCGTATTTTATCAAGTTGTCCATAATTTTATCACTCCACACAGGTATCTGATTTTTTTATATATATATCATATGATGAAATATTGAAATTAACAAGCTTATTCACAGGCAAATCACATCTTGAAATTCAAAATTCCCTTCACACTGATCTGTAGTACATCCATTCTGACCTCCCACATTTTAGAAATCATTATTTCATGGGTACAACCACATCCAGCACTCGCCAAAGCCAGCAGGAGTCATTCCATCCAGTTCCATGGGCCCTTAGCAACTCGGTGATTGAAAAATCTGGCATATGTAATTACGGAAAACTCATCATAGAAACATGCAGTACATATGAAACTAGGCAATGCTTCTGTCATCGGTGAACTTCATTTTTCTCACTGTTTGCCCCTCCAGTATCGGAAACAAGATGTTAACAGATCTTTCAATTACTCAAAAAATATAACTTTTGGTTTGTGTTTCTGATTAACACCAAGTTCCTTTTAAATCTCTTTTCTTGTAGCTGTTCCAGTGCCTTTAGAGCAGATTGTAAACCTAGTTTTTATTATTTTTATTTTATTTTATTTTACTGCGTGGGAAGTTCACCGTACACAAGAAGATCCAAGACCTTTTCACTAACATTTAGATAATGTCTGTGCATTTGCAGTGATCTGAAATACTTTGAGTAGCCAAAATTCTGAAAAGACAGGAAAATACTTTTAAAAACCCAAACAGCACCACCTGCCTCAAACTTTCCCAGTAGTTGCAAAAGAATACAATATATGGAAGATCATTTTCATTTGCTTCAGTTTCAGATGTTCTCTAATCGTGAAAAACTTACATGTCAGAAAGCTGGGGTATGCACCGAAGTTGCAGAAACCTGCACCTAACTCAAGGTAGCTGAAACTTTGAACCTTCAGAGTCCCAGCCCCAATCTCTTTATTTTGGTTGCACAACAAATATTAATGAAATTTTTAGGGGGAATGATGTGTTTGTGCCTTGTTAGGCTCATGTTCCTGATTCTATAAAGTTAGAATCTTGTTCTTATCGATTTCTCTCAGATAAACTCTGGTCTCAAAGCCATTGCTCCGTGTTAAGAAGGATTGCTTAAAAGCCCTAAATTGTGTATGTTGTGTGGGAAATAGTCATTTGTTAAGTAAACATCTTGAAGAAGAGCGTAGCGAGTGTCATTTTCTGTGTCCTCCTTGCAGGTTGAATTTGAGAAACTATATCAGTAAGACAACTGCTGTTATTGTTTAGCAGTCTAGTATTGCAACTCCCCCATTTTGGAATGAAGAGAATAATCTTTACCTCTTGGGATGGATGGACAGACAGGCAGCAGCAAGGAAAGAGATCACCTCTTTCCCCCTCCCACTCACTTCCTCCTCCATACAACCAGTCTCCAGCGTGACACTATAGATGGGGCCTTGACCTTCCGAACAGTGGTCTCCATTTTCCAACAATTCTTAACACAAAAGCAGTTTGTATTATTGCCTTTGTGGAATGTGGAAAGAGAAAATTAGATTCAAACTGCCAGCAATGGAGTTGGTGTCTGCACAGTTGTCTCCGGGCCTTATGTTTTAACCTGAATCATACTGTATATTTTAAGGAAGTGAAGAATATAAATGTATGGAGCACTAAGAGAACACACTAGAGCATGGCTGAAAAGAGAATAAGATGCTGCAAAGTAATTATTCCTGAATTAACGTTTGCCTTAGAGATCGCAAAATCAGAGGTGGCTTTGAGTTTGCAAAACTTCCCCAGAGAGAGGAGCCAGAACCAGGAATGGTTCCAGTCTAGAGCCCTTTTTATCAGAACCTCCACAGTTCAATGGGCTCTGGATAAATTGTTCTGGTTTTAGCCAATCTCTTGATTTGTTTTAAACTTTTTGCCTCTGTTAACAGATTGTGTCACCTCCGGCTCCTTCTCTTTTTCCAGATGTAATAATGTCTCCTGAGTGCAATAGGTATTTTCAAAAGTTCCAAAGCAATTCAGGAGAACAAATTCCACAGACTTTCAATGGGAATCATGAATCTGACTCTCAAGAGCTTTTGAGAATCTCTCCTCTGTGCACAGGAGACCTTTAATGTGCATTTCCGCAGGTTTCCTTTTCAGAAGTGGGGAGAATTTTTCTTGGCCTCTTATTCTGTTTGTGCCCTCAATTTCATGCACACTGCTTCTAATGACAAAGGTCTTAGTGCTTTAAACTGAAATACTGACTCCAAACCAAGTGGCACTTAAGCTAGCACAATTGAAGATTCACTGATAGATAAACAATACCCTCTGTCTGCCATAATTGCTATGTGGGTACTTCCTAATTCTTCCTAATAACAACCCCCTGCTTTACAATGAAAAAGAAAGGAATTCCTAAAGAGCCACTATATTCTAGCGAAAGACATGGCAACAGCTATTTTACTCAGTAAAGATAGGTTCCTTTTCCTCATATCTTAGCCAGAAGTGTTAAGATAATAACTGTAATTAATAATCATACCTACTTCTTATATAGTGTTTTTTGTCAGTAGAGCTCAAAGCACTTTACAAAGGAGATCAGTATTATTATCCCCATTTTACAGATGAGGAAACTGAGGCACAGAGTGGTGCCCACAGCCACCCAGTAGGCCTATAGCAGCATTGGGAATAGATCCCAGGTCTCAGTCCAGTGCTCTATCTACTAGGCCATGCTGCATTTCCTAGTCACACATAAAAACACATATTCCCAATGGTGGTGAGAATAAAGAAAACCTATGCCCTATGGCTGTTTTAAATCTCATCAGTAGGATTGCTCAGGGTTTATGCCTGTGTAATTAAAATCAAAATCTGTTCCCCTCCCTCTTTCTCTCTCATCTCCCTCACACTTGGACCCCACAGTGGTGAGTGCTATACAGGGACCTGCATACATGAATACACATTCATTCACACCATTTTGACTGGAAGCTTTTTGAAGAGGGGACTGTGGGCTCCATTTGCTGGTCAACTATGGCCACTTTGCGCTGCTTAAGGAAACTCTTTGCTAATGTAATGCTCCCCATTTCCTCCCCCTCTTCTATTGTAGGGGGCATGGTAGAGCGGAGCTCTACTACACTGGTTCTCCACTAGCCCAAGGTCACTGGGGGAACCTCATGCTGCTGGCTCCGTGACACACCCCATCTGCCAGACTCACTGGCCTCATGCCCAGATTCAACAAAACACTTAAGCAAGTGCTTAATTCCGCTTGACGTTACCCAGGACTTAAGCCAGCGCTTATATGCTTTGTTGAATGGAGGTCCTGATAGGTTGCATAGGTGAAGGTGCAAACATACGTGCATGCACTGGTGTTGATTTGTTTAAAGGGTGTGGACAGTGCTTGACCTTCCACAGTTCAGCTGCAAGTTTATGCGCCTGCTGTTTTGTCAATGCACAAGTGAAGGCTGAGGGCTGAAAATCTTCCCCATACACACTGGCTTCAACAATAGATCCCCAGTGTTTATTTTAAAAAGTGTTTGCCTCATTATAGTCCTTCTTATGATTTCAGTGTCTTTGTATATAGTCATTGGAGGGGAGAGAGCCAGGGGAAGAGTTATAAAAGATGCATGCTAACCCAATATATTTTTTAACTTGGTTGTTAAGCTTAAAGTAGTTAATTGACTTCATTTTTAATATCTGATCATTAATAGTGTTCATATTCAGACATCAGACAAATATTTCAGCTACTATTTTGGATAAAGAAAGATTTGTATGAATGGATGAAAGATGACAGGCACTGCTACGTGGAGAGGTGCATTATGTCTGGAAATCTAAAGAAGAGGGTTTAAAAGGCAATCTGCATAAATTCAGCATAAATTAAAAGTTCAGTTAGTGTGTGAGGTTGAAGACAAGGTTATCTTCGGGGTATTTCTGGGGAAAAGAAGTGTAGCCTGCCTTGTTGTGAAGCTGAGGAGAGCCGTTGTAATGTGGAGAAGCAGGACAATTTTTTTTCTTTTTTTTACCTCAGAGTATCTTCTTCATAAGTGATTTTATGCTCAGCTCGTTTCTGAATTTCATTGCTTTATCTCTGTTCTATCTCCCTGGCATTCTAGCCTGCTCATTTGTCCCAGCATCCATTCATTTCAGTGATGTATTTTCTTTTAGGCACTGAAACTTTAAAGAGAGAGCGAGAGCAATTTATGTGAAAAATCATTTTATCCAGATTAATGACCATTACACTTGACTGTTATCACAGCATGATTAGCTAGATTCCTTTCTGGCATGAAAGAATAGAAACCACTTTCCATTTCCTTACTGTTTGAAGTAACCATTGTAGAGCCAGCATGTCGTATATCATGTGTCAAGCCGATCCAGGAAAAATAATGCCTATGAAGATATGAGCAGTGCATATGCAAGTTGTGCGACTATAAGGAAATTTTCAATGTTTTTTATTAATCTACTTTTAAAGTCACAATCCTGGCCTTATAAAATTCCACTAATCTTGCAAGGGATTTCTGGAGAGCTCTAATACTATTGATGGGAAGCTAGGTAGATATAACTCCATTGAATAAAGCTGAGTTCTTATAAAAAATGCAGGTACTTATTTCCTCCAGGGCAGAAGGAAGCTTAAAGGGCCAGGAATGTAATCAAAACAGTTTGCCGGATTCTGATCTTATTTACACAGGTGTACAATCAGGAGTAACTTTCAAAAGAGCTACATTAAAACTAATGTGAGACCAGAATCAGACCCAGTGGGTGTAGTATTTCTAGTGCTGTATGCCTGCTGTGAAAGAGAGATTTGAATTCATAAATGTTGTAGTCGTGTTAATATAGCATGACCTGCTCAGATAACAAACAGCCTGTGTACGCAAATGGGATAGCCTGATTCCCTGGGCACTTTGCTGGCATCACTGTGCACAGACTGGTGCTTCCTCACGTGAGTTCATCTAGAACCTTCAAGTCTCTCAGCTGTTGCCTGCTGGACTGTCAGAATTGCTTAGGGAGAGATCAGGGGGTCTGTCATCACAGTGGTACATTTTCTGTCATGCAAAAGGGAACTGTGGAATCACCAAGGACCTTATGTTTTGAAAGTGCCTCCTGAAGGTCAGTGAATGAGAAATGCAGTTCTATTTCTGAAGGTTTAGTGAAAGGCATCCAGAAAATGCAATTACTGCAGAGTGGAGAAAAGAATGAGCAAGGAGGTATATTTTAAGTGAAAGACCCCATCATCGGACTGGTAACATGGTTCCGGGAGAAAATAGTTGTAATTCTATCCTATCTCAGGGCTTGGGTATTCAAGCTGTTAATTAAAGGAAATACTCTTATCAGAACCAAGCACTGGATAAGGGGAACACCTGTGTGGGATTTATTGGATTGAGCTTTTAATCAGTATTAATTATTTTATGGTAATAAGGGAATGTGAGCAGATTTCACACCTGGTCTCTGAACAGTGTTATTAAATTAATACAAAAGTATAACAAATCTATTTTTAGATCCTTAGTACACTATACCAAAAAAAACCCCACATTAGCTTCTGCAAGGTTGGACCCTGGATTAGCTTGCATTCTGGAGATAAGAAATTGGCCATTGTCAAGGAAGACGATGCCAGGATAGAAACAGAGATGGAAAATTACTCCTAAAAAAAAGAAGGCAGGCTGAACTAGGAATTAATGCATAATGCTAAATCAGAAAAGATGAAGGAGCCTCATTACTACCTTCCAGTTCAGATCCTCAGTATTAATCTTCTTCCTAAATCACACATCTGATAGCTGCACTTTTTTTTCTTTCTGGAGGTGGAGGTTTATGGGGCTATGAGGATGTTGTGTGCGTATGTGTAGTGTGTGTTTGTTTGTTTGTAACACTTACCATACCCTTTGGTGCATCTTCCTTGATTTTTATTCATAATTCCTCAGGACCTCTCAGATTCTGTTTCTTTTCTTTTTCATTTCCATTAGCAGTCCCAGATGCCTTCTTGCCTTCTGGCTCGAATGCTGCCAAGTGTATTAAATTGTCTGATATGATGACAAAAGTGGAACTCTTAAAGAAATACTTTGCAGAAATGTTCAAGGTACTAGAAGGGTCCTGGCAAATAATCCATACATTTTACTTGTGGAATCTGAAATGAAGTACGATGTCGTTACTTTCCTGAATTCGTGCTGGTGCCTTTTATATCTGACAGCTAAGACATAACTAAGCACCTGCAGTGCTTTAGCTCATGCAAAGTTTCAGAGCTGGTGGATTATTAGGGCTCAGTGAAGAACAAGTTAAGACAGACTCACAGAAGTAAGAAAAACTGAATTCACTTCATCTACTAAACAGACAAACTTTTATTATTTCGGGGGGGATGAAGAGATACCTAAATAATTCTAGATTTTATCTTCCCTGGTAATATTTACTAGTGCTGTGAAAATGTCAGACATTGGTTGTATCAAGTGTTTGCAGGCTTCGTTTGTTATCCACTAACCAAAATTACCGTTTTAGAATCAAACCAGTACCAAGCTTCTCTCCAGCATTTCTGTTGGGAACACTATATATTTATTCAAGATTTCAGAAGCAAGTCTCTGGAAACCCCTGATCACTTAAGAAAATAATTCTGCTTTAGACTGTACAGCAGGCACTGAAACCATGATACAAAATTTATTTCATGCTAGAATTGTTTTGCATAACATTGTGCATGCATTTTACTCAGAAGTACTAAATTGCATACAATGCTATTGTCTTGTTTCTTAAACTTTGAGACAAGTTTATACTTGAGTATTCTCCTGATTTTTGTACTATAAGTCTCAGTTTTAAAATAACACTTTTTTTTGTTTCAAAACCATACTGATTACTTAATATGAACAATTTGTTATGAAGGGTCTTCACGTTGGATCTATACATCAATAAAATACAACATAACCAGAGCTGGAAATTAAATCTAGATCATCTGTTACCATCAGGTCCAAAGAAAGGTCCCATGTGTCACAAGCATGCCAACGAAAACAGACAGGAAAAAAAGGAGTTTCCTAAATTTACACAATTCTAGTTGAATTAAAGTTCTTGATTTCCATTTCAGTGTGATGAATTATGAAGGCATGGTCAATATGACCGATGACTGCCTGATTGCACTTTTTAAAACCATTACTCTGTATCTTGTATACAAAAAGAAGCAATCCATAGCAAAGAAATGTACAGTTTTATAATGTTTTACATTTTGGCTACAACAATGTATGTAAAAGTAAAGAGCTTTCAAAGAAAATATATAACTTTCTTTTTTCCCTCCCTTAAAGTTAATCATACAATTGCAGTTTTTGTTTACTTCATGCAATTCATGCTATGAACAAAACAAAAAAGAAAGGAAGAAGAGATCTTCTACAGTTTTGTTACATTTTGGCCGTAGAAAAAGCCTGCATCTCTAGTACAACTCTGAAACCACACAGAATCATCCTTAAAACCTGCATGGAGCGAGTTTACTTTGTCCAAATGAGAAGGTCTTCTATGCCTGCACAGTTCCACACAGATGTTTATTAGCCATCAATGTTCATCTCCATCTCGCCTTGTCAAGTCACTCTGACTGCCTCTGTTGGCATATATTTAGCAATGACAGGACTTTCTTTGCAAAGATCTGCATGTAAAGAATACAATCAATACTTGAGCTTCTTTCCTGCGCTTTTCAAATCAAGCTTGGCATTTTAGTTTTAAAGGAAAGAGGAAAAGGTAGAGTAGCTACATGCAGAGGCAGCCATATTCTTCTTCAACAGGATTTTTTTCCATGCAGTCAGCCAGACTGAGACCTCTCTACAGTGTATCTGAGTATTGCTTTCAACTTAGAATAGGCGCCCATGCAAAGTTTCATCCTACTGTGCTTGTTTGCTCAAACTCCTGCAGGGTTCCTATGGCTCAAATATATCCTGAGAAAATCAAAATCTTCAGTCGTTGGCACATTTCATTATTGACTAAATGCCTAACCCATTCCATAAGAGCCAGTGGATCCACCATTAGCCAAGATAAGCACATACCAGCATGGTGCACCATTAAAGAAATTATCTGGTGCATCCACCCTTCATCCTATGGACCAATACCATGCAGCATATGGCCCACCAGTGCTATTTAATGCCCACCTAGTGTCATCTTTACACTATTTAAGGGTGTTGTCACCAAATGTCAGTAGTAACACCATGCCCATGAAGTGCTACTGTGAGACATGACATCTTCAGACTTAGTCACCTGGATTATATGAAACATAGCATAGGCTAATTGTAAATAAAGCTTTTTAGACCATTCTCTGCTACTGATCCATGCTACAAAATAGATGGGATGGGAGACCAAGAACGTCTCACTGGGCTAGGAGAGCTGTAGGGCGCAGACACTGAGGATAATCCTATCGCTTTTCCGCTTATGCCAGCTATGCTGTTAAGGCTCCGTGACATTTCGTAACCTTCATTTAAAAGAAAAATGCAAAGTACAGCATTGGATCAACAACAGAATGGGCTAAGAATGAGGTCAACATTGTGGCCAGTTAAGTAGCATCCTCATGCATTGACATGCTGAGAGTAGTATCGCTTGCAACGTGGTTCAGAAGGCCATGTAAGTAGGAGGAAGTTAAAAAAATGGGGGGGAAGGGAGGAAGCAGAATGGTTTCTCTGGAATGGGTAGACTGTATAATAATGTAGGCAGTGTCATAGTTCTGTCTTAAAACAACTGGGGGCAAAAAGTCAGGTGGAGGGATTTTTCTGTTTCTTTTCGGTCTAAACTCAATCCCACTTTCCCCCACTGACTCATGTATTTGGACCTCAGTCAAAAATTAAGGTGACTCGTAGCTTTAAAAAAAAAACAGCATTTGTTCAGTTGCTATAGAGATACTACTCATTTGCTCACCACATTTAAAAAAAAATAGTTTGCATGCATTCAATTTCCCCTTCCCCCCCCCCACTCCCATCCTTTTCCAGACATGCACAAAAACAACTTCAGCTAGTATACACACATAGTTGCACAAACTATGGATGAAATTCAGTTGGAACAACAATTAAGATGCTCTCAACGTGTTTCGAACAGGCCAACAATATGCTGACATTTGTTACTCTTTAGCCAACCGGCCACTGTTTCATTCAGTAGAGAGAGCCTGCTTCATGTTTCAGTGCATCATGAGAACTATACATTCCTCATACCAAAAGGTATGCCATTTGGAGCATTCTCCTGATCCACTGAAGCAACCAAAACTGGGTCAGGCTGAATGAAAATGGCCAGTGCTTATCCAATACAGAATCAGGTAAAACACTTTGCTACAAAGGTAAATTTTAGCAGAGATACTTTCATATGAAAGTGCAATGGTCCAACTATATCTTTGTTAATAATAAACCTAGAAATTATAATTACATACACTATCTATAACTGGCATTTACTATAGACTGTTGTCCATCATACAATGGCACATGGGAATTCTAAAACCCATACTCACGGTATGGTTTACATCATAGAATCTTTGCATTTTTTTAAAATACTGAATATATTATATACTCTATACAGTACACCAGTGACGGACACTGATTCAATGATAGATAACTCTTAGTGAAATTAACCACTACCAATTAACTTTTATGCACATATGTACTTCTAATTTTATGCACTTAAAGATATCTGCATTTTTGGTTTGCTTGCTTTTCTTGGATTAAACCATTTGGGCAAGATTTAGTCTATTGTAAAAAAAAATTACAGGAAGTCTTTTTTGTTTGTTCATTATTTTAGGACCTAATGTTGCTGAATATATGGATGATTCTGACCATTATCTAAGTAAAACTAAATTACTTCTGGGAGCAGTCAGGATTGTAAAAATTAATTATGGTAAATATTAGTTTACCAGAGGAAACCAGTTATAGTTAGATTATTTTCCAGTCCTAAAAGAAGTCTATGCTAACAAATGCTCCCATTTAAAGCTCTATCTATGTTCAATTATACAGCTAGGCATGACAAAGAAATTAACTGAAGTGCTGTATAAATGCAGCTGAATAATCACTTTGTGGTTCTTGGTGTTTGCTGGGGCATTTATTTATTTTTGCCCACCAAAGTGTTTGCCATTCACAACACATTACAATCTACGAGTCTTCCAAATGGGCAGCCTTTCCTGCTGTCATAAATATTAATCAATGGTTCTTT
This sequence comes from Gopherus flavomarginatus, assembly GCF_025201925.1. Classification (NCBI taxonomy): domain Eukaryota; kingdom Metazoa; phylum Chordata; order Testudines; family Testudinidae; genus Gopherus; species Gopherus flavomarginatus. The sequence goes on from NC_066621.1 coordinate 54,079,310, forward strand.
GGAGGATGAAATCGTTTAAGGACATTGCAGAATATTGGCTGCAGAAGCTCACTGAGCTAGCTAACATGGAAGACTACACTGCAGTTGCACATGGGAGCTCTAGCAGCTTTCCTCTCCCAAAGAAATAGATTAAAAACTCAAAATGCAGACATCAGGTTGTTATTTTAGTGCATATCTAAACCAAGCCCACTAGTCCATGATAACTAGTAGATGACTTTTTCTCTCTTTTTTTTAAACAAGGACACTAACTATGTGGTTACAGGACCTCAGCTACATACCCTTTCTTATTCCTCCATCAGGCGGGCAGGGATATTCCCCGGTTGATAAGAGGAAGCAGGGTCCATATCTCTCCCGAGTGCCAGAGCGGGTAAAGGGCAGGCCCTCATCAGGCGTTATAGCCTGGTCTATGTGGGGACAGTCTTCATTTGCCAGCGCCGCCTTGGCCACCTCACCATTCAGTTTCGAATCTTCAAACATATAAGCAGAAGGCTATTGAAACACTAAGAACTGTTTATCAGAGTTAAATCTGTAGGTTTGGGATCACAGCTAAGGAGTAGCATGGTGATGCTTAAAAGGTAGCACATTTGTCCTAGACACAGTGGCTTTGTGCACTGCACCAACATAAAATAAAATACGTTAAGTGGAAGGAGAAATGAAATGTTATCTTATTAGATAGAACAGCAACCTGTGGTACTTTCACATATATGGGGCAGTTTCAGAAACTGCTTTGCATTGGTTCCTAGTCCTGTGAGCAGAAGACTGCAGTTAGAAACTAGATCATGTTTAGCATGACATAAGATGGCATATGAATGATCTGTGTCTCATGAAAACTACTAAAACGCATAGAACTTTGGAGAGGCAGTTAATGGTGAGTTGCATTGTAGTAGTTGAGTAAATTCTATTCATGCAGATTTATAACTTTGTACAATATTACGTGGGCAAAAGATCCCCAAAGTTTGAACAGTTTGTTTTGTTTTGCTTATATTTTCAGATACACAGAATGGTAGTACACATTTTAGACGGACGCACAGCATACATCATGTATGGGAATGTGACAGCAGAACATGGATTTTAAAAAACAATCCATTTTCTGATGTTTTATTCTGTGACATATGCAGTTTATGCAATGCCAGCAGAGGATGTTACAGGTGAAAAACAATACAGCAGCCCATGGATTTTGAAAATAAATTAAGTAACATTTACCCTCTGACTGCAAATAATGAAAATGTGTCATTAAATTTGTCCACTTTACTCCACCTGTCCCCATGAAGATAGACTGAGAATGGAATATTTTCTGTATCTGATTTGCTTCACAGTCATAAAACAATTTAAAGTGCTCTTACAAGATTTGTATATTGTTTTCAAAGTGCAAATTAGTATATTGAGAATATACTCAAAATATGGCACAGTTCAATAGGGACATTTCAGCTAAAACAAGGGGGAAACAGTCAAAATATAACCCGTACACAAGAGCAAAGCTATGTGCTTAATTGAGTGGGTACAATTCAGAAATTTGCAGCATTCTAAACCTCGGTTGCACAATGCTTATTATTTAGATACTGCAGGGCGCACACTGCAGGTGATCCTACAGTTCTTAATGAAAGGGACAATGCACCGATAAGCTTTATTTCAACCCCCTTTCCAAAAACACCTGCTGACTTGCTCCAAACCCTGTGCAATATTGACAACTATTTTTCAGTGGAGCTGAGGCCAAGTAAGAAAATAAATCCAAGCCTACACAGAAACCCTAAACGGAGAGAATGCATTAAATAGGATGAGCAAACCTTCCAGAGCAATAGTTTCAGAAGGGCATGATGGATAAATAATATGTAAGGGCTTTTTTGAAAATAGAGCACTCTTCTCATTATCATATGAAATGATCAGCACAGATATAGACACATATGTGTGGTATGCATACTATTGTATGGTATGTACTCTATTTATGTACATACATGCTAATTGCATTTCATGTCTTTATTTTTTTCATCAAGCAGATAAAGTGTTTCCCCACATAATCAACTCCATTTTGCACCCTCCTACTGGTACCTTTTTTTCCTTCTTGCAGAAGTGATCAGTTCATTTCCCCATAGAATATGGTAGTGGTGTTGGGGGAGGGGTTGTTTGTTTTTTGACCAACTAGTTTTATTAATACATCAGACGCAGTAAGAGAAGCAAAAGATAGTTTCTGAAATTAATGATGACTAATTTGAACAGGTTTCTGAAGTTTCGGGGCATAGGTTGATTGCAATTCCTGTGTGTGAATAATATATGTATATTTCATGCTTCTGTTTACTTTGCACAAAAACCACTCAATTACCTTAATAACCATGACATCACATGATACTGAACTGTTCCTGTAAAACTCACACTGATATAAACTCTGAACATTGCTATTCCTCAGGGGATCCACAACGCAGTGGGTTAGTGTACTAACCTTCACGTCTACAGGTTAAGGCCCTGATGCTACAATGAGTCAAGTGCAGGGGGGACAGCTACACCTGCACAGAGCCCCACTGTTTTCAGTGTGGAGCTCATTGCTGCATAGGGTCTTAGATTATATTAATTATTAGAGATGGTCCTGAACCAACCTGTGTATCTGAACATTAGGAAAGTTTGTATCCTTCTCCAGATCAGAACTGTATGGCTCAGACTCATATCTAATAATAAGCAATCATTTAGATAGCACCCTCAAACACTCTACAGCACTCTGCAAGTACAAGCTGAAATGCAAACTAAACCACTGGAGCACTACATCCACCACTAAAATGCAGCTATGTCCCGGGTGAAACAGATCACTGTTTCACAGCACACACCACAGCCATTGTACTTCAGGCCAGCAAGTGAAGCATGCCTCATCCAATTGTAGTTGCAGAGAGAATTTAGGCAGAATTACTCAAGTTGGCATTTGGCTGACATTGGAGTTAACATCCTACTGTTTCCAAAAACCGTACGAGATTGTCAATGAGCACAAATGGTCACAACCTCAGCATTCCATCTCATCTGAAAAACAGCACTCCCATAGCATACAGAAAATGAATGCCTCATAGTATTAGGCCTTGGCCTTGCCTCCAGCTCAGGTCACAAGTGAAAATGAATTTGAGAGCATCATTCCTGTTCGTGGTTGTTCATGTCATGAAACCATCCCTACAGCTCTGCTTAATGGAAGGGGTATTGAAAACTAAGATTAAGATGCATGGCAGAGCTATGCCAGGAAGCATGTACAAAAACTGCCCACAGTATATGTGATACAATTAAGCATAGTTAGTTTCTTGCTTTCATTAGCATTAAATTTACTCAAATGTACAGGAGTTTTCAGAGGTCATAGACCTTCCCACATGAGACTGGACCTATAATGACTTCAGTGACACCCATACAACCCACCTGGTTTCAGGCTGCCTCTGACCCTGTATCCCCAATTGCTACTCTTGGAGCATTTAATGATTTATAAATGCACATTGTTGAATAATAGCCACTTTAGCATTTTCTTTCCATTTCAGGAGTTCCTAAAGATAAGGGACTGTGAGCAATTCATTCTTCTGCAATCTGAGCTATGGATCTCTCTGTGTAATCTGAAACCTGTTCCACCCATAGTACTTGTGTTGATGTCAATGGCAGTGCTACACACAAGACATGTAGGCTATGCCATTGAGATCTGCACTGTGGTAATTAAAATTGCACTGCTAATCACAGATGACAATTTGGCCTATATTTGGGGGAAAGGGATGTCATGGACAGAAATGACTGTGGAGGGAAGTTGATTTCTATTTCTGTGAATGGGGGACTGAATGATCATATTTTTTTTAGATAGTCTGCGTATCAGTAATGGATTTACGTGCAGCAATTTAAATTTCAGCCCAATCCATACATAAGTTAATACTCAAAACTCCCACTGTCTTCACTGGGAGTTCTATACATGCTAAACCATTTCAGGAGTGAGGAGTAAGTGACTGATCCAAAGTCAACTACAGTCTTGCCATTCGCTTTCGTGAGCGTTGGATCAGAGCTTAAGTGTACAGTTAAACTTGGCCCAAATGTCACTTCCCGCATTTACTTGAATTACACACTTTACTTTAGAAGTTTAAAGTGGACTGTGATTTTACTGTAAGGCAACTAAATGAATTAGGGCTTGATCCTGCACCGTTCAAGTCAATGGGAGTGATGCCTGTAGCATCATTTCTGTTTTATATTTTGGGATACATATTTGTTCCAAAAATGTGCATTAGGCTAAACTTGACATAAAATAATATCAGCCTAGGTCAAATTATTTTTTCTGCCCATTTAAGTATTTTTTAAAAAATTTTGAATGTGAAGGATGCAAAATGACTTCACAGTTAACTGAAATTTGCACTGTAGGCTTTATGGGCCAGCTTAAGTCCTGATATTAGTAGGTCACCTCCACTGACGGAACTGGAGATGTGACATGGGCAACATAGGGGGCAATATTTTCAAATCACTCTAATTCTCTCCAAACAGGACCAAGGTTTGTAAAATAGTTCCTAAATATTAGTAAACCTTTGGGCAAAGCGGGGCCAGTTTTTATGGTCCTGGTCTTGTTCCCATTAAAGCCAATTGCAAAACTCCTGTGGATTTCAATGGGAGCAGAATCGGGCTTCATGTTAGTAATAAAACCTGAAGCCAAGGAAATTGTAGTGACCTTTCCAAGGAAAGATGCTTGGTCTCAGGAGGAATGCAATACCAGGGAACCATATTCTGCCTATTGTCTCATGTTAGATTGTAAGCTTTTTGGAGCAGGGACCAAAAAGGTGTTCTGCATTTGTACAGAACCTAGCACATTGGGTCCCCAGTCTACGACTGGGGCTCCTAGAGTATTACCGCAATAAAAACATTGTTTTACATAGAATGCCACCTAGATTTTGTTATTTATAAAAATTTGTAGCATGATATACTCCCAGATTAAAATATCTAACAAAATGCTGTATTACTATGGGAGTAAAAGAGCATCAAAGAAGCTCTTTCCATCAGATAATGGATATGCTAGGACTATTAACTGAATCATGGTATAATTCATAGTGCTTAGTTCTTCTAGGGCTTGATCTGGGATTCTTTCCATTGACTTCAGTGGGCTTTGGATCAGGCCTATAGAGAGGTTTCTTCTGTAGATCTTCAGTTGCTTTACAAAGGAAAGCAGGTGTGATGACCCCCATTTCCCCCATCAGGAAACGAAGGTACAGAGAGGTGTAGTGACCTGCCCAATGTAACACAACATGTGAGTTCCAGGAATAATCCTAGTCCAGTGCCCTATTCCTACGACTAAACTGCCTTCAAATGCTTATTTAATGACAAAAGCTTTTTAAAAATCCTCCATACTCAGCTGTCTAAGATATGGGGAGAAACACCAGCAGATCTCCCAGATAAGTAGTTTGTTTCATCATTACCTTATTGGGATCCTTGTTTTAAATTTCTTCATCTCACCCCTCAACTCCCTTTAGGAAACTGCCATTAAAATGCCAAGGACTTTTCCAGACAAAAATTAGATTTTGAAATAGAAAGATAATGATACAAACTAATAAAAATTACCAGGAAACTGAAAGGCAAGACTGACAGTCCAGCCCAAACACAAATCTCCACTCCTCAGTGTGTGGTGTCTCTACTGTTATGCTTTGAGTGCTGCACATGCAGGAAGAGAATTATAACAGAGACTGTCCATGCCCAGTCTGTGGGCTCTCCTCCTTCCCAATGGCATGATCTATAGACAGAGGTTCAAGGGCTGCCACTTTGACTTCTCTGCCACTGTTGGCTTGTGCTTGAGTTAGAGCTGTGAGAAATATTTGCATTGAGCCTCAGACCTACTTGATCTGAACCCTGGATCGAATTGTTCACAGACCTCAATGTATCAATGCATTCATGAGCCTCACTGTGTGCTTCTGAATGCAGGCAAACATATGCAGAGGTGGTTCCTGCATTTGGGAAGTCCAAACAAATTCTCTTTTCCTCTTGCCAAACTTCTCCATGCCCCCAACAACTACCCAATACGTAATGTCTTCGAGAGGTGTGGGGGTTTTTTGTGGGGATTGGGTGGCTCCCTCCTTTTCCTGACTTCAGAACTGTGAAATGTCCACTTTCCCTAATAGCAGAGGCTGTGGGGTTGGGTGGATTGAAAGGCACTCACTGTGGGTTGTTGCCTTCTCCAACCTTTACAGGATTTAACTGCCAGGCAAAGGGTGCCACCTTCATGACCTGAGGTGCAATGAGAATGGGCCACTTCAACTGAAATGGGGCTGAGATATGCTCCCATAATTCGTAGCATGATAGCCTAGGAAATACTGCATGGTAGATTTATGGGTTGTCTCTCCCAGGGCATGAGCATTGCCAGGGCTCCCTTGCTATTATGCTAAAGTGTCTGAGGCCTCATTAGCCCTAGATTAGAGAGCCAGGTACCAGGAGACATAGGGCTGTTTCTTCAGCTCCCACAAAAGTACTGGAGCATATCCTGCCCCTGTTCAAGGATTGAAGGATACAGTGATCTTCTGTACGCACATCTACTCCTCAAAGACCAAACCCTGCTGAAGGAGAAGCTACTTGGCACCCCACAAAGACCCAGAGGTGCAGCAGAGGGGTCCTCTTGGCCCCAGAAGGGGAAGCAGCAAGACATTCATTGCCCTATATCAAGGTAAGAAAAGAAGTCTGAAGTCTGGATGTGGGGGTGGGTTGGGATGGGGGAAGAAATGACTGATTGTAGGGAAGGGCTAGTGCTGGGAAGATACTAGTTACTTGGAAGATGAAGATCTGCTTGTTGAGGGTATCCAATCTAACTGAAACCTCCAAGCAAACCTTCCAGGCCTTGCAAACCAAGCCTCTGGGGTTCAGTTGGTGAATCCCAACTTGCCCAGAACACTGCAGGGTTTCGATAGCCTTGACTTCAAGAGGGTCACCATGCAGACATGGGTATATTCTATGAATGGTCCCACAAGGGATGAATTCAAACACTTACTAAAGCTCTTTTGGATCTCAGTTCTGGCAAGCATGCCGATCTTCAGTTCCTGACGCTTTGCATTACTCCCAACATACAGTATCTCTTAGGTGAACACTGCCTATAATCCCCATTGTGGAAGCAGCTGCTCAGCATTTAGCCTCTTTGCACTGTTGCATCAGAGAAGGTAAATCTAATTGAAATGCTATGACTAGAGGAGGGACCATTACACTGAACATCTATGGGCCTGACTGTTACTTTATGGCCCCCCTTTATGCCATTCTGGCAGTGTAAAAGGGCCTCAATAGACTCATAGGCGCTAAGGTCAGAAGGGACCATCGTGATAGTCTGATCTGATCTGCTGCACACCACAGGCCACAGAAAGTCACCCACCCACTCTTGTAATAGATCCCAAACCTCTGGCTGAAGTACTGAAGTCCCCAAATCATGGTTTAAAGACATAAAGCTATAGGGAATTCACCATTTACACGCATTTAAACCTGCAAGTGACTCATGCCCCATGCTGCAGAGGAAGATGAAAAACCATTAGGGTCTCTGCCAATCTGAGCTTGGGAAAAATTCCTTCCTGACCCCAAAATGTAGCAATCTGTTTCAGTGGTTCTCAACCTGCGGCCCACAGAGCTGTGGCCCATGTGACATCCTCAGGTCCATACAGGTAGTATTGGATGTGACCCACAATGGTAAATAGGTTGAGAACCACTGACCATGTTAGACTCTGAGCATGTGCACAAGACCCACCAGCCAGACACCTGGGAAAGAATCTTCTGTAGTAACTCCGAGCCCTCCCCATTTAATGTCCCATCACCGGCCATTGGAGGTATATGTTGCTAACAGTCACAGATTGGCTACATGCCATTATAGGCAGTCTTATCATACCCTTTCCTCCCTGAACATCTCAAGCTCAGTCTGAAAGACAGCTAGGTTTTTTGCTCCCACTGCTTCCCTTAGAAGGCTATTCCAGAACTTCACTCCTCTGATTGTTAGAAACCTTTGTCTAATTTCAAACCTAAACTTGTGGATGGCCAGTTTATATCCATTTGTTCCTGTGTCCATATTGGTGCTTAACTTAAAGAACTCCCCTCTCTCCCCGGTATTTATGCCTCATGTATTTATAGAGAGGATGGATCTCTGCCCAGCAGCGAACACCCCTGGTGTAGGAGAACTCCCTGGCTGTAATGACTCTGACACACCCCCAGCAGCCACCAGCATTGGGGGCATGGCCAGGAAGAAGAGGGTGTGGTTGGAGAATTGCCGTGCTCTAGCTATTCTCAGCCACGCGGTCATTTAGGCAGTTGATTACAAATTCAAGCAGCCCTGAGGCTGCTGTAGCTTATGGTGGGGACTAGGCAAACCTTTAGGCATCCCCACACTAGGGAAAACGTAAATGATGACTTGAAGCCAACTTTACCCCCCATCCTCCTCTCATTGCGTGTGCTGAACTATTAAGAAACTGCCCTTTTTTGTGTAAAAGTGATCAATCCAAGTTCCAAAGGAGATTGTAGAGACCAGTAAAAATGTAGGACCAAATCCTGGGAGCTGCTGAGCACCTGAAAAACCCACTATTTTTAATATCTGATTGGTGGAATTGTCTCTTTTGCCATGCCCCTCCCTCCTGCCGATGAACTCTTCTATGTCTCCCCACAGTTTACGAGAGGGTCACAGCATGCCATAAAACAAGACGTTATGGGAATAAATTATGAATTGATAAAAATACCACCTTGCTGCTTTAGTGTCTGGGCAATTGTGAGTTTGAAATAAAATATATCTCACTTGCAACGTAGAGTGAGATTAGAAGCAATAAACGTAATACTGTTTCTCTAGAAAACAAACACAAAAATACCTCTCAGCCTCTTTTTATCATTCCCTCCCAGACCCCACAAATAACATGCAGGCGACAACCAAAAGCCTCAGCCAGGACCTGATTCAACAAAATATCCATTTGGCTTCCACTCTAGACCATGCTAAGCTACAAAAATAAAATAATGTTTTATGGGCTCCAGACCCTTGGGTAGGATTCAGAAATGTGGATCACAGGCACAGAGGTTTGTTTTTGTCATTGCTAAATCAGGCCCTTAGAGTGCAAGGGATTTAACTACATTAGATTATAAAAAGAATGATGGGGAAGATATAATAAGCCACAAGCAATTGACAATGAAATGATGGCATGAAGGTTATGGATGGAAGTACAGCACAGAGAGTGTGGGTTTGAGTCTTTGAAAATGAACTATGATGTGCTAAGATGGGAATCACTGATTTTTAAAACAGCAGGTCTCTAAGGCAATAGGTTTGGGAAATTTTCTGCTGGAGAGCAATGAAAATTGTTTTCTATGCAGACTATCTGAAAGAAATAGCACATTAGCTAGATAGTGCTTTCTTGCATCATCATGTACTTACTCTTTGTATTAATACCTTGTATCACAACCTCAATGGAGTTACCTATAGTCTGTGACATTCCTTGTCGTTTTGCATTTAAAGAACAGTATTGTAATCTCCTCTGCTGCCCAATATGGAGCTCAGGTTGATGGGGATTGGAGAAAAGCTTCACAGAATAAAATGTGACAGTCTGTAACATACACAAGTTGCAAGCAACATACAGTAATAACAAGTAAATGTTAACAAACAGAACAAGAGAGAGAGAGGAAAGAGAAAGAGAAAATGTGAAGAACATGTAAAAGAATTCATTTGTTCCTACACAGCAATTCAATTTAATTTTAGCTACCCTAAGATGTTCACGCTTGTATAGAGTCAGATGTAGTTATCTTTAACAAACACCTGAATATTATTTTACTGTATATTTTAAAACTGATTCTTAAGTATTCTTGAGTAGATGTCACACCAACAGACTTTACGTTGGTAGAGCTGAAAGCAGAATTTGTCTCCTCTACAGCAGAAATTTAGTATACTAGACAAATTCCCAGATGCTCCTCAAACCCGACCTACCTCTGAATATTTACTCACCACCATGTTGAAATGAGTCCCTCCAGGTAAGGTTGTCCCCCAATAAAGGTACTTCAGTGAATAAGGTTACTGCCTTAGACAACCCTGATTGGCCAACATTGTGACATCACTGTCAGAGAATATCACCTTCAAGAGGCGTTACTTCCTGAAGTGAGGTGACAGCATGTTGGCTTCCTGTCTGTTGATAGTTTGGAGACAAGGAGTAGGTATAGGAGCATGAATAGGTCAAGTGCTTCTTGCTTTGAAGATACCATTGGAAAGGTGTATAATGCAATGGTGAGAGGTGTTGCTCCTGGAAGTGCTGCCTTCCAAAGAGGTACATCGCAGTCCCTGCTAGAGATAGTCCGCCAATTCTGTACACTGATCCTGTACTTTTGTGAGTCAAATTAAAATCCTAGTAATTCCATAGACTGCAGTGGATCCTAGGGTAGGTCATGTATTTGGGAATGGTGCAACATATAAGCTGAGTCTGGTGAGCCAGGTATTGGTTCCTCACTAGGTAAAGTTCATCTCCCTTAAGAACTTAGAGCTCCAAATTGTGGATCTAGTTTAGATTTGAAAAATAAAGAATACAGTATGATGATCTGTAGGGTATGGAGCATGGATGAATGCAAAGAACAATGAAAGCAGAAATGGGTAAACTACTGGTTACTTCTGGTCTGTGCTTATTTTGTAAAATCAAATCTTCTTAGAAGTAACAAACAGAGAAAGCTTGGATGGAGTCTAAATCAGGTATAAAGTAAGAGGGTTGTGGTGTAGTGGGCTGAGCATCGCATTAGGTGCCTGAGTTCTAGTCCCATCTCTGTTACCAATTCTTTCCGTGGCAGTGGGCAAACCATTTAACTCCTCTGCTCCAGCCAAACAGTGCTCAGATGTAAAAGCTGCTCTATTTTACATCTGGCTTCCCATGACCCAGAATGGCAATTCCAGCCACTGGGGATCAGTCAGATGGAGGGATGCTCAACCCTTTCCCTCCCAGTAACACCACCTGCACTAGTGAATGATGTAGGAGCTGCTAGGGCAGGCCTGTGCCATTGGAGTATCCCACTACCAGGAGGAAATACTTAAGGAGCTGGATCTGCCAGGTTTAAGGCTGCTTTGTGCTGGAGGACTGGCAGAAAGTGGGCTTAATGACTTGAGAATTAGATGTCTGTTTCCTAGTTTTCCCATCTGTTGAAGGGATATAATACTTATTTGCCAACCTCAGTGGAGTGTTTTCTCCCCCAGTAGGTGTAGCTCCAAAAGGAGCTATAGCAAGTTACACTAGCTGAAGACCTGACCCAGTTTATTTCCAGAGAGCAAAGGCTGAAGCCACCTAAGGGATAATGGGGGAGCTATTTTTTTGGTTTCACGTGTAGTACATGTGAATGATGTAGTGATTGTAGTACATGTGAAAAGTGCCCAGCTGACTACTCTGAAAACAGAAGTCCTCTCTTTAACCACAGAAAAGGTACAGCACAAGCAAGGTAGAAGAGACTTCCCCATATTTCTTTCCTATTTGATTTACAAGCTCCACTTTAGGGGTGAGAGGGTGGTTCCACATCCATTCCTATTCAATACTTGACCACTCAGCTAGGTTTGCCAGGAAGGGTCCCAGTGGCTTGGGGCTTTGGCCACAGATTCTCCATTACAGCCTGGACTGAGACAACCATCTTGTTTCACGTAAGCCTCCTAACAGCCATTGGATGGTAAAAACTTCCAGCCACTGTCTCCCTGACCTGAACCATGGCTTAGGAGACCAATATTCCATTCACAATTCCCTAAGGTTCTTTCAAATTTTAATGGATTGATGACATTTATATTCATTAAAATTCTGAATTAGAACAATACTGTAGTTCTATTGCTACTACAGGAAGCCAGACCACAGGTGGATAATTGCCCAATGAAATATTTAGGAGGTGCTATTGGAATCCACTGTTCAAGGGATATTACAGAACCTACAGGAGACATGAGACCAGGTGCCAGACATGAGGACTTAGTCTTTTTATCTCAAGCTGTAGGAGCTTATGCTGTAGCTAGAGGTCCGCAGTTAAATCTTGGGTGACACCAAGATAATCATTATTGCACTATTTTTCTATAAATATTCAAATTTTGATATTTGGGATTAGGAATTATTAAATGGCGTTTGAATTTTAAAGACTGGGAAGACCATTTACAATTCAAAAATGAAGTGTGTGTGGAGGGGGAGCTTCTCCCGCTAATCTCTTTGTGACTCAGGCCTAGTGTAATAGTCTCTCTAAGGCAGTGGTTTTCAACCTTTTTTCATGGACAGACCCCTAACATTTTTTGAATGGAGCTGCGGACCGCTTTGGAAATCTTAGACATAGTCTGTGGATCCCCAGGGGTCTGCAGACTATGGGTTGAAAATCACTGATCTAGGATATATAAGCACCACTGCCTTCTACTGGGAACTGAATGAGAACTGCTCAGTTCTTTGTGGTTATGCATTATCTAGTGGCTAGCCTACAGCAAGATAGAAACAGCAACGCTACTACAATTAATTGAGATTCTTCTTTATCTCGAGTGGTATTTTGAGTGGAATGTTCTATTCCCCTTGTTGCAAACCTGTCGTTTAGTGGCCCATTATGATATGTATGGGTATGTATATGGCCACAAATTCATTATACTTGTATCTTCGGCTTTGGCTACACTGGTGCTTTACAGCGCTGCAACTTTCTCGCTCAGGGGTGTGGAAAAAAAAACCCCGAGTGCTGCAAGATACAGCACTGTAAAGCGTCAGTGTAAACAGTGCCGCAGCGCTGGGAGCGCGGCTCCCAGCGCTGCAAGCTAATCCCCATGAGGAGGTGGAGTACGTGCAGTGCTGGGAGAACTCTCTCCCAGCACTGGCGCTGCGAACACACTCACATTTCAAAGCGCTCCCGCGGCAGCGCTTTGAAGTTTCGAGTGTAGCCATACCCTTCCAAATGTGCAGTAGGTTGCATAAAACCTGCTTTTGATCACAAACTGCAACTAGTGGACAAGACACCTGATTTTCAGAACTACTGAGTACCTGCAACTCTCATTAACTCCAGCTGGAGTTGTGGGACTTCTGCACTCCTGAAAATCAGAGGCAGTATGTTTTTTGAGTGCAGGTTATTTAGTTTATTTGGGTGGAGGAAAAAGAAATTAAGTCTAGATCAACTTTTCTAGACAATGTTTCCACTGATAAAAATGAATCTGAACCCAAAGGGAGCCCCAAATCATATTTAAAAATGGAGACCAGCTCTCTCTTGATATGTTCAAATTAAATAAAAAATTCTCAGGGTCAAGTCTTGTCCCATCCCATGCAGAGAGTGGGAGAGTTTGGGGATGGGTACTGGTCATTCTCTCTCTCAGCAACAGAGCATAACAACTGCAAAGGCTAGTGCGGATGTAAAGGTGATGCACTAGCTATGGAGTGTTGGTTTATTTTGTTCCTCTCCAGCCCTGGATTCCCTTGTGATCCTTTCCCTGGCACTGCTCTCAGTAACAGCCTGGTTTCCCAAGATCTGTACTGAGTGGAGAATTCAGCCTTCATTGTTGACAATTCTGCAAGGAAGTCACCCAGAGTGCACAATACATACACCCAGGGATTCTCTCTATCTAGACCATAGCTCAGATAAAGGCAGTGTGCTGAGCACTCGGGGTGGAGAGAATCCTTATCTCAGGGTTCTGGAGCAGCATCAAAGCACCTGCAATGTCTCCCTTCAAATTATGTGTATGTATAGAAACTCCTAATATAGAGAAAAGGTTTGGGTAGATCCTTTCGCATGTCAGGGAACAAAAATCACCCATCTCCTTTTCTTTAGGTGCTTAACTCTGGTCATTCTCTGTTTCCATCTGAGTGCAGCTGATTTGTGGCATCAAAGTGCAGGCGATGTTACAGACATCAAGAGGAGTTATGGATTCCATTATTGTTCCAGACCCACTATTGTAGATTGGCAAACGGCATCATCCACCTCTTTCTATGGATACTGTAGGACATAACCATAAAGCCAGCACATCTTTTGGGCAGGCACACCGGGGTGAGGACGAGGAGATTCGTGTAGGCACACCGGGGTGAGGACGAGGAGATTCGTGTGAAATTTTCATAACGAAACCCCAAACCAAGTAGTTTGGAGATTTGTTTAGCCTGTTTTGAGGCTTTGTCACCAACCTGAAACTTGGGCCTATTTTGAAGATGTTTGTGATCTTGGGCTGAGTTTCGTGTAGTTGTCGGGCAGGTGTGGCTTTGGGCACAATCCCAGTAAAGCTGAACAATTTAGGTTGAATTCTGTTTTCAGATTTGGGTTCACTTGATTTTCATGCAGCTCTAGTTAGGAGACCTAATGCTTGCAAAGCATTTTTATACAAGTGATTACTATTAAATTATTACTATTTGTTGTTAATTGTCTTTTTTTTTTGGTTAGGGGCGGGATTCTGGGACTCAGGCTAGCTCAACTCAGTCTCCAACTCTGATACAGACTTCCTCTGTGGCCTTGGATAAGTCACTTTAATCTCATGTTCTCCCAAATACCAGTATGTAAAATGAAGATAATATTTCCTTCTACCCACCCTTTGCCTGTCTTGGTCAGTTTGACTGTAAGTCTTTGGGGTAGAGGATTATCTCTTTCTTTCTCTTTGGGTCCCTGATCTTGACAGTGGCCGCTAGGTCATACTGCAATACGAATAGTAAATAGCAACAGAATCATATTTGGTGGGGTGAGGGGGCGCCTGGAAAGGCATATGCTTGTTATAAAGGCATAGACAACTAGGCCTATATGGTATATATCAAGTCTAGGTTTCAAGTAGTTTTACAGTCAAGCTAGTAATGAGTGACATTTACTCCTTCATATCATTTTGGGTCCAATTCTCCAATCTGCCAATATCCTTTTGCTACGTAAGTGGCAGAAAGTGAATTTAAAGTGGCCAGAGATTGTCCCCGGAGAATTCCCCCTGCACAGAAGGAATCACTGCCGGCTTCAAGCTGCTACCATGACTTCACACCTCCTGCCCCAGAAGCTGCCTCCTCCTTGCCAAACATAAGGGAGAGGAGAGACAGGGAGATGGTGAGTTGTTGCCGGGAGGGGAGTGTGGCAGAGCAAAGCTCTGCTGTGATCAGTTTGTCACTGGTTTAGAGCCACCTTGCATTAGTGGCATCAGTTAAAGCTCCTCCCCCTGATGATTTAATTTAAGCCATGGCCAGACAGCTGAGAATCAAGGAGCCATGAGCGGTTCCTTGGCAGCACCCTCCCTTATATTCCTGAGCTTAGGTCCAGTGGGGAATCACTGCCTTGATGTGTAAATGATTAACCCAATACGTGTATGTTCTGTCACAGGCATTTCCTAGGAGAGACTCTATTTCATAGCTCATCTCTTATCTACATATGTAGCACTTCCAGTAGAGCAGGGCGAAAATGGGAGGAGAAATAATGGCATGTTCACAATTTCCCCCTAATTTCTCTTAACATTTTGAAATGTTCTGACCCGTTCTAGTTTCCACTTAAGACCCCCCAGTGTGAATGATGGAGTCTCAGACTATGAATGGCCAGAAAGCCATGTCATCACACAAATGAGCTATTCAGAGTAATAGATTAGGGGCTAACTTCTGCTTTGAGGGTCAGCCTGAGTAAAGGTATCAGAATCTAGCTCTCAGAATTCTGTTGACTTCAGTGTGTTGCATGCACAAGACTGAGAACAGCATTTGGTCCACTGCATACTTCTGAATCTGCCAATAAGAGGGCACTGTTCTGTAGAGTGCTACTGTAATAGGTGGGACCATTTCCCCCGTTTCATCATCTTGTGAATTTTTATCACATTGCTATAAAAATAGCGGACATAACTGTACTTGATGTCTCAGTCATAAGCAATTAAACAGGCTACATTTTAAAGAATGTGCTAGAGGTACATGTTATTTGTCTTGTATCTCCTACAAAGTGCTATGAAATTGTACTGGAGTTTAACAGATAAAAATTGAAGGGAAAATATTTGAATTGGGGTGGATCTCTTGCTAGAGACATTAGGACTAAATAATACATTTTGGGTTCTTAGTTAATCACAGTTAATCGGTTGTCTGTAACCAGGCAGTGTGACTAATCCAAAGCTTTTACAGTATGTAGAACATTCATTACTTGCACATTATGGATTTCCATGGAATGCTGAGACTCTTGCTAATTTTCACACACAGTACAGTTCCTAGGAGTACATGATTACTCTAGAAAGTGAGTATCAAGATGGATTAATGCACTGGTCTTTCTGATTGGGAGACAAGGCTGTGCAGAGCTTGTTTTTAACAGTGTGCCTCTGATCTGATTTATGATTTTCTTTCTTTGTCTCTCACACACATACACCTTTTCCTTTATAGGAAGCTAAAATATAAGGCTAATATTTTTTGCTATCAGTGGTGCATAGTGGTGATCAGAATCAGAACTCCAGTAACATGGTTACGGAGCCCATCTTTATCAGTTGAAGTACAAGTGTGTTATAGGGCTGTTGAAAAATATATATATATAAATAGACTCTTTTAATCAATTATTGCAGAAATGGATAATTTGCTGTCACTATCAGTACTTCATATGTACTGTAGCAACAGCTGACATCAGAGCTGTTCCACATTGAACCAAAACAGTTCCACATTGAACCAAAGTTACACGTATTATCAGGATACCGGTGTGGAGTTGAATTGAACTCGCAGAGTTCTTGGGCCCCAAGTCCTCAAAAGTTCAAGGACCAGGATATGTTGTTGGAGGAACTTACAGCAAGGGACTTCTGGGTAAGAAGTCATTCTCTAGCTCTCCACTAAACCACTACAAGTCTGGTGTCTCCCTGCCCACATAACAGCTGGGTAGCTGGAGTGACATTCAGGTGTGACCCACCATTTTGTGAGTGCCCTCTTTTCCTCCTGATTTATAGAGTCACAAAGCATCTACTCATGAGGAAGTTACTTCCTTGCCTGGAGATGACTTTGTGATAAGCATTTGCAACCTGAGGGGAATGGACAGATACAACCGTACGTGTGCATGAAGGGTAAAATAGTAAAGAGACAGTCTATCGCATGAATTGTGGTCGACCTGATGCAATGGGAGAGTTTTAAAACAGAAAAGAAAAAATGAAAGCTCTTTACCATCTAAATGGATTTTACATAGTTGCACAAAAGGAAAAAAAAACAAACCAAAGTCAACTTTCACTACCTCCCACCTTTGAGAAATTAGCACTGGCATCGTAGAATTCACACACAAAGGAAGGTCTTACTTCCTTTGTGCTTCTTTCAATGACATCAACATGCAATGGCTATGAGATGAAGAGACAATATCTCACCCATGAGGAGTGACAAATCAGAATTTTCTTCAAAGTAAAAAATGATAAGAACACAAGACCATCATAGGTGAAAGCTAGTTCTTTCAAAAAGCCTCTTTGTGACTAAAGCTCAGTCAGAGTCACTATATTGGTGACCTGTTTTATCTAACACAATACGCGCTGAGGGAAGTATTTTGTAACAGGCTGAAGAATGCACACTGTACAAAATGGTTATGGTGTTATTTTAAGTGTGATTTACTTTGAGTTTATTGTCTCCACACAGTAAATAAAGAGATGATATTCCATGAGTAGAGTAGATTATGGGGTTGAATCATCAGATTAGAGCCCTGTAACTTTATGTGATATGTGAGGATTCTCATAAAACTGAGATAGTCCCATAATTAACCACTAGCCATGGGATATTATAATATATTCCATGGTGACTAGTATTTCTCCCCAAATGGAATTAGTATGAAATTATAATGTTACTCTCATTGGGGTTTTCTCCTATTGCTGCCATGAATCCATATAATTAAAAAATAAGACTACCTTGTTGTGAGATTATCACTCATTACTGTTTAGTACAAATCTGCCAAAAATGACCAATATTATCCTTTTCCCAGTCAACCTTTACTACTAAAAGGTTGAAAGAGCTGTAGATCATCAACCCATGCTTTCATGAGGAGCAAATATGTTTTAACTACTGTAGTTCAAAACTCTTCATAACTCTAAATGCTAAGCTCTAGTGTAATATAGAATGGGTTGGTTTGCATGCTATGGAGTTAACATCCTTACATCTATAATTGTCTCCTAGTGAGTCATTTTGTGTTAGTGTCATGAATTTAAGCTTTGCAGTTAATCATCTGAAAGAGATGGGATTGCCTTGTGAATATGCATGTTAGTGTAGTCATCCCTCCAATTTAGTAGGCACCTAGTTTCTTTAATCAGATGCACAATACCTGCCATTTAAAAACAGCTGAAAGGTCACAGCTGGGAACAAATTAAAAAACATCTGGCTTCTTCAAATTCTGACCTCGTTGTGTCAGAAATCTCTGTAAGAGCTGCGTAGTCAGCTCCTGCTCTGCTAGGAAGCATTCCGCTCTCAGGTGCCTCCGTGATGCACTATAGTGTCCAGCAACATGGCTGTAGAATGCTAAAATTTTCTTCCACTAGATGTTATGCTCTTCAGAAATATCTTGAACCATGTATTCCCTTGACCAGGACCAAAGTTAAGGCTCCTGGCGTATGATCTCATCCTTAATTTTGCTGAGCAGCCTCCCTTGCGCCATTTGTCCCCGCAACCTAAACTTCACACATGATATTCAATGTGTGGTGGTGGGACTATAATGGATAAATGTGCTACCCATTGCTCTAAGAAAGCAGTCTGACTGAATCTTAAATCTCTACAAGGTATGGAGGTTAAAGGTCAGATGGACATTCCTCTAAGAGGTTTCCTACCTGCTCTGTTAATTTCTAAAATTTCTTCTTGGGCCAGTGGGCATGTGTCGCTCTGAGTACTGTGGTGTGGAGAGTTTACGACAGATTTACAATAATTGGGGGATCCCAGCTGGGGTGGCCTCGGGATATGCTTCTTTTTTTTCTTTGGTAGCTTCTGCTTAGCCATAGCTAAGGAGTAATACATTCCGAAATTGTTCACAATGACGGGGACAGGCATGGCAATGGTCAGCACGCCTGCAAGAGCACAGAGAGCCCCCACCAGCATGCCTGACCAAGTCTGAGGATACATGTCTCCATAGCCCAGGGTAGTCATGGTGACAACAGCCCACCAAAAGCCGATGGGGATATTTTTAAAGTGTGTATGTTCACTGGCACTAGGATCATTGGGTTTAGCACCTATTCTCTCAGCATAGTAGATCATCGTGGCAAAGATTAAGACGCCCAATGCCAAGAATATGATGAGCAGCAAGAATTCATTTGTGCTGGCACGGAGAGTATGTCCCAGGACCCGCAGCCCCACAAAGTGGCGGGTCAGCTTGAAAATTCGCAGAATTCGCACAAACCGGACTACTCGTAGGAAGCCCAGGACATCCTTAGCAGCTTTGGAAGACAGGCCACTGAGTCCAACCTCCAAATAGAAAGGCAGAATGGCCACAAAGTCAATGATGTTCAAAGAGTTTTTGATAAATTCCACCTTGTTTGGGCAGAAAGTGATTCTCATCAGGAACTCAAATGTAAACCAGACCACACAGACGCCTTCAATGTAGGTCAGAAAGGCCTCGGTCTCCGCTTCCCTGTAGTGTCGCACGTGGGTGTCATTGCCAATGAATTCAGTCTCTGTTTTGTTCACGATGGGATTAAATCTCTCGTGGGTCTCGAGGCAGAAGGTGGTGATGGAGACCAGAATGAAGAAGAGGGAGGCGAATGCCACGTACTGTTGAAGGAAAGTCACAAGAGAAATGTTAAACGGTAGATAAAGTACAAGGGATTTGTTTCTGAAACACACACAGAAAACTGTTGGATTATTACAACTGGAGATGTTAACAGCTGTAATGCCTTCTGCCTGTGGATTTAAGGCATCACGCTTCAGCTGCAAAGACAATCACGGATTCAGGCTCTGATTCCTTAAAGCACTTAAGCATATGTTTACATTAAGCATGTGCTTAAGTCTCATGGACTTCAATGGAACTTAAAGTTAAGCACATGCTTAAATGCTGCTCCAAATAGGGACGCCTTCCTGAATTGTGTCTCAGTGCCTGCTGAAGTTACTGATGGAAAAGACCCACTAGCTCTCAGAATCCACTTGCTCTAAAGTGCAAGATGTACAGTGGCTGCCATAAAAAAAAGTCAACATTTATTAACAGTTACCTCTGTCTTTTGTGTGAGGTGTAACAGTTATTTCTGATTCTAAGTTTAAGGAGCAATTGTAGCATTCCAGATCTCACTGTGTGGTAGCTGCTGCTAAATGTTGACATTAATGGTGGCTTCTGCAGGTCCCCAGTGCAGGGCTGTATCTGATTTTACAGAATGATGGGCAGCAAAGTTCCATTGGTTTGTGCTAAAAAGTCATGGCCTCACCAGAGCCAGCAAAACATGCAGAGGACTGGCCACACGATACGCTAACACCTACTATTGTAAGATTCTTCATCATTAAACCCCTCGGCCATCTTTTCCAAACCTTTCCCAGAAAGAGAGAGAAATATAGGGCCAGATCCTCAGCTGGTATGAATTGGCGCAGTTTCATTGGCTTCAGGGGAGTGGCGTCCAGTTACATTGGCTAAGGATCTGTTCCATTACCTTGTTTCCCATCAGAATGTGAGCATGCATTCGAAAACCATATTTTTTCCAAGCTGCTACATTATTTCTTGTTTAATCATGTTACAGTGAAGGTGGGAACATTCTCCCAAGGCCACAGGAGAGTCTAACTATTTGTTTGATCCACTTTTGGTCTCACTTACCTCAGATTATCACTGGACTCACTCCTGATTTATGCTAGTGTAATTGAGTAGAGGATGAAACCCAGAACATACAACTCTCAATAACTCCACTTTCTCTGCCTAATCCCCAGAAGGCATTTTGATTTAGCAATTAAATAAATCAAAACAAAGCACCCTTTCCCCACCCCAAGAATCTGTATGCATCTAATATGTTCTCTGTAAGTCAGTAATGGAAACATCTCTTTGATCTTCACCCTGGAGATCTGCGTTCCTCAAGTTCAAGGTGTCTACATATAGTGACCCCTTGACTAAGCAAGACACACAGGGTACTTTCAATTGTGCCCTAAAGGACATATGCAACTCTATCAATTTAAGAGCTATCCAAAGAAAATGTAATGTCCTTGTATTACTTATATCAAGCAATGTAACCAAAATAGGAGTTCAACAGGGTTGGTTTGTTTTGTGTATCAGAGACCTAGCCAATACCACAGGGTCAGCTAAAAGAAATAGCTGCCAAAGGAATATACCTGTTAAAAACAGTATCTGTCTCATGCTACAAGGCTCTGTGTATTCTTAGTGTATAGCTAGTACAAAATTACACTTGACCTTCATGGTTAGTAAACAAAGTGAAAAGCAAATATTTGACTTGTCTCAGTGTACTTCTTGGTATAGCAAGCAAACTGAACTTTTTGCAGCGGGGTAGGAGCCAAGCTAGCTTGTGTGGGGATTTTCTGCACACCAAAAACAGGGGACCTGATTCTGCCGTAGACGAGATCAGAGTCCAGCCCAGAGTCACTGACACTGCCGAAACAAAGGATAGTTCAGCTCCTTCTTTCTCAAACTATCATTAGTTGTATTATGGTGGCACTGAGAGTCCCCCTTTGTGCTTGGTGCACAGACAGACACGTGACAAAGACTTTACAATCTAAACAAAGAGATTAGCCCCATTTTACAGTTAGGGAACCAAGGCACAGAGTGACTTGCCAAAGGTCACACAGGAACTCTGTGGCAGAGCTAGGACTAGAATCCAGATGTCCTAGAATAAGGAGGCCATTCTCCCTTTCCTTACACCACTTATGACTAGGGCTGCTAACAAGGAGTTTCGCAAGGGGGTTCTCCAGGTGAAGGAAGAGCAAATACAGGACCCTCGGGGTAAGTGGCTGTCTGTAGTGTGTATGTGTGTTTGGGGGTTACTTGCTGTGTGCTGAGCTTGTGTTTGTCTCTCTGTTTGTTTGTAGGACCATGTGCTGTGGCTGTCAATTGAAAGATGTGAGCTTTGATGTAAGGTTTGAAAGCTAGAAGCCTCTGTTAATTGGCTGAGCCTTAGTTAGTGGGCAGGGCTATCAAGAAGGCCATGACTTTATAAAGCAGTGAGCAAGTGACCAGGGAGCTTTGTGAACAGGGCTGCTAACAGAGAGTTTCGCAAGGAAGTTTGGAAGGAGAGTGGGAAGGGGGCAAGGTTCACTTGCTGTTATTTAAAACCTGTAAACTAAATTATATTCAAAACTTCTTGATTTAAACAATACCCTTTCATTAACTTAGGTAACTGTAGGAGAGAATGCAGGCAGAAGCCCAGCAGCAGAATGGGGGCTACCCTATTTATTGCGCTGAGTGCAGCATGTATGATTACCTGCCCTGTGGACAGGTGGCATATGTGTGCATTCGGTGCAAGGAGCTCCTGGCCTTCAGAGACCGTATACAGGCTTTGGAGGCCAGGGTGGTGGAACTGGAGGAGCTAAGGGAGGCAGAGAGGTATGTTGATGAGGCTTTCCGGGGCCCTGTAGAATTGTCCCACCTCCAGTCAGACAACCCCTGCGCTGTTGAGGAGGATGAAAGCTCTAGGGAAGTAGAGCAGTCAATGGGAGCAGAGGGAAACCTTCCCATAGTTGGGACCCTCCTTCCAGATGTTGCTGAGGTATCCTCTCACACTGAGGTTACCTCTCCGGGGGAGGGAACTTCAGTCACTAGGAAAAGGCAGGTGTTAGTAATGGGAGATTCAATCATTAGAAACATAGATAGCTCGGTTTGTGATGACCGGAAGAACCATATAGTGACTTGCCTGCCTGGTGCGAAGGTTGCAGATCTCTCGAGGCATCTAGATAGACTTGTGTGTGGTGCTGGGGAGGAGCTGGTGGTCATGGTACATGTAGGTACCAATTACATAGGGAAGGGTAGGAGAGACATCCTGGAGGCCAAATTTAGGCTGCTAGGGAAGAGACTGAAATCCAGGACCTCTATGGTGGCATTCTCAGAAATGCTCCCAGTTCCACCCGCAGGGCCAGGTAGGCAGGCAGAGCTTCAGAGTCTCAATGTGTGGATGAGATGATGATGTAGAGAGGAGGGGTTTCGATTCATTAGGAACTGGGGAAACTTTTGGGATGGGGAAGCCTATGCAGGAAGGATGGGCTCCACCTAAACCAGAGTGGAACCAGACTGCTGGCACTTAACGTTAAAAAGGTTGCAGAGCAGTTTTTACACTAAGAGATGGGGGAAAGCCAACTGCTGCAGAGGAGCACGTGGATTGGACAGAGACTTCTCTTAGAGGAGAGTCTATTGATTGAGATTCTCTAGGTTTTAGTCAGGAGCAGAGGATGGAAGAGGATAATCTAGGGGCCAGATCAGGCGAGAAACATTCACATAAAAAAGAATCAGACAAATCAGAAAAGGGCAGACAAATAAACTGTGACCATTTTTTTAATTGCTTGTATATAAATGCTAGAAGTCTAAATAATAAGATGGGTCAACTAGAGTGCCTCGTGATAAAGGAGGATATTGATATAATAGGCATCACAGAAACCTGGTGGACTGAGGACAACCAATGGGACACAATCATTCCGGGGTACAAAATATATTGGAAGGACAGAACATGTTGTGGGGTGGGGGGAAGAGTGGCAATATATGTGAAAGAAAATGTAGATTCAAATGAAGTAAAAATCTTAAGTGAATCCACATGTTCCATAGAATCTCTATGGATAGTAATTTCATGCTCTAATAAGAATATAACATTAGGGATCTATTATTGACCACCTGACCAGGACAGTAATAGTGATGATGAAATGCTAAGGGAAATTAGAGATGCTATCAAAATTAAGAACTCAATAATAGTGGGGGATTTCAATTATCCCCATATTGACTGGGAACATGTCACCTCAGGATGAAATGCAGAGACAAAAATGGTCAATACTTTAAATGACTGCTTCTTGGAGCAGCTGGTACAGGAACTCACAGAAAGGTAACTCTCAGTTTAGTCCCGAGTGGAGCACAGGAGCTGGTCCAAAAGGTAAATATAACAGGCCTGCTTGGAAATAGTGACCATAATATAATAACATTTAACATCCCTGTGGTGGGAAGAACACCTCAACAGCCCAACACTGTGGCATTTAATTTCAGAAAGGGGAACTATGCAAAAATGAGGGGTTTAGTTAAATAGAAATTAAAAGGTACAGTGACTAAAGTGAAATCCCTGCAAGCTGCATGACGCTTTTCAAAGACATCATAATAGAGGCCCAACTTAAATGTATACCTAAAATTAAAAAACACAGTAAAAGAACTAAAAAAGAGCCACTGTGGCTTAACAACCACATAAAAGGAGCAGTAAGAGATAAAAAGGCATCTTTTAAAAAGTGGAAGTCAAATCCTAGTGAGGTAAATAGAAAGTAACATAAACACTGCCTAATTAAGTGTAAAAATGTAAAAAGAAAAGCCAAAGAGGAGTTTGAAGAACGGCTAGCCAAAAACTCAAAAGGTAATAAAATGTTTTTTAAGTACATCAGAAGCAGGCAGCCTGCTAAACAACTAGTGGGGCCCCTGGACGATCAAGGTACAAAAGGAGCGCTTAAAGATGATAAAGTCTTTGCAGAGAAACTAAATGGATAATTGCTTCAGTCTTCATGGCTGAGGATGTTATGGAGATTCCCAAACCTGAGCCGGCTTTTGTAGGTGACAAATTGGAGGAATGGTCACAGATTGAGGTGTCACTAGAGGAGATTTTGGAATTAATTGATAAACTTAACAGTAACAAGTCACCGGGACCAGATGGCATTCACCCAAAAGTTCTGCAAGAACTCAAATGTGAAGTTGTGGAACTATTAACTATGGTTTGTAACCTGTTCTTTAAATTGACTTCTGTACCCAGTTACTGGAAGTTAGCTAATGTAACACCAATATTTAAAAAGGGCTCTAGAGGTGATCCCAACAATTACAGACCGGTAAGTCTAACGTCAGTACCGGGCAAATTAGTTGAAACAATAGTAAAGAATAAAATTGTCAGACACACAGAAGAACATAAATTGTTGGGCAAAAGTCAACATGGTTTCTGTAAAGGGAAATCATGTCTTACTACTCTATTAGAGTTCTTTGAAGGGGTCAGCAAACGTGGACAAGGGGGATCCAGTGGACATAGTGTACTTAGATTTCCAGAAAGCCTTTGACAAGGTCTCTCACCAAAGGCTCTTATGTAAATTAAGTTGTGATGGGGTAAGAGGGAAGGTCCTTTCATGGATTGAGAACTGGTTAAAAGACAGGGAACAAAAGGTAGGAATAAATGGTAAATTCTCAGAATGGAGAGGGGTAACAAGTGGTGTCTCCCAAGGGTCAGTCCTAGGACCAATCCCATTCAACTTATTCATAAATGATCTGGAGAAAGGGGTAGAAAGTGAGGTGGCAAAGTTTGCAGATGATACTAAACTGCTCAAGATAGTTAGGATCAAAGCAGACTGTAAGGAACTTCAAAAAGATCTCACAAAACTAAGTGCTTGGGCAGCAAAATGGCAAATGAAATTTAATGTGGATAAATGTAAAGGAATGCACATTGGAAGAAATAACCCCAGCTGTACATACAATATGATGGGGGCTAATTTAGCTACAATGAATCAGGAAAAAGATCTTGGAGTCATCCTGGATAGTTCGCTGAAGATGCAGTGTGCAGCGGCGATCAAAAAAGCAAACAGGATGTTAGGAATCATTAAAAAGGAGATAGAAAATAAGATGGAGAGCATCTTATTGCCCTTATATAAATCCATGGTACGCCCACATCTTGAATACTGCATACAGAGGTGGTCTCCTCATCTCAAAAAAGATATTCTGGCATTAGAAAAGGTTCAGAGAAGAGCAACTAAAATGATTAGAGGTTTGGAACGGGTCCCATATGAGGAGAGAGAAAGAGGCAAGGACTTTTCAGCTTGGAAAAGAGAAGACTAAGGGGGGATATGATAGAGGTATATAAAATCATGAGTGATGTCGAGAAAGTAAATAGGGAAAAGTTATTTACTTGTTCCCATAATGTAAGAACTAGGGGCCACCAAATGAAATTAATGGGCAGCATTTAAAACAAATAAAAGGAAGCTCCTCTTCACACCGCACACAGTCAACTTGTGGAACTCCTTGCTTGAGGAATTTGTGAAGGCTAGGACTATAACACCGTTTAAAAGAGAACTGGATAAATTCATGGAAGTTAAGTCTGTTAATGGATATTAGCCAGGATGGGTAAGGAAGGGTGTCCCTAGCCTCTGTTTGTCAGAGGGTGGAGATGGGTGACAGGAGAGAGATCACTTGATCATTGCCCGTTGGGTTCACTCCGTCTGGGGCATCTGGCGTTGGCCACTGTCGGTAGACAGGATACTGGGCTAGATGGACCTTTGGTCTGACCCAGTACGGCCATTCTTATGTTCTTATATCTCCCCCCCATTTTCTTGTAATATTCCCGTTAAATCTAGAAGAACTGAAAGTAGCCTTCTGTGGTTCAGTGATTGTTACTGATTGCTTCCACTCCCCTCACAGAAAAGGTCTTATGTAAGAAGTGATTTAAGAAACCATCTTAACAGCTGTATGTAGCTGCCAGGACTGTAGTTTACTGTCGGGAAGAAGAGTGATCTAAAGGCTAGAGAAAAGAACTGGGATTCAGGACTTGTCGGTGTCTATTCCAGCCTCTGCTATAAATTGGTGTGACTTTGGCTAAGGTAAGTTCTCTGTGCCTCAGTTTGCCCATCTGTAAAATGGTTAAGGTAATGAGTTAATTGCCTCCAAGGAAAGTTTTGAGTTTTGCGAAGTGCTCTGAGATCCTAGATAAAGAAGCAAAAGCACTGCATATACTTTGGAGTTTGCTATGCTGGCTTTACCTAGCATCAGAATCCTCCCTGGAAAATAAACCACAGACTCTTCTAAGGGCACAAAAGCTGAGATTTTCAGTGCAGTATTTGCAACACTCACATGTATAAATATAATTGAACATCTCATAGGCCTGGGTAGGATTAAAACAACAAACATTCTCCCTTCCCTCCACCTTTCATAAAGAAATCGGGAAAATATTTACCCTGGGCTCAGATCTTGTCTGCTAAATCTCAGCCTGGAGCAAATTTTTACCCCTGAGTTATAGACCCATGAGAGTAAGAGCTTCTGAAAGGAATGCTGACACATCGGTAATGCTGGAAGCAGAAACACTTGTTTCTAAAGCAGAGAAGGGAACAGCACACCATCTGATTTTATTAAAATAAAGCCATTATGCTTTTTAACAGCATGAAGGAGGCCCTTCAAACAGACTTAAAATGCAGTGCTCTTCTTGACGTGCTTGAGTAACTCCCATGAGCCAATGTTTGCTGCATAGGACAACCTTCAGCATGACCTCCTTGCACAGCGAGAATCATTAGAAGTGATGGTTTGTTTTATTAAAGAGAAGAAACAACCAAATCTGACAGGGCCTTTAAAGCCGCTGCAGTGACACACACTAGCAATGTTGTTGGGAGATAATGTGACACCAGTAATGTCTCCCGCTATTCATTCCTGCAAATGCATGTCATTGCTTCCTGATAGAGCCAACAGTTCTCAGCCCATCATTCAGCAGAGTTCTCAAGCATGTGCTGTAAGTTAAGCATGTGCTTTAGTCCATCCTTGTTCGGCAAAACATAACACACTTTAATATGGATGGATTTATGCACTTGCTTAAAGTTAAGCACAACTTAAGTGATTTGCTGAATTTGAATTGGGGTCTCACTGTTTTGGGTCTTCACAAAGACTCATAAAAAGTCCTGTAGGGATAACATGATGATCAACCTGCCCCACTCCGCCACTGGTTACTACTGTACATTGTAGTAGTTACTGCCTTATAGCATTACCAGCAAGGCTGTCCTATAACTAATGTTTGGGAAAATACTCCTTTATGATCTTATTCCCGTTGGTAGTTAGTTGCTTTGAAATCAGATTGCATTTTAAGGGGCTGTTTTTTAAAAAGCAGCCTTCCCTTCTGCAGTTCACGTTTTGTGCCATAATAACATACGCATGCAAGAGATAGGAGTTGTATGCAGAAGAGCCATTTGGACAGATAAACATGATGGATTTGGTTCTCAAACACTAAGGCTCCTTTACACTACCCAGACCCCTGTAAACTTCCAGAGAGGGGTCTAATGGAACATTGGTGCAAATGAGAATCAGGCCTGAAAACTCAATCATCTGCATACACAACTGATGGCATCTATCACCTGCACATGCTCTGAGACAGATTTTCAGAAGCCCAGGGTGGAGTAGCTGGCAAGTCAGTGGCTGATGCAGAAATTGGAAGGAAAGAACCAGTATTGTCTTCTTCTATATGTTCTTCTACATGAATTAAGTGCTATCTGTAAACTATATTTACCAAAGTGTAAACATAATCTGATCTCCTCAAATGCAATGCAGTATTGTATTAAATGGACCAGTATTCAATCCTGTCAAAGGAACTGCAAGGGAACCCCACATTTCCCTCCTACCACAAAGGCTAACAGCTTCTCTCATCTGATGTCCAACACTACGGTGGCCTATTTTCAGAGATGCTGAGCCCCCATAATTCCCACTGAAGCCAATTGGATCTACATATGCTCAACACCTTTGAAAATCAGGTCTCAGCCCTTTATTCACTGATAATTCCCTCACCTATCGTCCATCCTGTGAGTTTGTCGTTTGATATTTACTGATCCTAATTTTCTTTGTCTTTTCATTTTATAGTAGAATAACTCTTCTTACAGACAGCCCCCCAACCTGAAGCAAATACTCACCAGCAACCACACACCACACAAGAAAAACACCAACCCAGGAACCTATCCTTGCAACAAATCCCGGTGCCAACTCTGTCCACATATCTGTTCAAGGGACACCATCATAGGACCTAATCACATCAGCCACACCATCAGAGGCTCATTCATCTGCACATCTACCAATGTGATATATGCCATCATGTGCCAGCAATGCCCCTCTTCCATGTACACTGGCCAAACTGGACAGTCTCTACGCAAAAGAATAAATGGACACAAATCAGATGTCAAGATTTATAACATTCAAAAACCAGTTGGAGAACACTTCAACCTTCCTGGTCACTCAGTTGCAGTCCTCAAAGTCGCAATTCTTCAACAAAAAAACTTCAAAAACAGACTCCAACAAGAAACTGCAGAACTGGAATTAATTTGCAAACTGGACACCATTAAATTAGGTTTCAGAGTAGCAGCCATGTTAGTCTGTATCCACAAAAAGAACAGGAGTACTTGTGGCACTGTAGAGACTAACAAATGTATTTGAGCATAAGCTTTCGTGGGCTACAGCCTACTTCATAAAGCTTATGCTTAAATAAATTTGTTAGTCTCTAAGCTGCCACAAGTACTCCTCATTCTTCCTCACTGTTTCTAAACTGGGTGGGGCAGAAGAGTGTGAATTTTGTCATGTGCCCTTGAGTTTTGCAATGGAAGCTAAATTTTTCTATAATTAAAGCAAGTACCAAAAGCATTGGAAAGTGATCAAATCTCTTTTATCTGCTTTGACACTCGCCACGTGAAGGATTCCTGCTGACACTGGAGATGCTGCTGCTGATGCTTTCATACCCAAGAAAGTGACATCTGAGATTTTCCTAAACTGCAGACGGACGGATGAATTGAGAGGAGACCTTAAAAGAGAAATTTGCATAAAAATGTAAATAATGCAAAATGTTTACATTTTGAGGGGGAAAAAAATGACAATCCTGTATAGTCTCTGATTATAGCGGGCCCAAAATTGTAATGCAAATAGTCTGATGAGGCTATTTCAAGGGAAGTTCGGAATGAGCTTTCCGCTGGGCCTCTGAAGGGGAGTTCATCACTATCTAATTTATGGGGCCTCTTGATTTAAAAAAAAAAAAAGGGGTCTCTCTCTCTCTCTCTCTCAAAGAGCCTGATTCTCCACTGCCCTGCATCTTGCTGAGTTATTTATGCCAGTGCAAAGTAGGTGTAAAAGGTTGCCCAAATCAGAACACGTTTTGCATAGTGGGAAAGGACAACAAAAGGTGAGAGGCAACAGAACCATGGCTAGGTATTCATGACTAATGGGCACTGCATCTCTCCACTCAGCATGGAGAGAGAATGAAAAACCAATGGCATTAACACTAATAATCCTCTTAATGCAAAAAATCAGAATGTTTGAAGCATATGGCCAGGTGTGACTGTCTAGTGCTGGAAGTGGCTCTTGGAAACATTAATATAACCTGCAGTAGTTCCAGTCTTGCAGGCAAGAAATCTTTATTTTTTTATTTTTTTTTAAACAGAAACTTCGTTATTCTGTAGGATTTCCCCTGCAGGACAGGTGGATTTTAAGACAGAAAGACAGTGAAGGGCAGGGCATATGGCACTGTACTGGGACTCAGGTGATTGGAGCGCTATTCCTGGCTCTGCCACTGACCTGCTGTGTGACCATGAGCTAGTCACTTCATCTCAGTTTCAAACTCAGTTGCTTTGGGGGTTGTGAAAAATGGTTTCCATGGCTCTGTTGATGACTTAGGCCTCACTTCAGCTGGGGACTGAAGCTCATGACTAATTTTAAGTGGGTGAATAGTCCCACTAAAATCTCAAAATACATTGAAGTCAATGTGACCATTCACTTACTTAGAGTTAGATATATCTTTTAAGTATCTGGTTGAATGGGGCCATGACTATAAAAGTGAGCAAAAGCAAGGATTTTGTTGAAAAGCAATTTCTGCAGCTCTAAGACTTTATTAAGAACTATCAGACTGAAAACAGCTTTGGAGTTTCTTTGCACATAGTGCTTATTAAGAAGCTGGTAATACTTAAAGGGGAAAAAAAAGTCCAGTCTTGCTCTTGTAGGTGTGAATTATATAAAAGCATGACCTAGTATTCTAGCCAGGTCCTGTTCTGTGAGGAGAGTACAGGCCAGTAGCAGTTAGCTTGATCTTTCTTTCATTCTTTCTTTCTTTGCAATGAACTGACATTGAGGCAATCAATACAGCCACTCACTTCAGTGAGCACAGTATTTCAGTCACAGGGCTGTTCAAATGTATGTTATTCAGCTGAGATCTAACAAAGAACTATGCTTACAAATAGACAAAGCCCTCGCTGGAGGATACGAAGACTACTACTCTCGTAGGAGCTAATGGATGCAGTGATTATGTAATGTTGAAAAAAATAGAATATAGATTGCAGGAGGTATCTGATTGCTTTAAGGAAAGAAGCGATCAGCTGTGAAACATGTGAAAAAATGTACAGTCAACTGTGAGAAATAGGTTTGTTATTTCCAAATTCTGTGTTACAAAAACAACAAAAAAAAAAACGGAAGTGGATGGATCCTTTGAGTGCAAACCCTAATGTGCAGCTAGAGAATGTGTGTGCTGGTATGGTGGCTCTTGGGCCCAGGACCACATAGTGAACCAAAGTGCTCAAGAAGTCAAGCACCAGAGCTGACTTTTCTGAGTCCCAAGCAAGGGATCAATTGATCAATTATCCATCATCTGTTTTCACTAGGACAGGCTTAGCTTCATGGGTTAAAGGGAAGGAACATTTCACATTGCTCTCTAGCAACCCTAGTAGGACAATTTCCATCACAAACACAGACAGGTTTCAGAGGGAGACAGGCACTCAGACTTCTTCAGCCAGACATATTGGTCAGCTTAGTTCTGGGCCTTTGAAGAAGGAGAAGCAAGAGGTGGAAGGATGAAGGGGAAAATGGGAAGATTCCCATCTCCTGAAATACTGGGTGGGACCATTGCCTTCTCTGTATATGATTCATATCAGTCAGAAGAGCTGTAAATATCCAGATGACACCGTGTCTATAAAAACATTATTTAGACAATGTCCAGTGCAATAGCAATACATCAGCTGGGAAAAGTATATAAACCTGCATGCTTCAGGGCATAAGCCAACCATCAACTGGTGGGGTTAGGAAGAAATTTCCTTAAGGGCAGTTTATTCCATAGCTGTCCACTAGAGGTCTCTTGCACCTGCCTCTGAAGTATCTGATGCCAGCCACTGTCGATGACAGGATACTGCACTAGATGGAACATTGGTCCAGTGTGGCAAGTCCTACTTTCATTTTGTATTTTTAAAAATGCCCGATCCAATAGGTGTTGTGTCTATTTTTAACATTATTATTAAATTATCTGCTCTAGTTCTGTTGCACTGACTAGTGGTAGTGCCATTATTAGTGATGCTTGTCAGGAATTTGACTCATCACCTTTATTGTGGCTCCTATTTTATCCTCTGAGAATGTCCCTACTTACTCCCTCTTACACATCCTCAGTTCTTTATTCTGACTATGAGATGAACAAAGCAGTTTTTGCACAGTCTTTTGACTAATGAAGGGAGTTCCTCACTAGAAGTGGACAGAATCCTCTTGGCAGAATCCACACCTGCCTGGCCCAGGATTTCATCACACTCATGACGCTCATACCCAATTTGTTGAGAGGTTCGCTATGCTTTAGAGACAAGTTTTATTTTTCTGGTTTTTCATCAAAATCAGCCAAATTCATGGTGTCTCCTGGTTATTTATAACATGCAGCCAGGGGAAACAGTGTGTCTCTGACTGAGTCTCAGGGTGAGATTTCCCCTTCAGGGCTAGAGCGTGACTTGGACTGTGTGCTCTCTGGGTGGTAAAAAACCCTGTTTGGCCCTAGACTAGGGCTACGTGGACCTTAGGTCTGGCTGAGCAGGAGTAAGTACTCCCCTCCTTCCTTCCTGGAGGAGGTGCGCAGGAAGAAGTGAGGAATAGGCAGAAACTTTGCTACACCCACCCTCCCTCCTCACTGCTTAGAACAGCTAAGCATTGTAAAGGGGGATGTAGTAATTGTGACAAAGTTCCTCCTCTACTTTGGTGGGTCCTGCACTTACTGGCAGATTTGCTCACCTCAGTGATCTTCCCCACAGTCTGGATCAACTCCTCCTGTGTCTGATCAGGCGTTGGGAGGTTTGGGGGGAACCCGGGCCCACCCTCTACTCCGGGTTCCAGCCCAGGGCCCTGTGGATTGCAGCTGTCTAGAGTGCCTCTTGTATCAGCTGCATGATAGTTACAACTCCCTGGGCTACTTCCCCATGGCTTCCTCCAAACACCTTCTTTATCCTCACCACAGGACCTTCCTCCTGGTGTCTGATAACACTTGTACTCCTTAGTCCTCCAGCAGCACAGCCTCTCGCTCTCAGCTCCTTCAGCCTCTTGCTCCCAGCTCCTCACACATACACTTCCTCTCCTCTAGCTCATCCCTCCCTGACTGGAGTGAGCTCCTTTTTAAACGCAGGTGCCCTGATTAGCCTGCCTTGATTGGCTGCAGGTGTTCTAATCAGCCTGTCTGCCTTAATTGGTTCTAGCAGGTTCCTTATTATTCCAGTGCAGCCCCTGCTCTAGTCACTCAAGGAACAGAAAACTACTCAGCCAGTGACTAGTATATTTGCCCTCTATCAGACTCCTGTACCACACTGGCCTTGGTCTTTCACATAATGTACTGTTGCTTTTAGCTGCCCAAAGCAAGGAGAGAGCAGGAGAGGAATTGTGACTCTACAGTGTGGAATGGTTGGGATGATGCAGCTTATGTACCCATCCCTTGCTGATGGGTGACTACAGACACAATCTAACACTTAGTAAGAGGCGCAAGGGACCTGATGGTGTCCATTCTCAAACCCAGATCCAATCACAGCAAAGCATGATGGTGCCACAAGTCTTTTGGAGAGCAGGAATACATGTTTTTGTAGTCTTTCATGGCCCCTTCTGATTGCTGTTTGGGATGCTCTGCACAGGGGCAAAGGGAATCAAATCATTCCAAATATAGAAAAAGAGGAAAATGAGATCTGATCTCCAGCTACACCAAAAAGAGCAAACCCCATGGTTTTTTTTTGGTAAGAGGAAAAACTGCAGCATGTGAAACAGTTGTGAATGAACCTTAATAAGAAGACACTTGAAATATGCAATGAGGGCTGATCCTAAATTTAGAGCTCTCTAAACTAATGAGCAAGATTGACTTTGCAGTTTGGTTTTTGAGTCCTGAGATTTGCTTCATGTGCTGAATCCTTGTTGCCTTTCAGACAATAATGTTGATGCTCTGTGGCAAATTAAAATAAACAGCTGTCAGAGCTGTAATAGATTTTAATGTATTTAGACTGCATGTTTTATAAACCTATGACAATGTGGGCAATTTACCTGCATATTTTTCATACATCAGCTACCCCAGAAGACTTAAAAGGTGGGTCGGTGTGTAAAACATTGGCTCTGCATGCCCAGGACTAAGGTAGATTGTGCAGAAAGCCACATCCCACAGAAAACCCACAGAGGTAAGCTCTTGGGACAGGGATTGGCTCTTGCTATGTGGCTGGCTAGATCGTTGGGTTCAACGGGTAGTGATCAACGGCTTGATGTCTAGTTGGCACCTGGTATCAAGGGGAGTGCCCCAAGGGTCGGTCCTGGGGACAGTTTTGTTCAACATCTTCATTAATGATCTAGATGTGGGATGGATTGCACCCTCAGCAAGTTCACAGATGACACTAAGCTGGGGGGAGAGGTAGATACACTGGAGGGTAGGGTCCAGAGTGACCTAGACAAATTGGAAGATTGGGCCAAAAGAAATCTGATGAGGTTCGACAAGGACAAGTGCAGAGTCCTGCATTTAGAATGGAAGAACCCCATGCACTGCTACAGGCTGAGGACTGACTGGCTAAATAGCAGTTCTGCAGAAAAGGACCTGTGGATTACAGTGGACGAGAAGCTGGATATTAGTCAACAGCATGCCCTTGTTGCCAGGAAGGCTAACGGCAGATTGGGCTGCATTACTAGCAGCACTGCCAGCAGATTGAGGGAAGTGATTATTCCGCTCTATTCGGCACTAGTGAAGCCTCATCTGGAGTATTGCGCCCAGTTTTGCCCCTCCCCCCCACTAAGGAAAGGATGTGGACAAATTGGAGGGAGTCCAGCAGAGGGCAAAAAAAAAATGATTAGGGGGCTGGAGCACATGACTTGTGAGGAGAGGCTGAGGGAACTGGGCTTATTCAGTCTGCAGAAGAGAAGAGTGAGAGGGAGTTTGATAGCAGCCTTCAACTAACTGAAGAGGGATTCCAAAGAGGATGGAGCTTGGCTGTTCTCAGTGGTGGCACGTGGCAGATGACAGGACAAGGATCAATGGTCTCAAATTGCAGTGGGGGAGGTCTAGGTTGGATATTAGGAAAATCTGTTTCACTGGGAGGGTGGTGAAGCACAGAAATGGATTGCCTACGAAGGTGGTAGAATCTCCATCCTTAGAGATTTTTAAGGCCCAGCTTGACAAAGCCCTAGCTGGGATGATTTAGTTAGCGTTGGTCCTGCTTTGAGGAGGGGATTGGACTAGATGACCTCCTGATATTCTATGATTCTGTGTGTTTGTAAAGCTCCTAGTGCACTGGGGCCCTGCTCTCAGTTGGAGCCTCAAAACATGGTTATTATACAAATGTTAAATAACAATAAGATTCTCCTTTGGAGCAATAGGGCAAGATGACTAGTGATTTTGGATTCCTCAAATTCTGGGTACCCAGCCTGAGACACTTTAAAGGAGGCTTGATTTTCCAGAAATTGTTGAGCAGCTGCTCTCTGAAAATCTAGTTCCTTCATGGTGTCAACCGAGACACCCACAAACCACAAATCACATTTGAAAATCTTAGCCCTTGTAGGTCATTAACCACAAGCTCCTATTCTCTCATGGCCAGGTTCAAAGCCACTAGAAATCAATGGTAAAAGTTCTACTGACTTTGAATCTGGTGCCAGTACATTGTGCAAATGAACCTGAGAATGGTCACCGGCTTGGGCGAAGTAAGATTGGCTTATTTCATTTGTTTTTAATAGAGAACATTTGCAAAGGAAGGCATGATCGCCATGTGAGTCTGGAAGCTGCAAGTGAGAGGTCTAATGGGGGAAATCAGGAAAACATCTTCCCCTCATGATATAGAATAGCACAGCTAAGTGCACCAAGGGCCACTCACATCTTTCTCTAAAGCATCTAGCATTGGATGACAGAACACTAGCTGAGACGGACCATTGATCTGTTCTGGCATTTCCCACATATGCTCATTTTTATGTGTCTGTGTTTCTATTTTCATCACAAGAAAGCATTTAAAATGAAATCAATCAATCAATCAATGCCATTCTGATTTTTACCTTATTATGATCTGTATTACAGTAAAAGCTAGAGGCCCTCGCTGAGATCAGGCACCCTCGTGCTAGCTAATCTACATACACACAGTCTGTGACAGTCCCTGTCCTTAAGAGGTGGCAAATTAAATACACCACACAGACATTTTTAAATGCATCTTTTATGTAGAGATCATGTTGAGGATTCCAAAGTTGGGATTAGTTAAAGGGAGGGCAGTCTTTTTACATCTTAAATCGTTTTGTGAATGAGAGATTAGGATGGAAATCTCTCATCCAGTAAAGACAATGAGGAAAGGAAAGACAATGATTTAGATCTGCCACTCAACAAATATTCTTTCTATTCTTGTGGATGACAGTTTTCCAATACCTAACTCTTCTCTATTGGTCTATATAGTTCTGTTTCCTTTATGCCCTTAGATGTGCACAGATCTGTAATGGTATCTTGCTGATAACGTTTATTTTTTAAACAGATGCTGGGCTGCTTGATTATTTGATTTAAAAAAATAAAAGCCTCCAATCTGTCATAATTTGGTTTTACAATCACAGACCAGTGGTCACTTTTTCTCTTTAATCCAGCGAGATTCTTGTTACAGAATCTTGTTGTCCACTTTACAGCCTGCAGGCAAGATCACTGCAGACACACTACAGATGACTACTGTACTATGTATAACCTTGAGAGTGTCAAACCATTCTCAGTATTTGTTTGGAGCAGTGGACCTTTTTCTTTTGTTCATTTGTCTTCATGGTGTAGTAAAATGGATGTACTCATGGGCACAATCCTTCAGGGAAAGAGCATGGGAGCCTTCGTGACCCACCAATAAAAATACAAGCTAACAGAACAAACAGGAAGTCATAAGATTCCTTGTGGAATACACTCATAGCTCTAATTATACTCTATCTTATTAAACTGATTAAACAACACTGACAAACACGAGGTTGTTCAGGGGGTGTGGACTGGCTCTAAATATTATGGCTGCCTTTGCTGGTGCTGCTAAGGGGCCAGCACGTCAGACTGAAGCAACTCAGCAGGTCACAGCGCTTCATATCGATTCCAGAGGTGTAGTGGTGCATGGAATCCAGATGCATCTCTGTCTACTCTAGCGCAGGTGCTGCTGCTTCTATCTGAGTTTCGTCAGCATGGCACCATGCTAGCATTTCACTGCGAAAATCAGGTTGCAGCTGGATACCAGGAGAACTGGATATGGGTGGATTGAAAGTGAAAGGTTAGAGCTGATATGTACTAGGGATGCTTTCACCTTGCTTTCAGAGAGTGTAGGTAAAGAAATAAGACAGTTGACCAGGCTAATCTATACAGACAGACAATGGGGAAAGGAAGCAAGAGAAACACAGGGATGAAAAAGTGGGGGAGTGAGGACAATGCAGTGAGGAGAGAAAAGACAGAATTAGAAGCAGGCAGCACAATTCATCATTGTTCTGAGACTCCTTTGCATCAGCGAGGCTAATGCAACGGGGCTATAGAGCAGGTGGAAGCCTCCTCCAGAAAACACCCCTGGATCAAAGAACCCTGTACACAAGTGGAGAGACAACTTTGTGCCACATCTTCAACAGCTGACACAAGGGGTGTTCTGAGGTGGGACAGGTGAAGGTGGGGCAGAGAAACGGGGGAGCACGGCCAGGGCATTGCTGCATTCTGATGGATTTTGTGCTCCTGCAAAGCCCACTGAGGTCAATACAACAGGAGGTTAGCGCAGCCCCAAGGACTCCCTAACTTGTGTGGGGTCTGCACTGGTTCTTACAGTCCTTGAATATGAGGGGCACAAATTGCCTCCCCTGTGTCCCTGTGCACCAGCCAAGGGATGAATCTAGCTCTGGAAAGGTAGGGAAGAGACAAGACAAGAGGAAACAATCCATTGCCTCTAAAACAACTGGCCTCATCTTGTCAATTACAGCCAGGGGGTGTAGTTGCCTCTAGGAAAAAGAAGTCAGTTCAGTTGTTATGAAGCGCAGGAGTGACAGGGAAGTAACACTTCATGATATATGAAGTACTTCCAAAACTTGCACTTTTATAGTAAATCTTGTGATAGTTGGTGTTTCTGAAAACCCCAGGTCCTAGAGTCATGTGATTATGTGGGAATCTTGAGTGCTTCCATTTTAAAAATAACTCAGTTTCCAGCCCTCCTGGTTGTGGGGAAAAAATTGAAAACATTATTGCTAAAAGCCCTAAACCCCAAGGCAGACACAAAGAATCTAAGCTTTTTTATTTTCAGACCTCTCATGATTTTTAAGCCAATCTCATGATTTCTGAGAGTCTGACTTGTGAGTTTTGACTAGCTGGGACTGACAATACTGTATATGTATCATATCTGTGTAGAGGTGATTGTCACCATTTTGTGATATACAAAGATACTAATACTACAATTAGTGAACCACTGGTGAATGGGAACAGCCCCTCTTGCATCAAAAACTGCAATTCTGTTCTGAGTTGAGCTCACCTTCAGAGACACTGCAAAGTTGCTGATGCCACCAAACTTGACCTGCTTAGTACTAAAATGTCTATAGTGATAAGTGTCTTACGGGCAATAAATATATTTTATTTTACACCCACATCTTTCACCAACATTTTTTATAGTTATGGTTTTAGTAGATCTTACAGTGTTTATTTTTTTTATTGGATCTACAGTGACTAGCAATCAAACACTGTTTCTAAAGGTAATGGCAGGCTGATAACATCCACGATGACAGTAGTTACCCAAGATAGCCAGATACTCTAAAAAGAGAAGGAAACAAAACTGATCAAAGAGTCATGTGAAATAGTTTTCTGAAGGGTTGAAAGCCTTGATAAGGTTTCTTAAAGATGGGAGCATTAAAGATAGTTAAGCAGAGACAATCATCAGAAATCCATCAAGGATATGAAGGACTTCCTTGGAAGGACAGGAACATGAAGGGCTTCACAACATCCCACTAATCTGTGATACTCACAAGAAGTTAGTCAGTAATATTAGCTAATGTATAACATCTTCCTTACCTGACTAAACCATCCTTGGTCCCAGGCCTTTTTCCTGCAATATATTTACAACTTCAGCTTTGTTTTCTACATCTTCACCATATTTTATGAGCTAAAATATCCCTGTAATAAATATTGCAGTGGGATGGCTGGCATGAATATATCACTGACCTCAACTGGATGGGCTCAACACTGCTCAGCTCTGTGTCAGGGGCCCTCTGCTCCCAAAATAGCTGACCAAGTCTTCTTTTGTTCAAGAGGAAGAGGCCAATGCTTTTTGAGGTCTGTCCCTGCAGCCAGTGTGAAGTGCAGCAAAAGTGATCACCTTCAAGTTCCTAGATGACCCACAGGTATGCTATAATAGTTCAAAATGACATGGGTCTACCTTTAATCAGTTACCCATTTTACTCTTAAAGCAAACAGACAAAGACAAAGAATGTGCAACTCTCCAATTAAGGCTTTCTCCGTTGCACTAGGACAGCTCAGACATCCAAGCTGACACAGAATCCCACCTGAGAAAGGCCTTTAATTATGCTGGTTTTGAGTGACTTAAATGAATTTCCTATTTCTAATATTAATGATGAAATAACTTCTTAAAATTCAGCTCCTGCAGCCTTTGCGTGGCAGCTCTCAAAGCATCATTTTTCACATATTCCACCTGGCTCAGCAAGGAAATGTGGGTATTTCCCAGTCTTTGCTCTGAAGTGCCTGAGGTATCATGCTCTGTCAGGTGCAAACTCTAGCTGAGAGAGTTCAAAAACTCTGCAATATGAACTTGCAAACCAAAGGGTCTTGTCCAAGGCAATTTAATCTGTGCAGGTCCCTGCAGTTATAGGATTCTTCCCCTCTCCTATCCCAGAGACAATTGATGAGAAAACTGACAGTTCATTTGCTGTGGCTGAGTGCCTCCAAGGTCCGACTTAGTTATGAAACCGATATAGGAACCTGCATTACTGGTGAGGTTTATAGAGTTCCTAATAGGTGTAACAAAAGAAACATTTTCTTTCTTCTCTCTCTGATTTTATCTTCCTGCCATATTGAGTGAGATGACTGACATTTTTCTGCAGTGGGACAATTATCATAGTTTTTTCTGATCAGTGCTTTATTGGCACCGCTTTGCACAACAAGCTTCTTCCTCTAGCTTCTGAAAAGATTGCTGTCACAAGAAACCCTGGGATCCATTCAGTAACACTAGAACATTTGCATTGTGCAGCTTGCTCAAGAGGTACAAAATTCTGCCCTCAAGTTCATCTGGGCAGCTCCACTGAGGCCAGGGGCAAATTCATCCCTGGTGGAACTCCACTGAATGTGGACCACGGATATTATTCAGAAGAGAACACTGGAAGAATTTGGCACAAGGGCTACACAGTGAATTTACTGGTTTTCAGTGTTTCTGACTGCAAAATAGGGGGATGCAATTGATGGGCCCCCAAAAGTATACAGACTATAAGGATAATGGACATGAACAGTGCTGTTATATAAGGAATGATAATTCATCAACATAAATTAGAAACCTTTCTGGGAAATGTAATGGAAAAGGAAGATTAGCCCTTGCTGGTCAATTTATGCATCTAGGGATCTGCACAAGGGCTGCTGGAACCTGTAGTTCTAGCATATATTGCTAGCAGAGCGATGAGGACTCCACATTACACTGAGTGCTTATTGGTGGCTTGCCCCTACCCCCCAAAAGACCCCTTTGGATTTCGAGTCAGAGAAGTACCAGTTTCCCAAGTGGGTTTGCTAGCTCAAGATGGAGGCAGAGGCCCTTTTGGAGGGAAACGGGGTGGCACAAAGCTACTGCAACTTCCTTTGCAATTGGGAGTGTCATAACATTTTTTCCCAGATCTGGACCTTAGCGTCCAAAATATGGGTGTTAGCATGAAAACCTCCAAGCTTAGTTACCAGCTTGGACCTGGTAATGCTGCCACCAGCTAAGAATTATACAGTGCCTAGCTCACTGTGGTCTCCCCAAAACCTTCCCTGGGGGACCCCCAGACTCAGATTCCTTGAGTCTCACAACAAAGGGGAATAAACCATTTCACTTCCCCCTCCTCCCCTCCAGGTGTTCCCTCCCTGGGTTCCTGGAGAGATATACAGAAGCAAGCTCCGTGAATCTAAACAGAGGGATTCCACCCTCCCTGTTTCAAGTCCTTGAAACACAAGCACCGAGAGAGCTAACCTCTCTCCCCTCTCACCCAGAGGGTATGCAAAGTCAGGCTTAGTAAATCTAACACAAAGAGATTTTCCCCCTGACTTCTTCCTCCCACCAATTCCCTGGTGAGCTGCAGACTCAATTCCCTGGAGTCCCCACTAAAGAAAAACTCCAACAGGTCTTAAAAAGAAAGCTTTATATAAAAAGCATGAAAAAGGACATTAAAAATAGTCTCTGTATTATGGTGACAATATACAGGGTCAATTGCTTAAAAGAAAAAATGAATAAACAGCCTTATCCAAAAAGAATACAATTTAAAACATTCCAGCAACTACACACATGTAAATACAAAGGAAAACAATATAAACCTATTGTCTTACTATCCTTGTACTTACAACTTGGAAACAGAAGATTAGAAAGCCAGGAGATAGAAAAATCACTCTCAGAGCCGAGAGGGTCAGACCCAAGACAAAGAACAAAGAACTCACACCCAAAACTTCCCTCCACCCAGATTTGAAAAAGTCTTGTTTCCTGATTGGTCCTCTGGTCAGGTGTTTGGTTCCCTGTGTTAACCCTTTACAGATAAAAGAACATTAACCCTTAGCTATCTGTTTATGACAGGGAGGGAGAGGCAAAGGGTGCCAGCCCAGCTGATAAGGGGTTGTGTTGGCCAGGAGGGGGCATGGCCAGACATGCACAGTTTCAGCTTTGCTTTATGTCTGCGCAGAACTCTTCATTTTGTGTGGAACTCAAACCTGCATGGCTGCACACCCAGCTCTGTGGGGTTCCTTTTCAATGTTATTTAGCTTTGTTTCTGGGCTTTCTCTCCTTTCGGAGTCTTCTCTTTCTACATCTGCCCCCCAGTACCCCTTATCTCATTTACAGTCCCTACTCTTATTACTTCTAAGAACACATTTCTAGCCTTCTCTGTTGCCATGGCAATGTCTCTGTCTGCTTTGCTTGCAATCCTAATTTATCCTCTGACTGTTTTCACTGCATTCTGTTTCCAGGGCTCTTTCCTTCCTCCTTCCAGGCCACTTACCCTCTCCCCTGCCATCTTCCCTCTCCCATTCAAAGATTGTTAAAGTTTCTCCTTCCCCTATTGCTACAAGGTATCTCTTTCTCTCTCTTCCAGGTTCCCAAGGATCCTGTGTTAAGGAAGATTAGACTTGCAACTTTACAAACTGCTTGGGAGGCCTTTTCAGGTAGATGCAGAAACTGGGGACATCAGACCTCCAACAGAGTAGAGCCCACTCCTCATCAGTCACAAGAACCTGGATGGATGGTTGGGACTCCGAGTTACGTAGGTAGGTGGGATAGTACAGACCCCACAAAAGGGAGCTCTAGCATGTATGACTCATTTACTATTTAATGACTAAGAGAGGGAAAAATATGTGGGGAATCAGGGAACAGGCCTCACTATCTCCTGTGAACTGTAACTGACTAAGACTCTGGCTGATTCTCCTGTTCAAACAGTCAGCAAGATTTCTTTAACCTATAACACTTTTCCTTATGTATTTTTCTATGCCCCTCATTCTCAGGTGCAGGAAGTATACTTGGTATAACCTTCAGTTTCTCCTCTCGCCTGTATTCTCTTATCTTGTAAATCTGATGCCTTCTCTTTCACTCCTTATGTAAGAAAACAACACACAAAATTCTGTACAGTTCCTAATTATTATCTTTTAATAAAGTGTCAACATTTACCAGATCACAGCACTAACTATGTCGTAGTCACTTCCTAGCCTGCTTGGATAGAGTAGATATGCCATAACAGTAACCCTTTCAATAGTCACCTTCCTTTGTGACTATCCAGTCCCTATGATCTCTCTCCTCATCAGCCTGACCCACTTGTAGGAACTTTAATGGAAATCAGGAGCCTAACTACCTTTGAAGATCAAGACCTTCTTTCCCAGCATGCCTTTCGGAGTCTGGCCCTTTAAATTTGGCAGAAGCAAGTAAATGCCACCCTCAGATAGCCATTTTGCAACTGACTGCAGCTTTGCTTCTTCCAGCTGGTAAGTTCTTTTAGCTCATGGAATGTTTTCATTTTCTTTTTCCTCGGAGATGATGGAATGTTCTCATGCTTAGACTAGTGAGATACTGCAGTTTCTCAGGTAACACCATCTGGTAATTGCTAACTCCTGAATTGCAGCAACTATGTACTGCTGCAAGTAATACAAACTCCCTTCTCAGATTCCTGATACCACAGACGGACCTTAGCTTTAAGGAAATAATTGCTTTCATTCATGAAAATACAGTGAACATCATTTTGCCATTGAACTTGATGAAGTTAGGGTTCTGATTTATGATGGATCAGTCTCAAATGGTCAGGGGGTTGTTTGTGAAATTTATTGGTTTGGCCTAGAAACAAAGCTGGGAATCTTACTAGAGCAACTTTTCTTCCAAGATTTCTGATTGTTTTCTAGTTTCAGATAACCTGGAAATACCACCAGAGAAGTCCTTCTCATGGTGTTTCAGAAATTACTCTTCTAGCTCTAGCCAAAACCCTGAAGTGCAGAGATGTCCTCAACTTTAAATTTGTCAGCAAAAATGGTTCTGTTTGAGTTTGTCAATGTTCAGTTTGGTTCCTGTTTTATCCAAATTGGTTCACTCATCCCAACTTCTGATATTCATAGAAGTACTATGAGAAATCCTATGACCACCTGGGAGTGTGAATGGCAGTCATTACGTCACACGCTGTGACCAATGAAAATTTCAGGGAAGCAACAAATGTACAAGACACCTAAAACTTTAATTAAAAGAGAATAGCTGCTAATATTATAGGGCTTTAGAAACAAAAGTGGAGCAGTTATTATGCTGTCCAGGTGAGAGAGATCCATTCTAATTCCTTCATTACAGTATCTTAGCTGAAATTAGAGTTTCTTAATATTC
The DNA here is from genome assembly GCF_025201925.1 of Gopherus flavomarginatus. Taxonomy (NCBI): domain Eukaryota; kingdom Metazoa; phylum Chordata; order Testudines; family Testudinidae; genus Gopherus; species Gopherus flavomarginatus. The sequence goes on from NC_066621.1 coordinate 54,123,256, forward strand.
TTTCTACCTATTTCAGTTCTGTGTATATTCACTGCATCTCATTCTGCTATTTTACTATATCTGCAGATGTGCGCCTTCTGTGTTTCTGCATATTCACCTTAGCCTCCAATGATAGAACAAGAAGCAATGGACTTAAACTGCAGCAAGGGAGATTCAGGTTGGACATTAGGAAAAAGTTCCTAACTGTCAGGGTAGTTAAACACTGGAATAGATTGCCTAGGGAAGTTGTGGAATCTCCATCTCTGGAGATATTTAAGAGAAGGTTAGATAAATATCTATTAGGGATGGTCTAGACAGTATTTGGTCCTGCCATGAGGCCAGGGGACTGGACTCGATGACCTCTCGAGGTCCCTTCCAGTCCCAGAGTTTATAAGGCACTACAAAATATCACCAGTGTAATGACATTATTAATGCTTAGTCTGTCAGCAGTAAATGCAAATGACAGCATGTCATTTTTACTATAGAAAATGGGCTCTTTAGCAAGGGTATGTAGCATAACCCCAGATAGTTTGGGTTGGGATTTTGCAAGGAGCTGAGCTAGATTTTCTCACTCCCCACTAGACTACATTGAATTTCAGTGGGAAGAGAGGTTCTGACTCTCTGTCTCCTTTGAAAATCCTTCTCCCCCTTAAGTATGTGCTCACAATGGATCCTTAATGACTTATACTTAGAACAAGTAATTTCATCACCTGCATCCCTCAGCCTCTCTTGCTACCCCCACCCCCAAAATAGTTTTTAAAAGGGCGTTTAATAGGAATGTTTTGTAAAAAAAAAATGTTCGCTGTTAATGCTGGTGTAGGCCAGGCTCCAGTGGGCAACCCTGTGTTACCTCAGAGCAGGTCTAACAGACATGGTATTAACACTGCCACTTACTGGGGCTCCCAGTGATATTAGTATTGATGTTAGCATGATGGCTACCATTTTGGCTTGCACACCAGGGACTGAACCAGTGACCCCTAGAACTACAAGGCTGAGCTGTTACAGCTTAGGCTCACTAGCTGGGGTTGTTTCAGACTCGTCTATTCTGTGAGACGGGGCAGCTGTAACATTGACCAGTGGAAAAAAGAACAGGCATACTTGTGGCACCTTGGAGACTAACAAATTTATTTCAGCATGAGCTTTCGTGAGCTACAGCTCACTTCTTTGGATGCATAGAAGGGTTACATAAGCAACAGCAAAAAATTTCCACTAAAGTATTCCTGGTGCAGACAATGCTTTTGTCAAATCAACTAGTTGAAAAGATGGACTGCACTTTAAATGAAATGTTGGGTGAGTTAAACCTGAACTGAAGTGAAAATTGCTTTCCACAGAAAGTAAAAGGAACGTATTGTATTTTAAAGGTTGCCAGAAATATCATGCAACTGTTTAACTTGCATCCTGCAGAATATTCAACATTTTGCAGGGTAATAGGAGGGCTCAGCTCAGAGTGGAGTAATTATCTGCTGTGTATTTTCAGTGTTCTACTTAGCAATAGCCCACATGCAGAACTGCTATGAACACTTGCAGAAGTGACAAATAAATAATTTCTGGAGGTTATCAGCTGAGAGAAGGGATATTTGTTGTTTTAAACAGCCTTGTGGGATCTTTAGCATCCACCTGCACCACAAATAACCCAAAATAATACTTAGCAGTATTGACTCCCAGTAAGGAGCTCTTGATGTCTTAAGCGCTGTGGAAACATTAATTAATGAATCCGTCCTCACAACACTCTTGGGGGTTAGGCAAGTAAATCTTATTCCTCTTCTGTAGACAAGGAGACTGTGAGGGACAGAAGTTAAGGTCCATCTTTTAAAAGATGTCAAATAATTTGGGGTGCCCTGAGCAATGACAAACTGTGAGACCCAAAATTATGGGAATCTTTTGAAAATATGCATCTTAGGCTCAGACTGACTCGCTCCTAAGTGCCTAATTCTCTTGTGAAAATGAGATGTAGATGCCAAAATTAGTTCGGCATTGCAATGGTGAGTGCTGCAGTGCATAAATACCTTTTAAAAATTAGTGCCTGCATTTTCAAAAGGGGCTAATGACCTCCAGTGCCTCAATTTTTGAGTGCTCAGCTTGAACCACCTTAAAGGGGCCTGATCTTCTGAGGGTACATTCTCGGGACTTTCTGAAAATCAAGACCTTTTAAAATGTCTCGAGCTGGTCAAGAAAAAATCATCAGTTACTTTTGAAAATGTAGGGCCCACATGTCTCATTGTCGTGTCAAATGAGGGTTATGCTAGGAGTCATTCCTGCATAGGACTAGAGGTTTTACCAAGCCGGAGTTTTGTGGGCTTGATGCAGGGATTGTTTGTGTGGTGTAACAGAGAGAATCCTCCTCCAATGCTAATGCCAAAAATGTAGCTTGGGGTATGTTCCCCGCCTATGTGTGTATGTAATGTCAACACCATGGATCTACCAGCCCACTTCCAGCTCTCCCTTAGCTCAAACCAATTCTCCCTCTTCACACTGGAGTGCAATGAGCTCCCCTGTGCAAGTTCCAGGATGCTTGGTCCTCCTTTCCTGTGCAGTTGAGCTACAACAGCTCCACTGAGTCCAGGCCCTTCCACACTCATCTTTTTAGCTGGGAAGTGGGAGATTTGCTCCACAGTAGATAAATGTATATAAACAGTTACACTGCAAGATTTTCAAAAGTGACTCTTGATTTGGGGTGCTTCCATTTTTTGTATTCTTTACTTGAGACACCTCAGAGGGGCCTGATTTTCAGACAGTGCTGACCCCCAGTCTCTGACCATCTGGCTTTTTGAGGTGTCTCAAGTTGTTATGTTCTGAAAAATTGAGGCCAGCAATGCCTCTCTGCCATGTACATTGGCCGAACTGGACAGTCTCTCTACATAAAAGAATAAATGGACACAAATCAGATGTCAAGAATTATAACATTCAAAAACCAGTTGGAGAACACTTCAACCTCCCCGGCCACTCGATTACAGACCTAAAAGTCACAATATTACAACAAAAAAACTTCAAAAACAGACTCCAAGGAGAGACTGCTGAATTGGAATTAATTTGCAGATTGGACACCATATAATTAAGTTTGAATAAATACTGGGAGTGGATGGGCCATTACACACAGTAAAGCTATTTCCCCATGCTTATCTTCCCCCCATACAGTTCCTTATATCTCCTTGTCAAGTGCTGGAAATGGGTCATTTTCATTACTACTACAAACAGTTATTTTTCTCTCCTGGTGACAACAGCTCACCTTAACTGATCACTCTCCTTATAATGTGTATGGTAACACCCATTGTTTCATGGTCCGTGTGTGTGTGTATTTTCCTTCTGTATTTTCCACTACACGCATCCAATGAAGTGAGCTGTAGCCCACGAAAGCTTATGCTACAATAAATTTGTTAGTCTCTAAGTATCAGAGGGGTAGCCGTGTTAGTCTGGATCTGTAAAAGCAGCAAAGAATCCTGTGGCACCTTATAGACTAACAGACGTTTTGGAGCATGAGCTTTCGTGGGTGAATACCCACTTCCTCACATGCATCTGAGGAAGTGGGCATTCACCCACGAAAGCTCATGCTCCAAAACGTCTGTTAGTCTATAAGGTGCCACAGGATTCTTTGCTGCTTAGTCTCTAAGGTGTCACAAGTACTCCTATTCTTTTTACAGAATCACTAGTCACTTTTGAAGATCTTGCCCAGGATATATATCCATGAGTGAAGTACTACAGCATATAAATAAAGGGAAAGTGAATTGAACCGAGTTTGACTCTGGGGTCAAACCAGAAGGAACTGCATTTTCCCCTCCATAATGTAACATAACTGGATCTCACGTGTCCTTCATGCAGCACGTCCTTCTTTGTTTAAATAAGAGTTTGAGCAAATAGTTAGGGAAAAAGTATATTTTAAAACATCTAGATGTTCACCTGGATGTTAAGCTGGGGGAAGAAAGTCTGTAAGGAAAGGGGAACCTAATCAACAGGGCAATTCTGCTAATTTTTCCAAAATACCTTGCAGAACTAGCTGTGGGCCAGAGCAAACAGGCATAGAGCTGGCTCTGAGGCTAAACTGTTTGAAGAAATATTTCAATACCTGGAGGTGTGGGTAGCAAACAAGCTTGAGTTAATTATATGCTGCACTAAATAAAAAGAAGGGAAAAATTAGGAGTAAAGCCGAGCAAAAACAAGAAAGCTGTGCCTTTTATTCACAATTGTATCCAGGAGCCAGCAAGGGCCAAAAATAGCATTCTGCATACAAGACTCATTTTCACCCACTTCTTTTTCACTTCTGGGCTGCTTGAGTAAGGTGACCATATTTCCCTAAAGTGAATCCGAGACATAGGGTAAGTGGTGATGCCAGGCGTTTCGGGCCAGCCACCAGTGCTCAGCCCTTTTGGAAATCAGGCACAAAGTGACTTGCCTAAATGCATGTAGTAATTTAGTGTCAGAATCAGAACCCAGGTTTTCTGATGCCTAGTCCCATAATCCAGCAATCGGACAATGCTGCCTCCCAAAAGAAACTAAACTTGACATGCACAATAACCACAACTAGCAGATGATTTAGATCTCATTCTGCCTCCCTTACAGTGAGCGGTACAGTAAGGTACTACTCAGTGTGAGGGCATTCATGGCAGAATTGGACCCATGATAATACAGGACCTAAGCAAGCTAAAGATTTTGGACAGAAAAATAAGCCTGTTTTTAAAATGTCCCTGTCTGCTATTAGCATTTGCATTTTACAAACGTTTTTATCTAAATGCAAATGTCTGCAGAATACTAAGATTTTTCTCCCCCCCCTTCAAAATAAAACCACAATTTTTAGAGGTGTGGGGGGGTTGGGAATCACTGAATATATTTTAAAAAGCAGTAGCCATGGTAACTGAGTTGCATTCCGTTACTAGGGTAACTGGTGCAGTAATAATGTTTGCTCTAAAGTCAGACAAACCTACTGATGATCTGTTCATTTAAGATATTGTATAGATTGTTGAGCTATTTTTTGCACCCAAATCTGTAAATCAGAAAAGCAATTTACTATCTATTAATATGACCAATATACTATATTACTTCCATCTTCAGCAAAGCTTTTCTTTTAAGATTCCTTAGATTCTCACTCTTAGTATTTTTTAAAACTGGTTCTTCAAAGTGAAATGGATGATACAGAATAACATTGAGTACGAATCTTAATCCTGGGAGAAATCTTGAAAAAGCATCCAACCACGAATTCCCCTGAAATCTTTCAAATTTAAAACAGAGCTTCACATACTTTTTAGCCGGAGACCACAAAGTAGGTTTGGCTAAAAATTTGCTAATGAATTAAATCAATACAATTTGGAATGAGTTCTATCTGAAACAATCAATACAAGCTCAGTGATGTACAACAGGCAGGCTGCTAAATTAGTCTAAATAAATTTACAATTGATTTTATGTTTTAAAACTGAATTAGAGCATTTATAGTCCCAATGAATAAGATCAACTACAACTTATGCAAACAAGCATGTTTGTTTGGTTTGCCTTATCTAATACGAGTGGTGAACTTTTTACTATTTAGAGTTATGTAACTTTTATTAACAAAATAACCTTCAGTATTGCTTGGCCCTAAAGCCCATTCTACATCGCAAACAAAACTGTGCCAGGAAAGCGACTTGCAACATAATTGTGCCTTAGATACCTGTAATGAGGCTATTTTTTTAATTGTCTATATGGATCTTCGTTACTGAAGTATCTGAATGCCTCCCAAACATTAATGAAGAGTGAGTGTGTGTGTGTGTGTGTGTGTGTGTGTGTGTGTGTATTATTAACCCCATTTTACAAATGGGGATCTGAATTTCAAGGGAAGGATAGATAATCACAACAATTACTCATTCGTACTTCCCAGTACAGCTAACGCATTCCTTCCCTCCAGGCTCAGATTGCAACTCCAATTACTTGCCTGATGTTTCCCACTGTGAATGAGTAGGGAAGAGTTGAGCTGTGGGAGGAGAGTTGGCTCCCCCTTTCTCCCCAATTTACCAGCAAGAATAGCTGGCTGAGTGCATAGGCAGGAGAAAACTGCTTCATGGAAAGGGGTGAAGTAACAGACTCCTCTTCCTGAGCAAGGAGGAAGCAGGGAAGGACTGTGATTTGGAGCGAGGTCTCTAAGTCCACAGTGCCCTTTGGGGCAGCTTATGCACCAGCCTTTGCTGAAAGCTGGACCCAATGTCACAATCTAGTCCAATGTGGCTTGTCCAAAGGTATACAGAGAGCCTGTAACAGTGGCAGGAACTGAACCCAGGTGTCTGTTTATCTAGATATTTATATTGCCCACGTCACCCTAGTATTTGTGTGCCTCACAGATCATGATTTTATCCTTGAAGCACTCCTGTGAGGCAGGGAAATATTATAATCCCCACTTTACCAATGAAGACCCGAATGACACAGATTGAATGACTAGTTAAGTTCACAGGGGAAGTCTGTGGCAAAGTTGGGAATTGAAACCAGGTCTCCTGACACCTGATGTATATAGAATAGATTTGTCCTTAATCATGATTGGTAACAAGATTATTCCAGCATATCTATGAAACATGGGAAGGTCAGTTAATGTTACAAACTGAAACCAGGTGTGGAACCAGATTTGCATAAAATTGTGTTGTAAGCAGGTTCCTTCAGAGAGTTACAAGGCAAGCTCTGAGGTTCAGGGATGTGTATAGTGCTGCAGGACCATGTGGCTAGGGGCCAGAGGTGAGCAAATATAAAGAAGTAATTATGGTAGAGAAGCCTCAAAAGCAACTGAAGCGAGCAGTATAGCTAACATGGCTTGTTCTTTGCCTTCTCTCAAGTCTGCAGGAACCTTTCCACAGCAACTCTGTATTGTAGGTGGTTGGGAGGGGTTTGCAAGATTGGGGTGCAACATGGTTCCCTCAGAACCCCACAGATGTATTTGGGTAGAGATCACAGTTGCCAACTTTCACATGGTAAATAAGGACCTTGACTTTCACAATAAGCTGAAAATCAAGCTAATCCCATTTCAAAACAAGCCAGTCCCTAAGAACCCCAACACTCTATGTGAGTAGACCCCCCGCTCCCCTGCATGCAGTCTGGGACTGTGGTGGGCCTGCTGTGCACCCCTGACTCTTCCCCCACCCCTGCTTGCTGGGAGACAATTAAAAAAAAAAAAAAGCTACAAGCCAAAAATTAGCTAACATGCAACTCACAAGCCAATTAAGCCAAAAACAAGCCCAATTTCTGCAGTTTTTTTGGTGGGTTTGTCATGTCTGGTAGAGATTATGGGAGATAATAATGATCCTAGATTTTAAAAGAACCTGGTTTACTTTCTCCTAGCAATGCATGCACCTAATGCTCATCAGCATTAAGTGACTCTCCTCATAATACGCATCTGTAATGACCACTAGCATGAATCACTCTCCTGTCCTTGCTGCCTGCCCAGTAACTCCCAGCAATTCTCAGTAATGCTCTTCTTTGCATGAACAAATCCTAGTAGTATTAGCTATAAGTGAACTAATTCATAATATATTAGAGAGAGAAAGACTTTGCTCCAAGACCAGTTTTCTGGCATAATCAGGAATATAAGTGAGCGATCACTCTTAGGAAACTTAGAAATTAAAAATGGGAAAAGGTTTCTTTTGTTCATCTTGCTGCAAATAGGGGATTCTCCCCTAGAGTATATTTTCCTGTAGTATTTAAAGCCCAAAATATAAAGCTTCTACCACTTCCCTGGGAGAGTATTACACAGCAGAATACACCTAGCTGCCCTTGAATTTAGTCTAATTTTCTCCTTGCTTACTTAAAATCCCATTGTTCCTAGTTATACTCCTTTGTTGCACACTAAATAATTTCTTTTCCTTCTGGTGTCAGTGCCCTTCAGATATCTCCAAAATGCTCTGTTGCCTCCTTAGCCATTGCTTAGCCAAACTATGTATGTTGAGCTGTTTTAATCTTTCTTCCTAAACCAGTCCTCCGGCTTGCAGGTGGTGGTATGGGTTTTTTTTGTCTTGTTTTTGTCATTGTGCCCTGTATTCCCTCCGGTTTGTCAACAAACAAAGGAAGGGATGGTCAAAAGCTTTCCAAAGCCAAACCTGTATTTGAATATAGCTTTTAAAAACAATTAACTAATAGATCATTTATCAGACTGGACATTTCTTGAATGAACTCGCTGTTAAAAAAACAACCAAAACCAAAACCTGTTGGGCTGAAGCTGAAATGCGACTGTTTTCTTTTTGGAGGAAGTAATTTGTTATTGCACTCACAGACCTATGTTTAAGCTGATAGGATATTATAAGGACTGTACTTCTGAATACCAAATTTTAAAAATCTAATTAGTCTGCCAGTTCGCCTGCATTCCAGACCTACTTGACAAACAGCCCAAGTACAAGATGTTCTTGTCTGCTGCAACTGATGGATACACGACACTTTCCCCCCTCTCCCACCAGACAAGTATCTATGTAGCAAGTGGCTCAGTGGCTTAGAAGTACTGTAGGTGCTATGTAAAGCATTTATTACAATACTATGCTCTCCTAAATGGGACAACCTCGGCTTGAATCCCTGACTTGGTTTCTAGGGTTGCGATTTTCAAAGCTACCTAGAGGATTTCTCTCCGTAACGCTATTAGAATTTCATGGGAGATGTGTGGTTTAATTCCCCTAATGGGCTTTGAAAATCTTAACCTACATGCCTGTTTGGTGGAGATTTGGGAACTTGCTTATGCTCCAGATTTCATTTCTCCCACACGAAAGGGACTCTGCCAGTAAGGTGGTACCACAGAGGGCAGGAACAGATGGTAGCTGGGTGAGGAGGGGGGAAAGAGAATGCTGGAGGGGGCTGGCACACTTTCCAGAAGACTGCTCTGATGCATGCCCATGCACTAGCAGCCATGAAAAAAGAGATTCTCCCCTCACCTCCTAGATAAACAGTTTTGGGTTTCCTCTCCACCCTCAACATGATCATTATGAATTTCTTCATTGCTTCACTAGCATAATGGTACCCTTAGGGCCTACTTTTAAACAGGGCATATCTTAGTGGGTAGAAATTCACATAAACAGAACCCAACCCAACTGGCACTAAGATGCACTCTAATTAGCACTTGGCAGAGGTGCCAGGGATTGAAAGGGCCCTAGGGAAAGAGAAGGGAAAACTGTAGAACTGGTCCCTGCAGGGCAGAATTGAGGTACGTTTGTTGGGTGTGAAAGCTAGTACTGCTGCTTCATGTGCTGTACCTGATTTATCAGTAACTGGAAGACTTTGGTCTCAACGGCTGTCAATCTCTGCTCAGTGTCCTCTTCTGGTGGCCTCATTTTAACCCTATCATCTGCACTGCTGTCCTTGTCTGTTCATTGTTTGTCCTCCACGTTCAATTAAATTCTGTGCTCTCTGGCTTCTCCCTCATCTGAAGGGGCATGGCCTTTCATTCTGCTAGGCTCCTCCTACCATTAAAATAGGCTGGCATCCTCCATGAGTATTCAATTCCCCTTAAAAAAAAAAAAGTATGAAGAGAAAACCATCTAGCAGGCATTGAGCATTCCAACACTAAGGCCATCCTGCCTTACAGGGGGAGCTGCCATTTCAAAGTTAGCACATTTTCTAGAAGATGAAATAGGCACTTTGTCAGGAAATAATTATAAGAAATTATATCAAACAAATATAAAGCAGTCTTTGGGGTATATCAAAACATCTAAAGAAGGGACAAATTGGTTCATAGCTAGTTTCAACTCTGGGAATCAATTTCACATTATCAAGTGAATTGTCAGTAGCTGCTGTGAGGTGTCTAATGGCTCTTTGATATCCATACTGCAGTCTAAAGCCTGGAGCCTGCCAGTTGTTCCTCACACGCAGCCCTCTGGGTCTTTGTGCTGGTGAAGCGGTCCACCTGCACAGAACAACTTGCAGGATCAGGTCCCCAACACATTGGTTATGTGGCTAGAAGCTTTAGTATTTGTGTTCTAAGACTGAAGTTTAAGGGGCGTCTATGCTAATAAAGCCAACAAAATAGGACTGTCAGGTGGCTGCAAGTGGCGAGCATTCTTGGAGTCACTGTGTACAGAGAGGATCTTTATTACCAGTTGTGATTTTCTATCTCAATTCTTTCATTGGGCTTGATCCTGAACAGTGCCATTATGGAGTGGTGTATCTACATGCACAAGGCAGAAAGTGATGAGGAGAACTGAAGAACCTGATCGTATATTAATGAGATTTCTGCCACTGAGAAACCAAATAACTACTGTCTAGAAGCCAGAGTGGGGCCTAAACAGGAGAATGTAGCATAATTCCTCATTCGCATGCTGAGGATCAGAAGTGCCCATTCTTCATATATACCCTGCCCATTTTTTCTTTTTATTTTTGTACTTTGAAGAGTAGAGGCCTGATCCTAAATCCATTGACTTCCACAGGAGTAGGATTATTCCTAGTGCCAAAGCTCACCTGTGCCCACATTTAACCTCTGATGACATTTGCACTGAGCATAATAATCTTGAAGGATCAAAGCTGTGGCATGGTAGGATGCAGTCCCTTCAAATCTACACCCATGTCTACTCACATATGGATCCATATTATTGGTGGCAACTTTATAGGTCTGGATTTTGGTTCTGGATACTCAGCCCAATCTATGCTTTTTTATTTTTTTTATTTTTAAGGATGAAGCAGACATACAGCTGAGTAAATCCTCACCCTCACCAGCTTCCTACAGCACATATTTTATTCTAAAACTAGGAAAATCTGCAGCCTTTCCTTTTCCCAAAAGATATAACAATGGGTGCAGAAGGTCAGACTAGATATGACCAGCTGCTCTTTGGCACTGGAGCGCTAAAAGAATATAAATAAATAAATTAAAATTAAAGCCATAACTTACACGAAAATTGACTTAACACTTAACATGGTTTTTACCCTTTTAAAACAAGTTCCTAGTCTGTATTTCAAATAATCACATGGGATACTTTAATTTGACATCTTCTAAGTAAAAATATCTTTGGCTGAATCCTCTGATGGGATAGGTCCATAGATGTGACCATCCTTGACTTCAGTGGAACTACACCCCTTTACACCACCTGAGGATCTTGATATACTTTATTTTGCCTCATTTGTGGTGTTTACCACAGGGGCAGGCAACCTATGGTATGTGTGCCAAAGGCAGCACGTGAGCGGATTTTCAGTGGCACTCACGCTGCTTGGGTCCTGGCCACTGGTCCAGGGGACTCTGTATTTTAATTTAATTTTAAATGAAGCTTCTTAAACATTTTAAAAACGTTATTTACTTTACATACAACAATAGTTTAGTTATATATTATAGACTTAGAGGAAGAGACCTTCTAAAAACGTTATTGTATTACTGACACGCAAAACCTTAAATTAGAGTGAGTTAATGAAGACTCGGCACACCACTTCTGAAAGGTTGCCGATCCCTGGTTTACCATTTGCACTCCATTCAGCTGACACCATAAAATTAGACTTGTTGGTGTTACTCTTTGATCAAGTCCCTCAGAGCTATTTGTGAATAAGCGCCTTCATTTTCTGGTTTTTTTGCACAGAATCTACTGCACAGTCTGTCATGGTTATAGTTTACAATACTGACACTCCCCAGAATCTCTCACACATCACTCAGACTGCTTATCAGATGTCTACAAATACTGACTCTTTACATCACCTACAATGGGTTTTGCTGATCTTTAAAAAACAACCCCTCCCCCCCCCACACACTACCCGTAAAGTTATAGGAAAGTTTTTGGTGGCTGACAGGCAATTTTAGCACTGAGGGTAAGTAAGTATATGCTTAACTGTTCTGCTGACTCAGGGTCTATGAACCTAACCTTAGTAGGTTTTACTCATGAAAAAGTCTTGTTACCTTTGGTGGAAGTTGTATCTGCATATGGAATGCAGGATTAGACCATATGTAAAATAAGGTAAAGTAAGGCCCTGGGAACTGGATGATCCATGTTACCTTGGCAGGTTGTTCCGTTAACTTGGACAGCTAGATAGACAAGCAAATCTTGCTTATCTCAGAGGTCTGTGCTTAGAGTACACATGCATAAGCCAATGTTTTATTGACTTTAAGAAGGGAAAAGTAGCCTAACATTTTATAATCTGTTTTTGAGTATTTTGAGCACCCTCTCTTTGGCCAACTTGTAATGTACAAGGTGGGATAGAGCAATAAGAGGGTACCTTTCTTTTCAAAGTTATTTCTTTCCACTCACTTATTATTGTCACAACTAGGGCCCCAACAGAGATTGGAACCATGATCTGCTAGGCACTATACAACATAATTAGCTTTCCTGCCCTGAAGAGGTTACAGTTTAATATGGCAAGACAGACAAAGGAAATATTATCCCTCTTATACTATACCAGCATATATAAAGAAGTACAGCCCCTTTAATAGTGTATGCAGTTACTAGGTTACTTTTTTTTCTGGTATAGCTATTCCTGTAGCTATTCCTGGAGGGGAATCACTGTATTGATATAAGTCACATTTCAGTTGGCATAATTGTACCCACATTGGGGCTTTTACTAGCCTAATTACTCCAGTTTTAAAAAAATCACATTTCTAATTGAAATAGTTACACTGGTAAAGCTTTTAAGCGTAGACCTGGCCTAAGTGACTGCCTAAGACATTCTTGGGCTTTGGTCCTTTTTTTTTTTTAAACCCAGTTTCTCTTTGGTAGAAAATGCGATCATGTCACTGTAAATTGATGACATCATGGCGGACGTTGTGGCCAGACGGTGGAATGGCTGTCAACCTTTACATTGAGTTTTCTTCATTGAATGGAGAGTAACCAATAGCTTTCTCTCATCTCAGATTCTTGTCAACACATCTGACTGAGTTGCAGTGCATACAAAGTTTATCCTTTCCACTCTTAATCAAGTAGCTGCATTCTGGAGCAGCTGTTGGAGTGGTACCCTAAACAGGTAATTGAAGGTGTCAGGGGAGGTTGAAAGAACCATCTGTATGTAATGCACTGGATGTATGTTGGCAATGGGTGAACCTACAAAGATTTGGCAGTTCATTGGGAATAGATACATGCTTCCAAAGTAGTCAAAGTCCTTGGGCAAACCCAGCATGGATCTCTGGACATCCCTGGTAATATCTGCTCATATGGAAATCTTCTAGTTTCCTGTGAGGACAAAACTGAAGGAAAAGGCATTTGTATTGATAACGGATTCCAGGAGCTTGTAACACAATCCTTCCAGGCTGTGACTAGAACTGTCTCATTGCCCTAGCTCAACAGTCAGTTTGATGAACAAGCTTATTTCTGCAGGCTGCCTGAAAGCTCATTGGTTTTATCAGCTTTCAAGGATGGACCACGAGGGAGGCCACCCTCACATGGTCAGAGATACTGATTGGTTTCGGACAGAGGGTGAAAAGCCACCCTTCCAGACTCCACTCCTGACTCACATACCAGATCTTGAGGGTTCCCAGCCTTGTGAGCAGAGTCTACAACCAACCATCATAGCCTGATGTTTGCCAGGGCAGCCCAAACTTCTGAGAAAAATAATAATCTGTGTGGACATTGAAATCACCAAACAGTGTCAGCTTTGGTGACTCCAGTGCTACTGTAGTGACTGAGGAATCCGATCAGTCAAAATGGCTCTTTGGAATTTGAGCAGGGCAATCTAGACTCTGTCCTACAGCCACACAAACCCTAGCCTATCCCCAATATTGTCATTTACACAGCTTTAGGACAAGATATCCCCAGTGTCTGATATCCCCAGTGCCCATCTGGAAACAAATGCACTAGTAGCAGCATTGCAGAGTCATTCTGGCTAGTTTTGGTTACACATGCAAAGTTTAAGGCCTTATCTCATGTCAGGTTACAGATGGTGTTTGCTGTTATTAGCCGCCAATGTTCTGTTCAAAACCATGAAGCAAAAAGGCAGAAACTTATTCATCAGTGCCCTGGCTTCTCAAGAATTATTACAAGGCATGAACAAAGAACCAGGATGAATCCTCTGTCTCAGTTCATGCATGTTGCACCAATTAGTGCATGATATCATCGTCTTACCTTGTCTCCTCTGCCCACTACCACAGGGTCAAAGAGAACTGTAGCTCTCACAAACATTATTCCTCCATGTGCTCCACATTCCCTGCATGTAGCAGCTTTACACATCATTTTTTTTTTTAAACCAGCATCAGACTGTCATTGAAGGGGACATAACTGCTGCATCGGAGTGCAAAAAAAAAGGGGGAAAGAAAAAGAATTCCCTTTTGTAGGTTGCAAAATCCACCTTCAGCGGCAACCAACCACCAGTCCTCAATCTGCCCATTCCCTTTCTACAACATTAAGATTATCCCACGTGAACCCACAATTTATCATTTTATGCATCCTACTTAAAACCTCTAGCTTCCTCCCAACAGCCTGTTCATGTCAATAAAAAACCTGCAGCAAAATGAAAAATGTAGGAGCAGCCTGGAATAAATTCAGTATCCAAAAGAATTCTGTATGGGTTATACTATTTATTATTGCACTTAACTCCATTGCACTTAACTCTCACTTCTAATTTTCCTTGAAGCAACTGCAGAATTACCAGTGCTTCAGTATGGGAATGCCAAGGAACCAGGGAGTGCAAACAGGGAGAGCCTTGCTGCAGAATTCAGACACAGAGTGCTGCCGAATACATGGGGGAGGGGTTTGATTATGCTGTAGTGCAATAAGTAAATCCAACTGAAGTCGAATTTGTAAATAAAAGTAGTCCTGGACCCTATCCTGTTTTTTAATAATGGAAGGATAATGCAGCTTTTCTGGCCACAGCTGCATATGGTTTCCATGTTCAGTTTTAGTCTGGCTTCTTGGCAACAAAACAAACAGCAGTTAATTGTATATATGTCCTTTCTGCTTAGTAGCCAGTCATTTCAGAGACCCAGGGCACGAAACACATTTGTAATAGTATGACCTTTATCTCCATCCCTCAGTACAATATAATATTGTACCAGCTATCACTGCGTTGTGCAAGTGCTCTCTTGCGGGTGTTCCCTATCATGATTGGGGTAAAAAGATATTGAGAGGCAGAGAAGTTTTCTCTGCATGTAAAAAAAAAAAAAAAATTGTTTTCAGAGTTACAAGGGAGCATGAGCTCTTTAATAGAGACCTCTCCAGCACTTTGGATTATTTTTACTACTGTATATTACTATGTTACTTCCATATTATTTGGTTTGCTCACTGCTTTATTACGCATGAAGGACTTTTCAATATTGCTACTTGTCTTACGGTGTGGCAGCAGGGAGCAGCTTTTCAGAGAACAATGGTGAGCATGTTATATGGGTTGCCAGGTGTATGCATGAAAGTACCTTAGTGTTGATGTCACTGTTTAGAGTTGTACAGCTGCTAAAAAAAACACAGTAACTGTGGTGTTTGTTTTGTTGTCAGAAAGCTGAACTGAAACTGAGCATGGGAATCATATGCAGTTTTGGCCAGAAAAGCTGCATTATCCTATCATATAAATAAACAGGATAGAACCCAATACTGCTTGGATTTAGTTATTACGCTAATAATCAAGCCCCCCACTACTCTGAAGCAATCTGTGCCTACATTTTGCAGCAAGACTCTCTCTGGTTCTCTGGCACTCCCATGCTACTTCTACAGCACTGGAAATTTTGAAGTAGCCTCAAGGAAAATTAAACAGTGAGAGTTTTGTTTAAATATGGATTTAAGTACCTCAACGAATAATATAACCAATACAGAATTGTTTGTTTTGTTTAATTGTTAAACAAAATTGTTCTATTTCAGGCAGCTTCTACATTTAAAGAGACACAACTGGGTGCCTTAAAATCTGAATCCAGTAAAGGAGTAGTAAGGATGTTGCTCAATGTTGTAATGGCGCTTTGTATGTTCAAAGAATTATATGGACTAATCAATGCTCACAATGTTCCTTTGAGGTAGCTGGGTAAGTACCATTACCCTCATCACACACATGAGAAAATGGAGGCAGAAAGGTGAAGTGACTTGGCCAAGGCCACACAGCAAGTCAGTGGTAAAGCCAAGATAGCATGAATTCCCAACCCTCTATTTTTTCCTCCAGATCACACTGTGTTTCAAATAATAGCTGGCTTAACACCAGGGAGCTAGACCTGTGGAATTTAAATATAGATAATATATTACCTTGGGTCTTTCAGAACCCAAAGCAGCGGTAAATTAACTGTTTCTCTCTAGGTGGTTTCAGGAATAAATCAATGGAAACACAGTGCTTCTGTCTGATAAATGATTGATACAAGCAAGCATGCTCTTATCTAACACTACTGTTTATTAGATATTAAACACACACACACACACAGAATACGTTTAGGACATCCCAGATCTAGTTGCCCACTGTCTAGATGGTTTTGGGTGATCACCAGCTGGGCTTCCAGGATCCCTCTTTCTGGCCAGATGATGGGGAGTTTAAATGTCAGCTCTTTGCCCTAAGAAAAGGTCCCTTGGACTTCTGAGGTATTAACTTTTACCTTTTGATAGCTCACTCTAACAAAGCATATAACCTATAGTGACTCCTAGTGGGCCAGCATAATAACCTCTACTCGGTCACCAATTCTCCTAATTTCAATAAACTACTCAACTCAAAACATTTCTAGTCAAAACAACACTATGTTGGGGCACCTACGATCATTTCACTTACTTTCTTCCATAACTTTCTGTCCCATGCTCCCATTCTGATTAGCAAACTGCAAGTATGCAGCTGTCGGAACTTGCCTCACAAAGGCTTAAGATTATTCCTTGCTATGTGGTATTTGGTTTTCAGCTGCCAGTGATTGAACATGCAAAATGGCTGACTGCAGTTACTGTCAAATTCTGGGGTACATGCAGAAATGTTAAATTCCCAGGTAACAAGATAACCTAATACAAGCAAAACATCCTTGGACTGGCTCACCATGGTGCTATACCTGGAGTCACAAGAAAGTCACAAAAGCAGAGACTATCATAGAGAGTAATCAAGTCACAAGAGACAAAATAGACCCTCCTTATGGAAAGTGAAGGACCTGTGTGCTCTATAAGGTTAATAGATTCCCCTGCAACAGCAAATGATGTAGTCAGTTTAAGCAATCCTGCCTTTTTCTAACTAACTCTGCATTGTGTAAATATAGAACAAGCACTGTAAGTTCTGGAGCTAGTATTTCATAGAAATTGCCCTGCTATGGACGGCAGCACATTCTAGCACAATATCTCATTTCCCGTGATTATTACATTTCTCCTGTGCAAGACACCCTCAAGCATTTGCTGCGTGGGTTGCAGAAGCACAACTGAGCTGTGGATTATGAACTCTAGATATTTATTTTTTTAATTTAGTTTTTGGCTTGTAAGGGAAATCCACTTAGTAGGAATCTGAAAGTTTTGCTTTTCCTGTTGAGATTCCATTTCCTGGACCCTTGTAATCTGAATTGCTTTTATAAGCCATTTTCCTTAACTAGCATTTCTCCATTATTATCCTCTGACACAGTTTGGCCTGCTTCAATAAGATCTTTTGCCTATGTAAGAGTAAGTTCAGGTGATAGGCTTTCATGTGTTTATTTGCACCATACTCTGCTTCTTCTATCTGGCTTCTAATTATCTTATTTTTCATCATTAAATGTACAGTCTTCTAGAACATACAGTCTTGGTGTATTTTCTGCCAGCCACAAGGCTGCTATTAGTCATATATTCGCCAGCCTGCACTACACACAAGCCATTATGGTATGTGCTGCTTGATGGTGTAAGCTATACATGTTGAAGCGTTTCTAATTAACTTGCTATCCAACAGCTGGTAGATTAAATGAAGATATGAGGCATCTTACTACCACTTCTGCCTTTTCATTATTAGCAGTATCTATATTACAGTAGTGCTTAGAGGCCTGGGGAGGGGGCCTCACCCCTAGAGTACCCTCTCTTGGCCTCATGCAGTGCCACCATTGCATCTTGCCTCAGGTTCCCCAAATAAGGGTTTTAATAAGTCCAATGAGGCTTGTATAGTGAACAACACCCTTTCAGATAGCTAGTTTATTCAACCGCAATGGCGGAACGTCACAAGAATAGACCTCCCCATCGGTGTCTTTAGATGGAGGGAGAAGAAGCTTAGTCAACCCTAGTTATGTCCAAGGTCTAGTCTATCAACCCCAGTTATGTCCAAGGTCCCTTACCAGTGAGGTCTTCATGACCCAGAACCCTTTTCTGGAGTCAGGGGCCTCTTCTCACTAGCTGGGGGAGGTACTCTCCTCTTGAATCAAGGTCCCCACAGAGGCCAAACTGTGATGATCCTTCTTCAGGATAGCATATAATTCCTCTTTTTCCAGAATTTATGCTGTTGCTTGGTGAAGTCTTTTATGGCAGCCAAGTTTCTCTAAGGCTTAGCATTCAGAGTCTCTTGTTTTTCTGAAATTCTCCCACTCAGGAGCATTCTTCCTTGGTTTCCTTTGTTGATGAGCCCCCCCTTACAGCTTCCTCCTGAGAAACTTTCTCTATAGGAGCTTTTACCTTATTCTGGGAACTGTTCCCTCCCCAGTAGTCTCTATTCTCCTAGCTAGGCCCCAGTGGGAGCAGCTTCCTTTTATCTTGCTTCTGTGACTACTTAACTGCCCCTTCCAGGAACTCAGTGCATTAACTGGTCCAAGGTGAACCTGAGTTGCCTCATTTTTCCCTTATGGAGCCTGTCACAGGTGGGCTGAGCCCCTGACTCCTTCAGAGGACTAGCTGCCCTCCAACAGGCCCCATTAAGGCTGATGCTCCATTGTACAGCACTAGGCAGTATACATACACATAATGAAAGTCCATATGCTGAAGATTCCCAATCTAAACAGAGAAGAGGTGGGAGGGAACACAGAGGCATAGAGAAGCAGTGATTTGCCCGAGTTCACACAGCATGAGGTCTGCATTAGAATCAGGATTAGAATGCTGTGTCTCCTGACTGCTAGCTCAGTATCCTATCTACCAGAGTATGGTGCTTTCTGATAGTTGAAGCCAATAGGAGTTTTGCTGTTGACCTCAAAGAAAGCAGGAGCAGGTCCTTAGTTCTTTAGGCAGAAGCCTCCTTTTTTTGGAGATGAAGGTCTTGGGTTCAGCTATCTGAGCCAAAACTTAAAAATTGTTGAATACAGAGCTAAAGCCATCACTCAGTTGCTTAGAGGGAGAGATTGAACTGTGCTCCATCTCTGAACCTTGCTTTTAAAAAATCTGCAGTATATTCTTATCTGTCTGACTTTGGAAGGCTTTGGGCCTATTCTCCTTGCCTGGAGTTGACCTTGATGTAGCTAATCAAGGTCAAAACTACTTGTGTCTTATCTTGATGTAAAATCCCAGTGCAGACAATTTCTCAAATTAGCTGTGTCAGTGTCAAAATACCTCTTTCTGCAACAAAGACAAAGCCTCAATCTCTATGCTGTGTGCTTTTGCATGGATGGTTATGCTGCCAAAGTCCAAATGCGGGACAAGTCTGACTCCAAAGAAAGGACCTAAAGAGGTGACACTTCACACTAAGCGTGTATTTATAAAATATTAATAAACGATTAAAAATGTTTTATTAAATGGTGAATTAATTGTTATAGAATCCAGTAAATTGCTTATTGATCGAAGCAATGCCTTCTAGTGACATGATTGTAACTATTTATACCTTATCCTAATCATGTCTGAAACATGCTCATGACATGTATTAATTCTTTATAAACCCTTTACAAGCCATTTATAAATGTGTTCTTGACTGAAAAATAGTGGGGCAGGAAGCTTTATACAATCGAGGATTAATTTCTTTACCAGAAATGACGTTTTTTAATAGTGTTGGTGTCAGGAATCAGTGTTTACAATGCAAGTACTTGAAAGTAGCAAGGAGTGTGGGCAAACACCAAATGTACACAGTAAAGGGGTAAATTGGAGTCTAAAATAACAATACTTTGCCTGTATTTATTGCTCCTTTGGACCAAGGATCTTAAAGAATCTTACAGACTAATGAATGAAGCCTCAAACCACACCTAGAAGCACTACAAGTCCCCTTTTGCAGATGGGGGCACTCGAGGCACAAAAAGGGGTAAAGGGCCAGATTTTCAAAAGAGTTTATCACCCATCACTGGGACCAAATTCTCAAAAGTCCTTAGTACTCTCATTGTGACACTTACAGCTAGATTGTCAAGAGTACAACACCCAATACATTGAGCTCTACTGAAAAGCTGGCTATTTATTTTGATCCCTAAGTGAAAGCTGAGTTCCTTTGAAAATCTGGCCCTAATTGTAAGTAACTGAGTCCTTTTGAAAATTCTGGCCTTATCAAAAGTCACACAACAGGGACAGAATTTGCATTAGAGTCCAACTGTGGGTCTATAGCCATTGTGGCTGGTTTTTACCAGCTGATGTTCACTGAAACTCCTTAAGGTTTCTTTGAAAATTCAGTCCTTTACCATTAGGGCATGCTGGGCAGTTGGAAGCTGTAATCTGCGTTGAGCACCTTTTGGAATAATGATTGGAGAAATCAGAGTCATCTGTTACATCCTTCTGTACTCATGCTAGGTTTACTGTATAAGTAAGTTCTAAGCAGGTAATTCCCAAACATCTTCCTCTAAAGGTTCATTGGATGGCTTGGGCCAGGAATAGAATTAGCAGACAGTAGCTCCCAATATGTAGTGAATGACTGAGTGGTTTATCAACAAGGGATTTCAATTTCCCATGTCAGAATACCTACTTTAGACAAAAACTGTTCTCCCTCCATCCACGTGGGTAACTTCAGTTAGCGTGATGGGGAGCTGTGTGTGTGCATTAGAGGGAGAGAATGTCCTAAGGTCTTCAGAACTGTCATGAAGGAAGCGTCAGAGTGCCCAAAGAAGCAGAATGCACAGAAGGGGATCTGGAATAATGGTTAACTAGAGCTGGCAATTTTGTGCAGATGGAGGCATGAGTGTGTGTAAAAAAAAAAAAAAAAAAAAAAAAAAAAGTCAAGAATATAAACTATACCTTAAGCCCTGCACAAAATAACGATAGAATTATTTTATCTTGCTGATTCAACCTCATTCTTCCCCTACCTCCACCCTGTTATAACTGTAAACGTGTCCTTTGAGGGCAGCACTCCTAACTGGCTTGCACCTGTCAGATTTCCCCTTCCTATATTCCCTACCTTTCCTTTCGGCTGTTTGAGTTCTCATCCAGGGCAAATGGAACTCTCACCCTCTCGTGTTGTTTCAAAATGCCAGGGACTCAGGATACGCTGCAGGCCCAGGGTGTGATCCAAAGCCAGTGTGTTGGAGCCAGTGATTTCAGGAGCTTTGGATCAGATCTTATTGCTTCATAAACTGATAGCTAGGCTGGGGACTCTTTTCTGCACCGCACTGAGCAAGCATAGCTGCTGGTCGCTGATTTATTTGTTTTTATAAAATATTAGTTGATGTAGCTATAACAATAGTGCTGCAATGGTGGAAAAGATATGGTCGGACTTCTTTTCCTTTTAAAAGGCATTACCCCTTATTCAACAGGTAATGAGAATACAAACATATATATTAAATAGTTTTAAAACTTCTGAAGCAAACCCTAGCATAAAATATCACCAATAGGTATTTTGCTTTGGCCTTCCAAGTAAAAATAAAGATAACAAATCAAAATAATGAGGAGAAAGTAATTGCATTCTTCCCTGCATGCTATTCATATAAATGTTGCAGTTTAATACATTTTAGAGGAGGATTTGGAAAGCTTTCAAAAACCAGTATTGAAGTTAGATCATCCCTCTAGATAGCTCTTAAAGCAGCTGTTACTAGAGTGCAGATGAATAACACTAAGAATGTCTTCTAATTAGGTTCAAGTTTATCACTGTTCTATCTTAGTATATTTCATCTCTGTATTAAATGCTTCATCAGAGTAATAAGGGAAAAGGGAGCAAGCAATCATTTATCTATTGAGCACATTTTTTGCCTAATTATGTGGTGCGAGTGACTATCAATACAGGAAAAATTCACTCCAGCAACAACTTTCTTAAATCCACACCTGTCTCCTAAAGAAACCAACTTACTTCTTGGAGTCTGTATCTGTTTCAATAAAATATTTAGATTCTAATCCTCCTTGCACTAAAGTCAATGTAATTGACTCCAATGGAATAGCTTTTGTCACTTAATATGTGTAATCATAACTAATCAGATATACTTAATGTTACGGTCAGATTTCATACGCAGTTGTCTAAAACTGTACTAGGTAAGAAATGCATGGTGCAGCACGAACCCACATTTGCACAGGCAAAATAGGGATTTACACATCCAATTACCCGCCTGCATTCTTAATTACCCGCCTGCATTCATAATTACCCAGCAGGCACAAAAGCCTGCACATGCACACGATTCTGGTGCATGTAAACAGTGAATGAACTTTTTTTTCTAAAGCTGTAGAAATTAGAATTATTTTTAAAAGAGACACTTTCAAACATTGATGCCTTTTTGTTGTTCTTAACAAGGATTAAAAATTGACAAATGAAGTACAACAGCCCCTCCCCATCACCCAAAAATTATTAAACAGGCATTGAATAGAAAAGCATGTTCAGAATCCTTATGATAGATAGATTTGCAGACTGGTTTTTGACTGTGTCAAGTTTAAGGGCCTGATTTTCAAAGGATGGGCACTCAGTATTTTCTGAAAATTGGGCTTTTGTTTTTTTTAATGTCGGAAGCTGGGCACTCAAAATCACAAGTCACTCTTGCAATTTCTGGCCAAAGTGTTTCTACAGTTTTATGCAAGTGAAGGGATAAAATATACCTCAGCTCCCAGTATATGAAATATAGGCCAGTGCAAACCATTGTATTTATTCTTTTTCTTTGAATGTTTAAAATGCACTATCCAAACTAAAAATGTTGTCCCTGTTAATATATCGCATTAAGGGGATGTAATAAATGCATAGATATGCTCCAGAAATTTAAATTGAGAATAGATCTGGTCAAAATTTTTTTTTTAAATGTTGAAATTGTTTGTTTGTTTTGCAGGATTCCAAACGGACCTTTAAATTTTTTTGCTAAGCTTCTAATTATGTTTATTGGAAACTTTATTGCAATGGTTATCAAAATGTTTTGTTTACTGACTACTGGGTTTGCAGTAAATAAACAAATATGGTGATTTTGGTAAACAAACAGTTTAAAAACATCAGGGTTTTTTTTTGGCAAAAATGTTCATTTTTGAAAGGACTTTTTTTTTTTTTTTTTAAATGAAAAATGTTATGTATGAAAAATTTCAACTGAGATAGGATGGAGGGCAAATGAAGCACACTGGGCCCATTATGTGTCATTGCTCAGGCAAAATCCCTACTGAATTCACTGGGAGTTTTACCTGTTGAATAAGGGGTTCAAGTTTTGTTGTCCAGGTCCTCAGCTGGTGTAAATCTGAGTTTTATTGCAGTCGGTGAAGCTTACATGTGCTGAGGATCTGGCTCAGTGAATGAATAATCTGGCTCCCATATCAAGCACTTCTGTCTTCACAGTGTTCCATTGAATTGGATAGAAGCCACAGTTTGAATTTCCTCTTTCATCCTAAAGCCAGGTCTCTTTTTTCAGGCAATGTATATTGCGGTAAACATGTTTTAACCTGTATCTGCAGGCCTCTCTCATTCACAATGGTCCCTTCTGGCCTTAGAATCTATGAATTTTTCATTAAATCTCCTCGCTGTTCCCTGGGGGTCTTTTCTGCCAGCCCCCTGAACTCTTTGTTAACCACAATATATTTAAAATTCTTTTCCTTCGCTATTTCATTTCATGCTTATATACCTTCCATTTTCCTTGAGAGATTACTGCTTCAAAGGGCATCCCAGTTTAATACAAATTCTGTTCTGATTTCATCCAGTTTTCAACACCCAGTTAACAGTCAGGTAAATTTTTCTGAACATGTAACGTAAACCTGGTGCTGACGGCTTCCGAATGCCTCTCTAATGAAGTAACAGGTGCTGCTTTGGGCAGAAATGGGGAGGGTGTCGAAGGCAGATCAGAAGCTTGTCATATTTTTTGAAGTACACAATATGTAATCCATAACTAGTTGAAGATGCATTAGATACTACAGCAGTTCTGCTGCTGTAGACTAACATTGTGAGACTTCACATTTACTTCTGTTTATGATTCTTCTGCTCTATAATTCAAAATGTATCTTGAAGTTTTTACACGGATAATACTGTCCTTAAAGTCAGAGGAGTATTTTTATACTGTGCACAGATGGGCTCAACCTAATCTGCCAGACTTTGAGGAAGTTTGGATTCAGATCCATGATCTAGAGTTTGCAGCATCTCTCTCTGATGGGCTGAAATGTAAATCCCCAAACACCTAAACTTGGAAAAGTTTTTGGCTCTGCATCCAAATTTGGTGACTTGACTTTATCTGCATGCAGCCTGCTTTTCTTCTACTACCTAGATAAAGATTCTGCCCAAGGTAATAGAGTTCAGGAAATGAGTTCTTATATATATTGATTGTGGCCACATACACCATTGTTCCACCCAAGCAAGAATTTCAAAACTAACATGCATCTACTTTAAAAGTAACCTTAATTTATGCCCTTTCCATGCTCTGTGTAAAGTTCCATCCATCTGAGGAGCTCAAAGTCCTTTGCAAACACGGACGAATTAAACCTCAAAACACTCAAGTGAGGTCGATTGAATTTATGCCCACTTTACACATGAGAAATTGAGACAAAGATTAAAGCTGACGTTTTCAAACATAGGTGTCTAACTTTGGGGACCCAACGGCAACTTTAAATTGATGATCTAAAATGGATGGCAGCTGCAAGTGAGCTCCACACTTCTGATCAATCGCACCATTTATTTACAGCTTCCTAAATGTAGAGGAGGGCGACTCCAGGCCCCAGCATGCCAAGCATGTGCTTGGGGCGGCATGCTGCAGGGGGCGCTCTGCCGGTCACCGGGAGGGTGGCAGGCAGGGTGCCTTCAGTGGCATGCCTGCGGAGGGTCCTCTGGTCCCGCGGCTCCAGAGCCGCTGGACCAGAGGACCCTCCACAGGCACCCCTGCGAGAGGTCCATGGGAGCCTTAGGACTGGAGAGCAGTGGAGCGCCCCCCACCGCATGACGCTGTGCTTGAGGTGGCGAAATGTCTAGAGCCACCCCAGAATGTAGATTTAAGTGCCTAACTTAGGGCACCCAAGTTCTGAAAGTTTTGATCTGAGTGATTTGTCACGAACGCAATCTGTGACAGAGGCAAAGACAGAACACTGATTTCCAGAGTCCTGGTCTTGAGATTTACCATAAGATCAAACTCCCTCAAGGGATTTGCACATGCACACAGAGTTGAAGGTAGAAAACTAACTTGCAAAAATAATTCCACTTGAGGGTTTTTGCCTTTTTAGCTTCAACACTTCTGAGTTGAGGTCATCTTGGATTTGAAGACTTATTTCTGAGATGCACCCCGCCATTGTGGATTCTTTGTTTTCCTTTTAAAAGGCATTACTCCCATTCCCCTACGTAAAACAGATGCATTTTTCAAATAAGCGAAACCAGACATTTCTGTCTCCTTTTTTCCCCTTTAACTGCATTGTCCTGTTTGCAGGAATTCTTAAGGCCATGACTGACTGCTAACAACAAGACAATGATGTAGTACAAGCTTACTTACAGCAGATTTCCTGTCAATGCAAGCTATTGATGGAATCAGTTCAATGAAGCAAGGTTATTTTAGTTCACTTTTCCCCACAGAGAGACATAGTCCCATCCTGCCTGACAAGGTTATGTATCCAGCTGTGCTACAGAATCTTTTGTCTTATTCTGTCCTCTTGTGTGTGAATAGGTTTTCTGCCCAATTATTACAGTCTTGTGGGACACTCCTGAGACAAAACACAAAAGGTTAGAGTGATTTTTAACCAGCGAAAGACCTATGAGGTTGAGTGTCTTCAAATCACAAGCTGGATGATTTCACTTGCCATTCAACTTGCAAGCAAGATTCCTTTAGATCAGAGCTCAAGAGGTAGCACTTGGTTTAATTTAATGTTACCTACCTGAGTAGTAAAATCAATGTGGACAAAGGATGAATAGTCATGTGGTTAAAGCGTTGGACTGAAACTTGTGAGATCTGAATTTTTTTCCCAGATCTGCCATGGATTTCCTGTCTGATCTTAGGCAATTTACTTCATCTGTGTCAGTTTCTCGATGGTAAATAATAATAATGCTACTTCCATTTTCCCACCCTTTGTCTGCTCTATCTATTTAGATTGTAAATTCCTTGGGGCAGAGACTGTCTCTAACTAGGAGTATGCACTGCACTTACCAGCTTGGAGCCAATTGGTACTACTAGAATGCAAACAAGAGACTTAACACTTCTTAGCTTCTGCTCTTTATCTCCTTTTCAGAAAATTGGCCAAAAGTATTGGGACTTGGAACCTTTCACATCTGAGCTGCTGTCCTGAATCGTGTGTAGGCTGGTCATGAGCAAACATCTTTCCAACATAATGGCTAGTTCCCTGCCAGCTAGCCCCTATTTGATGTTGCCTGCTCTAGACCTCCTGATTTGCCTTCCGGGACTTGTCACAATCTCTAAGTCCTTTAACCCAAATAAGTAACTACTTAGTAAGCAGCTCTTAATTCCCCACTGCACTGATTTTTCTTCTCCAGAACACATTTCATGATCCCTGCCCCCTCCCACCTCTTCATATTTCTTCTGATATTGTCAAAAGCTTTTTAAACCCCCAAGAAATAAAAGTAAGAAGGTCCAATAGCAACAGCTTCATGATAGCCCCTTTGTAAATCATAGGCCGGACTAATCTGTAGTTTAATTCCGTTAGTTACACCAGGGGTTAATATGGCCCAGTGTATAAGAGCAGCGTATCTAGGTGGCAGTGCACTCAAGTTGAAACTAAGGCCACTGAAATAAGGTGTTAATGAGAAACAGATGCATATAATAAGGAGAGCTGATGGTGTAAAAGAGGGGTGGGGAGTTAGCACACAGGACTGGGCAGCGTGACTATGGAATGCAGTAAACAAAACGGATCCATAGAAGTTTTACTTGGTTGTGTTGTAGCTTTTGTTACATTTTTATGATTCTTAAATTCTCTTCAGGGACCAAGGCCCCATTCCAGCAAAGCATGTGAAGCATGTGCTCAACATAGCTACAGTGGGATTTCTTTCTCTTTGTTTCTGTTTTTCTCTCTACTAATGTACCTGTGACCTAAAGTGAAACAAAGGTGTTGTACGTCTCTTACTGAGTTTCCATATCGTGTGTAGGAGGGATGTTTTCTTCAGGAGATGTGGAAAACAGCTAAAGTCTTTGTCCAACATCTATAAGTTGTTCTCAGATCCAGTAGTGGGCCAGATCCCCAGATAGTGTAAATCACCATAGCTCCATTGACTTCAAAGGAGCCATGACATTTTAAGGTTCAGGGTAGTGGCTTTTCTCCCTTAACACCTGATCTTGATGGGTGTTGAGCATCCACATCTCCCACTGATTTCAGGACCAAACCCCTCAATGGTACTTTTAGTAAAACTGATGCCATCAAGGAGAGAACTGTATATTTTTGACCATTGAGAGAGTTGTGTTGATCATTTTCCATGATTTTACATAGATGAGCTGCTATTCTTAATTAAGCCAAATTTTACAAGCTATCCTAGAAAACTGTTGGACAAGATCATCATAAATTATCAATTTAGCGAATGAAAGGGATATAAATTGACATTTTGTGAACAGTACTGTCCAGGAGGCACTTGTGATATAAAGGAATTCTATTAAGCTGATAAACTAGGTCTTAAAGCCAATGCTGCCACTCACCAAGCCATCCAGCCATGGAACCTTCTCACAGTTGGGAAATAGCAGTTGCCATATGAACAGGACCATGTGACCTATTCTATAGAGACCATGGAAAATTCAACACTGCAAAGCCGTTATTATTAATAAAATAAATGTCACATATATTGAATCATACATGGATAGGCCCATTTAACGGATGTGATAATTCATATTCCCTTCCCCTAAGAATTTATATACAAAAGGAGCTATTCTACGAGGTGCTAAGCATCTTGGGAGATATTTCCACCCTCAGCTTCAATGCAGCACTTCCCAAGAGGCAGTAGACACTCTGAGGATCAAAATTAGAAAAGAAAAGGAAAGAGTCTCAGGGTATGTCTTCCTACCAGCCGGATTGGCCAGCAATGATTGATCCAGCTGGGATCGATTTATTGCGTCTAGTCTAGATGTGATAATCAATCACCGAGTGCTCTCCCATCGACTCCTGTACTCCAGCTTGGCAAGACATACAGGCAGAGTCAACGGGGAAGCGGCAGCAGTCAACTCACTGTAGTGAAGACACCGCGGTAAGTAGATCTAAGTACGTCAACTTCAGCTAAGTCATGTAGCTGAAGTTGCATAACTTAGATGGATTCTCTCTCCCCGCCCCCAGTGTAGACAAGGCCTCAGTCTACTGCTTTATCCGCTAAGCCAGGTTGAGAGTAGAGAGGCAAATTGGGGAAGATTTTCAAAAATGCCTAATATATTTACCCCACATCTCCTTTATTTTGATGAGATTTATGCTCCTAAATCCCTTAAGACTCTTGGAAAATTTGCATTGGTAATCATCTACATAAAAGTGATAGTTGGAACCATGGGAAGAGATGAGTGAATATATATAGAGAGAGATGACGAAGAACAGAGCCCTAAAAGAATTCTGACAGATAGAGAGGTGCATGAGGATGCAGAAGGAGCCTTCATCAGGGTTGAAGGAGAGCCAGCAGAGCACAGAGTGGCATAGAGCTAGACTCCCTAAGGGAGTTATATGGGTCTCTTTTAAGTGTAATCATCTTTGTATAGATATAAGCAGGATATATACAAAATTGTTGTAAGAGCGTCTAAATTATACTTGACTTGATGGATTGATTATATTTGATTATGTTGATTATGGCTATTAAAATAATTTTGCCCTGATGAAAAAAATTATATCCTCAGTTTAATTGCAAATATCCAAAATGCAGGTTCAACAAATTGTAGAGCTCCTCTGCTGAAAAGTTCTAATCAGAGTGATGTGGTGTGTGTGTGTATGTATATATATGTGTGTATGTGTGTATACATACATACATACATACATACATGTATTTGCTTCCTCCCCCCTGCACGCCACTTCTGCCTGATTGCATACTTCTAGTTCCAAATGAGTTGTTTGGTTGACTGGCCTGTTTGCAACTCTACTGTACAGTCTTTCTAAGTATTATACCTTTCCTGTCCATTAAAAAGGCTGGGTTTTGGTGCCATACTTCCATGAGCACTCTGATGTAAGCATTAATGGAGCAATGTCAATGCAATTCTTTGGAATAACACAGACAAGGAAAACAAACTGCCATTGATATTTCATATTGTTGTGAGAGCCATTGACTTCAGTCAGCTGGAAAGTGACAAAACTCGTACAAT
Source organism: Gopherus flavomarginatus (assembly GCF_025201925.1). NCBI lineage: Eukaryota > Metazoa > Chordata > Testudines > Testudinidae > Gopherus > Gopherus flavomarginatus. The sequence continues at coordinate 54,152,465 of NC_066621.1, forward strand.
GAATAAGAAAAACATTTTGAACTAACTTCATTGGCAATCACTCTGTTGCCAAATAGCATCTCTCCAATTTTCTTTCTAGGTTTGTATATGGTGCCTCTCATTGTGATATCTGAATATGTCACAGACAGGCTGGGCTTTTGAAGGTTCATCCTGTGATGGATCATCACTGCCACCCCCAAGCTGATTCCAGTCAGTTGGAGATCAGATGACTCAACTTATTATATGCAGCTGGAGAAGAGATGGGGCTTTCCATAAAGAGCTGTGTGAACCCAGTTGGAGGGGGGAGACCCAGAGGAGAAGAGTTTGGGGGCATTCTCTCTCTCTGGGAAGCGGCCTGAAAGAAGGCCAAGAAGCATGATGGGGAGAAAAGCAGAGAGGCTACTCCCAGGGTGAGCTAAAAGACTGATTGGAGTCATGAACTCTAATGAGCCACAGCCTGCCTGAGCAAATGGCAGAGAGCCACTGGGCTGTGGGATTGTTTGAGGCACAGGAGATTCGGGGGTGAAGTGTGGGGCCGATTGTAATGGCTGAAGTATGCCTCTGAGGAAGAGGCAGCCTCCTGAGCCTCCCTGGTCTGAAGGTTTGGTTGTTTACATATTTTTGTTGAATGTTGATAAAGACTGTGGGTACATCTACACTGTACCTTCCCCCCTTCTCTGCAGCATGGGTCTGCAGATTCAGGTTTGTGATACAGGACTAAAATAGCTGTGTACATGTTCCTGCTTGGGCTCTGAGGCCTGGTACAGAGTGCCACCTGAAGCTCTAATGTGAGCACCTAAAAACTCTACTTACCCCACTCCCTGTTCCAGTTAGCAGGGACAGGACTTTAATGTTTTGGTCCATATTACTGTGGGAAGGCTGACTGAAAAAGCAGGTTTTGCATTTTGCTCTGCAGATGCTGAGGTTTGTGGCCATCCTGATATCTCCTGGAAGTGAGATCCACCTTGGAGGGCCAACCACAGACAAAGAGCTCTACGTCTTTTGTATGAGCATTGCCTGAAACACGTTCGGTTCTCTCAGCTCAGTTGACCATATGATGCAGTGCCATGGGAGACCCTCTTATCCACTCCAGGAGCCTCGCTCCCCTAGGGGTAGGAGGGGCACTTCAGGGTGCCATTAAGAGGCAAGAAATTTAACCAACTGCCCTAGTGTATCAGCTTGGGTATGCTGGGCCCTTCATAGTCTTCTCCTCATGCCACAGAGGCCTTTATTGGGCTGCTGTTGGTGGCGGGTCCCAGAGCAATGGGTCTTGGTGCTAACACCTTATTGAAATACATGGTACAGTTCATGCCTGTCAGAGCTATTGCTTCAGCCTGTCTGCAGACTCAGGCAGATGTTGCAGCAATGGTTACACTGAGGTCACATTTAGAAATTAAGCCCCAGAGCTAGAAAGCTTTTGGGGGAACAAAGAGAGAGTTTTTCCCCCTTTCTCCTAAAGCAAAAAGAAAGTCTGACAGGTTAAATTTACATAAGCTGTTCTGTAGAGCATATTATATTGTATTGTTTGGAGTTTGTGTTCTGTTTTTGGAAATGATATTTAATTGTGCATATAAATATATTTATGAAAGGATGAGACATTATGAAGCTATATCCTGAGAAAAGTGGGGTCTCTGTGAGCTAGCAGGGAGTGTACTCTGAACAGTGAGCCCAAATTCAATAGTGAGACCAGGACTTGGAGAATAGAGATTCGGTCAAAGCGGGGTCTTTGTTGCTTGGTTTCCTGCCCAAAGATTCTCGACCCTATGTGGATCTGCCTTTGGAGGACCAGACCTGCTGTCTGTGAAGCTGACTTTGCCGGGCTGGACTTGGCAGCAGCTAAGCTGGTGGCACTGACTACACTGAACAAGAATCTGTCAGCAGCAGATTGGAATGGGACATGGTGAGTAGACAGGTTGAGAAGAACCATCACCTGACACCCACTTTATTATGCATGCTTGTATTTATCTTGCCTTCCCAAATAAGAGGTATTTGTGGTTTCATATTCCTGAGGACTCTTGAGTGCTTTCAAGGGGGAAAGAAACCGCTTGTAAAGGTGATCAGGGTAACCAAAATCTGGGTATGGATAAGATTTTAAGTGGGACTTGAGTCAATCATTTCATTTGTTTTAATGGAATCCTTAAACATCATGTGATACTAGCCCTTTACTACTGCCAATAACACCTGGCGTAATGGGGGGAGGGTGAAGAATACATAAGCCTTCCTTCATATGAAGGTTAGAGATTTAATTTGTCTTTAAATGAAAGCTCAGATTCTGACCTCATCACATAATGCCAGGAGCTAAGGCCTTAGGCACATCCCTACAGTGCATATATCTTGATCCAGCCCTGATCCAATACATCCTTTGTAACACTAGACAAGTCGACGGTGAGCTCCAAGTCTACTGCTACACAAGACTGCTCTTTGGCTCATGCTGTGACTGCTTCTGTCTGTCTAGGGGAAAGTAGTTATCCATTAGCCTCTTTCTGACAATGCCTTCCTTGTTTGCTCCTTCCCTGCTGAAGAATGATTAATTAAAGCTGTACACAAAACCATCAGATCATTCATAGGAAGCATTCTGCTGTCATTCTGAATTGAATGCCTAGGTAAACTGTCCAGGATCCTACAACTAGCTTCTGGGGAGTGATGCAAAATATTTAGTGTGTGCTGCAAGATGGTTGATGTCAGTCAGAAAAGAAGAATGCCTTCTCCATTGTGTAGTCAAAATAAGACATTCCTTCAGGGGAAGAGGCGGAGGGAGAGGGGGAACTGGGAGAAATATAAATATCGATAAGCAGAATCATACAGCACCATGATTTAGTGAGATAGGCACTCTCCAACTCCAGTCTTGGCTCTGCTGCTGACTCAGTGTGTGGCTAGGACAAACCTATTAATCTCAGCTTCCCTGAGAATTATTATTTACTATTAAACTAGAGCGTAGAGAGCCTAACTGAGGCTGGAGCTCCATTTTGCTAGGCACTGTCCATATGCAAATAAAGAGATAATCCCTGATCTGAAAAAATTTGCCTGTTTTCTCTGTTTAGACTAATGGTGGGAGAGAAAACAGAGGCACAGAAAGTGACTTGCACATCATCACAAAGTAGGTTAGTGGCAAAGCCAGGATTAGGATTGAGATCTCATGACATCCAATTCAGAGCTCTATCCAATAAAGCGTACTGCATAAGACTACTTACTATCTCACAGGGATGTTATGAAGATTAACTGATTAATCTTTACAGGGTTCTTTGAAGATGTAAAGCTGTGTAAAAATTCTAAGTATTAATAAGCAATGTCAGAGGAAAGCAGAGAAACGGATGCTAATGAGAGGAGAGAAGCTGACATGAGCTTAAAAGGTAAATAGATGTGTTTGTAATTTGCATCAAGACTTGTCCCAGAAGTTATAAGCAGATACATTAAGATTCTTGGGATTTAATCATATAACAATTTGGGGTGGGATTTCTAAAGTGCTGTGCTCACTGAAGTCAATGGGATTTTTGCCAATTACTTCAATGGGAGAAAAGCTAGGCTAACACTGATTGCTATTGAAAATACCACCCTTCATTGTTAAAGGTATGAGCTAGGTTGGTGGGCAGTTGGCCTCAAAAAAACAATGGAGTAAAGAAGCCTCATAAGAGAATAAAAGGAGTGAGCTACAGCTGGTGCCTTAGTTTTAACATTTTTGAGCCTCATAACAAGCTATGAAGTAGGGTCTGCAAAGATGCCGCTCTTTCCTAGCTTATTAGATGCACTGTGCATGCCTTGACTCCTTAAGGAAACATTTGTAAAATTCCTGGCTCTCACTATTTATTGGCAAATGAGATCTTTAGCTGTTCTGAATTCAGTATAATTAAGTGTAAATTATTTTCCACTGAAATAAAATATTAATTCTAAAACCGCAACAAAGCTGGATAATTATCAACTAAGTAGTAGCTAATTTAGCATCTTGAACCAGGTGTGGAACTTTGCCAGGCCTGAAACATTATCCACTAAATCACTGCACTTTCACTTCTGTAGGGTTGCCAACCTTCTAGGATTGTCCTGGAGTCTCCAGGAATTCAAGATTTATTTTTAATTAAAGATTATGTCATGTGATGAAACCTCCAGGAATTATGTCCAGCCAAAACTGGTAATGCTATTTCTGTGGACTTCCATGTGATTCCATCTTAAAAAATCTAGGCTAATGGGATCCTTTATTTTTTTTTAAAAATAGCCTGTGTAGAAGTCTATTCACAGATTCTTAGGGCTGAATTCTTATACGTCCCTAACTCAATAGTACAGCAGTTGTTGCTCCTAGAAAACTACACAGTTGGGTTGACTTGACATTCACAGATCAAAACTTCACACAAATCACTGGTTTCTTTTAGGACTGTGTATAGATTTATATATTAGACATAAATGTGCATGTCAGGCTCTTTTGACCTTAAATGGGGTTTTTGCTTCTGTATCTCTTGAGGAGTATGCTTCAAAAACCTTCATCAACATGTAACAGGAAGGTCACTCTGTCTCTGAGGTACTCTGAGTAACACCAAATGATAGCCTTGGTGAGCTGCTGCTTTGAACATAGAAAGTTTTGCTGTTCCATATATGGAAGCCAGGGGTTTGTGTTTTATGAAGTTAATACCCTAATGTAACCACTAACACTGGTTTGTAACCTGTCTCTGGGGTTCATGATTTCCTGGCTGTGAATATGTATCCTTTGTTACAAGAAAATTCTGCCCCTTATAGGCCACATTGTGCCTTCCAGGGCGGAAGAAATCTTAGACTTCCCTTATGGCCCCCTATTTGAACAGTTTAAGTAGGATTTGCTTTACATAGGCATTGCACTGCCCTTCTGCGTGGGGATGAAATTCATCTGAAATGTTTCAAGATAAGCACGACTCTGCAGCACCATCCTGTGACATCGGGCCTGATCCTGACCCTATAGCGTTCAACGGTAAATGTCTTGGTGAATTTGATGGGAGCAGGGTCGTGTCTGCTGAGAAGTGCGTTAGATCCAAGTTTCCAGAGCTATCACTGTAACTCAGTTACAGTATTAAGAAGGTCTGTGTTTTAGCTGTTTTAGGAACCAACGTCTCATACCATGGCAGGATATGTTATCACTTGTTGAATACTGTTTGACCCTCAAGTTAAAAGAGGAGGGATGCTAGTGCTGAGAACAGGAATACCCAGATGCTGCAGGAAGTGGTGCTGGTTACTCAGTTGTTGGAAGTCTTCCCTCTGAAACAGTTACCCAATATGATGTCATTTTTCAAATGCAATGAAAGACCTTAACCACATCCAGATAATAAAGAGCTCATTTAACTTGTTTTTGCAAGAGATGAGGTGTTAGAAAAGGTGGAGGAAGGAGGAAAAGAGAGAGACCAAAAATGTCAAAGCTGGCTGTCTAAAATCAAGCATCTAAATAGAAGGTGGTTTTGCTTTCAAAGGTGTTTGCTCTGAGCAACTCCAGATGGCACTGAGGTCAGTGGGAGCTGTATATACTTAGTATCTTTGAAAATCTATATCTGTTTAGGTGCTTAACTTTACCACACAGTTTTGAAAATGTTTGCCTTAGAAGGTGATAAAAAGGAGAGAAGAAAAATTAGATGAGCGAGGTGAAAGAGGAAAGGGGGAAATAAGAAAAGGAATTACAAAAATGAGGGGCAGGTAATATTTTGGGAAGAAAAATAAATTCTCTCTAAACAAAATAGAAATGGAAAATATGTTCATCAGATTCAGTAACCAACAACTGCTATATGGCTTTCATGCATCTTGCTTTTTAATTCATGAATGTATTTTCCCACAAATTTCTGAAAGGCCACTTGTGGTATTTTAAGGTGTATTGTCTGTTTGAATAAGTAATTTGGACGACAATTTCTTAGGTGCGAAAGTGACTTAAGTGCCTCAGTTTTTACTGAAAGTCAGTGGCTAAGTCACCTAGACACTTGAGAACATTTTTATCCTAAATCTTTCACAGAACTATCTGCCTATTAATTCTCCACAAAGTCAACATCATTTTTCCACAAATTTTCTTCAAGAAATGGGACTAAATCTTATATCCCTCCCCACTCTTTGGCAGTTTCCTAACACTGCTGCTAAGGATCTGGGAAAAAAATCCTTGTTTGCTGTGTAGGATGGATCTTGTGCTCTGAAGGCTCTTGGTTTTTGTATTGAGAGATAATCCTGGGCAACAGTTAAGAAATCCCCTGGAAAACTGCCTCTGTAATTCTCTCCAGTGAGATGTCTGGAGTTTGAGGGAGTAATTAACAGTTTGCCGTCGGTGGTTTCCTCAACCCTATTGTTAGCTTTTCTTGGTTCAAGATTTTTGGACATCTTATTTTAAATGATAAATTTAACTTGGTGAACTCATTCAAGGTCACAGAACACATTTATTACATGTGGAGAAGGATCTAAATCCCCAAATTATTTGGGACCCAATTTATTAGAGACTTCCATTGCCACATGTTTTCTGAATGGTAATTAGAATCCAATGGGGAGCTCCTGCGACTGAACTGTCCAAGGCCTGCAGCAGGCTTTCTTATTGTCCTCACACTCAGAACTTCCTTCTTGTGGTGATCTATAGGTTTTCATGGCACAAATGCCAAATTTGCTCTGTCTCTTTGACTGACTCCTATAATTATGGACACCAAATTTTCCAATTTTAGATGCCTAAGTTTAGACATCTATATAAATGTCCTGCTGGCCTACAACTCTAGCTGAAAGCAGTGGGAACTACAGGTGTTCAGCTCCTTTGAAAATCAGGGTATCTTTAGTTAAGGGCCGGCCTTTCCATTTGAAAATTTTGGCTTGAGGTCTTAGCCAGTATTTAGTATCTCTTATATGGATGGTGCATGATGTGTTCAGTTGTCAAATAATAAATATCTTATGTATTTTAGATATTTATTTTGATCCTTTGTTCAGTGTCTATTGCTATAGCAACTATGCTAAATATCTACATGGAAATAATGCTGGTGTTTGTAGGGGGATTGGCAAGCTGCACAGGGAAATGGAAAATCCCTTTTCCAGCTAGGACATTCACAGACAGTGGAATGTATTTTTTTGCTCCTGATTTAAAGATGAATGCTAATTGAAAAAGGTAGGGACTAGATCCTTAGCTATTGTAAATTGGTATGGTTCCATTGACTTCAGTGGTGCTAAGCTGACTTACATCAGCAGAGGGTCTGGTCCTATATCTCCCAGAAGAAAGGGCAGCACATATAGTATATTAGTAGCCTAAACCCTGGGACCTTAATCAGACTAAATCTGAATGCAGTTTTCCTGCTAGAACTCTACTAGAAATGACTTCCCTGCTGCAGTTATAACTCTGAACAGCTCCAGCACTCTCCACCAGCTAAAGTAACACTGGACATTTTTCTGAAAGATATGCTCCAGTTCAACAACACATTATTTTGGGAAAGTCCCAGGGGTGTGTGTCAGACTAGATTATTACAGTAGTCTCTTCTGGCCTTAGACTCTTGGAAGTGACTACAGTCCACAAGAGTGGAGAAAGGAGAGGTGTAATAATGGTGTTAAACATTTTGTGAAATAAACACCACCTACTATAAACATGAGAACAATGTACATTATTTTATATTAACTGTTACCTGAACTGACAGAAGGACTGTGAATCCATCTCCCAGATGACTGCAGCATGACTGCATTATTTTTAAGGCAGTATTGAGAGAGTTAAGCATTTGCTAATAGAATTGTTAATTTTGGAATGAAGATGTTTATAACATCTGGGCACTCCCCTGACTAATGTCATGTCATCAGCTGATTCTCTGAAGGCTTTCTGAGAACCACATCTGAACTCAATGATCAAGCAGAGACACAGCAATGAGGGAAAAATGAATGCACCTGCATATTTATTCATCCTTTTCTTGTATTTAAATACCTTGAGGAGGAAAGCATTGCACGTTTAGTGGGATTTTTCTTTACAGTGTAAATAATACACCAACATAAAGAGCGTGAGTAACCTTAAAACTCCAATATTGACTTCTGTGGGAATTTTGCCTGAGAGAGGAAGTTATCAAAGAGGCTTTTGCCTGAGTAAGAGCTAGAGAATGGGGCTTTAAGATACTCAAAACTTGCTTCTTGCGATGATCTATACATTTTCGTGACACAAATGCCAAATTTGCTGTGTCTCTTTGACTGACTGGGATATAGGCTCTTCTATAATTATGGACACCAACATTTTCAAATTGTAGATGCTTCAGTTTAGGCATCTGCCTGTGCATTCTTTGGGCCAGATCCTGCTTGCATTACTCATGCAAGTAAATTCTATTGACTTTAGTGGGAAAACTCATATGAGTAAAGTGAGCAGGATTGGCCTCTGTGAAGATGTTAAGAAGGGGCCAGCTTTTACAGACAAGTTTCAAGAAGGGCAGCCATTATTATTTTATTAGTTGTTTGTTTGTATTGCATAGCACTTAGACCTGCAGCTGAGACTGGAACCCTTTGTGCTAGAGCCTGTACAAACACAATGAGAGACATCACCAAGGAGCTTGTACTCTAAATGGAAAAGATAAAGGGGTAGGGGGAGAGGGGAAAGATGTGAAATAACTTGCCCAAGCTCACACAGCAGGTCAGTGGCAGAGCTGGCATTAGAACCTAGGTGTCCTGGTTCCCAGTCCAGGGTACTCTCTGCTAATTACACTGCTACCCCACCCCCCTTACTTTAAAGGTGATAAATACAGATGGAAAGAACAAAGTTATGTTATATGCGTTTTACAGCTACCACCATCTGTCATAATATCCATTCTCTTTAAAATTTTAGCCATCTCCTATGCAAAAATAATTCTAGATCACTTGAAATATTTGTGTTAACTACTGTGAATGGCTTTTTCAGATTTTGTTTGCTACATGTTTCCTCTAAAAACAAAGAACCTAGCTGTAAATCAAATTAAAATTAATCTGAAACAGGATGATTTTCATGGGACACTCATTTCACCCACGATACTGGCTGACTTTTTATTGCAGGATGGGTGAAAATCAATGACTTAAATCCAATTTTTTATTTTTTTCATTTCAATCAGATCTTTGGATTTAAATTAAAACCAGGTTGTTTTTTTAAAAAAAAGGTCTATTTAAAGTTTGAAATTGCCAACCTATGTTAAGGCTTAAATCTATAATCTGTTAAAATAGTTTAAATACAAATAAATAAATAAATAGTATGTGTTTGCTGCCAAGTTTTAAAGATAGTCAGACTATTGAACTGGCAGAAGTAAATGGCCAAACACCTGGAACAAAGTTTGCTAAAATACTAAACCAGTTTTGGACAGGAGTAGTCTCTCCTGCAGGTGTAGAGAGAATATTTTCTTTTTATTTTATTCACAGTTAAGAAACCAGTTGGAAGCTTAAATAGCAGGAAAGCTTGTTTTCCTCTTCCAATCTATGAATAAAAACTAGGTATGAGAGGATGAGATCTAGAGGAGCTCAAAACTCTTGAAGGACAAAGTGACCATAAACAAAGTTCAATTCACTAACTAAATATTAGATTAAATAATCAGTTATTAAAGATGTTTTGCACTGAAAACTAACTTTCCTCCCTATGTATCCAGCACATTTAAGGTAGTTTTATTTAAATATATAAATAAAATCATGTTTTTGTACATTATTAATTGAATTTGGATTTCCATCCAAATAGAGCTTGACACATATCACAAATAGTAAAATTAATCATCTAATAAATAAGAAACACATCATTCATCATTTTCTAACAGGAAAAAAAAATAAAAATCAAGAATCTGAATGAATGTAAGTTAAGGTATATAATTTATGTGGTGTGTAGATATAGTGTTCTCCTGGTTAGCAAAGAAGCACCAAATTTAGTATAAAAGCTATATTTAGTTGCGAATCAACATGTAATGGTGACTAACCAGCGAGAATCTATCTGTCTTTAGAAAAAATATCTAAACATACTGTGATGTGGCAAGGCCAGATGGCTACAGTAAAGTACTGAGAAACAGGTATGTTAGCCCCAAGCCAAACAAATCCTTAGTACCCTGGTAACCAAATGGCAGTTGCTCCAGGTTAATCAAGGCACCTGGGGCCAATTAAGATCTTTCTAGAAGGCAGTAGAGATAGTTAGTTACTTTAATTAGAACTCCTGCAGCCAATCAAGGCAGGCTAATCAGGGCACCTGGTTTTAAAAAGAAGCTCACGCCAGTCAGGCAGGGAGGAGCCAGAGGAGAAGGAGCGTGTGTGAGGAGCTGGGAGCAAGAAGGCAAGGAGCTGAGAGTGAGAGAGCGTACTGCTGGAGGATTGAGGAGGACAAGCGTTATCAGACAGCAGGAGGAAGGTCCTGTGGTGAGGATAAAGAAGGTGTTTGGAGGAGGCCATGGGGAAGTAGCCCAGGGAGTTGTAGCTGTCATGCAGCTGGTACAGGAGGCACTATAGACAGCTGCGATCCACAGGGCCCTGGGCTGGAACCCGGAGTAGAGGGCGGGCCCGGGTTCCCCCCAAACCTCCCAACTCCTGATCAGACACAGGAGGAACTGACCCAGACTGTGGGTTCCACAAGAGGGGAAGATCACTGAGGTAAACAAATCCACCAATAAGCACAGGACCCACTAAGGTAGAGGAGGAACTTTGTGACAACTGGTGTCAGCGGTGGGATTCTTTAGTGTGCACAGCGCGGTGGGGAAAAAAAAAAAGGAGGGTGATTTAAAAAAAAAAGAAAAGAGGGTTTATTTTTTTTCACCACAATGGATGACGTAGTGCGGGCACTGATACAAGCCACAGCAGCGCAGCAGGAGGCTACCCATGTCCAGGCAGCCGCCCAACAGGAGGCAGTGCGGCTGCAGCAAGAAACTAATCGCCTGCTGATGGACCAGGTTTCTCAAGACCGAGCTATGTTGCGGGAACTGGTAAACCAGGTAAAGACCCTTACAGAGCTGAACCGTGGCCATGATTTGACGCAGCTCATATGGGCCAGCCATTGGCTGCAGAAAATGACACAGGAGGATGATGTAGCGGCATACCTTCTGGCCTTTGAGAGGACAGCCCTATGGGAGGCCTGGCCTAGAGATCAGTGGTCTGGATCCTTGCCCCATTCCTGTGTGGGGAGGCCCAGAAGGCCTACCATGATCTGCCTGAAGAGGCTGCAGCAGACTACCCCCAGATGAAAGCAGAGATTCTGGCCAGATCTGGGGTAACAACTGCAGTGCAGGCCCAGTGGTATCATGAGTGGAGGTACCATGAAGACAAAACCCCGCGGTCCCAACTGTATGACTTCATCCATCTTGCACGAAAGTGGTTGCAAACAGAGTCCCGGAGTCCGGAAGAGATACTAGAGGTTCTGGTCATTGACCGGTACATGAGGGCACTGCCACCAGATCTCTGCAAATGGGTAGGCCAGAACGATCCGTCCACCTATGATGAGATGATCATGCTGGTAGAAAGATGCATGACAGCCAGGGAATTGACCCGACTACCCAAGGAAAGCCCCTTTCGTAGCAAATGCCCAACCCCAGCCCCGGAAGGTGGGACAGCCAAACCCCTGGGGAGTCCTAGGTGGAGGAAGAGGGGGGGTCGAAAACCAGCGGAGACCCCAGAAGGAAGGGATTGGCCTGAGTGGGGGAAACCCTGAGACTAAACCCCCTAACCCACATGATAGGGGAATGATTAGAAACAATTATAGATGTTATGCATGTGGGGAGTGGGGACACATAGCAGCACAGTGTCCCAGCACCAAGGAGCCTATGCAATGCAACTTGGGGGACTGGCAAGTCCCATGCTCCTTTATCCACCTTGCAGGCGTCGCATTAGCCCCGCATAACTACACCAGGCTGGTGAAGATAAATGGAGTAGAGACTGCAGCGCTTGTGGACTCGGGGAGTGCTATCACCCTTATATCGGGTAAGCTGTAAAAAGTAGCCAGCTGCTACAAGCCAAACGCGTAGCAGTGACATGCGTGCATGGGGCCATGAGTCATTACCCCACCATCCCAGTGGAGATAGAGGTTCAGGGGAACCCCATTGAGGTGACAGTGGGCGTAGTTCCTAAACTCCCATATCCTGTAGTCATTAGGAGGGACTATCCAAGGTTTGATAATTTACTCCCCCCAGAGAGGCTGGAGGGAGATGGGGACCCTGTTGGCAGCGACTCATTGTTGGGGGAATGTCAACCCCCAATGTTTTCAGAGTTTTCTCAGGATCGATTCTCAGCCCCCCAAAAGGCCCGGAAGACAAAAAAAGAAAGGAAGGCCGCAAAGGCCTTGGGAACCCGGATCCTGACCCAGGGACAGAAGACCGCGCTAGTAGGCAGATGGACATGAGCAGCCATCAGAGAAACTACCAACACAAAAGGTGAGCTGGAGGCTGGCCCCAGCCATGATGGTGATGAGCCGTTGGAAGAAACAGAAGCTGGCCCCTGGAAGCTCAGGCAGGTTAGTCCTGGGAGAAAGGCTTTCGGGAGGGACCAGGCAGAGGACTCTAGATAGGATAATGTCAGGAAAGAGGTGGCTGAGATAGATGGGACACCAGTGGAGGGGAAGGTCTGGGGTCCAGAACCCTACTTTATAGTGAAGAAAGATCTCCTGTACTGTGTGGTGCAAATGCAGGAGCAGGAGATACATCAACTTCTGGTGCCACAAAAACATCAAAAAGCCATATTGAGCCTTGCCCACAGTCACCTGTTTGGAGGACACCTAGGGGTAGAGAAAACCCAGGCCAGGATCCTGTGGAGGTTCTTCTGGCCAGGAGTACATGAAGATGTCAGGCGATACTGCATCTCTTGTCCAGAGTGTCAGCTACATAGCCCTCGCCCACACTTGCGGGCCTCTTTGATACCTCTTCCAATAATAGAGGTACCATTTGAATGCATAGCCATGGATCTGATTGGGCCCCTAGAGAAGACAGCTCGGGGCCACCAACATGCTCTGGTTGTACTAGACTATGCAACCCGGTACCCAGAAGCCGTTCCCCTATGCAACACAGCCTCCAAGACAATAGCTAAGGAGCTACTACAGATCTTTTCCTGGGTTGGGCTACCCAAGGAGATACTGACTGATCAAGGGACACCTTTCATGTCCAAGTTGATGAAAGATCTCTGTTCATTGCTCCATGTACAAGCCCTACGGACCTCTGTATACCACCCACAAACAGACAGCCTTGTGGAAAGGTTCAATAGGACCCTCAAGGCCATGATCAGGAAAGTGGTGAGCCAGGATGGGAAAGACTGGGATATCCCATTGCCTTAACTCATGCTTGCCATCCGGGAAGTCCCACAAGCCTCCACAGGTTTCTCTCCATTTCAACTACTATATGGGCACCATCCTCGGGGCATATTGGATATAGCCAGAGAAGCCTGGGAAGAGGAGCCAAATCCCGGAAGGAACATAGTCGAGCATGTACTACAGATGAGGGATCGGATAGCTCGAGTTACACCCATTGTACGGGAACACTTGGAGAAAGCACAGGAGACCCAACAAACCCATTATAACCACCAAGCAAAGCTTCGACGGTTCCAACCAGGGGATCGAGTAATGGTCCTGGTGCCCACAGCAGAAAGCAAGCTGTTGGCCCAGTGGCAGGGACCCTAAGAAGTGACTGAAGCCGTGGGAGAGGTAAACTATAAGGTGCGGCAGCCAGGCTGCAGGAAACCTGAGCAAATTTACCACATCAATCTTCTAAAACCTTGGCATGATCGAGAGGCATGCTTAGTCACCCAGGAGACCCTTCCCCAGAAGGATAACTTACACAAGCAAGTGAGAATATCACCCGACTTGACGCCAAATCAAAGGGTTGAGGCAGCCGACATGTTTAATCGCAATCGAGATGTGTTCTCTACAAAACCAGGGAGGACGACTGAGACCTATCGCCATATCCGCATGATCCCCGGAGCCAAGGTAACACTGAGACCCTACTGAATCCCAGCAGCCAAAAGAGAGGAAATCAAGGCTGAAGTAAAGAAAATGTTAGAATTAGGCGTTATTGAAGAATCCTACAGTCAGTGGTGCAGTCCAATAGTTCTAGTGCCTAAACCTGACGGTACCATGAGATTCTGTAATGACTTTCGCCAACTGAATGAAGTGTCCCAATTCGATGCGTACCCCATACCACGCATCGACGAACTGGTTGACCGACTGGGTAGTGCCCGATTCTTGACTACACTGGATCTGACAAAAAGGTATTGGCAGATTCCCCTGACCAAAGAAGCTAAAGAAAAGACAGCTTTCTCCACCTCAGACAGGCTATTCCAGTACACAGTCCTCCCTTTTGGGCTACATGGGGCCCCAGCTACATTCCAGCGCCTCATGGATAAGCTGCTGCACCCCCATACTAGTTATGCAGCTGCATACCTAGATATCATCATCATCATCATCATCATCCATACTCCAGACTGGGGAGCCCACTTGGAGAAAGTTGAGGCCATACTACGCACCTTAAGGCAGGCTGGCCTCACCGCTAATCCCACTAAATGCACCATAGGACTAGCAGAGGCTAAGTACCTGGGATATATTGTAGGACGGGGTATAGTGAAGCCCCAAACTAATAAGCTAGAGGCGATTCAAAACTGGACCCAGCCGACCCGAAAGAAGCAGGTCCATGCGTTCCTGGGTGTGGTAAGCTACTACCAATGTTTTATTCCCCACTTCACCAGTAGGGCAAGTCCTCTAACGGAACTGGTGAAGGCCCGAGGTCCAGACATGGTGAAGTGGACCGACACAGCAGAGAGGGCATTCATAGACCTTCAGACAGCTCTCTGTAATGACCCCATCCTCATAGCCCCGGACTTTACCAAGGAATTTATTTTGCAAACAGATGCTTCCGAGGTGGGGTTGGGGGCAGTTCTGTCACAAATGATTGGAAAAGAAGAACACCCGATCCTCTACCTAAGCAGAAAGCCGCTCCCAAGATAACAAACGTATGCAGTAGTTGAGAGAGGATGCCTTGCTGTCAAATGGGCCATGGAGACACTGCGTTATTACCTCTTAGGCCGGCGACTTACTCTTGTGACAGACCATGCACCCCTTCAGTGGATGCAGAGAAATAAGGAAAAGGAATGCAAGGGTCACCAGGTGGTTCTTATCCCTCCAACCATTCCAGTTCCGCATACGGCACAGGGCTGGATGCCACCACGGCAACACTGATGGTCTTTCACGAACACACTGCCTGGCATCCCAAGTTGCCCAAACCAATGGTGTTGAGCAGAGGGGGGGATATGTGATGGGGCAAGGCCAGATGGCTACAGTAAAGTACTGAGAAACAGGTATGTTAGCCCCAGGCTAAACAAATCCCTAGGACCCTGGTAACCCAATGGCAGTTGCTCCAGGTTAATCAAGGCACCTGGGGCCAATTAAGATCTTTCTAGAAGGCAGTAGAGATAGTTACTTTAATTAGAACTCCTGCAGCCAATCAAGGCAGGCTAATCAGGGCACCTGGTTTTAAAAAGGAGCTCACTCCAGTCAGGCAGGGAGGAGCCAGAGGAGAAGGAGCGTGTGTGAGGAGCTGGGAGCAAGAAGCTGAGAGTGAGAGAGTGTACTGCTGGAGGATTGAGGAGAACAAGTGTTATCAGACAGCAGGAGGAAGGTCCTGTGGTGAGGATAAAGAAGGTGTTTGGAGGAGGCCATGGGGAAGTAGCCCAGGGAGTTGTAGCTGTCATGCAGCTGGTACAGGAGGCACTATAGACAGCTGCGATCCACAGGGCCCTGGGCTGGAACCCGGAGTAGAGGGTGGGCCCGGGTTCCCCCCAAACCTCCCAACTCCTGATCAGACACAGGAGGAGCTGACCCAGACTGTGGGTTCCACAAGAGGGGAAGATCACTGAGGTAAACAAATCCGCCAATAAGCACAGGACCCACTAAGGTAGAGGAGGAACTTTGTCACAGTGCATTGCTCATAAGTGTGGTAATTATTCTTAATTCTACCTGTACCAATGACCAGAAACAAATTAAAACTAAGGGACTCTGCAACATTCTTATCATTTATTTATTTATTTTATTTATTTTCTGTAGTATCCAGGATGTGCTACACATTGTACAAACACAAATGCAGCCTCTGTCCCTGTGCCAAAGGGCTTACCCTCTGAAGAGACAAAGCAACCAGACAGAGTAGTGCCGGGCAGAAGAAAGGGGTCTGATGCACAAGTAAAAGTGGCCAGGTGGTAATTGAACACATCCTGATTTAAAAAAAAAAAAAGACGAAAAACATGTATATTTTTTTTGCATGGCAAAGAAGTGAAGTGAACCAAAGATACAAAGAGGGTATCTCTGTGGCTGGCCCAGGTCAGCTGACCTGAGCTCGTGGGGCTTAGGCTGTGGGGCTGTACCATTGTAGTGTTGACATTTGGGCTCAGGCTGGATCCTGGGCTTTGGGGAGTCCCAGAGCTCAAGTTCCAGCCAGAACCCAAACATCTACACTGCAGTTTTACAGCCCTTTAGCCTCAGTCCCACAAGCCCAAGTCAGCTCATCTGGCCCAGCTTCTGATGTTTAATTGCAGTGTAGACATACCCAGACTCTTGCAAAAACCATTAATTAGCAACAAGCTACAACAGCAGGCCCCTAGCCTAGGGCAATGTACTGTGCCAGTGTTGGAGGAGGCCTGTGCAGATTCACTCTAAATTATGCTCATTACATCATTTGGTAAGTGTCCGCAGCAAAGGTGCCACTGGCCAGAGGAGGGGCTGACACTTTGAGAAGGTGAGAGATGATGATGTGCAAGCATATGGCTTATATGCAATCCAGGGGACCTGATCAAAATCCCCGTGGAATCAGAGACTTTCCATTGGCTTGGATAGATTTTTGGATGAGGCATTTGGAGGGATAGTGAACGGGGCAATGCCCAGAGATGACACTTGTGCATCCACCCTGGATATTTTTTGTTTGCTCTATTGACCTGCTTCCTTTGGATTTAGCTTTTTCTCCTCTCCATCCTTGTCATTTAGTTGCTCTGCCATTTTAAATTCCCTGTGGTTTTGTTTCTTTACTTGACTTCTGCACCCCTGAATGGTGAAACCAACTTCCTCTTTAACAGGCTCCCTTCCAGCAGATAAGCAAATAATTTAACTGCTAATTTTGCTGCATTTCAGTGTGCAGGCAGTGCATCTAGCAGCTACTTTTAAGCAACTTGCTTCTGCTGAATTTTCATTGGCCTTTCTGTGTCCTTTATTTTTCACTGCTCTCTGCTGGACCTCATTTCCTTTTGCCATAGTGCATGCTGCTAATCTTGGAGAGAGAACTCCTTTCCTGTCAGTCAGGCTGTTCTCAAAGTTTACGGTACATTGGCGGGGCAACACTGGGAAAACTTGTAAGCCATCCACTGACCAGGCCATACTTTGCTGAATAAATAACAACGGCTTTATTGTGGCATTCACAAACAGAGCCTTGTGCTGGGGTGGTGCAGCTCCAAACTGTCCCAGTTGGAACACCAGGAAGCTTTGTGCACAGGCGAAACACTGGTTTCTGAAGTGCCATGCCATGTTTGGAAAGTATGCCCTCCGCCGCACCTCTTCTGGGGAGGGGTTGAGGGCACATACTTTATTGTGCAACTACCGGACTCCAGTGTGCAGGAGCTCCATCTCCCCTCTCTTTACCCCCATTGGTGTAGTTGATTTCCACAGGGGACACACAAGGGAAGCAGTTTCTGTGCTCCGTTGGATTGCAATTGTGGCTGGCTCCTGCATGAGTGCTTGCTGTGTTAGAAAGAGTAATGTGTAGCTATCAGCTCATCTCGGCTTTAGTTTCAAGTGATGAAAATTTTATGCTTTTGGGACCATGAAGTTTGTGTCAGTAACCTCCTTTCTACCCATGTTTAAATAACTACCCCATGTGTGACCGATCTTATTATGGCCACAGAGTGGCAATATTATTGTCACTTGACACAGTTGCCCAATGGCAAGACACTGTTCTATCCATATAGTGAGTGAATGTGTAACTCTGGATATAGCCTCATCCTTGGAGTAACATGTTTCTGCTCTATCTACATGATGACTTGTTCTAAAGTATTGATTGAGCATACTGTAATTGGGCCTTTGATCCCGAGTAGGGCATGATTTATATTTCATTTAATTTTGCTTTTAAAGGTTGTGTTATGTTAAGTGGAAGATTCTTGAACAACAATATTCAATGATAACATTGTTTAATATATTTGAAAGTCATCTGTGATTTGCATAGATTCAGGAACAGTGAATTTAATATAGATATAGATATGGTGAGTTTACTATTACAATAAGCTCCGTAGTGTTGATTCCACAATTAAGTGGTCAGAGGTATGAATAAAGCCTATGGCAGAAATTTTCACAGCCAGGCACAGGACTTACCCACCCATCTTCCATTTAAAATAATGGAAGATGTGTCACTAAATCCCCTGCACTGTTTGGAAAATTTCAACTTGGAATTCTTCCCTGGAGTTCTGTAAAAGCTTTCAAATAGCCCGGAGCTTGGATTACACTAGCATAAGGATAGTGGATTATTGCAGAGCTGGAGGGGGGGATGTTTACTCAAATATATTTTCAGTCTATAATCAACAGGGAATTAAGGTACAATTAATAAGGTGACAAAAGAAGGCTATCATAGGGCAAACATGTTTATTTCAGATAATGTTGAAAGTAAGTTGTGTGTGTCCTCAGTATCAGATGATACTAAAATGGGCACCATTAAAACTTGGGCTGCTGCTCTTGTAGTTAGGAGGCGTTGGTCCTTTTCTTGGGTTTTCCACGGTCCTGCTGGTGACCTCGAGCAAGTCACTTCACCTCTGTGCTTCTGTTCCACTTCTTATACTTTGTCTATTCTGTTTGTTTATTTACATTACCACAGCAGGTTATAGGCTCTTAAGGGAAAACTATAGATATCCATAGTGAGCAACAGTGCCTAGCACAATGGGTTGCCATCTCAGTTGGAGCCTCTAGGCCAGGGGTCGGCAACCTTTCAGAAGTGGTGTGCCGAATCTTCATTTATTCACTCTAATTTAATGCCAATAATACATTTTAATGGTTTTAGAAGGTCTCTTTCTATAAGTCTATAATATATGACTAAACTATTGTATGTAAAGTAAATAAGGTTTTTAAAATGTTTAAGAAGCTTCATTTAAAATTAAATTAAAATGCAGAGCCCCCCGGACTGGTGGCCAGGACCCGGGCAGTGTGAGTGCCACTGAAAATCAACTTGTGTGCCACCTTTGGCACATGTGCCATAGGTTGCCTACCCCTGCTCTAGGCACTACTATACCATAAATAATCTTGACATTTCCCTTGCTGTGGGTATTTTCATTCACATATATTTAGAATAGAAAGATTCCCATTGGCTTTAAGGAGCTTCTGATCACACCATTGATCTTAATTTACCGGATTTTACTGGGGTCCAGAGAATATTAACATTGGATGTTATTAAAAGGATCACCTTTCCTCTGTTATGATGGCCAGAAGTGCTTATAACACTGCAAACCATCTTACTGCCTATAAGTGTCTAAATTAGAGTGTGCTCTTTGTATACAGGCATTTTGATGTGCAAAATCCCTTAACTAGTTCTATGCGAAGCTTCACAAACTCTGATGATTCCATTAAAGTTTTACAGAGACCTCCATATTTAGTGTTCTCTAGTGGAAACATGTAACAGTTTAATTAAGATCTGCACATGATTAACACTAGAGCTATGTGAAATATTCACTGAGAAAGTAAAAAACCCACATTAAAATGGGCCTCCTCTTTTCCCACCTTTGTAGAGCTTGTGCAAAAATGCAGTGCTTTCTGCAAAATTGTTTGTATCAGTGAACGTTCTGTGGAGCAAGCACTCTATTATTATTTTTTTTTTAGCACTATCTGGATGTCAGTGCAAATTTCCAAGCTAAATTTCCTGTGGTGCTTTTCAGTTTTGAGATGGGTTGGTTGGTCATAGTGTGGTTGAAGTCCCATGATATTTCTTGAGGATTCCAGATGATGTAGGTCTCCCCCATGGCTCCAGGAAGACAAAAAGGGGTCAACAGAAGCCATTTTGATTTGTTGCATAAAGCCTGTGTGTGAGGAAGTGAGACAACTGATATAATAAAACTTCAAAGATTGCGAAGAGCGGGAACAGAGCAAGTATTGTCCTTGTAGTCCTAGAAGGAGCATAACTATTATTTAAACAGGAAGGTGAAATTATTGCTTCAGTTTTGAATCACAAGTACTCAGGGAAAACTTTGAAAGTGCAAAATACTCTATGGTCAAGATTTTTGAAAATTTGGCCCCTGAATCCAAATTTTGGCACCTAATTAATAGGACTGATTTTACAAGTCCTCGGCATGCAGCAGCTCCCACAGAGATCTCTAAGGTTGTTTTAATTCATTAAATGGGTACTCAGCACTTTTGGGAAAATTAGATTACTAATGAGGGTGCCTAAATATAGATTCAGGAACCTAATTTTGGGCATCCATTTAAAAAAAAAAAATCTTGAGCCCTATTCTTGTATGCTGGGAATCCATAACCAAAACCACTTCTGTTAATCTCATCACTATCTCTTTAGCTGATCCTTTTTTAAGTAAAAATTGCCTTGCACAAGTGAGTAGGTACCAAACCTAGTGTCCTGCTAGTTACTTGGTTCTCCCTTTTCCCCCACTGGGCTACGCTGACGCTATTGAGCCACTTCAGTCGGAATACTTCTACTTCCTCAACTCCAAATGAGTGAAGGAGGCTGTTAATACACTCTAGACTAAGCCTCCTTTTAAAGTCATTTTCCAGATTCCTTCTTCCTGAGGTGCCTCAATAGGGAGGACCTATAGCCTTCCCCCTCCAGTTTAGATTAACGTCAGTAAAAGCAAAGAGGAAAATTTGCAATACGCTTTAAGCATTCTATAAGCACAGTGGACTAAATTCACTCCTGGAGTAACTCCATTAAATCCACTGTGAGCTGCACGAAGGAAAAATTTGGCCTAACTAGACAAGTCATTGTGCAAAGCATAGTTAGCTGGGCACTGAGTTTACATCCAGAGAATACTGACTCATCAGAAAATAAATCCCAATCTCTTTACTGCCAAGCTGTGTTTTCCCCAGTATTTTCTCCATTCATGTTTACTTTGTATTTGGATCTTTGTTCTTATGTGCAAGGACTATAGCAAATAAAATTAATAATAGTGCCCTGCATTTCTGTGTTGAGTCTTGTCCAAAAGGATCCCAAAGAGCTTTGCCCATTGAAACTCAGCTGGTGATAAGTCAATGCTTCTGTGAAGCTACCACAGCTTACACCAACTGAGGATCTGCACACACATTTCACCCACCACTGAAATGCAGGGACATGTGGGGTAAAACACAGGAACTGTTCAATGACATGCCACAACTACACAATAACTAAGGGCTGAAAATTTGGTTGGGCATGCCGTCTCCAAATAAAATGGGGTTGGGGGTAAGTGGCTGGAATGTAGTCACCCAGATGTGACCTGAGTACAAAGAATGCAATCCATCTCCTTGGTGTGTGCTGCTCAGGTGGTACAAAAGGGCCAGACTCTGAGTGCTAATGGCCAGCTGGGAATTAAGTTTGCATACATAAACTCCCTATTGGTGTAAAACTGCTGTAGCTGACTCCTGCACCAGCTGCCCACACAGACTCACATTGGGGGGAGGAAGGGAGCATGGTAGTGCAGAGCTCCACTATGCCTATGTCCACTTGCTTGGGGTCCATTTAAGGACCCTATACCACCGGCATGTCAGCTCCTTAGCTTCTCTAAACCTTCTCAAGTTTAGAGGTCTAAACCATAACTGGCACCTTGATAGCCCTTCTCCTTGCCATCTCTCTGGTTGCAGAAGGTAATCTGGCCAACGCCCCAACAATTGTGGAAAGTGCAGTGAATCTTAAATGACTACAGTTGGGCCACCATTTTTTGTTTTTCTGTCTCCTCAAAGAAAACATCACATAGGTCAACTAACATTGTGTGCACAGGAAAGCCTCAAACTGAATGAACTCAGACTCTAAATGAAGTAGACTCTCTGGAAGATAAAAGTGCGCTGGCTTGAGCAGTGCAGAGAAACCTATCACTGTGCCAACCTTCTGATAATTACAATTTCAGTTCAATGTACTGTAGGCTCTCTCTCGCTTAATCTTCTAAATAGGAAGTTTCTCAAGAAAATTTAAATTTCACTCCTACTATCTGTTGCCTGAATGGTCTGGAAGATTTAAAACAAAAATTAATCATTTTCAAATTCTTGAACCCGCTGAGTGCAAGTCATCAGCTTCTCCTTAACCATTTTATAGAGACATATGTCTCTGGGGATCACTTAGCAAGAAAATATTTTTTAAGTTTGCTCAAGGCCAATTTATCCCAGGCATTGAGTCTGTTCAGCTGGAACTGCAAAAATAGCTCAGATACCTTCCTATAATCACTGTTGACTAACAGCACTTCAACCAACTGATCAAGAGCGGTGCAACCATATTTACTGTAAGCTAGGGGCATGATTCTTCTCACTTATACCAGCCTGTGTCAGTGTAACTCCATTAGCTTTGATGAAGTTACTTATATTGGTGTATGTCAGGAGTAAGAGGGGAATCAGACCCGGTAGGCCAGTTCCTCCATAAGTGTAAGTTGAGTTTTCTTCATTGACTTTGATGGAACTATGCCAATTTACATCAGTCAAGGATTTGGCCTTAGATATTTTTTCTTGACCGCTAGTGAAGAAGGGATTTATGAAGTTTAAAGTTTTTACCTAGACTCTTATTTGCCCCATCTTGTCATGAGGCATGGTTTATAAGGTGAATGTTGATGGTTCATTTTAGTGGTATAAAAATTGACCAAACACAATTGCATAGTGTGAGAACCTCGGAATATAGGGCTGATTTGGAACACACATACACCTCTTTTTCCAAAGAGGGTGGCACTTGCCTATTGGTTATATCATTTTGAACAGTGGAGGACCAAACAAGGATACTTCTGTTGGAAGATGCTGGGCCACCAAACCTAGAACTGGAATGACAGCAGGACATTGGGGCTCACAGTGCCTCCACTGAAATCTAACCAAAGTCTGGGTAAATGTGGGGAGGAGAGGGCCCTTAAAAATGCCTGAGTAACTCAGGGTTTGAGTCAAAGATCATTTGAATCAAATGAAGGCGTTCCATTCACTTCAAAGGCCTTTGGATCACATTCTAGGATTCCTGACCGAATCCCCCAGTTTCATAGTTCCAATGTATTACACCAGATGGTCTAGTGTGAAGGACCTGGAGAGGTTTTATATAAAGGCATAGCTCCCAAATTTGCAGTGGCTACTCAAATGACACTTTTGCAGGATTAAGTGAGTGAAGTGATCTTTTTTTCCTGATTCAGCCTATCTCCCCCTTCTAATAACAGTACTTTAATTATGGTACTTCCATCCCAGGGTCACAGGAGGCTTTCATCTTCCTGTCAGGTACATCAGGATTAGGATACTCATTTTACTAAATGGTAAAGCTGAGGCATAGGGAACTGATGTGATTTCCCTCCCTCCCCCCCCCCCCACCCTGGTCTCACCGCAAGTCAGTGGCAGAACTGGGAATGAAACCGAGGAGACTTGACCTCTGTCCTAAAGTCTTGTGCATTAGCCACAACACCATTCTTTCTCTTTGTCCCTAAAGTGTTTCGTTTCCCTTTTCCTAGTTTGTGCCTAATCTCTCTCCCATCTCTCTTTCTTAATGGTGGTTTTCCCTTAGCTATCCCCTGGTTCTTTCCATCCCTTTCCTCTCCCTCATCCTTTTCCAATGACGTTTTTCCAACTGTGGTCCAGTCTCACTTTTAGTCCCATCTCTTCCTGAATTTCTTTGTAACCTCTCTGGTCCTGTCTCCCTCACAACATGGCTGCCCTTGCAGGTAGAATTCACTGCTGCGTAGGGCCAAGAAACAGAAGTGCTGGCCTATTCTTCCCCACTGTGCTGCACAGAGTAAGACCCAGTGTAGGTGAGGAAGCTGCCAAAGGAAAGGGGGAAGAAATCTTGGCTGTCTACTCATAAACCTTGTGAGTAGCCATTAGAAGCATGAGTGGCAGGTTTGTAGAAATTTTGGTGGTGCTCAGAACCTGCCCCCCCAACCTCCACCCCCCACCTGCCTAAGGCTCTGGGAGGGAGTTTAGGTCAGGGGAGAAGGTCTGGGGTGCAGGCCCTGAGCTGGGGATTAGGCTGCAGGAGGGGTGCAGGCTCTGGGATGGAGTTTGGGTGCTGGGTACAGGCTCCAGGCTGGGGCAGGGTTGCAGGAGGGGGTGAGGGGATGCAGGCTCTGGGACGGAGTTTGGGTGTAGGCTCTGGACTGGGGCAAGAGGTGGGGTTGCAGGAAGAGGTTGCAGGAGGAGATGAGGGGTGCAGGCTCTGGGAGGGAGTTGGGGTGGGACGGGGTGCAGGCTCTGGGAGGCAGACGGGGCTGGGGGAGAGACCCAGCCCAAACACTGGTGGAGTCAGGCCCCTGGGCCCTGAATATTGCTGGATTCCAGGCACCACGAGTGTATATAACTCACTGCCCCTGATTAGAAGTGGGGAGGAAGAACTGAAAGGGAAACCTTGCTCACTGCCTGCTGCCCTGCTCAGGAGCAACACTTCAGATGGCATGAGCTAGTAACAGCAGGTGTGAATGTGTGACTTTCAATCTAGATTAGAGCTGGCAAGGAATTCCCCATTGAAATGATTTTTTGACAGAATACTCTGCAAAAATTGAATTTTTTCCATGGGAAAAACTATAATTTTGCAAAAATTGATTTTTCTGTCAGGAAAAAAAATATTTCATTTTAGGTCAGTTCAGCCTCAGCCAAAATGGTTCAATTTAACAAACTGAAAGAAACATTTAATTTGTCAGTCTGACATTAAACTGCAGTGGCCAAAGGTGCCTCTGTGCTTTGTGACCCCATACACTCCTATGGCTCCTTGGCCAGGCTATATCTCCCATAATGCATCTTGGTCTCTCCTCTGACCAAGTTGCATCATGGAATTTCCATGATCACAGTGCATCATAGAAGATGTAACCCATAGTGGTTCTTTTTCAATCTGTGTGTGTGTGTGAAAAATGTTTCCCTCTAAACAGCCCTGCTACTACATCCTAACCTATCTCTTCTTCTTGTTTTCTGACTCAGAGAAAGAAGGGACAAGGATGTGCCTCAAATTGTCCTTTCATACCACAGAGTAGCCCATTTTTAGAGCTTTAAAATGGAAGTGGAGAATGAGGTACAGGGACCAGTCCTGTTTTGTCAGGGGGATGCATGAGATGACCTAAGAACTATTTGCCAGCTCAAATTTCTGATGCTGCGTGTCATGTTATGTTGAACTTTTTCCTGCCAGCATTTAATACAACATCCTTACATGACAGATGCAGACCAGAGGAGTGAAAAGAGGGAAAATGTGTAGAATATTAAAGAGAGAATATTTTTCACTGTGGTGTGTGTTTTCCTCCTCTTGTCTTTCATTCACCCCTATGTTTCACTCAACAGGCATGCACTATGCTGGGCAGATGGATTGGTGTTGGCACATGGAGTACAGCTGTTTGTACATGGCAATCTGTTTTTTGCAGTATTTACTAGCTAGTCAGCAGCCAGACTGTAAATAGAATAAATAATTGGAGGTGAAGAGTCAAGATCATGTATGGCTGTTTCACAGAAAAGGAGAGAGTATGTCCTTGATGTCTAGCACTGGTGACATTTTATAACTTGCTTAAGAGGTGCTTCTTACCCAGCAAAAATTACAGCAATGAGAAATTAGTGAGAAGGGGTCATTACAAAGGCCTAATGATTTATTCTTGTGTTATCGCTAAACATTCCCTTGCATGTTCATTTCTGTATGCGATTGTCCATCATTTACCCCATTCTCTTCTCCTCTTCCTCTCTACCATGTGCCATGGTTGACTGTGCTCATGCTCCTTATTTAAAGCAAGCTGAATGTAGTGCACCCTGTACTGAGAATGCATTCACCCTGTTTTACTGATAGTCTAAGAATTCAATCTTAAGCCAGTGCTTAAACTTTCCTCAGGGGCAAGTCATCTCATAACCTCCTAGTGCATGGTTTCTTGCAGCTTCCTCAGAAATAGCTGGTACAGGCCTCTGTCAGACACAGGATGCTGGGCGAGATGGACCATTAGACTCATCCAGTATAGCAATTCCTATGTTTCTCAGGAGGCTAGAGCTTGTCTGTTACAGCTATCCCCTATTCCATTTTGTTTCTTACAGCTGTCCCCAGACTCCATTTTGTTTTCTGTTCTCCTGTGGCCGCCCTTCCCTGGCTGTTAAGTTGTTTACCAGAGCCACTGCCCTTCTCAAAGGGAGGGCCTCTTAAGTTGTTTAACAAGAGCCACTGCCCTTCTCAAAGGGATGGCCACCTGTGCTGCGTGCTAAGTGGGACCACTGCCCTGTTCAAAGGGTTAGTCCTGTTATCACCTCGTTGAGCCTGGGCTTGGTGTAGGGTAGGCAATGTCCAGAGCTGCAAGACCTAATGTGTTTTTAAGATCCTGGGCATGAGTCATAGGCCTCATGTGCTCTTGAGTCACCTATTGCACAGGACTATGTCCAGGCATGTCTCTGGGCTTACCTTCAGTTTTTTCCCTGTGCCCCCTCCCCTGTGACAGAGGGAGCCTATCAGGATTACTGGAGGGAAACTGCCCAAGTTTGCCTTTAAAAACAGACATTTTTGAAACACACCTCAGAAAGGTTCCTGCATTGCTGCCTGGTCTGATCAGCCAGGGGTTCTGGGGGGTCCTTTCTCCGCTCTCGTTTTATTTTTGAGCGTACCCCTGTTTTTTGAACGCCCCTCCCCCCGCCCACGAAGAACGAATTGCTACCTGAGAGATCTCCTGATTATTGAGACTGTACCGAGCCCTCCTTGCCTCTTCTGATGTTGCTGCTGCTTCTGCCTTTGCTGCTGCCTTGGGGACTGGTAAGAATCCCTCTGTAAAACTTTCTATACTTTTATTTTATTATTTTAGCTGCTGGCTCTGTTTCCCCAGCACACAGACTCAAGCTGTGTCTTAAAACCTCTCAAACTCGCGACGCTTTGCTGCTAAAAATAAGTTTGTGCCGCTGCTAAGCTCTGCTCCTGTGGGCTTTGCCTCCGGGCTCCCTGCTTTCAGCTGTATCACTTGGCTGTAGCCACCATCCCTTGGCTTCCTTGGGAGCTGGGTCCTGGACACATACCACTCTGCCCTCTGTAACCTCCCCATAGCATAAGGTGCACCATAGGTCTTGTTTTTTTTAGTTTAATAAGTCATAGTTTGTTAAGATTGTAGAGCTTGTAAGTTTCAACTGCCTTGTTATAGTTTACTGTTTTGTTGCTCCGTATAGTTGCTGGTTATAGCTTTGCTTAGAATTGTGATATTTGTTGTTTTGCCTAGTCATTGGTTAAGATAGATAAGGTTTTTTGCTGCTTAAATTCGCCTTCCTGCTGTCCCGATCTCTCCCTGAACTTTCCCGTGTCTGTTTTTCCCCCGCTCCAATCTCCCCCTCTGTGTGCTCCTCCGTGTCTCCCTGTTATAACCCTTTGCTGCTTTTCCCCCGCATCTGCACTCCCTCCGAACTTCTCAACTCCTTGCTGCTTCCCCCCCTGCGTCTGCATCACCCTCCGAACTTCCCAGACCCCTTTGCTGCTTCTCACTCTCTCCGAAGTTCCCAAACCCCTTGCTGCTTCTCCCCCTGTATAACTTCCCTAACCCTTTGCTGCTTTTTCCCCCGCATCTGCACTCTCTCCGAACTTCCCAACTCCTTGCTGCTTCCCCCCGCGTCTGCATCACCCTCCGAACTTCCCAAACCCCTTGCTGCTTCTCCCCCTGTGAAACTTCCCAAACCCTTTGCTGTTTTTTTTACCTTTGTTTTTGGTGTCCGCTTGTTGCTTAAACCTCTCTCTAGCCCTTCTTT
The DNA here is from genome assembly GCF_025201925.1 of Gopherus flavomarginatus. NCBI lineage: Eukaryota > Metazoa > Chordata > Testudines > Testudinidae > Gopherus > Gopherus flavomarginatus. The sequence goes on from NC_066621.1 coordinate 54,180,174, forward strand.
ACACTTCTCCGCTGCCCCTCCCCTACCGAAGATCACCATCACACTGCTCCGTTGTCCTTGCCCTACAGGGCTTCAGAGTCTCTCGCTGCTTCCAGCCGCTGGTCTGCATACCACTAATCACTCACCCCCCCACCTCCTGTTTCTTGACCCAGCCTTTATATTGATATTGTATTGTTGTACTGTAACTCACATTTTACTTGTCATTATAACACCCCATTGGTTGCCTCCACTTTTCTGATATACTTTGTATTTACATTGATGCCACTGTGTTACATTGTGTATCTAGCTATTAACGCATATAGAAGCTACCATTTTATCTTGCATTTCTTTTGGGTACGCTTTGCATTTCCACACTGTATCTAGAGTTGCTTATTGACTGTACTGTATCCCATTGTGCTGAACCCCACTTGCTGTAGCCCACTATTAGAACTCCCTACACTGTTCAATAAGAAGAACCCCCCCCATCGTTGTCTATTGTAAACACCCTACACACCCCATCCCATCGTATTTCATTATTAAATTCCCACCACTTCCTTTTTTTTCCTTTAATAAAGAAATTAATTGGAACCCCAGCTGTGTGGTAATTGCTCCCCAAGATCCCATATACCTGCAGGCGGGGACAGAGCTGAAGTCCAGAAGCCTTGCAATAAATTAGAGCTATTCAAACCATTTCATATCAGTACAGAATGTCTGTCTTTTCCCCAGAAATGTTTGCATTTTTCTGCTTTGGTGTGGGTTTTTTTGCAAATACACACACGCACACTATCTTTGGCCTTAATTTTCCTTTCCCAGTTACCTTTGTATCCCTTCCACGTGTTGACACATGGCAGTTAACTTTTTTTCTTAACTCCCACACATCAAGATGAAACTATACCCTGCAACTGATAAAAGCTCTTCCTGTCTGCAACCACATTTTAGTCTAAAATGAATCTGAACAGCTTACCGACCGGGTAATTTTGAAAAATGAGGATGTTGTTAATATGGTTAAAGCCACTCAAGAAAGCAATAGCCCCTTTCAGAAGAGTTATATTGAACTTTCAGTTAAAACTCTAATACATTTATAACTCGTACAAGGTTACAGTTCCAGGTAGCCCAGGGCATGATAGGACTTTTCAGATGCAAAGTACTAAAGGGCTGTTAAACAAGTCGAAGAACCAAAGGACTGTTTCCCATTTCTGTTCTTCAAGAAAAGGGATGGCGTATGCTGCCCATTCCACAGAACATAATGCCTGCACACCTTGCAGGAGAATGACCCTGTCTCATTTGGTTCCCAAAGCAGCAGGGTAGCATGGAATGCAGATAGCAACCCAGCCTCTTTCCTTCCCCAAAAGATGGCTAAAGATAAGGGAGGGATCTTATTAGGAGGACAGGGTTAGTAAAACTCACTAGCTTAGTTATGGAAGCCAACTTTGCATCTGTCTAATCTAAATGCTATGCCTATTATCATAGTATCTAAGTGTTTGGAGTGCTTCAGATTTGCTGTGGGGGTCTGAATTTGGACTTTCAGAAAGCCTTTAACAAGGTCTCTCCCCAAAGACTCTTAAGCAAAGTAAGGAGTCATAGGATAGGAGGGAAGGTCTTCTCATGGGTTAGTAATTGGTTAAAAGATAAGAAACAGAGTATGAATAAATGGTCAGTTCACACAGTGGAGAGAGGTAAATAGCAGTGTCCCCCAAAGATCTGTCCTGGGACCAGTACTGTTCAAAGTATTCATAAATTATCTGGAAAAAGGGGTGAACACTGAGGTGGCAAAGTTTGCAGACCGTACAAAATTACTTAAGATAGTTAAGTCCAAAATGACTGTGAAGAGTTACAAAGGGATCTTGCAGAACTGGGCAGGAAAATGGCAGATTTTGATTGGAAAACAATCCCAACTATTCATGCAAAATGATGGGTTCTAAATTAGCTGTTAGCATTAAAGAAAGAGAACTTGAGGTCATCGTGGATAATTCTCTGAAAAACATCTGCTCAATCCGTAGCAGCAGCCACCACAAAAACTAACCCAATGTTAGGAACTATTAGGAAAAGACTAGATAAGATGACAAAATATCATCATGACGCTCTATGAATCCATGGTACACCTGCACCTTGAATACTACATCTAGTTCTGGTTGCCTCACCTCAAAATATTAGAATTAGAAAAAGCACAGAGAAGGGCAGCAAAAATGATTAAGGGTAGGGAATAGCTTCCTCGTGAAAAGAGATAAAAAAGACTGGGACTGTTCAGCTTGGAAAAGAGATGACTAAGTGGGGATATGATAGAGGTCTATGAAATCATGAATGGTGTGAAGAAAGTCAATAAGAAAGTGTTATTTACCCCTTCATATAGCACACAAATGAGGGATCACCCCATGAAATTAATAAGCAGCAGGTTTAAAACAAATATAAAAAGTTCTTTTTCACACAATGCACAGTCAACCTGTGGAACTCATTGCCAGGGGATATCATGAAGGCCAAATGTATAACTGGGTTCAAAAAGGACTTGGTCCTATCCTACATGGACTTATCTATCAATGGTTATTAGCCAAGATGGTCAGTGATGCAACCCCATGCTCTGTGTGTCCCTTTACCTCTGACTGCTAGAATCTGGGACTGGACAACAGGGACTGGACAACAGATCACTGTACGCATTGCCCTGTTCTGTTTGCTCCCTCTGAAGCATCTGGCACTGTCTGAAGGATACTGGGAATATCCAATATCCAGTAAGTATTTGTCTGACCCAGGATGGCTGTTCATATGTTTTTAGGTGACTTCAGAACTTTAAGGGACTCTCATAGCGGGCAAATGTATGTGAACTGAACTCTCTGTCAAAGCTTGCTGAAACAAGGTGAACCCAAGTGCATGATTTTCATGCAGCAGTATTTTTCAGGTTACAAGAGTCATAAATTCTACGTACATACAATACCCTTGGTGTATAAACAGCATCAAAGCACAGCGAGATTGCTCTGAGATTAAATAGTGTTTAACAGTGAAATAAATTCTCTATTTCTTGGCAAACCTCTTGATGCTTGTCATGGCTTTTCTGCTGACTCTGTCTGCTGTGGAAGGTCAAGCAGGCTTGGGTAGTAGGGTAATAATAGATTCCAAGAGTAGTGCATTTCAGAGTATTTGTGTGCACATAGTTTAGAAGTCAGAACCCACTGAGCATTTCAAAAGATCTAATAATGCATTACAGCCCTACTTGTTCATAACTCTGTAGACTTTCACAGTTTTGCTTGGAAGAATGTACATGGTTATCTACAGACTCAAAGACTTCAAATTTTCAAATATTTTTACTAAGAAACAGCGAAACAACCTTACTGAGATGTTTCATTTTCATAATGTCAAAGTGGTTTTTTAATGTCATTATATATATTTTATAAATTGTCAAAACAAAACAATCATGGTAATAAAACCAAAGCAGTAGAAATGAAACAAGAAAATCAACATGAAATATTCCATTTGAATTTCAACATTTTTCAGTTGAAAATTTTATTGAAATGGACACTTTCCTGCAAAACATTTAGGTCTATGAAACTACATTTTCTGATAGAAAAATATTCCATTTTTTTTAAATCAGTTCTCCTTGGCTATAAGAGGAAAGCATCCAAATACCTTAATACTGTTTACTTTTTAGACACTGAGATCATGCCTCCAGAACAACTTGATACATGAAAAAACCCAATCTCACCTACCTTCTAATCAGGGCTGGCTCTGGTTTTTTTGCCGCCCCAAGCAAAAAAACACCTGTGGACCGCAGCGAAGTGGGGGAGGAACAAACAAACCTGTGGGCTGGGCAGAGCAGTGAAGTGGGGGGCACAAACAAACCTGCGGGTCCCCCGGAGCAGCGAAGGGTGGGGGGACAAACAAACCTGCAGGCTGGCCGGAGCAGTGAAGGGGGGGGGGGGGGACAAACAAACCTGCGGGCCGGACGTAGCAATGAAGGGTGCGGGGAGAACGAACAAACCACGCTGCCTGCCAGGAGGGCTCCGCACCGCTCCGGTGGGTGGGCAGGGAAGGACGCCGGCTGCCCTGCCGCGCTTGCTACAGACCTGGCACTGCCCCCAGCAGGGTACTCCACTCCTCTGCACTGCTCCACCTACAGGGCGGCCAGAGCAGCGAACCAAAAAGAAAAAATCCTGCAGGGGCAGCCGAAGCAGAGAATGCCGCCCCTTGGAATCTGCCGCCCCAAGCACGAGCTGGCTCGGCTGGTGCCTGGAGCCGGCCCTGCTTCTAATAGAGAAGACACCATACCAAACCCTAGATCTAAACAGCTTCAGATTTTCAGAAGATTCAGTATCAAAACCCGGATTGGTATCTGGCATTCACAGTTCACTCCTTTTTCCACAATGGTCCAAAACAAACCCTGTATCCCCGGACATTTACGATGGAGGACTTTGAAATCCTGATCGGCTTGGATCGATCTCTACTATTTAATAGTCCTTTCTCACATGCCCCTGCCCATATAAGTTCACTGCATTATGGTTTTGTTTTTATCAGTGAAATCTGATAGTGATAAAATTCGCTGTGCAAACTTCACTGCACAGCTTTCCATCCTAGGCACTTCATCATTGTTGTTACAGGTCTTGACTGATGGAGACAAATTTTCCATTCCATTGCAGTCCCTTTATGCTATTAATTGAAAGTCACTACAGCCCTGATCCTGAAAGCAGCTCCATGCAAGCATACCCACTCAGAGTTGCTTGCAGGACTGGGGCCATAGCTTGCATTGTTTTTAACATCCGAGCATATTAAACCCATGGGGTTCTACGCTAAACCATATATGGCCAATATCATACTATACATGTCTGAACTTCATGCTGTCTTTCACTTGTCCAGCATCCTTCTGCCTTCAGCCTGATGTGTGATGCCTGTCACTTTTCTGTTGATAGCTTTGGGGGAAGCAAATTTCCCTGTTCATCTTTGCCAAACTAAGGAGCAAAAATTACAGCACAGAATTCTCTGTGGGAATAAGAATTATTAAGAGAGGGGAAAAGGAAATAAAGGTTTTTGTTCTAACCATTCAGTTTCTCTAACATTATTTTAGCACCAACAAACGTTGTGCTTGTCATTTGGCAAGGTGATTTTAAAATTGTTGCTTAGTATTTGAAACTGCAGCTTCAAGTGCCTCTTTTTTAACTCTTGAACTGGTCCTGGAAGTCCCAGTTTCAGTAGCAGCAGTATAAAGTATAACAAAACCAACAAAGCAAGCCAGATCGTCAGCTGGTGGAAATCACCGTTATCTTCAGTGCAGCTATGCTAATTTACATCACCTGAAGATCTGGTTCAATATTTTGTGCCTTTCTAAAAAAGAGCAATTTATGAAAAGAAAATCAGATTTGATCTTGGAGTTTGAAATAGTTAGACCGTTGGCAGCACAGTCCACAGTTAATATAGTCATTTTGTGCTGTAATTATGATGTGGTGGTACTTCAAAACATAAATAACTTCTCTTAAAAGACCTTCATTAAGCCCGTTGAGCATTAAATGGATAATGGCAAACTCAGTTTCTGTGTATTAATTATGCACATCCCTCAATGGGATATACTACTCAGTCTTTGAATTCATATTTCTAGTTCCCTCTTGTTAATTAAATAATCACCTCATTAACCAGTGCCTATATGAACAGGTAATTTCAAATCTTATTTATAGATCCATCAGTTTGATGTGTTATCCATTTTTCCTCCTATATTACTAAGATGGCAATGTTGTTTAATGGTTAAAGAATTAGTGTGTAAATGAATGAAGAATGAAATCAGGACTGTGGAGTTGTATTCTCAACTTTGTTACATTAGTAGGATCAGAGTCAGTATCTTCTTTGTGCTTTAGTTTATCCTTCTATGAAATTGATGTAATATCCCTTACATATCCTATAGGGTCCAATTAGTTAATGTCTGGACACAATTTAAGGTCCTCAGTTATGAAGGATTCTAGATATGGTATTATTGTCCAAGATTGTGTTTGTGCATCCAGTGTTCTTTTAATAGGTCTTTATGTATTGTACTACAGTTCTAATATACTGTATTAAAAGGACAAAAAAAAAAACAACAACCTACAGTAACACTGTCTGCATGCAGGAATCACTTTGCCAGGACACTTTTTTGTCCAATAAGTTAATGTTAAGTTGAATTACATGCTCTAATCTTTATTCTGCTTGGCCTGTGTTTATGACCCAGGTTGACCTCTCTCTATTACCAATTCTATTTAGTTCTCTGTTAGAATTCTACACTGGATTCTCATCCTTTGTACTGTTTGATCCGTGGATTCTTTTTGTGTTTTAAATCTATTTCTAATTTCAGTCTGGAGTTTCCTATGTTAATTACAAGTACACTGTGCATAGGAAGTGCAGAATGATTGCCTTTCAAAGGTATTTTATCCTCACATTGGCAATGTTGTCTTTGACATGTTAATGTTTTTAGGAATAGTCGTCAGCTGGATAGGGAATTGCACTGCTTGTGTGAGAGGAAGAGGTGCTTGAAGGACAAATCAAAAGCCCTTTTCATTCAGATTAGTTGAGTACCGATTATCAAAAACTCTGCTCCTTCAGAAATCTGCTTCAGAACAAAGTGAGGTAGGATAGTAACAATAATTGTATCAGATCCTTTGAAGTTCTGATATTGCATAGCAACTTCACAACTACTCCAATCACAGTAGTGGTCTACCAGAAAAAGAATGACTAGCTCTAATTCAATAGGGATTTTGCAATGAGACAGTAGTTGACTGCATTAGAAGAGCATAGGACATGACCAAGTTTGTTCCACTGATATCCTCTCAGCGGAGGACAATGGAAAACAGTTTCTCCAATAGCAATGGCATTTCTGGGAGAAGAAGTAGCTACCATGAATGCACAATAGTAATCCAGTATCTTCATCATATAAAAATTAAGCTTGTTCATTGCTGGACATGAATGCAAGATCATTTCCTATACCAATAACTATGAACTGTATTGTCCCTTTGCAGAAAACCCTGCATATGGAGCAGTGAGTATGCTCCAAAAGGGAATCATACCTCAGACTTACAATTTCTTCCCTGCTCTTCCTTTGCTCTTGGACGAAGTAACCGGCTACTGGTCCTGACCACTAGAGATTACTACCCCTGTTTTGGCTCAGTAGTGCTGACTGGCGCATTGGAGAGGATGAAGCCAATTCCCTAACTACCTGTGTTTGTGTGGGGAAAATAGTCAGTCCCTTGTTCTCCTCACTCAGAAGTTGCCCCAAGTGGAAAAGTTGTTAGTTACCTAATTCAAAAAACACTTCACAAATGTGGGAAAACTGAGGTTGTATTAATACATTTACAAAGTATATATTGAATAATCATGTTAATTGATTATATTGGCAGCAATTTTTAAAACCAAATTGCTTCTGTTACTTTGTCCTTTTTTTATTGAGATATACTTAGCTGCAACAGAGACTATAATAAGCAGTTATCAGATAATCCTGTACCTTGTTTCCAAAAGCGATTTATCATCAAGAACAGCAAAAAATAAAGTCTGAGGATTCTAGTCGGTTTCTGGTTGCATTTCTGAGTGCATACAGCATCCATTTTCCAACTGCAGATCTTGTGCAGGTGTGTTCACCTGACGGAAAAGCTGCAGAGTACTCATCCAGAATAATCTCTGTAATGCATGACCGTGCGGTCCAATATAAAGCCAACTGAGTTCAATGGAAAGATGCCTATTGGATCCGGTCCACTACGAAGTAAAGCAAGACCAACCATTTAGTGGAGTAGGGATTTAAATAACTGACACAGTGATCTCTCCTTTTTTAGCCATGCAAGGGCCTTGCACAGGTATTATGTACACGAGGTAATGTCCATTGTGATCACTGACAGTGCCTCCATTACTGGATAGTGCACAGGAAAGGATATTAGAAATGTGGAGGGAATTGTCAATGCAAACTTTTTCTCTTGGTGGTAATGCTAGCACTGACATTTCTGCTGCCCAGAATAGCTGCTACCTACACATCAGCAACTGTTGATGGCACAGCACTGTCCTGGCCACAAGCCGAAACAGAGAAACTAGTTTCTATGCCCCAAATACAAACATTTTTATTATTAGCACTTACATGGTACTTTTAATCTTTTAAAGCGCTTTACAAACAATCATTAATCCTCACAACTCTCCTGTGAGATAGGTACTTTTCCCCCATTTTGCAGGTGGGGAAATCAGGGAGAGAGGTGAATGGTCTGTATTTCAAAGATTCAAAGGCCTGGTCTACATTACGGTGCTAAGTCAACCTAAGTTATGCAACTCCAGCTACGTGAATAATGTAGCTGGAGTCAACATACCTTAGGTCAACTTATTGCAGTGTCTACATCGTGCTGGGTCAACGGTTTCTCCCATCGACTTACCTTACGCTTCTTGTTCTGGTGGATTACTGGAGTCGACGGAAGAGTGATCTGTGGTTGAGTTAGTGCGTCTTCACTAGACCCACTAAATTGACCCCCAGTGGATTAATTGTCACAGGGTTGATCCATAGTAAGTGTAGACATACCTTCATTCTGAGCAGCTGTGAAAATTAACCCACAAGTGACTTGGCTACGAGGGACAAAGGAAGTCACTATCTGAGTCAGGATTGGAACTCAGGAGTCCCTGAGTCCCAGGACTATATTCAGGCCACTAACCTATGTTTCCAGTGGAGCTGAAAAGTAACTTGTTACCTGTTGTATACTGGTGTGAAAGACCGATAGAAAAGCTTTGGATCTGGAATCAAGTTGCTTTGCTACTCTGGTGGGAGAGAACTGAGCATGGCTAGAAGAAAACATTTAGATACTCTATTTAAATTGAACGACATACTACATGTGCACTTCCTTAAGGCCCATATGTAACCAGCATTAAGATTAATAAAAGATTCATGTTACAAATAAATAATGAATAGCAGCTGAACACGAATAGTTGAAGACAGTTCCCCTTAAACGCTCCCCAGTCTACAAGCCTTCTATAATACTTATTTCCATGGTAATTCACTGATTGGTGTGGATTTGTCAGTTTTTACCTTCAAATTTATTTTCTGTTAGCTAATTCTTTGTTAACAAACAATAGCAGCAACGTATATTGATTTGCTGACCTTCAGTATTATACTGAACACAAGATAAATACAGTATAGATCTTGCTTTCATTTTAAACTGTGGTATTGCTGTCACTTTCCTTGGGGCTGATCCTATAGTCGTTACATAAAATTTCTGTTGAAGTCAACGGAAACGGTGATTGCAGGATAGGGCCTGTTAGTTGACTTTGTACCACACAAGATAGGGGGTGATTTTCACAACTGTCTGCAATATTAGAGACAAGGCAATGATAAACTCTTCAGTACCCTTTCTCTGGAGCAGTCACATAGGTAAAGCTCCCATTGTGCCCAATGGTAGCTTTGCTTGAGAAAGGGGCTATAGGATGAGGTTCTAAGAAATTAGATATCTAAGTTGTGAAAGAACAGAGAAAAATAGGTACATATATTGTTTGGTCAGATTTATTTTTTCTCAGAGATCAGAGGCTTTAGAGCTAGTGCGTATATTTTACAATTTTCATGCTAGTTTAGAAAAAAATCATAGGAAGTATATTTTGAGTTTCTATGTAATATTTGGTGTCAAATGCTTTCCCTTGGAAAGAGCTAAATTTGAAATTAATTATATACATTTTATAGTGGAAAACATTATTAGGCTTCAGGGAAGAGTAAATGTAAGTTTTTGTTTGACCATGAGGATGACTAGAATAGTTATCGTCTTTCTTAGACATTTTACCAAAGTATGTAACTTCCTGATTCTAGGGCTCAGTTCTGCCAGATACTGAACATTCTGATCCTGATCATCTCAAGCACATGCTTAACTTTATGTAGAGCCATTATCTTTAATGGTACTACTTGTGTACTTAAAGTTAAGCTTTCGCTTAAGTACTTTGCTGGATTGAGGTGAAAGTTGTATGCATCTGGTTGAATCAAGTCTTTACACATTTATCAGAAGGAGTAATTAAATCTTCAAAATTGATGGGAAGGCAAATAATGATCGGCTTGTTTTCTGCTGTGCTGTAAGTGGCTTGATTCTGTCTAAATCACAGTAATTTAAAATAATAATAATGTAAGGTATATTTAGTAGAGACTGTCCAGGAATTGCAGCTTGGCAAGTCTGGTCTGGAGAGCAATAGATTGTTTTGGTAGAACTCCATGTTCTCTTAAAGCCAGTATTGGCAGGATGCTTCCTCTTAGGCCTTTTGGAATCAGCAGTGTTTTCCCTTTATGAATTGGAGGTTTTCAGGTTTAAACATCATCCCATTTTATGCTGATATTAATTTTGGAGCTGAGGAAGCCATGTTCAGAGCTGGATCTTTCTCAGGTTCAGAGCAGGCTTCAGTTCTAAAACTGGATCAGGTCTGTGGTACTGCTTTCACATTGGATGTGAAGGAACCAAAATCTTGCAAGCTAATTTTTTATGCGGTTTCTACTGAACTAGGGTAGGAATCTCATGAGCTCAATTATTCTCACAAGATTTTTGAATCCAACCGGAGGATCCCTTCTAATTTTGGATCTGACCTTGAACCAGAACTGTAGTAGGGATGGTACTGGACTTGGTGATTCAGTTCCAATCCTCCCTGAAATTAAATGGGTTGGCATTTGAGCTTAGGCCAAAAAAATAATCCCAATCTCTAATTAAAACAAGAAAGTGGAAATATTTTGTAATACAGGAATAGTTAAACCTCTTTTCAGTTAGGTCATGACAATTATAATTCCCAGTGTCTTATCTTTGATGACCTGGTCTACACTTCAGAATTAGATCAATTTAGCTACGTCAGCACTATGATTTCACATCTCGAGCCCTGTAGTTAGGCTGAATTTACGCCCCCCCTCCCATGTACATGCAACTAAGTGGATGGAAGAAATTCTTCTGTTGACCTAGCTATCGCCTCTCAGAGGAGGAACATCTGCGTCACAGTGGTGTACCTGCAGCTGTGCCACTGTAGAACTTATAATATTGATGTAGCCTAATTTAGGGTTTATCTACATGGGGACACACAGGACAAATAATCCAAATTAACTAGTGGTGTGCATTTAAACCAGGTTAGTTAAACAACATTAAACCCCTATGTGGACATTCTCATTCAGAATTAAAGTAGACTTAATTCAGTTTTGTTTCATTCACAAAGAACTGAAATGCTAACCATATGAACTGAAGATCTTATGTTAATGATATCCCAGGCTATCCTGATTGCAGACCTTGTTAACTCTTTAACACTTCGGGTAGTATGAGAATTCAAGACTAATAAAAAGGATTATTTTAGTTGCACTCATAAAACAATTGACTCAAGAAATGAAGAAGCTAAGTGCATTAAGGCATCTATCAAGTTTAAATAGCATTTATATGACTCCAGAAGGGAGGGATGATGCTGAATGGTCATTTAGAGCCTAAATGTCTAGGGTAAATGGTATCCTATGCACCGTTAAAAAGGTTTGTTTAATGGTTTGGCAAGTTGTGAACATTTTAAAGATATTATTATGTGGAGTGAGGGTTGGCATAAAATCAAAACCAGTGGAGGAAAATAAAGCTTAAAAGCAATAAACGTGTAACAATATTATTGAGTCTCAGTGTCAGTGATTTTCATTATGTTATAATATATAAAATCATCTCAAAACATAACACTGGCATTTCTGTCAACAAGAATAGGCATATTTGCACAGAAGTACAGCAGATGCCACTGGAGATGGGACTGAATCCAGCTGACCCCGCAAAATGAGATGTGTGAAATTTCAGATCACAATCCATCTCTAGATTTGCAGCGGTGAGTAAGAGAGTCAGGTGCCCATCTTCCTTTTATGCACCTTTATAAAGTCCACCTCCCTTGAGACTGGGGTGAAATCCTGGCCCCATTAAAGTCACTGGGAGTTCTGTCATTGATGCTGATAGAGCCAGGATTTCACCCTAGTCCTGGGATTCTGAAAGACAAGAATACAGGGCTTATCAAAATAAACCTATGATGAAAAATTTCATCTTAAACATATGCATAACAAGAGGAATAAATCTGTGTGCAGTGTCCTGGAGACCTGGTTAATTCTGCCAAAGCGTTCATTGAATTTAGGACTACAGGATTACAACCCATAGAGGAGAAAATTTCCTGTAACTTGGCCTATGTGGAAAAGAGTTCTGCTATACAGAGATATGTACCTGTTGTACATGAAGTGTTTCCTCAGGATCATCTCTGACTTGTCTACAATGTACAATGGTTAGTTTTTTTCCCTTTCCAACTCCATCTTGACTATCTTTAGTCAGTTTTCCTGAGCATGGCTACAGTTCTATAACTCCTAACACTTACAGGAATCCAGATTCCTTTACAGGCTACTTACAGCATTATACTGCTTACATTTACAACTACAATTTTCAGAAGTAGCTTTTAATTTTCAGTGCCTGTTTAGGGTGCATGATGTTAGACATTTAGGCCTTGACTGTCAGAAGTTCTCAGCACGTACAGTCCCCACCAAAGTTTAATGGGAGCTGTGAGGGCACAGCACATCTTGCAACAATGGTCTAAGGACATTTTTTTTTTCAAATTTGGTGCTGAAGGTTAGATAACTAAATCCATACTTCAGCATCTACATGAAAGTTGCCCGATTTTCAAAGGAGTTGAGCCCCCACAAACCTCACTGATGTCAACAGGAGCTGCAGGTGCTCCTTAGAACATAAAACGGCCTTTTATTTAGGTGCCAGTGTACTTATATTGCATCAACAGGGGAATCTCAAGAAGGAGTAGAGAGATTATTTTACCTCCGTGTTTGGCACTGGTAGGACCACTGCTGGAATATTGTGTCCAGTTCTGGTGCCCATCATGCAAGAAGGATGTTGCTAAATTGGAGAGGGTTCAGAGAAGAGCCACAAGAATGATTAAAAGCTTAGAAAACATGAATTATAGTGATAGAGTTGAGGAGCTCAATCTATTTAGCTTAACAATGGGAAGGTTAAGTGGTGACTTGATTGTAGTCTATAAGTACCTATTTGGAAACAAATATTTTGTAATGGGCTCTTCAATCTAGCAGAAAAGTGTATAACACAGTCCAATGACTGGAAGCTGAAGCTAGATGAACTCAGACTGGAAATAAGGGGAAAAGTTTTGACAGTGAGAGTAGTTAACCATTGGAACAATTTACTAAGGGTTGTGATGAATTCTCCATCACTGACCATTTTAAATCAAGATTGAATGTTTTTCTAAAAGAGATACTTAGAAATTATTTTGGAGAAATTCTGTGGCCTTTGTTATGCAGGAGGTCACACGAGATGATCACAACGGTCCTTTATGGTCTTGGAATCTATGAATATGAATGTAGGTGCCTGCCACTGGGTGACTGGCCCCTTAAGGTAGTGATGGGTTCAGCCTCACTTGTGATAGATTATCTGCCTTCCAGCTGAGGCTGCAGGACCAAATGGGGCACACTCGGCCCTTTTAAAAGACATGGGAAAGCTCAGTTTAGAGGACAGAAGCTACAAGAATTGGGTTGGGTTTCTGTGCTATGTCCTGAAGCACAGTGACTCTCAGCCTGGAGGAGAACTGGAAAGAGTTGCAAGAAGCAGAAAGACTCACATAAACCCGAAGTTAGTGGAAGGCTCTGCAGAGCCCAGGGCAGGAGTCTGCAAAGGGCTGAGCACAGAAGGGGTGGTAGAGTGTGTGGAGAAGGAATAGATGGGCCCTCAGGGAAGAGGGGCTGTGCCTGGTCTGAGATTGGTGACAAGATTCTTTTGTGTTTGGGGTTTTGGTTGGACCTTAATTCCCCAGAAGATGTGGACTCTTATGTGACTCAGCCTGAGGTTTAAGTCACCTCAGCAACTGAGCATGTTGAAAGCTGTGCATGGCATTGAAGGCCCAGGAGAGAAACTGAGGCAGGGTGTCTGCAGTAGCATGTCATGCCACATGGGGGTGCGCTCAGACTCTGCACTCTACTGCATATCTAAATTTACATATCTAGGCTTAGAAATTTGGCCTGAGTGTCAAAAGCAGGGTACCTAAAAACAGAATTGCAAAATTAAAGGCCGTTTTGAAACATTGCGGCTTAACTTCTGCTCAGCTTTCTTGTTTAACAAGACTGTTTCCGAAAAATTATAATGAAAGCAGGCCCTGGCATCCAGGGGAAGGCTGTAAAACATTTCCCACTTTCAGGCCTTGATATCCAGCAAAGCACAAATATGGGTATCACCATAAGCTCTCAGTGAATACTCACAGGGCCGGCTCCAGCTTTTTTGCCGCCCCAAGAGACGAAGGGGGGTGGGGGGAAGCTGCGATCAGTGGCACTTCGATGGCTGCTCTACCATGCCACTTCATTCTTTGGGACCCACCACCAAAGAGCTGGACGTGCTGCCCCCTTCCTGGAGCCGGCCACAAGCATCAAGTTCTGCGAGTGCTCTTCTGGATCAGGGTTCTTATTCTTTTTACTCTTGTGCAACTGCTCAGTGAAGGCATTTGCAATGCCTTAGTGTAAGTCGCCATTTTCTAGTTCCCTTTTTAACAGTCACAAATTGATTTCTTTTCAAAGATGAGTAATAATTGGCCTTAAATTTCATGTGGACATTGGGAGATTTTCACTAGTTTTTCATTTGAAAGGAATACATTGAAGACGGTTTTAGAACCCCAGGATAATTGGCTCAGTGATTTTCCTTGTTGGTCATGGTATCTTCAGTAATCATTATTTAGTATTTAAAATGGTTCATAAGGTCAGAGAGCCTTTGTTATTTCATTAGAATGAAACTGAGACTACAGATAAGTCATTAAGAAGGCTATAAATTCCTATGCTTGTGTGTGTGTTTTAACAATGATTTATAGTAAGCTCAGCATAATCTCTTTAGAATTTTAAGTAGAGTAAATAGGAACTGCACTGGACACTTCACATTTCAGTAGAGTTTCCAGACTGACGTCAGTAGTGGTACACTAGGCATGAATTTGGCCCACTTTATTGTGGAGAATATAATAATAAAATGTAAGAGGGAAAAAAAGATCTTGGACTTGATTGCTTTCCTGATTCACAGTGAAATCAGAATCATCTAAAATTAATGGAGTTACACTGCTGTAAAAGTGATCTAAGAACAGATTTAGACCCAATATCTCCAAATTACAATCACTGTGTTTATAGTGTACAGCATATAAGATTCACAGAAATAATCTTTTAATTACCTACCAACCAGTACCATTTTGCGGTGTTTTTGATCACATTGTTGAGTGGAACGGTACTCTAAGGAGTGGTGTATGTTGTGAACATAAATATCTAACAATTTACCAAGTACTAGAATACTGCAGGAAGTACAGATGTTGTCTAATAGCCTTATCATTGCTGCACATGTAAGCAAATGAAAATTTAGCATGAAGCCTGAAGTCAGGATTGGATTATATGCATGAGAAAGAGCAAAGAGTTGAAATAGATTGCATCATTGTCACACACATGTTCATTTCCAACAGTAAAAAATGCTGTAATCAATTTCCTTGCAAGCTTACAAAATATTTAGAATGCCAAAAATGCACTTTTCTTATATCCTTCTTAAAATGTTTACTTTTAATCCAATTGGATTGGGTGGTTTACTTAGCTATAATTTTGAACCTGGTTGTGTTGTCATTAGAATTATTATGTGAATACTCTGTCTGGTCTGGTGAAATAGGCTTATTTTTTAATTTCAGTGTTCTTATTTGGCTGTTAACAAGCTGTCAACTTCTTCTGTGAATTAGGAGGAGCAGACATAGAGGGGTTGAAACTACAAGTTAAGACGTGGTCCTAAAACATTCTGAAATGTATTGTTGGATTTTCTATGGTGGCTTATACCCAGTTGGTCCTCTGTCATATTAAATGGGCACCATTAAAACACAATATTCCTTGTTCCATGGCTTTGCAGCCTGGAACCTCTCTGCACTTAGAATACCATTGGTGCTCCTGTGATAACTGCAGAGTGTAAATGCCAAGAATGAAATCCATTGGGTAGGTCTACACTGCAATGTAAGCCCAGGGTTAGTGGGACTTGAGTAAGCTGACCTGTGTTAGGGAAGCAGAGGTGATGCATGGAGGGGGAACATGGGCAGGGGGGTCATATGCCCGCCCAGATTTGCTGTTTGGGTTGTCCTGAGCATGCTCAGGAACAATGCTGAAGCTACTGCCCTCACTAGCTGCAGGTATGAGTTGTCTCTGTAGAGAACTCTGGGCTTGAGCATCTTCATTGTATTTTAACCATGTGTTAAGACTTTTCTAACCTGTGCTCAAACCTAAGGCTCTGGCATCCACATTGCTGTGTGCAGACCTGAGTCAAAGTAACCATATCACAGAGTCCATAGCACCCTCTGCCCCCCAAAGTGGGCTGCTCTAGCCTTAGGGCAGTGGTGCACTGGGGGGAAAACTTTACTGCCCACCATGCATATTACCAGGAAGCAGCTCATTTTGCAAAAGGCTTGATCAATTCACTCTCCATTGCAAACTCAGGTGGCTCTCTGATAGTGTGCTTGCAGAGAGAATAGGTTAACATTGACCTGAGTTGTGGCCATTTGAAAAGAGGGCACAGCTTCCATTTTCAGTAGAGTGGATTGCAGATTGTTAGAACAGAGAGGATTAAGGAAGTCATCCCAAGGAATTATGGGATACTTCCTTCTGACTCCTGGGACCCAAGTCAAGCGAGGTTGTATCTATACTGAAAAGCAATAGGGCTTGGAGTCTGGTTCCTGGTTTAACTTGAGCTCAGACCTTCCAGCCGTGCAGGGTCCTGGGATCCTGGGTCCAAACCCTGGGTTAGCATAATTGTAGTGTAGAAGCAAGGGGGGTTAGGCTTGAGCCTGAGCTCAAGCATGTTCTTACATTATAGCATAGACATACCCGCTGAAGTCAATGGGAGCTTTGCTGTTGAATTCAGTGAAGCGAGGATTTCATCCCAATTGGCTAGTGCTTAAATCACTTTCTGATCTGCCACTGATAAAATTCCACAGGTGATAATTCTGCTCCATAATTGCTATGACAAATGGAATGGTGTTTACTATAGTAAAACTGGCATTCCTCACATGAATGTTGCTGTAATTTTTAGCGAAGTATAGAAAAACACAGCATTTCCATTGGCCTTGCCTGTTCCATGCCCATAACTTTCTGCACCAGCCCAGTTCTTATGCAGGATGTCTGAGAAATTGAGTCATTTTTAAGATGCTAAATGAACCTGGTTGTAATTAGTCTGAATGTAGCATTTTCACCTTCTGTTTCTGGAAAACACAACTTCTCAGCTCACAATCTAGCCCTCCTGTAGTATTGCTGAGGTACTGTGGGGATGGGCATGTTAGAAATGCCATAGAGAAGTAGAAATTGGAGTAATAGGAAAAAAGTATTTGGCTACAAATACAATTTGTATTTTTACAGCCCCAGAAATCCTGTTAGCTTTCTATCTGAATAAGTGGGCTATCCCCACCTAGTTTCCCAAAGGACATTGCCCAACTAGAGACCAAGACGCCCCCCCTGTAACATTCGGTGGGGGAGTCTCAGTGGCCATTTATTTTTTACTTCTGACATTTTTACAAGATGATCAACTGCTCTCCCCTCCTTATCTAATGTTCATAAGATGAGGAGAAGTCAGTCCGCTCTCCATACTGCTCCGTTGGAGGGCCAGCAAGTAGGTCCATTCTCGACAAAACCATCTGGTAAAGATCTTCTGGGGACTAGCTGGCCGGGTCATCCCCCCATCCTGTATCTGTGGGACCAGAATATTCACTCTTGGGTCTGAGTGCTGCCATTGTCCCTTTAAACTTCAAACTGAGATTCTGACCAATGCCCCATTGCACCCTGGAGCCATCACAAAGGAGATAGCCGAAACTAAAGCCAACAAAAACTGTGTTTCTGAGTGCGTCACTGCCCCTACATTCAGTATTGATACCGAGCAAGACAGGAGAGAGAAGGAATTTGCTCCTCAGTCAGATGCTACTGTCTGTGACCCCTTTTGAAACCATTTAAACTAGAAGTGGGTATCTTAAAAAAAGAGAGCTATAGGACTATTCCATTCTGCTAATGCTTGGAGAGGAAGAGTTCTACAGATAAATTGGTTCTGGAAAGCAGTATGGCTACACCGTGGCTTTTTGCTGAGGAAATTGGCTAATTACTAAACAGGACAACAAGCCTCATTAAATTAGAAAGAAATTAAACTGCCCTGGTTCACTCTGACTAAACATATTTTAGATTATGCTATTTTATTGGGGGTGAGGTTGGGTAAGTGAGCAAAGAGCATCTTTCTCAGTCTATTTTTTCCCCTTGACATTTATTTACATTTATTTACAAGCCCTGTGAGAGGAAGAACAGTTTGAGTCTTGTGCTGTTCAGTGTCACCTTTCTATTAAATCTGGCTGCATTTTGCCTCAAATATTACAACACAATAAAAGGCCTATACTATCATTTTCCTCACAAAGTAAATAAAAGGTTTCTTGCTACCCAGTGGGTCATCTCATTTTCTCCCAGCAGTTCATAAAGCTGCTGCATGTAGAAAAAAGTGCTCTTGTTGTATTGACTTGTTTGTCATAAAAAATTAATCACTTCCCCTTTGATGAAAGGTGATAAATAATGACCCTCAAAGTGTGCTGTGGTCTCAAGTGTACTTAATGCTCTCAGCTTTGACTGGAGGAATTGAATGAAATATCTGTAGGTCATGATTGCACACTGGTATCATAGGAACAAAGCTTTCTGTTGAACAATTCCACCTAGAATAAAAAAAATAAACCCACAGTATGTTTGAGTAACCTTGGCAGAAGGGTTGAGTGTAACATAATTGTTCTAAGCAGCCGCCCCTTCGCCCCCCGCACAGAGACACACCCACACACACTTTACATACAGAGGCCTGATGCATTTTGCAAATTAGATACAGAAATCCATGTGCAAAATGCATGAAATCTCATTGTACTTAAGTTACATGAGAGTCCATGAGCTAATTGGAACATGGTCCATGCAAATGCAGCCAGTTGTTTGCACTCACACTTATTCAGTTTGCACATGCAATTGAAATAACTGCACATGTCTGTTAGGCATGTAGCTGTATGTCTACACTATTGGAAAATGAGGATCATTATTTCATATCACTATCAACTATAGTCAAACACATTTTTGAAGTATTGGACCATTCCAATATTCTTCTGCTTGTTTAAAACCCTCCAAAGTCTTATAGACAATGTCTGTAAGATAAGCTGGAATATCTACTCCCTTTCCTGTTGTCCTAGCACTGGTCTGTTTTCTGTTGCTCCGTGCAATCTATTGGTATGAGAGCCATTTCCTCTGCACCTCCTGTCATTTGGATCCACCATCCTGAATCTGTCTTTCCATTTAATTTCAGAGCTCAGCTGCAAAACCTCTTTGTACCTTGTCTATATTTCTCCTTTTTTCCTTTCTCCATCTGCCTGCCCTTTTATATTGCTTTAATTCCATAAAGTACTTTGGAAGACAATTTATTAAAGTTACTATGCAAAACAATTGATATTGTAACTGTCTGTTGTCAAGGGGCAAAATTCTCCTTTCAGGTCTGCTCACTAGGACAGAAGCCCATTATTCTGCTCTTCCTACTTGTGTGGAATGTCCACTGATGGCACTGGGAGTTCTGCATAGAATCATAGGACTGGAAGGGACCTCGAGAGGTCCTCTGGTCCAGTTCCCTACACTCATGGCAGGACTAAATATTATCTAGACAATTAGGAATTTTTTCCTAATGTCCAGCCTAAACCTCCCTTGCTGCAATTTAAGCCCATTGCTTCTTGTCCTATCCTCAGAGCTTAAGAACAATTATTCTCCCTCCTCCTTGTAACAACCTTTTATGTACTTGAAAACTGTTATCATGTCCCCTTTCAGTCTTCTCTTTTCCAGACTAAACAAACCCAATTTTTTCAATCTTCCCTCATAGGTCATGTTTTCTAGACCTTTAATCATTTTTTGTTGCTCTTCTCTGGACTTTCTCCAATTTGTCCGCATTTTTCCTGAAATGCGGAGCCTAGAACCGGACACAATACTCCAGTTGAGGCCTAAAAGGGTGTCATCAAGAGGAGGGAGAAAACTTGCTCACCTTAGCCTCTAATGATAGAACAAGAAGCAATGGGCTTAAACTGCAGCAAGGGAGATTTAGGTTGGACATTAGGAAAAAGTTCCTAACTGTCAGGGTAGTTAAACACTGGAATAAATTGCCTAGGGAGGTTGTGGAATCTCCATCTCATAGACTCATAGACTCCAGGACTGGAAGGGACCTCGAGAGGTCATCGAGTCCTGTCCCCTGCCCTCATGGCACGACCAAATATTGTCTAGACCATCCCTAATAGCCATTTATCTAACCTACTCTTAAATATCTCCAGAGATGGAGATTCCACAACTTCCCTATCTCTGGAGATATTTAAGAGTACGTTAGATAAATGTCTATCAGGGATGGTCTAGACAGTATTTGGTCCTGCCATGAGGGCAGGGGACTGGACTCGATGACCTCTCAAGGTCCCTTCCAGTCCTAGAGTCTATGAATCTATGAATAATTAGTGCAGAGTAAAGCAGAAGAATTACATCTCATGTCTTGCTTACAACACGCCTGCTTATACATCCCAGAATGATGTTTGCTTTTTTTGCAACAGTATTACACTGTTGATTCATTTAGCTTGTGGTCCACTATGACCCCCAGATCTCTTTCCACAGTACTCCTTCCTAGGCAGTCATTTCCCACTTTGTATTTGTGCAACTGATTGTTCCTTCCTAAATGGAGTACTTTGCATTTGTCCTATTTACTTCCAACCATTTCTCCAGTTTGTCCAGATAATTTTGAATTTTAATCCTATCCTCCAAAGCACTTGCAACCCCTCCCAGCTTGGTATCGTCCGCAAACTTTATAAGAGTACTCTCTATGCCATTATCTAAATCATATGTATGAAGAGCAGAATACCGAAGTCAAGCTCTGTGTACTTGTGAGAGGAAATTTAGTCTTAAAGTGGTAATATGTATTATCTTGTCTAGTGTTTCTCTGGATGACTGTTTAAAAAAACACAACAAATCTTTTTTGCGTGTTTGTGTAATGAGCTACTGATTTTATGTGGAGGAACTGCATAATGGATTAGGAGCGAGAATGCTGTAGTTGTCATATTAGGGTGATCTTTATGAAGGGGCATTATAGAGCGGAAAATCTAAATGTAAAATATCCAATTATTATTTAAACAGCTCTGTGCAGAACGTGTCGAGGAAAGCAGGTAAATCAAGGAGAGGGCAAGAACTTGTGTGTACGATAATTCATGCAATATGGTTGCTGCTATAAATATTAAGGTAAAAGGCAACTTTTGGGGAATTTCCAATCTTGTTTTTTCTTTTCTTCAGTTATGCCCTAAATAACTGAGAATTTCATAGTACTTTTGTTCTCACTCATTGCTTTTTTTTCTCTGCTCTGGGAATCTGCCAGCTGCTCTTGGATTCTTGGTTTGGGTCATGATTCATCTGGGTTTTAAATCCTACAAGATTTATCAGTTCTAGATTTTGGTCGAGGTTACACATCCTGGAACCTTGCTGCTATTGCTGATTCTTAATCAATCATTATCTCTTTCCCCCATTTCCCTGTTCTTGGTCTCTAATGGATGTGAATTCACATGGCCAAACTGAGTTTTGACTGTTATCTTATGTAGTATTAGTGGAGCACAGAAGACTATACTACCATTCCAGACAAATTGCCAGGACTCATCTGGCTTAGTATAATAGAGAATGGAATATAGAGCATAGGTTCTATTCCCATGGCAGTTAGGGGCAAAGCTCCCACTGACTTCAGTGGTATAGCACAACTAATAGATGTGAAATTTAAAATCCACTGTATCTTGAACTGTTTGTTGGTCATTGGAAATATCTGCTTCTCCTTTCTGCTTGCTTGATGAAAAGGGTTCATTTCATTAGCTCTGAGTTGTGACACCGACATATTTGTCACTGTCTAATCCTTACAGTAAATATCAACCAGGAGTTAACATTATCTGCTGAACTATTTGAAGATAAATCAGAATGACAAATTATGGGCTGTGTAGATGAATGATGTGACATGATATGACTTCACGTAATTGAATAAAACAGATGGTACATGCATTGCTCTTTACATGGTAAAATGCAGGCTAAATAATTAGCGTGTTTGTAGTTGACACACAAACTACATGTTTTTCTGTTTGACTAAGTTTGTTTGACCTCAGTAAAAATCACCTGCAGCTAATCATAAATTTTTTTTTTATTTTTCACGTGGGTTTTGAAATAGCTATTGCTAAAGCACTGAAGTTGCTGTTGTGCAGTTGAAAAAGCCTGCAAAACAGAGGACCAGATTTTTAAAGGCATTTAGATGCCCAACGATACAGATAATCACCTAGTGGGATTTTCAAAAGCACCTCAGCAGGGAAGGCACCTAACTCCCATTGAAATCACTGTAGTTCACTACTGAAATCCATGGGAGCTAGGCACTTAACCTCCTTAGGAGCTTTTGAAAACTCTGCTAGGTGCCAAATTCTCTAAGTCTAGCCCACAAAGTCTTCAATAACTTTCATGGACAACCCAGCAAGTACAAGGCTGTGATTGAGCACTAAGCTGTTCAGGACAAGCTGCAGCTTTGCTCAGTGGCTTATCTATTAGTTTTTCTAAGAAACGGAATATTACCTTGAGACCTTGGGACTCCAAACGATGTGGCCTGAACCCAGAGGACATAGTATAATGTCTTTCCTGAATGCAGGTTGGCCCCCTGCCCTTGTTGGAAATCTGAATAGTCATGTTGGAGATTCAGAGCTGGATTTACCTACTAGCACAGTAACTTTGCTGCTGTGTCTCCTTCTCTGTAGGCTTGAAAGTTGACAGTCGATCATAAGGCAGCATGTCCAGCAGAAGAGCTGAATCAATAGGTTAACCAAGCCCAGCCTTTCACATTCAGGCAGGGAGGCACATGAGGTTTTCCTGCAGCTGAAGGGAAAGAGGAAGGGAGAGACTGGAAGAGCTGGGAGGGGGAAAGGGGAGGAAAGTGGGAAACTGGAGAGGGATTCAGCAAGAAGTAGGATAGAGATCATAGGGTCCTACAAGAGAGCCAAGGCGAAGCTGCACAGAGAAACATTGAGGAAATGTTCCTGTCCTAGCTGACACATGGCAGATGTATAGTTGTAATTGTTTAAAAGGAAGCTAATCCATAGGGGACATCTTCAGTGTGGCCTTTGGGATTTTGCGTCTTTCTAGGTTTTTTTGCCAATTCTCTGCAATGCTGGGCAGCCTCATTGCTTCCGCTCTGTTGGCTGTCACAGCCACTCTGGGTGATGTCAGCCTGTCGCCACTGGAACAGCTGTTGAGCTGTAAGTGTTCTGCTGTCTGCCTTGCAGGGGGGCTATCCTTTATTACTAGGCAAGGCGGACTGCAATATGCTCACAGTTCTGCAGCAGTTCTGGTGGTGACATGCTGACATCACCCAGAGCAATGACAAGCAGCCAACAGGGTGGTAGGAATAGCATTTGCCCGATGTGAATGGAAATGTTAAAACCATAAAGTTGCGCTGCCTTGTAAGACAGCCCTATTGACTGCACCTGGTATGTATCAGAGTTTCTCTCCATTAAATTAATGGCATAAATACAATGTTATATGTAGGTTATAAATACAGCTACCGTACATAGAGACCTTCTTGGATTATTTTAGTGCTGCAGCAGAGTATAGAAATCTCCATTACAATGCACTGACTCCATTCAGGCACTGCAGCAGGGGCAACTCATTTAAGCAGCCTTCGTAGTATTTGGGTGCAATAGGAGAACTGCTGGGACTTTCAGACAAAATCCCCATGGTATATCTTTCTAGGCAGTACAACCAGTACAGTAAATGGTGTCCATAATAGATGGCTCAATCTTGCTCCCATTGAATTTGGGAGTGAATCTATTATTGACTTAGGTAGGAGCAGGTCTGGGCTTGGAAGCGTTAGCAGGTGCAGAAGTGTTTCGATCCATTGGAAGGCTAGCATCACTATTTCACTCAGTTGGTCACTGAGGCAGGACAATTGTTTGGTTAATAACTCTGTAATTATGGCAGTCCCATGTAAATATAATCCTTAGGAATTGGACTATGAAACCTAATAGAAGTCTCTGAGCAAGTAGTGGCACTTTTAAATAGGATACTGACAATCTCCCTGTAGACTCAAATGCATATGGTAAAACAAACATGGACTGTGGTGAATGTTAGAAAGCCAGTTCAGGAGTTTAAGTTCACCTTTGAAAATTGTTTCAAGCTCATTTGTCTTCAGTCTACTGTAACTTGCATGACTAGACAAATTATGCTGTAGCTACAGGTCAGTGAAACCTGGGAACTTTGAAGAAATTTAACAAACCAGATACTGGGTTTGAAGCTATTACACTAACTTGGCATGCTGCAGATGTAGTATCTGCCAACTCTTCTATGAATATTCTTCTAAGTAGAGCAGCGGAGCCAGGGGAGCAATAGTTTGATCCATTGCAAACTTGTTTTCGAAAAGCAGTTCGAGTTGCCTACTGTTTTAAATTCTGTGCACTCAAATTCTTAACTCTGAATTTTAAACTGCCCTTTTATATGGAGCCTCATCCTCATCATCTTTTCTTTTCAGTCACTTTGAAGTGCTTGCATACATTTGGCATCCTGCCCTGAATTTACTTCCTGAGATAAATACACGCATCAAACCTCTTTCAGTAAAAAGGGAATGCAGAAGAGTTTCTCTTGCTCTTATCTTTCATTTCATTGCATTTTCCGTCTCTTTAATTTACTGTAGGTAGCTTGTGTGTGTGTGTGTGTGTGTGTGTGTGTTTATGTATCTATGTGTGTGTGTATACGTATATAAACAAAGAAATTGCTAGATGAGTTGTGATTTAACTATTCCTCTCCATAAAGAACAGCTTCAGCAATGAGAGGATCTAGCTCAGGGGTTCTAAAACTGGGGGTTGGGACCTCTCAGGGGGTTGTGAGGTTATTACATGGGGGCTCATGAGCTGTCAGCCTCTATCCCAAGCCCCGCTTTGTCTCCAGCATTTATAATGGTGTTAAATATATTAAAAAGTGTTTTTTATTTATAAAGGGCGGGGTCACACTCAGAAGCAGTTATGTGAAAGGGGTCACCAATACAAAAGTTTGAGAACCACTGACTAGCTCTATTCTTTTGAAACTTTCACTGGTTATCAAGAATTATTTGTTTTTTTCCCCTCCCCCCAAAAGATTTCTATTTAGAAGTGTGTTGGCCAGATCCTTAGCTGGTGTCAATTGGCATTGCTCCACTACTTTCAATGGAGTTACACTAATGTATACCAGCTGAGGATCTGGCCCATGTGTTTCTAAGTGAATTTAGGGTTGTGAAAAGTGCTAGGTTGGGAACATGGGAAACCTAATACCTCTTGTACCAGTGCAAGCAACACTTCTGTCCTGGCCTGGAGCAACCGCTTTTACGGGGGCATATGGTAGTTCAGTCTCTAATGCCCATCCATTCTTTTAACTTTTTATTGAAACTAACTGGATGGATGTTTGGTGAACCTATCTCTTTCTCTACATTAAGAGATTTATATCACCATCCATCACTTCAGGATCTGAGAATCTTCTATGTAAAAGTGGTTTGCAGTCTCACAATCCCTAATGAGCTTCATGGAGACACTGGCTCTTCTCCCTTTGGGGGTATTAAAGCTCTGTTTGCAGACGGTTATGGTTCTGTTTGAGGGAGGCCAAAGGGAGGGGTGAAATTGGGTAGGGAGAAGGGGGTGTTAGTGTTGTGAATGTCATTCTTGTTATGGCAAAAGCCTTTGTCAAAGATGGGGGTTTGTGGTAGAATGGGCAGGATCCAAATTCACCTAATCCCCTCTGGAATCCCTTGAACATAGAGGTGAAGGGATCTGTGTCATGTTACTAAACCCCTGAGGCACCCAGTACCTTTTAAAAAGGATTTATAATGTTAATAAAATGCTAGATCCAAGTCATACAGTCAATGGTAGTTTTATCCAAGAAGGGAAAATGATCAGACCCCTGGTTAGTATTAGAGGAATATAAATAGAATGATCCCTGAGCCAACTTTAGAAAATTGTTCATTTTCACTAACTAAAATGTCTGCAGTACTAAATATTCCTAATAGTTGTGTTTGCTTCTGCTGTGGTTCTAGTCACCTGCTTTTTTATTGTTGGTTTATTCCCCCTTTATCCTGCTCTCATTGCAGGTACTCTTCTAACAACTTGAAGCAAAATAGCAGTTTAATACATTAGAAATACCACTGCTCGTCAAGTCTACAACTGAAAACAAGCCAGTTATTATAGCCATTTGTCTGTCTCACTTAAAATAAGAAATATAAGGCTGAATTAGCATTAAACATGTTCCTGCTGTGACTGTTTCACTGAACGCATGCAACAAAAAAGACAAACAGCAAATAAAATGAGCCATTAAGAAAATTTCAGAACATATATAGATTCAGCTACTTAGTGCGATTTCCTGCGTGCTAAACCCACGTAATGCATTGGTGAAGTTTAGTGCTGGTGAAGGCAAAATCAAGTCAATTATTTTTTTTAAATCACTCTCTAAATTATTATGGTAGAAAAGAGACAGGATTCAGCTGTAGTGATTGCAAAGATGATACTTTATTCCAGCTGCTGCACACAGACAGACCCTTTGGTTTTCTCTAGCTCGCAGACTGACCCAGCCTGTGATACCTAGTGTCACCACGCAGGGCCCCCCTAAATCCTGGTCTGGATTGTGTATTTCTAATTTTAAATTACATGAGTTTTCCCTGGAGTAATAAAACCCCTTTGATTTGGTCCCAAGTTAATAGTGTGTTTAGGCATCAGAGAGAGATGGTGTATAAAGTGTGCCACATAAATTGTACAGTCTTTGAGAGCTAGACTAAGTAAATGCACTATCTTTTTGTTTTGTCTTTGTACAGTAACTAGCACAATAGGTCTCTGGTCTGTGACTGGGGCTCCTGGATGCTCCCACAATTCAAGTAAGACATAATTTTGAAAAAGGCAAATTCTGGGATGCCGTACTTGTGACCCAGTAAATATCTTTTAAAAATGCACAATACTGTATCGAAAGGAGTGCATAAAGCCCACCAAAATGCTTTCAATTTACACAGATTTTATGCCACCACTCCCTCTGCTATTCATTCAGTTGTTACCATAGCAACTGCAACAACACATGGCAATAGAAGATGCAGCACTCCTTCATTAAGAGAGACAACCACTAATGTACAAATTCTGTCCATCTGCTCATAGGTTGGGGATGCTGAAAAACGCTGGTATAGCAGAGTCCTACAATCCTTGGTAGGAAAACAGTTTTGTTTTATTTCCATTTGAACACACTATGCAATTAAGATTTTTGCCTAAACCTCCCCCTTGTGCCAATATTAAATTAGAAATCAATGCAGATTATAGAGCTGGATGCAGGCCTGGAAGATTCCGGATAGAATTTCCTACCACCCACAACGTATCTTTATGCATTAGGTTAGGGGCTAGGGAATCCTGTAATCCCCTATGTGGGTTACTTTTGCATAACCATCCCTCCGGGTGTATTTAAAGAAAGGAGGAGGAAAGTGGGTTAATGTTAACTCAAGCTCCCCAAGTAGGGTTGCCACCTTTCCAGGTTTTCCCAGGAGTGTCCCTTTTTGAGGTAGATGTACAGAGCACCCTTACAAATTTTCAGGACATACCGCCAGATGACCAGTTATGGGCTCAGGATCATCTCTGATGTCTCTCCCCCCCTTTTGTACTTCAGAGGTGGCAACCCTAACCACAAGACTGACAGGGCAGATAATGCTGGGGACTGCAGCGGTTGTCCCAGCCCCTGCCTCTCTACACCCTCCCCTTCCATGAAGCTCTCTCCTTATGGTTTTGCAAGCAAGTAGTTGTGAAGGGAAAATGTTTTCTCACAGCAGTGGATAGAATGTATATTCTGTCAGACATTCTGGAATCTCCAAGTAGGTGCAAACACTGGACAGATATGGAGGGGGAAGCCACAGCACAGCTTTAACCTGGGCAGGAATGTTGTGTGAATCCCCTACACGGGTGTGTCCAATCTTGTCCATCTTCCCTGTTTGTGCAGTAGACTCACACTGATTCTGTTGTGCCCAAGTTTTTATGGAAACCTGGAAGAGGCAAAATTTGCCTCTTGTCCCGAAGATTTGTCTAATCCTCCCATTGCAGTCAAGGGAATTTTGCCATTTATTTCACTGGGAGCAGGAGCGGGCTCTAAATGTAATGTGTGAGTTTGTATTCTGAGGGCACCGATATCTCTGCCAAAGTAGTGACATATAAGAGAATGTATTTAAAATACAATTTGTTCCAAAGTCAATTCTCTTTTTCTGGCACCCTTAAACAGACAAAACTAAGATCCTTATACAGTGTAATTACTGGTAGGAGGGGAGAGGAAAGGATATGTGCCAGTGTCATTACAGTGTGAAGTATCTTATAGAGGGCTTACATTTTTATGGGTTAAGAAATTGCTTTGAGGGCGATGAATGAAAATCTCTAATTTTTTCCCTAAGGAAATGGGTTAGGTTGGGTTATGTTTGTGGTGGTGGTTTCTTGTTTGGTGAATGCCAGATTGCGTGATGATGTTTTCTGTGATAACGTCTCATGGGTGCAGAAAATTTAAACAGAACTCTGCCTGCAAGCTGCTCCAGACGTCTGTCTCCTGTTATAGTATGGCTTCAAATGGAGATCTTGTTATCAATCAGCCTGTCACCTACCCAACTACCTGCTTCTATTAAACGATTTTACTATCAGCAATGATGGAACACATCAGTGAATAGCAAACTACAAATACCTAGAGAGATTAGGTATAAAGATTATATGGATAACATCCTGGATACTGCATTGGAAGTGACAACTGCAACTCAGTGGTTGCTAATGCATTTTGCTTTGGTCAAAAATGAAGAAACTGCTTTCGATTTTATTGTTTCTGTTTACAGAGGGATGCAAACTGGAGACATGTGTAGAGTGAGTCCCTGAGAAACATCTGTTTCATATAGCTTTGCATAATGTATAGGTAATGTGATGTCTAATTCTTTTATATTGTTGTACAGTCCTTCGGAAAATGGAAAGAACTATACAAGTGGTTAGTACTATTCCTATGTTTTCCAAATAAACAGGGCATTCTCAAGACCCTTTAGGAAAAATTTAGCTCTAACATAACCCAACTTCAATCTTATGTATTCATCTATCCAGCCTAATACATCATCTATACCAGGTGCAGTGGCAACCTCTAAATTGTTATAGTTAAAAGTAGGCAAGTAATTCCAGTTTTTAGTTGCTTAAAACTTTAACTTTTCATTTTTAATGTTTCCAGGCCTTGTCTCTGCAAAACAGTAGCCCCCATCCCCCAATATTAACAAAAATTGGCCAGACATTTTTTAGTATGAGAACAATGGGGGGTAATTGCTAGTTAGACAAAATACATGCAATATTTTCATCAGCTCTAGCCCTGAGGAGGATTCAAGTAGAAAACTGAAATTTGCCAGGATGACAGCCCTCATTGAGGAGAAATGTCTCTGAGTGTCCCAAGGCAAATTATTTTTAAATTGATTGACTTATGACCAGTTTAAAACCACAGTACACACAGAGGCAGTACTTTTTACACAGAGGTTTTTCCCTAAGTTTGTAAAATGTTCTGCTGAGGGGAACCAAGACTGTGAATGCACGCATACCTAACTTAGTTGAACAGTGAAAACTTTAGAAAAGGCATGCAATGAATGAAACACTTGCCTTATTTACTGTGCATCTTGCAAGGTTACATATATCCCATGCCTCCTGTCTGCAAGACAGGTTCCCTCCTTTGTAAAGTGTCTGAGATAGGTTGCTCCAGTGGTTTCCAGCAAAATAACTCCCCATTATGGAATTTTTCTTTTCTTGTTTAAAATAAATAAATAAAACAATCCACACCTAGGATATTCAATTTAAAAATCTTTTGGAGGAAACATTACATTTGCATGGTTACCTTGCATACTCAAAAATCAGGAAATAACAAAGTTAAGGAGGCATAAGGACTTAGCTCCAACCCCTTGTTTGTATACTGGTGTTGGTATGTGCCAGAGAAACACAGAAGTCATTTATATTAAAAAAAAAAACACAGTAAACTGTACTTAAACAAACACTCCAGATTAAGTGGAACAACACTGGATAGTCAAAATTTGCAGGCGTATACAGGCCATCTAAGTACACACTTAACCTTGTAGCTAACTGCCTCATCTCCTGAATTGCACCTACGTCGACTTATATTGCACATCTATGTGCAAGTTAGTTTTATATTAACTAGACTGTCTACTTAATTATAAATAAAGAAGGTTTTTCTATTAGTTGAAACAAAAATATACCAGTATATAAGTGCTGAAAAATTATATATATACACACACTTATGAGAAATAGGGTATTTTGGCAACTTTATTTCCCCCCTCCACCCAGGTCCATTTCTTTTAGTGTGTGTGTGTGTGTGTGGGAGAGGGAGAGGGAGTGTGTGTATGTGGAAAGACATGATAGTTTAGTATGCTATAAGGACTGTATCTACATGAGTAGAATATCAACTTATTTTAGTCAAAAAGTAGCAAAGTTATGCCAGTCATCTCAAGTAAGTGTCATTAACACCTTTACATTAGATGGATTCTATATAGATGACACATCTTATAGAAGACTATTTTAAGAATGTTTTAGAGAGTTCTACAGGTTTTTTAGGAACTATTTGTTATATCACTCCACCTGTCAAGGCTAGTCCCTTAATTACCATGAGTCCAATTCTTCAGAATTCAGGAGAAAAAAAAACCCAACCCCCCCATAAATAATACAAAATAGTTATTCTATATCTAAATATGTCATGATTCTAAGATGCAATAAATATCTGAAGACCATCTGGGGCTACAAGTGAATGCTGGGAAACATCAGAAAGAAGAGAATCTCTTCTCTCCATTGGTATAAAGCTCCTATTTTTAACCCCAGAGAGCTGTAAGAAACCAACCTAATCCTGTCACTGTTGCAGGATTGAATCCTACCCTTCCTGGGTCTCAGGCAGTATAATTTTCGTGGCAGGAAAATTCCACATTTGAAGGAAAGAAGGAAATATTTCTTGGATAGGTTAGTTTTTATAAAAGTCATTGTCTGAATCTGCTCATATGGAGTTCTTTAGAAAATCTGACCCGCAACTTCCCTGTGCCCTCAGCTGTAGATCCAAAGTATGTGGGATTTAAAATAGAATCCTTAGGAAATCTGCTTGTACAATCTGCAGAATGAAGACAAAGGTATTTTGGTGCCATTTAATGATCTTTCTTATTAGACAGGAAATCCGTTGATTAAACAGAAAGTTCTGTTGGATGTTTCTGCACATACTGGACTTTAGCTTATAGACTATGGCCTTCATTCAAGCATTTAACTAGTGTGGTATGGAGGAGGGACCATTGGAACCATTGGAACCAATGTTCACCAGCAAGGGGGTGGGGGTATCAGTATCAGTGGGGCATTCATACTGTGGGGAGAGAGGGGGTGATAAGCAATGTTTGCACTGCAACCCTCCTCAGGGGTTCTGCTGTCACTAAAGTTATCAGATATGACTGAATCGTCCCATGGAGAAGGTCTGTTGACTAAGATGGCACCACTTTCACGTTTCTTTTTTGAGAACAGAACATCCTCACCTGTGGTGAATTAGCAGCACATCTCTTGAGTGCCTTGGCCATGCCACTTCTCTGGCCATATCTGTCCGCTTTGGGGGCTGTATTGGCCAGTGGCTCCTGGCCTCTTGCTGGAGCAGCAATAGTGAGGGGATTAGTACAGCCCTCTATAGGGGCTGGAATTAAGTTGCTGGGGGTGCTGCTGCACCTCCAGCTTGAAGTGTTTTCCATCATATACAAGATTTACTGTTTGGTTCAATGGTTCTTAGCACTCCCACAATACAAATTGTTTCAGCACCCCTAAAATCTTCCATCCGTAGGCCTTTAGCTTGTAAAGGTTGGCTTTCCCAGGGTACTAATTATTTTGTTAATAAAATGAATCTAGGATGTTTCACAATAAACTTGAGGGAAGGTAGGGCAGGAGCATGTCATCTGCTATGACCATGGCAATTAATCTGTAAATATTTTTGCTTGCATTTCCACAGTTCAGTTTATCCCTTTATTTTCTAGTGAATAAAAACAAATACTTGGAGAAGGAAGGACAGGATACTGTGGGTCATCCTAGAGTGTGTGAAAGTTTTCTACTGTCCTTTCATTTGCAGATAGGAGGAGGAACATTGGGTTTTTAGAGCACTGTTCATCAGAATTACACACTGTACCGGTGCTCCAAGACTTGGATTTCACTCCTCTTCAACTATTTAGAAGGAAGCTAATAATGTCACATAACACTTCTGCTGAAATCTCTGGTTAGTGTGATTTGAAACAATGGGACTAGAAGTCAAGTTTCTATTCCTACCTCGGCCCATGATTTTTTGTATGATCCTGGGCAAATAATTTAATCTCACTGTGCTTCAGTTTATACATTTGTAAGAATTGGAAAAATAATACTTATCTACCTCACAATAATGTTGTGAGAATTAATATAATATTTGTAAAGTGTTTTGATCCGTGTATAAAAGGCATATAGAAGCACAAAGGATTATTATTACATCCCCGTGGAACACTAATACTAATGGATCAAAGCTAAACAATTGCTTTGTTCACCAGTTTAAACTTTTTATAATGCTTAACCCATCCTTGAGAACTCCTTTAGGACCTGATTCTGAAAGGTGCTGACCAGTCGCAATTTCTGTGGGAGCCATGGAATCTCAGTCCTGACATTGCATTTCTACTGTGAGAAATTATTTTCTTAAAAATATCATGGAATTCCATATTTCGAGCCAGATCCTTAATGGGTGTAAATGGGTACAGTTCCATCAAATGTGGCAGTGCTATGATTGCATGCACCAGCTAAGAATCCTGCCCTTATTGTTTCTCGGTGCCTTCCAGAACAAAGCCCTCAGTTTGGAATCTGAAAGCTAGGTTGGGTTCTTCTGCATCTCTTACCAGTAATAAAGATTCCAAAATGGGAATTTAGTTAAGCATTCTTCTGCTGATACATAAGAAGGAGTAGAATCCATCTTATCCCTGCTTAGCTAGGTTGGTTAGTGCAGTGCTAACAGGAGTAAATAGTAGTAAAGGCTTATCTTAGGGCAGGTCTACACTATTGCTTAAGTCAATCTAACTTATGTTGCTCAGGGGTGTGACACCCTCCGAGCGACACAAGTTTCACGCTGTCCACACCTGCACTATGTTGGAGCTGAGAAGGAATTTTTCCCTTGCCACCATATTGGCTTAGATGGATTTGGGGTTTTTTTGCCTTCCCCACAGTGGGTTCAGGTGGGCTTTGTTCATGCACAGCATGACAGGCGGTAGGCCACATGTCGCAACTCATTATTGAATTGTAGGTCGGATGTCTAGTGCAGGCGCTCCATAGGAAAGGTATACAGTGACCAGATAAACAGCTTGGAAAAGGACTTAAAAAGAGGTGTTTGGTAAAGGAACAAATGGGGGGTGGTTGGGGACTCCTATGATTGGTACGGCAGTGAGCCAACCCCCATTGTTATAGCCTCCTTAACCCTCCTACAAGGTGGGGGATGGATGGTAAGGTCCCAGCAATGAATTCACTATAGGGACCTGGATGGGAAAAAAAGGGAGAGCTGGTCAAAGCCCCCCAGGTAATTAAGGAATAAACATGGAGTTACCTGCACGTACACTTTTATCTGCTGGGTAGTGCCAGACATCTAATAATAAAGTTGCAGCCTGACTAAATCCATGTCAGGTGTCTCCTGTCCTTCTTTCACTATAGCCAGACAATTATGGGTTTTGATAATTCAGGCACAAATTGATTGTTTCTATAGTATTCCCTGAACCTGAAATCTCTGTTCCATTCCTATAGGCCACAGCAGAAGCAGGATCAGTACACTCAGGAAGAAATTTTTTTAGCCTCATGGGACTCCTCTAGCTGCAACTATGAAGGCAGACAACATATGGCATGAACAGAGTCCTGTTCTTTATTTTGTGTCTGAGTTTAAAATATCCAGATATACAGGCAATACTTTCCCTATGCTTAGACAAGATAAGTGGATCTTCTTCTGTGTATCCCATTTCCCTGACTTCTTTCTTCCTTATCTCCCAGTCAAATATGGTTTAATAGACTTATCAATGATCTTGTCATGTAGAGTTCTGTTGCACATGGAATATCTTGCTACAGTGATTCTTCCCGTATGTGAGGCAAAGAGACTTCCTTAAGTTTGAACTGTGGTTTGGGAGAAGGTATTATAGGCATAACCTTAAATGTTCCTATGATTAACATACCTGAATTGCTGTAGGCTTTGCTTTCTTGTTTGTTGTCAGTTTCTCTATTGTAGGGGTGCTGAATATTCTGAATGAAGTAAAGATAAAAGCTGCCTTCTGGTGCCACTGATTTATTTTGAAAGGAACTTTAGCTCTTCCTACTGTCATAAAAAGATGTCCTTGCTTGACCTGCTTAAAGCAACATAACCCTGAGAGTAAATATGTTTTACTTAATAATTTGTAGGGCTATTATATCTCCAAGTTACTGTGCCAACATTAACTACTAATTAATTATCACAATACCGCTAAGAGGTAGATAAATAAGTATTAACTTGATTATACAGATAGAGAACCCAATACCAAGAGGTTGTGACTTGCCAGAGGTCATGTATCAAGTCAGTGCCAGAAGTAAAACTTGGAAGTTCCTGTCTTTCACTCCCCTGCTTACTATGCTGCCTTTCATTTGTTACCATAGCTCTTCCTTGTTACTATAGGATGTGCTGTGTGCAATCAATGAAGTTCTCGTCTATCAGATCATAAGCCTATATTCATATTGAAGCCCCTAGATAAGGGAATGCATATAATGAATCACATCATTTCATTGTACTAATAAATCCTGAATTAAAGATTTAACAACCGTTTGCTTCAGGCTTGTTTTTTTAAATGATATTTGTTCTAACCATGTGCTAAACTATACACAAGTGTGTGATAAATATTTCTGGATCTCACCTGTAATGAGAACCCACTGGAGTAATACTTACTGGGGCTGACATTGCTGCTCTTGCCATCTCTCTGCTTTCAGAGGCAATAACTGTCTTCTCTCTTAGCTACGGTAAGTACATGTGATGTGTCCTAGCCTATCGAAGATACAGTGTCTTTGCTAAGAAAGACCTTTCCCTTTAAATCTCTCTTAAGATCTTTCCAAATATGATTCAGGGCCTTGGGTGTGTGGTGAAGCTCATAGTTCGTACTTGGGATTTCTGAGCACAAAGGGCATCATAGAGCATCAAAGTCCCTCTGTATGTGTTTGAGCTTTTGAGGAGACAAAGTTGGCCTCATTTTTCTTACAAGGTTGGTGCCTGTCCTTCATGGGCCATAGAAAAAATGAATGCATCAGAACATGTTTGCTGGAACCCCAAAATATCCTTGGACCATGTCCTTCCAAGTGTCAGATATAGTACAAGTATTTTTCATTTGCACAGGCCAATTCTCTATTCAGTCACAATCTTACAACAACAAAACATGCTTCTATGGCCATGAAGGTTAATATTACAGATCCCCTCTTTGAAGGGCTATTAGTCAGGCGGTTCTTTGCTTGCAGCAGGTTCAGAATGGACTGGCATGATTGCTCACTGATTTGAACGACCAGGATTATATCATCCCCACCTTGCATTCTTTATACTGGCTGTTTGCAAAGTGATAGATTTGCTTTAAATTGGCCGAATGTGGAGATTAGAACCTATGATGGTCTCAATTCTGTACTGCTGGGTATCTGACATAATGCACCAAACTCCTTTGAGGATTCCAACCATTGCTTCTGCAGTCAGAAGGCATGTTTGCTTTTGTTGTGATGGCCACTGCAATGTGGAGTTCATTCCCCTTGATATGCATCTGATTTTGTTCCTCATTCAGAAAAAGCTTTCCCCTCATTTCCCTAATGTGTCTTTAGCATGGCTATACCTCCTTCCCATTATTTCAATTGGACCGTCTGATTTGGTTTTGTGTTTGTGTTTTAAGAGGCTGTACTTGTGAAGTTTTTATGATATTGTGTTTGCAATTACTCTGCTGCAGAGCACTCTATATGCTTTGGGAGGGAGGGTAGCTATATAAATAAAACTAGTGTTACTATTTCCTAATAACCAAAATTTTCACCACAGCCTCTGAGTAAGAGGCAAAGTACCAGAAGCAGAGGTCTGGATCATTTAAGGAGGAAGATGTAATAACACCATGCAGCTAGGGTGACCAGATGTCCCGGTTTTATAGGGATGGTCCTGATATTTGAGGCTTTGTCTTATATAGGTGCATATTATCCCGCACTCCTGTCTCGATATTTCACACTTGCTGTCTGGTCACCCTACATGCAGCTAGGTCAAGGCTTGCAAGTATGAAATTTACAAAACACGCACATATCTTCCTGATCCATGTGGAACTTTGTTTCCACACATACCTGATTCAAAAGATCATAAACTTTGTGATATTTGTGTAGCTGTTCAGTGAAAAGTGTGCTCTGTGTAGAAGCTGAATGAAAAATAGAAAACATTATTAGTGAAAATAATCAAGAAGTGTTTAAGCCATTTTATTTCTGCAGATTTCGAGCTGGAGAAATTTCTTGTTCAATTTTTTTTTGTAAAAATGTGTATAGAAGATGCTCTTCTCCCCCAGATGCTTTGTTTCCTTTACTCCTGTTCTCCCCTTACCCTCTTCCTCCCTTTCTTCCTCTCTATTCCTTTTTTTTTCTAATTTTGCCTCTGAAAAAAGAAGGAAGTGAAGGAAGAGGGAGAAGAAAGGAAAAATGATGAAATAAAATATTTGTTTTGTTTTATTCTCCCCCCCCCCCTTCAGTTTCATAGAGAGAAGAGAAATTTTTGAATAAACATGTCTTTGAGTGGAAAAAATCTGACTTTGGAAAATAGAACGTTTTTTGGTTTAAATAAAAGTTAGAAAACTTTTGACCAGTTCTAGTTCTGAGACAAAATAGTAGGATACACACAGAGTAATTGTTACTCTAACAATCTTACTTCAGATAAAAACTGCACCCAAAAGATCTGAATTTCAAAGCCAAGGGGCAAGATTTTGAAGTGACTAGTGATCTAGAGCGTATTGACCTGAGACTCTTTAAAAGGGCCTGATTTTCCCTGGGTGGGTGCTCAGCACTTTCTAAAAATTGGACCCCTTTAGGAGTCTCAAGTCAGGCACCCAAATCACTAATCACTTTAACATCTTGGGCAGGGTGACGACATTCTCATGAAAATGGGCATACTCCTGCCTGCAAATGTCCAGTGGGTGTTGTTTTAAACAAGTTGAAAAATTCATAATTGTTATTTTGCTAGTAAGCTAAAGGACCTTTCCAGTACAGAATGCAGGTGAATGTAATAGCATGTTTTACCATTAGCATTAGTGGGAGTTATGCTGCTTGATCTCTAAGCACCATGATGAAATTCTACAGTGTTGTGATTAATATCATGTACAGGGCAGTGCAATGGATGATACCTAAGTTTCCTCATCTGTGTGCAAATGCATATCCCTACACACATTAGTTTTTGCTCTTTGTGAAAACATGACATAGGGCCTGGGACTACTGTTTCCCTTTCTGTACTCTCATTGGCCACAAACTGTCTTGCAAGGCTTTGACCCTTTTGCCATCTGTGTAGATGAGTTTCTTTATGGACTCTTCAGTTCAGAGTTTAGCTGTGTGTCTGGGCAATCTTCCTTTCAAACATATGGAGTAAAGCCTGTTTTCATGTTCCAGAGAAGCCTAGAATTTGTTGTCAAACTGAGGAGCAAGAGACTGATTACGAAGAATGAGATTTTTGTCTTAGCTTCTACAGATACCAGAACTTATATTCACAGTATGTCTGCAGCTACTACCAGTGAAAATCACATTTGCTGGATTGGGCCTGGATTTCTGCCTCAGGTAATGTGATTAATCATTGTGTGGTAAAAAGGAATGTTTCTGTTGTACCTATCTGGGGCTTATGTTTAAATTTACTATATCATGCACATACTTGTATGTGTGCATTTTATTTGTAAAAGTAGGTCTTAAAACCATGAACATCTATGAAAGGGAGACATCAGGCCAAGCTAGTGTAAATTGGTGCATCTTTGCTGAAGTCAAAGGAGCTGCACCCATCTACACTGACAGAGAATTTGGTCCAAGATCATAGTTTTTCTTGCATGTCATTGTAACTGCATCAAACTGTCATGCAGTTCTCTAGAAGAGAAAAATAGAGGAAAAATGCCTCACATTGGTATAAATAGAATCATAGAATTGTAGGACTGGAAGGGACCTTGAGAAGTCATCTAGCCCAGTCCCTTGCACTCATGGCAGGACTAAGTATTATCTAGACCACTCTGACAGATGTTTGTCTAACCTGCTCTTAAAATTCTCCAGTGATAGAGATTCCATGACCTCCCTATGCAAGTTATTTCAGTGCTTATCCACACCAACAAGAAGTTTTTCCTAATGTCCAACCTAAACCACCATTGCTACAATTTAAGCCCTTTGCTTCTTGTCCTATCCTCAGAGGTTATGGAGAACAATTTTTCTCCCTCCTCCTTGTAACAACCTTTTATGTACTTGAAAACTGTTATCATGTCCTCTCTGTCTTCTCTTCTCCAGAATAAACAAACTCAATTTTTTCAATCTTCCCTCATAGGTCATGTTTTCTAGACCTTTATTCATTTTTGTTGCTCTTCTCTGGACTTTCTCCAGTTTGTCCACATCTTTCCTGAAATGTGGCACCCAGAACTGGACACAATACTCTAGTTGAGGCCTGATCAGTGCAGAGTAGAACGGAAGAATTACTTCTCGTGTCTTGCTTACAACGCTTCTGCTAATAAATCCCAGAATGATGTTTGCTTTTTTTGCAACAGTGTTACACTGCTGACTCTCATTTAGTTTGTGATCCCCTATAACCCCCAGATCCCTTTCTGAGTACTTCATCCTAGGCAGTCATTTCCCAAAAATAAAAGCAAGAGAAAAATCTGAGTTAGAAAAGCCTGATGATGCCTGATTCCTCTTCATGGGGAAATCTACAGGAAATATTGACCTAACTACCCAAATTCCTTACTATTAAAGATGAACTTCACCCCAACGAAAGACTTGGCACAAGCTCTGTGCACCAATTTTAAGTCCTATTTAAGCGCTTGTCGGTTTAAGGAAGAATTAGGAGATGCCACGTGTTTTGTGCTGGGTTTTCTTCACAAGGGTGAATTTCACTCTAATTGCCTTGAGTATTGTGGACTTGCTTGTTATTAATACTTTGCACATATATATCCCTGTGTGGCTGATTCCCAAATGCTTTTGGAAATGGTGACTTATTAATCCTCATGACATCCTTGTGATGTAGAGAAGTATTAGCATTATTAGTTTCATTATCCAGATTGGTAAATTGAACAAAGCGTATGAGGCCCAAATTGCCAAAGGCATCCACAGACTTGGGTGCCTGACCTGATTTTTGAGTGGTGCTGAGTACCTACAGCATTCATAGACTTCAGATGAAGTTGTGAAGATCGGGCCCTAGCGCCAGAATTTTCCTCCTTACTCTGGCCTTTTTCATGGGCCCAAATTTGGCAGGGACACAGTTCTCCAATCACTGGAACTGAGCAATGCAGCCACAGGCTTAATGGGCAGGCGGGGCCATAGCAGATGCCACTATGGGGATTCTAAATGGCTTGTCACCCACAGACAGCTCAACTTGGTCTGCCTGAACTCACGCAGCTCCCCTGCTTAAAGCCACCATCGTCCCACTTGTTTGCAACTTCTGTGCCTCTAAGGATATGTCTACGCTAGTCAGAGGTGTGATTGCAGCCAGAGTAGGCATACCCCCATGAGCATTAATCTAGCTATCCTGGCTAAAAATAATAGTGAAGATGTGGTGGCATGGATCCTGGCATGGGCTTGTAATCGAGTACCTGCCCAGGGTTCCAGGTGGGCTTGTCCAGCCAGCACTGAAGCCCACACTGCTGCATCTTCATGGCTATTCTTAGCATGCTAGCTAAATGTAAAGCTATCCTGGATAAGCCTACACTAGCTCCATTCACACCTTCAACTGCAGTGTAGACAGACCCTCTGAGGCCAGTGCTGAATGCTTTTGAAATTCCGACTCTAGTTGTCTGAAAGGCAGTGCTGGTGCTTCCATTAGGCGACCCTAGGTGGTCGCCTAGGGCGCCAGGATTTGGGGGCGGCTTTTTGTGCGCTCCCCATAGGGCGCAAGGGAGCTTCCAGTTCCACTCCCATTGCGCTGCCGAAGAAGGATCTTCTGCCGACGTGCCGCGGAAAACAGCGCCTGGCAACTGAGCAGCTCAATGACTGCTGCTGTCGCCTGCGGCATTTCGGCAGAGGGTCCTTCTTCGGTGGCACGATGGGAGCAGAACCAGAAGCTCCTGCGCGCCCCGGGAGGAGTGCACAAAATGCCTCCCCCCCGAATTCTGCCTCTGGCGCCGCTCCTGCTGAAAGGTAGGAACTCAAAACGCGGCACCCAAAAGTAGTGGCTACATCTGATACCAAATGACTTACTCTTAGACAGCCAGTAGCAGAACTAGGAATACAACTCAGGAGTTCTATATCCCAGCCCTCTGCTTTAACTATTACACGCACATTCCTCCTATTAATTGCAAAAAAGATGCTGGAGTTTTCAGCAAGACTTCTCCTGCATTTACATCTGCTTTAGATTCCTTCTTTCTGCCTTCCTAATAATTCAAAGAGACAGGATAACAGCATTGGTCAGGGAGGAAAAAATCTATAAATAATACAGTATGTAAAGTGGCATTTACCCAGAGTCTTAAAACTCTCATACTCTGATTTGATTCTGTTATTTTTATAAACTTCATCTTTCTTGACACTGACAATGATTCGTATAAATATTAACTGTTCCATTTAAATCAGCTGCATGTAAGAGTGAGACTGAGTTGTAGGATTCTATGGGGCCTTACCCTGCAGTCCTTACTTGGGCTAACCACCCAATGAAATCAATGGGAATTGTGCCTGAGTAAGGACTGCAGGATTGAGTACATTTATCCTTTCCAAACTTGCCACACTCTCAGATATCCTAACCACTGGATGGGAGATGCTGTATTTTTGATTTTCAGCAACACTGATATTTAAAACAGAAATAATGTTATTACTTTCTCCCCTTTCTTTTGCAATATATAAACCAAGGTGAGTTAACCTGAATTAAAATTCTTCATCTACCCTAATTTGAAGGGTATTTTTGGAGTGCAAAGTAATTTCTTATCTGTGCCTCTATTTTGTCTTGTGTGCTGTTTCTGTTTGCACAGTGTGAGCACTTCTCCTCCCTTATACTTGACCGTGTGCTCTGCTTGATTATCAAAAAATGAATAAGTAAAACATTTTAAAAATTGAAATCTGTCCAATGTTGTTTTCTCCCTAGTCTATACAGAGAT
Source organism: Gopherus flavomarginatus (assembly GCF_025201925.1). Classification (NCBI taxonomy): domain Eukaryota; kingdom Metazoa; phylum Chordata; order Testudines; family Testudinidae; genus Gopherus; species Gopherus flavomarginatus. The sequence continues at coordinate 54,221,498 of NC_066621.1, forward strand.
GCTCTTTTGACAGTAAAAGAGGATGATTCCTTGTGTGCTTGTTACTTCTCAATTGTAATAAGATTGTATCTCTATTATAGCTGGAATGGACATGACATCAGATAGTAACACTAAGGAGCTGCTCCTGCTTTCATTGCAATTCAATGGCAAAACTCCAGTAACAGATAAATGACAGCAGAGGGGGATCTTCTGCAATCAACCCTGCTGAATAGTTCCTCTAAGTAACATTTGGACAAGCATACCATGCAGGTTGCAAATCTAGCAACTGCAACATTTAGTGATAGCACGTGCTGCAAAAGGTCAAATTCTGCTCACCCTGGCGGTGCTCCTTAAGGTCATGATCCTGCAAAGACTTGTTCATGTGCTTAACATTATGCAGCAGGAGTAGTCCCACTGAAGTCACTTTCATAAAGTGGTGACATTGCACTTTGCAGTATGAAAAATTCAATTTATCAACTTCCACTCAAAGAAAATTCCTGTTATAATAAAATATTGATGACTGTGACAAAAGTAGCTTTCCTGAGGTTTCAAAGACTCATGCCTTTACACATAGTGTCTGAAAGGTGACAGAATGATAGCACTGGGAAATGGGTCTCTTCAGGACAGCTTAACTGTGTCCCTGCCCTGACTTTGGAGCCTACCTGTAAGGCTGAGAGTGTAGTTCAATCTCTAGGGATGAAAAGCCCATCTCCCCCTTACTAGGATGTTGTTTGTGGTGTAAATATCTACCTAGTAGAAACTGTACTAAGATCACAACTCATTTAATGTGCCATGCTCTAAAGTCATCAGCTGGCAAGGAATTGCTTTGAGCTGGTAATTTATAGCATATTCACATTGTGATACCAAACGAGGGAGCTATCCAGCCCCTGAACTATAAATACATGGCACTACAGATATCTGTCCTCAGCTATCAAACCAGGGCCTGCTCCAGCTAAAGTCAATAGTGAAATTGTCATTGACTACAATGGAAACAGGATCTGGCCCCAACTTGTTGGGAAATGTTGCCTTGCTTTACATATATTTTATTGTTACGTTGATTAGTCTGTGGAACTCATTGCCACAATATGTCACTGAGGACGAGGTGAGCAGGATTCAAAAAAGGATAGAATGTTTATCTGGATAACATAAATATCTGGTTATAATAAGAATTTTTAAAAAGAGTTTGGAAAATATATAAATGCTTGTGCTTTATCCTTTAAATTATGACTATTAAGAAGAAATTTTCCTTGGGGACAGGTTATTTCATTACTGCCTAGAGTTTTTTTTACATCGTCTCTTGAAGTAGCTAGTACTGGCTTTCAGTGGAGAGAGAATACTGGGCTAGATGGACAACTGGTCTCAATAAAACTGGAAATTCCTGTGTTCTCATGTGAACAAATCTGAGATGATTTTGATTCTGGCTGAGATGAAGATCATCTTGTTGCTCAGTGATACTCAAACCTCAGTGGTTCAGGAGCCAAATTAACGATCAACATTACCCAAAAGACCCACAGTCGTGTGACTTCATTGTTTCATTTACTATTTATATTTATATTATTCTCACAGCAAAATGACTGACCAAGTATTATTATTTTATCAACTGCAATTTGTTAATAACATAGTAAAAGCATCCTGATTGAATAATAACTTAGATTAGTTAATAATTAAATCTCACTGTGTTTTAATATCATATGCTGCAAAGAGCTGCAGAAGATGCATTAAAGAGTCACTTGTGGCTCTCGAGTCTCAGTCTGAGTATCACTGATCTTGCTGTATGGGTGAAGAAATAGAAGTTCCGTGGTTTCACACTGTCTCTTGGACAGTGCAGTTCTGTACTTCATCAAACAACTTGGGAAACGCTTGTAAATAATTCACTTCATCGTCTCTTTTTATTATGATTATTATTATTTATTTTATTAAGAATGATTAGAAAAGTACCTGCTCTCTACAAGGAAGAAGGTTTAAATGGACAAACACCTCACATAAAGGGACATATTGTTGCCCCCTGTTGAACTGGGAGGCAGGGGGAGGTGCAAGTAGCCTTCCCTCTTGTTTATGCCCCTCATTCAGGCTGGTTACAAAAGCAGTTTGTCTTCCCAAAAGAGAGATTACTCCCATTTTTACAACTAGGGAACTGAGGCACAGAGAGACTGTGATTTGCTCAAGGTCACACAGGGATTCTGGCAGAGTCTGGAATTGAACCCTGAGCTCCTTAGTCCCAGGCCACAGCCTTAAATACAAGATGTGCCTTTGTCAAAATAGGAGGTAAATTGGTCGTGAATGGTGCATAAGCTTCGCATGGATTTCACTCATGCAGCATACCTAGGCTATCCAGAGCCATAGGATGAAATGTTACCAAGGTCAGTTCAGCCCTTCCTACTTCCCAGGAAGTTTGTGTGTATCTGTATTTTAGGTGGCACCTAAAACGCTTCTTGCAATCTTACTGACATCTGCAGCCTAAATTAAACTTATTTTGTTTCTTAATGGAGCAGACTTTCTAAATGCCCTTTTCCCAAGAAGAATGAGTGCACTTTTGTGGTATTGATTTATTGCTGTTTAGACATAGCTAACACTTCAAGTAATCCATACTGGTTTAAATAAACATAAGCTCTTTTAATAAAATTGCTTGCACCCTTGGGATTTTTAGGAAGTATAAACATCTAAGACTAATCAACCAACCACCCGATGTCTCTTGCTTAAGCAAAACTCATATAAAAGTGCCTTCATTTTGCACTGAAAAAACACCTCACACTAAAAGACATTGGTTAGGGTATCAGAGAGCTGGTTAAGCCATGCTTGATTTGTCTGGAAAACATAAGTTACACGCAATTGTGCAGGATGTGGGCCAAATCCTGAAAAATGCTGAGAAGCAATGGGAAGGTCTGCTTTAAAAAATGATGGCACATTATGGCCAAGATTATGATGATGTAGTTATTATAGTACAGACTAGAGGCCACAGTCAAGATGTAGTCCCCATGGTGCTTGGTGCTGTACATACACAAAGCCAGAGACAGTTCCTACCCCTAGTCTAAATAGACAAAACATACAAAGAGTGAGAGGCAAAACAGGGGCACAGAGAGATGAAATGACTTGCCCAAGGTTACTCAGACAAGTGGCAGAGCTGGAATTAGAACCCAGGGACAAAATCATGGCCCCATGGAAGTCAATATGAGTTTTGCCATTCGCTTCAGTGGGCCAGGATTTCACCTCAGGTCTCCTGACTCCATCTCAGGTGCACTCTCTATTAGATCACACTGCCTCCACGCCAGTGACAGTTTCCAGGTGTTCAGCACCTCTCAGGATTTGTCCCTGTATGTACTAGAAGTTCTCCTGAACATCTAATTCCTAATGTTAAGAACATATGAATGGCTGGCTGTACCGGGTCAGACCAAAGGTCTATCTAGCACAGGATCTGCCTACCGACAGTGGCCAGTGCCAGGTGCCCCAGAGGGAGTGAAGCTAACAGGCAATGATCAAGTGATCTCTCTCCTGCCATTCATCTCCATCCTCTGATGAACAGAGGCTAGGGACACCATTCTTTACCCTTCCTGGATAATAGCCATGTATGGACTTAGCCACCATGAATTTATCCAGTTATGTTGTGCCTGGAGCCTTTTTTTATAATTCATAACTGGACAAACCAGAACACTGGATCCAAATGCCAGAGAGTCTCAGGTGTTATGGTGAGGAGGGCTATGTAAGAACCTGAATAAAATAGAATAGATGGGTGGAAATTCAGTTTCAAATTGAAATCCAGTTGAACTTTCTGACTTGTGTAAATCTCTATAACACATCAAACAATACATGATGTGGACTGACCAGGGCTCTCTCTATTTGCATGGGAAATAAGCACAAGAATGGCCCTACTGGGTCAGACCAAAGGTCAATCCAGCCCAGTATCCTGTCTAGTGACAGTGGCCAGTGCCAGATGCCCCAGAGGGAATGAACAGAACAGGTAATCATCAAGTGATCCATCTCATCACCCAGTCCCAGCTTCTGGCAAACAGAGGCTAGGGACACCATCCCTGCCCATCCTGGCTAATAGCCATTGATGGACCTATCCTCCATGAATTTACCTTGTTCTTTTTGAACTCTTTTTTGAAATGCAGCTTTATGTTTTCTTGGTTGCTAAGGTGTGACTCAAGAACTTCTGGATACCCTCTGGAGGTCACAAGGGAACACAAGGGTACAGGGACCAAAAGAGTATAATGTAAGGTCTCTAATGAAAGCCAACGTCACACTGGTCACCAGAACCATTGGAAAATGTGTGGATGGATGTTGTGAACGGAGATGTTCTTAAGGTCTGTGACTAGGGATTGGTCAACAGAAAGGTGAACAGGTTTTCTTTCATGTAAGAAGTTTTTATCTATATACATGTTTTGTCTGTATACATGTAAATGAAGTATTGTGTAGCTCACAATGGGCATCCATTTACAGACTTAGCCCAATGCTAATGAAGGATTGGGAAATCTTAAGGGAGGAAATTTACAGGAAGAAGTAATACAGCACAGGAGAGCCCTGTTTAGAAGTAAGGACAATACACTTTTAGGGGTATAACCAAGGGGTATGGAGGAGCAGCCTCATTCATTTAATCTGTGAGGACAAGCCACCAGCAGGCTTGATATTATAAGAAGGGGTCTCTGCCAATCTGCTTGAAAATGCTGGGGAAAGGTCATGGCATAAGCCATCTTGTAAGAGAGGGGAATGCCTTGTTAGTTAAGTTTAGACTCTAGAATGCATATTGTGATTTTGTTTAATGTATAACCATTTGTTCCCAGTATTCTCACTCTATCACTTGAATCTCTGTCCTGTAGTAAACTTAGGCGTGGTTTACGCTAGCAACTACTTCACTCGGGGGTATGGAAAGTCTACCGCCAGTGTAAGTAATGTTTTCACTGAGTGCTACAGTGGCGCAGCTGAACTGGTGCAGCTGTGCCAGTGCAGCACTTGTAATTGTAGACAAGCCCTTATTCTTGCTTTCTCTCTCTCTCTCTCTGTATATATGAAGTGCTGTATGTTCAGAAGGGTATGGATCCTGAGTTGAATTTTGTAAGCTGGTGTGTGCTGTTCCTTTGAGAGTAGTGGCTCTGAGACTTCTGGGGTTTTTCAGGGGAACAGGGATTGAGCACTCCAGGGGCACTCTCTGAGGACTCAGGGGTCGCTGTGCACCTGGTACAGAGAGAGCGTGAGGCTTGTAAGGCAGTGCTTGTGTTGCCTGAGGCTGGTGGTTTGAGCCTGTGAGCTGATCCACAGCAGGTACAGACAAGGCTTTCTCACACTAAGGGCAGGTGGTGGCAAGATGCCTTACAACATATCAAACAATGCATGATCTGGACAGATCGTGCTCTCTGTGTTAGAATGGGGAATGTAGTTGTGTGTTGATGGAGCATGATTTTCTGTTTTCTTTGATGCTAAGGAAACTAGGAGCTATTACATCTGATAGAATTCTGTACCCATTTGGAAAGACTTTTAAGTGAATGTTGAGTTGATGGCCCAGGAAATGAAGGAATGTATATGTATCTGCCCAGTCATGCAGACTGAAATGCCTATTTAAGTCATGTATGTCCTTGGTATATTGAAGAATTCAGTTAGAGCAGATCTTGTTTTTGTTGCTTAAAGAACTAGCTTTCTCCTGACTGCCTGGTGTAGGTGTTTTTTTTTTTTAAAGGTTCTCTTTCCATCACTCAAGTGAAAGTCCAGAAAGATGTTTTAAATTGTTTTATGCTATCACAAAATCATGACAGTCTTGACCTAACCTTTCTCAGTGTAAATCAAACAGTCCTATGGTAAGATTTATCACTGCCAGGGAAGTATCAATAGAATTACATAAGAGCATGCCAGCAGAGTGTGCCTGCGTTCTAAGAATGTGTGCAGTACATATGTAGCTGGCTCTCTGCAGTATGCTGAAATCAGAGATTTATTGCATTTAACAGAGAGTCATTACAATGCAATTGTAACTTGCTGTTATTAAAGGGTCTTACATCATAAGCAATTACTGTAAAAAGCTTTGGATTTAGCTTTATTCATAATTTTTATAACATGATTTATTAGAACCCCATTACATCCCATAAATCTTATCTGAAGAAAATGAATATCAGTTAGGGCCTGATCCTTTTTACCTTTACTCGTGTTGGGTAGTACTTTATTCTGTGTCTAGTCCCCTAGAACTCAGTGCGACTTCTCAGGGAGTAAGGTACTACTCAGTGTGAGTAATGGTGGCAGATTGGGCCCTTAATGAGCATAGAAGAGGAATATCATAATTGCACTAAAACTGTCAGCATTCAGATTTCACTGTGGGTTTATTTTATTTCATGCAATTCACTGATTCCCTCCAACTTTTTCATTCAACTGCTGTACATAGTATATATATATATGTGTATGTGTCATATATTTATATAATGCAATGTTCAGAAGAGAAAACCAAGTCAGTCTTCTAATACTGTTGTTTCTCCCTTCACTCTAGATGCAGGATATAGAAACTGAGAAGCTAATTGCAGTACAGTTGCAGAGACCTCAAAATGGCTGCTCTGTTGTTGTTTTATTCAAGAATGCACTGGAATTGCATAAAATCAAACCTGTACAAAATATGGCCCAATCCTGCATCCCTTATTTATATGAGTAAAGAATACGTACTTGATTCAAGGATTGCTGGACTGGCCCTGGTTAACAATCTTAACGCTCCCCATTTGCCCTTTCTCTTTACTAAATACAGCACTCAGATATCATTTGATCAGAAATTGTTCAGACATAAAATTAAGTCTTGCAGTCTGAATAAAGACCTGATCCTGTAGTCTTTATGCAGGGAAAACTCCCATTGACTTCATGGGTTTTTTGCCTGTATAAATACTATAGGTTTGAGTACATGTATTTAAGGTTTCGTTAAGAGACTTTTTTTTAATAATTTGGAAAATTGTGTTCAACTTCTTTGCCAATGAATTACCAAGAGAGAGATTTATTTGTATATTATGCTATCGTGCTTCAGAATCAATATATATAATGTATCTATTCAAGAAATATACTGTAAAAGATCTTTTGTTCTGTTCAACACTCAGACAAATTAGCCTTTCTTTTTGAAGTTAATGGGAGTTTTGGCATTGATTACAGTAAGAATAGGATTGGGCCCTTTGTAGCTGATTTCATATAATTCCCAGTTTACATTAAAAATGAGGCAATACATATACACTTTATTATTATTTGTTACTTAAATCGCACCATAAATGTACACAACTCAGTATCTAATATGTTTTGCAATGAAGGCAAAACAATATTCTAGAATATTAGACTGTAGATGGAAACATAATTTTTCTAGCGGGAAGGGATTGCTCAGTGGTTTGAGTATTGGCCTGCTAAACCCAGAGTTGTAAATTCAATCCTTGAGGGGGCCACTTAGGGATCTGGGGCAAAAATCAGTACTTGGTCCTGCTAATGAAGGCAGGGGACTGGACTCAATGACCTTTTGGGTCCCTTCTAGTTCTAGGAGATAGGTATATCTCCAATTATTATTATTAAAATTTTACTATGTATGGTCCAATTTGTAACCATCAGTTATATGAATCATACTTTAAAGTGAACATACACTATAAATATATTATAAATAAAAGTTAACCAAACTCATCTCTCTCTTGCCTTCCCTTCCACACACAATGTGACACCACAGAACATCAGTATTTTATGGTCTTTCCTCCAATGAACACCAAAATAGCAAAGGTCAGAGTAAGGGCAAAGAATATTTATAGGGCCCTGGGACATAAGAAGAAAGACTGAAAAAACTAGATGCCAAATCTGACCCAACTGATGTCAGTGGCAGCCCTCCCATTGACTGCAGTGGGACTGGGATTAAGTTTTAGGAGTACTGCAGGATGGTCTGATCTTGGAGTCCTTCCTCCCACTGAAAAGCCATGCACTTTAATGGGAGTTGTGTTTGTGCAAGGTCTATAGGGTCACAACCTCTAGGCTAAATCCAGTAAACTCTTCATAACATGAACAGCCACTAATCACATGAATAGCCCCATAGGATGAATCAGAAGCATAACAATAAATACTAAACTATAAATACGCAGAGCATAGCAGAAGCAGGGGGTGTTTAAAATGGAAACAGGTGGAGGTTTAAAATAACAGTAAAAAGATGGGAAACAGGCAAAGGGAAGAAAATGTCCTTGAATCAGAATTGTCAGGTTGTGCACTAGCTACCCAAAGTAGACATGCAGTCATACCATTGTTATCCTCATCTGTCCTCCCACTTGAGACTTCTTGACTGAAATCAGACTGTAAGCTTTTTGGAGCAGGAACCATGTCTTCCTATGTGTAAATACAGTGCCCAGGAGAATGAGGTCCTGGTTTTGATTGGGTGCTACCATAATATAGATGATTTACAAAAAATAATAATTGAAGTCAGTGGAACAGCTCACATGAGTATATGTGTAAATGAGATGGCTGCCATCTTGACCAATGTACCAGGGTCTTCCAGAACTGAAGGTATGAGCTGCTACAGCTTGAGCTAAAGCTCTTTAGCTGGGGCTACAAAAGAGTCCTGCTCAGTGGATTGGGCATTCAGTGGGACACATAACACACACTCACCAGTGGGTTACATAAGCATTTTCAGGAATGGCTCCCTTGATAGGAGAGAAAAAGGGTGAAAGGGGATATTAAAGAGGAGTATGAAATAATGAATGATAGAAGGGTGATTATCGAAAACCTGTTGTGCACCATGATTTAATCTATGCTGTAATCCAAGAACAAGGGAACCTCTTGTAACATTAAAAGGCAATACTTTTTACAAATCTACAATGCGTTGTACAATATAATAAGCCTGTACCATTTTCTACCAAAGCATGGGCAATGAAAGGTTCAGGAAGTTTAATCACAAGGTTAGACAAGCCCTTCCAGGGGAAAACATACAGGGAGGGACATGGCAGGAAAATAATGTTGTGAGGGTTCCCTTAATGCAGTTTCTTTTAAATTCTTCCAAGGAGGTGTTGTGGCTTGGGTTTGCCATGCTCTGAAGGAGCTACCAGCCACAGCAGCCCTTGGTAACTCTTTTTAAAGAGTATCAGAGGGGTAGCCGTGTTAGTCTGGATCTGTAAAAGCAGCAAAGAGTCCTGTGGCACCTTATAGACTAACAGACGTATTGGAGCATGAGCTTTCGTGGGTGAATACATCCAACCAAGTGGGTATTCACCCATGAAAGCTCATGCTCCAATACGTCCATTAGTCTATAAGGTGCCACAGGACTCTGTTCTTTTTAAAGAGTGGCCTTAGCATGAAAGGTGGCCTACAGGAAAATTAATATAACGAGGCAGAAGCTGAAACTCTGAGGAACCCCCCCTGTAGCTTGGTCTGAAGGATAATGCATTTCTCCCCACCACACTTTGCCCTTGCTTTCCTGGCTTGCCCCTCCCCATGCCCAGATGGATTTCTTCCAGCGAGGGGACAGTTCCCTGGAGGTGGCTGATTCTTCCCTGCTTCTAATTAGGAACAAATCCACACAGAGAGGGTCCCTTGCAAGTGTTGCTTCAAGGGGCCCATTTTTTTTTTTAAATAAAATTAAACCAACTACGTTATAAAGTTACAGTGACTATCCATCCTTCCTTCTAGGATTGCCAACTGTGACTGAGAAGAAATCTCCCTTCTTCCTTCCAGTAGAGCATTGCAGGAGTTGGAAAGGTGTTTATTGTGAGGGCTGTCATCTAACTGTCTTGTGTCTGGCTAGAAGCAGGATGTTGAGCTAGATGGACCAGTGGCTGTTCTAACCTGGCCATTCCTAATTACAAGAAGAAAATGTAAAATGGTTGCAACACACACACTCAATATCCATATGATAATAATTCATTATGCAACTTCATTAAACAAAAAGAAAAGGTCCAAGAGAATACCCTGAGTTTCCCTAAGGGGCCTCCCTGAGTTTCTTTTGGGGGTTTAGAATAGATTCCTCTGGGTCTTCAAATATTTGTGGAAACCAGAGCTAACAAGGGCTCCTAGTGCACCCAGACCCCATGGAGGAAACAGGGCCCGTGCAACCCATTAGGTGACCTAGGCGGTTGCCTAGGGTGCTAGAATTTGCGGGGAGGCATTTTGGATACTTCGGCGGCGACCACAGTGGCCAGATCTTCGGCCGTCCCGGTCGTCGTCGTCATTTATGCGGAGGGACCTGGGGCAGGGGGGCACAGGGTGGCCGCCTGCAGCAAGTAAGGGGGGGGTGCGGCACACAGGGGAACCGCTCCCCGCCCCAGCTCACTCTGCTCCGCCTCCTCCCCTGAGTATGCCGCCTCGCTCTGCTTCTCTCCCACCCATGATGCAGGACAATCACTCACTCTCACCATAAGTTTCCCATAAGCCTCTCCTCCAGCTCACAACTGCTGATTTTCCTCGCTCATCTCTGCTCCCAGGGAGTATTTGTATGAGCCTGGGATTTAGAAGCCAAGTTGCTGAATGCTGCTTTCCATGGAACTCCAGCATAGCTGCACCAGCTTTTATTTAAACCTTTTATTTAAAAGCAACAATAATGTTTATTTGGAAGTAATATAAGAGCCCTCAGCATTGTTAATAAAGAGTTTAAAACAGTTTAAAGCTAGTATGAGCACATGCACACAAACTCTACTAAAAGCTTCAGATGCCCTGACATTGGCTAAGTTAATAACTGTCAGTTTAAAAATAAAAAAAACAGCTTTTTAGGGATGAAGGAAACTGAATCCTGCAGTGCTTGTGTAGGCAAAACTCCCAGTGAAGTCAATGGGGAATTTGCCTGAATAAGGGCTGCGTGTTCAGACACTATACAAGGAAACAACCACTAAAAGGAAAGAGGCAGAGTGCTAGGAAATGGTTTTTAACAATTCATATATAAAGCTGTTTTACAGATGCTTATGAGAGGTCCATGCTCGTTGTTACAATCGTGCTCTCAGAATGCCCAGTAGATCTGAATAGCTTTTGTTTCACATAGTGCCCAGTCCTCAGCTGATGTAAACTGATGTAGTTCCATTGACTTCAATGGAGCTATGCTGATTTACACCAGCTAGGAATCAGACCCTCTAAAGTTGCTATGTAGATTTTTTTTTGCATATACTTACTAGTTTTAGGGTTAGATTTACAAGACATTTGGTTGTATAAAGATGTAGATAGACCCCTACTGGAATTTGCAAAAGTGTATGAACGAGTTAGGGGCCTAACATCCATTGGATTTCATCTAACCTGCTTACGAGCTTTTGTAAATCCCAGTAGGTGTCTGTCTTGTAAGCCCCTAAATATCTTTGTAAATCTGGCCTGTAGAGTCTATTTTTCCAGTGATTATCATTACCCTATCTTCCCACAATCCTACTTCCCCCACCAACCTTCTTAGGCTTAAAAAGAAATGCCAGTTTTCAATCCATAGATTAAACTATTACTGACCAGGCATTTATGTTTTAGCAACACAGACATTTTTGGGGTGTGGAGAGAGGGAATTAAAATGTGCACAGTAGCCAGCCTTGCCAGGAGTAACATGATTTCCCTCCTTTCTACAACTGCACATCCAATCTGAGAACAGACACAGTAACGTGATCAATCATGCATTTCAAATACTGAATCCAAATACTGAATATCCAAACTCTTGCTTACTTTAACAAGTCCTAAACCGTCCCTATACTGAAATATGGCCCTGATTGTGCAAAAAAACTAATAAAAATTTTTTGCAAAAATGACTAGATTTGTGTGTTTTGACTTTTTGTTCATGGATAATTCCTGGAGGAAGTAGCCAAAGCTGATAGATGAAAATTAATAATTGTATCAGATCTTGTTCAGAGAACTGTTATTCTATTTATATATGTCACTATATGTGAGCTATAGGGGTTTTTAATATATACCGAAAATTTCAGTTTGTAAACTGTATTCTTTTTTACTTGAGGGTATTACAAGGTACAGCTATAACAAGGATTTTAATTAAAATTTGTAAGTTTGTACTACCCTGTTAAACATGTAATTTTGGTAAGATATGAAAACATGAAAGCATTTATAAATTTAATAATCATCTTCACCGACACTAACAAATATTATAAGCTCTAATTGGCTTAATTAAATGAAGTAATTTTTTAAAATAACAATTAATTTAAGCATTAGTGTATGACTAAAATATAAGGAATAACTGAAAAAATAGTACAGTTGGTTATGATTCATATGGAACTATATTCATGTGTTTGTTACCTGATTATATTACTGTACTTTGCTATTGACTTCTTTAGCATACTGTCCATATATTAAAGAGGCTATTGATTATTTCACTGCTAATTAGCTATTGTGAGTTTGAGGTATTTTGTGATGTCTGTCATTAAATTATCACAGTATAGATCAACCTCTCTTTAACTCCTTTACACACATAATCATTACATTTTGCTTTTATTAGAAAATAAGTGTCTTTTAATGTCTTCTTAATGGACAGAGTGCATGTGTTGGTAGTGATAGCCTTCATGTAAGTTGTTAAAATGCTTATGTTGTATGTGATTGTAGATCATTAAATGGTTCTGTTATTTAAAATATTAAGTGTATAGTATACACCTTAATTTTGTGTAACAACTAGAATTCATAATTCTCCAGTCTTATCCATAGCAATACCTTAAGGAAAGGACAGATTTAAGGCCAAGTAGCAGTTGAAACAAATGAGGTGTGCACACAGAGAAATGGGTATATAATTATGACTAAATTGTATAATATCTGCAGAATAACATGAATTCCCTTTACACTGGCTCATGGTGATAGTTCTTTTATAAGGGAAAGTCCTATCCCACTGGAATACAAGGTTGTGCAAAGTCTTTTAATGTTGCTCATAAACCTCAGCCTCCAATCTAAATCACATCAGTATTTTCATGACAAAATGTTAGAGATGATTTTACAAACTCTTCTTCATTTGCATCATTTCCATGGGAAACATTGGCAGTTTGGCCTTAAGGCCATGCCACAAAATATGGGGCAGGTGCTCCATTTCTTATTGGGATTCATGTTAGCAGCACATTCCGGACCACCAAAGAAAGTTGTTTCTAAAATCAATGTGTGTTAACACTTTGGTTCATTACAGGCAGCTGACAAAGCCCTTTGAAAGATATCCTCTAGCCTTCCCTCCCCATTTCCATGTTCCCTTGGCAGATGTCAGGAATTTGAAAGCTGCAGCTCAACAGCACTGTCCTTTTATGTTGTGGTAAATATTTCATTAATCCCCATACTATTTAAAGAAGCTCCTTTTAAATGTTAACTTCTTTCTTTCGCAGGAAATCTCAGAAGAATGTGTGAACAAAAATTGTAAAGAATATGCATAGAAACTACCTCAGGCTCTGCCCCATTCATTGAGTGTACAGACGTGGCATCTCAGCATTAGAGACCTTTGCTGAGCCTTCACCATCTGTTCACATATTGATCTACTCTCTCCTTCTATCCCTTTTCATCCACTTATTCCTTCTACAGCCATTTATTTTTCCTCTAGTTTTATCTCATTCCTTAAATCCGCACATGAAACACTGATTATCCTCCCAGACCAATAAACCAGCCATGCCCATTTAGGGCTGGCAAGAATTGTCTTAACGGTGCATTTGTAAGATAGGGACCACCTCAAGTTGAGCTGTCTTCCCATGCACCTATCCATCATCCATTTCTCTCGCTTATCCAGAAAGATACCTGAGGGGCTGATCCTGATGCCACTGAAATCAATGAGTGGTTTACTACTGACTGCAGTAGGGACAGAATCAGTCCCTAGATTAGCATATGAATGAGTGATTATCCTTATACATCACTGCTCAAGAGATACCTGTTTGGAGGAGTCAGTTGACTGTTTCAGAACACGCTCACATCTACCTATGGAGTGGATCAAACCAGTATTTGTTTGCATTAAAACTGCATCCAGGAGGGAGGAGGAACTGTCCTTCAGTATCCAGGCAAGAAACCCATCGAACACGTCCCTTCTCCATGCACCTTGTTCTAATGAATACCTCTCCCTCTCCACATGGAAAGGAAACAGTGGTTAGGTGGCTCAGGGACACTGAACGACTTTTATCAAAGAGTTACAATGGGAAATATTTAACACTGCATGTATAAGGAAATGGTACATGAGAGCTACCTTATAACCAGGAAACTCCCCAAACCTTTCTCTTGCGTTCGCTGCCTTTTTTAATGACTGCTTCTCATGCAGGGGAAATAGTAGCTTAGGTCAGCAAGGAGGATTGAAGGGAGAGCCTCTTTTGATTGGTAGGGTATAATTGTCACCATTTGGATGCATGGTGGTGGGGAGGGAACTCATTCTCAATCCTCTGTGTACCTGCTCTAATGAACCTCTCTCCTGTCTCCATGTGAGAAAGGGCATGGGTCCAGGCACGTGCTCTAGAGTGTAGGTCTCCATGTGCCCACACATGTATGAATGCTCTACATAGCATGTGCCTGCTCTGGAGTGCACATCTCCATGCGCCCATGCATGTGTCTTCTCTAAGCCACATGTGGCAATGCATGTGTGCCTGCTTTAGAGTCCAGGTCTCCATGTAACCATGCATGAGTGCCTCCTCTAGAGTGAATGCAGTGCAGTAGTGCCAAGGGTAATGAAGCTAGCAAAGACTCAGATGTGGAGACTGTCCTAGGAAAGGTGTAAGCATGGTGATTAGGGTATTGATTGTATAATTTACCCTTGTGTATCTGGAGAAATAGCGGTCCGCAAAAAGTGCCCAGATACAGGGCTGCCACCTTCTCCAGAAGCTGCCAGACCTGCCATCTGGGGCCCATGCATGTGTGTCTATTCTAGATTGCATATGTACCTGCTCTAGAGGCCAGGTCTCAAGGTGACCACGCATGTGTGTTTTCTCCAGAGTGAGTGTAGTTCAGTAGTGCTGAGGATAACGAAGTTAGCAAGAAGGACCGAAGTGAGGGGACTGTCCTGGGAAAGACGTAAGCGTGGTGATTAGGGTGCCGATTGTATAGCTTACCCTTGCATATCTGGAGGAATAGGGGTCCTCAAAAAGTGCCCAGATTCGGGGCTGCCACCTTCTCCAAAAGCCCCCGGACCTGCCATCTGGTGAGTCGCTGAGTGCCAGGCGTTTAGTCATCTCCAACTCTTCCTCGCCATCCCCAGAGTCTCCGGTGCCATCTGCATCTCCGTCGTCAGCACTGCTATCCAGTGGTGCCCCACCAAAACTGTCAAGCGCCTCCTCGGCGTCCCGGTGCTGGCGGTAAGTCATCCAGCAGCAGGGCTCCACATCGGTCTCATCAATGCCCCAGAAGGCCAGCTCCTCCTCATACAGAGGCCCACACACATCCGCTGGGCAGTGCAGCTTGCCTGTGCGGTAGTAGTTCAGGATGTGGGCAAAGACGCCCGGGTGCCGGTCGAAAAAGAACTCGTCTGTGCGTGGGTCATAGTCAAAGTGGCTGTGGGCATCGGGCTCAGCGATCCAGGCCAGCCGAGTGCCGGGCAGGGTGCGCAGGGTGCTGCGGTAAGTCTGGTGCCTAGTCCCTCCCACGTTGATCACGATGCGATCGCTCTCGTCGCCCTGGCCCATCTCGTCTCTTATTAGGCATGTCGCAGACTCATGCAAGGAAGCACAGCACACAGCAAGCACATAAGGGGGCGGCTTCTTGACTGCAATCGATACCTAAACTGATAATTTATCCAGCTGGTCAGGAATCACCTAGGCAAAGGGCACCCAACTGGTGTCAGCCCCTTGTGCCTCTTCTTCCAAATGCTACAAGCCCAAGGGCACCCCTGAAAATTAATGCTGGCAGTCCTAAGATTCCTTTTATTTGCAGTTAAAAATTCTTGTGCTGTTGTATTTTAAGCCAGGGTTTGGAGAGGAGAGAACTCCCGCTCCCCAAGAACAGCAGTCGCAAAGGTCTGCCAGGTACCTAGGTATGGTGCAGGGGGAGGTTCTTTCCTTAGTTAGATGTGGCCAAAAAAGAATCCAGGGCTGCACATCTGTTCAAGGAACCTCTTAGTTGGGAAGTGGGCGGGGGCTGATGATGGTGGCAAAAACAAACGGGGGGGGGGAGGGTATAAGGGGATCGCAGACAGACAGACACACAATGAGGGC
Organism: Gopherus flavomarginatus; assembly: GCF_025201925.1. Classification (NCBI taxonomy): domain Eukaryota; kingdom Metazoa; phylum Chordata; order Testudines; family Testudinidae; genus Gopherus; species Gopherus flavomarginatus. The sequence goes on from NC_066621.1 coordinate 54,237,499, forward strand.
TGGAGTGGGCGGCTATCGCCCAGCCGTAGCCACAAACCAGATCTATTGATGAAGGCTTGGTTTTTTTTTTTAAATCTCTCTCGACTTTAAGTCCTTCAGAGACAGACAGAAGCGGAGGTAGCTGCCGTTGGGGAGATCAAGAAGCAGCGATCCTGATTGTAACCCCCTCCCCTCAAAAAATCCCCAATTCTTTGCGGGCGAAGGTGAAGCTACCGAAATATAGAAGGAGCAGAAGGGGGACAAAAAATCCCCAACTGCAGATCTTGAATCCAGACAAAAGCGACGGATCCGGCAGGGGATTCCCGCTCGGCTCTCTCCTTGTTGATTCACATCACATTCTGCAGCAGTCCTGCCGGCAGCGGCAGGCGCCCCGGTACCTGCGAGCTGGCTTTGCCTGTCCTTGCTCTGCTGCTGAAGGAGGGATCACACGGAGCGGTGCTTCCCAGGGGCTGCCCGGGCTTAGTGCTGAATGGACAGCGCTGCGCACAGAGCTCCAGCTCCCCGGCTGAGCTTTGGGGGGGCGGGGGGGGGGGGTTGCTGCTATGCAGAAGGTGGAGGGACTGCAAAGGGTGGGGGGGAATAGCAGCGGTGGTAGAGCCCCTTTATTCCTCCATCCGCCGCGGCTCAGGCAGCAGCAGGAGATCCAGCCGGGCTCTCTCACACTGCTGCCTCGGGTGGCTTGTGCTGGTGACGCGGAGATCAGTCCCCAACCCCACGGCCGCCAGCCCTGAGCTCGCAGGTGGTGCTGGAGGCTGGGTGCCAGCAGGGAACTAGCGGCTCAGTCCAGCCAGCCCGGTCTCCGGACACTTCAAGACGGCGCAGGCGCATTTGTCTCTGAATAGAGCAATTCTCCCTGGGTCCTAATGCAGAAGACGAGACTCTCATACACACCTGAAATGCAAACCCGTTGAAATGACAATCACCTCCTCCTCCTCCCTGGTTGGCTTCCCGGTGTGTGGGGGTGTGTGTGTGTGCGCGCGCTCTGGACAGAAAAACAGCAACAGCAAAAAAGCAGCTGTGCAAGATCTGCTGCACAACCCCTGTGTCTATACTCCCGTATGTCCGTGGCTCTTGGTAAAGGTCTAATACGATCATGCAGGGAAACATCTCACGTTATTCAGCTGTTTCTAGCTCTCTTCCCTCTGGAAACCTGAAATTAACAACTTCAGTGGCTGCTGCAGTGGCGGACTGACATTTTTATTCTTCAAGAACCTGGTCCCAGGCAAATCATGTGGGAGGGTTTATTGCTTATTTGTTTGCTTCTGGTTTTGCCTGAGGACACTGAAGTGGAAATCTCCATCTGCTTGGTAAAATATACAGGAAAAAGGTCACATTGCGCCTCCTTCAATGTAATGAATGGTCTGAATCAGCTGGGGTAAGGGGAGTGATGTAGAGTCAGAAAATTGCCTCCCTATAGATTTTGCTGTTGGTAGCAAAATCGGAAATTAGCTACGAATCATTTTGTGTTCCCTCGAAAGCATTTCCTTTTAATTCTGTGGCACAAGTCTAGAAATCGGTGATGGATAAGAGGGAATCCTGCCATAAATTGCTTCCCCTCACCTTTTCTTGTGCCCTGATGCTGGAATAGCAACTTCTGACATATGAAGGTGACCGTGGCAGCAAAATGCTTCCTCTTGCCTTTCCTTCTTCCCTGACATAAGGGCAGCATCTTTTGAGGGCAGAAAGACACCCTCTGCAGAAATGGCTTCTCTCGCCTGTCCTAGGCTATTGTCCAGTGCGGAGCAATTATTGACAAGTGTCCCTCATTGATCAGGGAATTAGGGAATGGTTCTGGAGGAAAAGAACTTTCATTCTCTATTTAGTTTTAAATATGATAAGAATGTCCATTTATTTAAAATAAGATCCTGTTTGGAAAAGATGTTTGGTGAAAAACAAGATGGTACCTAGAGGCCTGTTTGTTTCTCTCTCTCTCTAGTGCTGGCCCACTTCAGAGTCTAAATTGCTCTGAAAAAAAGTTTCCATCCGGTAAAATTGCTACGTGACAGTCATGTACATCATTTAGAAAGGTGAAGCATTGAATAGCAAGGAAATGAAGCTAAGGAACTCACCAATCTTACACTGCCCACGTAATAAACATAAATACATTGTGCCTTTTCCCCCCATATCTTGCATCTTTGTGCAATCATTTACAAATGCAAGTGAAGTGGGTGTAAAATATTAACATTCCAATTTGCTTGTTGATTAGGCCCAACTATTATATAAACTAGTAATTGCTCAGCATCATGTAATGGTTTTTCATGGAGGACATGTGGTGGGGGCAGATGTACATCCCACACACTGTACCGAGGTCTTCTCATCGCTATATTAACAGGACTGGCCTTTGCCAGGATTCTTGATTCAAGGGGATATAGAGCTGGTCTATGCTACAAAGTTAGATCAGCTTAACTACATCTCAGGGCTGTGAAAAATTTCGTGCCCTGAGCAATGTAATTAAGCCAACCTAAGCCCTGGTGGAGACACTGCTAGATCCACGGTGTAGCAGGACTCTGCCCTTCAGCACTTCAGTGGCAGAGCTGCAGCTGTGCTGATATAGTATTTCTAGTGTAATTATGTTGTTTCGTATGTCTCCTCCCACCCCCCCAGGACAATCTATTGGATGCTTGTAATTATTATTATTAAATAGTTTGTGTGTATGGATCCTTTAGTCTTGTCTATTTTGAAAGATATATGTTGATGACATAAAGATAATGGCTGCGATTTGCAAAGCAGACTATTAACTGGGATATGGGCACCTGCTCCTTTGAAAATCCCAGTCAATATACCAAAGAGATTTTCTCTAAATTATTCCAGTAGGGCCCATTCATATGTGGAGAGGGACAGAAATGTAGGTAAGTTACCAATTTTTAACAAAGTTAATTGGAATGATCCAGGTTATTATAGCCCTGTAAGCCTGACATTGATCCCAGGCAAGATAATGAAATGGCTGATATGGGATTCGGTTAATAAGGAATTAAAGGAGGGTAATGTAATTAATGCAAATCAACACAGGTTTATGGAAAACAGATCCTGTCAAATTAATGATATCTCTTTTTGATGAGTTTACAAGTTTGGCTGATAAAGGTAATAATGTTGACATAATAACTTTGACTGCTGTACAGCATTTCATGTAACATTTTGATTAAAACTTGGCTGATATAAAATTAACATGGCACACAGTAAATGTATTATAAGCTAGCTAACTGATAGGTCCCAAATTGTAATTGTAAGTGGGGAATTGTCATTAAGCAGGTGTGTTTCCAACGAGGTGCGACAGGCATCAGTTCTTAGCCGAATGCCATTTAACATTTTTATCAATGACCTGGAATAAAACATAAAATCATCACTGATAAAGTTTGCAGAGCACCCAAATATTGGGGGACTGGTCAATACTGACGAAAACAGGTCACTAATTCAGAACAATCAGGACCTCTTGGTAAACTGGGTGCAAGCAAACAATATGCATTTAAATATAGCTAAAGATAAATGTATTCATCTAGGAACAAAAAATATAGGCCATACTTACAGGTTGGGATGCTCTATCCTCAGAAGCAGTGACTCTGAAAAAGATTTGGGGGTCATGGTGGATAATCAACTGAACATGAACTCCCAGTGCAAAACTGGCCAAAAGGGATGCAATCCTGGGATGCATAAACACATGAATCTCAAGTAAGAATAGAGAGATTATTTTACCTCTGTGTTTGGCACTGGTATGACTGCTACTGGAATACTATCCAGTTCTGTTGCCCACAATTCATGAAGGATGTTGATAAATTGCAGATGGTTCAGAGAAGAGCCATGAGAATGGTTAAAGAATTAAAAAACATTATAGTGACTGAGCTCTTTGATTCTATTTAGTTAGCTTAACAAAGAGAAGGTTAAGGGGTGACTTGATTAATCTATAAATACCTACACAGCGAACAAATATTTAATGACTCTTCAATCTAGCAGAAAAAGGCATAACATGATCTAATGACTGGAAGTTGAAGCTAGACAAATTCAGACTGGAAATGAGTGACATTAGTTAACCATTGGAACAATTTTCCATCACTGAGAATTTTTAAATCAGGATTGGATGTTTTTTCCTAAAATATATACTCTAGGAATTAAGTTTGGTGGCCTCAGTAATACAGAAGGTCAGACTAGGTGATCACAAGGGGCCTTCTGGCATTGGAATCTATGAACCTGTGCACTGACAGAAGAATAGACCTCAAATTACCCTCAGTAATATGCTTCAGAACATGACTGTTAAATGCTTAAGGCTTCATACACAAACCAGTTCAAATCTACTTCATGACATTCAGGGCTCATTACAGCTCCAAGCATGCTGAACTCATGTCATCTTTCCACTTATTGTGACTGGTGCCTATTTTAAACTTTCTGTTTAATGGGATTTTTCAGAGTAAAATTGGAGACTGTCCATCTCTGACTTCATTTAGTAGATACTTTTCACAGCTTAGTTTGACTTAATGGATATTTCACCCTATATTTTGTATCTCTGAGACAACCACAGATTGTTTTTATTTTTTTTATTTTTTTAAATATTAAGCTTCATATTGGATTGACTGGCAAATAGTTGGGACTATGCTCAGAACTCATGGAATAACCGGTCCTCTGCCTGCAGAGGTGATTACCCAGCATAATTTAATGTACTTGAGGTAATATATTATTTTAATGGTTTGTGAATATGGATGGTGCTGGCAAGCCATAATACTTTCATTTGAAATACCTTGCCCAGTAGGTGTAATTTTTATTGTGATAACATCTCCTGGGTCAAACCCTCAGATGCTATAATTCAGATTACTTCAGTGGAGTTATGTAGTTTCCACCAGCTGAAAATCTACCCCACTGTTTGCAGAGAAGTTAACGGAGATGATGCCTGGTGGAAATGGTTGTCTCCTTTGAGGCTTTCTAATGACCCATTCACAACAAGCTGCTGTGAACACGTAGAATGAAACACACAGGAGAAATCATTAGAAACATGAGATTTTCCATAACTGGATCAGACCGCTGGTCTGGTTCAGAGTTGGTCTTGAGGCCAAGAACATATCAAGATTCAAAAAGAGGTTGGACATCTATATGGATAACAAGAATTTCCAAATTTCCACTATTCATTTATTGCAAACAAAAACTCTACAAGTGACATTATACCTCATGCTTCAGGATTAAGCTAATCTCTAACTATTAGAGATCAGATGAGACCTAATGTGGGGAGGCAAGTGAACTTACAGATGCCTACTGCAGGGTTCTTACCCCTTCCTCTGAAGCATCTGGTGCTGATCACTGTCAGAGACAGGATACCAGAATGGATGGACCTTGGGTCTGATCCAGTATGGCAATTCCTATACTCCTATATCCATCTAGCCAAGTGTCCAGCCACCGACAGTGGCCAGACCTTACTGCTTCAGAGGAAGAAACTCTACAGGAAGCAGTTATGGGATAACTTGAGAATAAACAGAGATTGCTTAGCTTCTTGGGCAAGAACATGTTTCCTTCTCTTGCTTGTACAGTACACTGTCAGTGCTTAACAATGAATAAATAATAATCACTTCTCGTTATTGCAAACAAGGGATAAAGTGCTTCACCATAACTCTGAGAGATTAACTTTGATGAACAAATCATCATTTTATTACATGTTGATGTAGGGTGTGGAGGTGTCATAGTAAAATATGGCTAGTAAAATGTGTGAGAAAACTGTTGACAATTCAATTATTTATGAATTGCAGTTGCACAGTCAATGAAGAATTTTAATGGACCAGATCCTGAGCTGGTATAGGTCTGTCTAGCTCCATTGACTTATCCACAAAATTATTAGAAATTATCTTATAGAATTTACATTTACCTGACATATATATTGAACCAGATCCTCAGATGGTGTAAACTGGCAGAGTTCCATTTCAGTAAAGCTACTAGAGTGTTTGAAACTCTAAGCTTTCAAGTTATAAAAGCATGCTAGATTCAGGATAAATTGCTGAGTGCTGAAGAATAGCCACCTTATCACCTTATTAAAAATACAAAGACCAAGAGGCAAATCAGGAAATCATTTCTTAAGGACCAATTCTTAGGTTCTTATGTTTCCTGCTCACATAAAAGCATGTGGAATAAAAGAAAATAATGAAAAACTCTGCACTGATTTTGGCACGCTGTGGTTGGGCCACATTCATTCTATTAGTAATAATAATATAATAATCCAAGGGATAAGTGGGAATGGATTGAACTCAGGGCCTGAAAAAGTTACGGAGGCTGGGGAACCTGTGAGGAAAACCTGCTCCAAAAATGAGGCTCTCTGGCAAAGATGGTCCTTTCTGGCCCACCCTCAGTAATGGCAGCACTCCTGGTCTTGATCTATTGACTCTGTTAGTACATGTTCTCTGTGATTCCTCTGATGGAGATCACATTGTGCAGAGGAAAAATCATTGATGCTAATACCCTGCTTTATAAATCATGGAAGAAAGGGAACATATTACTCAGAATGGCTGTTTGACTTCTAACCCCTGCCTTGCCATGTCACTTTGTTCCACATAACCCATAGATTTCATGGTGTTTTGGTAGAGGACAGAGTTGATTATGGAATGAGAAGAGGGACATTTTGTGTCCCCTGTCATGTCACCCTCCATTTTCTCCTTGGCATCTTGCAGGAATGGGAAGAAGCTTAGCACCAGGACTTCAGAAATTATCTGAAAGGATATGTTGAGACACACACAATTTGGTTACAATTGCTTCCATGGACTCTGGCAGAGGAAGTCATGCTTAGGTGACCTGCAAGAATTTTTTGAAAATACTGCTGCTATAATAAATAAGGGAATCTCAGTGAATATGATACATTTATATTTTCAAAATGCATTTGCCAAGATTCCACATCAGAGATTAACGGGTGAGAAAAAGAGTTGTGGAATGCAAAGCAAAATAGCTGCTGGATATGAAACACTCTCAGGAATAATGTAAAAGTGTAGTTATAAGTGGAACGTGTTCAATATAGACTATTTGTGTATGTTATTTTGATGCAGGTGTTGGGAAGAGATCCTTAAAGTTGAAGATTAATATTTCTTCCTCCTCTAACTTTGTGAAGAGGCAAGATCATATAACGAAGAATGTAGGCCATACTTACACAAGGTGGTACTCTAGCCTGGAAACTAGAGACTCAACAAAAGAATATGGGGATCATGGTAGATAATCAGCTGAGCATGAGCTCCCAGGAAGATACTGTGGCCAAAAAGACTCATGAAATCCTGGGATGTATAACCAGAAGAATCTGGAGTAGGAGTACAGAGGTTATTTTACTGTTCTATTTGGCACTGGTGTGACTGCTGCTGGTATACTGTGTCCTGTTCTAGTGCCCATAATTCAAGAAGCAGGTTGATTAAAATGGACAGAGTTCAGAGATGAGCCACGAGAATGATTAAAGGATTAGAAAACATGCCTTATTGTGATAGATTAAAAGAACTCCATCTATTTATCTTAACAAAGAGAAATTTAAGGTGTGATTTGATTAGTTTATTTATAAGTATCTATATGGGGAACATGTATATGGGGAACAAAGGCTCTTCAATCTAGCAGAGAAAGGGAGAACATGAGCCAATGGCTAGAGGTTAAAGCTAGACAAATTCAGACTGGAAATTAGGCTTAATTTTTTACAGTGAGGGTAGTTAGCCACTGGAACAATTTTCCAAGGGTTGTAGTGGATTCTTCATCACTAGCAATTTTAAAATCAAGATTGGATGTTTTTCTAAAAGATCTGCTCTAGGAATTATTTTGCAGAAGTTCTATTGCCTCTGTTATATAGGAGGTTAGATTAGCTTATCACAATGGTCCCTTTTTCAGACCTTGGAATCAATGAATTCCTAGTACACTGGTCTGGGGGAACTGAATGACTTAGGCTATCTCCTTTGTGATCTTATACAAAGACTTGTGTTTGTACTGTAGGTCAGAACTTGGGATTCAGTTCAGTTTGGTAGTGACTGACAGTGTTATCAACCAATGAGCGTTTGGTGACATGTAAAATGGACATGTGGTGTCAGTCCAGTTGCTAGTGGACAGGTATCTGTTTCACTAAAAGTTAACTTTAAACATGGGATTAAGTCCCATGGAAGTCAATGGGACTATCATGGCTTAAAGTTAAGTACAGGTGTAGGTGCTTTGCTGGATCAGGGCCTATTGCTACCATTAGATTTGATGGCCCCTTTGCGAGTCTCAGTGGAGAGCCACGAGATCAAAAGGGCATGAAGAATGAGCTACCCTCTCAGCCCTGTATGTGGTTCCTCCAGGAGAGCATTGGAGCATTAAAGGAAAGTTTGAGCTGCCGGCTTTGCTGAACCCTGAAGAAGACTTAATTCTTCTGGTCTGCTAACCTAGCATCTTTCACAATTTGTAAAATCTTTTTTTAAAAATAAAAGGATTGAGTTTGTGTTAGTGGCTGACGTCAAGATGACAAACATAAAAATTGTAAGTGATGGAGCAAAGGAATAGTAGGGAATATGTCCTAATGGAACAATTACCAAGCATGCTGTTTAGAAAAATGATTCAGTGAAACAATCACTGACATTGTCAGCCAAAATATCAAAAATGTACCAGGTTGTATTAGTAAAGGAATAGACTATGATTCCAAGAGGTGATGCTATTACTGTGAACAGCATTTGTTAGAGCTCCATCTAGAATAGGGTTTATCTATCACAGGATATTATTCCCTTGGGGAGTTGAAAAATAGGGCAACAAAGATGATACCAAGTCTCAAGATACAAAGATGAACAAAGTGCTTACTCTTCCTGCTTCATCAGAATGTTGGAGACATGGAGGTGACTAATAGGACAAATTAGGTAATGCATTGACAATTTATTCTATTGTATAGAGAGTTTTTAATATTATGACAGAATCCAGGTATTAAAACTGAATCTGGCCAGTCATTAATGAGGATGTGCTTCAGCACAGCAATTAATCACATGTTTAACATTAAGCACACAGTCAGGTCCATTGAAGTCAAGGGGACTGATCAGATGCTTAAAGTTAAGCACGTGTAAATGTTCTGTTGCATGGGGACCCTAATTACATAGGGGGACACAGACAGATCTTAGATCTATGGACAGATCTAAACTCTACCAACTACTTTGTCCAGTTCCCCCTCCTTTTGAGCATTGAAATTGTTAGATACAACAAAATGTCTCCTGAAATTAGAGAATCAACTCACTGAAACTAAATCTTCTTCCAAGGTTAATGTATTTCTTTATTTTGAGAGTTCCTGATGACATTACCTGGTGCAGTGTTACAATCCCACCTGCAGACAGATCATGAGCTAAATCTGGCTCAACAAAAATATGAAATAAGAACGGAATTCTACCACTCACAGAGGATTATCACTTCCAAATCTGCCTTTGCTTTATCTCGCCACCAGAGTGAAAAGGACCAGAGGAATCCACAGAAAAACTGGATATCCCCTGAGCAGAACCAGCTTCAAGATTTTACACTAAGACCTCCCTGTCTAGCAAATTTAGGTTGTAGAGGAAAACAACAAATAAAGGTACCCTATGGAAATAAAGAGGATTGTTCTCAAAAGAAACAATTGCTAAAGGGACATAAATCTCCTCTCTTATCTCACTGTACATCAAGAATAATGCATCTGAGTCAATGGAGTTACACTAATGTGAATGAAGGGAGAATCAGGCCCAAGACCTTGCTTCTGCATTTTACTGCCTTCTTCTTTGTCTAAAAGCTCCACAAGTATTAGAAAGCACAAAAGAGGGACATCACTATTTCTAAACCACAAATATTGGAATTAGATATTTCCGAATGTAGCAAAGTCATTCAGCTGCACACTTCTAACCTCCATACACAATTATATATCAAATTATCACACCTCTGAAAGGCTCCATAAAATGGAGAAAGTTAGTTAAGACATATGCTGGAGGCTTGCTGTGCGAGCTGGCAGATCCTCAAGGAGTGTGCAAGGGTGACTCCAGGCCCCAGAACGCCAAGCACGTGCTTGGGGCGGCATGCCACAGGGGGCACTCTGCCAGTCGCCTGCAGAGGGTCCGCTGGTCCCGTGGCTCTGGTGGACCTCCCACAGTCCACGTTCAGGAGGGCCACCGGAGCCGTGGGACTGGCGATCGGCAGAGCGCCCCCCACGGCATGCTGCCGTGCTTGAGGCAGGGAAATGTCTAGAGCCACCCCTGGGGGTGTGGTTCTGAGTGCAGAACACAGTCCTCTGAAATGTTCAGTGTGGAACCCAAGCTAGATATTGCTGCAAATCCATTAGGGTTCAGCAGAGAGGGAAACAGGCTACTCTGCAACACAGGAGTTATTGAACTCTTTTTACCAGGTGGCCAAGTTATCAGTTTTTGTCCAAAACAAAACAAAAACTTGATTTAAAAACTCTTTGACCAACTCTATCAAATTAATTACAGCAGCAAGGATATTCATGAGAGAAGAGTTATTGAGAAGACAGGGACTTTATTTGCAATAAAAGTAAGAGTGCAATAAAAGAACAAACTCAAAATATTTTGGAGTTAGCTGCACATGGGGGGGGGGGGAGAGAACAAGCTATAGAGTCGCTTTCTCTCCGAGTTATAATCTCAATGCAAAGGCGAGCCGGTCAGAACACTAGTCTTGCAAATGTGTTTATACTGTAATTCAATCTGTGTCCTACTTTAGAGTTTGTCAATTACATCATTCTGAGAATTGCTGTTAATACTGATTCCTGTAACCATTCCGTTTAAGATCTTGTGATGGAAGGCTGTGATACACTTTAGCACATACTGTACTCTGTAAATGCCTGAAACTATCATTTAAAAACAAAGAAAGTCATTCTTTTATATACGGGAGTCCAAAAGGCTATTGCTTTTCTGAAAGGCTAGACATACCACTTCACACTGAGCTAGTTAGATCTCACAAATGAAACAAGATGGGACCTACCCCTTGGCTGAGAGCTTTCTATGGATAAATCTAAGGTGCAAGGTGTTGGTGAGTCAGTAGGTGGCATAAATCTTTAGGCAAGGCATTGAGCTACTTTGGGATGATGTCTTTCTGAAGAGATGTGAAGCTAAGCCTGATCTTTAGTGGTCATGCAAGTTTTTTACAAGGGCAGCCATGTGATCAAAAGTGTCCTTATCAAATCCAGCTCCAATATTCTGCCTATCTAGGTTTCTCTTCTTTTTCTAATGGCCTAAGTTTTGATGGGATATAGAATCCTTCACTTCCTGTCTTAAATGGTTGCCGTGCACTGTTAAACATTTGCTACAATCTACCCTAGAGGGTTGCATATCATTCATTATATTAAGCCATGCATTCATAATGGGCTGCATTCTTCAACTATCTATCTTGCAAAGCCCTTTTCTGCTCCTTCATGATGAATGGCAACATAGAACTGTTAGTGTTGTACAGATGCAAATTAAAATATCAGATAACAAAATTACTTTGGAAAAAAGGCTGACCATAATAGTGTTTTATTAGGGAATCTCTAAGTACAGTTAGATAAATGCAGGCCATGGCATCTGATGCTTAAAAAAGCCCCAAAACAACCAAAAGCATATTTACTGTGGGCCATATGCTGAGTTGTTTAGTTTTTGTTCAGTCCTGACTCAGGCAAACGCCCACTGAAGCCCATTCAGTAAATACATAGGGCCAGATTGGGAACTTCTTTTTTTTAAACCTGATATAGTTACACTGGTGCTACCCCTAGAGCAGATGCATTTATCTTAGTAGAAAAGTGCCTTAGGGTACGTCTACAGTACAAAATTAATTCGAACTTATTTTATTTGAATTTTCGGAAGCGATTTTATACATTCGGTGTTGTGTGTCCCCACTAAAGCACGTGAATTCAGCGGAGTGCGTCCACAGTACTGAGGCTAGCATCGAATGTCAGAGCAGTGCACTGTGGTAGTTATCCCACAGTTCCTGCAGTCTCAACGCCCATTGGAATTGTGGGTTAAGTTCCCAGTGCCTAATGGGGCAAAAACATTCTCACAGGTGTTTCTGGGTATGTGCTGTCACTTGCTCCTCCCGCCATGAAAGCTACAGCAGACGCCATACTGACAGCAGACAGTGCAGCACAGTGCACCGCCTGTCTCCTGGTACTATGAATCCACCTCGCATGTCCTCTTGTCCTCTCGTCTTTCTATCTACTCTTTCATCTAACCATTTCCCACCTTTTTTCGGCCATCGTGAACAGAGCCACACAGCTTCTGCCACAAACTCTGCTCATGTTTCCTCCGCAAACTCTGCTCTCCCGCTGTTGCAGCTCTAATGAGCTTCCCGACTCCATGAAAGCTACAGAAGACAACCATTTACCACCTTTTATCAGCCATCTTGAACCAAGCAGCTTGTTTCACGCCCTTTTTCCAGGATTACCTGTGCAGGCACCATAGCGCGGCAGGAATGGAGCCTGCTCATATCTCTGCTGCAGTTTTGACTACTGTAAATACCTTGAGAATTATCCAGCACTATGTGCAGTACCTGCAAAACTGGGTGAGGAAGCGACGACAACGCAATTACTATACTGATGAAGACATGGACACAGATATTCCTAGAAGCACAGCATGTGACGATTGGGACAGCATGGTGGCATTGGGCCTGGTTCATGCCGTGGAACTCTGATTCTGGGCCCAGGAAACAAGCACAGACTGGTGGGACCACATAGTGTTGCAGGTCTGGGATGATTCCCAGTGGCTGTGAAACTTTCGTATGCATAGGGCCACTTTCATGGAACTTTGTGACTTACTGTCCCGTTCCCTGAAGCGCAAAGACACCAAAATGAGAGCAGCCCTCACAGTTGAGAAGCGAGTGGCTGTAGCACTGTGGAAGCTTGCAAAGCGCGACAGCTACCAGTTACTTGGGAATCAGTTTGGAGTGGGCAAATCTACTCTGGGGGCTGCAGTGCTGCAAGTAGCCAATGCAATCATTGACCAGCTGCTATCAAGGGTAGTGACTCTGGGAAATGTGCAGACCATTTTATCGCTTTAATGCGCTGGGGTTCCCTAACTGCGGCGGGGTGATAGCTGGAATGCATATCCCTATCTTGGACCCGGCACACTGTGGTGGCCAGTACATAAACCGCAAGGGGTACTTTTCCATGGTGCTGCAAACACTGGTGGATCACAAGGGACATTTCACCGACATCAGCATGGAATATCTGGGAAAGGTGCATGACGCTCGTATCTTCAGGAACTTTGGTCTGTTTGAACAGCTGCAGGAAGGGACTTACTTCCCAGACCAGAAAATAACTTTTGGGGATGTTGAAATATCTATAGTTATCCTCGTGGACCCAGCCTACCCCTTAATGCCAGGGCTCATGAAGCTGTTCACAGGCACCCTGGACAGTAGTAAGGAGCAGTGCAGCCATAGGCTAAGCAAGCGCAGAATGGTGGTAGAATGTGATTTTGGATGTTTGAAAGCACATTGGAGCAGTTTACTGACTCGGTTCTCAGCACAACCAATATTCCAATTGTAATTGCTGCTTGTTGTGTGCACCACAATCTCTGTAAGAGTAAGGAGGAGACATTTATGGCAGGGTGGGAGGTTGAGGCAACTCCCCAGGCAGCCAATTTCGCACAGCCAGACAACAAGGCGATTAGAAGAGCGCAGCAGGGCATGCTGCGCATCAGAGAAGTTTTGAAAGCCAGTATCATGACTGACCAGTGTACGGTGTGACAGTTGTGTTTGTTTCTCTTGAAGTTACCCGCCCCCTATGTATCTGAAAGGAAATAAAGTCTAAATTGTTTAAAAACTGTTCTTTATTATTTGTTGCACAATACATTGAGAGAAATCAGATTGGGGGAGGAAGGGGGTTGTGTTAGGGGGGTGGAGGAGAAGGGAAGGACAAGTCGAGAAACCAAATCAAAAGTTTGCATATCCCAGCTTTCTGCTGCTTGGGCAATCCTCTGGGGTTGAGTGTGTGGGTCCCTGTAGCCTCCCCACCTCATGTTCTTGAGCATCTGGGTGAGGAGGCTATGGAACTTGGGGAGGAGGGAGGCCGGTTATACAAGGGCTGCAGCGGCAGTCTGTGGTCTTGCTGCCTTCCCCGCATTAGATCCACCATACAGCGGAGCATGTCAGTTTGCTCCCCCATGAGCTTGACCATAGCATCCTGCCGCTCTCATCACATGCGTCCCTCCTCTCTTCATGTTCCTGTAATGCTTTACGGGACTCCGCAATTGTTTGCCTCCACGCATTCAGTGGGGCCCTATCAGTGTGGGAGGACTGCGTGAGCTCGGCAAACATGTCATCCTAAGTTTGTTTTTTCCGCCTTCTAATCTGGACCAGCCTCTGGGACGGAGTAGATAGGGACCGTGTTGAAACATTTGCACCTGTGGGAGGAGAAAAAGGGAGGGTAGTATTTTAAATTATACATTTCAGAGAACAAAGGGGACACTTTGGTGTGAGTAAGCTATCACACACAGCCGAGCAACAGAATTCAGCTTGCAGGCAGCCTAGCGGCATGTGGAGTTCTGCTTCTTCTACGTTCATTTCAGTGTTTTCAAACTGGGACCCCTTTCCCATAGCAAGCAGTGCCTGGTGGGTTTGCCATAAAGGAAGTCCTGCTGGCTTTCTGGGATGATCACTTCACACAACACCCAACCCACCTACCCCAGCCCCTGCACCCACCGCGTGGCTCCGATGAGGCTTTGAGCAGGGATGAGCCCTTTAAACTATACAGGAACAGCCCAGCATGGCTGGGTTCCCCCCTGCTTCCCATTGTGTGGCTCCGTTCAGACTCTCACTCAGCAGAAGTACCTTCTCCAGGGTCATGGTCCGGGAGCGCACATTGGAAGTGGGGGGAGGCTATTGGCATAGTTCCTGGCTAGGGGGGAAAACGGATTCCCCACTTGCTGCCTGTGCACTGTCCTCCTCCTCCTCCTCTTTGTCCTCCAGTGACTCTTCCTCCTCGCTCCATGCAACTCCCCCCTTGCAGGTGTCCATGGACAGTGATGGGGTAGTGGTAGCATCACCTCCCCAATTGCATGGAGCTTACGGTAGAAGCAGAATGTATGGGGCTGTGACCCAGAGCGCCCATTTGCCTCCCTGGCTTTTTGGTATGCTTGCCTGAGCTCCTTGATTTTTGTACGACACTGCTTTGTGTCCCTGGAGTAGCCTCTTTCCGTCAGGGCCCTGGAGACTTTAGCGTACTTATTTGCATTCCTTTTTTGGGAATGTAGTTCTCCTGTAACAGACTCATCTCCCCAACATGCAACGAGATCCAGTACCTCCCATTTGGACCATGCTGGAGCTCGTCTGTGAATCCATGACTGCGTGATTTTTTGTGATGG
Organism: Gopherus flavomarginatus; assembly: GCF_025201925.1. Lineage (NCBI taxonomy): Eukaryota > Metazoa > Chordata > Testudines > Testudinidae > Gopherus > Gopherus flavomarginatus. The sequence goes on from NC_066621.1 coordinate 54,252,747, forward strand.
TGGATTCTGCATGGTCGCCTGTGATGGTGATGGTGGACTTTGCTGATGGTCACCTGTGCTGATGGTGACCAAACAGGAAATGAAATTCAAAAGTTCCTAGGGCTTTTCCTGCCCACCTGGCTAATGCATTGGAGTTGAGAGTGTCATCCAGAGGGGTCACAAGGGGGCATTCTGGGATAGCTCCTGGAGGCCAATAACGTTGAATTGCATCCACAATACCTTTAACCCGGGATTGCGATCTCTATTTAAGCGCTACTCCACTTGCCGAGGTGGAGTACAGAAACCGATTTAAAGAGCCCTTTAAATCGAAAAAGCCGGTTTGGTCATGTGGACGGAATCTTTTCTTTTTTTGAATTAACTCGCCTTACACCATCATAGCTTATTTCCTTTCCCTTTATACATGCATGACTGCACCCATGCTAGGGCAGTTGTACTGCTTTAACTATACCACTATAGTTAAAACAGTACAGTTTTCAGAGTGTAGACAAGGCCTTAGTAAGTTCCTCAGTGTTTGGCCCTGGGTAAGTATTCCCAGACAGAGAAGTGATCATTCCCAGGAAATGTAACTAAACACAGCAAAATATTGAAGAATCCAGTCAATTATCTGCAATTCAGAGTACAATTTGTCTAAGACCCTGGTTTGCATTCAAGGGTGGACATAATGGTAATGCAGATTTTTAACCTGTCTCCAGCTGTTCTGGATTTGATTTAAGTTCAGTGAGACAAGACAGGAAAAATTCAACATATAAAATTTGAGGCTTACTGCTGATACATAAAGAATACATGCTGCTGAGATCCGACAAAGAAGTCATGGCACCACTAACAAGGTATGAATATTTCTACGGCTTTAAAAGAGGGTCTTTGGAAAAGCATGCTGAGGAGCACATTGAATTAAGCCTTGGAGCTTCTATAATGTATTATGGCCTAGATTTGAGGTTCCTCAGTTTTGAAGGTACCCACTCTGATTTACGTAAAGGGGCCTGATTTTTCAGAGGGTGAATGCTCAGCACTTTCTGAAAATCAGGACCCTTTAAGGTATCTCAATCTGGACTCTCATAAATTGAGGTAACCAAAATGATTAGTTACTTTTTAAAAAATCTTGGCGTGTGTGTGTGTGTGTGTTTGTGTGTTTATACACACACAACTGAACAGGGCCACTAATTATTTCTTGACTTGGCCAGGCATTTATTTCAACCCTTCAAATATTTTCTTTCATTTACGCATGGAAAAGTTTAGGGTCTATGTTTCTGACTGTATACAGTGGAATATGTTATATTTGGTAAAATGGGGATGTTTGGCTATTGACTGAATATCTTTGTGATAAATCAACATGATTAAAATTTTTCCCTCTTTGGTGTATTTATATTGCATCCAGAGCTGTATTTTTGTTGACTAAATCACCTCCTACAGCTGTTACTGTTCCACCAACCTACCCTGAGGTCGCAACAGTGATTGATATGTACTCAGACAAGCAGATGGGAAAACTACTTGTAAATCATTATAACTAAAACTGTATGCAGAACTTTGGACTTTGAAAGGCAAGAACACTGCAAGCAAATCTCAGCAATGTTGATTTAAATAATTAAAGCATTAAGAATAAACCTCTTGATTAATCCCGCTTCCCAATATGTGACAAATCAATAATTCTGTAATTTGTTTCCTGGGATCTACCTGAGTAAATATTTACCAAGCCAGTCACATGGAATTGGCCCATATTTAATCATGTTTAAGTAATTGTTTTGGACACTGCATATGAAGGGATATGAAGCATAATTGTTCCAGCAGAGGTAGCTAAATTGTTGGCATCGAAGGTGAAATCCATTTCTTTCACAAAGAGCCCAAGTAATGGGGGTTAATATGGGAGAAGGGGTGGGTGGGTAGGTGGGAAAGGGAAAATCTACCCCCTCTTTCCAGCCTGGGCCAAATTTCTGGGAGTGCAATGAAGACTCACTGGTTCCATACGCTGTTCTGGCCAATGGATCAGAAAGCACCATTGAATCAGAAAGCACCAGCAGCTCCTTTGTATCACTTCACCTGGGTAGTTGGAGCATCTCGATCTCGGTAAATATGGATAGTATAGCCCTTCCCCTAGCCTGTCCCTAACCTGTCCACACTGAAACCCTCTTCATTGTCCTATGCAAACTAATCGGCAGCTTGTTGAAGACTCTTTGCTGGTTCTGCACAGCATGGGTGAATTTCCTTCTAAACTTTGAGGTTTGCAGGAGGCTTATATTTAAACAGTTCATTTGCTTGTGAAGCACAGTGATATGCTTGTTCCTAAGACACCACATGTTTAGCCACTACTTACTGATATAGAGTCTGATTCATCTCTGGATTCTGCCAGATCTCACTCAGCTAGCACATGCCACTGGGCCTCCCAGCAGTAGAAAAAGCCTCCCAGAGCAGCATGTGGGAGGTAGCTGCAGTGACACAAGGTGCCCAGAGTTGGCTCGTACAGCCACAAAAGTGGGTAGCATGACCCAGGGAGTCCTGCTTGCAGGCATGACCCGGCCTGATTTCCTCCACCTGACAGATCCTTGGCCTATGGGGAGGACTCTGGGAGAGTGTGTCATGGAGTGAAGACTAGGGGAAATGTGTGCACAGATGTCAAAGACACAGTCAGGGATTTCTCCTGGTGGAATACCACAGGAAACACTATAAAATGTAATTAAATTTCTCTAGGTTTTTTAGAGCCATTCTCTAGAACTTAATAGAGAATTACATCTTTGCTATAGAATTCCACAGAATAGTATAACGCACAGAGATGGGGGGTCTCATTCTCTGTTATATTTTTAGAATTATTTAGCACCTTATTTGCATCATTCCCACTAAATCCCAGAGGACTCTTCAATAAGGGAGAATAGTGCAGATGAATGTCTCCCAGGGGACAATGATCCTCAGGAGTGCAGGGAGGTGTAATTTATATGTTCTTGCAGAAGTGAGTGTGAATCCAGAAAGTAACATTAATTCTGCCATCTTAGAACCTAGTTAACTGATTTCTTCTGAATGTTATGAGGCACCTAGATTTATTTTTTTAAATACATGGATTTCTGTAACACAAACAAACAAAATTGGCCTACTGAAAGCAGCATTCAAAAATCCATTAAAACAGGCAAAAATAAAATAAATGGAGCCCCTCAGGAAGAATGAATGAAAAGGAGAAGTGGGAACTGGCAAGGATGGACTGATCCGAGAAGGTAGTCCTTACATTGAGCCTTGAATACAGCAACACAGCACCTCTGGCAGATATCCTTTGGGAAAGATTTCTGCAGATTTGAGAAGACCTCGCTCTTCAAGAGGATTGAGATGGAATCTCATAAGGAACCACAATGGCAGCCTTTATCTTGTAACTCGATTCATAAAGGAAAACGATATTTATTTCTGATGTTAGATAACTGTATTGATAAGTGGAAAGACTCAAACTTGGATTTTCCTTTAATAAAACAGTGTAAGCTATTTTAAAAGAACATATGATTTACAACATGTGGCTGGCAGCAACATACAACAAATCTGTGTTTCTGTGACTATACCCAAAGCAGTACATCTATGAACAGATGTAGATCAATTCCAGTTCTATATGAGTCAAGCAGTGGAGCATATGTTCAAAAGACTGGGCTCTAAATGCGAATGGTAATGTGGCGAGCAGGAGGATACTCTGCACTAAATTGCATACATCTCTTTCCCCCCACCCTCTGCTCCGATTATTTTGTTTTTAGGTTTTGTGAAAGTAAGAGACTAATAATCCTATTTAGAGTCAGTCAAATTGCAGGTATGTCCTTTGAACACTTCCTGCAAAGCTGGACCAGGCCAACTCAGACTTGCAGCATCCCCATTATTCTAGTCCTGTGGATCTTCTGGTACATGACTGTCAATTGTGCAAAAGTATATGGTGATTTTTATCATGCGGACAGTCAAAAGCATCTCCTGGAGGCTAAACTTCTAAACACACTACACTGAGGTACAAAACTGAAGTCCTAATGATAAACTTAAAAAGAAGGCCCTGGCAGAGTTTGCAAAAGTTCAGAGAGTCAGCCCTGTAGCTGGGACAAAATTGGGATAATTACTTGTTGTCATTTAAATTCCTCTTGCAGCTTCCTTGGAATCTTCTTTTCCACATTATGTTGCTCTGCTTTGCTTATTGACTTCAATGAGATTTCCCCCTCCCTGAGTTCAGATTGAGTCAGGACTGAAAAATTTGAGTCATAGTTAAAGATGTATATTGGGATGTGAATGTTCACTTACACCCATTTTAAGGCCTCTTTATATTGATACCACAGTGCAAAGGGGCCTTAGCTTAACTGAGAATCAGACCCAGAATATTATTTTTTATTTATTTTATATATATTTGCATCCAGACTTACCAGCGTTGAAAAGGTGAAAATTTATCTGCTGCCCTACTTATTCCACTGAGCAAAATATTTTAATTAATTTCAACCTACTAGAACAGATGCATGTGACTTACTGGCCTATATTGGTTTTATACATCAATCAGGGATGTGAAAAATCCATGCCCCTGAGCACTGTATTTATACTGACCTAAACCCCTGCATAGACAGTGCTACGGCCATGCGAGAGCTTCTCCCACAGCTACCGCCACTTGGGAAGGTGGATTAACTATGCCGATTGGAGAAGCTCTCCCACTAGTGTAGGAACGTCTTCACTAAAGCACCTCAGTGGCACAGCTGTACATGAAGACAAGCCCTTAGTTCACAGTGCATTTTTTAGGGGGGAGGGAGGGGCAGAGTCTTCATGCACAGTAGATCTAGTAGCTCAGGGTATGTCTACACTTCAAAATTAGGTTGAATTTATAGAAGTCGGTTTTTTAGAAATTGTTTTTATACAGTCGATTCTGTGTGTCCCCACACAAAATGCTCTAAGTGCATTAAGTCGGCAGACTGCATCCACAGTGCCAAGGCTGGTGTAGACTTCCAGAGGGTTGCACTGTGGGTACCTGTGGGTAGCTATCCCACAATTCCTGCAGTCTCTGCTGCCCATTGGAATTCTGGGTTGAGATCCCAATGGCTGATGGGGCAAAAACAGTGTTGCGGGTGGTTCTGAGTACATGTCGTCAGGCCCTCCTCTCCGTCCCTCCCTCTGTGAAAACAATGGCAGACAATCGTTTTGTGCCTTTTTTCCCGGGTTACCTGAGGAGATGCCATAGCACAGCAAGCATGGAGCCCGCTCAGCTCTCTGTCACCATACATCTCCTTGGTGCTGGCAGATGTGGGACTGCATTGCTACACAGCAGCAGCTCACTGCCTTTTGGCAGCAGACGGTGAATTATGATTGGTAGACATTGTCGTTGTACTTATGGGTGCTCTTTTAGCTGACCTCGGTGACGTCGGTCGGGGCGCCTGGGCAGACATGAGAGTGACTCATCCAGGTCATTCCCATCTTCTGCTGAGCACCCAGAAGATGACGATGGCTAGCAGTCGTAATGCAGCATCTTCTGCCGAGCACCCAGGAGATGACGATGGCTAGCAGTCATACTGCACCGTCTGCTGCCAGCCTAAGATGTAAAAGATGAATGGAGTGGATCAAAACAAGAAATTGACTCGATTACTTTTGTGAAATCAATGGCCTGCTAAACCCAGGATTCTGAGTTCAATCCTTGAGGGGGACATTCTGTGTGGCAGTTGTTTGTGGTTCTCCTTCATGCAAAGCCACCCCTTTTGTTGATTTTAATTCCCTGTAAGCCATGTCGTCAGTCATCCCTCTCTCCGTCAGAGCAATGGCAGACAATTGTTTCGCACCTTTTTTCAGCACAGAACCAGAAGCTGCAAAAGCAAAACCATGCGAGGGGGTGACGGCAGTGCGGTGATGAGAGTGATAAGGACATAGACATGGACAGAGACTTCTCACAAAGTACAGGCCGGGCAGCGTGCCCTGGCAATGTGCACATCATGCTGATGAGCTCTCTGTGAGCTCTGCAAACACGCTGGCCAAACAGGAAATGAAATTCAAAAGTTTGCGGGCCTTTTCCTGTCTACCTGGCCAGTGCATCTGAGTTGAGAGCGCTGTCCAGAGTGGTCACAATGGAGCACTCTGGGATAGCTCCCAGAGGCCAATACCATCAAATTGCATCCATACTACCGCAAATTCAATCCAGCAAGGCCAATTTTAGCACTAATCCCCTCGTCAGAGGTGGAGTAAAGAAATTGATTTAAAGAGCCCTTTAAGTTGAAAAAAAGGGCTTCGTCATGTGGACGGGTCTAGGCGTCAATCAAGGTAATGCTGCTAAATTCGACCTAAAATCATAGTGTAGACGAGGCCTCAGTTTCAGTCCACAACTGTGACAGTATTTCCTTCGAGAAGTTCTGCTAAGCTATTAAAGATTGTGCCACTATTATTGAAGTATGGTTTTAGCTGCTGTGTGCCACTGAAGAACTGGATCCCTTGGAATTATAGGCATGGCATATGTCCATGTCCAACATCCTCCAGAAGTAGTGAGCAGGATTTAGAGATTAATTTAACAGAGAATACATCTCATAACTGCAAAAATGAATGTATTTGGTGTAAACAAATCAGCATGGCTTTGAATATGATATGAAATGAGCATACAAGGCTGCTGCAGCAGACTTCAAAATACAGGCTCTGGAGCAACTGTTTCTGCATGAAAAGCAGCATCAGGAGCTGGGAAACAATAAGAAATGCCCCTCATGAGCATTTCATCAAATCTTCCTTTTGGGGGTGGCTTGCACCCTGTGTTGAATGGGAAGGAGCTCTGTGCCGGAGCCCCCTGGATGCACAAAGTCATTTAGCTGGAGACCAGGTGCTCCTGCACCAGCTCTCAGAACCTTACCATATGCCTGTTGCTACCTAGCAAGGCCGCTACAATACAGCTACGCTACCAGCGCTGTCCTTCCATCCTGGCCATAGGGGCCAGTGGCACCAGCAACCTCCCTTCATGGGGTTTCAAAAGCATACATGGGAGCCATGGTAAGTTTAGTACATGCTCAGGTTAAGTTGGATATGCCCCCACTTTGCTGACTCCCGGGTTCCTCCCTGCTCATAGATCCCTGGTGTGTGGAGGGCCTGTAGAGTACAGACCTGGAGAAATCAGAGTGCACACATATCCAGGACACAATTAGGCCAACCGTTAGTTAATAATAAATACATTATTATTCTTTCCAAGAATAAACATTGGGGAACCCATCTAGAGGCATGGGCAGCTCCAAGCCCCAGCACGCGTGCTTGGGGCGGCAAGCCGCGGGGGGCGCTCTGCCAGCTCTGTGAGGGCGGCAGGCAGGTTGCCTTCGGCGGCTTGCCTGTCGGGGGGGGTCTGCTGATCCCTCAGCTTCGGCGGACCTCCCTCAGGCGTGCCTGCAGGAGGTCTGCCGAAGCCGCAGGACCAGCGGATCCTCCGCAGGCAAGCCGCCGAAGGCAGCCTGCCTGCCGTGCTTGGGGTGGCAAAATCCCTAGAGCCGCCCCTTCTAGAGGCAGAGTGATGTATAGAAAAAAAACACAGGGTTCTGAGAGAGACAAAGTAGCTGAGGTGATAGCTCTCACTGGACCATCTACATAACAGGGTTAAGAGTCAGGAATTCCTGACACCTAATCCCAGCTCTGTCTCTGACCAAGCGTAAAACATTGGGAGCAACTTGTCTGCCTCTATTCCCCCATCTGTAAAATGGGGGTAATGATGCCTACCTCATAAAGGAATGATGGTGATTAATTTGTGAATGTCTGGAAAGCTCTTTGACCATATAGAGAGCTATACATATCCTATGTATTATTCTCTAGTGGCTACACTTGATATGAATGTTATAAGTTGTTTCTGATGTGACCTTGGTAATGGAATATGGATCTTTTCACCTCTAAAGAGCTGGTTCAAATTCAACCTACTCAAGTAGAGATTAGAAGTTGTTACCATCAATCAAGGTCCTAGTGGCTGGATTTTTACAAGATAAAAGGTGTCATTGGCGTTCACACCCTTGCTGGTTGTCTAAGCAGCAGGGTCAAGGACTGTATGAAAATGGAGACTGAACGAATATATGGCTTCCAACTTCACTGATACAGTTTTGTTTGGAGAAATGGTGTATTGTTAACTTTGTGGTACAGTTCTTTGGCTGGGGGCAGGGGAGCTGCTGAAAAGAGCAGGAAGTCTGGTGTCTGCCTTAATCGCTCCATCCAGAGTTAATTCCTGAGGAGAAGTTGCTTCCTGGGAACCAGGCATTAGTGTTTGGGCTGAGATTTCTGAGAGAAGGGAGAACTTGGATGCTGTCTGTGCCCACTTCTGTTCAAATACTAGTATATATAATATAGATGAACAAGTTGGACTGACTCCACATCACTGATTTATCCTCCCATTGGAAGCCAGCCCGTTTTGTTTTCCCTGATATGTGTTACTGTTAAGTAGAGGGGTAAGAATAGTATTAATTCCTTTGAGGCTCTCTTTTCTAAAGAAGCATCTGTATTTGTATGCCTCTGCTTTAGGTACCAGATTTTAGAGCCAATGAGCACCAGATGTTTTTCTTGTTATTATTTCTATTGCTGTCATGCACAGGGTCTCATTGTACAAGATACAAAAAAATAACACAGTCACTCTCTCACTGGCCAAAAAGCTTGCAATCTGGGAGTCAGATAATATGCAATAGGTTAATAAATAGGCAAATAGGGTTTGGTGGATAGGACCTAGGTAATAGTACAGACAGCTATGACTACATAATGTGACAAAGTTCCTCCTCTACCTTGGTGGGTCCTGTGATTATTGCGGATTTGCTCACCTCAGTGATCTTCCCCTCTGGTGGAACCCACAGTCTGGGTCAGCTCCTCCTGTGTCTGATCAGGAGTTGGGAGGTTTGGGGGGAACCTGGGCCCACCCTCTACTCTGGGTTCCAGCCCAGGGCCCTGTGGATTGCAGCTGTCTATAGTGCCTCCTGTAACAGCTGCATGACAGCTACAACTCCCTAGACTACTTCCCCATGGCCTCCTCCAAACACCAGCTTTATCCTCACCACAGGACCTTCCTCCTGCTGTCTGATAATCCTTGATTGTCTGATAATTCCTTAATCCTCCAGCAGCACACCCTCTCAGTCTCAGCTCCTTGTGCCTCTTGCTCCCAGCTCCTCACATGCACTTTCTCTTCTCTGGCTCCTCACTGCCTGACTGGAGTGAGCTCCTTTTTAAACCCAGGTGCCCTGATTAGCCTGCCTTGATTGGCTGCAGGTGTTCTAATCAAAGTAGCTATCTCCACTGCCTTCTGGAAAGATCTTAATTGGCCCCAGGTGCCTTGATTAACCTGGAGCAACTGCCATTTGGTTACCACGGTCCTAGGGATTTGTTTAGCCTGGGGCTAACATACCTGTTCCTCAGTACTTTACTGTAGCCATCTGGCCTTGCCCCATCACAATAAGTTAATACTCAGAGGTGTCTGCCAGCTCAGCCAAAGTTCCTATTTGCTTCAATTGCAGTTGCAAGTAGTAAGCATGTCTGAAAATTAGTGTCTGAAGTTGGGGACTGTCATGGTATAATTTCCCACTCTGAACCTTAGTGTCCAAAGGATGGGGTACCAGCATGAATTCCTCTAAGCTCAATTACCAGCTTAGTACTTGTAGCGCTGCCACCAACCAGGAATTTCAGTGCCTGGTACACTCCGGTCCCACCCAAAACCTTGCCCGGGGACCCCCAAGACCTAGTCCCTCTGGATCTTAATACAAGGAAAGTAAACCCTTTCCCTCATCGTTGCCTCTCTCAGGCGTCCCCTCCCTGGGTTACTCTGGAAGATCACTGTGATTCAAACTCATTGAATCTTAAAACAGAGAGGAAAATTCACCTTCCCCCTTCTTTCTCTCTCCCCTCCCAGACTCTCCCTGAGAGAGAAAGTAATCCTAACACAGAGAGAAATTAACCTCTCTCTCCCCCTTCCCTCCTTTCTCCCCACCAGTTCCCTGGTGGATCCAGACCCAGTCCCCTGGGGTCTCACTAGAATAAAAAAGAAACAATCAGGTTCTTAAACAAGAAAAGCTTTTAATTAAAGAAAGAAAAAACAGTAAAAATTATCTTTGTAAATTTAAATGGAATAGGTACAGGGTCTTTCAGCTACAGACACTGGGAATACCCTCCCAGCCTAAGTATACAAGTACAAATTAAAATCCTTTCAGCAAAATACAAATTTGAACTCCTTCCAGCCAAATACACATTTGCAAATAAAGAAAACAAACATAAGCCTAACTCGCTTTATCACCTAGTACTTACTATTTTGAATCTATAAGAACCTGTATCAGGGAGACTGGAGAGAAACCTGGTTGCACATCTAGTCACTCTCAGAACCCAGAGAGAACAACCACCAAATTCTAACAGCACACACAAAAACTTCCCTCCCTCAAGATTTGAAAGTATCCTGCCCCCTGATTGGTCCTCTGGTCAGGTGACAGCCAGGCTCACTGATCTTGTTAACTCTTTACAGGCAAAGAGACATGAAGTACTTCTGTTCTATTAACTCTTACTTATCTGTTTATGACAGGGACCCAAACTGAGAGGCCATTTTTGAAAAGCTGATCCTTAATATATGTTTTACAATAACATGCAAATCCTTGGATACCAATCAGCATCACACACATTTTTAAATGGAATACTCCTTCTCTTATTGTTTATTTTAAAGCAGCAAAATGTAGAAAATATCCTGTGTGAACAAGAAAACATTGTAGAGAATACTGCACTGGCAAGTGGATGCACTTAATGATATAATCAATCTTTTCCATCTCTAGTTTTAAGGTCCCATTTTTCTAAAAGATTAAGGAATAATGTGTCCCCATAAGCATCCTTTAGTTCCTTACAAGGCAATAGAACACGCAGCTCCTACTGCAAAAGGAGGCCACTGAACAGATGACGTAGGGTGACAGATTCAGGTAAAACATAAACAGCCGGCTCACAACAAACAGGTCCAGTGCATGACTATCTTCCTGCTCTTCCCCAGAGGTCATACAGAATCATTCAGGAAGAATGGATAAGAACAGTTGCAGACGATGGGTCCTAGAAAAGCTTCAAGATGGCTTCTTAATAGTACTTGAGAGGTTTGAAAGCCCTGGGTTCAATCAAAGTCTGTAATAAGGAAAGAAGCCACCAGTCAACTTCTAGGCATGAGCTATAGAAACAGCCACAGAACTAAACAAGTGCCATGGAGCATTCTCACTAATGTTTGCAGTTTCCATGTGAGGAAATAAACGATATCTGAACCTTAACTCCACTGAATAAATGTACAGGAATGTCCAGCATCAGGATGAAGCTCCCATCATCAATATTAGTGGCCATTTCACCTGGGAATCTTCTTTTTATTTGTAGACTTATTAAATACATTAAATCCATGCTGGCAGTTTGTATGTCTTTGTTCCACCTGAATTGCATGGAGATTTAGGAGTGTGCAACTGCCACTAAACCAATTGACCTTGGCCCTTCAGCTTAGACAGTAAGCACTCATGCTTTTAGGCTCAGAGGTCCAGGTTCAATCCATGCAGACAATCCAAGCAGAGGCATCGCATAGTCTGAGCTTCTTTTTAATTCAAATCCATCTCATGAGACAGAAGATGCATAACGCAGATGCAAGGTGCTCAGTTATGCCCTCACTTACACAGTTACAACTTCACTGAGCAGAACTGGGGGCACAAAAGAGCTATCTACTCAACATGTGCTGTTAACAACTGTTTGCTCCCTTCATTGGCTTTCAACCTTAGGATAAAGGATAAAAGAGTTTCCAGATCTTCTGTTTGAATAAGATTATGCATATAAGAAGCTTGTGAAGCAAGTAGGCTTCCCACCTCTAAACAACAGCAAAGCCACTCCAAAAGGCCAAGGTACAGAAGGCTTCTGCATGTGCATAAGAGATTTGCCTGAACAAATGGCACTACATTTGGAGTCATCAGCAGATAAGGCCTAAGGTGGGAAGATTCTCCAGGACTTGGTTGCTCATGGTACTAAAAATAGTAAAACCTCACTAGTTTGTCCTTCTTGCATCTGCCCACCTCATCACATATGCCCACAAAATGGCTGCCTCTCCAGACCTCTCAGCCAGGCTCTAACAGCTGAGGGCACACAGAATTTAGAAGCAGCTCTCTAGTGTAGTAACATACGTTACTAAGACTTCGTGACTCGTATGAAACATGCTACAGCATGTTTTCTAGCATGCTATCGAGAATAATAAATGGCAAAAACTAAACTGTCCTTGTCAATCAAATAAACAAAATGCCAGAGTGTGAGGCTTTACCTTGGCTTTTTTTCCACTGTTTGCTCACAGAGGACTAGATTGTAATGTTATGATCTGTCCTAGGTAGCTGCTCTGCCTCAGGAGCAGGCCAAGGAATGAATTTTGCCATCCGGGGTGGTCGTAAGTTACCTTACATCTTGTTGTAGAGCAGCTTACTCCCACCTACGAGCCTACCTGTAAGTAGGGAGCCAGGACTCACGTCCTTCTCTGCCTCCCACATGCCCACTTACAGATGAGAGCATTGAGGAGCAGCCCCTGGTCTCCAACACTCTGTGACTTGGAGTCCCAGTCTGAGCAAAGCCAAGCAGAGGAGTCTGTGGAGTCATGATCAGTGTTGTATAAGTATGTTGGGTGCAGGTTCAGAGACCAAAAGCCAGCTTCATTTCAGAAGGCAGGGCTCTAGACTGCAGGGCCCTGCAGGCTTCAGTCAGCAGCAATTGCTGTTGTGTTTGTTACATAATGTTTAAATACAAACAATATCACTGTTAAACACAAGCTCCCTGTGTTTTAAGAAGAACAATTCAGGGTAGCAGCGCCCTCCCCTTCCTCCTTACACACCTGTGTGGAAGCCTGTGATTATCTAACCCTTAGTCAATAATTTCTCAGGTGGGATTGAGTGAGATTCTATTATGCTGGCTGAGGTGCTGTGCCTTGTTTGGCTCCCTATGTTGCTAGCTCCTTCCCTGGAGTGGGGAGAAGATGTGAATGCTGAAAAGAGCATTAGCCCCACAAGTTTACTTCTTTTCTCAGAGTTGTCCTATTCTAACACCTTGCTAGGAAATATTTCAAACAAAGCTGCCGGTTTCATCATTAGTTGGATTCATTAAGTTGATAGTTTGACATATTGTTAATGTAATGGGCATTTGTACAATTTTGGAAGAGCACATTTGGGGCTGAATTTTGTAGAGGTGGCTCTGACCAGAGGCCTATCTCCTAGAAAGAGTTTCAAGCACTTCTGGATCTCCAGTAAGGCAGACTGTGACAGAGCGCAGGGGCAGCTCCAGGCCCCAGCATGCCAAGGGTGTGCTTGGGGTGGCAAGCCGTGGGGGGCGCTCTGCTGTCCCCGGGAGGGCAGCAGGCAGGCTGCCTTCAGCAGCATGCATGTAGAGGGTCCGCTGGTTCCGCGGCTTCAGTGGAGCAGGACCAGCGACCGGCAGAGCACCCCCCGCGGCATGCAGTCATGCTTTGGGCGGCGAAATGTCTAGAGCCACCCCTGACAGAGCAGGGCACTCATGCCCAGAGAATCCCTAAGAAAATTAATGAACAGGTAGGACAAATGTTCCTTCTTTTATCAGATTGCCATTATAATAGTGACATACATGTTATGGGCCAGATTAATCCCCGGTGCAACATCATCATTATTATTATTTTGTTTGTATTATTGCAGCACCTCAGCACCTCAGTCATGGATCAGGACCCCATTGTGTTAGGCCCTGTACAAACACAGAACAAAAAGGTGGTCCCCACCTCAAAAAGATTAAAGTCACTCCTAGGAATAATTTCACATACATGCAAACACACACGTGGTTTCACATGCACAAACACTACTCAATGCACACTCACCAGCCAGAATGTTAATACCTATAGACAAGGTTGAAAACGTTGAGCCAAATTCCTCTCTGCCTTAATCGCTGAGGGGGATACTGTATGGAGGAATTTGGCCCATTAACTTGAAGTAATTGTTTTGGTGTAAATGATATTTTATGGCTGAACAATGAAGACATACGATTAGGGTTAAATGAATATTTTTTTAAAACTAAAGGGACTGGTCTAATACCTCTCTTTTTCATAATAATACTGCCCTCTAGTGTTTTTTTCTGAAAACAGCAATTGCATGTAATATTATCAATGAACGGCGTAGAATTTACGCTCATTTTACAGCATACAGCACCAGAACAGACCTCTGAGCAGCCTAAATCTTTTAACAGCACAGCCCTACAACCAGAATAAACATCTAAGCAGTGTGTTCACGACCCTAGAATTGGTTCAGTTCCTTCTTCCAATATGAGTAAGCTGTAAAAGTAAATAGATGATAACAATAATATATTATTTGTATTACTGCAGTGCCTACGTGACCCAACAAGGAATGGGCCCCATTGCAATAGGTAAATAAATTCACATAGCAAGAGAGAGTCCTTGCCCTGCAGTATTTGCAGTCTAAATAGACATGAGAGACAAAGGATGTGGAAAATGCAGTATTATTTTCTCTATTTTACAGATAGAGAACTGACATTCAGAAAGATTGAATGATTTACCCAAGGTCATATAGGGAAGTCTGTGGCAGAGCTGGGAATTGTACCCAGATCTCTTGAGTCCCCATTCAGTGCCTCATTGCTCTAGGACTAAACATATTATGCTAAATGCTCTCCAAGAGTGAAATGCCTTTACCAAACAAGCAAAAATCTATGTTCCACACTATCAGACACATGTAACACTTCCAGACCGATGCTGTTATTGTTATTAGTTTATGTTTATTGCAATGGCACCTAGAGGCACCAACCAGGTTCAGGGTACCATTGTGTTAGGTGCTGTACAGCCACAAGCACATAGTCTCCACCCTAAAGAGCTCATCTCTCAGGCACTGGCTCACAGACTCTCATATGAACCCCCAAAACCCAAAGCAACATCACCACCAACAAAATCCAAACACCTCCCTCCCTGCCCCTCCCCGCTTCCTTCAACACAATCATCAAAGAAATACACAGAAATGCCAGCCAATAATTCTGACCAGGAGATGTGACAGCTGAAAAACCCAAAACCCAATAACTGCACAAAGGGGCAGATTGTGTCTCCCTGACTCACAATGGTGAGCAGTTACACAGGCCTGTAGCCCACTCACTTCAGTGAGGACCACTCAGCTAAGTAAATGCTCACCAAGGTGAAGAAGGGGTTTGCAATCTGGCCAGACTATTTATGTCCCAAATAGCATCTAATTAGCAGAATAACTTGTCACTCAATATTCTAATCCCACCCACTAATCAAGAAAAAAAAAACATGTCCCAGACGTCACACATGCCAGTCAAACACAAAAGTCTGATTGCATCCACTTTGCTGACAGAGCCATGACTGCATGTCAGTTTGTCTCCAAGGTTTTTTAGCCCAATCCACTAACAAAATCAATTAAACCCACA
The DNA here is from genome assembly GCF_025201925.1 of Gopherus flavomarginatus. NCBI lineage: Eukaryota > Metazoa > Chordata > Testudines > Testudinidae > Gopherus > Gopherus flavomarginatus. Next base: position 54,268,080 of record NC_066621.1, read on the forward strand.
GTTGTGCTGCAGTCAACAAAGTTCTGGCAGCTGAATCCTTTTAGCTAATGATTAAGAAAACAAAGCAGGTATTTAAAAAGAAAGGAAAGTTGTATTACAAAATATACACTCATGGGTGGTATGGTAAGTGATATATCGCTTATTAGGGATGACCTACCATAAACCTTCAGCATCTCTGCTTAACTCTGGCTCCCATGTCTTTAGGAAGGTCATTCCTACCATTTGAAAATATTTCTTATACCATGCTGCTCGCTATTGTGATCCACATATAATATAGCACATATCACAGCCCACATATGTGGAGCCAATCTCCCTGTGGCACACTGCTAGACTTTGTATCGGATTGAGGAATGTTGAATTTCAGTTGCCATGCGTGTTTAACTGGTTCACGTGCACGCTTGCTCGGGAATCCATCTCCGTCAGGACCACAGCTCATGTCCCACATCCCTCAGCATCTTCATGCACATGCCCTTTTCTCTTTATAAATCAACCAGCCAGAGAAATGTAGAATGTGCCCCCTTCACAATTTACACACTAATAAAATAATACTAAATCCTTTTTATTGCTCTATAGCTACTTAGATGTAAAAAAATACTTCAGAGTAGTGCCTGGGTTGTCTTCATAGGTGGTTTTTTTTACTGTGCCTAGCACAATAGGGTCCTGATCCCAATTGTGGCCCCTGAACTGTACTCTAGTACAATAATGATAATACTCTCCCCCCGCCCCCCATCTAGCTATTTTTTCACCAACAAAAACTGAGAGAGAAAAAAGAACGTTTGATTAAAAACAGTGTATTTGGGGAAACAAATGCAGTTTACATATTCTCCTGCAGATGCTGCTCTTGGACAGTTGTTCTCATCAGTCACAAAAAATATTTCAAGGTCTGTTGAAATGGTCAGTGCTGATATCAGTAGCGTCATGCTCTAAGTCTTAGTTCAGTGTGCTAAACAACAGCATCTGTTCCTTCGGCGTGGGAGGGAGAAGGTGAGGGAGTATTGATTTTATAACATAAAGTCTTATTACTAAAATAATACTTATACCAAGGACGCAAAAATACAGTAGGGGAAATTCTGACCCTTCTGACATCAGTAGGAGTTTTACATTTGATTTCAGTAGGGCCAGTATTTCTCCCAATAGCTGCAGAGTCAGACACCTACCTTGTGGTAATCTGTAGTCCCATTTTAACCTCTGCGCACTGTTTTTCACCACTCTGGTTACACTACGCAAACTGAGTGTACCAGTGATTCTGGCCCTGAGATTTTGAGACAAGATCTAGCTAAACGGTTGGCTGACTTCTTTGATACATTTTGCTATTAATCTTGCAGAGCCTTAATTCATGTCTAGCATTTGGTAGCCTATTAGTGCTACATTTCAGCAACACTGGTCTAATTTGTTGAGGCTTACATAAATTAACCCATTAGTTTGGGCTGCTAACATGGCTATACAGAAAATTACAGCGTTATTATTGACCTTTTGTGAACATGTGAGCTAAAACCTATACTAATTCTGCTACCAGGAGAGTGCTGAGTGATACTGTGTTAAACACATAGGTCATTATTCAGAAATGACTCCATACACAGTGGGCCAGATCCTAGCTCCCAGCTCCGACCCCTTTGTAGCATGAAGGAGCCACACTAATAAGTAAATCTCCAGGTAGCATAAAACTGGCATAGAGGCATCTACACCTCTCACTCAGCATAGGCGGCATTGCTGGGTAGACTGGGGGTGGGAAGAGACTGCCTCAGGTGGCATAATGTAAAGCTGCTTTGTTGCACTTGGGTCCCATTCAGTCTCTGGTTAGCCCTAATATCAGGAGAGGTGAAAGGCTTAGAAACACACTCCTGTCCCCTTCCACCCCATGCCAGGTCCTGCACCAAATATTTTGAGGCGGGAACACAATTCACACTTAGGGGGAAAGAAAGTAATGTTTTTGTGACAGTTCCTCTCTCTGTTGTAAATAATATGGTGATTGCTGAAAAGAAACTAGAAGATTTGAAAGTTTAGAACTAAATTAGCTCTGGCTGTGAAGCATTAGTGAGAAGAGTCCAAGTGAGGTAGGCAAATATATGACATAAATGTGATTTATCACAAGACTGTCACTGTGATGTGAGGAGGTGTGCGTGTATATGTAAGTAAAACACACACACACACACACACACACACACACACACATTTATGGAATACAGGATGGTGCTGTATAAACGACCATGTCATGAGTTTGGGAAGGTTGCTTTACTTACAACTAGCAAAGCCTTGAGAGGTTATTCCAAAAGACCTTTCTATCACCCACACCAACATGTATTCTGTAGATGCCACATATGTTTCAGAAAAAGTAGTTCAGAAATGTTTTAGATTGTGATAAACATTTTGATGGGAGCTATTTCTGTTTCCTGCATTTTTTTTCTCAGGCATGTTGATCTTTAAAAAACAGCAGCTTGTTTGAAGTTGCAGAGGGATTTGGATTAGAGGCAGTCATGGTAAAGATGGATTAGTGAAGAGAGTGTAGGTGAAATAGGGAAAGGGGCATAATAAAGGCAGTTTATTACATGCCTCTGCAATTTATCCTGTGGACATCACCATCACAAATGTGATCTATAGGAAATTACTGATTGTGCTTCCACTGAAGTTAAGAGGTTTGTCATTGCTGTTCTAGTGAGCAGGACCAAGTTAATAATGATGTATAGAGCAAAGCAGATACACATTATATTATTTCTCCTATTATTAATGTCCAAATTGTACCCAATAACACATATTTGATTAGTTTACAACTTAATATTTCTCCATGTACTCATATGTGTAGTCATACTGATGACTGTAGTACAACTTCACTGAGTAAAGTGAGCAGTATTTGCCCCTTAGTTTTTTTCTGCAAAATGTTCAGAGCTTTACATATCTCCCCAGGAGCAAGATATATTATTTCCAAAGGTGTCATTTAAAACGAAAATGCTCTACAAGTTCAAATAGCCTGGGTCCAGCTTAATATATTTCTTGTTTTCTATTTTTAGGAGTAACCACACACTATTCATATACCAGAGGGGTAGCCGTGTTAGTCTGGATCTGTAAGAGCAGCAAAGAGTCCTGTGGCACCTTATAGACCAACAGACGGGTTGGAGCATGAGCTTTCGTGGGTGAATACCCGCTTCGTCGGATGCATGTCACTATTCATATATTTTTATATCTATAGTGGTCTTAATCATTTATTTCAAATGTTAAACCGTTTTCCAAAAGGATCATCTGTTATAAAACAGATTCTAAGTTGATAGTTTTGCGTTCTTTAATGTTTCTGATTAGAGCTGATAGAATTTTTTCAAAAAAAATCTATACAAAATTTGGACGTTAACATTTCACAGCATGAAATTGACCTATTTTTCTTTTTAATTTTTTGCATTTTAATTTAATTGGTTATTTACATTTTTTTACATAAAATAATATTTTTAATAAGTGAAAATTTTCTATAACCATTTTGATTTAAAAAACAAGTCATGAAATTTTGTGTATGAAATCAAAAATTTTGAAAAAATCAACAGTTTTCGTGATCTGTTTTCATTTTCTAAACTGAATGAAAAAATATTCAACAATTCTATTTCAGGTATTTGTTTACATTGTAAATATCATCACATCATACCTACTTCAATGTCCAAAACACTGGGTGGGATCTTAATAAACATAAATAAATAAAATATAAATTTGTTGTATTGTACTTTACCCATAACAACAATCTGAATAAAATAGACTGTCATATCACATTTGGCTTCAATATAACGCCCTTGGGTTATGCCATCAACCCTGATTCAAGAAAATGAAATGTTCCTGGTTCACATATTTATCTTTACATATCCTTAGGCCACTGAACAGCCAAAGACCACAGGCTTCCTTTAATTTTTCATATGTATGTGAGTTTCCTTAGAGGAGTTAAATTCCATGAGAAATGTTGGTGCTTTCTAAAATCCATACCTGAAGATAGCCTCTTAAATCTATATGCAAGCATTTCAGATAATAGTTTGGCCTGCTTCCCACAAATCCCATGGAAGTCAATGGGACCTACAAGCGCTCAATACCTTTGAAAATCAGGTCATTTTTCTGTACGGGGCTCAATCCTGCAAGATGCTGAACATGCTAACCTGATTGAGTGAAATGAACTGTTGAGTTCATTTTTAACTTTAGGCCTGTGAATAATCCCATTGACTTCAGTGGAACTAATCATGTGTTTAAGCATGTGCTTAAGTGGTTCACTGGTTCAAGTGCTCTGTATCTTACAAGATACAGCCCTGAGATGTAGCTTTAGGAGCCTAAACTTAGGCATTCACATTTGAAAATGTTGGACCACATGTTTAATCTGTTTCACTTTTGCTTATGTCCCCTCTCTCATGGGCTAACTAAACCCTGAGACTTAAACAGCCATAACTTCGAGGTGTTTGAAATCCAGATCTGAAACCTCGATAAAGCCTATTTCACTCAATTACACTGGTGACCCGATGTAACACGGAGCACTATTGGACCCATAAGCATTTTATTTAAGTGTATTACTGTTCAAAATGGAGAGGGAGAAATTACACTGTCTTCAATAGTCTTAATTTAAATTTAAAATTGAACATAAAATTAACCTTAGCGTGTATATTTACATGCATCAGTTCCCTATTGACCTCATCCCAGCTCCCATTAAGTCGACTGGCCTTTCCCTATTGACGTCAGTGGAGAAAAAGATGGGGCCTTGCATAGTAAAGGTGTGAATAATTTTTCTTTTTTATCCGTCTGTCTATTTTGGGACGTGTTAAGTGCTTGTTCTCTGTTGTAACATTAACGTCAGTATGTGGAAACTTGGGTTACTAAAATAAATAAGTGAAATGTAATATACAAGACTAAACACAGAACTGTGTGCACACTGTCCAACACAAATGACCTGCTTCACCACTGTGCTGCTCCAGCTTTCCACCAGGGTAACTCTGTTGTGTTGAATGGACCCTGGTGGAAAGCTGGACAAAACAGTGGTGAATCAGGCCCAAACTTTATAACAATAATTTATGCAGTCTTGTATTTCCTGAGCAGGCAAAACATCCACTGGCCTCAATGTACAAGAGCATAAAATTATATCCATGATACTTTTACCAGCTTGGGAGTGTAGGAAGAGATAAGACTATACCATCATGCAAGGCATCTTTTTCACTATGGGCCTGATTCATACTCCAGTGAAGGCGATGTCTGATCATTGACTTCAGTGGGCATTGGACCAGTCCTTAAACCAATGTATTTGCTCTTTATAAATTAGGGCTTGATTCTGATTAAACTTACACTGGTGCCATTCTGCTGCTTAAATGGTTTTTATCGATGTAAATGAGAGCAGTCTGAGGTCTATTTATTTTTAAAGGAAAAACTTATTAGATAGAGGGGCAGTATTAACTTCTGCGAGCTGGATCATCCTTTCCCACCGTAAAGCCAATGGGAGGCACCAGTGTGGAGGAAAACTTCCTGAGGATCCTCTCCCAAAGTTGCTTTCTGATCGTTGGGTTACGGAACCAGGCCATAAGGCCTGAGAATCACCTAAGATCAGTGGGAGGCTTGGGCAATCCATGCAGAGGCTGTGTGCCTCCTCCCTGGTTTAATGTCAACACTGTCTAAGCCATGCTTCCAGGAATTTCCCCTGGCTGCTGCTGTCCCCAGGAGTCCTTAAAGAGTGATCCCCACTTTAGGTGGGAGGCAGTTCTGAACACACTTCTTCTGGGTAGGCTCTACAGGGCTGGAGGGGGTGGGCGGTGGGGTGATGCAGCACTCCATCGAACATGGGGCTACCCACTTCCCCATGTGAGATGTGATCCCTACAGACAGCCCCTCAGTGGGGGTCAGGGGGGCAGGAAGTGGGAGGCAGTTCAGTGGCAATGGCTGTTTCCCACATTCCTGCAGAAGAGATGAGGTCTGCACACTTCACCTTTATGCAATTCTCAGAGAATGTAATGGCTGCACCATTACTGAATTATTTGGAACATCAGTCACTTGCTTATGGGATTTTCTTAAGGTTTATTTTTGTAATGTTTAAATAAATGCATAAATCACAGTGATGTGAAAAGAATGGGTTGTTTCATTGTGTCAGAGCAGTCAGTTATTCTCGCATGAACATTCACGTATGGACTAAGGGTAATTTATTGATGTAAATCTGTATTCAGGGAATACAAATTTCATGGCAAGATCACAAGCTTACATATGTTGAAGGATATTTAGTTCACTGATTATTTTTAGAGAGGGCTCCAAACCAGACCAGATCCCCGGATTGTAGCACCTCCAAAGACAGGGAAAGCTCAAATCCAAACTTAACTTCTTAGGCTTTTCTCTAATTGCATGAAAACTAGACCCTCAAATATGAACATCCCTGACCTTAGGGAAAGCTGAGGTGCAGGTCTGAACCTAGGCAGGGACCTGAACTCCATAGCTCTAACGGAGCTCCATTTATTTTCTGGTGTCCAAGAATATTCAAATACCAAAATGTCAGTTTAGAGTTAGAACATCAATTTCTTATCTAAACAGTCATTTGCTAATTTGGTTCCTGATCCTGCATGATGCTGAGCACCTTCAGCAGGGTGCTGAATGACCTTGACTCCCCATTAAGTGCAAGGGGAATTGAGGATTCTCATAATTATACTTAGCTCTTATACAGTGCCTTTGAGATTGAACCATTATACTGTAAACTCCTTGGGGCAGAGAACGAGTCTTTATGCTTGTAAAGTACCAAGTATTTCTGGCTCTATATAGATTTCATAATAATCTCAGATTATTAAGACAGAAATAGGTAAGAAAGCACCTCAGAAGGATACCAAAAAAATGGACCCCACTTCAGCAAAGCACTTTAGCACAATAACTGGACTCCGTGGGACACGGCTGGATTGCTGTGCTGTATCACAGCCTGAATCTTCCTCCTGCCAAGTGCAGCACTCAGAGCACCACTTCTAAATGTGGTAGTAATTCTAGAAGTCCTAAGGAAAGTCAGGGTAACACCACTGATTTTATAAATAAGGATCTTTATTTAGAATATTGTTGAAAACATTCTTGGCAACCACATTGTATAAATATATAAAGTTAAAGTTTGGCACGACAAACCAAGCAACATTAAATATTTAATTCCTTATTTTTTGTATTTTTGTTTGGGTTGTTTTTTTTTTTGCAAAGCAACTCTTATTTACAATTATACAAAAAAGTATTACAAAAAATGGTCCACAACCTTATTTTGGGCAGGATTGGGGGTAACAGTAAGGAAGTCTCATGACATTACTCCTGGGATTCATCTAGTTTTCTTCTTTTCAAAAGTGTTACCAGAACTCAAGAGCCAGGTTCCCATTCCCCAAAGCACAGATTATAAACATTGGCCATGTTGTGCTATGCAATTTTACCTCTAGACATGTTAAATAGCTTTAGTTCAACAACCAATAAATAAGTGTATTTTGAAGTAATATAGGTTTGAAAAATTATATATTTGAAGGAATTTTCAAAGATATTTTAGAACTGGAAAAAGAAATAGTCTTTTCAAGGCAGGTCTTCGAGCTTGCAGCATATAGCAGTTTGTGTTTGCATAACAGTGCAGCTGGACCTGGCTTTATAACACTTGGTAGATGGGATTGCTGGTGTCATGGGGAATCTGGGTGCAGTTGGTAGGTGAGGGAATTTGGGCTCCACTCTCACTCAGGGTAGCTCCTTCTTGGGGTGAGCAGGGGTTGCCCTCAGCTCCACCTTCCACTGTAGGCAGCACTGGGCAGGTGGAATTATCTGTGGAAATCCTCTCCACAATGCTTGATAGACAGTCCAGGCTGGAGACAACTGAACTCTTCCCATGTTTTGGATCTAAGGATAGAGGGAAAAGGAGATCAATAAACCCAATGAGTAATTGGGGAAGTAATTCTTCTAGAGGACCCAAAAAACAACCAACCTTGCATGGCTCTGAGCACATAAAGGTTCAGTGGAAATGTATATGAAATAAATATTATTGAAGGATGCCAATCAGTCAAAATCAGAGACAATATTAGAACTTGCAAAGTAGCGAAGGGCCCAAGCATCAAAGTTTGGATGTGAACTACCACCAGTCTGAGGGAATTTGGAGCCAGGGTTTTGGTTCGATACAGAAAGGGGGTTAGTTGCTTTGGATTCAGCTGAGAACTTCTCCAAAGTTTGGATCCAAGGTTTTGGGTGGGTCAGTTTCTGTTGCAAAGCAATTTAAAATCTGAAACCTGTTTTCAGAGATGAACATGCATGCCAAAGCACAATGTAAGGAATATAATTGTTACATGAAATGCACGTACAAGATGTCCCCACATTTGCAAACAGAATCATAGAAACAATTGGGGAAGGGGGATGTCCTGTATCAATGCCTACAGCTTGCTGGCTGAGCACAAGTGGTGACAGAAGGGGCAGGGGAAGTTTGCTCTGCTGACAGTCTCCACCTCCACACACTTGTCTTTGGCATTAAGGCAAATACTCACCATTTGGTGATTCTGTGTAGTAGTTGCTGTCATAGCTATTCCTCCTGCGAGAGCTGCAAGAGGGCCCACTGTACTCCATCTGGAAACCAAAAGAATGGATACATATCACCAGCTCAGAAACAGAATTTTCACAGTCTTCAAAAACCACTTAATTTCATATTCCAATCTCTGATCTGCACCATAGCCTCAGTCCTTGCTGAAATAGGGTAAATTTTTAGCTTCCCAGAATGAGGGGAAAAAACCTTCTAGGGAAGATATTAAATCCAGAATATTTTATATTACTGAATTATTCCAAGGATTTTTTGCCACACACAAAGAAAAATTTCTTTGTACACACAAAGATAAATTCATAACATTGTAATCAGTGATTACGCTGACTCTTTGAATTACAGTACAGAACATTTGGTCCTTGATTTGTTAATGGAGTTGGTGGGGAAAGCACTTGATTGTCATAATATTTTAAAAGTGTTTCGCCCATCAGTAGTCTTTCTTCTTAGCACTCTATTACCATTTCATACAGAAAAACAGCCTACCAGATATGGTTTATACTTTGATACTTTCACACCCAATAGCAGGGATTCTACCACCAAAAGAAAAGAGAATGCTGTATTTTGAGGAGGGATTAGTTACATAAAGCTTCCCTCAGCTCTGCTAACTCTATTATCCTCCCAAACATTCAGCTCCAGTAATGACCATCCCCTTCAGGGAACAGCCCTCTGTCCCAGTGGCTCTTAAACCTTTATTGTGATTCCCATCTCAGAGGTACTCTGTGTTTGAGGAGTGGGGGCCAGGGACATTGAGACTGCAGCCCTAGCTGCACAATGAGGTGAAGAGATTCCCCTTCCTTACTCCAGGATCAGGAGCTCCCCTCCCCTCGGGTTCCCCTTATAAGGATCAGAGACTGTGGAACCCAAGCAAGACTTCTCCAGAGCTGCACTACAGGTGAGCTGGAACATCAGTTTCCCGATCTGCAGATGCACTTTGGTCGCAGAGGGAACCCCTTCCTAAGGAGTGTGGGCCCCAGCTCTCTTCACTGAAATCAGAGTGTGATAGCACCCACTATGACTGAGGGAAGAAAACTAAGTGTATCTCTCACCAGCCCTCCTGTGACTCCCACGTTTATTTCAGGGAGATATAGCCAGGATCCCCTAGGTACTCTGCCCCAGGTCTGTCCTTGAAGGGTTCAGCGATAAGGGCAGCAGGCACATCGGAATGGGGATCTCTACCTTTCCTAGGGATCAGCCACTCCCCTCCTTACACTCAGGGGGGTTTCAAAGACAGGCTCCCCAATCAGGGTATGTAAGGGACCCCATCTCCCTTCACAGGCAGGGGCCAGGATACATAGGAGCCCACTCCCCGATCAGGGTAGAAATGGGGACCACATCTCCCATCCCAGGGTCCGGAAACACGTTGGGACTTCCAGTGTCTTTCCCAGGGATCATGATGGGGGGTAGCGGGGCTGCCCTCCCTCCTCCCGAGGATCAGGGTACAGGAGGGGGGCCTCATGTCCCATCTCATGGGCCGAAGACCCCGGACGCCGCCCCGCACTCACCATGCCGTCGGAGCAGTTGGAGCGAGGGCTGGAGGCGTCCGACTCGCCGCTGTAGTGCTCCAGCCCCGGGTAGTAGCTGTCCTCCTGCTCCCGCAGCAGCGCCTGCAGGCTCTCGATGTAGCGGATGGCGTTGCGCAGGATCTCCACCTTGGGCAGGCGCTGGTTGGGGTTGGTGGAGGTGCAGCGCTTGAGCGTCTCGAACGCCTCGTTCACCTTGCTGAGCCGCCGCCGCTCCCGCATGGTGGCCGCCTTCCGCCGGTCGGCGTTGGTGGTCTTCCGCTTGCAGGCTTTGCAAGCCCACAGCAGGCAGCGGCCGGCCTGGTGGTGGCCGCTGGGCGCCCTGATGTGCTCGTCCTCGTGGTGGTGCGCGTGGTGGTGGGGGTGCTCCTCCGGCTTCAGCAAGCCACCCACGTGCACCAGCCGCGGGTCCAGGTCCTCGAAGAAGTGCATGTCCGAGGTATTGAAGCAGGGGTCATCGTAAAAGTCATCGGCCGCCGAGAAGGAGCAGAGGGAGCCATCCGTTATCTCCATGGGGCCTAGCAAGTCCATGGGGGCAGCAAAGGGTGGAGTGGGCAGGAATAAAAGCAGGGGCAGAAGCCGCAGGAGCCCAGCCGATCAGTGCAAAGCAAAACTGCTTTAATCGGGGAATTTATTTTCCAGACACCAGATTAATCTAGTTTAACTTTCCCCCCAGACTTTTAACGCTCTCACACCAGTCTCCAATTAATTGGGAGAGAGACACTTTCCTAGGCTTAGACAAAATAGTTCTTTAGTTTTGGCTGGTGATTGTCTCTCTTGCCCAGTTCAGAGCTGCCTTGGCATGACACTGAAATACCTTCCCCGATGCCCATCCAGACAGCACAATTTGTGACTCTATTTATCCCAAAGCCTTGCTTGAGGGCGGGTGGGGATTCCTGCAGGACGAGCTCCCTTTCACCTGCCGGCCAATCCCTTAGCCCCAAGGAGGCAGCGGCTGGGGTCTTGGAGGGGGTGGGCAGGGAAGGGGTCGCGTCTGATTGGAGGGCAGCTGGAGCCCTTGTCAGGCAAAAGTTGTAGGAAACTTTTTGCAAATGTCAAACTGCAGCCAGAAAATAAGCGTCACAGTGGGATCATCTTTATTTTAACTCTTTTCTGCATGAGCGCTCCTGTTCTAACCCTTGTTCAAATGGTATTTTAGGTTTTTGTATTTCTGTAAATGTTTTGGGATATTATTTTTATGTAAAGGCTTCCTGATTAATAATATTGCAAAGAAAATAAAAACAACTATATTCTGGTTGTGATTTGTGCTATTCCGACTGAGTCTTTTGCTACGTGCAAAAGATTTCTGCTGTTAAACTGAACTATTGGCTATTGCAGATGAGATAGAGCTAGCTAGCTAAAATAGATATTTCTTTTCTTTTATTGCATTTTGCAAAAGTTCTCTTCTGTTCAGCGATTAAGAAACACTAAAATAAAACGATAGAACCAAATGAGTCACAAAGAAATGAATATACATTCCTTTAATGGTAGCTTTAAAATGTATCTTCACGTGCTTGATATATTGAGTGGTATCGCTTGTAAGGGAACATTGGCCCTTCTTGTAAACATAGGAATCGCAACTTTTTCGTTCAGACGAAAATATAGCTTCGCATTGCAGGTTGAGTTTTTTCCTTCCTATTGTATTTTGTCTTTTCAGGAAATGCAAGTGAACTGGATGCTGTTTTTAGGATCCCACAGATGCATTTTTTGTTTTTTCCCCCTCTCCTGCTTTTAGTTTCTGTCCTAGGAACCTAATATTTTCTCATACAATGATTTGCAAAAGTGAAAAAAATATAATGCTGTGTAACTTTTGTAACTAGGAATAGGGTTCAGTTGATTTTCAAAGAGTCCGGGAAGCAGTCTGAAGGCGAAAAGGACTACTGTATTTTCGGTGTTTTCCCCTCTAAATCATTTTCTTTGATTGACTAAATCAGTTTGTGGTCTGATAGGAGAAAACATTGAATGGTTCGAAAACTTTCCACGTAGACTTCACATCATTTTGAATAGACGTGACTCCGTTGTAACAGTAATGCCATGTCTCTGGCCAGATAATAGTACTCTTGAGTTTGATTTGTAAAAGAATCCCCTAAAATAATTCGAAATCAAGCTGGAGAGCGTTCCAGCCTTTTCCTGAACACCATGCGAGCCGCCTGGTATATGCCCAGTTGCCAGCTCCCCATTTAGAAAGGAGGGGATACTGACATTGATCGCCGGCTTCCCGATGAAGATGCAATCGATTTGTTTGTTTTTTACTATCTCTGGTTTGCTTTTTACTGTATGCAAAACTGTGAGAATAGGGACCAAGAAGAAAAGAGGAGGGGGGAGGGAAAGCGTGTTTAACAGAAAACTGGAGAGATGGTACCTTTAAATAAAGGAAATGAGTTTTAAAGTGGGTATGGAGAGTCTGCGTCAAGAGTGTATAGAGACTGGCTCCTGAAAGGCAATCATTGCCTTAGATTATCTAGAAATATATTCAACCTTCACGTCACGCGTCAGCCTTTCGGTTGACAGGGAAAGGTATTCCGTGGGGTTTGTGGTAATGCTGAGTCTAAAACGAAAGAAGCAGCTTGTAATCACGTATCGCTGCAATTCTCTGCTGTGGACTTGCTTTGCAGAAAGAGGAGGCGGCCACCCAGCCATTTCTCCCCTTCCCGTCCTCCCAGTGGGTTTATTCCAGCCCTCGTTGACTTTTGGGCTGTCTCGGGCACAGAAATAGTGTTTAATCAGCCTGCCCGGATTTGTGCTCCTCTCTTCCAAATCTTTTCCAGGCTGATAACGTGTGGTGGCTGGGCGGACGGGGGGTCTTTCTAACACGACGGAGAAATCAGTGTAAATCTAGACGAGGGAGGACGTGTTGGGGTGGGGGAAAGGAGAGAGTGGTCTAGCGGTGTGTTCAAAGGGCATCACGCACGGGAGGGAGCTCCTGGCAGCCCGCTTTAGAGCCCTTGGGGCTGGGGCATGGTGGGACGCAGAGCGAGAGATAGCAGCTGGTCCGTGCAACGAGCCCCTCACGAGTCCTGAGTAAAGAACACGCCACCCAAGGCCCACGGAAGCCGTCTGGACGCCTCGTCCTGGGGACTGCTACAGGTCTCGGTAGCCGGGGCTGGGGAACGGGCTAGATGGGGACTGGGGGAAGGCAGGAGAAATGGGAGGGGGGGAATACAGCTAGCGAAGGTTACACAAGCACGGGGCCAGTAGGGGGCGATAAAGCCTTGCCCAGCAGCTCTTCGCTATTCCATAGGGGGCTGCGCGTGGCCGTGCAAGCTTAGCCCGTCCAGCCCCGCCCAGCGCGGTGCTGAGCAGCGGGGCGCCGCTGGAATCCCGCGGGGGGCTTTGGTTAGACACTTACAGCAATTCCCACCCGTCTAATATGGGGGAGGGGTATTTTAATCTTCTAAATGCGCAGAATCAGGAAAGCTAGACGCCCCTCCGGCACATGTTGCGCAACTCGCCCGCTAGGGGACGCCCCCTCACTCTCTAAAACTGCGTAGTTCACGCAGCTGACAGAGCTTCACAGAAACCCCGCTGGTTTCTGCTCGCCTCAGGCTCAAGCTGTCTCTTTAAATGCGGCTCCTGAAATATTACTCCGAAGGTTCTCATTGTAATGGTGCCACCTGCAGAGCAGATCCCTGTGGTGCAAGGAGCACCTGGGCAACTTTTTAGGTGAGCAAGTGTAATGGGGACTGGATTGAACCTGGGACCCCTGGAACTTAGTGTCTGGCGTCTACCGCCTGAGCTAAAAGCCAACTGCCTGTTAGCTAGGGCTGTGGAGCACTCTCATTTTTAGCTCTCTCTTTAAGTGGTCTCCCTGCTACTAGATGGGGCAGAACACCATACCCAGGAGGTGTGTGGGTTACGCAAGCAGCCTTACCTAGCTATTGCACTAGTTTCACTGGGTTGGTGGGACTTGTGGTGCCTCAACCTTACTGGAGCCTGGTAGCAGTAAAAGGCATATGTTGAGGCTGGAGGAGATGTGCCAAGCCCAAGCAGAGCTATTGCAAGCCTGGCCAGTTTGGGGCTACATTTTGACCTTACAGAAAACTGGGTGGGGGAGGGGTTGGCTGCTGGAGCAGCACTTGAGGCCCCATGTTGGTTTAGGAGACATGACCTAACACTGGTTAACTGCAGTCATGTATTTTGGGGACAAGTTGATTCCTCTAAAAAACCAGTGGATTAATGCATTAGTAATGAAACCCCTTAGGAGAACTGAGTTCACAACTATTTGTAGCCCCAGTGCAGCAAAGCAATAGTGGGTTTGATGTAGCCTACTATGGCATTTTGATTTGCACTGTGAGTCACCCCTTCACCTAAGAGCATCTGTTTGTAAAACACTGTAAAACGCTTTAATGTGTCTTGTGTGGTCACAGCACAAAAAAACCCACCTCAACAAGAGGCATAGCTACCAGCACTGGTGCACTGTCTACACTGGCGCTTTACAGCGCTGAAACTTGCTGCACTATGGAGGGTGTTTTTTCACATCCAAGCCAGAAAGTTGCAGCCTTGTAAATTGCCAGTGTAAACAAGCCCTTAGAGATGGAATCTGACACCCGCCCTCACTCATCCTGAGTACTCCCTTGCTGTGCATGCACTCACATACATTTCAGCTTCTGGAATAACAGTGCTGTTGAAGTGAGCAGGGGTGATAGAATTGGGCCTTTAGAAAAAAACATGTCAGCACCAAACAGATGCTGGGACCCTCCCTTTACAGAATTCACATATAACGTTTAGAAGGCTTTGCTCATGGTTTAGAATATCACTTATTTCCAGTGTTTTAGCTGATGTTAATTCTCTTTGTTGCTGATTTAGAAGTGTTTGAACAATTTCTGCTTCCGTTTTAAAGGGGCCGATCCTGCAAAGACTTATGTATGCAATTAACTTCCCATGGATAAGGTTATCCACAGGAGTAGGCATACTTGCATGTGTGTTTGCAGTTAGCATTAACTGGACTTTCATAACCTTTCATCCCAAATCTATGATTGGTGATTAGTTGTTTTAATAAATAAAACAAAACAATAATAATGATAAATGGGGTTTTAAAACTACTTAGCAGCTTCTGCTTGGAAGAGTGCAACAGTATATGTGTTTGTTTTCCAGCACTCTAACATTGTTCATGACATAAAGCAATAACAAATATTTGAAATGAACACACCCCCAGTTCAACTCAGAACTTACTTTGCTAGTTTCATAAATGGTTAGTTCTTTTCCTTCTGGGTACAAAAATCAAGTAAGAAATTGTTGAGTTTATGTTTGCACTAACAAACTCAGCAATGTTATGAGAGACTGTTACATTTAATATATCTTTGCCCATTTCAGAAGAATTGTAAGAATGTAAAAAAAAAAAAATCACAAAAAGGACAATCATTTTTTATCTAAGTAAATTGTTAATTTAATTCATCTAGTGTAGTGCTCACATCATAGTGGACCTGGTCATGCACACGGTGCACATCTGCAACTCCCATTGACCTCAATGGAGGTTCTGGGTCGGCAAGGTGTTCAGGGTTAGACCCGCAGTGAGCACTGGAACAAGGATTATAACTACAGGTAAGAGGTGAATCTTAGCCCACAATAGAGTAATAATAATTTTTTTTAATCTAATCTGGCCTACAATTAGTGTCCCTGCTGCAGATATAAACATGGTTTGAAATCCTGGCTCCATTGTAGTCAAGGGCAAAGCTCACATTGACTTCACTGGGGGCCTCTATTTCATTTATAGTCCATAAAATTAAAATATTTACTGTGGTCCAATCCTGAATTCCTATTCATACAACAGTTCAATTAGATTTATTAATGATTAATTCTTTTTAATGTAATTTCATTTTTCAACAGTTCCCAATTTTCCATCTAAAAAGTCCTTATGCCTTCTCTGATAGAGTCAAGGCTGAGCCCTGTTAGTCACATTATACCATTGACCCCCCCCCCCCCAATCAATTTTGTTTTAAACAGAAAACTGACTAGGTTTAATATCATTCTGACTCTCCACTACCTCTTTCTTTCACTTTGTCCCCAGCGCTGAAAAGCGATATGTCCCAATGAGATCAGCTATTGACCACCCTAACACATTCATAATTATATATCCCAGCTGTTCCTGAGAGGTAAAGTAGCAAACTTGTGGAACTTTTCTTGTTTCAACCCTTTGCTATTCTAACATTGATTCTTGAGCACAAAAAAGAAATAGACTTTCCTTTTTCTTTGTGAAGTATTTTCCTAGCAACTAAACAAAGTAAAATATATGTATTAGATGTGTAATAAACCATATTTATTTTGAATGAGAAATTGGGAAGGGTGGCATATTACAATTGTTAAGAGCATGAGACGGAGATAGGGCTGCTCGGTTCTACTTCTGGCTATGTCACAGGCTTACTAGATGACCTTATCAAGCCATTTAACTTAGTTGTCCCATTTGCAGAATGGGAATAATTTAGAACTATATATAGCAGTGTTATCTGGCCCTTTAAGAGGGCTTCTAAGATCAGCTTTAAACCTGTTCCTGAGTCAGCCTACAAATATGGCATTCTGGAACTTGTGCAGCTAGACTATTGTAGTTGTAGGCTAGGCAGCAATGAATCCTGGGAAAGGGAGTAGAGCTATAAAGAGTTTCCTTTGCCCAGTAAGTCAGAAACTAAGGAGGTAGCAACTCTTTATGGGGTATTCCTCCTGAAAAAGATTTTACACTTGATCTCTCCAAAGGTCTTGAAGTATTTTGGAAGAATCTTGGGAAAAAGTATAAATGGAGTGCCAAGGAGCTGGTTAAAGTACTGAGCATTTGGTAGCGTTTGGGATTATTGAGCCTGGGGGAAACCTGGAGGGAGCAGAAGCTACTTGTTGGTGGCTGCCAAAAACCTGTGGCAGAAGTCCAGTGGTAAAATATGACATGAGAGTCCCTGCACTGTAAATATTGGATTCATTTTGGACTATTTGTTTTGTTGGACTTCCCTTTAGCCTGCAATGGGAGGAGTTTTGGGAGTAGGCTAGGGGACTAAATTAGCCTTCCACGATGAAAACTTAGTGAGTCTACACCAGATTCTGGAAAGGTAAATGACTCAAATAGCATCGTGGAGAGGTATTGTGAGAATTATTCGCAAGCTACTTGAATGTGTTTGTTTTGTGTGTGTGTGTGTGCATGGTTTGTTTTTGTTTTTAACTGCAATGTGTTATTAGAGGAGTAGTTTGGTTGCATTCACAACTAACTACTGTACCAGCATTTTGGTATTTACAAAGGGCTGAAGTCTGTAGAAGGAATTTCTGGTACACTGGTTCACTACTGATTCAGAGGGTGTTGAGCTATCCACCAAATAGCCTTTCTGAGTGCAAGCAAAGCAGATAACTAGCCCAACCGTCAGAAACAGTGGAATGCTATGTTCCTACAAATAAGCACTCATAACTGTGTACAAAACATTAATATCCTTCATCTTTGAGAAGTGAAGAACTAGAAATAACTTGGATAGAAAGCAGTTTATTGAATTACTCTATTATAATTGCTACAAAATTTATAAGAATATCATGGAAGTCCCCCTCATTTTAAGAACAAGTCTCTTAAAAATATCCATGTAATATTCACCAAGACAGTAAAAATGTTTAAGAATGATTACATAATACAATCTGTATTGCTATAATATGGAACTAAGGGTACTGCCGCATCCCTTGACTTGTAGTAGTAACAACCCAAATACATGGTTTCCATCTTCAGCACCCTCCACTATAAAAATAGTTCCAACACCACTGTATAATATCTTATTTGTTTAATAATATAAAAAGCTATAGTTTCTCCATCATAGAAATTACTCTGTATTAAAAAGGTTTTTTCTTTAAAAAGCCTTATATACTTAAACCTCTTTTGCACTAAATAATCCAATCAACCATTTAAGACAGGAAAGAAACCTAGAGGTCTGGTAGTTTCCAAATAAAGAAATGTTATTTATGGGTAAGAGACTCTGAAAGGTTAAATTAATGTTGACATTATCTATATCTAGCAGCCTTAATACCTATGATATGAGGTGGTATATTACAGATTAGATTCTGTGCTGCACTTTGGAGGAGGCATAGCATAGAAAGCACAGCCCAGGAGGAAGAGTGTAAAGGGGGAAGGGGGGCGGAGTCATGGGGCTTTAAACCATCACTTCATCTCCTGGATTTGAGACTCAGTTTGGAGCCAAAGCATCCCTGGGGCTGACAACTTACATCAGCCTCCCCTGTGGCTGCCTATAGGTTTCTCCATGGCCGAGAATGGGCATAGTGCTCCAGCTATTCCTTCTCTTGCCTCTGTTTTATCCCTGGCATATCCTTGCCCAGAGACTGTGAGGAAGGACAGCACTGGTTTGCGTGCATTGGCCCTATGCTACTGCTCTTCTGGGAGAATTCTTTTGGGGGCTGTTGCAACCCCTTTGCAGTCCCTCTGCATTGCTGAAGAAATGTACAGGGGGTGCAGTGGTGCCTAGAATCTGTCTCTATGCCTGTTTTTAGCTCTTCCTGTAACCGTTCCATAAGGTAGTCTCCAAGGTTGCCTCTGCCATCTTGGGAACACACAAGCCTGTGAGCATTGGTCAGGAGGTCTCCCACCAACTTGATCTTCCAGATCTTGGGTTCAACAAATTGTTTCTTAATAGTACTTGCACTATGAGGGTCTGCATTTTCAATGCTCAGGGCATAAAGCTCTTCAAAATATCCTGTCATTGTTTTCCATTGAACCAATGCTACTTCAAGGGCCTTCACCACATTGGATACATGTTCACAGTTTGGTCTCTGGAAACATAAAAAGCAAGATAGCAATGACTAACAATTCTATTTCCCTGAAACCCCTGGTATTCCAAACAAGAAATGCATTGCAGAAGGATGCTAGGGTTTTGCAACAGCTCCTTCCATTTCTGGGCATTTACTAAATCTTTTCTGAGTCAGTGGTCAGATTCTGCCACTTCCAGTATACTTACTAACAATAACATGTTTCAATTCAGACAGTAAGGATTCAGATAGCTGCAGCTATAACTGAGGTTCATTCTCAACCAAACAACAAAAAACCCCAAACAAAATACCCTCCCCCCCCCCCAAAAAAAACCCCAAAACAAAACAACCCTCTGTCTACAATATGGAAACTGAATGTGTTACAGTTACTTAAGGGCAACTTTTTAACTCATGGCTGCTATAAATGAATGCTGTGAAGGGCAGACAGCAGTATTACACATTTAACTGTTTATAGGACACTACTTGAATACAGAAGTCTGAGGAGCCTGATTCTTCTATAAGAGTTTACACACAATTTCACTGATTTCAAGTTACTCATGATTTATACTTGTGTAGGGAGATTAAAATTTGGCTTAATCTCTGGGACAAGTTCTATTATACCAGTGTAAAACTGAAGTAACTCTGCTAAGGTCAAGGGACTTGCACCACAGAGAACTGAGGCCAGAATCCGGCCCTCAGTTTCAGAGTCTGTGGGCAAAAGTTCTGCATAGCTACCTCTACCATAGCAACAAACACCAGACTGACTAGGGTAGCAAAATGTTAGAGAAAAATATGAAGGAGTGCCCTTATTTTATCTTTGGGTAGAAAAATGCAAACCCTAGAGTCAAGATTGCATGTCTAATTAAAAAAAAAAAAGTCCCTAAAGAAGAACAAGTGAATATGATTGGGGAATTAAAGTATTTGGAAAGCTAACAGTGCATACACCCAGAGTTTGGGAGCGACAGATATGCACAACAGATGTATAGATGAGTTTGCTGATTATGGAAGAGCAGATTTGTCTGCTGCACACCTGGATGATTCTGGTACAGTAATGGCCTCCTCTCTCTTGTAGGTATTTCAGCATGGCCTCTGCAGCTTCCTTCTCTTCTTTAGCCTGCTGCTGGAAAAACTTTGAAAAGTTTGGTAGAGCCACATCAGATTGATCAAAAACTTCACCCTACATATTTAAACAAAAAAAAATTGCTGTTAAAGTATGAAAGCCTGGAGTTAGGAGAAAAGAAGGGGGAAATTAATATCCAACAAAATACAGGTCAATCAGATCTAATATTTAAAGAACAAAAGAGAAAATTTTCAATAGTGCTTGTGCTTCTGACTGCCTGCGGCACCTCTAAAAACTTCTACCCCAATTATTACAAATGAAGTAAGTCAAATGTTCCTCCAGAT
Source organism: Gopherus flavomarginatus (assembly GCF_025201925.1). Lineage (NCBI taxonomy): Eukaryota > Metazoa > Chordata > Testudines > Testudinidae > Gopherus > Gopherus flavomarginatus. Next base: position 54,288,228 of record NC_066621.1, read on the forward strand.
CAGGGCCGCCCAGAGGCAGGGGCAAGTGGGGCAATTTGCCCCAGGCCCTGCAGAGGCCCCCATTTGAGTTTTTGGGGCCCCTGGAGCAGGGTCCTTCACCTTCTCCTGGGCCCCCGGAACTGCTTCTGTTCCAGGTCTTCAGTGGCAATTTGGCAGCAGGGGGGTCCTTCTGCCCCGGGACCTGCCGCCAAAGTGCCGGGTCTTCAGCAGCGGGGGCCCCCTGCCGCCGAAGACTCCAGGCCCCCTGAATCCTCTGGGCGGCTCTGCTCCAGATCAGGTAGTTTGCATCTTTTTAAGAATACATACACACATCCCAGTCCACTGAACATTAGACATGAGACTATTGTTTTGGTGACACTGTTTGCTTTGAGTGATAATCTCCTATGACTTCTAGCTTCAAATGGGTTTTTGATTTGGGGAAAAAATTAAACAGCTATCAGAAACTGATGACTGTCTTTCTCTGTAGGGAAAAGTATCCAGATCCTTTCACCATCACCACTAGCAGACCCAGAGGGACCCACTTAGGGCACCAAAATCATCAGCTTCCTCTCCCTCTCCACCAGAGGCAATGTGTAGGGGGGCCAAGTGCCCCCCTTAGACTGGCCTGCCAGGGGTGGTGAGGGAGAGAAGCTCTGAGGGGTCACCCCTGCCTCCCAAACAGGCTCTCTCAGGTAGAAGCAGCTCTGTCCTATTCTCCACCTAGCTGCCAGGGAGAGCAGCCAAACATAGGGGGAGAGGAGTAGGTAGAGGACAGACCTCACTCTTCCCCTCCCTGCAGGTAATGTGGGGCTGAGGTCACTGGGCGGGGGAGACGTGGGAAGTCACGTGTCCTCCCCTTTAGATTGTGCCCCCAGTATGGGGAGGCACCAGTCTATGGTCTCCACAGATACCAGCAGCCAGGAAGAACCATCTCAGCCTCCTGACATCATTGTACATTACATTCTGAAACTGTAACTGGATTTTTTTCTCTCCTTTACTGCATTGCTGTTGGTTCCTGATACACCTTCATCCCACCCCTTTCCTATCTACACTTTAGCTGCCCAGTCTCACTCTTCTTAACCTTATGTTTCACTCTACTTCTCTCCTTTCTTCTCTCCTTTCCCTTCTTCTGCCTAATTCTTCATACTGAATGCCCTCATCCCCCCGAACCCAAATCAACTTACCCAGATTTCCATTTTGAAGAACAACTCCAAAAGACAAAGGGTTATTTAAAAAAATAAAAATAGAAGTATATTGAAACTGCTAAGGGCCCAATCCTGCATTCCTTGCATACCCAAAATTCCCATTGACTTAACTGGAAATGCTGGGTGCATTAGGAATATAGGATTGGTCCCTTTAAGAGACAGGACTCAGCTAAAACTAACTTTAAGATATGTAAATTTGGAAATATGAAAGAGAGGAAAAAAAGTTACAACAGATTTAGGTCACACAAGAAAAACAGACTGCCTCAGTTTAATCAACTTCCTTATAGACAATGCTGACTAGTCATTTTCCAAGGGAAATATTACTGGTAATACATAACTATACTATGTATACATACATACACACACTGCCCCCCCTTAAGGGTACCACTTAGATTTATTATAAATATATTACAGGCAAAATTCTGCTCCTCTGAATTAATGGCTTTGTAGAGAAGTACAGTAACTTTAGACACTCCAAGATTTAAACCAGGGGTCTCCAACGCAGTGCCCACGGGCGCCATGGTGCCAGTGGGAGCATCTAAATGCGCCCGCATCCTGGCCGGTGGTGGAGCATCTGCCAAAATGCCGCCGAATTTCTGCGGCATTTCGGCGGCGGCGGCGGCGCCGCCACCGAAATGCTGCAGAAATTTGGCGGGTGCTCCACTGCTGCCATGGTCCTTCATCTGGCACCCGCCAGACAAAAAGGTTGAGGACCACTGATTTAAACTATGCTCAACTGTCAGTTTTATTCATATTGGGTGGAATGCACCCAGGGTGTGAAAAACCAGTCCCAAGATCTTTTCACCATTTAAGTTCCATAACAAGAAGGTGCAAGTTAGACCACAGCACATGAGGGCCTCTGCACTGTGGAAGAGGATTCTGCATTGGCCCTGCACAGGCTAATATGAAGAATGGTGAAAGGGTAACATTGGGGGCCAGTCAGACAAGGAGACAAAGGATCTACAACTACATCGATCCAGTAGTTCTATCAGCCTGCATAGGAGATGCAGAGTTGCCACTAGTGCAGACTATTCAATGGAGTAGTCTGCTGAGGGACTGTTGCAGCCCTATGACCTACCTATGCATTCTGGCACAGAAAGGTGTATGTTTGGGGGTATGCATATTTCTTAGTGTTTTCTACCTTCTTCTGTTCCCCAACCTCTCATTTACAAATGTGTACAAAGCCTAAGTAATTAAATTTGACACACAGTACCCATCTACCAAAACATGCCAAGCACTCATTCAATATAACATGTCCACCCCCCAAAAAAGAACCAACCAAACCTGTAACACTCTACTAAAGGACTGTAAAGTTTATAAGAAGTCAACCTACATTCCTCAGTAGCAATGTGCTATACCACTTCAAATAGAAACAGAATAATCAAATGCATAACAGTGTCTCTTGAATCACTAGAACTCAAGAGACTAGAAAAGTATTAAAATTACATATTTTCACATTATACAATTTAAGATTTTATCTGAATATCCGCGTGTAGGTTGTGAACTATATTATCAATCAAATTTATTAGAACGGACTTGTCTGCTACCAATTTGATAGAAAATTTTCAACCAGCCCCAGCTATAAGTGCCAAGTATTATAATAAATCTACAAAAAAACCCTCTGCCTTAACAGGTGGATGTTTATCAGTTATACTTTTTATTGGATTGATGCTTTACACCAACGCTGATCAAAGGGTCTCACAGATACACTGAGGGTCAGATCCTGAAGTCAATCAATGGACATTTTATCTAAGGAATGCAGCATGGGGCATGAGATGTAGGGTGCTGATCATCCTTGTTCCTCAACAACTGATTAATAGCTTTTTTGTAAAGTGCACATTTCTTTAATATTTGATATTTCAGCCTAATGTGTTGTTATTGTTTGATCTGTCTGTTGTGGGCTTTTGTTACTCAGAGTAAAACTAAAGACTTGTCTGCTGAAATCCAAGCATTAGTGTAAACAGTTTTGTTTTGTCTTTTTAAGTTCATGTAAGATTAACCTCTTGCTGGTCTTCACTTCAAATATCAGTGATGTTCATAGGAAAACAAACTGATCTTTCACTGATTCACAAACACAACCAGTTTTCACCACACACAACCTCCATTGCTTCCAAGCAACTTATCCCAAAGCTGTAGGATTCCTTATTTTTGGCCCCTCTTGTAAACTGGTCTTATACACCCAGTTTTCCACACGAGCTTTGCAGAATATACATGGCACTGATTTGTTACTGTGTTATTACAGTTTTGTCAGCATATCTCTAGTGATTTTAGTGGAGTTGCACTAGTGTAAAATTGGAGTAACACAGTGGTGGACCAGTCCCATGTATTTTTAAATTTAAGCATTCTCTCTTAAATCCCTTAGTACAGAAAAGATCTATTCAAACTACTGCTCTGAAGCCTACAATCAGCCCTCGAACAGTTGTCAATATTAGGACAAATAACTAGTAAGATTAAATTAACAGAAGCTTAGAATTTATCATTCTTTTGCTTCTACTGATGGATTCGTTCTTCTGGGAATAATGTTAATTTCAGCTGAAACCACAGGGAGAGAGCAGATTCTGGCCTACTGTGAACATTCAAGGTATATATTTAACATTCACTCTAGTAACGAAAAATACCGAGCCAGATCCTCAGCTGTGCAAACTGGTATACGCTGAAGTGCAAAGTTAAACTGCTGTGAGAACCTATAAATTACATGTCTGTGGTCCATAGTGGTCTTTCCTTTCCCCACCCTCAACCAATCCTCATTCAAACTGGAAAATCAACCTAAACACTGATGTGCTGAAAATTTTGGGGGGGATTTTGATGCTACTACACATGCCAAAACTTGAACTCCATACTTCCATTATACCCCAGCAGTGAGACTGGTGCCTGAGTGAAACTGGGAGTGAGGAATTTAGGATCTGGTCCTATCAATGGAGTTTCATTATAACTGATCTCACTGTAAGTGGGTTTCCCATTTGTGTCTTTATGACAAAGGAGGGCAAACTATGGTCTGCGGGCTAAATCCATCCTGTCAGGGCTTTCAATTTGGCCCGCAGGATTGCCAGCTCTGGCACAGCAGGGCTAAGGCAAGCTCCCTGCCTGCCCTGGCCCTGCACCACTCCGGAAGCAGTCGGCACCACATCCCTGTGGCAAAGGAGGGCACCCTGTGCTGCCCTTGCCTGCAGGCACCGCCCTCACAACTCCCATTGTCTAGGAACAGGGAACCATGGCTAATGGGAGCTTTGGGGTGATACCCATAGGTGAGGGCAGCACATGGTGGAGCCGCTTGCCCCACCCCACCCCCAGGAGCCACTGCTGGACATGCTGGCCACTTCCAGGAGTGACATGGGGCCAGGGCAAGCAGGGGCCTGCCTTAGCCCCCACTGCCACCCTGGAGCCACTCGAGGTAAGCAGCGCTGGGCTGGAGCCCACACCCTGAACCCCTCCTGCACCCCAACCCCCTGTCCTGAGCCTCCTAACCTCCTGCCTTGAGCCCCCTGCCTCACCCCTCCTGCAGCCCAACCGTTTGCCCTGAGCCCCTTCCTGCACACCACACACCCTCCCCCTCCATTCATAGCCCTGAATACAATTTCCCCACTCAGATGTGGCCCCTGGGCCAAAAAGTTTGCCTACCCCTGTTTCAAGAGGGCTCTCATAAATTTAGCGCAACACAGGGACCGCCAACTATAGCTCCAAGGCACCCATCACCTTGGTGCCTGAGCCTGCTGTACACCTGTTGGAACACATAGGCTATCAGGGTTGGAAGGGACCTCAGGGGGTCATCTAGTCCAAAGCAGGACCAACACCAACTAAATCATCCCAGCCAGAGCTTTGTCAAGCCTGACCTTAAAAACCCCTAAGGAAGGAGATTTCACCACCCCCTAGGTAACCCGTTCCAGTGCTTCACCACTCCCTGAGTGAAAAAGTTTTTCCTAATATCCAACCTAAACCTCCCCCACTGTAACTAGAGACCATTAGTCCTTGTTCTGTCATCTGCCACGTGCCACCAGCCGAGTTCCATCCTCTTTGGAACCCCCCTTCAGGTAGCTGAAAGCAGCTATCAAATCCCCCCTCACTCCCCCTCCCAGGTGAATGAAAGCAGCCACAACACCTGGATTCAAGCGGTCGCTTTGGGGAGGGGGCTTTCTGAGGCTGGGCCTGGCCCTCTTTTGCTGGGGAAGGGGTGAGCCGGCGGGAAGCAGAGACGGGGGTGGCAGGGCGGATGCGGAACGCTGGGGGAAGGGCCGAGCGGGAGGGGAGCAGAAGGCGGCATAAAAGCGGAGCCCGGCGGGAGGCGGGCAGGAAGCAGCGGCGGGGCGGGCGGGAGCGCCCGCTGCCTTACCAGCGCCTGGAGGCGGTAGGCGAGCTCCAGCAGGGCGCTGGTGACCCCGCACAGGCCTTCCTCCACCGCCGCCGGGAAGTTCTGCCTCACCCGGCTGCCAACCGCGAGCTGGTGGCCGGGGCACACGGGCAGGCTGCCCCGGCGCTTCTTCAGGCGGGGCTCGGCCATGGCGGCGGGAGGAGCCCCCTCCCCCCCGCCACGCGGCGCAACGAGGCAGGCGCTCCTCGCAGGGCTTCTGGCGCGGCCAAGTTCCCCTGTTACGACACAAAGAGCTGCGCGCCGCGGGCTGCCCCGGCTGCGCTCGCTGTATATAGCCGGCGCGCAGGGCCCGGCAGCAGCCCCTGGCCTCTGGGTGGGGCGCACCTTGCTGCACACCCACAGCGGTACCTGACACGCCTCATCGGCGGTTATCTGCACTCAATGCAACCCCTCCTGCTCCCTCCTTCGCCTGCAGCGCGGGGACCTGTCCAGACCTGCCTTAGGCCGGGAAGGCGGTCACCGCTGCACCACGTTGGCATGCACGAAGAATAAGGCGTTGCTGCAAGGCACCCAGAAGCGAGCCTGCTGGGCCTTACAGAGCAAAGAGACTGGCATGAGCCCCAGCTGCTCTGCTTGCTTTGTGGGGGTAACTGACCCCAGCGTAAAGCCGGTGTGGGGCGCTACCCTTCCTGTTCCAGAGTGCTGTATTGCACTCCCGAGGATGGCTGCACAAGGTGCAAGGCAATGGATCATGAGGCCCTGCCAACCCTGACCTAAGAGTTCACAGTCTGAAAAGAGTTCTCCCTTTCCTGAATGCATGGTGCAAGTATTAATAACTTTTACAACATTTGAACTCAAGATGGGGCCTGAACCAAATTCCCCAGATATGGGCTGAGTTTTGATTTTTTTTCCCCAGCTCAGTCCTGTTTCTGTAATGGACCAGATGAAAACAGAGCTTACATTAGGAGTTTGGATTCTGATGCATCCTTTGAATCCCTAAGTTTGACTTTTACGCTAACCAGAATGTGAAGATTTTGACTGCAATATATTGGCTCATTTGAGTTTGTTATCAAAAGCACATTTTCTAACATGCTGAATATATATGTTTAAAATAAACTCCACAAATTTACAGTGGTAAAATAAACAAGAAAACTGAACATCAAACGAACCAAGAAGCAAAACAAACAAATAAGGGTTTTAATCAAGTGTGTGATAGATTTGGGCCGGATTTTCAAGTTGTGTAAACTCTCATGGTCTCACTGATCTCAACTGAGTTATGCTGATTTACACTAGTTGAATATCTGCCTCATTACATCTGACCTTCTGGTTCAAGCCCATCTCCAACTCTTGTACAATTGAAATAGTGTGCACGCTTATACCTACAGCTGTGAGTTTACAATAGCAAATGTTGCAAGAGTCAGCAGAATCAACATTCAAAGTTTTCTTAGCTTCAAGTCTTGCCAGGATCATGCACACACACATTTCTTTGGATATATGTCTGTTAAACCATCTGCAGGGTCCAGTCTATTTATGTTTTATTTACTTTACATTTAAAACTTTAGCAAAGTGGATAACCAAATTGCTAAAGACAGCAGTGCCAACTGAAGAGACACTTTAGGACATTATCCTCTGAGGTACATTCCTGCACTGAAGCACGCATGTACATGCTTTCCTTTAATATCAATGGATATTAAACAGCATGTATTGCTAGAACTGAAAACAGCTGATCCTGACTTGTGCAATCAGATACAGATATATTACCAGGGACAGAAGTGATTTCCAAAAAATTCTGGGAACCAATTGATTTATTCCAATATGTGTTTTGTCATCAGAATTAGTCCTTTTGTCTTTGATAATTCTCAAACTATTGTCTGTTAAGGTAACCCTATCTGGCCAGATTAAAATATCACTGATTTTTAATAAAAGTCTAATCCTTTCCTTTCTAGAATAACTTTAAAATGTACTCATAAAGTTCCAGGGTAACTTCTTGAGTTACTTTATCATATATAATGATAACTGCATCTCTATACATTATTAAAGGTAAACCCTTAATTAATATGTGCAGAAATCAATGAACTTGAAGCACAGTTAATCTCAGCACCTTTCAAATTTGATAATTTTCTGTTCAGTGATTTTCTGTTTAGTAAGCTTAATGTCACATTTTATTCTGTCGAATATTTTTTCAAGCAAATCAGGTGATAGATTAAATAAAATACTACTCCCCCAAAGTCTATTCATACATTTTCCATTGGTTTGAATCTTTATTCCATTGCACGTTCTAATTGTTATTAGATGTGACTACAGAAGGCAGATCAGACATAATTTGAGAATATTCACGTAAAAAGGAAACATAGGGAAAATGAATCTAAAGCATATGCTGGTAGTTCAGTGTTTACAGCTTTTTAAGATATTTAAATAATCTTTATTCAGACTACCAAGGGGTGACCTCAGATTCTTCAATTTTTATTTAAATTAAATAAAAGGTTCCAACAAGCAGAATGTGAATTAACATGTCAGACCCTCATCCTGCAAACACTTAAGCACATACTTAATTGTAAGCACTTGATTAGTCCTATTGAAGTCAATAGAACTATATACAAGTAAAGTAAGTATGTGTTTAAATGTTTTCTGAGTCTGAGTACAGCCTGGTACATACTTAACAACTTTCTTCAATATAGAAGCGCACCTCTGATTGCTGTAGCTATGGCGACCTGACCCCCAGTGTAAACGCAGTTAGATGGACAGAAGCATTGACCTAGCTACCGTCGCTCAGGGAGATGGTGTTCCTATAGCGACAGAAAATCCTCTTCCATCTCTGTAGGCTGAGGGATTATGCCAGCATGGCTATGGTTCTGTAGTAAGTACCTTACTTAATAAGTTATAGTAATTTCAAAAGAAAAGTGGGTTTATGGCAAAAAAGAGAAATAAGTCACAATATACCACAATTTTTAAAAGTTCCTGGTGAAGAAGTGGGTGTTCCCACTAATGGTTGGAGCAGGGTTCTGAAAGTTAGGACTCTTAGGATCTATTCCAGGGTCTGCCACTGAGTTGCTGTGGTACCTTGGGCAAGTCACCTGAGATCTCTGTGTTTCAGTCAAGGACTGAAATGGGATAGGGAAGGGGGAGATGGGAGTGGTACTCTTCTAAATTTCTCCGTTAAGCCAATTTGACACCATTTGCAGTAGACTGTGCATGCTCTGCTTGGTTTCTCAGACTGGCTCCCCTTTGGTAGGGTTCATTCCATTGGCCTTCCCTCTTCAGCTGTGAAATAAGTGTCAGTATTGCTATAGAATCATAGAAATGTAGGGCTGGAAGGGACCTTGAGAAGTCATCAAGTCCAGCCCCCTGTGCTGAGGTAGGACAAAGTAAAGCTAGATCATCCCTGACAGGTGTTTGTCTAACCATTCTTAAAAACCTCCAATGACAGGGATTCTACAACCTCTGTTGGAAGTGTGTTCCTGCGCTTAACTACCCTTCTAGTTAAAAAGTTTTTCTTAATAGCTAATCTTAATTTCTCTTGCTGTAGATTAAGCCTATTACTTCTTGACCTATGGTCAGCAAACATGAAGAATGATAGATTGTCCTCCTCTTTATAACAGCTCCTAACATACTTGAAGACTGTTATCAAGACCCTCTTCAGTCTTCTTTTCTCAAAACTAAACATGCCCAGTTTTTTTAGCCTTTCCTCATAGGTCAGGTTTTCTAAAACTTTTATCATTTTTTTTGTCTCCTTTGGATGCTGTTCACTTTGTCCATATCTCTCCTGAAGTGTGGCACCCAAAATTGGACACAGTAGTTCAGCTGAGGCATCACCAGTGCAGAGCAGAGTGGAACAATTATCTTTTGTTTCTCACATACCGGACTCTCGTTGATACATTCCAGAATGCTATTAGCTTTTTTAGCCACTGCATCGCATTTCTGAGATATTCAATTTGTGATCCACTATAACCTCCAGATCATCTCATGATGAGCATTCAGAATATTTAAGGCCTCAGCTGCTGAATTTTATTATATGGGAAGCTTTTCTTCCATTTAAAAAAAAGAGTTTTTAGCTTTCCTGGTTGCAGAGAAAAGCCTATAAATGTGAACCCTAAAATCTTCAGAACCAGAAGGCAAATAAAAAGAACCAAAATATGTTATAAAATCTCATGATTTTCAATCAGGGTCATGATTTCTGGGGGACTCATGCATGATTTTTAAATGCTTGGGATTGGTGGGACAGTATTGCAACATGATCCCAAGTGTAAGCACCAGAATGAGATGTCACTAAAGTAGATTGTGCAGATCTTCCTGTTATGTTTGTCCCTATCCTTTCTAATCTGCTTTGATCAATACTAAAATAATTAACAATGTTGATTCTTCAGCTATCATATTGTTAAATTGTATAGTCAATTGCTTGACCGCACTTTGGTTTGTTATGAAATATACTCAAGGGACAAAATAACCAATATCAGTTAGACTTATTGCTGTGAGCCATTAAATATATAGTGTGGAAAAAAACATTCTATATCAGGAGTGGGCAAACTACGGCCTGTGGGCTGGATCTGGCCCACGAGCCATTTTAAGCCAACCCATGAGCTCCCACTGGGGATCTGGGTTGTGGGCCACACTGGTGCTCCAGCTGGGGCACTGGGTCGGTGGGCCGCACCATACAGCTCCCGGAAGCTGTGGTATGGCCCAGCTCTGAATGCCAGGGGCCACTCCATGTGTAGGAGCCAGAGAAGGGACATGCCACTGCTTCCAGAAGCCGCTTGAGGTAGGTGCTGCTCAGACCCTGCACCCCTGAGCCTCTCCCCACACCCCAACCCTTGCCTCAGCCCTGATCCCCCTCCCGCTCTCCAAACCCCTTGATCCCAGCACGGAGCACCCTCCTGCACCCCAAACCTCTCATCCCCAGCCCCATCCCAGAGCCTGCACCCCCAGCCGGAACCTGCACCCCTTCCTGCACCCCTGCCCCAGCCCTGATCCCCCTCCAAATCCCTTGGTCCCAGCCCAGAGCACCCTCCTACACCCCAAACTCCTCATCCCCAGTCCCCCCCCAGAGCATGCATCCCCAGCCAGAGCCCTCACCCCCTCCCACACCCCAACCCCAATTGCGTGAACATTCATGGCCTGCCATACAATTTCTATTCCCCAATGTGGCCCCAGGCCAAAAAGTTTGCCCACCCCTGTTCTATACGATACCAATCTCCAGGATGCCATCTTATGCAGTGTTGTTATATGTGAAAAGGTTGCTCCCAAAGTTACACTCCTAATGCATCTTTTTATATAGAACCTGTTTACAAGTGCAAGGTTCTGTGTGCGCCATCTGAAACTACCTTTAATAAATCAGCTTTCTACCTTGTTTTTCTGATTCCTAGGTCTACCCTTTATGTCTTTGTTCTGAACACATGCATTCCAAATACCATGAGATGTGAAGGCACCTCTTAGATTTGTACTAGAGTAGAGCAATCATGTTTTGTCCTCTTCCTTTGGGACATTCCAGTACCATCCTATGAGAATAACTCCCTACCAGGTGCTATGGTAAAAGAATCATGTATCATGAGCCTGACAACTTTCCTCTCTACTTAAGCCAAAGCTTACTTCAGCTAATGCAAGATGTTATGGGATACTTCATATAAATGAACAGGATTATAGTGAAAGTAAAGGCCAATTTAGGTTATATAACTGCTCTAATATTTGTGCTTAATGCTATCTATGCTTAATGCATATTAGTGTGTGTGTGTGTGTGTGTGTGCGCGCGCGCGCGCGCTTGGCATGCTGAGGCCTGGAGCCGCCCCTGGACCTCACTACAAATTACATTCAGCTTATATTTTGAAATTTATCTTCATGACAAGATTTCTTTCCCCCTTCTTTTTTTAAAAATGGCAGCTGAAATTTTGGAGCACTAGACAGCAGCTCAGGAGATGTAGTATCACATGTACATTCTGCTTCCTCCAATTGAAGCTACTCTGGTTACCTGTCTGTAAAATAGGTATAATGATGCTTAACCATTTCACAATAATGCTTTGAAATCTTCTGATAAAAGATATGTACTCTGCATTTATATCAACGAAGCAGTGTTCCTTTAGGTCAGTAATACAGAGAGTTAAAATATAAAGTGTTGATATTACAGGATAATGCAACCTGGCTAGTTTTTCAGAAGAAAAGTCACCCTTTCTTTCTTGGTCTTCTTTTTTATGGCAGTACGTTACATATATTAGTGAATTAATTATCCTACACCACTCCTGTGAGGAAGCGAAGTATTATTATCCCATTTTAATGATTGAGAACTGAGGCCCAGTAAATTATATAACTTGCTCAGAGTCACCTAGAAAGCCTATGGCTGATCTGGAAACAGAATCCAGATTTTTTAAGTCCCAGTTCACTGTCTTCAAAAGACCATCCTTTAGTAGAACTCCCAGTACCTATTGAGAAAAACCAAGTAAATTGCACTGCAATCAAAATCAATATGGAAAAGCTCCATTTCAGAATAACCTCAGGACTAACTGCACAGGATGCTGTGGGTGTCAAAGAGTTGATGCTATTCATATCCGGAAGGGGGGAGAGAGAGCTTGCATCACTCCTCCAAACACTCTTATGATCTTATGGCTTGGTTTTCAAGTAGTGTTATATCCTATTTGTTTTCTTAGTTACAGTATTTCCACTTGGCACAAAATAAGTGCAGCTGTTCTGTGAAGTTGGGCTTTTGAGAGGAAGAGAAAGTCCACCCTCCAAAATTAAAGGGAAGGATGAAAATCTCAGGAATCCCAATATCTGTATTTCTCACTTTGGGAAAATTAGAACCCACTTTGTAATCTCTGTGTATGGGTTTTCTGGATCAAATAAATCTAGGTCAGATCGTTGCCCACACTAAATCTAGCAGCACAAAGTAATCTTAAAGCCACAATAAATGCACAAACTGGGATTTCCCTAGCATCAGAGAATTCTCAGCTGATATACAGCCAGCTCAACACCAGCTTCCTCAAAGCATCTGCTGTAGCTGGTTTCATAGGGCGTCTTTACAAACTAGTACCTATACTGGGGGCTGGTTTCGCCTCAGACCATTCCCATAATCTGGGGCTATTTACAATCTTAAAATTAAGCACATGCCCAAGTGTTTTACTGAATCAGGCCCCTTGAGGCTAGATCCGCCCCTGCCCTGCCCCCTCCCCCAGAAAAAAAAAAAACCAAGCCAAATCAAAATACACCCAATCTCTCCAGAACGTAGGGTCAGTATTGCAATATCTAATTTTAAGCACCCTGCTGCCTACTGGAAGCCACAGCCCATGGTTATGTTCCCAGGCTTTCTATAAAATGCTTGGGGAGAGTTAAGTGCCCAAGAATGAGATTTACAAATGCCCGCATGTTGAGTGGGGAGCCACCCAAGCTAGCCAAAAATGAAATGTTGAAGCAGTTGGTGTGGCCTAAGCCTCATCTTGCAAGGGAGTTAGGCATCCACCTCTGGGCTGGAGGGAGATGCCTCCCTCTGCTCATATTTACAGCTATGAATTCCTCTGCTGGAGTTATGGCCAGTGTGACGGGCTGGCTCACAGAAACCCCCTTGGGACTGCCATCTGATGTGCTGAGACTGCCTCTAAGCCCGTTTTCCCTGGCAGATTGGGATTTCAGTACCTTGCCTGGTTGTTCCAGACACATTAGCCTGCTACAAACACAGACCCAGGTCTGAACCACATCCCCCAAAAGTTGCAGGCTTAATTGAAAATAGCTTAAGAAGAGCTCCTGTCTCCAACACCCAAATACCCAGTTCCCAATGGGATCCAACCCCCCCAAAAATCCGTTTTACTCTGTACAAAGCTTATACAGGGTAAACTCATAAATTGTTCACCCTCTATAACATTGATCGAGATATTCACAGCTGTTTGCTCCCACAGGAATTAATTACTTGCTTGGGTTAATTAATAAGTAAAAAGTGATTTTATTAAATATAAAAAGTAGGATTTAAGTGGTTTCAAGTAATAACAGATAGAACGAAATAAATTACCACGCAAAATAAAACAAAAACACGCAAGTCTTAGCTTATGTGATGGAGACCACTTCAAGCCGGGGGTGCAGTGGTGTCACAGAGTCACTGAGGCGAAGCTCTGGAACTACTCCATATGAAGCCAGTCAGGACTCTGGGGGAGAATGCCTCCTCTCTCTGAGCCTACTGTTTCCAGGGCAAGAAGCTTACACAGTATTGACCTTCCTGGGTCCGACCTTGGAGCATTCAGCATCCCCTTCCACACCGTGCGCTTCCTGTGGGGAGTCAGCTCGGGTGGGGCTCCTGGGGAAGTTAGAAGGCTCTGCCCCCCAACTCTGCAGTCAGACATGACTCTCAGCCGGTAAAACAGAAGGTTTATTCATCGACAGGAACACAGCATAGAACAGGACTTGTTAGCACAGAAAAGGATGGTTACTCACCTTTGTAACTGTTGTTCTTCGAGATGTGTTGCTCATATCATTCCAGTTAGGTGTGCGCGCCGCGCGTGCATGCTCGTCGGAAGATTTTTACCCTAGCAACTCCGGTGGGTCGGCAGGTCGCCCCCTGGAATGGCGCCGCCATGGCGCTGGATATATACCCCTGCCGACCTGCCCGCTCCTCAGTTCCTTCTTGCCGGCTACTCCTACAGTGGGGAAGGAGGACGGGTGTGGAATGGATATGAGCAACACATCTCGAAGAAAAACAGTTACAAAGATGAGTAACCGTCTTTTCTTCTTCGAGTGATTGCTCATATCCATTCCAGTTAGGTGATTCCCAAGCCTTACCTAGGCGGTGGGGTCGGAGTGAGATGTCGCAGAGTGCAATACGGCGGAGCTGAAGGCTGCATCATCCCTAGACTGCTGAACCAGGGCATAGTGGGAGGCAAAGGTGTGGACCGAGGACCAGGTCGCTGCACAACAGATTTCATGAATGGGCATGTGAGTGAGGAAAGCAGCTGATGAGGCCTGAGCCCTGGTGGAGTGCGCAGTCACGTGTCCCGATGGGACGTAAGCCAAGTCGTAACAGACGCGGATGGATGACGTTACCCAGGAGGATATCCGCTGCGAGGAGACAGGAAGCCTCTTGATACTCTCAGCCATCGTGACAAAGAGTTGGGGGGTTCTGCGGAATGGCTTAGTTCGCTCTATATAAAAAGCGAGCACTCTATGAACGTCTAGGGAGTGTAGCTGCTGCTCCCTGCGAGACGAATGTGGCTTTGGGAAGAAGACAGGGAGGAAGATCTCCTGGCTAACGTGGAAGGCCGATACCACTTTAGGGAGAAAGACCGGATGCAGTCGCAACTGCACCTTATCCCTGTGGAACACAGTATACGGGGGATCCACCACGAGGGCCCGAAGTTCCGAGACCCGTCTCGTGGACGTGATGGCCACCAGGAAAGCGGTTTTCCAGGAGAGGTAGAGAAGGGAGCAAGTTGCTAACAGTTCGAAAGGAGGGGACATGAGTCTGGCAAGAACCAGGTTAAGGTCCCATGTTGGGGCAGGGCGGCGTACTTGAGGGTAGAGGCGCTCTAGGCCCTTAAGGAACCTAGACACCATCAGATGAGAAAACACCGAGCAGCCATCCTCTCCAGGGTGGAATGTAGAGATGGCCGCCAGGTGGACCCTCAGAGATGATACCACCAAGCCCTGTTGTTTGAGGGACCAGAGGTAATCCAAGATCTTGGATATGGAGACCTCAGCGGGAAGGAAGTTCCGCTCCATGCATCAGCACACGAAACGCTTCCACTTGGCCAAATATGTAGCTCTAGTGGAAGGCTTCCTGCTACCCAGGAGTACCTGCTGCACTGGGGTGGAGCAACGCAGCTCAGAGTGAGTCAGCCACGCAGGAGCCATGCCATGAGGTGGAGCGACTGAAGGTCCGGGTGACGGAGCTTGCCATGGTCCTGGGTGATCAGGTCCAGGTGAAGAGGCAGGGAAACAGGGTCGGCTATGGATAGGTCTAGCAACATGGTGTACCAGTGCTGTTGAGGCCACGCTGGAGCTATCATGATCAAGCGGGCTTTGTCCCTGTGTGCTTTCAGTAGGACCTTGTGGACGAGCGGAAACGGTGGAAAGGTGTAGGGCAGGTGCGTCATCCATGGCACAAGGAAGGCGTCCGCCACTGAACCCGGTAAGAGGCCTTGAAAGGAGCAGAACGTCTGGCATTTCCTGTTCCAGCGGGATGCAATGAGGTCTTTATGGGGAACCCTCCACTTCCGGAAGAGCGAAAGACCAATGTCCGGGCGAAGGGACCATTCATGGGAAAGGAAGGATCTGCTGAGGCGATCCGCCAACGTGTTCCAAACTCCTAGGAGAAAGGATGCAATGAGGTGTATAGAATGGGCTATGCAGAAATCCCATAGTCGTAAGGTTTCTTGACACAGGGGTGAAGATCTCGTGCCGCCCTGTTTGTTTATATAGTGCATGGCTGTTGTGTTGTCGACACACAACTGCCCTGTAAATGTTGCCGGGCCGTATGACAAGCGAGGCGGACCGCTCTCAGCTCCCGGACGTTGATGTGGAGGTCCAGCTCGTGAGATAACCAACGGCCTTGGGCGTGTAGGTGCCTGAGGTGAGCCCCCCAACCGAGGGATGATGCGTCCGTTGTCAGGGACGCCGAGGGCTGGGGCAGGTGGAACGGGAGCCCCGCACACACCATGGAGGGATCCAGCCACCTCTGGAAGGAGTCTAGCATGGTTGAGGGAATGGTGACGACCATGTCCATAGGATCCCTGGCTGGATGGTATTGCGAGTTGAGCCAGGATTGGAGGGGCTGTAGGCGCAGTCTTGCGTAGTTCGTTACGAACGTGCAGGCCGCCATGTGGCCCAAGAGAGCGAGGCAAGTGCGTACCGAAGTTAGCGGCGCCGCTTGCAGCCTCCAGATGATGGCCGTCAGAGCCTGGAACCGTGACAGTGGTAGGCAGGCTTTGGCAAGAGTCGAGTCCAAGGTGGCACCAATAAACTCTATCCTCTGAGTGGGGATTAGAGTCGATTTTTCCACATTGATCATTAGACCTAGATATAGGAAAAGGTTCTTGACAATGCGGACGTGACTGAGGACTTGCGTCTCGGAGGTCCCACGGATAAGCCAGTCGTCTAGATACGGAAAGACGTGTATCCGACTGCGGCGAAGGTGGGTGGCGACTACAGCCATACATTTGGTGAATACCCTTGGGGCTGTAGAGAGGCCGAATGGGAGGACCGCGAACTGGAAATGCTGCCGCTTGACCACGAACCGGAGGAACCTTCTGTGAGGTGGGAAGATGGCTATGTGGAAGTAGATATCTTGCATGTCGAGGGCGGCATACCCGTCTCCAGGATCAAGGGATGGGATAATGGTCCCCAGGGATACCATACGGAACTTCAACTTTACCATGTATCTGTTGAGTTCCCGCAGATCGAGGATTGGTCTGAGACCTCCTTTCGCCTTGGGGATCAGGAAGTAGCGGGAATAAAACCCCTTGCCCCGCTTGTGCTCCAGAACCTCCTCTATGGCTCCTTTGGCGAGGAGCGTTTGCACCTCCTGTAGGAGGATTTGCTCGTGAAAGGGGTCCCTGAAGAGGGACGAGGGAGGGGAGGTGGAAGGGGGGGTTTGAAATAAATTGTAGGTGGTATCAAAGTTCCAACGTGCGTAGGACCCAACGATCTGATGTTAGCTGGGACCACGCAGGGAGGAAAAAGGAAAGCCAGTTGGAAAAGGGCGGGGATGGATCCTTTGAAGAAACTGGTACAACGCCCTCGGGCGCACCTTCAAAAGGAAGGTTTTGGTCCGGAGGAAGGCTTGGAGGAGGTTTGGTTCTGGCCCCCTTGGTTGCCTGATTGCCTCCGGCGGCTGTTTCTGCCTCGCCGTCTGGCGAAGTCCTGTCTCTGCTGGGGTTGAGGGTAAGGACGGTGCTGTTGGGGTTGGAAGGGCCTGCGCTGAGTTACAGGCATGTGCATCCCTAACGAGCGCATAATGACCCTGTTGTCTTTTAGGCTCTGCAGCCTAGGGTCAGTTTTGTCCGAAAACAGCCCTTGACCCTCAAATGGAAGGTCCTGAATAGTGTGCTGGAGCTCCGGGGGGAGGCCGGAGACATGCAGCCACGAGATACGACGCATAGTCATGCCAGAGGCCAGAGTCCTGGCGGCTGAATCCGCGGCGTCCAGGGAAGCTTGGAGAGAAGTTCTCGCGACCTTTTTCCCCTCGTCGAGGATCGCCGAGAACTCCTGCCATGCGTCCTGCGGAAGCAGCTCCTTAAATTTGTCCGCCGCCACCTAGGTGTTGTAGCTATAGCGGCTAAGAAGGGCTTACTGGTTGGACACACAGAGCTGGAGGGCTTCCACAGAGTAAACTTTTCGCCCTAGCAAGTCCATGCGCCTTGCGTCCTTCGATTTAGGGGCTGGGGCCTGCTGGCCATGGCACTCCCTCTCGTTAACTGACTGGACGACAAGGGAGCAAGGAGGAGGATGTACATATAGATATTCATAGCCCTTTGAGGGCACCATGTATTTGCGCTCTACTCCTCGTGCAGCGGGCGGAACAGAGGCTGGAGACTGCCAGATTGTAGTGGCATTGGCTTGTATTGTCTTAATAAATGGGAGGGCCATTCTAGTGGGGGCATTGGATGACAATATGTCCACCACTGGGTCTTGGACCTCTGGGACATCCTCGGCTTGCAAGTTCATGTTCTGTGCAACACGCCTGAGGAGGTCCTGGTGGGCCCTGAGGTCAATTGGAGGAGGCCTGGCCGATGAGGTTCCAGCTACAGCCTCGTCAGGGGAGGATGAAGAGGAGAGACCTGGAACGAGCGGGTCTGATGAGGGGTCCGCCTAAAGGATCGTGTCCGTCTTCCTGGGGAGCTCGGAGCCCTAAGGCTGGGTCAACCCTTCCTCCATAGGAGGAGGAGGAGGACGGGTAATCGTGGCCTCCGGTGCCCTGTGTTCTGAGGCCGTCGAGCGCAGTGGACCTGGGAGAGGGCCTTGGGCATGATGGTACACCCAGGGCGTCCAGAATCCCCACTGCTGCGGACCATGATCTTGAGGCTGGGGCTCGCTGAACAAGGCAGCAGGCACGTCGGTGTCCGGGGCGTATGCACTGTCCGCCTGAGATGACACGGATGGCTGTCGGGATGGCCATGGAGGAGCCGAACGAGGCTGGTATGAGTCCCTCGCTCCCGTCGTTGGAGATCTCCTCGGTGCCGGGGATCGGTACCGGGAATCGTATCGGTACCGAGACCGGGACCTGCAACCAGCGCGGTGCCGGGAGGTCGACCTATATCTCGAGCGTCTGCGGTGGGACCGGCTGGGAGAGTCTCGGTGCCGGGAGCGGTGCCTAGAGCTGGAGCGGTATTGAGAGTACCGACAGGGATGAGAGGTGGATCTGTGCCGCGAGTACGACCGGTGCCGCCTGGGTGAGCGGTGCCGGGACTGCGAGCGGCGTCGAGATCAGGACCGACCATGAGACCTTGAGCGGTGCTGGGACCTGGATCGAGACCGGTGCCGGCTTGTCAACTCCAGCGAAGGAGGCCTCATAGCAGCAGGCTTGCCTCTGGAATGCAGAATCCACACTGGCGGTGCTGGGGGTTGAGGCAGGGCAGACTCAGTCATCGCAATACGGTCCCTGGCCAAGGAGAATGTCTCCGGCGTGGAGGGGACCGTCAGCTCGACCATGGGTCTCACTGGGGAGCTCTCCTGGACCGGACTCGACGGCCCTCTCAGGACCGGAGTCGACGGTACCACGGTCGTCGGTGCCGCCGCAGGGGTAGGTGCCGGGTGATCCAGATGAGTCTGCACCGAAGGTGTGGAGGAAGTTGAAGGCCTTCGGTCAGGTCCCTGCGCCGGAGAAGATGGTGCCGAGGTATCTTGGTGGAGCCGGCGCAGTCCAGTGCCGGAGGAGCGCTGTCAGTGCTCGGTGCCGAGGACGGAGGGTTAAGGGCTGCCTTCATAAGGAGAGTCTTTAATTGAAAGTCCCTCTCCTTTTCAGTCCACGGCTTAAAGGCCTTGCAAATGCGGCACTAGTCGGAGATGTGCGATTCCCCAAGGCACTTTAGGCAAGAGTCATGGGGATCGCTTGTGGGCATTGGCTTTTTACAGGCCGAGCATGGTTTAAACCCAGGTGAACCGGGCATGGGCCCGGGCACCAGGTATGGGGAAGAGCTAGAGCCCAAACCCCGCTAAACTATGTACAACAACTAACAACTGTAAACTATAAAACTGATTATACTATGGACTAAGTCAACTATATACAACAAGAGATCAAACAAACAAAGAGAAGCTAGGGAAGTGGAGGACAGCTAAGCCGCGCTCCACTGTTCCAACGACCTACATGGGCGGTAAGAAGGAACTGAGGAGTGGGCGGGTCGGCAGGGGTATATATCCAGCGCCATGGCGGTGCCACTCCAGGGGGCGACCTGCCGACCCACCGGAGTTGCTAGGGTAAAAATCTTCTGATGAGCGCGCACACCTAACTGGAATGCATATGAGCAATCACTCGAAGAAGAACCAGTGACTTTCAGCCAAGTCCATCTTGTGGGTAGGGGAGCCCAGAGCCAGGGCTCCTGTCCTCCCCCTGCACTCCAAGTGAATTGATACTGACTTGCTTCCAGCCGCCTGGGCCCTGCCCTGCCTGTTGTTCCTCCTCCAGCCTTTGTCTCACTCTTCGGGCCAAGAGTCACCTGGTCGCATCCCCCTCCTGGGTCTCAGATTATGAAGGGGGCAGCCATAGCATCCATGCAGGCAGCTGGAGCAGCCCCCGCAAAAGTCACATACCCTTATTCCCACCACCTAGACTGTGGTGCAATGCACAGGGAAATTGAGGCACACACTGCATTCATGCAAAACAGTAAGACTCACATAGGCTCACATACCGCATAAAATCCCCACTATGTCACAGGTGGCATCCCCAGAAACCCTAGTTTCAGCACCTATGATGATAAGCTAATATGTACTCAAAAGGTATGCATGTGTAACCCACATACTTTCTGGATGTGGTGTTCTGTCCCATCCAGTGGCACTGAGACCACTAAGAGAGAAAGAAAATGAGTCTGCTCCACAGCCTTAGCTAACAGCAAGTTGGCTTTTAGTTCATGTGGTAAAGGCTTATGCACTAAACTCAAGATGGCCCCGGTTCAATCCTACCCGCTGACGACTGGGGATCTGTCGGCGTTACACATAAGCTATTCTTGCCCCATTTTCTCTGTGTTTGCTTTCCTTTGTGCAGCAGAGAATAAATTAACAGACTACACTTCAAGTTGTTTCTTTAATTTATTACATTATATGTTGTGACAGGAAAAACACCTTGGAATTTGAGGGGATTACTTCCTAGCAAAACATAAGGAAAGAATTTCAGTCCTCTTTAAAGTAAAAGTGGTCATCAACAAAATATGGTATGATAATGAGATGACCAGACCGGTGTGACTAAGGCTTCAAGTGGAACCTACTGAGAAATATTTTTCTGTTGTGTCATCTAAACTTTTGGGAAATGCAAAAAGTTCAAAAAAGTTAACACCATATGTTTGTAATGCTGCAAACATCAGTATGTGTTAGCAATGGTAAACAAAATGATGATGGCTTCTTTAGGTTAGATCCTGATCCTTTTGAAACCAGTGCCTTTACTCTCATTGGATCAATGGAAGCTGGTTTGTGCCCCAACTTTTGGGCTGAAATTTGTTGAAACTCAGGGCTAATTGATTGTACGGGTGCAAACACACAAGTAGCCCTTACTGAAGTATGTTTAGAAACTCTAAATTTCTTTATGATGGCATATAAAATATCTTTAGTTTTCCCAGTCCTCCTCTGAAATTAGGCACAGATCTGTTACTGAAGGTCTTCATTAACCCTTCAGAAGTTTAATTTACCATATTTTCATCTCCTTTTCTAGAGGATGTTAGAAGTTCTTCTGTACTCTGGTGGTAAATTGATTTTTTTGCATGCCCACAGCGTATGTTGTCCTAATAAGTAATGAGACTCAAGACTACATAAACATGTTCTTCTTTTGTCCTAAATTCTTCATTGTCATTATTAAAAACTGAGGCAAAGTATTTGTTTAGGTGTGGGGCCATGCCTAGATTATCTTTAATCTTCACTCCATCCTCAGTGCTTAGCAATTCCACTTCTTTCTTTGTTTTCTTTTTATTTGTATGGTTATAGAACCTTTTACTATTCATTAATTCCCTTTGCAACATCCAACTCTGCTTGGTTTTTGGCAGTTCTCACTTTATCCTTACTCTTTCTGACCTCCAAGAGGTAGCTTTCCTTGCTGACTCTTTGATTTCTCTTAATCACGTGTTTGAGATCCTTGGTCTGCAACCCTTCCCTCCAATTTTTACCCCTTGCTTAGGATGCAGGCTTCAGACAATTTCTGCAACTTTGACTTATAGTAATTTCAAGCCTCCTCCACCTACAGATCCTTGAGTTCTTCAGTTCAGTCCACTTCCCTAACTAATTCCCTTAATTTTTTTAAGTTTGCCGTTTGGATATCAAGGGCCCTAGTTGCAGATCTATTTTTGTTTATCCATCCATTTAGTTTAAACTGAATTAGCTCATGATAACGTGAACCAAGCTTCTTTTATGAGGTGCTCACTACTCACACTCATCTCTCCAGATGCTGATGCACATACTTCTCCTTGGGAGGTAGTGCATCCCTGCCTGCACAGGCTTTTGCACATGTATGCTGGTGATTGCACAAGGGCCAGAGGAGCCTGTGGCCTTGGGTGATTCTTGGGCATCCCGGGGACCAGTGTAAACCAGTGTAAAGCCAAACAGAGAATGGCCCACCATTTTTGCTTTCTGTTCAAAACATTTCTCTCAATCCATCCTTTGTGGTGCATTATTCTTTAAAGTTCAGGTATAGTGAATCCCAAATCCACCCTGTACTGGGATTATATACAGTGAGAGCAATACATTGTTAAGTTTTGATAACCAAGTTACTTCAATATGCTTTAAAGACAGCAGCTCTGAAGGTGAACGCTGAGTTGTAAGTTCCAATTAAAGACCTCTGAGATACTCTGCCCAGTCAGAAATAGAATCACTGCCTTGACTTTGGTGACTTCTACTGTAACCATGGGCCAAATTTTGCTCCTTTACATTCCATTGATTTCAGTGGCATTCCAAGGTACAACTGAGAGCAGAATTTGACCTCATGTCTGTTGGGAAGTTGTCAGCTACTGTACCGTTGTCACTTGGACAATGTTTATTACATTTCACCACCCATAGTGGTACTGTATAATACTTTACTTTTTAATTTTTAAATTACTGACCTAGTCTAGAAAGCATCTATCTCTAAATCCTAAAAAGCTAAGAGTCTTTCTATCTGAGCCAGCAGCATTTGCAGCACTTCAGAAGAACATGTGTGTATTTAGGTGCTTATTAAGTACTTGGAAAATATTTTTCTGGAGGCCTTGCATACAGTGCCTGTTGATAGTAGAGTAGGGAGATTAGCTTAGCAGATATCCACCTGTATTTTAGTCTAAGACTATGTCTACGTGGGGATGATAAACCTGTGGCTGGCCCATGTCAGCAAACTCAGGCTCACAGGGCTCGGGTTCCGAGGCTGAAAAAATTGCTGTACAGAAGTTTAGGCTCAGGCTGGAGCCTGAGCTCTGGGATCCTGTGAGGGTGGAGAGTCCCAGAGCTTGGGCTCCAGCCTGAATCTGAGCTTCTACACAGCAAATTTTAACCCCCTACCCTGAGCCCCGCAAGCCTGAGTCAGCTGACCTTGGCCACTCGTGGCCGTGCTGTGGGGTTTTTACCCTGGCCACCCTATTTTGAAACTATCCCACCCAATCTGTGTGTGAGAAACCCATTTTTAACATGTAGTAATTTTGAGGAGATTCGCAAAGGCATCTCACTGTCATTTGTGCCTTTGCAAATCTCCCTCTTGATCTTTTGCATTTTTCCCTCAAAACAGCAAAGCAGTTTGTCCACATCATTTTTTGAAAGGCCTTTTGAAGTTGAGTGCAATAATAAAAGCATTTTAAACCACTAATTCCAGTTGTTAGCATTCTTATAATTCAAAAGTGGCCAAGCTGAGTGTTTGCAATACAAATCGCTCAGAGCAGTTTGCTCTCTGATTTAAACCTTGCACACCAAAGTTCACCTGGAGAGGAGGCAGAAGAGGAGAAGAAGAGGAGAAAAAAAGGTTGAATAATTCAGACACAGCTGGTTTGCAGGAACTGTGCATGTCAACTGGCAGTAGTAGGAAGAATTCTGCTAAGCAATTTTTGCTCTGTTGTCTTTATATTGTCTTCCAAATCAGAGTACTGCATTTCACAGACTGAACTTTCAACTGTGTGTACAACAGGTGCACCTGCAAACAATGCACACACACTTGTTGCTCACACAGAACCCTTGGGACTAGGTTGTGCCTGTAGGCATATGTGACTCCAACAGTCCCTCATTGCCAGCTGGCAATAGGTTCGCTGTCACGTATAAGCAACGCTTATCAGGCCTGACCAACTCACAACACCTAACACATTATAGACAAATACTATGACAGTACATAGTGCCTTGTAAGGTATCAAATGAAACACAGTAACACACTTCTCATTAATATCACTATGAAATGTATGTATTAATACTTTATGAGGAATTATGGATACTTACTGATATTATGCTTTAATGCCTGTAACCAAAGGGAGAAATCAGTTTTCTCCCAGAGAGGACGGAAGGTAGTTTCAAATGTAAATTGAGCATTTTGGAGCCAAATACAATGTGAGCTGCATTTGCACAGAAGTCAACAGGAAAAGCCAGGTTGATGAGGGGCATGTGAAATCAGCATGGAGTCTGAATCCCAGGGGTTCATCTTCTTTCTGGAAACAAAGAAAATAAAGTTTGGGAAATATAAGAAGATGCAAAAGTCCATTTTGTTATCCATTTACTGAGGAGACCTCTGGCAGGGCATAGTGGAGTCATAAAAATCTGGATCCTGATTTGACTGAAAATTAGCAAGCTCTACACAAAAAACTTGAGGATGAGAAAACTGCTTTAGCCAAAGTAGTGTAGCTTGCTAAAGTTATGTTTAGTTTCTCTGAAGCAAGTTATACTTTTGTTTTTGTAACTGATTCTGTTTTCCCTAGCCTTATTCAGTATCACTTAAAACTCTGTCTTTGTTAATAAGTGTCTCTTTATTTTATCATAGGTAGATCTTAGTGCTGTAATAACAAACAAAGTGTGAATTCTTAGTTGAATCAAACAACGTTGTGTGTACACTGTCTTTTTGGAGATAGTGGACTTGCTAGTTTCTGTGAGTATCCAGTTACAGGGATGGATGTTTCAGAGGAATGCTCTTCCTGGTGGATCAGGAACTGGAGTGTCCCAAGTGCTATCTGCAAGGCAAAGTAAGGGCTGGCAGTGACCTGAGAAGTTTGTCTGAGGTGAGAGGGAGTTGTCACCCAATTTAGCAGGGTGGTTACACACTCACCTGAAGTTTTGGGCCTTGAGAAAGTGCCAGAGCAAAGCCCTGAGCAAGGGGCAATGCATAAGGACTCCAGGCTAAGGGCTGCATTTTATTAAATGCTCTATCAAAATGGAGCCCAAACTGGTCATGGCCTACACATGCTACCTCAATATAAAGGTTTAATAATAATAAGCTTCACTGCCCAACAGATACTGTGCCTCAGAGACACCCAAGTGACTCTCAGTTCTCTCCCTGCTTCCCCCTTGCTCTAAGAACAGTAATCTAATGCTCTCTATGAGCTCAGTTGCACTGGCAGGCATACCTAAAATCTGAGTAGGCTGCTCAGGAGTGGAAAGGAGGGGACATGTAGTACAAGTCACAACTTAATCCTTCATTTGGGCACAGATTGGATAATTGAAAACTCGTAATTGGTCTTGCAATCCTCCTGATGTGCATTTGCACAAATTTGGCGGTTTGTGGGCACAACAGGTGCATGACTAAACAGTTTAGCCTTCTCTGTATATCTGCAAAATGCCACTTGCTGCTCTGATTCCTGACTTAGCACTGTGGTCAGCATTACAGTCAGAGCTTCCAATGGAATTCAGAAGTCTAGAGAAGCTAAGGACAATCTCCCAACAGTTGTATTTATGAATTTGGAGAATCCTTGGGTTTCATCAGCTGAGAAGCCTGCTAATGCACTCTGTACTCCTTCATCATGATTGCTGTTTGCTTGAGTTCCTCATTCATTCGGTAAAATTGAGCTCTATATTTTTAGAGAAAACATTTATGCAACATTTTTGTGCCAAATTAGTTCTTCAGTTCTCTGAACCCTTCTGGTAAGGTATCAGGTCTTCCTAGTACATACCACAGAGTTTAGTAAATAAAATGCTTGAAGACACAGTATAATGGGAAAACAAATACAGTACAATTTCTGAATGTATGTACCTGTATGTAAAAATATCAGTGCTTTCTATGACTCTCATATTAAAATAGTGGTCCATAGCAATTTCACATTGTGTTAATTTGGCTGCAAACTTCACTAGTGCAAAACTCTTTGGTTTGCTTTCTTGCCTTTTCCTCTTATAATTTTATAACTCAAATGATTGTAAGCAAAGCTAGGTTGCACATAATCATTAAGGAAAAGATGAAGGGCTGAATGGCTGAGGATATTGGTACTGGAATGTGTGGCTAGATTTGCTGTTGTGGCCGAGATTGCTGCAGCAGAGAAAATAAGTTGGAAAGCTGGTTACGGCTTCCTTATTTTCTGTTTGTCTCCACTTTAATCCCCATCTTAGTGTATGTTAAAACAGTCTGGGGCCTGCTTTAACATACACTAGCTGGTAATAGTCCTCAAAGGGCCATCCACCAGCTAGGGATAGCTGGGACAGTGTACACTTTCTCCCCTACACTGGGGCTGCAGGGGGAGGTGTAGGAGCTGAACTGCATCAGTTCTGTGCCTTTGAGTGGTGCAAAAGGAAAAGAGCAGGGCAGTGAATCTGGCCCATGCACTCTTTCAGCTCTGTGTAACTAAATCTGAATCCAGCACAGACAGGGCCGGTCCTACAGTTTTCATCGCCCCGAGCAGCGCACCGAATTTCTGCCGCAGACGGTGGGGGCAATCCTTTTGCCCTAAGGGCGGCAGATGTGTTTCCACGGCGGTGGCAATTTGGCGGCAGCTTCTGTGTTTAGCTGAAGCCGCCGAATTGCCGTCCGCAGCGACAATTCGGCGCACTGCTTGGGGGCAAAACAACAGGGACTGCCGCCCCTTGCACACTGCTGCCCCAAGCACCAGCTTGGAATGCTGGTGCCAGGAGCTGGCCCTGAGCACAGATCAGCTGTGGGTATCTGGAAGCAGATAAGTGGTGTGTGTATGTGAAATGAGCTGAAACCTCAGTCCACTTCTGAGAGGACAGGTGTCTGTGGCATTGCAGCCACCACCACATTTGGCACTTTTGCTAGAGGTCGTGGTAGCAAGACAAGAAATTAAATGGGCATGAAGACTGGATTACCCACTTTCTCACCCTTAGAAGTGATCCCTCTGAAAGCAGGTTGAGGCAGATAGCCGGGAGTCTTGATCCTGCTGCTGTTTTTTGCTGTGCCTATTCCACAGGTGTAGTTTCCAGTGCTGATAACCTGGTACTTTCCATGTTCACGACATTTACTTTATTTAAATACAAAAATCTGTGTCTGCTGAGAGATGCAGGGGATGGAAGAAGAAAAGGAGCTAGGGCCCGACCTAAAGTCCATTGAAGTGAATGGAAAGACTCCTGTTGAGGTGAATGGATTTTGGATCAAGCCCCTAATTAACAGGTGTGTAAAGTAGATAGGATAAATGGTGTAATACGACTCCCCTAGAGGGTCATTAGCAGCAGGGATTGAATCTGGGACCTGTGGATATAAAACCATGAGTCTGTACTGACTGAGCTAAAAGAGCAACTCTGTTATCCACGCATGCTACAGCTGTGGCTCTGTCTAGACTGCAAAGAAAAAGCAGTGGCACCAAGTTTCAAAACCCGGGTCAACTGACTCAGGCTCCTGCGCTCAGGCTGCAAGGTTAAAAATAGCATAGATATTCCCACCCAGGGCTCTGAAACCTGGCTCCGGTCAGAGCAGGAACATCTACACTGCTATTTTTAGCCCCAAGTCAATTGACGCAGGCTCTGACACTCAGCACTGCAGGTTTTTCTTTGCAGTGTGGACATGCCCTGAATAGTCTGTTCACCACTCCCGGGGGAGTCAGAGCAACACAACGAGCGTGTGGATGTTACAATGGGATTGGAGGCAGGAGCACATTTCCTCCTGGTGATAAATGAATGTGAAAGGGTGGATTCTAATGGCTTATTCTGAATGTTCATCTTTGAGATGAGTGCTCTGGACAGATTCTAAACAATGAAATCTTTTTGAGCTAGGCTAGGCATTCAGATACGGCAATGCTGACAGCTCTATAAGTACCTAGCTAGTTTCAGGTTGTGATATTCTGGTAGCCTACTGACATGGAAAATAGCATAAGTGGAGGGTCTTGGATCAAATCTGTGGAATTAGACCAGTGGTTCTCAAACTATTATACTGGTGACCCCTTTCACATACCAAGCCTTTGAGCGTTACCCCCCCTTGTAAATTAAAAATCATTTAGAAAAGTTAGATGCCTGCAAGTCACAAGGGCCTGATGAAACGCATCCTAGAATACTCAAGGAGCTATTAGAGGAGGTATCTGAGCCTCTAGCTATTATCTTTGGAAAATCATGGGAGATGGGAGAGATTCTAGAAGACTGGAAAAGGGCAAATATAGTGCCAATCTATAAAAAGGGAAATAAAAACAACCCAGGAAACTACAGACCAGTTAGTTTAACTTCTGTGCCAGGGAAGATAATGGAGCAAGTAATGAAGGAAATCATATGCAAACGCTTGGAAGGTGATAAGGTGATAGGGAATAGCCAGCATGGATTTGTAAAGAACAAATCATGTCAAACCAATCTGATAGCTTTCTTTGATAGGATAACAAGTCTTGTGGATAAGGGAGAAGTGGTGGATGTGGTATACCTAGACTTTAGTAAGGCATTTGATACAGTCTTGCATGATATCCTTATCGATAAACTAGGCAAATACAATTTAGATGGGGCTACTATAAGATGGGTGCATAACTGGCTGGATAACCATACTCAGAGAGTAGTTATTAACGGCTCCCAATCCTGCTGGAAAGGTATAACAAGTGGGGTTCCGCAGGGGTCTGTTTTGGGATGGGCTCTGTTCAATATCTTCATCAACGACTTAGATATTGGCATAGAAAGTACACTTATTAAGTTTGCAGATGATACCAAACTGGGAGGGATTGCAACTGCTTTGGAGGACAGGGTAATAATTCAAAATGATCTGGACAAATTGGAGAAATGGTCTGAGGTAAACCAGATGAAGTTTAATAAAGACAAATGCAAAGTGCTCCTAAATTAGTTTCACACATACAGAATGGGAAGAGACTGTCTAGGAAGGAGTACGGCAGAAAGGGATCTAGGGGTTATAGTGGACCACAAGCTAAATATGAGTCAACAGTGTGATGCTGTTACAAAAAAAGCAAACGTGATTCTTGGATGCATTAACAAGTATGTTGTGAGCAAGACATGAGAAGTCATTCTTCCGCGCTACTCTGCGCTGGTTAGGCCTCAACTGGAGTATTGTGTCCAGTTCTGGGCACCGCATTTCAAGAAAGATGTGGAGAAATTGGAGAGGGTCCAGAGAAGAGCAACAAGAATGATTAAAGGTCTTGAGAACATGACCTATGAAGGAAGGCTGAAAGAATTGGGTTTGTTTAGTTTGG
Organism: Gopherus flavomarginatus; assembly: GCF_025201925.1. NCBI lineage: Eukaryota > Metazoa > Chordata > Testudines > Testudinidae > Gopherus > Gopherus flavomarginatus. The sequence continues at coordinate 54,317,366 of NC_066621.1, forward strand.
AAAAAGAGAAGACTGAGAGGGGACATGATAGCAGTTTTCAGGTATCTAAAAGGGTGTCATCAGGAGGAGGGAGAAAACTTGTTCACCTTAGCCTCTAAGGATAGAAGAAGCAGCAGTGGGCTTAAACTGCAGCAAGGGAGGTTTAGGTTGGACATTAGGAAAAAGTTCTTAACTGTCAGGGTGGTTAAACACTGGAATAAATTGCTTAGGGAGGTAGTGGAATCTCCATCTCTGGAGATATTTAAGAGTAGGTTAGATAAATGTCTGTCAGGGATAGTCTAGACAGTATTTGGTCCTGCCATGAGGGCAGGGAACTGGACTCCACCTCTCGAGGTCCCTTCCAGTCCTAGAGTCTATGAATCTATGAATCTATATCCAATTACCACACCATTGTGGTTTGTGCATCAGGGCACACCTGGTGGAATTGTGGGGAACATCCTGTGAGGGATGAGGAAAGGGGGCAACAGTAAGAGAATTTAGTTGGTGGGAAGGAGGAGCTGACAATGTGACATGTATAGCCAATGACTCTAAGCCAGTAATTCTAAAGAAAAGAGTAGAAAGTTTAAAGAAGAAAAGTTTAGAAAAAAAGACCAAGTCAAAGTAAAAAGAGAAAAGAACAAGGAGGGAAAAAAACCAGCAAACAAAAACTCCCCACAATCTCTTGTGAAAATGGAAAACCAAGAAAAGCACTATGAAGCAAGTGGACCGGACACACAGCTGGTGTAAATAGCTCCCTGGAAGTCAACTGCACTGTGCTGATTTACACAAGATGAGGATCTGGCCCATAGTGTCCTTTATAATGCTGTGATTCTCCCCAGATATTTGTACCTCCTCTCTTCAAAGAGGCACCTGTTGTTGGTGGAGGTGGCAGTGGGGCTGGATTAATGCACATGCAGTCAGTCTGCTTGGCCCCAGCCCTTTGGACCCAAACTGAACCCCAGCTGCTGCTCACCACAGCAGTGGCTTCATATAGGCCCGAACAGCTGTTTGAATGCACACTGTTATGACCAATAGGACAGAGGAAGACCCTGAAAAGTGTACATCACATTAGCTGTCTTTTGGCTACCTCGCTGCTGAGCCCAGCCTGAGGGAGGAGACAAGGGTATGCAGAGGAGTTCAGATTTGGGAACCCAGCACACAGAATAGAACACAATATTCTACCATCTCCTCGTGGAAATGAATGCTAGAAGAAGATATAAATAGAGGCAGTCATACTGTTCAGAGAATGACAGCTAGGCACAGCCTAGAATAAGGGGCAGTGCAGAGCTGCACAACTCTGTGGAGAGCTTTAGGAGGCTGCCTATGAAACCCTCCTTGAACACCCTGGCCTGCAGGGGATGGGGCCTTCCACTACACTCCATTCTAGTGTGCAGCCAGTTCCCCTATTTCCTCTTCTACTCTCCCCCTTCCCTTCCAGTCCACCCTAGATCCCCTGCGATTTGACTTCTACCATCTTCATGCTACTGAAACAGCTCTCTCCTAAACTGCTCTGACCTCTTCATGCTCTATCCAAACTGTATCCAAACCTTGTTGCTTCTGATGCTTCCATCACATCGCCAAGAGCCAGGCTATTCTATCGGTTTGCACAACAAAACTCTCACATACTTCAAGTGCTTAGAGCTAAATCCTGAGGCCCTTACTTTTTTTTTTTGGTTCTGTGTATACTCAGTTCTTACTCAAGCCAGTTCCCACTGAAGCCTCTGTAAGGACTGAGGAAATGCTGAGCAAGGACTTTTCCCAGTGTCCTGATGGCAGATGATTGTAAGAGGTGATTATTTGGGCCATATTTCATTACAGCATGGCCCAGCCTGAATCAAGGAGAAAAACATTAATATTGTAGGCCTCTATTCATCAGGAAATAGGATTTCCGCAGGTGCCAAGTCACAAATGCTCTGCATGCCTTTCAGGCTTGGCACACAGCATTGCTAAATCCTGATTCAGGATGCAAGAATGTCTTGCGACCCCTGCCACGTAAACCACTGTCTGACTATGTTTGGACGTTGGTCATCAGTGCTGACAGTATGCAAGCATGGATGAAATGAGCAGCTTTTCTTCCAGGCTAAATAAGCCATATTAAACATCCTAAGTATCCTAACTCAGTTCATACCTTCTGTAACAAATACAGTGGTTTTTTTTTTTGTAATGAGAGCTGACACACTGTTGGTAAGAACCTGGACTTTCTTTTCTTGCCCGAGCCACAAGATCTAGGGTCTGGTGACAAAGGACTAGAGTCAGTAGCCATATTCTTCATGTAGGATTACATAGAAATGTATTAATCTGAGATAATATCATGTACTAGCAAGGCCACAACACCCCCCATAAGGGGTAGACAGTGTTATCTCCATTTTGTTTGTTCCACCTCTTGTCCGTAGTCTTATATTTGGATTATAAGATTTTTGAGGCAAGGACTGTCCCTTTGTTATGAGTCTATACAGTGCACAATGCAGCCTTGGCCTCCAAGCACAACAACATTATTATTGGTATTGATGATGATATTATAAATAGGGAAACTGAGGTAGAGAAACTAAGGGGATTAATTGCTCAAGGCCTTTGAGGGAATCAGTGTCAGAGTCCAGATTGGCGCTCAGGAATTCTTGGCTCCCATACCTGTGCTCAGGCCTCTAGACCATACCACTCTTTCATACAGTTAGCCACCTGGAAGTGACACCACACACCTATCTGCATCTTTATGTATCTACAAATCTTTGAGAATCTGTCCCTAAGTATCCAAGACATGTTTGAAAATGTGACTTTAGCACCTAAATTACATAGGCACTTTTATCCATGGTCAAAAGGAGGTTGGGGGAATGACAAATACACTTTCTGCTGAGGAACAAAAGAGAGGAGCATTTTTGGAATATCAGCTCACATGTTATTACTTACTGGTCTGAAGGTAGGAAATGCAGGACTCTGTAGCAGCTGCTCATGTTTTCAGGGATCTGCACCAGAGGGACTTCTACTTTGTCTGAGATCCTTGTTAGGCTATGAGGAATTCCCAATCCAGTACCAAAAATATTAAAGGTGCCCTTTACTGTATCGCCTACAATTAGCTTGCTGCCACTTGGAAAAACAATCATTAAGTGGTGAGTAAAAGCCGTGTCAGAAATGGAACTTGACAAAGTGGTAACACATAATTACACCGAGTGACATTCTTCACACCTGCTATGGAGCATAACAGTAGCTGGCTGACTTAACCCGTGGCACTACAAGCAAAGCATTGTATTGGGACACAGCCCGGACACCGATTAAATTACACACTGATTAGGTCTTCAGCCTCTCTCTGTCAGTGCGGACAATGAAGAATCAGAGAAGAACATTAGAGCTTTAGCAGACCTTGCGCTCTCCAACTAAGGAGGATTAGTTTGTAAATGGTAAATTGTGTTGAGGCCAACAGTCACAAAGCTGCTGTGTTGCTTTGCCCTTCTGCTGGCTCGAAGTGGGAGGTTTTGTGGAGAAAGAAACCCACCGGCACGATCTGCATGGAAAATAAAGGTCAGCCCCTTTCTTTCTCATACAAGAGCAGGAATAAAGCTGTGTCGATGTGCTTTTCGGAATCACTCTCAGCACTATATATCATTCTTTTATACCAGGGATGGCCAACCTGAGCCTGAGAAGGAGCCAGAATTTACCAGTGTACATTGCCAAAGAGCCACAGTAATACGTCAGCAGCCCCCCGTCAGCTTCCCCGCCCTGCTCCCAGCGCCTCCCACCCACTGGCAGCCCCCCCCAATCAGCGCCTCTCCCTCCCTCCCTGCACCTTCCAGTCTGCTGTTTCGTGGCGTGCAGGAGGCTCTGGGTCGGAGGGAGAAGGAGCGAGGGCACTGCAGACTGAGGGGAAGGGGTAGGAAGGGGTGGAGTGAGGGCAGGGCCTGTGGCAGAGCCAAGGGTTGAGCAGTGAGCATTCCCCAGCTCATTGGAAAGTTGGCGCCTGTAGCTCCAGCTGTGGAGTCGGTGCCTATACAAGGAGCCGCATATTAACTTCTGAAGAGCTGCCTGTGACTCCAGACAAAAGGGTTGCAGTTTTTGCCTCCTATATACTGGGGCTGCTGGGGACTGGTCCAGTCCCTGGCATAGGCTAGGTCAGCCCTCAGGGCTACTCTAAATGGTACCCTTCCCTCAATGGCTTCTGTGGGCCATTGTAAAGCTGCAGAATTATGTAGGTCCCATCAATTCCTGTCACACCAATGCTCTACCTGTACCCAGCCTGGAATACTCCCTGCAAAGGGGACTTGTTTGTGTACCCTGTGCTTGTACTAGTCACTGGAGTTGGAGAGGAGGACTTTATTCCTGCCTAATATCCCATTTGGGACCAGCCTAACTGTGAAAAGGGAATGTAAGGTGACAATGAATCAGGCCTTCTGTATCTTTTTGTGACACTCAATCTAAGGGATACGTCCCATTAAATATTCTTTGGGCTATTTTTTTTATAGAGAGGTCAAATTCCAGGGGGAAGTACAATTGCATGATTTCTTCCCTTGCTACATGAATGCAATGCAGCTTCTTTGCTTGTACTATATATCCATTGTCTTTACATTTCCACTCTCTGCGCATTGGAAGTACAACAGTTGTTAAACAAGAATCTAGACCAAGGGCTGGACTAAGCCAGTACTCACTACCATCCATTGATCAGGTGGTCCCAACAGGTTCTATAGAATTGAAGCTTTCTTTAAAGTAAGGCTGAGATTTTCAAAGCAGCATGGGGAATGTGGACATCCAATTCCCATTAGGTTGAATTGGCCTTGGGAATTCAGATAGTATTGGCAGCTTTGAACAGCTCAGCCTAAAACAGGCAAAGGCAACCATCTGAATGTGACCCAGTGTAATGTTGCCTTTCCAAATCTGCAAATACAAACAGAATCAATTGCCATGGGAGGTGTGACCACTCTCTATTCATCCTAATATATGTTGACTCTGAAACTTACTGATGACATCTTCATTGACAGTATTCTTAGTTATCTCATTGGTGGCTATTTCAGCAGAAATATCTAGATACTGTAGGACTGTGGGTAGGGTTGGTTAGTGTACCAGTTTTTTTTTTTGTTTTCTTTTAATTCACCGTGTTCTGACTCCTAATCTCAATTAAGAAAAAATCCCCTGGGTTCCTTACTCCTAAATGCCAGGTCAGTTTTGCTACAAAATACCAGTTATTAGAGTAACTAGCATATGGTATGTCATTTCTTCAAAAATACCGTGAGTTTCCAAAATCTAGTTTAATCCCTGCAGTTTCACAATGCTGTACAAGGTGTGACTTTTTACAAAAGTTCAGTTAAAAACGACTCTATTGCAAATAAATTTAGCAGCTGCTTGCCATAAAGTAATTATGGCTTAGAGTGGGGTTGGTCCTAAACTGTGAAAAATTAGAACTACTTTGAACATCCAGTGCCGTGTTTAATTCTGTGGATGCTTTCAAAAACATATTTTAAGAAAAACATTTAAAAATAGTTATCCACAGGTACCAGTACAGGATTGACAGGGGTTAACATCACTGACATCATGTCAGAACTTCATATTGTTTTAATGGTTATTAATATCCTGCTGTTGGAAGACAGATGGTGCCAGCTGTCAATTAGAATGTTACCTCTCCACTGGTGAGCCTAGGCCTACACTTGGAATAGGGGGGCTGTTAGATTCTCCACCCTGCCTGAGCTCCAACTCAGATGCAGTGTGTGTGTGGGTGGGTGGGTGGGGAGTTGTACTGAGCCAGTTACAGTTCCCTGATCCCAGGCCACCTGGCCCCAGAATGAGCCAAGTAGCCATCTGCTCTAGAGCCATGTTCTGAAGACAAGGGCAGTTTCGCCTGAGCCTGATCTCCATAGTAGGCCCACATAGTGCAAAGTGTGGAAGAAAACAGGAACAGGAAATGCAAACAAACACATTCTCCCATTGACTTCAATGGTCCCAGATCACTGTTAGCAGCACCAGCCCTGAGTAGTACATGCTTTGCTTTCAATATTGAGCGTCTCTGGGCACCAACAGGGGAAAGCAGAAATGGCAGACAGCAAAGAGGAAAACTGTTGAGAGGAGAGAGGGAGGCAAAGCAACTCTCCAATGTCAGGATGATGATGAATATGGAGCAGTTAATTTACTTTGACTACATGATATTCATTATTCATCCAGATGTGCTTGTCCAGCGGCCTCACATGGGGATGGCTATTACTTTGCATAATATCCTTTGAATTACATCCACCATTAAGGGAGTGTAACAGATACCCAAAGGTGCAACATATCAGTGTATTGTATCAAATTAAGAGAGGCACTTTTTGGCAGGCTGTGATAAACTCAGGTTTAAGGTGGCATTAGATTAGGCTTTAAATGTATTATTGTTTTGAACAGAATAACAACTGAAAAAAGCTAAAAGCATTTCAGCTGGTAAAAAAAATGAAACAAAACTCTACTTCCTTTCTGCAGCCTGGAACCAAAACAGGATTGCACATCCTGGATAAAATGACATTGGCCCACAAGGGGAGCAATTGATTGGATCATGCCAGTACTGGAACATGCTGAGAGCAGTTTTGACTCACTGGAAGGAATGGCTTGGGGGATCTGGCCAAATAATTTAGGCTCTCATTTGTCAAAGGGTATTTTTAAATGACTTATGTTGGTTGGGATTGGAAAAAAGCTCTGGTCTCTTCACCAGAAGGACTCTCAATACCAATGACATCTCTTATTGAGCTTGCTTTATGGAGAATAGTTTGTCTTGGCATAACAGGTATTCAAAGAAAGCACCATATATATTCATCTAGCATCCTACAAAACCTGGTTAGTGATGTGATGTTGTCAAAGGAACAGGTTTATTTTTATCCATTCTCTTCTAGAAAAAAGACCCGGGAATATATTATATTCGGACAACTAACTGAAGTTTCCTGATCACAGGTCCTGATTCTAATGAGGGACTTCAATCACCCTGACATGTGCTGGGAAAGCAATACAGCAATGCACAGACAATCCAGGAAGGTTTTGGAGACTGTTGGGACAACTTCCTGGTACAAGTGCTGGAGGAACCAACTAGGAGCTGTGGTCCTCTTGACCTGCTGCTCACAAATAGGGAAGAATTGATAGGGGAAGTAGAAGTGGGTGGCAACCTAGGCAGCAGTGACCATGAGATGGTTGAGTTCAGGATCCTGACAAAAGGAAGAAAGGAGAGTAGAAAAATACTTCAGAAAAGCAGAGTTTGTGTCCCTTACGGAACTGATGGGCAGGATCCCCTGGGAGGTTAATATGAGGGGGAAAGGAATCCAGGAGAGCTGGCTGTATTTTAAAGAAGCCTTATTGAGCGTGCAGGAACAAACTCATCCCGATGTGCAGAAAGAATAGCAAATATGGCAGGCGAACAGCTTGGCTTAACAGTGAAATCTTCAGTGAGCTTAAACTCAAAAAGGAAGCTTACAAGAAGTGGAAATTTGGACAGATGACTAGGGAGGAGCATAAAAATATTGCTAGAGCATGCAGGGGTGTAATCAGGAAGGCCAAGGCACAATTGGAGTTGCAGCTAGTAAGGGACATGAAGTGTAACAAGAAGGGTTTCTACAGCTATGTTAGCAACAAGAAGTTGTTCAGGGAAAGTGTGGGACCCTTACTGAATGGGGAAGGCAACAAAGTGACAGATCATATGGAAAAAGCTGAAGTACTCAATGGTTTTATTGCCTCGGTCTTCACAGACAAGGTCAGCTCCCAGACTGCTGCATTGGGAAACACAGTATGGGGAGGAGGTGAACAGCTGTCAGTGGTAAAAGAACAGGTTAAGGACTATTAGGAAAACTGGACATGCACAAGTCTATGGGTCCCAATCTAATGCATCCAGGGGTAGTGAGGAAGTTGGCTGATGTGATTGCAGAGCCATTGTCCATTATCTCTGAAAATTCGTGGTGATCAGGGGAGGTCCTCGAGGATTGGAAAAAGGCAAATATAGTGCCTATATTTGCAAAAGGGAAGAAAGAGAACCCGGAGAACTACAGATGGGTCAGCCTCACTTCAGTCCCTGATAAAATCATGGAACAGGTCCTCAAGGAATCCATGTTGAAGCAGTTGGAGGAGAGGAAGGTGATCAGGAACAGTCAACATGGATTCGCCACAGGTAAGTCATGCCTGACCAACCTGATTGCCTTCTATGATGAGATAACTGGCTCTGTGGATATGGGGAAAGCAGTGGATGTGAAATATCTTGACTTTAGCAAAGCCTTTGATACAGTCTCCCAGAGTATTCTTGCTAGCAAGTTAAAGAGTATGATTGGATGAATGTAAGGTGGATAGAAAGCTGGCTCAACAGGTAGTAATCAACGGCTCGATCTCTAGTTGGCAGCTGGTATCAAGCGGAGTGCCCCAGGGGTTGGTCCTGGGGCCGGTTTTGTTCACTATCTTTATTAATGATCTGGAAGATGGGATGAATTGCACCCTCAGCAAATTTGCAGATGACACTAACCTAGGGCGAGAGGTAGATACACTGGAGTGACCTAGACAAATTGGAGGATTGGGCCAAAAAAAATCTGATGAGGTTCAACAAAGACAAGTGCAGAATCCTGAACTTAGGAAGAATCCCATGCACTGCTGCAGGCTGGGGACTGACTGGCTAAGCATCAGTTCTGAAGAAAAGGACCTGGGGATTTCAGTTGGTGAGAAGTTAGATATGAGTCAGCAGTGTGCCCTTGTTGCCAAGAAGTCCAACAGCATATTGGGCTGAATTAGTGGGACCATTGAGGGAAGTGATTATTCCCCTCTATTTGGCACTGGTGAGGTCACACCTGGAGTATTTTGTCCAGTTTTGGTCCTCCCACTACAGAAGGGATGTGGACAAATTGAAGAGAGACCAGCGGAGGGCAATGAAAATGATTGGGGGCTGAGGCACATGACTTACGAGGAGAGGCTGATGGAACTGGGGTTATTTAGTCTGCAGAAAAGAAAAGTGACGGGGGATTTGATATCAGCCTTCAACTACCTGAAGGGGCTTCCAGAGAGGATCGAACTAGACTGTTCTCAGTGGTGGCAGATGACAGAAGAAGAAGCAATGGTCTCATGTTGCAATGGGGGAGGTCTAGGTTGGATATTAGGAAACACTATTTTACTAGGAGGGTGGTGAAACAATGGAATGGGTTGCCTAGGGAGGTGGTGGAATCTCCATCCTTGGAGGTTTTTAAGGCCCAGCTTGACAAAGCCTTGGCTGGGATGATTTAGTTGGGGTTGGTCCAGCTTTGAGCAGGGGGTTGGACTGAATGACCTCCTGAGGTCTCTTCCAACCCTGATATTCTATGATTCTATATTGGTGATGGGCCATGGCAACTGTGGTCCTGGGTTTTACACAGTTTTTTTTATCACTGTAACTCAGTGGATTTCTTCCTGATTTACACTTCAAAAGAGAATTGGATATTTTATATGGAAACCAAGAATATCCAAAGTTATCATCATTACTTATAACAAATTTTGGAAGGGGTGTTAAATCTGATGCTATAGTTATTCTTTAAGTATTAAAGACCAGGAGGCAAATCATTCCACATCTGCCTACTGCAGAGTTCTCATACATTCTTCTGAAGAATCTGGTGCTGTCCATAGTAAGATACAGGATATTGGAATAGATATCGGAGTCTGATTCCAGTCTTTAAATGGCTATCTTCCCATGTACACTGGGATAAATGAGAGTAGAATCAGGGCTTAGTTAGGCCAAGGCTTTGGTTTCTGTTTGGAGCTGAATGAAGCCCACTAATTTTGGGACACTTATAAAAAAAATTGCACACACAATTGTAATAATAAATAGCCGTTATGACAGCTAACATCATGACTGTACAGTCCGGTCAGGTGATTAGATGCCTAAACTGAATTATTTTCAGTCAGATTTTGTTAAGTTCTAGCATGAAACACTGATTAAGGAACCAGTACTACAAGTTGAGATAGCTAACTATCCTTTTATATTTAATATCAGAAGTCTTTTTTTCAGCTGCTAAGCTTAAGTATCTTAAATATAATATACTTGAAACAGCAGAAATTTTATTTTAACCCTTTCTGTTCCCATAACGGTGACTAAAATATTTATAAGGTTTGAATATGGAGGATTTTTCAGGAATCATTTTAAAACTAACTAATCAAATTAACCTTCTTTACCATCAATCTAGAAAAAAGTATTTATTTTGCGACATTAACATTTGTTTTATTGACAAAACCTGTATTTGAAACTGAGTTATGACCCAAATGTATGCAATATAATTTTTTAATCCACATACATTATTTCAGTTTCATGTGGTTTGCTACAAGACAGGAATGTGTTCTTTGTTTTGTTGAACCATTATTTGTGGATCTAGGTATTGGTACTAGGTACACTTCAAAAGGTTTATTATACTTTAATGAGATGTTGCTACAGATTACCTTAAAATGAATTTTAAAGCTACTGGGTCAGATTCTGATCCCCAGCCGGTATAAAGCAGGGTGACTCCACTGACGCTAAGGAGGCTATGCTGATTTGTGTCAGCTAAGGATCTGGTCCATTATCTAAATTACTAAAAAAGATTGCAAAAAAGTTGTTTTGATTCTGCTTTAGAAGAAATAATTTAAGATGTTCTAATTTAGAAGAAATAAATAACTGCATACTTACTTTCTGGGTACATGGCTGTGAGGGGGCAAGGCCAGATGGCTACAGTGAAGTAGTGAGGAACAGTAAGTAGTTAGCCCCAGGCTAAACAAAACCCTGGTACCATGGTAACCAAATGGCAGTTGCTCCAGGTTAATCAAGACACCTGGGGACAATTTAGGCAGTGGAGATAGCTACATTGATTGGGACACCTGAAGCCAATCAAGGGCTGGCTGGAACTAGTTAAAAGCCTCCCAGTTAGTCAGTGAGGTGTGCATGTGAGGAGCTAGGAGCAAGAGTGAGAGTGAGAGTGAGAGTGAGAGTGAGAGTGAGAGTGAGAGTGAGCTGCTGGAGGACTAAGGAGTACAACCATTATCAGACACCAGGAGGAAGGTCCTGTGGTGAGGATAAAGAAGGTGTTTGGAGGAGGCCATGGGGAAGTAGCCCAGGGAGTTGTAGCTGTCATGCAGCTGTTACAGGAGGCACTACAGACAGCTGCAGTCCACAGGGCCCTGGGCTGGAACCCGGAGTAGAAGATGGGCCCAGGTTCCCCCCAAACCTCCCAACTCCTGATCAGAAACAGGAGGAGTTGACCCAGACTGTGCATTCCACCAGAGGGGAAGGTCACTGAGGTGAGCAAATCCACCAATAAGCACAGGACCCACCAAGGTAGAGGAGGAACTTTGTCACAATGGCACATACAACAAGCTGTTACAAAAAACATGACATTATTATTTGTACCGTGTCAAATAAAATGGAATGAAAAAAACCTTTTGAGCTATCATCTGATTTAGTTTTAAAATAAAATGAGCTATCTTTTTTTACCTTTTGATATAAATGCCAATATAATGAGAAATGATTTTCCGCCCATGTATATTGTATATCATGTTTTGTAGGCAGGTGACACAGGTATTATTGGCATTTAAAGTTTGATAACTGATAATGAAAAAACTATACAACTTCATTTCCAAAACTTGTTTATATTCTCAGGGCCAAACTCTTAGCCATAGGCTCAAAGAATGCACCTGCAAATGTGTACACATCCTATTGTGGCCTGTTCCTGCAACTGCACCTCCAGACCCACATATTTACAGCTGTAAATAGACATCTGTGCTGTGCCAACATCTGTCTTGTTTGCACATGTGTTTGTCTGGGTTTGTATATGGATGAGTGTTCAACTGGGAAATTGGCACTTAGTGTGTTTATTCAAGCACGAATATACATGTGCTTATTTCTGACTAACTGTGTAATTGTCACAAAATTTACTTGAGTACCATCACACTTCCTCATATGTGCATGACTATGCCAGCCTCTTATACACAATGTATAAGATGTAATACTACTACACACCACACAACAAAAACACTAACCTAGGAACCAATCCCTACAACAAAACCTGTTGCCAACTCTGTCCGCATATCTATTCAACGGACACCATCATAGGACCTAACCGCATCAGCCACACCATCAGGGGCTCATTCACTTGCACAGCTACCAATGTGATATATGCCATCATGTGCCAGCAATGCCCCTCTGCCATGCACATTGGCCAAACCAGACAGTCTCTACACAAAAGAATAAATGGACACAAATCAGACATCAAGAATTGTAACATTCAAAAACCAGTTGGAGAACACTTCAATCTCCCTGGCACTCAATAACAGACTTAAAAGTGGCAATTCTTCAACAGAAAAACTTCAAAAACAGACTTCAATGAGAAACTACAGAACTGGAATTAGTTTGTTCCATAATCTTTAATTTTTGATGAAATGGAAAAGTCAGAGCAAGACATCCAAGTAGCAACTTCTGCATCACACTTGGTTTTGCTTAAAAGAGGAAACCATTCAATTCATTTGAGTATAATTAAAAGCCTTTTAATCTGTATATATTTCTGATAAAATTGACTTAATCAGTCAAGTTAACCTTGCTGTTTCTACTAGTTTTGTCATGTTTAGAATAAAAAATAATCCTCTCCATTGTTTATAATGGCATATTATTTTGCATAGCATTATTCAAGTTTACATGTGGCTCTTTTCTCTAAAACTAGCCCTAAGGAAAAAAGAATTGTAAATTGACAAAGGACTAATCAGTGTCATATCCCCATTTATAATAGGAGACCCAAGGAACTGGCTGAATCATACATTTGAGAGCTGAGTTAGTTTTCCAAATTGAATGGTCAAGTTGAAAAGCTTCAATCCCAAACCCTTCTCATTTGAAGAGGAAAATGTGGATTAAGAAATACACCATTGGTGGCAGAAAGTCTATAGTTATCTAAGCAGGACTTCGTGAAAACTACTAGTTGTAGTTTACAAAGTTCTGGTGAACTGAGCTGGTGGCAATTTTTATAACAAAGGGGTTTTTTGAAATCTTTTTGTGTGTGTGCAAATTAATCCCTTTTTGTGAAATATTTCATCTCCTTTTCAGGATTTTTATCAAAACATTATCCAGAGTTTCCTTTCCCTGAAAACTCTTTCAGTAAATGTCAATTTTTATAAGGTTTTTGATTGCAAAAATCTAAAAATTTGTGAAATAATGAAAATTAGGTCCATTTTAAACACTTTGAAATGACAACTTTAGAACTGAGTGTTTTTTCAGGAAAATATGCTTTCATTTTTTGATCACATCTGCTAGTGAATAATACTTGGCAGGTTTGCATTACAGGATCATGTAATCATAGGGCTTCACTTGGATTTTCATGTTTGTAGGAGATCCAAATGAAACCAGAATGAATTGCAGTGAAGCTCGCTTACTGCCTAACGAAACCAGTGCATTTCTCCAGAGCCTACCATCCCCGCCACAACTCCATGCTCACTGCTTACCTTTAAGTGTCTTCAAGGATGAGGGGAGAATGAGGTAGCTTGCAAGCTCTCCCCTGCCTGTCCCTACTCTTCCTCCTACAGCTTTTTTGAAGTCTGGCTGGTAACTCCATACCCCCACATCCAACATCTTTTGGGTGATAGGCAGAATTTGTTTCACTGCTGACTTTACTTCATTCTGAGTCACGGAAATATGAATGAACTCTATTGTCACAATGGATTCTGGGGTGTGTCAGCCCCAGAATGAGGGCAAAGAGCAGTAGCAATGAAACCAAAAGCTCATCCCCTGGCTTCACTGCTGCAGAAGAGAGGATAAGTAAGTTTCAGGAAGATTCTTACTTTATTTGAATCAGTTTGCCCATTCCTCTGAGTTAGAAATGAACATGTACCTGGCTCCTTATTGTAGTGGGATATCCTTTTCACTTTGAAAATGGCAACCATTGCTGCTTGGTCTGAGAGAGCACATATGGTCTCTTTTTAAGGAAGACATCAGTGGCAGTTTTATTTTTTAATAATTGGCTGTAGATGATTCCCTCCTTTACCTCTCCCTGCAGTCCAACTGAGTCATGCCCATTGTGCACCTGAATCTCACTGGCCTGGGGAGCCAGAGTCTAGAGGCAATCCCCAAACCTAGTGTTTGTTATATCAACTGACTGTGGTTCTGTAATTGTAGCAGTAAAGGACAGTGGACATACCAAGAGATAGAAACTCAGCTCAGTGCTTTCTTACAAAGAACTCTAACAGATGTTTTATTCCTAACAGTTTATCTCATAATGCAACTCTGCATGGGAAAGTACTATGAGCATGCTTAGTCTTGGAGCAGGGCCGGATTAAGACCTTTAGAGGCCCTAAGCACTGAAAAGATTATGGTGCCCCCCTGCCATATGTAATTAAAAATAAAAACAATACTATACCATAAAATAAAATTTTATTTTTCAAAATGACACAAAACTTACATGTATGCTGAAATTAATATAGTTTCTTTCTAGATTTTCTGATTGCAAAATTCTGGATAAGTTCATTGAAGCTGACTCAATGAAGCATGTCTGCTTCCATACACAATAGGGAAAGTGAATCAAGTCTGCCTGACACGTTGTTCTCTGAGGGTTTTTTATTCTTTTCAGCTGAGAAAAAGAGCGTTCCGCGGAGCGGTTAGTAATCATCAATGTTAGAAAAATACATAGTGCGATCTCTACATTTGGAAATACACATTGTATTCCATCTTTCAATATTGTGTCATGAAGATCAATGTGACTGAATTTCATTTTTCCTGTTTCATTAAACTTTGAATGCATATAACAGTGGAACTGCCGTACTTCTCCACAGAGATTCATGTTCAAGTCAACAGTGTATGAATCAACTAGCTTTTCGGAACCTTGTGAATATTGTTCGTCAGATAAGTCCATATTGTTTAGAAAAGAAAATCTACTTGATACTTCTTTGTACACTTCAACTTTCCTCTTCATATTAGCTTCAAGTGTATCAATTATAGTGTAGTAAGAAGATACGTGAAATTTGTCTCTAGGATTCAATGCTGTTTCTGTTGCACTGCTATCATTTGCTTGTTTTTTTCCTGATTCACTTGCTGGACTGGGCTTCTTTGTAGCTAGTATCAGGCAAAATATCTTTTGATACATCTTCAAATCTTTTGAAATCATTCCTCAAAGTATTTAAGTGGTCTGCTAATGATTGACAGAGGTCTGAACATGTTTTCAAATCCAATTCTTTTTCTAGGAGAGCTTGACTTGTGTGGTAAAATTTCATTCCACACGGTCAACATGAATACAAACTCTAGTTCTTGCATTGTGTTTGCAGTGTTTTCTGCCTCTTGTATAGTTTCTCCCTTTTGTGATTGAGCTTCAGTTATACTTTCTAATGCATCCACAATATTTTGAGTAGGACTCCAGAATTGCACTTGTTGCCACTGCATTTGCCTCCCAGCAAGTATTAGAAAGAGATTTCAACACATGATCCTTGCCTAAATATGTTTTAAGAACTGCCCATCGGTGTGTAGAGGCAGAGAACAATGTATAAAGTAACTGGACTGTTGAGAAAAACCTTACTGCCACCAGACAACAATCAACAGCACTGCGGCCAACAAGATGGAGAGAGTGTGTAGCACATGGTATGAATATGGCATATTTGTTCTGTTCTAAAAGCTTCTTCTGCATTCCTTGATAACACCCTGACATGTTGGCAGTATTGTCATAAGACTGACCTCTGCGCTTTGAGAAATCTATTTTGCAAACTTGGCACAATTAATGTAGTACTTGATTTGCCATTTCTTCACCAGTGTGGCTTTTCAAATTGAGGAATGTTATAAATCGTTCAACTGGTTTTCCATCTGTGGGAGACGCATATCTTAGTACAACACTCAATTGACCAATATATGAAAGATCAAGTGTAGAGTCGATAGATAAACTGAAGTACTCAGCAGTACTTATTTCATCCACAATAGCTGAACGAACTATGTCACTCATTAGACCAATGACTTCATCACATATTATCTTGGATAAGTATGATGGGTTACTTTTGCCAGCATTCCCATATTTTGAGATATGGCCTGCTAAAAATGGGTGAAACAGCCACAAGCTCCAACAATTCCAAGAAATTTCCATTCTGCAATGATCCAAATGTGTCATTTGATCCCCGTAAAGGCAGACCACGTTCAGCTAATGTTTGAATAACAGCTATAACATGCTGCAAGACATGTTGCCAGTATTCACACTCCTCTTTAATTTGTTCTTCCAATTTGTGTCAATCCAAAGCCCTGTCTTCGATTTAAATATGTCAACATTGAATCTCTGTGAGTAGTGCTATTTTCATGTTGTTCAATTAAAACAGTATTCCACCAGTCACTAAAACCATCTGCAACAAACCTGGATGTTGAAGGTTTATATGCAAAAACTTTGCAAACAAAACAGTACACAGACCCTGTTGATAGCGAATACAGTAGCCATTCTCGAGTGTATTTCTCACCATTTGCTTTCATGCCAAAAAATATATTTTATGGACAATATCTTGTTTGTTTGCCATTGGTGAAAGTCCGACATGATTTCTCAAATGGCCCAGTGTGGTGTTGACAGTCATTTGGTCCACAATCTATCCAGTAAGCTACATCATCGGTACTGAAATCAACTCACATACCAGGATCTTTTCTCCTATTATTTACAGCATGAGCAGGTTCAATCTCTGACACATCCACACCTTCTAGAACAATGTCTGTTTTACCACTAGGGGTAGGATTATCAGTTAGTTTCTGATTTCCTCACATTATTTCGATCTACGTTAGTACTAAACCCCCTGGTTTAGGTGGGGATAAGTAATAAAAAGAGAACAGAAAATGGGGGAAGAGTGGGTAGTGGAGTGTAAGGAGTCTAACAAAGTTCTGATTTTGCCCATGATGACTACTTCGAAGATTTTTTTGAAATATAAAATATCATTTTTTTTAAATCTCATTTTTTTGGTGCCCCCTGCTTTGCTGGTGCCCTAAGCACGTGCTTAGTCTGCTTATTGGGTAATCCAGCCCTGTTTGGAGGTAAGTAGTATGAGGTGTCACTCAGCAACAATGCCTCCTTCTAATTAAAGAGCCATGTAGGCATGTCAGTACAATCCTCCTTGTGTGGAAAAATGATGGTTAGAGTAGATAGCTTTGGAGAAGAGGACATAGGGGGACCCCACAGCTCTTCCAGGTATTTAGAAAGATGAATCCTCTTTGTCACAAGTAAAAAAAAAAAAAGTAGCAGTTCATTTTAAGATAGAAAAATGGCAGTTAAACCTTTAATTCTGAATTTAAGGAATTAAGGAAATATTCTCAGATTCATTTTTCTTTCTTGTAATGGCTATTAACTAACTCCCAAGGCTTGATTTATTCTCTGAAATTGCATGTGGTGAAAGAAGAGATAAGAAAAAAATCCAAAATCCAATTTATAATATCTGGACTGTTCTTTTGTAATAGGTCCCTCTACATCTTAGCATACAGAAACTTTGATTTTTCTTCCATGAGTCTTGTCTGATAGATTCATTAAGCATTGGGTCTGTCTCAGGTTGCATGCATGCTGGTATTTCTTTCCAAAACTAGAAAGCCACATGAACATTAGTTAATAATCCTTTACTATGGTAAATATAAGCAGTTTGTCTAGAAATTTCAGTTAAGTGACCAAAATAATCTGGTTAGGATTTATTTAGCAGCATATGCAATATAAGTGCACATAAGAGATATGCTAGATCTTTTTTATATGTCTAGGGCTAAATCCTGAGGCCCTTAGTTACTGAATTTCAGTTCTTCAGCTGAAGATGGTGGAGTTTTCCTCAGTAAAGACTAAATAAAAATTGAGTAAGGACTTCATAATTTGATCTATTAGGAATATTCAAAGCAAGACAACAATCCAGTGATGTCATACAAAAACAACGGCATATTTCCAATACTCTATCCTCATTACCTATATACCAAGCAGAAGAGTATGTTCTTTTGAGCAGTGAGGGTGGGATTTTCAAAAAGCACCTTAGTTAAGCTTGTCACAAAAAAAATTCAGTCAAATAAAAATTATCACTGAAAACTTTTTATTACTTTCTAAATTGAAAACCAAAAAAATAGTCTTTTCCCAAGGAAAAATTTTGAGAAAAAAAATGTTGTTTCTTTCAAAAATGTTAATGGAAGACTCTAACTATTTTCCTTCCAGTTCTACGGGAGACTTGTGTTCCTCACATACTATGGTGATTTTGAGAATGTCACCCAAAATGTCCATGCTTACTTATCAAATTATTGGGAGAAACTAAGAGTGGAAACAGGTATAAGTACCACCAGCTGGAAGTTAAAGCCAGACAGATTGAAATTAGAAATAAGGCTCAATTTCTTAACAGTGAGGGTGATTAACCATTTGGGTCAAACTACCAAGGGAAGCGGTGAATGCTCCATCTCTTGACACCTTCAAATCAAGACTTTCAGGAAGATATACTTCAGTCTCAATACGAGGTTGTGCTTTAGGCTCAATGTTTTAGAATACGCTTTAGGTACAATACAGGGATAATTGAATGAAGTTCTATGGCTAATGTTGTACAGGAGGTCAGACTAGATGATCATTATGGTATCTTATGGCCTTAAATCTATTAATCTAATGATTTTGGAGGAACAGTTTCCTAATATATTGTGCACACAGCAAACTGCTACTGCTTTGTTTCAACACAGATCATGGATAGCTTTCTTTCCCTGTTCTCAAGCATGTGCACATAACCTGTTCAACTTTTAAGTGTGCTCACTATCAAGAGAGGATCCTTTTGAAATGCTAACATACCCTCACTCACATTTCCTTCCAATGACAGCAGTATTAAGACCAATAACTTCTTAATAGGTGCCAATGAATCTTTAAGTATTTGATGTTTGTTGGCCAAATTCTGCTATATTGTAGGCATACTTGCTCTGTTGGCCTTAGGGATTCACCCATGCACATGCATCTGAGGACAGAATTTGACCCATAATTGATTATAAAATCATACATATCATAGGAAATTTATCAAATGAGTTGGGTGAGGGAGAGAGTCCCTTTTACAGTATTTCGAGCAAATGTCTTTGGAAAGACTGAATTGGACTTGAGAATTTCTGGCTACCTGTTTGGTTATGCCAAGATTGCCAGATTTGTGGGCCAGTATGAGTGTCTTCTCTTGTCGTTTTGAATCTGCATATACTGGATTATCAGATGGCAGTAAAAGACTCATAAAACAGACAGTACGTGATCTTGGCTTGTAAAGGTCAAGGAGGAGGCAGCTCATATTCTTCAGAGATCTCTTTTTGATTTTAAGTCCTGGCAGCAGAAACTAAACCTTCTTTAACCACCCTCTAGCCAACAGTACTACTCCAACCTGATCTATTGAACTTAAAACACATTTGATATGTATGATGGGGCTTACTACAAGGTCCTGCCACTCCACCTGAATAACTATAATGTGCTCATAAATCAGAGGAGAACATTCCTCTGTGACACTCTTCTGAATGGCCTACTGAGCTTATGCCTGTGTTAGCCATCAACGCCTCTTACATAAACACACAGAGTACTCTAAAGTAGGGTCTTAGAAAAGCACAAACAATACATTGGCACAGAGAGGCCACACAAATTCAAGAGCTGCCAAGTGGAAACAAAAAAGCTCTCGCAGATAAAATACATTCCTAACAGATATATGCAGAGAGTAAATAATTCATCCTGGATTTCATTCCTCACAACATGCAAAGGCCAAATGCAGAAATAATTCCCCCTCTTCTCCCTCCCTTTGCCCCCACCCACCCAAAAAAAGAAAAGAAAAAGAAAAAAATGAAAATAAGAGACTTCAGCAAAATAATGGTGCAGGAAACTTCAAATTACGTGAGATTCATTTGAAGCGTAACTAACATTTTGTATAAATCTCAGTTTGTACAGTTCAGCATTTCTAATTTAAGTAATTTAAAACCAAAGAACACCTCATTTGCATGCAACAGAGGTCATTGTTCATTTAAATTAAAAAATGGCTAGTTGAGACTCCCGATGGAATTGATCCAAATGGAAGACCGGGGATCTAATCGAGCAAAGCACTTAAGCATGTGCTTAAAGTTAAGCATGTGCATAGACCCACAGAAGTCAACAGGGCTATTCAGATATTTAAAATTAAATGTATGCTTTGGTGGGTCAGGGGTCAGATGAATTAATCATTTATTCTTGAGCAGAAAAGCTTGTTACATTTATTGATCTATTTAAATCTGAGAGAAGGATGAGCATCTGATTATGTGATACTGATGGACCAGATGCACACAGCTTTTACTCTAAGCTGTGTAAGGTTGCCATGATTTGGCCTTAAAATGATAAACATTCAAACTTATTTATGAAATAATCTCACTTACATAGTCACCTCTCAAAGGAATTATAGTCTCTGCCTTTCCAGTTACCTGCTCTTTATTTTAAATATAGACTTGTGCATGGACTAGAGAAATGTAACACGAAGCTCAGCTCAGCAAGAGAGATAGATGTTAAAGAGCATCCCCATCACACACATACTGGGCTGCCCCACTATTACTCTTATAAAATCAGTGTGCTCACACTGGCCTGGGCTTTGATCTTAGTCAATAAGGAAAATGCTCCAAACAATAGCAGATGGAACACACACAGTCAAAAGTAACAACAGGCCATGAACAACAGACGTGCCTGCTGTATCTTTCATGTGTGTTACAAATCACTGGAGAGTGACAAAGTTAACAGGTGCCCTGAGAGATACACCCCACCAGCCGAATATCGACATGTTGTAGAGGTGGCCAATGTTTGGAGGAGCAGGTAGGAAAAGAAACAAGGAACAACCTTTGTATGGTGGGTGGTCTTCTTGTTATCTTGTTACAAATGGCAATGTCTTAGTGCACAACTGGGTGCCATAACATAAGCATTTGAACACATGAAAATCGGGCCCACAGTTGAGACTAGACAGTAGTAGGACTTGGCATTGCTGTGCACCTGCATTACAAACCTTCTGACTCTCCACTCCCATTGAAGTCAATGTGCTCAGCACCTTGCAGGATCCAACCCCAGATGACCAGTGATATTGTTCTGAATATAATTTTTGTACATGCAATGGATTGCAATGCCATTTTCCTCTAAGTACTTTCCCTAGTAAATATAACTGACCAAGTCCTGAGCTCCTTATTCAGATTTACTCAGTCCTTAGAGGTAAATTCCTATCAGTGTCAAACATTTTATAATAATTCAAAGTGACAGTATATTTTAGAGGATGATAAACTAAGCGGGGTGCAGAAGGAAATCTGGGTGTAGTATTTATTTACTTTTCAAAACTTATTTTGATTTTTAAACCATTCGAAGAGTGCCCAACCTATGCAAAAAAGTATGCAGCGGGCCTAGCACTGGGTTGCTGATTTGATGTCATGGTCTTTACTGCGGTGGACAAACCTTTGGTCTGAGTAAGTATTATTAAAAGATTTTTACATCCACAAAAGCAAAGGCTAAACAGCAACTTGAGACATGTGCTGCCCTTGGTAGTGGCTCATCACTGTGGTGCAGCTGTCACCTTACCAGTGACAGCATCTGCTGCAATAGAAAAGTGACATTTAGGCTTAGAATCCTTTGAAAACTGACAATCCTGTTTATAAAAAAATCAACCTCTATTTACACAGTGTTTTCCAAATAATAATTTACTTAAGGTTCAATCCTGCAAGTGCTGAGCACTGTGGCTGATCTGGCAAAACACTTAAGCATGTGCTTAACCTTTTTTGTTAGCGGGACTGCTTATGTGCTTAAAGTTAAACACATGCTTAAGTGCTTTGCTGGATTGGAACCAGTATGCTCAATGCTGCATAGATTTTCTTAGTTTCTCAGTTCATAGGCAGTCTTCAAAATGGTTTAATTGCAGCTGTTGGATCTGCATAATCATTGAGCTCTGACAGATACACATGCATTGAAAATCTCTAGAAATAAACTCTCCAGGAGCAATTTGAAAATAAGTAACTTCATGGGCATTTACACGATTGCATGTTACATGGTTTACTTGTTATAGTCTACAGACTACAATGATCCTTGACTAGTTCTTTGGCAGAGGGGGAAAAAAAGTCAACAGACAGTAGAAGCAAAATATCCACTACAAAACAAAAACAATTTGCCCATCTTTTCTTTTCAGAATAAAAAGCCTCCCTACTTTAGACATTACCCTCAAAATGAAAAGTTCAATACTACCTCACTCCAGCTGGACTGCGCTCCTCAGCCCAGCACTCTGTTACAGAAAGCATAATGCTATTACCTTTAGTTACTGCTAAATGTTTATTTTAAACCAGAAATAGAACTGGAATAATTTATGTTAACAGGATCTGAAGGATTTCTACTTATTTATCTCGGACCTCTTTTACTTAACAAACAAATCAATAAATCTCAGTTTTATCCATAATGCCACTGTCCAGACTAATTGACACCCGCTGGGGTTGTGACAGTAGCATGCACCTGTCTCAATCAGCAGGGCACATTTTATTTTTCGCTGGAGATGATGGCCATGATAATCACCAAGAATGACTCTCCCCCTTATGCTTGTATGATAGACCTAGAAACCTACTACAGTGTCATGAGTTTAGATACAGAACTGGTTCTCAAATTATAACACTTTAATTCAGGGGTCAGTGCAGTAAAAGCAGATGCAATTACGCTTTTAGCCATCATGACTGCATCACAATGGCTATTTCTACGGCAAAATAACTTTGTTCATTGTATATCAGGTCTGGCAATAATCTATTTCTCTGCTCTATAGTACACATGGGCTTTTTATCCCTTAAAGCCAACCTTGGATTAACAGTAGCCTCCTGAAAATCAGAAAGGATTTTCCCCTCCTTTAATTCAAACTTTGAGTAATTTTAAGCAGACTTTTTGTCCCATCCAGTTGTCCACCACTTTCTCAGTACTTTAAATAGAGAAATACAGAAACCATTTAGAGTTCATACAGAGTGGAGTAACATGAAATTGGGACAAAGGAGATGCCACAATTCTGAGGTTTGGCTCCAAGAGTCCAATAGTATGGCTAAGGGTGTATGTCCAGATTGCTATGCCCACACAGAGCCATTGACTTCATTTGCATTCTGCAGGGTGCAGCAGTCACATGCTATCCATTGCAGGACTGGAACATGAATCTCAGTTATGTACAGATGATTCTACTACAATTTGTCTCCTTACAATAAGTCAACTATTTTAAACATAATAATGTGGCCAATGAAAATGTTGGCCATATTTTATCTCTCTGTCTTTACATTTGGCTACTGCTTTCTCCCACTGCTTTCATTCATTGCCCAAGTGAAATTATTTTTTATCGTAGATGTATCTTTTCATTTTTCCAATCTGAATATCACTCCATTATTTTCTGCCTGTGTTTCCAGTCCCATTCAGTCTCTTTGTATTATTTCTTTGTCTTTGCTGGTGTTTGCAACTCTTTCTAGATTAATGGAATTTGCAGTTAAACCTAATGTCTATTATCTTTCTCAAATTACTCATGAAGGAACTCATGATACTTTTATGCAAGTCAGGTAGCACTTTACTTGACAAGCCATCCTATAGATTCCACTGGGACTAATTGTGACGCAAGATAAAATTCAGCATAAGTAAGGGCATTAGAATGTGCCCTAAAGATGTTAAACAAGACCATATCTATCAGCAATCTACAGTAGTTGTATCCAGCTAGACACCACTCTCAACACATTGCTGTTGCTTATTATCTTTTTTTAAAGCTTTTAAAGCAACTGTTTATTCCTATGAGAGTGTGAGACCCATCTCAAATTCATTACTGTATGTCAATATAGGCCATTCCTCTGTGACTCTTGTATGCTATAGGCCATTCCTACTCAGCAAAGCATTTAAGCAACGTGCCTAACTTTAGGAATGTGCTTAAGTGCTCAACTGAATAGAGACATTTAAAAGCTTTTCTGCATTGTGGCCTAATTTTGTAATTTTATTTTAAGAAGAGATTTTTTTAAAAAAAACCTCTAATTTGTTTTTTGAAATATTATTAGGTTAATTACATTAAATAAATCCAACAACGTCTGTGACACTGGAAATAAACAATATGAATACGTCTTTATGAATCTATTGTCCTTTTAACCTGTAAAAGTTTAATCAGATATAAAGGTTTCAAGGTGCTACACAACTGGAAGACAATCTGTGTAACAATATTTACATAGTATGCACAACAGAATAGTGCAGATACAATGCAAGATACAGGTATGGAAAGTCATTCTAGTGCAAACCAGTGGCACAGCAGCAGCAAAATGCAACACCATGGACCAACTCTAAGTCTGGGTTTCCAGTCTGGATGAGTGAGAGATGACACACTCTAAAAAGGAGAATGAGATGAAGAGTATTAGCTGGTGGAAAACATTCAGGTGTCTGAATGTTGATGGCAGGGTCAGAAAAAATAAGGGAGAAGGCAAGAGGAGTTTGAAATAATCAGATCAGAAGCAGGGAGCTGTGTTGACAGATTGTGAAAACTCAAGAATACCTAAGAGAGAAAAGAAATTAAAAGAGAATTGGATGGGAGGGGTCACTGACATCCATAATAAAGTTTCCAGTTATAAGAAGAATAGGGACCTGAATCAAAGCACATGGGATTCTATGGAAAGACTCCCAGTTGCTTCAGTGGACTGTGGATCAGGGCTTGGAAAAACAAATCCAAATATAAGGAAATAAAATCAAGTAATTTGCATTACGTGGACTATAGATTCCCCACCATTCAGACAGCACACTGGGATAGACAGACAGAAGTGTAGGAAGGATTCATTATTGTCTGCAAAGGGAAAAATTTAAAATTAAGTTTGGTGATGCCACCTGCCCTTTCAAACTGTAGCAGCAAATGAGCGAGGAATTTTGAAAGATTCTTAAGCCATGGTTGGAGGCGAGATAGCAGCATGTGTGATGGAAGCGAACCCTTCTCAGTTCGAGATCAGGGGAAGAAACCAAAGATCCCAGGATTCATGTCCCATGCTGCTAAATCTTTGGTGTTTTGTTGAGATGATGACTTTAGTCTATAGTCTTAAAGAAGGCAGCTAGGGGACTTTGGTTCCCCTCACGTATGTCTATCACATGGTGGCCACAGATGAAGAAATGCTAGAACCATGACAAGCCTCTCATTATGTGCCTAGCACAGTAGGAAAATATAAAACATTCCAGTTTGGTCTTAAAGAGAATATTGTCTAGTAAAATGAACTTGAAAGACAGCAACACGGCTATGTCCTATGTCTGTCATTTTCAGTCATGTTTTTCCCCCAATATCTAATATTTTAATATACATCTCAGTCATAAATTTCAGAATGGAAGATACCTCCAGCAAGTGATGATACTTACATGAAATTATATTTGGACTAATAGCTAAAACATGTTAGAAAAATACAAGAAATCAAATATGATTAGAGGTATACAATAGATTCTCTTAGTTTCTGGTTTTGTGATTTTTTTATTGAGCCACTTTTTTATTGTGAACTGCCAGTTAATTTTTTGTTGTTGTTAAATTCTTTGTTTAACCATAACTGTGACCAAAGAGAGGAATGCACTTGACAAGTGCAATAAAGCAACTGCTCAATGTTTATGGCAAGTGCTATACTTTTACACTATTAATTCAAATTGCCTGGAATCTTATAAAAATGTGAACAGTATAGGATTACCTACCTTGCTAGAATACACTTGAAATGGATCATACTACAAAGTAGCACACGTTTCCCTATCAAATTTTAGGGAAAATATTCTTGAGGATATTCTTGGAGCACAAATACTATACTTAAATTAATTCTGCATTGATTCTAAAACTATTCAGACAAAACAATGTACGAAAATGATGTTTTTAAGTGGAATATACAATATTTCAGAGGTGGATTGAAGTGTGAAGTGCATAATAACCTTTTGTTCTGGAGTTCTTTTAATGAATTTATCTCACTGGATGTAGCAGCCTTTGCAATAGCATTAACCTTATCCTTAACACGTCTATAAGTGAACACAACCAAAGACACTTGAACCTATTAGAAGGTGTTGCAATGAGGAGGAAGTAATCCAGAACCAAAAAGGACAAATATTTTCTCAAGCTTATGAAAGATTGTATAGGAAATTTTACTACTCAAGACTAATTGATGAAATTTGCTTTGAGCCGGTTGGTCTACAGATTTTCGCTGAAAACTAACATTTTCATTTGAATATTCAAAGGGCTGCATCTGCAGATAAATTATTTATGTTTGTATTGCAAATTAAAGCCCAGATGCAGCAAAGTACTTAAACACATGTTTAAGTTTTATAGACTTCAGTGGGATTTAAGCATGCACTTAAGTGATTTGCTGAGTAGGAGTGGACTGAAGCGCATGCTTAACTGCTCTACTGAATCTGGGCCTAAAATTCCAATGTTAATGTTAAGTACTAAAAATCAGTCCTAGACTTTAAACTATAGTTCAATCAGTATTTAACTGAGGTTCTGACATAAATAGTGGTTGTGTAATGGGGCACCTTGGTGTTCCATTTGTTTTTTTCTGCTCAGTGACTGCCATAGCAAATTTGGGGGCAAATTTTGCTCATCGTCTTCTTACAAGTAATTCAACTGAAAAACACCAGGAATAGTCACATGATAAGAATAGACTCTTAGGCGCTGAACTGGGACTGTGGAGATCTGGATTCCATAGGCTGCTTCCTATTTGACTCCTGGCAAGTTGCTTAATTACACTGTCCTTCACCTCCCCATCTATACATGAGGATATGAGAACCTCCTTTGTCTGCCAACCTTATTTAGATAATTGTCTTTGTGGAGCAGGGACTGTCTTTCACTGTATAGCTGCATAGAGTCTAGCACAGGGGTAGGCAACCTATGGCAAGTGTGCTGAAGGCAGCACGTGAGCTAATTTTCAGTGACACTCACACTGGCCACCGGTCTGGGGGACTGCATTTTAATTTCATTTTAAATGAAGCGTCTTAAACCTTATTTACTTTACATACAACAATAGTTTAGTTATATATTATAGATTTATAGAAAGAGACCTTCTATGAATGTTAAAATGTATGACTGACACACAAAACCTTAAATTAGAGTGAATAAATGAAGACTCGGCACACTACTTCTGAAAGGTTGCCAACCCATGGTCTAGCACATTGGGGTACCTATCTCAGATGGAGCTTCTAGGCATTATTGTGATACACATAATTAATAATGAGGGTGAATAAAATTAGTCTTTACTCAAGCTGAAACTTGATTTTTCTAAATGCAATCACTGCAAATCAACTCAGATATTTGAAACATTTCCTTTTCTTTTAAGTTCTGCCCATCACCACCAAATTCATATTTTTCAGTCAGAACTCACCCACTACTACAGATATTCTAGACCCAAATAAGACTTTCTTCTCTTCAATGGTATTGATTCTGCAGGGCTAACAATACTGAAAACTAGTGGTTTGTTAACAAACTAAGGAAATATGACTTGGATGACATGTGAGGCCAAATTTAACCCTTGTGTAGCTCTGTTGTCCTTATGGGATGGAGGTAAGAGTTTATTTTAACAGAGGCAATTTTCTGACTATTCCTCCACATTAAATATTGTTTGTTTTCATTCAGTGATTTAGGCAAAATTTGTAATTATCTAAGATACGACCACCATTCTACTCGCCATTAAGCGTCTGCGCCAGCCCCCATTGAAGCCAACTGGAGTTTTGCTTCTGACTTCAGTGACAGCAGAATCTGGCCCATAGGTGCCTTCCAAAAATTGGTTGCCTTTGGTTTCACAGAAAGGTCATTGTGTTTTTGAATGCACTCTAGGGATGATGTTGACATTTTCCAGCTGTCTTGCTACATTATCCCTATGAATGTGGGAGGTAGATTTGTATTCTGGTTTTAAACTGCACTATTCTTTGGAAACAAATCACATCCCTAGTGAGGTTTGGTAACTTTCATCCTTTAAGCGGATCCAATCTATACTTTCATTTTTTAGAGGATTTCTTTTGGAAGGGTAGGGCTTGAAATTATATAAATGAAAGAACTGTGTTTAAGGCTGGGTGCAGATTCCTTTACCTCTACATGTGCTTTTCCCCTTCCCAAGCTCATTGTAAGATGCTCTGCAGAGCGCAGGAGGAGAAGTTTATCACATGCTGTACATTATTCTGTAGCTAATGCCGGCTATAATTTCTTGCGCTCCGCTCACTAATCTCTTCCTCTCATGCATTATTTCCTGGTACAGCATTAGCAAACCACATGCTGATCCACTGGTCCTTCATGGATTTGGAAAATAATCCGTGAGCCCACAATGATGTAAAACATTAAATATTGTTTTAAGTATTGGAGGCGCCATCCTGCCTGCACGGTACTTAAGATGGGCAGTGCGCCAGCATGTCTGCTGGCATACAGCTGAGAAACAGAGCATGCCCACTTGCAGCGAACAAAGCAAAGCCCAGGACAATAAGGCAAGCATGATGACAGACAGAAAGAGGCTGGTATGTTCATGTGCTGTTTGACCATTATATCAGCTTTGGAAATTATACTGTCTAGAGGGCTAAGAGTTTCTTTCTACACTCCTGCCTTACTGCCTGCACCTGCACATCTAAGGGGAGGCAAGAATGAAAGAATACTTTATTGCTCTTCCAAGGGCTCTTCAAAGTTATTTATCACATACCATTTTTGTACTAACTTTTTAATACTTTGCAGTTGCAAAGTGAAAAGGGAACAGAACCAAGAAAAGACACATACAACCTGGTGTTATTTGACAGGGCCATGAGGCAAAAAGCAAGGATGTTTCAGCTGTGTGTGTGTGTGTGTGTGTGTGTGTGTGTGTGTGTGTGTGTGTGTGTGTAAGTTTAAAATGCCTTCTTATTGAATGGCTGCTGACTTTGATACAACAGAAGTGGCCAATAGAAACCAGATGTGGTTTGATCACAGGACTGGGAGCTGGGAATTCCTGAATTCTAACCTTGCAACCTCGGTGACCTAGGACAAGTCACTCAGGCCCAGATTGTGCTTTTACACCCAGCCCTGAGTAAGAGGTGGTGAGTAAGCTGCACCATCCTAGACCAGCCCTGGGAACAATGTAAATCAGAGCTACTCCCATGAGTCACAACTTCTCCCTGTGCCCTGGAGGAAAAGTAAGTTACTTCATCCTTTCATCCCCATTGTATACCTAGGCAGCTATTCTGTCTGGCAAACAGAGGCAGAGACAATACCCTTCCCCACCCACTTGCTTACAGAAAGGACTATTTGGAAAGTAGTCCTGACTCTCTCCACTATGGTCAGAGTCACAGTTTGAGTAGATGGGCCAACTAGGGACCTAAGGGAGGAGGGGATATGCCCTCTTCCGCATCCATGCTACAGAGTCAGGATTGTGACAATCTAGACCCTAGTCTCTCCACATGTAGGATGCAAGCTAGCAATTCTTAACTACCTCTCACAGGTGCTGTGATGATGAGCCTGAAAAGAGGCTTTGAAAATGATGTGTAGTGAGTGTTATTTCTTGAGGTGGGGCTGGGTACTATAGGTGTTTGCAGGATCAGATTGAGAATTTTTGAGCTCAAGGGATAATTGAGCTTCCTTGACCCCACTACTCCATCTGTTCATGTTCCTTGCTTTCTCCCTTATGTCCTTTTCCCTGCACACGGCATAAACCGTATTTAAAGGACGTGTTGCACCCTTCTGGCAGCATTCTGTCAACTCAACCTCCTTCAAAGTCATCCTGATTGGTGAGACCACTGGTGGTGCTCCTTGGATGCCAACTGGCCAATGCTGCTGTTTGCCTCTTCTCTCTGGTGTACGTATTCTATATTCAGAGCATATTCAGACAGCAGTGAGAATCAGCAGCTCAGCTCGGAAGCATCACCAGCTGTCTCAAAATCTAGGCTTGAGAAATAGGAGCTCAAGGAGGCACTGTGGAGTATTTCCTGGGAAGCTAAAAGTGTTACAAATTATAGTCATTTGTAAAGGGTAGCTCATCCAATCAGGGAATAGAAACAAAATCATGTAACTGACATTACCAGTCACTTTGCTCAAATACTAAATTGTGAATATTGATATTCAAAGGAGTACTTCCCGGGAACTGTTCTCAAGTAACCCACATCAAACAAAAATAGGTAAAATTACAATCTCTCTTTGCAGGAAAGGTCAGGGAAAAGGGCTATATTTACAAAATTGTTTGTTGTGAATTTTGTCCACTTCTACTAAGTACTATAATTAACACAACAAAAGTCATCTACACCTATGGAGAGCTGATATCTTTGTGATAAACTGCAGAGATATAAGATGGATCATCTCACCTGCCCTTTAGACCACTGATCCATCAGTACCAGGATTCATTTCCACAGCTTCAAACAGCTATCATTGTTTAAAAATCCACCAATCATAAAAGTGTTTTCCCTTCCTCCTTCCCTTAAAATAGCCTGGCTCAGGGCCCTGGATGGACAAGATTCAGTGCTGGACCAGTGACAGATTTTCAGGATATAAAGTAATGTTGTAGTTTAAAGTACAATATGTCAAGATCCACCTGGGCTAGAAACAGGATTTTAATCCCTTTGGGAACGGGAGATTTTTCAGTTTCCTAATGGGACTCAGCACCTGCTTCTAGCCCTGCAAGAGCTCTAGAGTAAGGAACATAGAAGTTATTACTAATAATTGAGCCCCATTAAAGGCATATGTTCTTTTTTCAGTTATGCCAACACTTAAATAAATGTCACATCCCATGCTCTTGGGAAGTTATTCTGCCTTAACATGGCTGAGGTGACCATTAAGGTTTTCTGTTGGAGTGCAAGTTTGATGAAGTTGGGCTATGTATTGCTCTTTTGCCAGAAGCTGGGAATGGGCAACAGGGGATGGATCACTTGATGATTCCCTTGTTCATTCTCTCTGGGGCACCTGGCATTGGTCACTGTCGGTAGACAGGATACTGGGCTAGATGGACCTTTGGTCTGACCCAGTATGGCCATTCTTATGTTGGCTGGCATCTGTTGGAGCTGGATGTGAGCCTGGTAGAGTGGAGGGCATTATCAATAGCACTATAGGCAATGTGAAGGAGAGAGAAATGCTGGAGTCTTTCCTTTTAACTTCCTATTTCCATACTGATGTAAGCTTAACTGTCACTAAATATATTAGGTTTTTGCCTCTTAATATTCATTATATGTGTCAACTCACCAGCATTTTGCAAGTAGCATGTGCAAATCAGTTGTCTCCTCCCTTCACACCTTGCTTGATCACTGCTGTTCAACCTGATTGGCTCAGCTTGCAGGTGAACAGGTTCAGGACCTCCTTTTAGCTTGATTGCTAAAAAAGGTAACACAGGTGTGTGTCTGGTGGATGTGTAACCCACTGGTCCTTGTGTGTTGTGTGTCCCCTTTTGCACCTGATCTATAGGGGATGTCAGTCTGTTACAGCCCCCAAATACAGGCTGGCAATTTAGCTTCAGCTATGAAGATTTGTGCTTCTAGTTTTGGAGTTTCCCAGTGTTTTGTCCACAATGGCAGCTTTCACGTCTGTAGCTACCTAAAGATAAGGGAGATAGTTATGATTCCATTTTCTGATTACGTTACCTTTTAAATGTAAAGTATCAGTTTTGTCGTCTCTGGGCTGAGAGTCATCTCAAGACAGATGTTCTTGGGAAGTAAGAGACTCACATTATACCATTCCTTCTGGAGAACTTGTACCTTTTTCTGGGCCCACTGTTTTTTCCAGACTGACAGTACTTTTTTGCCTTTGTTGTATTGGAAAATATGACAATGTGTATAACTTGAAATGATGTGGGAAAAATGTGAAGAAGAATGAGATGATGAAATTCCACAGGGTCAATGTGCTGTATAATGTTAAATGAACCAGGGAAATTCTCATCAATAAATATCATTTTAGTGTGGTTTAATTTTTTTCATTGTTCATTGTAATAGGAAAGTACAGATTTCCCACATAACAACAGGAAACTTAGTTCCAACAACAGCAAGCAACCTTGAACTGGAGTGTGCTGGATTACTCACAGCAGAAACATGGCTGTTATGTGCTCATTTTTCTGTGTCCTGCCAAGGTCCGTTTGTGGGGGTGAGAGGAAAATTTGTGTGTCAAACTGTGAAAAAGATCTAGGGTGTACACAGTCTTATGGAATGTCTAGAGGTTTTATGGATTCCCTCTTCTCTGCTTTCAGTTCCCTGACTCCTCTATTAGGCAGTGAAAACAAGAGGCACGAATTAGCGGTTGTTTATGAACTGTGTCATTCTTGCAAGATTTACTCATTCTTTTTATAGGACTAGGTTTGTATGTGTGTGTGAGAGAGCAAGAGAGAGAGAGATTTTTTTCCCCTTCACACAGAAAGAAAATCAATTTTTTACTGTTTTCCATTTTAAATTGATTTTGTTGTTTTCCCCCTTGTTTCTATTTTATTTGCTTTTCATCTGCCTCCAAAAGTGGCATTCTTATAGTGATGACATCAGCTCTGCTGGCAACTAGGATGTTAGGGAACAGAACCTATAGGTCTAATCCAATGCCCAATAGAGTAAATGTGTGTCTTTTAATGGGTGTTGGATAAAACCCACAGTGGATGTCAGGGGGCACTGGATTAGGGTTAGTATCAGTTCTCATTAATATTTTTCTAGCTAGCATTGGCCTAAGTCTGGATCCATGAAGTCAACGGGAGTTTTGGCTGTTGACTTCATTGGATGCAGGTGTAACCTACATGTTTTCGTATATAGCATTTTATATTTAAGAACAAAGAGTGGCAGAGCACCAATCAGGGAGGAGAAAGGGATTTGTTTTAGTTAGGTGTGCAGAGCAGACCAGGGAGCCTGCTATAAGTGACCAGGAAAAAACCCACAAGAGGATATTGGTAATTACTGAGCAAAAAAGCAATAGCTGATTAAGTCAGTGTAGAAGCCATCATTAATGGCAGGCAAATGTACATGTCTTGATATATTCTCAGCTCAGGGGCTGAGCCAATCGGAGTGGAGAGAAATGTGATATAAAAGCTGATGAGCGTTCTCATTGGGCTCAGCTGGATGATGGAAGATAGAAGGCCAGGAAATGTGGTTTCTGTCAGGATTAGCTCTCAAAACCTGCTTGGCAATAGGTGACTCTTATTCCCATCTTTACCTACTAGGAAAGCTCTTATTAAAACTAATGTCTAGGCCATGCTGGAGTGCCATGTGGACCTAGAGAGTGCACTGGAAGGGAGGCTTCCAAGAGATTTACCAGAACAGAGAAACTAAAGAAAGTGAGTCTTCTGCATTTATGTAGGAGGCACGGCTATGGACTATAAAACCATGCAGTTTCATTCCTGTTTCTGAAGATTCAGGTGATACACTCTATATTTTAGGCCACACTACAGACTAAGAACAGTCTCTGGGGAAGATCTGTAGGAAACAAGGGTGTGTACAGACATATGGATTAAGACAAAGAGTGTAAGTGTTCTCCTGATGCACTACAGTGATGATGCAGATGTTACAGATCAAGCTAATGTTTCATGAATATCCTTAGCATATGTGGCAGAAAGTGAAATTTTGTATAAGAAGGATTATGCTGATCACCCTACCATCTCTATCCAACAAATTTCAAGTGATGTTTAAAATGCTTTGCTTGCTGCTTGTATTAAATGTGAATATTTATATACTAAGTAATTATGTGTTGTTTCTCTTGGACAGTTATTGGGAGCTATTAATAAGATCCAAGTTCAGGGTGTCAATACAACGGTCTGGGGTTTGACTCCCTCTTTAATGCTTTCTGAATAGTGCTGAAATGACAGAACTCTGGTTTTTGCTCCAGCTGAAAGTTCTGCTGAAGGGAAGGAGGTTGGTCAAGTAGACAAGGCACTACATTGGAACTGTGTTCTCTTCCTGACTCTGGTACTAATCTGCTGTGTAACCTTGGATAAGTCACTCCTGCCCTATGTGTGTCTTGTAAACTTTCAACTGTTAGCTTGTAAGTATCAACTGTTATCACATAGGGAAATGAGAGGTCCTGGAGATCAAATTTAGGCTGCTAGGGAAGAGATTGAAGTCCAAACCTCCATGGTAACGTTCTCTGACATGCTTCCAGTTCCATGCACAGAGCCAGTTAGACAGGCAGAACTGCAGGGTCTGAATGCATGGATGAGATGATGGTGTTCAGAGGAGAAATTTAGGGTTATCAGGAACTGGAGAAACTCCTGGGAAAGGAGGAGCCTGTACAGGAAGGATGGGCTCCACCTAAACCAAAAGAGAACCAGCCTGTTGGCTTATAAAATTAAAAAGGTCGTAAAGGAGTTTTTAAACTAAGGGATGGGGGAAAGCCAACAGATGCAAAGGAGCACGTGGTTTGGACACAGAAATCCATGGAAGATTCTCTGCAGCTTGAGGTCTTCAAACCACAATTTGAGGACTTCAATTACTCAGACATAGGTTAGGGGTTTGTTATAGAAGTGGATGGGTAAGATTCTTTGGCCTGCATTGTGCAGGAGGTCAGACTAGATGATCATAATGGTCCCTTCTGACCTCAAAGTCTATGAGTCTATAAAAGGGGATATTCTATATTCTAGTGAAAAAGAGAGAATAGACATTGATAACCTATAGGTAGGAAATCAAGAGAAACAGTCAAATGAAAATGAGTCTCATTCAATTACATTATGCAAAGGCAAGCAACTAAATATTGACAAATTTTATAACTGCTTGTATACAAATGCAAGAAGTCTAAATACTAAGACAGGTGAACTTGAGTGCCTGAAATTAAATAAGGATATTAATATAAGTAAGCATCACAGAAATTTGGTGGAATGATTATAATCAATAGCATACGATAATACTAGGGTACAAGATATATAGGAATGACAGAATAGGTCACACTGGTGGTGGAGTGGCATTGTATGAAAGAGAAAGCATAGAGTCAAATATAGTAAACATCTTAAGATAAATCAAACCGTATCATAGAATCTCTGTGAATAGAAATTCCATGCTTAAATGATAATAATATGAGTATAGCAGTAGAAATATACTGTCGACCACCTGACCAGGATGCTGATAGTGATTTTGAAATGCTCAGTGAGATTAGACAGGCTACACAAACAGAAAAACCAATAATAATGGGGGATTTCAGCTATCCCCATATTGACTCGGAACATGTCTCCTTTCTCCTCAGGATGGGATGCAGAGATAAAATTTCTAGACACCATTAGTGACTGCTTCTTGGAGCAGTTTGTCCTAAAACCCACAAGGGGACAGACAATTCTTGATTTAGTAGTAAGCAATGCACAGGAACTGTTCCAGGAAGCGATTATAGCTGAAATGTTCAGTAACAGCAACCATAATGTAATTAAATCTAACATATTTGTAGGGGGGAAATACTAAAGAAACCCATTACAGTAGCATTTAACTTAAAAAAGGGGAACTACATAAATATGAGGAAGCTAGTTAAATGGAAATTAAAAAGGAACAGTCACAAGAGTGATATGTCTGCAAGCTGCATGGAAACTTTAAAAACACCATAACAGAAGCTAGAACTATATGTGTACCCCAAATAAAAATATAGCCAGAGGATCCAAAAAATGCTACCATGGCTAAACAAACAGGCAGGGACAAAAATACATTTTTTTTTTAAAATTGGAGGTCAAATCCTATAGAAGAATATAGAAAGGAGCATAAACTCTGGCAAGTCAAGTGTAAAAATATAATGAGGCAGACCAAAGAAGAATTTGAAGAGCCACTAGCAAAAGATACAAAAACGAGGTTCATTAGAAGCTGGACAAATACCAAACAATTGGTGGGGCTACTGGATGATCAAGGTGTTAAAGGAGCACTCAAGGAAGACAAGGCCAAGGTGGAGAAGCTAAATGAATTCATTCTATTGGATATGGGGGAGATCTCCACACCTGAGCCATTTCTTTAAAGTGATAGAGCTGAGGGACTGTCCCAGATTGAGCTGTCAATAGAAGAGGTTTGGGAACAAGCTGATAAATTTACAGTAATAAGTCACCAGGACCAGATGGTATTCACCCAAGACTTCTGAAGGAACTCAAATATGAAATTTCTTAACTACTATTTGTGTTATGTAATCTATTGCTTAAATCAGCCTCTGTATCAGATGACACATGGATAGTTGATGTAATGCCAATTTTTTAAAATGGCTCTACAGGTAATCCTGGCAACTACAGGCCAGTAAATTTAACTTCACTACCAGGTACATTGGTTGAAACTATAGTAAAGAACAGAATTATCAGACACACAGATAAACACAATTTGTTGAGGGAAGCATCAACACAGCTTTTATAAAGGGAAACCATGCCTTACCAATCTATTAGAATTTTTGAGAGTCTCAACAAACATGAGGACAAGAGTGATCCAATGGTTATAGTGTACTTGAACTTTCAGAGATCCTTCACCAAAATATCTTAAGCAAAGTAGGCAATCTTGGGATAAGAGGGAAGGTCCTCTTATAGATCAGTAACTAGTTAAAAATTAGTAAAGAAAGGGTAGGAATAAATGGTCAGTTCTTACAGTGGAGAGAGGTAAATAGCAGGGTTCCCCAAGGATCTGTCCTGGGACCAGTGCTGTTCAACATATTCATAAATGATCTTGAAAAAGGGGTAAACAAGGAGGTGGCAAAAGCTGCAGATGATACAAAATTCCTCAACATATTTAAATCCAAAGCTGATGGCAGATGAAGTTCAATGCTGATATATGCAAAGTAATGCACAATGGAAAACATAATTCCAACTATATATGCAAAATGAAGGAGTATAAATTAGCTGTTGCTACTCAAGAAAGAGATCTTGGAGTTATTGTGAAAATGTGCTCAATGTGCAGCAGCACTCAAAAAGGTTAATTGAATATTAGGAATCATTAGGAAAGGGATAGATGAGACAGAAAATATAATAATGCTAGTCTGTAAATCCATTGTATATCCACACCTTGAATACTGAGTGCCATTCTAGTAGCCCTATCTCAAAAAAAATATAGGGAAAAAAGACAAAGAAGGGCAACAAAAATGATTAGGGGTATGGAACAGTTTTCATCTGAGGAGATATTAAAAAGACTGGGAGTATTCATTTTGAAAAAAAGATGACTAAATTGAAATATGATAAAATCATGAGTGAGTGGAGAAAGTGAGTAAAGAAGTATTATTTACCCCTTCACATAACATAAGAACCAGGTGTCGCCCAATGAAATTAATGCTCAGCAACGTTAAACCAAACAAAAGGAAGTACTTTCTCACAGACCATACAGTCAACCTGTGGAGGTCGTTGTCACGGGATGTTGTGAAGGCCAAAAGTATAACTGGGTTAAAAAAAGAATTAGATAAGTTCATGGAGGATAGATCCATCAATGGCTATTAGCCAAGACAGTCAGGGATGCAACCCCATGCTCTGGGTGACCCTAAACTGCTAGAAAGTTGGGACTTGACCATGGGGATGGACCACTCAATAAATTGCCTTGTTCTGTTCATTCCCTCTGAAGCATCTGGCACCAGCCACTGTTGGAAGACAGGATATTGGACTAGGTGGACCATTGCTCTGACCCAGTATGACTATTATTATGTTCTTAAGCTTGGTGGGGCCTGGACTGTCTCTTATCATGTGTTTGCACAATGACAAACACAATGGGGACCCAGTCACAGTAGCATTATGAGAGGTCACCTAAAATACAAATAAATAATAATGAAAGGAAGAGGAGTGTCATAGTAGTTGCACGTGACTTGCCTCAATATACTTTTACATAGGCTCAGGTTCTTCGGGGCTGGCTGAAATGAGTGTTTCAAGAGAGAAAAACATAAAACTTCATGAACTAATTTTAGTATGTAACTGTGAGCCCTAGTGATCTAAAATATGGCTGGAGTACATCTGTCTGGTGAATAGGCACACAATAAATATATCTAGCTGACAACTCAACAGAAGTCCTTTCTGAATTAACTGCCACTGTCTGGGTCATGCAGGCAATGGCCAAAATGAAAGACAGAAGAATAAAGATAGCCCAGAAGCATGGACTGATTTTTAACATCAGAAAAGTTCTCCATAATCTCTTTTCCATGATTCAGAATTATGTAAGTGCAGTAAATTGATGGGAACACACCAGATTTCTGCAGATGGAAGAGGAAAGGACAGAGCATATGCAATGTGTGCGTTTACACAGTTTGGAGCTAAGAGGATTCAGCCAAAGGTTAATCGTAACCCACCCTAAACTGTTGTGCTGTGTGGTGTCAAACAGCTGTTGTGTTCTACCCCAGAGTTGGTGGCTGGATTTTTGTGGTGGGTGACATGAGCCCATTTCTCTTATGAACTACAAGCAGGGTATTATGAGGTGTATTTAGTTAATATTTGTAAAGTATGTTTAAGATCCTTGGATAAAAGGTACAATGGAAATGACAAATAATAATCAATCAGCCATTCTGTCTTCTCACTTCTCATACACTGGGAGAAATGTGAAAAGGAATTAGTAGTACATTCTTGAAACATGAGTCAGTCTGTGCTGAGATGTCCAAGAAGAAAAGCTGTAAAAAAAAAAAAAAAAAGAGTAGATGTGGGGGAACAATGGACTCCTCCAAGAGGAGATGAATCTTTGGCCACCTGTCATATCCTATGGCAAGCCAGCCTGTTGTCCCTTTACCAACAAGCATCCACAAGAGTCTGGCTATACATAGGAAAAGAAGACAAAGCTTTGAGCACTGGCCTTAACTTGCAAAGACCCAGCTCAATGTACTCTTCACCTACACCCTTTGAGAAAGAGTGAGGTAAGCAAGAGGGGATGTGAAGACAAGAGACCTATAACATTGGTGCTTTGCAAGGACTGCGAACTATAGCAGAAGACTAGAATCATGCTGGCCTAGAAGAGCTAGCTACTCAAGGGAAGGACGAGCAACCATAAAACATTTTGGGTAAGCTATCCGTGGGTGAAAACAGGAAGCTTTGGATGAAAGCTGACCTGAAACCTTAACTATAAACATTCCAAGCAGCATCCTGAGACATGTAGATATCTAATATACATACAGCATGACTATGCTTACATAGCTTCATCACATGTATAGCATGAGGCTTCTCCACTAAACACTGTCTCCCAGCAATGCAGGAAGGAAGCTGTGTACACTGTGAAGAATTTACTTTATTTTACTAGGGGTATGCATGTTACACTGTTTCTAATGATGTGCAAGGAACTCTTCATCCCTCCACCCCCCCCTGTTTGCATGTAGTCTTTGGTTTCAATGATTCATCAGCCTGTTTTCTCATGGGCCTTTATTGGCTTGTCCACTCCATTATTTTATCTTCAGCTCTTACCCTTAATTCCTCCTAGGATGCAATGAGAAGGCATAGAGAATGACAGTCCAACAGAGATCCATACAGGAATATGCCAGTGAATGACAAGAATCATGGAAGATGTGAAATATTGTGGTGTTTTGTTTTTTACCCTGAGTAGTGGTGTAAGCCAAAGAGAATCCACACATCTGTAAAATGGCAGAAATTGTAAGGGATACTAAAACAATCCTCCAGGAGTAAAGTCCTTCTGGTCTAACATTCCAAACTTTGTCAGGGTAGCAATTTTAAGTGGCATTTACATAAAGATTTGAGAATGATATGGCATATATTCTATACTTGCCTGCCCAACATGCTGAAAGATCATCAAGACCCATCTCTGAAATACTTACCCAGCATGACCCTGAGGATGAGCTTGCTGGCAGGCCCAGAAAACCTGGGGTAGCTTTGGGTCCTTCTTGGAATCATCGCTTGATATGCTAGGGACTGCATCCTAAAAATATTTAAAGCTTTTCTTACATATATGGGTTTCTTAGAAGTTCAGAGCCTAACAATTATTAGAATGTCTCTTTAACTCATTGGAAACAATCACAAAATTTCTGAAGATGAAAAATTAAGAAAAATCTCTTGGCTTGTAGAAAATTAACATTGATGTTAGCTTTATTGTATGTGTACCATCTACACCCCTTTTCAGAGTGATTGGATCTATAGTTGTGGGTTTTTTTAAAAAATGCATGTTTTTGGAATTATTCACTTCCCCAAAAATTTCATTTAAAAGTAATTTCTTTTAAATATTTTTTAAAAAGTATTGCGCCAGTGTAGATCATTGGATGAAGACTCTATTATCTATAAAGGTTCCTCATGGTTCATAATAGCTGCTCTTTGCATTAAACTATGGTCAACAGACCTGAAGATGAGAATCAAACGGTCAATGTGATCATAATCTTACCTTTGACTCTCAGCCAACACTCCTTGTGTGAACTTAGTTCTAATGCTCAAATCTGCTTCTTCCTAAGAGTCTATTTTTCTGTGTTCAATCCCATCTGTCATGCAACTTTCACACTCTGCTTCCAACTACTTCCAACAATAAAATCATTTTCCACTGGATTAAGACTGTTGTGACAGCTTGGAAGCCTGCTGCTGGTTGGTGGGAAACCAAAACACTTAAAAAACCCAGGAAGGTGGACTCTGAAGAGAACATGGAGAGAAATTATGTTTCAAACAGATGTACAGACAAACAGCCACACTGTCTTGTGGTGTGGACTGTTTTCCTGCCCCATGGTTTAACCTAGGGAAGAGAATCAAAATGTGCAAGTTTAGAGTGCAAAAGCGGAAGGAGATCCTCTGTTTGTGTATGAAGGGTTCAATCCTGCATCCACTGATGTCAGTCTCAGAGCTCCCATTGACTTCTGTGGTGTAGGATCAGATCCCAAGATGACAGACTATTTTGCAGAAGTCACTGCTACTAATGATTGGTGGGTATTCTCTGTGTCCTATCATTCTGGCCCATTCCTGTCCTGTCATTGTTGCTGTCCTCTTCACTGGTTCGCACTTACATTTCTAGCATCCAACAGCTCAAAACCTACAGTAATTAGAGTCTGCTGATGCTGTGTCAGTGAAGGCTGATTACATCTATAACTGATTAGGCAGAACTGATAGATGAAAGTGTTTGCTGAGCTCTGTTGCTGATCCAGAAACAGAGAAGGCATAGCCTGAACACAGGGACACCTTTTTGGAGCTGAGAGGTACCACCGGGTGCTGTAGCCAAGCCCCTGCCTAGTGCTCAGTGAAATGATAGGTCACCATTCTGTTTCCTGCATGGGGGTGGCAGTTAGATCAGAGACTCCCTTCATCTTCAAACTGTCTGAGAGTCTGATCCATGACCTATGGGACCTAATGGAGGTCTTTTCGTCGACTTATATGGGTTTAGGCTCAGGGTCCTAATGTGCCCATTCAAAATGAGGTAGAATTTAGTCCATTGTATGGATAGGGCTTAAGAGCATCATGTTCACAATATTATATCCTCCATTCATGCAGAAAACAGAGCTGGCCTAGTCCTGCTCCCATTGGAGTCAGTAGCAGGCCCTATGTGGTAAGATACGTTTTTTCCAAAAGGGTTCCTCACTATGAAAAAACTGCTTCTTTGAGAACTTCCAATGTGGACTATGGTTAATGCTTTGCCTTGAATAAAAAGAAGTGTCATTGCAAAATTCTCTTTATGTCAAAATCTAGCTAGGCCTGCTAACAATGGATGCTTAAACATTATGCAGTCTCACTAGCATTTTTGTATGAAACTCAGTGCTAACAAAAGCACTCAGCCTAGTGCTTATTAGCCTGGCAGATAGTTGTTTCAAGACAATAAAAGCAATGAAGAGCTCAACTGTCTCTCTCTTTAGCTGTCACAGTACAGTGCTGGTAAGGTGGAGGCTGGCTCTTCTTCAGCATTTCTCCTGTGAGTCTTATACTTAATGACAAGCTGGTCTGAGAAAGCCCTTAAGGTCTCACCATTGCCAGCAACATTCTTCTTGTCTCATTTAATCTTTGACATGTATTCAGGGTTCATTCTGGAATGTTGCATACCTGGATTGGTTCTCCACCCGACTGTAAGAAGGCAGTGTTAGGGATTCACCACGTTGGAAAGAGATTTAGCAAATATTTAGAATCAAATTTAGTCTATGAAAAGGGTAAAAAACCCAAAAACACAGGGCCCAACTACAGACAAAACATGCGCAAGTGTATTCTGGAGCTATCAGACACTTGCCCTTCTTTGCAGGCTCAGTATAAGGTCTATTTTTGAAGTGTGCAGCCAGACAAGCTGCAAAGTAGGCCAAAACAGAGCATGGCTGCTCACACAGATTTTAGGCATACACATAGCAGTGAAATTCTCAAAAGAGGCTTCTTTGTATCATTCGTGCCATCCCTGATTAGAGCAGTGGTTCATCTAGTCCAGTAGCTCTTCACTGACCAGAACCAGATGCTTCAGAGGCAAGTGCAAGAAACCCTGCAGTTGGCAGATATGGGATAATCTGCCCTTAATGAATTTACCTGCTAACCCCTCAAAAAGCTTAGATTATGCTCTGAAGCATGATGGGTTTATATCCCTTCCACATTTTTTAAAGTATTTATTATTGTAATTCCTGGATATTAGCCATATAAATGTCTAATATCTTGGTCTCAGTGAGATCTTGTGGCAACGAGTTCCACTGGTTTGAATGTATCACCCTCAATCCATGAGTCCCAAGAATAGAATGATTTCCCAGTTAATTTGATGTTCAAGATAAGGTTAAACATATATGCAGCAAGGCTCTGGAAACACAACATTATCTGGTGGCAAAGTTGAGTAATTAAGACTC
This sequence comes from Gopherus flavomarginatus, assembly GCF_025201925.1. Taxonomy (NCBI): domain Eukaryota; kingdom Metazoa; phylum Chordata; order Testudines; family Testudinidae; genus Gopherus; species Gopherus flavomarginatus. The sequence continues at coordinate 54,359,765 of NC_066621.1, forward strand.
AGGGTTAGAGGTATGTGAGACCTACAGAAGTAGTTTGTGACGGTTGCCCAACCTGAACCTTACAGATTTAGTTTGCAAAGGCTGAAAACTAATCAACCTCTGCATGGTCTCTTTGACGTAGAGGGAATGACAGTTGGGGAGAAGGGAGGTTTAACTGCCATTCATCAGGTGCAGCTGCAAACCTCAGGCCATGAACATGAACCACTGAACACGGACTGACATTGTTGACTCTTCAAACCTCATACCCAAGGTCATGTTTGAATGGATTCAGTATGAACACTTTTCACAGTTCTAGTCATGACTCATGGCTGTCACAAACTTGCTTTGCACCATTGGGCAAATCATGTATATTTTTTGGTTGAAATCCAGGCCCCATTGAAGTCAATGGGAGTTTCACCATTGACTTCAAAAGGGCCAGGATTTCACTGTCTGTGCCTCAGTTTAACTGTCTGTAAAGTGGGCATAACAACATCTACTCCCACTGGTATTGTCATACTTAGTGATTATATTTGTAAAATGCATAGAAATCTTCTGAAGAAAGGCACAATATAACTGCAAAGTATTTTTAACACTTCTGAATAATGTTCTTCCTGCTTTATGCATGGACTTGTCATGCATTATCCAGTTGGATATTTCCAACTCTATCATTTGGTAGAGAAGATGTTGGCTAAATCTTCTGGATTGCTTTGAAAATATCAGCTAATGTTTACTGGTGTAAATTGTTTTTCAAGAACAAAAAAAACTGAACCAGTTAAAAATCTCTGCTAATGAGCAGCAAGATAGATGCCATTACATAAAATACAGGGATACCAAACATTTTTATCACACACACACACACACACACACATAGTGTGTGTAGAATATGTATATTCTGTGTAGAATATGTATATTCTAGGGTATGAACCAATTAAAGGAGCTGAAGCTAACATACTCACCAAATGAAACATTCATAGTCACTGGAGAATTTTCAGTATGATTTGGTCAAAAGAACAGCCATACTGGGTCAGACCAAACATCCATCTAGCCGAGTATCCTGTCTTCCGACAGTGGTCAATGCCAGGTGCCCCAGAGGGAATGAACAGAACAGGTAATCACCAAGTGATCCAAGTGTGAATTTATTTGCATGGATTTCTTATTAGTGACATGTAGCTTTTCTCTTAGTAAGGGTGACACAGCCATCAATCAGGTAATTTCTATGCACCTGCAGTTACTGTGCAGTTCTTAAGTAATACTTTGAGATACTTCATGGTGGCAGTGCAAATAAAACAATGGGTATGTCCCCAAGCTCAACATTCACTGACGTTACTTAAAAGTACTGGATCCCAGCAATGGAATTTGTGGGAAATTTGAATGATTCTACAGGATTTGAGATAATTCTATAGAGTTGTGAGAGAACTATGAATAATTTGCGAACTCTGTCACCTTAATTTCATGTGAAACCATTGCTCCCTTAAAGAAAACATGAATTCAACCATAATTATAATTATCTATATGAAGTTACGAGAAGCAAACATACACCCAACTGCCTAGTTAATTTATACTGGAAGTAATTGGACACACCCAATAGGAAGCGTAATGGAATTTTACCATGAATTGCAATATTCTCTTCAAGTCAGTGGTCTTTTCCATTAGATAATCCTCATAATAGAGTCACTCAGGGGGGCAAGGGTTGGAAATTGGATTACTTAAAGTTTAAGAAAGTCATGAAATAAACCTTAGTAGCTTCTGTGTTTGCTTGTTCTTTACTGTTATTTACAACATGTTGAATGGCCTCTCACTAGCCTCTCACATGACTTGTCATTTACAAAATATACAGCAGGATCTCATTGGAATTATTAACTATTAACTGCTTGTATAGGAGTGGCTTCTAGAGGCCCCAGACAGGTATTAGCACCCCAATTGTGCCATGTGCTGTACACACATAATTAAAAGACTGTCCCTCCTCCAGAGAGCTTATCCATCAGGAATTTTGAAAAAAGAATAATTCAGGTGGAGGTACCTAGTTTTCCATCTTGTACAAAACATGCGTGCCTCTGATTGAATAACAGACAATGGTGTATGCATGGACCTCCTCAGGCACTGTAATGGAGATATGGCCCTACCACTACCTTCTATTCTAATGGCAAGTCACTACGTTATTCAACCATAAAGACAACCGCTGCCATCTACTGGATAGAATCACAAGTGCTCATCTGTACCTGCCTTTCAGGTCCTAATCCAGCAAATTGCTCTGCTATGCATTTACAGAGGGATCTCTCTGCATGGGGCAGGGTTCAGAATTGGGGCCATCGTTCTAACAGCTAGTGGAGGTTCTCCTCTAGCAGAAGTAGAAGGTGCTTGTGCTCTTAGAAGTTCCAAGCAGCCAGGATATTCAGCACAGTGACAACCATGAATTCTATAGATAGCCGACTGGGTTACAATACTTTGCATTATTCTAGGACTTCCCATTCAAGGATCTCAAAGTGCTTTACAAAGTTTAATTAATTAAGCCCCAGAGTGCCCCATGAGGTACAGCAGGGAAGTATTATCTCCATTTTACACACGGGAAAACTCAATCACAAAGTTACTGCATTCGCGGCTGAGTCTATATGGGAATAAGACCCTACATCAGTCCACCTCACCTGCATGGCTGCATTTGACCTGACTTAATCACAGCACTGAGTACAAGGGAAAAGCAAGGGCAGCACAGCTGGTGTTGGCTCCTGTGAACAAGCCGGTGGAACCACAGCTCTGCACCCAGAACATGTTACATGCCAGTCAGGGGAGCTGGGTGGACACAGATGAAGAGTATGTGCTGGGCCCTGTAGTAATAGATCACTTCCCCACCCCTCGCCCCCAATCCAAGAGTGCACTGAAGCAATTGCATCTCAGAGGGCTGCCTTGTGGCACAATCTCTGCCAGGGCACCCTTGCAGCTTACACACTGCTCCTACTCAGGCTTGTGCCTCAAGGCACAATCATTTGCAAATTTGACACCATCAGCTCAGGATTAAACAAAGACTGTGAATGGCTTGCCAACTACAGAACCAGTTTCTCCTCCCTTGGTTTTCACACCTCAACTGCTAGAAAAGGGCCTCTCCTCCCTGATTGAACTGACCTCATTATCTCCAGACTGATTCTGGCCTGCATATATATACCTGCCTCTGGAAATTTCCACCACATGCATCTGACGAAGTGGGTATTCATCCATGAAAGCTTATGCTCCAATATGCCTGTTAGTCTGTACGGTGCCACAGGACTCTTTGTTGCTTTTTACAGTTCCAACTCGGTCACTCAAGATGTTTGTGCATTTCTAGGACCAGAGCCTAGATCCTCTGACTCCCATGCTTTAAACATAACTAACTGTCTACTTACAAGGCATTCGAAATGATGAGTTATATCTTAAAAGGAAATACCTTAAAATCAGTTCCTCCCTCACCGATCTTACCGAGATGTGAGTTCAGAATCCCATGTTTCCCTTCTAAATGCTGCTGGTATGTCCCTGGCAAGGCATAAGTTTAGGATCTTCCCTCATAAGTGCTGACAGCTGAAAGAAGCTCATGCAGCATGGAGAAATAGCTTCATGGGTTTCTGATCTCATTACCCGAACTCCTGCAAAGGAAACAAAGAATCCTAAAATCAGCTCCTGACAGGCAAATATAGGGAGGAACTGAATTCCCCGAAACCTGCTTTAAACGTCTACATATGTATTTTCATTAGCTATATAAGGGCAACAAGCTAATCAGCTGGTGTAAACTGAAGCCAATTTCCATGAGCTCAGGATCTGGCCACAGAGGGGCATAGCTTGTAGATGTTCTGGCTGGGGCTACCTTCAGAAGCAGACCATGCTGTGGGTGAGCATTCCCGCCTTCTGTCCCCCTGCTGGAACATGGTTCCTGGCCTACCTGTGTAAGAGCAACCACAGTGAAGCCCAGGCATTATTCCTGATGGAAATATTCGCAGTTGTACTTAATGGGCTTGCAGAAACTTTTCGGTGTTTGTTTTAGCAAGGATTCAGGGTGGAATTCTGTGCCAATAGCTTTCAGATTAGTAGTGTGCAATACATGAGTCCACTTCACAAGCTTTTACTTCACACTCACAGCTGCTGTAGCGTTGCAGAAATAAACTTTACAGCTTCGGCTGCATCCTGTTAGTTCAGCACATTATTAATATACCAGCAGCTTGCTTTGTTAGTTTCCCATGAAATGCTGGTTTAAGATATGGTTGGTTCTGAGTTGGATCTCTTTCCATTACATCCCATTCACCTGAAGCTCTCCTTCTCCCACACCCAGTACTTAAACTAAAATCTGCATTTCAAGGCGCTTTCTTTGCAAGTGTCTAATGAAATATTGCTGGCCACACCAAAGAGAGAAATTGGATCAGATGTGAAAGAATCAAGTTGACATTCACCAGGTATATTTAGCTGCTGTGTCATCTGACACAATTTTATTGGTGAGAACTAGTGTCTTTCTGCTTCCATAACAAACACCTGTAATGCTGGAAGTAATTTATTGCTTCCAAAGAAACAGCTGTTGAGAGGCTCTTCCCCTTTAGTGAGAAACTACATGGGGAGGGATAGATCTATCCTTAAATATTATTTATTCACTTTGCTAGAAAGGAGCACTGGGCGCTGTTGGGCTTGAATGAAAATTTACCAAACCTTATGTTGTATCACAGCAAAGTCTGGCAAATACATATCTTCCTGGGTGAGAAACTACTGCGCAGCAAGTAGCAACAAGATAGACGCTTTATCAAATGGGTATTTTAGTCGGTGACTCATTACACCATTCTCAGAACTACAAATTAACATATTGCCTAAGGAGGTTTTGGATTAATGAAACATTTAGCCTTTAAATTTCAGCTCATGCTAGTTGAGCTGCAAGTTCAACTGTACCTTAATACACTGTGGTTCAGGTCCACCTTTAGTATATTTGTTCTGATCAAACAGTTATATTAGAAAATCCTGTTCCTACTTACATCAATGCTCTTTGCTGGGTGCTACATTTGGAGGAGGCTGTATGTCTAGGCTGTGTTCTGAAGTGTAGCTCTTAGATATGAGGAGGCAGAAGGCTCTTGCCTAGGCCAGTTTGCTGGTGATTAAAACTGATGCAGAAAAGACCTGAACTCTAGCACTTGACCTGATTTTTCAGCACAGCAAACTATTTTGTTGAGAGGTTGCTTCCTGAAGCTCTGTCTTGATCAGACACAGGCAATGCTGTTAAGTTGAGGAAAGCAACTGAAACATCTGGTCAGGTATATATCTGCCCTTTTAATTGAGGGTGCATGTTTGTCATTTGCCTCTAGAATTAACAATATGGGATACTGGCATCCAGGTGCAGCTGAAGATGCTGATTTTAACTTAAAGCCCCAAATGGCTTGGATTTCAGACACACTTGTCTAGCCATGACATCCTATCTGAGCTGTGATCAGCAGAAGCACTCATGCTATTTCTGTGCTATAATAATGATGAGACTGGTGGGAAGATGTTCTCTGTGAGGGCCTCAGGGCTTTGGAATGGCCTCCTATCCCAGTCCAAAGTAGCCTGATTTTGTCAATCTTTATGGCACGTGACTGCCTTTGAGGAGAACTAGCTACTGTCTATCAATATTGGGGTGTTAATATGTTTATTTTAAAGTTGCTGCTTTGTAGAACAGACAAGGCTGGCTGAGTGTGTGTTGATTTTTATTAGTTGTCAGGTCACTCAGAACTTGTGCATGGGCATCTTTGGTTATTAGAAATCAAAATAAGCAAACATAGAGGGAGATGGTAGCAGGGCATTTCCCATGAGGGGCCTTCGATTCTGGAATTTACTCCCTACCTCTGGGTATGAAATAGCCTGAATCTGTTGGCCTTCAGACCATGCTGCAAATCCTATGCATTGACATAGGAGTAGACATTCAAATACCCAGAGAGAAGTTAGGTCCCAAACTCCCATTGAAAGTCAATGAGAACTGAGTGCCTAATTTGCATTTTGTGCCTTTTGAAAATCTCCACCTGTTCCCCCCCCAACAAACAAACAAGTCTTTTTATATACCCTTCCCTAAGGGTTGATATTTGGGAGTGATTTCATATCTAGTTGGTTATTTTCTTATTTATTGGTTTTGGGGTGTGGGGCAGCTGCTAGCTTTACTTTTATGCCATAGTCCTTTGATTGTGTCAAATGCATCTAGAGCCCATGAGAGATGTTTCTTCTGAATTAGTTAGATATTGAAATAATAAATAAAAACTAAACATTAAACAACAGACTATGAGGGAGGGAACTTTAAGGAAGGCAAATTAAAAGCGGATGTGGAGTGGATCACTTCCAAAACCCGTCCTTGGTTTTTCTTTGTGGAATGACAATAAAGAACCATAGATACAAGTTGGGTGAGGTAATATTTTTTACTGGATCAATTTCTGTTGGTAAGAGAGACAAGCTTTCGAGCTTACATAGAGCTCTTCTTCAGGTCTGGGCAACCTGATAGCATGTCACAGCTAAATACAGGCTGGAACAGATTGCTTAGTATAAGTAGTTACCACATATTTCAAGGGACTCTTCAAGGTGAAGTGGCCCATTAACATCCCTCCAGTCGGGGTGGGGGGAAGAAAGTGAGGGAGGAAAGTCAGTTGGGGTTGGGGAGTTATAGATTATTGTAATAAACCATAAATCCAGTGCCTCTATTCCATCCATGAATCTTACTGTGTAGCACAGTTATGAATTTAAAGTCCCAGGTTCATCTTTTGAAAGTGTTGTGCAGGTTTCCTTTGAAGATGAGGACCAATAGGTTAGAGATAGAGTGATCACCCACAGGTGATAGGGTGTTTCTGTCCTTTATCATTTTCCCGTGCAAGTTCATTTGAGAGTGTAGTGATTGTCAGGTTTCACCCACATATCTATTATTGGAGCATTAGGTGCACTGGATGAGGCACACACATGTTGTAATAGACATTGTTAAGCAGTTCTCAGGTAACCAGAAGATTGCAAAGTCACATGGAAAACAACCTAAGGCCCCAGTCCAATGGAAAATGTCTATCTAGACAAACCCTTGGAAACCATAGCTTCTGATCTATTGAGGCCTTGTGTAGGTCTCTGAGGTCCAGAAATCAATCATCTGGTTCCAATTTGTGCCCCAAAATAGCAGAAGATAAGTGTTTCTTCAAGGGATGCTGGAACTAGGGTTGTTAGCTGTCTGGTTTTCGACCAGAACTCCAGGTCAAAAAGGGACCCTGGCGACTCCGATCAGCACCGCTGACTGGGCCATTAAACATCTGATTGGTGGTGCACTGGGGCTAAGACAGGCTCCCTGCCTCCCATGGCTCTGTGTGGCTCCCGGAAACAGCGGCATGTCCCCCCTCTGGCTCCTAGGCCCAGAGGTAGCCAGAAGACTCTTCATGCTGCCCTCGACCCAAGTGCCAGCTCCTCAGCTCCCACTGGCCAGGAACAGTGGCCAATGGAAGCTGCGGGGGCAGCACCTGCAGATGGGGTAGCGCACAGAGCCGCCTGTCTGTGCCTCCATGCAAGAGCTGGAGTGGGGACATGCTGCTGCTTCCAGGAGCTGCTTGAGGTAAGTGCCTCCTGGAGCCTGCATCCCTAACCCCCTCCTGCACCCCAAGCCCCTGCCCCGGCCCTGATCCCCCTCCTGCCCTCCAAACCCCTTGATCCCAGACCAGAGCACCATCCTGCACCCCAAACTCCTCATACCCAGCCCCACCCCAGACTCTGCACCCCCGGCTGGAGCCCTCCCACACCTCAACCCCCTGTTCCAGCCCAGAGACCCCTCCTGCACTCCAAAACCCTCAGCCCCAGCCTGGAGCCCCCTCCTGCACTCCAAATCTCTGGTTCCTGGCCCCACACCAGAGACCACACCCCCAGACAGAGCCCTCACCAACCCACACCCCAACATGGAGATGCCTCCCACACCATGAACCCCTCAGCCCTAGCCCAGAATCCCCAGTCCAGAACCTGTACCACCTCCCACACCCCAACCCCCTGCCTATCCAGGAGTCCCCTCCCATACTCCAAACCCCTCGGCTCCACCCCTCAACCTTCAGCCCTCTCCAACACCCCAAATCCCTCATCCGCAGCCCCACCCCAGAGCCCGCACCCCCACCTGGAGACCTCACCCCTCCCACATCCCAGACCCCCCTCCCGCACCCTGAATGCCTCATTTCTGATCCCACCCCAGAACTCATACCCCCAACCAGAGCCCTCACCCCCTCCCACATCCCAACCCACTGAGCTAGCCTGGTAAAATGAGCGAGTGAGTAAGGGTGGGGAGAATGAGCAACAGAAAGGGGGATGAAGTGAGTGGGGGCGGGGGCTCAGAGAAGAGGCTTGGCCTCAGAGGAGGAGGGGTGAGGCAGGGAGCGGCGCAAGGGTGTCCGGTTTAGTGTGAGTAGAAAGTTGGCATCCCTGGCTGGAATTTATCAGCTCCCACTGAACTCAGATGGCTCAACTTTTCTCAGAAGATGCCTGACACGTCATGGCATTAGGCCATAATAAAACTGATAGCTTTGTTCTACAATTAACAACTGCAGGCCAGATTCTGCAGTCAGGCCTGGTCTACACTAGGGAGGGGATCGATCTAAGATATGCAACTTCAGCTATGAGAATAGCATAGCTGAAGTCGACATATCTTAGATTGATTTAGAATCACTTACTTCTCATCCTTGTGGCGCAGGATCAACAGCCGCCACTCCCCCGTTGACTTTGCTTCCGCCTCTCGCCGAGCTGGAGTCCAGCAGTCAACAGGAGAGCGATCGAGGATTGATTTATTGCATCTACACTACACACGATAAATCGATCCCAGATAAATCGATCCCCGATAAATCGATTGCTACCCGCCGATTCAGTGGGTAGTGTAGACATACCCTCAGTTACACATGGATAAATCCAGAGTAGCTCATTTTACTTTAATACAGATATTTCAGATTTATTCTGGTGTAACTGAGATCAGACTCTGTCTCCATTTTAAAAGTAGATAGTTACATTAGTGCAGTATAATACTAGCTCCTGATTTCCTTTAGTGTTTGCTCTTTCACCCCAGGGAATTGTACACCCCCTTATCCCTCCCCAGTCCACTTCATGAATATTTATTTTAGGATTAGAATTGATTTAGGGCCCAGTCTTCACACAAAGCATCCACTGTGGCAAACAGGAGTGTTCTCTCTGTGAGGATTGCAGGATCAGAACTTGAATCCTTTAGCAATGAACTCTACATCTTTTTTGTCAATAATTTACTAATGCTATTTATTATGGGCCTTATTGTCATTGCCTTACAGTTGCTAATTCGTGGCTCCATTCAAGAGTTTGTACTTCAGAATATACTCCTTAGGCTTGAGGCTTTCAACAGAGCCTAAGGAGCTGAATTTCAATGGGATTTGGGATCCTAACTCCCTAAGGCTCTGTTGAAAATCTTGGCTTAGTTTTACACCTTGTGCATTTTGCTTGTTCTACCATATTTTTACATGCTTAACATTTTTTTTTGATGGCAAATCTTTCCATACCGTTTTTTGTTCTTAGTTTATTTATTGTTTGATCTAGATGCATATCCAGAGTTTTGGTCTACACTACACTAAAATCTTGCTCCTGCCAATGTAACTCGTCCGCTATGCCAATTTAACTCAACTGCCACTTAGGCTGACATAGGCCACGTCCAGACTAGGAATTAAAATCGATTTTAGATACGCAACTTCAGCTACGGGAATAACGTAGCTGAAGTCGAATTTCTAAAATCGAGATACTCACCAGTCTGGACGGGGCGCCATCGATGTCCGCGGCTCTCCGCGTCGATTCCGGAACTCCGTTCGGATTGATGGAGTTCCGGAATCGATGTAAGCGCGCTCGGGGATCGATACACCGCGTCCAGACTAGACGCGATATATCGATCCCCGAGCAATCGATTTTAACCCGCCGATGCCGCGGGTTAGCCTGGACGAGGGCATAGTTAGGTCAATGCAGTTTCTTACATTGACTGTTGCTTGCTCTCAGAAGCCTTCCCATAGAGCCCCACACTGACTGTTAAATTGGTGCAAGCGCTCGCGGTGAGGACACGCTGACACAGGGAACGTAGTGTGGACATGCAAAAGTGATTTAATTACTGCGGTGGCTGTACGTCAACATAACTTAGGTTGCCTTCATTTTGTAGTGTGGACTTGCCCTTCGCTACACAGAAGTTTGCCCACCATTTACCAATTTCTTTCCTTCTATTACGTTTGCCCTCATTAATATCATGCAGACAGAGATGATTTTAGTGAAATGGTTTGATTTCAATATTTTCTTAGCAACAAGAAAATATTACCAATATTAACTTAAAAATCATAGAAATTACAGATAAGCCAAATTACAAATATCCCACTTTGACAATTCACTTGCCAGGTGTTGTAAGAGACTGCATCTCTATTCATTTCAGGAAAAAATCCATAGATTGCAGTATCATTTTATTCGAGTTTATATAGACTGCAAAAGGAAAAGGAGAACTTCCCAGTCTGTATTGTCTCAAAGTCTTGAAGAGCCAGAATGTATAAGAAAATCCTCAAAGCTTACAGGAAAATAAAGATGAAGGAAAAATAGAAACTAAAGAAAAATGTTTTAAAAGAAGAATTTGTCTTTTTAAAAACATAAAAAAATACCTTTCTATTACTGTCTTTTTCCAGGGCAGTATAACATTCCTTTTATAAATCAAATCAGCATAGTGATAGGCAGATCATTATATGTCTTTGGCGTGTGTTTTGTCTGTGTTTGATTTCCGCCATGAGGAACAGGTGTAGAGATGCCTTAAGTAGCAAGGCGGCTAATGTATGCAGCGAGTTCCTCACAGCCTCTAAATTACAATTTTGCTTCCTGTGCCATGACCTTATGTCCCTGACCCACAACTGCAGCATATTTTCTGTGACTAACAGCTGTAATTCCCTAATTATCATGCTGTGGTCGCCTGCTGTGCTGTAGGTTTTGTTACCAAGGAAGCAAACCAGGTTTTCCCCCATTTTCCTACCCTTGCTCTATATGTTTCCAACTGCTATAAATCCACCATTTGATGCAGCCCATAAAGACAATCAATTGAATCTCTTATTCCAAGGCTCCAAACTCTCGAAAACATACTATCAATACAAACATTTGTAGAGAGAAGGGGAAAATAGACCACATTAAGATAGTTTATCTTTTTTTTTTTAACCGTTAAGCATCTAGTTCAAAATCATCCAGGACTAGAAAGTGAATAATTATTATAATGGAGTGAATTTCAAACTTTAGGCCTGAGTGATACTGCAGGCCTGATTGTGATGTAACTTATATGTAGTCTTACTGAACACAGTGTAACTAAGCACACACTATTTCTGAGACACTGGCTGTAGAACCACCTTCCTGGAAAAATAATCGGTACTCTCACATTAGGCAAGCAACAGCATATCTTGCAAGCTGTTAAGTAGGGGCATGTGGGTGGAGTGAGTGTATGAATGTAATTGTTCAGAGGATGATTAACGAGGTAATGGGATGGATGTGTCATTTCTCCTAGTTTTCTCAATTCTTTGAGCTCTATAAGAATGATCACTTTTCCAGATGGAGATGAGAACAAATCGGCACTAGTCTACAGGATTAGACTAATACTGCCAATCTATAAAGTGACAGATAACAGTAACTAATCAGAAACTGTCATGGAAATACTGTGAGCACTGCAGCAAAATGCTTCATAACCTGTCTGTTTTTAAGGAAAATATATCTTTATAGTATAATGCTTGACACTTATGTAACACATACACTTTCAGAATCATTCACTAATTAATCTTCGCAACAGCCTTGTGAGATAGGCTCCCAGCTAGGCCCTGGTGCATTCAGAATTTGGTTCATAATGTGAATGTGTTTCTGAAGATTCCAGTGTGTGTCAGTAAATAACATAAAAGGTCTGACACCTACCCGAGATCCTTGCTCAGGAAAAATTCCCATTGCACTCCATGGGAGCTTTTAATGAGTGTGCAGTTCTCCCAGCTGGCCCAAAGGAATTTGTGTCTCAGTTTTGCCTCCAGCAATTGACACCCTTGTTTCTCCACCTCCACAACATTCTGTCAAAGCAAATATAGAGCTTTAAGTGATGTGACATTAGGAGGCCGGAGAACTATTTTCTACTTGATACTGTGCCATGGACTTGCTGCTTGACCTTGATCAAGTCACTTTAATCAACCTGTGCCTCAGTTTCTCTGGCTGTAAATTGGAGATAATAATGCTTACCCATGTGAGAACTATGGATGGAGAATGCTAAATAAGTGCTAAGTGTTATTATTACACACAGTGCTGTATATGTGCTGAGTATTATTATCGTTACATTTAACACATGTGAGATATCTACAATCTGAGTACTATTAATGGTGCAATGGGTACTCACGCTCTTCTGATCTAAGTCAGTGAAGCTCAGATCACACTTTACAGAAGTTCAAATCCTGTTGTCTTTAAAGTTAGTAGGAGTTTAGTCATTGACTTCACTGAGTCCATGATGTGATTCAACGCATTTGTGAAGATAAACCCATCATATTGGATACAGTTACAGTTTCTGTTCCTGCATTGCCATGGTTTGTTTGAACATAATATTAGTAGCACTTGTCAAAATCTTTTAAAATTTCAACCAAACTTTTGAAAATTCCTAAAAAACACAACCCTAATTGTTTTGCATTTTTAGTGAAAATTTAATTTTTATTTTTCAACTAGCTTTAGTTTCATGTTTTTATGATGATTAATATTAATATAGCATACATAAAAACATAAATATAATAAAGACCTGCACATGTCAGTGTTGGATTTTGTAGAAGTCGTACTTGGAAAAAATTTTGGTTTAATCATAAACTGGATAATGCCTCTGACCCTTGGTGTCCTGTGATATATTCCAATAATCTAAATCACTCTTTTGGTTTAACAACAGGATATGTGATGGATAGAAGAGATAAAAAAAATCAGACCCCAATTCTGCAACTAGAATCATGTGCATGGACTTTTGCTGAGACCAGTTGGGCTATGCCTGGATGCAGGGGTCTGTGTGCATAGTTCTCTTTGAAGGATGACGGCCTGATTAATTTCAGCTGCTGTTTCACTAAAAGGGGAAATCTCTTATGATCCTGCTACTTTTTTACACCTGAGCCAACACAAAACAAAAGGGACTTCTTCATGAGTAAGAACCACTTGCATTAGTAAAGGCTGCAAGATCAAGTCTGTACTTTCCTTAATTTCCTGTGGTCTTTCTTTTGGAGTAATCATATAGAATATTTACTTAAAGAAAAATCTGAGGCTGTGTCCTTCTTTGGTTCTTCATGGTGTATAAAGAAGGCATGAAAGAGTTTTTTCTTTTAGTTGTTTGTTTGTAAAGAGTTTATTTTGCTTATTATTTATATTAGAAATTCAAGTCCTGTCTAGTTTGGAAAAGTCTATGATAATTGGAAAGCTAGTGAAATAACAGCATCACAAGAGTTAAGAGAGTAAATGTTGAACTGTTCAGAGGGAATTTTAAATAGACTGTTAATAACCCTTGGGTTTTGTGTTCATTTTTTTAACACCTATTAACATCAATGACTAATTAACATGTTAGAGAAAGGGCAACTTTGGTGAAGATTCCACACTCTCTCCCCTTTAATCAAAGGTGTGTGCGATCACAGCCTACATGCTCTGAGATTTCCAAAAAGTTCTCCAACAACACTAGGAAAGATGAGATGTGATGTTCCTGATATTTCTAAGGCAAAAAACAAGCAGGAAGAGGAAACCCTAACACCTTTTTAAAAAACATAATCCCTTTAAGCACAATAAAGCATTTGCAAGTCATCTTTACTTTGTATTGTATCTAAAAAACCAAAGAAAAAACCTATAGTGGAATTACTTCTACAGTGTTAAATTAGCACTACTGGTCCTATGATAATAGTTTCTTCATAGAAATGTGTCAATAAATAAGGTAGCTTCTTAAGGCAGAATTTGCTATTTGATGACTTTTAGACTCACATTTCTTCTAATCACAATTGGAATGACATACATTTTTAAAAAAATCCAAATTAATGAGACTTGTTTTGGTCACCAAGGTCTCCATGGATCAGTGCTGATGGGGCAGAAATGCTTGAAGATAGTTTGTCTGGATTACATCTAAAAAGATGTAAATCATCACTTCCGCAGACCACTTTTGTTGCATTTGTCTGTCTAGATCAAGGGTCGGCAACCTGTGGCATGCGTGCCAGAGGCAGCATGATTTTTAGTGGCAGTCTGCTGCCAGCCAGGGTCCTGGGCCCCACTCAGCCCGCTGCCTGCAGGGATGAACAGAACCCCAGGCCAGCAGCGGGCTGAGCGGGGCCAGAGGACGGGATCCCGGCCGGCAGGGGCCGGCGGACAGTACCCCAGATCGGCAGTGGGCTCAGCAGCTCAGCCTGCTGCTGGTCTGGGGTTCCATCTGCCAGCCCCTATAAATGTAAAATGTATTACTGGCACGTGAAACCTCAAATTACAGTAAATAAATGAAGACTTGACACACCACTTCTCAAAGGTTGCTGACCCCTGGTCTAGATAAACTCGACAGATGCGGGAGAAAATGTGAAGCACAATAGGAGAAAAGTTATTGCTGGGATGATGAATCGGACAATAAAATCCTTCACCCTAGCTATTGCCCACTGAGAGGGAAATGTAGTAATATGTTCACACATAGAGGTAGGAGAACTGAAGTAGTCTACTTTTTTTTTTTATACACAACAGAGAGAAAGGAATTAAACCCATTTTGCAAATATTTTTCCGTAGGCATTAATAAATATGTACTGCTTAATGAGGACATGGATATTAATTTAGAAGTAAGACTTTGCATTCTAGAGACCTTGGGCCAAATCCTGTAGTCTCTACTTAAGGACAGAGGCTACCCTTGGATGTCTCAAGAACTGAGTCTACCCTTGTGCGGCTCTCATAGACTTCAAGGGGAGCCATGTACATACTTCTGAGGTCATAATTTGGCTCTGGGCTCTTAATCAAGGAGAACACCAGTTGGCTTTAATGACAGTTTTTCATGATGTCAGAACCGAAGCCCAGATCTGAGAGTCTAGCCAAGCTGTGCTTGGTGCAGGACCTGGGGGGAGGTTTGGGGTAGAGGATGGTGACTCTAAAAGTTATCTTTCCTCTCCACTGAGCCTCAGCCTGACCATGGAAGGAACTCAGAATAGCCTAAGGGTTCTTTTAAATTATGCCAGCTAGTGCAGTCCCCTGTGGTGGTTAGGAATTGATGGGGAGCAGTGCACTCCAGTTCCACTCCAAACTCACCCAGGAATGGCCCCTGCACCTGAGACAGCTGGCTATGCTGTCTTTTTCACCACCAGAATTTCCCTCTGTATCCTGGGCTGCCCCCTCAGAGCAGCTCTCCATCCTCTTTGTATTAGTCTAGCAGTCCACAGGAATAGAGCCAAGGGGTCAGGGTATATCCCTGAGTAAGCACTTAGCAGGATTTTGCCCAATTTTTTTTTATCACTGTACTGTAGAAAGCACAGAACATATAACATTATAAAGTTCCTTCCGGGCAGGAGCTATGTAGGAAGTCAGAATAACGTCTACATATTTTAAATAGTCTCTCCTGTAAATTTCTCATAGAAAACAACCTTCATATATTGTCTTGTACAGATCAATAAGATTGACTCTATATTGTGAAATCTAAGCAAAACCTTGATATTATTGGCTGCTCCTGTACAGAAAGTTCTTTACTCACTGTCGTCTGACAAAATATGCTAAATGCCATGTAGCAGAACTAGTGATGGAGCTACCAACTTTATATTTTATGATCATACCTGACTCCTTACACTATATATCAGGAGCATGAAATTGATTTCAGTGAACATGGATGTATTTAATGTCGGGGTGAATTTAGCCTGATATATTACCCCTTCCCTCCTGGGTAGTCTCTTTTCCCCCTCAGTACTGTGCTATCTTTTACAGTGCATTGTACTCAAACACTAATTTCAGAATGCCTAGAGCAAGCATGTTACTGATGAAATGAGAGAGCTAGCAAACGTCTGTAGTTCTTGAGCTTCAAGGGGAATGAAGTCTTTAAAAATAATTAAAGATCATTCTGGGTAAGCAAAATCCCCTGCTGCTTTGAGAACAGTGTGGAGTTCTAACAGAGGAACAGGTCGGTTTATTTGCTGTCCTGACTTACCCAAACTCATTTTTCTTACTTACACTGTAGAAATCCTGGGTTTGCCTTGAAGGGAACAGCAAAGATGCTTCATCCCACACCACATCAGGGAACTATTTTTCCTTTCTGACTGGTGCAAAGAAAGAGTGTACCAAAGATCATGACTTTCGAAGGAGCATGAATTTCAGTAGGATTTGAAGTGCTTAGCTCCCTTAAGAGTCTTGGAAAATTCCCACCAAAATGTAGCTGATATTTTCAGAACATGAATCAATATACCTCACTGACCACTTAGAAGCTGTGCCTTGTAACCACTCAAAACCAGCCCAACTTAACAGGAGAAAAAGGTCATGTGAAAATCCTCTCTGAATTCTCCGGCATTCAGATGGACACCTCAGACATGCATCTCACGAAGTGGGTATTCCCCCATGAAAACTCATGCTCCAAAACATCTGTTAGTCTATAAGGTGCCACAGGATTCTTTGCTGCTTTTACAGATCCAGACTAACACAGCTACCCCTCTGATACCTCAAACATTGGCACTGATCAGTTTCCAGATTTCAGAAACTTACTTCCCATTGTTCCAAACTCCAAAAATAGACTCATTTTGATTTTTAAAAACATTCACGTGAATGATTCACTCAAGCCTACTCACAAAATAGTATGACTGAGTGCGCCCTCCTAAACTGTTCATGGATATCAAGGATGTAACATGGCTGTTAAGGAGACCACAATCAGGTTCTATTCTCCCAGTATTAGAGCAAGAGAACTGGGTGTTAGGTGTCTAAATGCCTCTGAGGATCTGGGCCTGAGTGCCTCAGCTTCAAACTGCCTGAACCCATGCAGAGCTGCTAGTAGACCTAGGTGTCCCTTCCTTGCACTAAGAGCTTGCAAGCCCTGTGGTTGCCTTCTGCTTGGGTGTTTTGATGAGGGCTCCCAGTGCCTCCCCCCTAGCCTGTGAGTACTCACACAGGAACAGCTATAACTTGACTTCATTATTTGGTGAAATATTTTTTTTGTATCTCATTTAACTAGAGACAATACAAACAAAATGGACACTCTCTCTCTCTGTGTTAGGAGACCTACTGTATTCAGGTTTTCCATGGAGGCTATTATTAGCAGGAATCGGAATGATGGAACTCATGGCTGGTAAGTTGTATTCATAACTGAGATACTCAAGCTGTGTCAACTGGAGTAAAGTTACATGGGGATATTTTTACTTCTTAGTGGTTGGGCATCTGCTGCTCCGCTAAAAAAGCACACAATCAACTGTTGTCTGGGTCCCCTTAGTTATTTCTCCTCCTCCTGCAAAGATGCTACATTAGTTTTGAACAAATACATGATTATTACACACCTAAGTATCAGACATACTGGCTTTGTATAGCAAGTAATATATTGACTGGAGAAAAGATGAAAAGGAGTCCTCATTCTAAAATGCAGGCATGTTGCTTGTCTGCTTTTTACTGCCTCCATCTCAGAAGTGTGGATTCATATGGTGTGGTACACAGAACAAAACTTTAACTGTGAAGATCAGTGACTTGGCCCATGACTGATTTTGACCCTAACGTGACATGGAATTTTTCCTAAGCTGGGATACACATTGCTAGTTGGTTCACATCTGGTACTAGAGGAAAAGACCTCATTACTCGAAGAAGACTATCGGTACTCATTTGTTACTTGCTACAGGATGACGTTAGTTCATATGAATTAATTTTCACTCATAAAAGATGACCCAAAATAACCATCTTATGGCTCTGTCAATCATGACTATTCCTAAACTCATGAAAATAAACTGATTATCCACTTCACTACTCTCATGTATTTATTGAATTTCTGCTACATACAATGTGCCTATCAGGGTCTTCAGCTCCACATACAAAATATAAAATCACATACATTGAATCAACAACAATATATTTATCGAACATCCACTTCAAAATACTACAGCACATACATTTATAGAGTTTTGTTTCAGTGGGTTTTAATTTACTCTTTGATGTAATCAACAAATAGATGTCAATTTTAAAGGTCTGACCCAGCGTCTGCTTTAAGTGAATTTATTTGATTGTGTGTGTGGGGGGGGGGAGGATACCATAAATGAGAATAAAGTCTCTTCTCTTGCCTGTGATGATAAAGACTGCACTGTGGTGAGACTTTGTTGTTTGGGAAAAATGGGGACTAAATGAGAGAGGCCATTAGCTTACTTTCTGCATCATGGGATCTTTGACCCAATAGTCAGGGATAGCACTATAGAACATGCATGTAACCACAGATAACCGTGTTCAAATATGTCACAAATCTGAATTAAATTCTAATATGAAAGGAAATTCAAAGGCCAAGTTGAAACTTATCTTTACATCTATTAGGACTAGTTGAAAATTTTCCAGTGGAAACTTTTCTGCCACAAATGGCTAATTAGTCAAAAAGGACTCTTTTTGCAGAAATGTATCACTTTTGATGAAGTTTTATTTTATTTTATCTTAACCTTTGCAAAATGGAATGTTTTGGGTTTTTTTAATTTTGAAATTATTTTGTTTCACTTTTTAAAAAAATATATAAATATAAAATTTCCAAAATCAGAATTGAAATGAAACATTTTTTTATTCAGATCGAAGCATTTTGATCAACCTCAAACATTATTTTTCCAGAATTCTGTGGAAAACATCAAAAATGTTTGATTTTGTTCTGATTTGGAATGAAAACAAATCTTGAAATGTCAGAATTTCCTATGGAAAAGCAATTCTGAGTTTCATCCAGTTCTAACCTCTATTGAGGGCCTATAAGATTAACTATTGAAGCATATACAGGATGCAAAATTGTCCGTTATGTGTTCCCCACAATATCCTGTCACATTTAAAAGGCTGTTTCTATAAGTATAGTAGAATCCTCTCTAATTGGCACAGCAAGAAAAAGCTAAGAGGCCATTTTAAAAAAGTTTGATAAGAGTTTTAAATGATGTAAAATACACAGCTGACCATTTTTATTATTATATTCTTTGTGCAAGAGTCTGGAGACCCCAGTCAGCAATCAGGACACCATTGTACAAGTTCTGTATCCATATAACAAAAAAAATCCCTTTCCCTAAAGAGCTTACTGTCTAACTACAGGTACAAGATAAAAAATGACACTCACTGCATTTCTTCTCTCTCTTTATTTGGTGCCTGATATATTAATAGAAGAGCTTAGAATTTCTTTTCTATTTCTGTTTACTGCCTGGGTAAACATCACTTAAACCCTTGGTACTGTCTGAATCAGGGGTAGGCAACCTACGGCACGCGTGCCAAAGGCAGCACGCAAGCTGATTTTCAGTGGCACTCACACTGCCCGGGTCCTGGCCACCTGCCCAGGGGCTCTGCATTTTAATTTAATTTTAAATGAAGCTTCTTAAACATTTAAGAAACCTTATTTACTTTACATACAACAATAGTTTAGTTATATATTATAGACTTATAGAAAGAGACTTTCTAAAAACGTTAAATGTATTATTGGCACCCAAAACGTTAAATTAGAGTGAATAAATGAAGACTTGGCAAACCACTTCTGAAAGGTTGCTGACCCCTGGTATGAATGCATCCCCACCAAGCAGAAGCTTTGCTAATCTTATACCTATTAAACAGTACAATCATTGGCCTTCACTATCATTAGGTTACAACAAGCCCCCTGGAAGGCAGCCCAATAAATCAGACACTGTGTTTAAGCACAGATCTGGCATGCAGTTGGAGCCAGTGAGGAAAAAACTCCCACTGATTTCAATGGGAACAACACTGGGCTCTGAAATCACCCTTTTAAAGGTACTGCATCACACTTGAGATAGTTTGGATCAACAGTAGGATAAAAATATAGGGCCAAATCCTCAGTTTGTGTAACTTGTGCTAGTTCAACTGAAGTCAATGGAGCTGTGATAGATTTACACCAGCTGAGGATCTGGCCACAGAGCTCTTCTCTTTTCTGGAAAATTTGCTATGTCTCTCAGAGTGATGCATTTTAGCTGTAAATCATTGTGACCAGTTGTGAGTTGGATAAGAAAAGCCAGGGAATGAAAAAGTTCAGGATGTATTTACTCTCACTAAACAGGAAAGAGAAATGTTTTTCCTTTCAGTAACAGAAGCAGAAATGAACTTGGTCCGAAAGCTGAAAAAATTAATGAATGCACTAACAGATAGGATGCTAATGTCATTTGTGTCAGTCTGCCCCAGTGGAAAACTACCCTTTTCTACTATTCCTGTGTTTTGCAATATTTGTCTTGCAAACATAATGTTTTGGTGCCATCTTCCTGGTGAACATTGAGTTTTTCCTAGACTTCATTGTGACTTTGAAATAAATGCCTAAAAGATCCTTTTTGCCTATAACTGATATCTGAATCTGGGTGAAAATGGTTAATATAATTTCTTACTTAGCTAGCACTGAATATGTGAATGACACTTTACAAAATAGCCAAAGATGCCCCAATGCCAAGTCCAGATCAGCTTCTAGGGCTTGTCTAAACAGTGTTGTAGTCTGCCCCAGGGGTGTGTAAATTTTAGTATGTACTAATGTGTTGTGCACTCACTGGCCCTTGTGGACCCTGCTTGTGTGAACTAAGAGTTCTCTAGAGTGCATTAATGTAGTGCTATGTTAATGTGCACTGTGTTCAAACAGTACTATATTTGCAGGCCACACTATTGGGCACTAAAACATACATGTCTCTGGCGCGGACTAAAACATTTCTTTGACAAGCTGCTAGTGTTCTGGTTGGTCAGATTCAGACTTTACTTTGAAGGACAAATTTTCAGCATCTGGTTTTGTACCTGGAAATTATTTATTTGCAGACACAAATTAGGTCACTTGAACATCTAAGCATCTGAGTGTCACCCCAAAATCAGGTACATAGATGAACAACTGGCCTAAATTGTGGGTGCAAATAATTCCAGGTGAAAACTGGTGTAAGTTACAGGCACAAAAATGGGGACTTGGTTAGAGTAACATTCAATGTTTGGCCCTTATGGTGAAAACTTGCTCCTGTCATTGTTCTAACTTTTTGCACAAGGAATTACTTCAGTTATAGTGTATGCTAATTTATTCCAGGAACACTGTTTATATAAGGCTGAAGCGCGCATCCTTTTTCTAAAAGGGATTTTAAGTCCATTTTATTTTTAAAAATTGTATGTACTGTTTTCTAATTTTACATTAACTTAAGGGCTGATCCAAAGCCCTCTGAAGCCATCAGGTTCTCACAGATTATGGATGATGTCAGATTTATAAAATTGAAAATGCAATGGGCAAGAACCTCATCTAATGTAATCAGCATTGCTCAAATGAAGTCAATGGAATTAAACAGGTTTATACCAGTGGATGATCTGGCCCAAGCTCTCCATAGTCCAGCTTTTGAAAATAGCTCAGCATCCACTATCAAGGTCAAATTTTCAAGAGAGTTCAGCTCCTGTTTATACAACCAGTGCGTGGTGAGTTTTTTTCTAAAGAAATCAGCAACAAATCTGGCCATAAGTGTCACAAGGAGAGCTGGTTAGGGCTGAGCACTGTTGAGAACCTGGCCCTTATTTACAGATGCCTACATGGGGAGCTGAGCTCTTGAAAATCTGACCCTGTTTGTCTATGAAACAGGCACAGCACAGGTAGCAAAAGTGTACACTTGCTCCATGCTGCTGCTCCAATCTACTTCAGTCCTGACATGGAGAGACCACCTCTAGGGTCAAACAGTAAATCAGCCAGCAAGCCTTCCTGTTATGATAGTAAGCTTTTCTTAAATGTATGAACCTGTCCACTTGGAACTGAACTGACACCAAGACAGACAACAGACAGTAACAAATTTCAGCCACTAGGAACCTGCTCTGTATTGTAACCAATGATTTATGGAATATCAGCACAGCAATCAGAGGGGTGATTGTAGCAGTGGAAACATACCTGGGCTAGCTTTGATCTAGCTAGCTTGAATAACAATGGCAGTGAGCTAGTTGCTTGAGTACTTACCCAGAGTCCTGGGCAGCTTTGTATAATCCATGCTGCCACCCAGACTGCCGTGACTTAACTGTAATTCAAGCTAGCTAAATCCAAGCTAGCTCAGGCATGTCCACACATATTTCTACATGTGCTGCAGTCACACCTCTGGCTGCAGTGTAGACATACTCAGACACGAAAGGGTTTTCATCCCCTGTATCAGCCAGTGTTTCTGCCTTTTTACCCACCAAATTCCTTCTGAGTTTTGGCTCCTTTTATAGAAGGGGTTTTGAGCTTATATATTTTACACCATGAATCCATCATAGCTATCGAGTTTCTTACTTTTAAATATATCTACTTTCCTCCCCTATCACAGCTGATACTAATGCATTTCTTGTTGGAGATGTTTGAGCACCCAACAGAGTTACACTAATGGACTCAAACAGTCTGTAAAAAAATTAAATAAAGAGAAGTGTTGACATTAAAAAAATCTTAAACCCAATTACTATTTTTGTTTCACAAAGTTGAGCTCAGTAAAAATCCTATGGGTTCAAAATGCAGAGATTATAATAATTATAAAAATCTAGGTAGCTCTTTTCATCAGCAGAGTTCATAGTACTTTGCAAAGGAGGTAAGGATAATTGGCTCACATCCTCCAACGCTGTTAGGTGCCTGAACACCCTTAAGGATCTGGGCCATTATCCCTATTTTACAAACGGGGAAACAGAGGCATGGATCAGTGATGTGTTTTGCCCAAGGTCACCCAGCAAGTGAGCGGAAGAACTGGGAACAGAGCTCAAGTTTCCTGAGTTGCAGGCCCTATCCACTAGACCACACTGCATCCTATAAGCACATCCTCATCCAGTATAATGCAGTTTTTAAAAATCTCCCTCGTTACAATGGGCCAAATTTGAACTCCTTTACTCACATTGAACAGCATCGTATTAGTTTCAATGAGATTTCTTAAACACCAACTAAGAAGCACGAGTCTGGGTATCAGAATATTGTCCCAAATAATGGTTTTCCCTGCATCATTTAATGCCATCCATGTTTAACTAGAGTTCCTCATTGACTTCAGTGGGAAGTTCTGCTTAAAAACTGATAGAAAAAGAGGATGATAAGATGCTAACAAATGCAATCAGAATATTTCTCAGCCCCAGGTATAAAGTTCCCATATCATCTATTTGGAAAATTTAGAGGCATTCAATTGAAGTTTCATCTCTGGGCTTTGAATTCCCTGATCATCAGGCAATCTCCTGTAATGGCTGGAACAAGCTGTACCCTGCATAATGTTTTTGGACTTTGGCTGCAGTCTGATCATTCCAGACTGGCTCAATGAGAGATGGGAATGGCAGGAATCTGGTGAGAGGATATGTGCTCTCCACCAGACTTCTTGCTGGCATCTCTGCAGGGACATTGTTTCTGAATGTTTCATGAGGATAAACAGAGCTTAACTAATATTTTTCAATGATGTACAAGATAAGCAAAGAACATATTTAATGTAACAGCTATTTACATATAGTAACTAGAGTGCTGGTGTCAAGGTGAGTCAAATAATGAGAAGATTACACCTAGACCAGGCCTGCAAAACTCATAAAGAAGACAGCTGAGGGCTGAACCCCCATCCAGAGCTGCCAAAACACCACCCCTCCAACCCCCACCAAACACAACACCCCTCTGCCCCCTGAACTCCCCTGGAGGGTGCACAGCACCCCCTGTGAGCCCTCCCCACCCCATCCCGGTGGCCCCAGCCCCGAGTTCAATCACTGGCTTTGCAGGGCTTGGGCTGCTGCAGCAGTTCGGCAGGGAGGAGCTGCCTTCCGGAGGCACCAGAGAGCCAGAGCATCCCGCTTGCGATGGCAGTGAGCCCCAGCCATGGAGGAGTTGGCGCGGTGCAGGGGGGCAGCAGCCCTGCAAAGATAGCGGCGTTGCTAGTGGGGAGCAGCCCTGCCCCCTGCTCCACCTGCCTAGGCTGCGGCCCAGCACCTCCCCCCAACAGGGGCTTCTGCAAGCTGCAACGGACGCCTGTGGGTGCCAGCCCCCCATGCGCCCCCCAGCTGCCTCCTTACCATGCTTGGGCTCTGCAGCTCCTGGGAGTGTGAACCACAACCGCCGCTGCCCCTACCGGAGCAGGCTCAGGGCCCTGCATCCCAGCAGCTCACATGCCCGGGAGCCGCAAAGCCAGAGTGTGGTGAGAGGGGAGCCGGGGGGGCGCACGGGGGCCACTGACCGCATGCATCTGCTGCAGCCAGCAGGAGCCCCTGGGGGGGCGTGGCTGCTCCCCACTAGCCACGCCGCCACCTTTGAAGGGCTGCTGCCCCTCTGCACCATGCCGACTCCTCCATGGCTGGGGCTCACTGCCACCGGAAGCCAACGCTTTGACTCTCCGGTGCCTCTAGAAGGCGGCTCCTCCTTGCCGAGCCAGGGCACTGCTTTTTTAGAGTTACCATATTTCAACAATCAAAAAAGAGGATGGGGGAGAGCCCTGCCCCCATCCACTCCCTCTCACTTCCCACTCCCCTCAGAATCCCCAACCCCCCCTGCTCCTTGTCCCCTGACTGCTCCCTCCTGAGACCCCCCCCACCCTAACTGCCCCCCCTATGACCTTACCCCCTACCTGTCCCCTGGCTTCCCCAACCCTTATCCACACCACCGCACCCAGACAGACCCCTGGGACTCCCACGCCCCATCCAACCACTCCCCACCCCCTGACAGAACTCCCAACCCATCCAACCTTCCCCCTGCTCCCTGTCCCCTGACTGCTCCCTTCCGTCTCCACACCCTCACCCCCCGACAGCCCCCCCCAGGACTCCCAACCCATCCAACCCTCCCCCCCGCCCCCAAAACTCCCGATCCATCCAACCATCCTCCTGCTCCCCAGGACTCCCCTTACCCCACACCGCTCCAGCCGCTGGCTCCATGTGGAGCCAGCCAAGCTGCTGAGCACCTAACCCCTCCCCCGCAGAGTGCTGCGACACGACTCTGAGGTGGGGAGTGGGAGCAGGAGAGAGACTCTGCCTGTTGGAGGCCAATGGGAGCAGCTAAATCAGGCCCAGGCGCCCAATAAGCCATGCCACACTCTGCGTGAGGGGAAGGGAGGGCAGGGAGGAAAAATCCCGGATGGTTGCACCAGACCTGGGTGAACCCGACAGCCTCACCCTGCCGCTTGCCCGCGGGCCGCACAGTGAGCCCACGCAGACCATACTTGGGAGCACAATGTGGGAATAGTGCAAGTAGCCTCTTCCTCATGCCCTTGCATGACTCAGATCATAGATACATACTCCTGAGAATTGGAGGCAGGGCACTGTGAGTGGTGGGACCTAGACTACAGAACCTGCTGTTCTGGCAGTCTAGTAGAACCCGATTGTTAACTTTAATAGCAAAGTGCAAGAGTCATGTTTTTAGTTGCACCTTTGCTGTGTCTTTTCTTACTTTTCCAGTTTCCCATTTATAAACTGATGTTTGTTTTCACCTTTGCCATGGCCAGGCACACTGTGGATTAATGACACAAATAACGTTTAAATAAATTTTAACTTTAAAATGAACAAACCCTTCATCTTCCATTTCAAATTCACGAAACTTCACTTGCAGAATATATGGTAACTGCAATTCGTGGAGCCTTAGAGATCAAACCTCAGAGGCTAAAATATGGCATCGCCGGCGCTGATGGCTACTTTACAGCATAAATATTCACTGATGGGAAAAATAAAACATTATAATTAGAAAGAGGGCCTCATCAAACACATGTGGCCAAACAATTGCTATAGAGAGGCAGTGGCATTGGAATAACTTTTAATCAATGTTTTAATGTGTCCTGATTTAGCATGTCCATCTTGTTGTTTTTGTATTCTGCAGTCAGAAGCTATCTTAAGAATGTGTGTTGTTAATTCAATTTGTTTCTTTCATATAGAAAGATGGTAAAACTAGCAAAATACTGCTTCTTTCTTTTATTCTGAGTTACATTTGTGCTTAACCATACTTTTAGACACATTACAAAATCAATTGCTTGCCTATCAAAAAGATGGCCTTGATAGCATGCCTGGAAGGCTAATAAATCCATACTGTTGAACTACAGGGGGAAAGTAAATTTGAGAGCCAAAAACCTTTAACAGGCATTGCCCCTTCCCAGTTAATACAAAGTACCTCTATTGGAGCAGTATTTCAGAGGGAGAAAGCTGTATTATACACTAATTCATTATTTGCCAAGCAAAGAAAGAATGTGAAATGATATGCCAACAGCAGTGTAGTCAACTCTTGCAACTTTATTCCAAATATCTTGCTATTTGGTGTTCTTCTTAAGGTCCCAATTCCTGGAATCATGTGATTATGTGAGAATCTCAGCTTTCATTCTAAAGACAAAATAAGTTTCTAGCCCTCCTGGTTGTAAAGAAAAGCTTGAAAACATGAGTCCCCAAGGCCCCCAAACACAGAAGATAAATAAAAAGAACTATATCTCTCTATATAAATGATTTTAAGCCAATCATGGTTTTTAAATACCTGGGGTTGGCAATATTGCATCAGAGTTAGAAATTATGAAATTTAATGGCCTACATATGCCTAATGAAAAATGTTGAAAATCACTAGTCAAAGACACAGTTAAAGATATAGAGGGCTTGATTCTTAGATCTATCATGGCCCCTTTATACCATGGCTGTACATGGGGAGCTTTAAGAAAGGATCAGGCCTAGTTAGTAATTTTAAATAGTATTTTGGGGTCTTAATGGAAATGTTTTAACTTAAATGGAGCAGGCAAACAAAAAATACACAGTTCGTATAGTTACACAGTGTGTATGCATATAAAAGTGTATGTATGATAGCATGTGTTGCGATAAACTGCATTTAGGGATTAATCTTCATCCATTTTATGCCTCAGATTTGAAAACTCCCCGAACTGACAGGATCCAAGTCTAACTAGCTAACTAGCAGAGCTGGTTATGTGAACAATATTTCCTTGCCCCACAATCACACTCATTCCTCATAAATCCTAAAAGACAATGAAGGCATAATGAGCATAAATTAAAGTCATGTTAACTGACTCTTTTAGAAGAAGGAGGATGAATTAGTGACCTTTCAGATGTCTCTGACTCATGACTGATGTATTAGTGACCTTTCAGATCTCTCCATTGATGGCCAAGAGTAGTTAAAGTGACTGTTGTCCACCTTTTTCTTTTACTTTAACTGTAGTAGTATCTGACAATAATAAGAAACTATTAGATTTTGTTGCCAAGTGATGCATGGTAGATAAAGTAATCTGAAGGCTCATTGGAGTTGTAACCAGAGCTTTCATACTTTCTGTATGATTTGCAACTGTATTTGTAGCTTTTAGAAAGTGTTGCAATTATTGTTCCAGTCATGGTCTATAATCTAGATGGTGAGTCATGTAAATGCCTTTCCATTCTGTTTTGAAGTAGCATACTCTATAAAATGGAACAAAAATGAACTGGGGGCTAATAAATACCCATTTACATGGTGCTCCTCCATATTGCACTCCCTATTATAGAGCTTTTAACACTTGGCAGAAAAGGCTAAAGAATTACTTTGTAAATAAGTCTGGTTGCCTTTTTTTTTTAAAAAAGGTCCCCTAGATTTCTTCTAATGGGATACAGCCTGATATTTTTGACAGCATGTCTGTGAATTCCACTTCATTTCTCTTTTGCAAGGCTTCCAGATATGAAGGTAGAAAGGGAGGGGCTGAGGATACAGATTTTGTCAATGAAAGTCTGGGAAGCTTGTTATTTCCCCCCCAAATGTCTTAGTGTATATTTTTATTCTATTTTTTTTTACTTACCGTAACAAAAAGCATATAATCTTCAATTTTTTATAAGTGTTGGAATGTTACTATATTTTCAAATATACAGCTATTTGGTAATGTTTTTTTTCCCCATGCGTTTCAGAATATAGATCTGACTCACTGATATAACAAGGGAAGTTAAAAACGTACAGTAGTTGTTACCAGTGAGGTATCTGAGTATCGTACATCAAGAAGCTCAGATGTGCATAGGCTGACTTGTCTATCACCAAACACAGGGTTTCAGCCCCCTGCTACTTTTTAAAATTAATTATGATTGTAAGTGGAAATACTGTAATGATTAGCACCTGGCTTATCAGTGACTGGCAAGAAGCTGAAGTACCTTTAGATTCTCAAACCATTTGGATTTCCATCAGAACATCCCAACATCCATTGGAACAACACATTTCTGCCTAATGTAAATCATTTTCTAAGTGTAATTTTAAATAGATTTTAAGGAATTTCTCTCCACAGATCCAACAGTAAACAAGGACAATGTCCATTAGTCAAAAGAGAGTAAAGAATGAAAACAGTGAGAGTCTAATTCTTGGACAGGTTCCAGGCTAGTGGAAATCCACCAAAGGTAGTGGAATCACGCCAGTGTTAAAAGGTGTAATAATTGAGTGGATAAATCAGGCCTGCAATGTTTTTATAGCATTCTTCCATTTTTTCTTTTAATTTTGACTCAGTTATCAACTTGTAAAAGTATAAAGGGTACCATTCCTCTGGGGTTAGAGGCCTGCAGCTGGCTGATTAGCCACACACCTGCACCTGAGAAACAGCTGGAACTTAATTAATGATCTTTATTAAAAAGAGCAACAGGAAGTTGAGAAGGGGACTGCAATACTGCCCAAAAAGCTGAGGGGTGATAGAGCCTGCTCCCAATGGACTGTTTCTTGGGCTACTGCAGAAAGGAATTGCTGCAGAAACTGAATGGATAGAAGAGAGACTGTGTGAAGTCCTTTATTACTGAGGCTCTGAGTTAAGAGCCGGGGCATTTTGGTTACTGAAGTTACTGGCATGAGAGACGGACTTGGGAAAGGGGCTACTGGGCCTGCATAGACTTTGAGGGAAAAGTATGCAATGTATTGACTGATTGTTAAAAAGGGTCAAAATGAAACTATTATCCATGCTGGAAACTGCTTCTCTGGATTCCTTGAGAAAGCTCAAACAGAATAACCCAGTGAGTGAGCTGACTCAGTAAGAGCAAAACCTGCTCCTGTAGGAGAAGGGTGCTATAAGATAGTAGTGTAAAAGTAGTTGACCCCCCCCCTTTTTTTAAGTCCTCTGACATCTGAATTTTGGTGAGGTTGAGATGCTTATATCCTATTTTTCAATATTCTAATTTTTTTATTTAGCATAGCCAGTCCTAAAAACAAACACTTCCCAGTGTCTATTTATTAATATTAGCACTGAAGAATCTATACAACCTGCTCCAAATGAATGGTCTGATGTTGCACAGAACCACCAGAAAGATGGGCTGTGACCAGGGCCGGCTCTACAGTTTTCGCCACCCCAAGCAGTGCACTGAATTGCCGCTGTGGACAGCGGGGGCAATCCGTGCACCATTAGGGCGGCTGCAGGTGCGTTTCCGTGGCGGTGGCAATTTAGCAGCAGCTTCTATGTTTAGCTGCAGCCTCCACGGACAGCTAAATATAGAAGCTGCTGCTGAACTGCTGCCACCGCAGAAACGTGCCTGCCGCCCTAACAGCGCACGGACTGCGCCCGCTGTCTGCGGCGTCAATTCAGGGACAAAACAACAGGGACTGTCACCCCTTGCAGATTGCTGCCCCAAGCACCAGCTTGGAATGCTGGTGCCTGGAGCCAGCCCTGGCTGTGACAAGGGGTGGAGGTGCTAGGCAGGGTTCCTGACTGAGGGCAATCAACAACTATGACCACAAAATACCCTTGGGAAATGGGGTGAGGAAGAGGCTAAGAAGATGACTTTATATCATCTTTGAGTCCTCTGGATTCTGGACTTCTGTGGCCCTAAAATGGGCCCTAGCCTATGTTGGCTCAACCAAGAACCAAGTTAGAGCAAGAGAAGATGTTCTAACCTAAGGCAGTCTTTTCAGGGCTGCTTGTGGGCTGTGCAGCAGTCCAATATTCCCAGTAATATCTGGTTTCTGGACACATCTTCCACTTTTTCTTGTTTCTCCTGGCACTCTGCTTATACTGTCATTTGTACTGGGGAGCAGCAGAAGGCACCTTACACTGGGGTGACATTGCTCCTGCACTGGGAAAATTCTTCCCTAGCTCTTTGTTTTTCTAACAGCCTCTATATGTCACCACCACAGCAGCATATAGGTAAAGAGAGTTTGGTGAGGGAGGAGTAGAATCAGCCTCTAAATGCTTATATTAGGAAATCATGTAAATATAATGTAGTTCACTGATGGACAGAGAAGTAACGTCCCTGCTTAGGAAGGAACTGACTAAGCTATTAGTCTGAGAAGTAAAATTGCCATCCCTGATTATAAGAGAATAATTATAGTTGTAGTTCATAGAGGGCCTTTTGGCATCTCTGTTTAAATTAAAGTTTTTAAACTCAAGCTCCTGAAAATATATGAGAGAGAAAATCCCTCTGTGAAAGACATCTGCTGTTGAAACTCTCCCATTTGACATGGACTTTAAAAATTAAAATAAAATCTCTCTTATACCTCATTGGTGTCCAACAATATAACTTTGTTGGGTTTTATGCTGGACTTTGACTTTCATGATTATATTCCTTAATATTCTGTTACGTTGATCCGTACTGCTTTATGTTAGGGAACAGTAAAACCTAATGCAATACAATAAAGATGGCATTGCATATACTGATAAGTTGCAGCAAACAGCAAAGCAAACATCTGAGGATGTTGTTTGGGCCAGGCAATAGGCCCCTGACTTTTCAGCCTGAGGGTGAGTGGCTTACTTGAAAATAAATTCTCTTGAATACACTAGTAAGGGAAAAAAAACAGTATCACACATTAGAAAAATTGGACCTTTCTACTTTAGATTTTTTTCCTCGCTGTTCTCATGTACCTGTCTGCTCTGCTGCTATTTTTTCACTTGTGGATGTTTCAGCAGGAGTAGCAGCTCAAGCTAGCCACGCAAGTTCAAGCCTGCCTCACCCACTGCGTCCAGGCCCATGCTGCCTCCCATGCTGCAACAGCCACCCCACTATTTTTAGTGTGCTCCCTCAAGCAGAGCTAGCGTGAGTCTGTCTACCCAAGCTGGGAGGCATGCCAATGTAGACCTAGAGAGTCCCCTTGCAGTGGAATAAATTTGGTCACACATTACAAGGACAGGATTTGGCTAGACGTGCAAACTTCCAGTACACTGAGTGGTGCAGAGTATAGCTCCACAAGAGGCAGGAGAGAATCAGGCTCCAGGGTAGAGTTGAGACCAAAGAACCTGCCAGCACATAGAACCTTCAGTTGCTTGCCCTCAGCAGGGGTACGTAAGAAACACACTGAGCCACTTCAGCCAATAAACTGATGCAATCCTCACAGAATGACTCTGTAACAGTTGTATAGCAATGGTAGGAGGTAATCCCTCCTTCCATCCCTCCCATGCACCTGCCTGTTGCCTAACTTAGTTCAGCTACTGTTCAGACTAAACCAAAAGACATGTAGCAAGTCCCTGGCAGAGCTATGTAGCGAACTGATTTACATCATCTTAAATTAGCCAAAGAAAATTAATGAGAAAATCCATTAAAAAAATAAAAGAAAATGGTGCATTTAAAAAACAAGAAAACAAAATTTCAGCATTTTCAATAGAAGATCCCAGCACGCTTCCAACTAGTTTTTGTTTATTTAGTATTCAGGGCCATGGGGATTTGAGAACATGAATTGTATCTTCCTGGTGAGAGAGAGAATGACTATGAAATGATGGACATCCATGTGAATTCAGTTTTGTGTTACCCATAGATAATCTCTACTGAGGACACATTATGAATGGTTCAGACAGCCTGATAAATAGCAGAAAAAGTTATAATAACAGGAGTCATATTAACTCCCTCCAACTATAAGACAGTGATACTTCAGAAAGTGGTGAATCAGAGGTTACAAGTGACTTGGGAAGGTCAAACTGTCAGTCAAAACACAGACTCCAGGAACCAAGCAGAAGATCTGGACTATACTACAACATAGCCAAAAGCCACTAGCCCTCAGTTTGGTACATGATCAAGCTGCTTGACTTATATAAGAAGCGCAAATTATGCAGATGTCATAAAATTATTTAGTTTGCTCAAGCTTGTGAGAAATTAAGGAAGGACTTAGCTAAAACAAGATTAGGAAACATTATGGTAGCTGGATTTTAAATTGCAAAAATGCAGCATGCTATAAGGAGCAATTTTAATTATATATACACAAATCAGCTCTAAATTAACTGCAGTATTTATGAAAATTATCTAGGTTTCACTGTGCATGGTCCTATGAACATTTTTGCTCAATGTCTAGTGGGTCTTTAGAAAAAAAAAAGATATTAGATTGTGTTAAAGGGATAAAAAAAAAACACTGGAGTATTATAATCCAAGTTATAGAGTTTAAAGGCAGAAAGGCAAACCAGATTATCTAGTCTGACCTCCCGTATATTATAGGCCACCACCACCATTCAGCATCTGCACACTAAACCCAACAAAGTATTACAGCCCATGAGAGACAGAGGGATGGAGCTGCACCAGTGCCTAAGGCCCCAACAATAGCAGGGAAATGACTAAATGAGAAAGCTAGATAATCCTGGCAAGTGCCCTGCACCCCCATGCTGCAGACAAAGGTGAACTGCATTGTCCCACACTTCCTCCAAGGGCACTGCCAATGTGACGTGGGGGAAAATTCCTTCCTGACCCCACATATGTTGATCAGTTAGACCCTGCATGTGAGCAAGAACCAGCCAGCCAAGCACCTGAGAGAGAGAATGATCTTTGCTACCTCAGAGCCTGCCCTGCCTTGTCCCAATGTCCTATCTCCAGCCAGGGCCCATCCTTCCTGCTTCATAGGAAGGAGATAAAACCCTCTTTCAGAATACAGTGGAAGAGAGAGTCCCTTCCTGACCCTTGCAGGTGGCCAGCTGAAACCCTGAAGTTTGGGCATTTAGGAGCATAGATGCAATTTGGAAGTAAGACCCAGGGCTATTGAGCCATGTCCCCTCTTATCACAAGCATCTCCATCAGACCATCACACTCATAAATTTGTCCAGTTCTCTCAAAACTAATTAAGCTGTTTCCCCCGACAACTCCTAGCTATACCAGATCCTTACTTCTCTGATGGCTAGAAAAACGTTCTTCAAATTTCCAAGTCTAAATTTGTTTCTATCCTTTTGTTCATGTGCCAACATTGTCCATTAGCTTAACTAGCTCTTTACCTTACCTGGTATTTACCTCCCTAATGTGTTGATAAAGAGTAATCATATCCCATCAGCCTAAGCAAGCTGAGCTCTTCCAGTGTCCTCTCATGATATAGGCCCTTACAATGGAGTGGATAAGCCCCACACTGGTGAACAGCTCTGGGCTCAGAAGACCCTTCCCAGCCATACTTGCAAAGCATGCTCACATTAGAGGAAGGGGCTCAAAAGGGAGCATCTCAGCTCAGTCTGGGTTGATGGAGCAGGGGAGCAGTCTAGCTCTGCAAACTCCGCAGAGAAGCCGCTGGGGCCAGGCCCACTGCCAAATTGCCACAGGCCCTTTACTCCATGGGGGCCAGGAATGACAGGCCATGGCTGTTAGAGAAAGACCCCCCTGAACACGATCAGCGAGAACTGAATTAAAAAAACTGACTAGTGGCACTGACGGAGGAACCGAAGATGGGATAGGAAGTGGCCCAAGGGAAAAGCATAAGGGCACCTGCTCCTAAGCCAAATATTTGAGCTGTTATTCACAAGGTCCTAGGCTGAAACCCAATGGTGCAAGGGGGACCTAGGTCCCCTTATCCCCAGCCACTGATTCTCACCACTGGGTACTATGGCCATTAACTCTTGCCAGTGGGTGGAGCTGCCAGGTTCAGACTTCAACCCTCCGACAGCTCTCCAGTTCCCTGAGCATCCCAGTAGTTCTTCCCTGCACCTGTTTATTTACATTTCTCTTTCTTGCACATGGGTGACCACCACTGTACACAGTATTCCAAATGAGGTCCTACCAGTGCCTTGCACATTGGCATTAATACTTCTCTATCTTTACTGGAAATGCTTCACCTAATATATCCTAGGCTCCCATTTGCCTTTTTTCACAGCCACCTCACACTGGTGCTGCACAGTCTTCCTGTGATTGACCCACACACCCATGTCTCTCTCCTCCTCTGTCTCTTCCAACTGATGAACACCCAGCTTGTAGCAGAAGTTCTTACTGTTAGTAAGTACATGACCTTGCACTTTGTGCTATTGAATTTTATCCTATTTCTATCACTCCGATCTTCAAGGTCATCCAGATCTTCCTGTATGCTCTTCCAATCCTCTTCTGTATTGACTGTCTCCCATCTTTGTATCATCAGCAAATTTAATTAGCACACTTAGATTTTATGCCAAGGTCATTAATAAAAATACTCAATAAGATTGGTCCCAAGACTGATCCTTGAGAAACTTCACTAGTAACCTCCTTCCACTCTGATAATTCATCTTTCAGCACAACAATTTGCCTTTTCCCCCTTAGCCATTCCTTATTCACTGTACAATGCTTGTACTGGTACCCATCTTCCCTCATTTAACTAATAATTTCCCATGTGGTACTATGTCAAATGCTTTACTGAAGTCCAAGTATATTAGATCTACTGCACTTCCCTTATCTAAAAAATCAGTTATTTTCTCAAAGAAGGAAATCGGATTAGTCTGGCATGATTAGTCTACCTTTGGTAAACCCATATTGCATTAAAATCCCCTTTACCACTTTCCTCTAGGGACTTAATTATACTTTCCTTCACCATTTGTTCTAAAGCCTTGCATACTACTGAGGAGAAACTAATGGGTCTGTAGTAACCCAGATCATTTCCCCCCCTCGTTTCTTAAATATAGGTATTACATTAACTATTCTCCAGTCAACTATTCTCAGTACAACCCCTGAATTCCTTGCTACTGGACTAGCACTCTCACATGCTAATTCTTTCAGTATTCTAGGATTGAAATTATCTGGTCCCTCTGATTTGAGCATATTAAGCTCTTTCAATTATTCTTTCACCTCAGATGTGGTAGCTTCCATTTCTAGACACTCACTTCCATCAGCCATACTGCCTTCATGCACAGGTTCTACATTTTCATCCTTATTGAAAATTAAGGCAAAGTATTCATTTAATTTTTGGACCATGCCTAGATTATCTTTAATCTCCTTTCCATCCACATTGTATAGCAGCCCAACCTCATCCTTTCTCATTCTTTTTTTATATATAACTAAAATACCTCCTTATTTTAATTACCTTGGCAAGAGCTAATTCAACTTGACTCTTAGGAATTCTCACTTTATTCCTATATTATCTGAGCTCCAGGATGTAGCTTTCTTTGCTAATCAGCCCCTTTATCCACTCCCCGTAGGTTCTCTACTTACTCCTAATAATTTTTTGAGGTGGCCATTCATCCAGCTGTGTCTGGAGCCTTTCCCTACAAGTTGTTTCCCCTTGCTTGGGATGCATTCAGACAATTTTCATACATTTGAGGAAACTCCAAGCCTCCTCTGCATTTAAATCCTTGAGCTCTTCAATCCAGTTGCCTGTTTTAACTAATTCCCTTAATTTCCCCAAGTGTGCCCTTTTGAAATAAAAAATCATAGTTGCCAACCTAGTTTTCATTATCTTTCCATTTCATTTAAACTGAAATCAAGTCATGATCATTTGATCCAAGGTCACTTCCTAGGACTAGCTCTTTTATGACGTCCTCACTACTTACCAAACCAAATCTAAATTTGCTTCGCCTCTTGTTGGTTCAGTTGGTTTGATGAAGAAAACTGTCATTTATCACATTCAGGAGTAAGTGGACCTTATCAGTATTAGTATTTATTCTCCAATCTATATCCAGGAAGTTAGTCTCCCATTATGACAATTCCCCAAAATGATTTCTCTAACAGAGATCACTATTTATATCAGAGTCAGACTCTGGGAGCCTATATCAGACCCCCTAGCCCTATCCCAACAGAACCTCTTTTACAATCCTTCCCCAAAGTGATTTTGGCCCAGACAGATTCTGTTTTGTTCATACAAAATTATAGTGTTTCTCTACAGTTTACCACTTCATTGATGTACAAAGCAATCCCACTACCTTTATTTTATTCCCATCTTTCCTGAATAGCACTTACCCTTCAATATCTCTATTCCAGTCATGAGTGCTATTTCACTATGTTACTGTAATACTGTACCTGCTTTGACCTCGAGTTCTACCAGTTCCTCCATTTTAATGCCCAGGCTCCTTGCATTATGTACAAACATTTCAGCTATATCCCTTCGATCCCCACCCAGTTTTCTATCCAGATTAGGTATAGTCTTTTTACTAAGTGTAACACATCCTGACTACTACTTCAACCAATGTTTGTATTTTCTTCTCCTTTCTGTCCATATTCTCATCTTGTGGTGTTCCATTTTCCTTGCTATATCTTCATTTAGCTGATTTTCCTCCTCCTGTGTATTGAAGCCAGGCATGGTGATTTCAGGAGTCTCTCACAACCTTCTCCCCTCATTTCGTAGTTCAAACCCTTATTAATCATGCCAGCCTTGATCCCAGAAAATTAATACCCCAGGTACTCAAGTCAAGTTTATCAGTTGAGAAGAATCTTTTCTGTGAATGCCTCCCAGTGGTTGATTATCCCAAAACCTTCCTCATAGTATCAATCTTTGAGCCATCTTATAATCTTCATAATCCTGTCACACCTTCACACCCCTTCTCTAGGACTGTAAGTATTCCACTGAAATAACATTATATGAACTGATTGTGCAGCCTCACCCTGAATAATATGTTCTGGTCAGCCCACCTCAGAAAGAATATATCAGGGGGAGGGGAGGAATGGGGGTCCAGAGAAGGGCAACAAAAATATTAGAGGCATGGAAGGATTTCAATATGAGAAATGGAAAAAGATTAGGATTTAGAGAGGAGACAAATCAGAGGTGACATGGAAGAGGTCAATAAAATAAAATAGGGATTGTATATCAAGAGGTTCTATTTATCTTCTTTAGAACAAGGAAAGTCCTAATGAAATGAAAAGAAAACACAATATATCTTTTAAAAGGAAATAATTTTCATACTATGTGAAATTAACTTGTGAAACACTTTGCCACATGAAACTGAACCCAAGGGTGTAATCCATATTTATATTAAATAGGTTAAAAATGTACAAGGGCTATAAACCCTTATGCTCAGGGGATGGGCATAACTACTAACTTCCTGAGGTTTGGAAGAACCTTCCCATATTGCAAATATATTCTATAATTGTCTAATGTGGGGTTTCCTGCACCTTTCCTTGAAGCCTCTGACCTTCAGCCCCTTCCTTTCTATTTCTGGACTAAAGGCCCACTGATATGATCCGGTGTGATAATTCCTATGATTGCAACGATAATGCTTAACAAATAACAATATGCCACTTCACATAATTTGGTGCCTATTACAATTTTACTTATTAAGATGATTAAGCCACTTATAGTGCAACAATTCTGCAAGTGCATATAAGATCACATGAGCTATGAATTTGTACCAGTATTAAAGTGACCTACTGTGTTGGGACGCTTGAACTAAAAGGTTTCTTAGTAAGCTTTTCACAAAGGCAGCAAAAGAAGTTCATAAGGCCGAAATGGATATGTGGTCAGGCAAACTCATATATTTACCCAACTGCTGGAGTTAAACTTAATGCTGATAGATAGGCTCAGTGGATGAACCATGTAAATGTGGATTAATGGTTTTAAAACAAGGAACCTAGAGATTTAAGAAGGCAGTCAAAATATGTAATTTAACCATGAAGAATATTTATTTTTAATGATGTGATCTGTGGGAAGGAGAGAGACAATGTTCGTCTTATAGAGTTCATGTTCAGTGGGAGGCAGTGGCATGTCATGTGCATGTTCATGAACGTGACAATATGCCATCCACATATTTCAGGGATAAGACTCCCAGTGCAAGACACTCCAGGACACTAAATAATGGACAACTTCTAACAGTCTGCCGTCTCCAAGAACACATGCTTTATGATTGAGAAACCTGTTTTTCACTTGCTGCACCCCATATGTTGCACAGCTATCTGAAGGATTGCATTTCTGGTTGTTCTTCAAATATCCAATCAATACAAAATACTAGTTCTTCTAGTTCTCATTTAGGGTCTGATCCAACTCCCATTCAAGTCACATCGATTTTGCAGGGGGGAGGGGTGAATTGGATCCCTATTTGCCCAGAGTGAAATTCACCCTTCTGCAGACAGCCGGCTCAAGGGAAGCACTACTTAAGCCCTCAAAAAATAGAAGTAGGGATTAACTAGTGCATAGGTTTTGTGACAGTCCCTCTGCACAGAAGTGAATTTCCCCTATTGACTAGAGCTAGGGAGAAATTTAGCAATTCAGGAAGACATTTCAGGGGAGGAAGAATTGTCTGTTTCTGTGGTTGAAAGGCATAGGGTTAGTAGGTGGAAGAATGGTGAAACTGGCCTGAATTTTGACAATGCAGTGAAAAATCAGATTCAGGTTTGCTGCACACATTGACATCCTGAGGACCTAATCTTACCCCTGGGTCCCTGTGTGCAGATTTTGCTTCCGTCCTTGCCCCACCACCCCACAAAGCTCGGCGAATGACGTATAGCCTTTGGGAATCCCATTGAGTTCAACAGGATTGTGTGAGGTGTAAATCAGCACCGCCTTTGGCCCTGTTTCTTAAATAACAGGGATTGGAGTGGCAACCATGTAGCTGCTGGATGTAGACAAATATTCACATTGCACTCTTTCATTAAGGAACAAATCCAGAAGAGATTTGTGTTCGTGGTTGGTACGTTTTAACAGAGTTAAAAAAAAAATCTGACCAGTTTTTAAGACTTTTCCTCTCCCCATGGAATGGAGATGTTTTCATAGTTCTAAGCTGCTTTCAGACATTGTTATTCATGCTGCTGAAAGCTAAGGTTACACAGATGAACTGTCAGAACCAAAGCATTTCCACAGCACACAAGCTGGGAACAGCGAAAAGTTTTACAAGTTTTGTTTTGTTTTTTAAAGGAAAACACTAGTTTTCCTGTGGATGTTGCCTTTACTTAATGGAAATTAAGTCACTGAATAGTTCTAAGTACCAAAACTGATTATGTACAATTGATTTGTTTCACAGGCCCCATTAAATGGTTTTAATGGAGACATAAACAGCTATTTGAGGCATAATTGTGCCTGAATAAACTTCATAGCACAAATTTATAAAACATTGTGGCTAATTCTTTGGCAACGTAAGAAAGTACTATTACTAATCTTGGATACTACACTGTTAGATTTATCCATTGGCCAAGTAACCCATCTTTGTTTATTTCCCTCTGGGAAGTGCCTGAGCATGGTTAGCCAATCACTGTTTTTTATTAACCAGAGATGAACACTGAATCTCTCTCTCTCTCCAGCTTTACTTAGAAGATTTTACATCCCTGTAAAGTAGTAGTCTGGACAAATAAACTAGCTGTGCTCCCTGGGCCAAACTCATGCTGGCCCAAGGCCCTCCACAACACCCGACCCTAATGTAGGGGTTACTTGAGGGCACAGCTGTTTGGGTAGTTGCACAGGGGTGCATGTGCACAACAGAAGTGTCTTCTGCAAGCCTGTTGCAGCAGGTCTATTTTGGGGTGAGCCAGGGTAGTCCAGAGACAGGTCAGAAGAGGGGCCATGGAACTGTATTTATGCACATCCATTGCCTTATGCAACCAACACAAGAGAGCTGCAGATGCTACTCCATCCTGGAGAAATAAAAGCCTTAGCTGGGGAGAGAGCCGGTTTGGGAAGTAGCTCCACCCTGGTGCTGGATTGAGGGGGTGAATTCATATCAAGCCTCAGACTCTCTGTACTCAGGCACTATGTGGGTGGTGCATTTCACCCTCTGTACCCAAT
Organism: Gopherus flavomarginatus; assembly: GCF_025201925.1. Lineage (NCBI taxonomy): Eukaryota > Metazoa > Chordata > Testudines > Testudinidae > Gopherus > Gopherus flavomarginatus. The sequence goes on from NC_066621.1 coordinate 54,399,567, forward strand.
TTTGTTCAAGAAAACTTTTTTTGTTCAAGATCCGTTTCTGAGAACAGAAGCCTTTCTGCAAACTTATCCAATTCCTACTTTTACTTTCCAAAACTTGTCCTTATTAGAACAAACAAACCTGGAGCTGATTATAGTAACAGCACAAAGCACTATAATAACCTATCCTATCCTGCAGTATTTGGGGCTTTTACAACAGTTTTCAAATAAGAGTTGTTTAAACAATGTTTTTTGAGGTTGCAGGCAGCACAAGTGATTGACTGAGATTTGGTTCACTACTACCCTGTCCCAGAATCTCTCTAGATCAAGCTCTGCTTTGAATTCATAACCCTGCCATTTCAGTAATTTTGACTTTGCACCAATGCACTTGAGTCCTTTCATTGTGTATTTATGCTCACCCCAGTTCCTCCATATCATACCTTCCCCCACTTTCAGAAAGCATGTTACTATTGCTAATTAAAAATAATGGTGCTCATCTCTATATTTTGGGGATAAGTTACATTCCAGTCTGGAACATGGATATCCCAGAGCACAGCTGATCTGCCTACCACCAGGGGGGGCTTTCATTGATTAAGTTGTATATAATTGGACTGAGATTTTCAAAGGGGCCCATGGGAGTAAAGTGCTCAGTTCCCATTAAATTACAATATAAGTTGTGTACCTAACTCCTTTAAGCCCCTTTGAAGATACTAGCTCCGATGGCAAGAGTTTCCCCATATCTGGCCATCATTTTTTGCTGCACCTACCACACATGATCAGTAGAAGGATTTTTCATAAGTACATTGCACTCCTTTTCCCATGCATTATGTGCATTGACTTTTCCTGGATAGCCTTATGGATGACTGGGTTTGCATGCTGTTGTTGGTTTCTCTTAGGTCATTCACCCAGTATTCTAGGTTCTCATTCTTACCCTCTTCTCATGGCCATTCTGTGCTTTGGGTCACCCTCCAGCTATTGCTGCTACTTTTTCCTTCTGCTGATTCTAGAGAGCTACTGCTGACTTTGAATAGCTGCTACCATTCACCCATACAGCTCTGCATACTCTTGCTCTTCCCCATTTATCTCCTTTCCTGTGCTCTGTGGTTTCCCAGCTTTCCATCTTATTAGCCACCTGGGAGGAGGGAAATTGTGACTTATTTTAATCCCTAATTCTTGTATTGCATTTTTCATTAGTACACCCCAAATCACTTCCCATAATACATTAATAACCCCCACAACACCCCTGAGAGGTAGGGATGTGCTATTCTCCCCCACTTTGCAGACAGGAACTAAGGCACGGAAAGGCTGAATGACTTGCCCAGGGTCACAAAGGAAATCTGTAGCTGAGTTTGGAGTTAAACCTGGGTCTCCCATTGCCCTAACTACTGGACCATCCTTCCTTTCTGAACATTCCTTCTGTGTGTTCTTGGTTCACCTTGGATTAGGAAGAAGAACCAATCCAGCATTTTTTTTTGTGGGGCTGGGGTGAGATGACTTTGATTATCAGACCCAAAGTTGCTTACACAGCCTCTATTTACTTTGATGTTAAGATGTCCTCAGCTCAGAATGCAATAGGTTGGATTTCTCCACTTCTCTTGGGTGTTTCATTCATATTTACATGTTTCAAAGGGTTTTGTTAGGTCACATGGCTTTACACTCTGCCTTACCTCAAGGACACCAGATATGTAGTAAATCTTCCAAACAGAGAGGTAAGTAATACTTTCTATATGGACACTCCCTACACTTACTGGATTTCCTCTGAGATATGTTTAATAAAACTGCTGATGGATATGGCCCAAATAATTGGACTGAAATTTACCACCTTTCTCTCAACAAAAGTTTCCATATCTAATTAAGATTTTTTTAATGCTTCTTTTTGGACAGTCTAAAACACTGCAGTGGTTCAATGGTTACTTTGATCTATAACAAACAATTCAAAGTGAGAATTATGGAATGCTAAGAATGTCAGGCACTCTGTGTTTATTATGACACTTTAGAGATGTCCAGTACTTTCCTCCCCCAAGTCCCCAATGGCTAAATTAGTCTTCGTACAAGTCTTTAAGAGTTGCCATGCTTCTGCAGACAACAGTGTGCATCAGGTTTCACATAATAACTTGCAAGAGGCATTGTGACTGCCCACTGTGTGCCTGATTCACCACCGTTAATCTAGTTTTACACCAGGTGTTAACTCTCTCTATTCACAGTTGTGGGGAACAAAAATCTTCCAACTGGAGGTTTATGAAGTTCTATCTTTCTGAGTCTATGGAGAGCACTGGTATCCGCCCTTTTACTCATTCATTTTGCCAAGCTTTCGCAGAAGGAAATGAGTAGAAACAGGGTACATTTCTAATTCAGCAAACAGGTGTTCACATCATTTGACCAGCAAAGGGAAAATTACATTTTAAAACCTGTGTTAAATAGAAAATTGATTGTCAGTGTTAATTATACAATATGCAGTGCACAAAAAATAGCTTGCAACATTTCATTCCTTTAAAATGCGGGAGTTGTGCCTTGTGGACAATTCAGGGAGCATGACAGAACAAATGATTTTCACCCTGGGTAGTACTCTTAGTTCTTGTGCTAATAGGGACTTATCAGGGTTCTACACTGTGCTTGCAGTGCTGGAATTTCTCCCCAGTCCCTTGTGGTGCATTAATGTCTCTTAAACATTGCCAGACCAGTGTATTGAGGCAATATCAGAGGACAGAATTTGTCCCTGGTTTGTTAAGGAGAAACATCTCTATCAACAGTGAGAGCAATGGATATAGAGAAAGTCACCAGCACACTTTAGGAGCACACTTTAGGAGCCCTAGCAAGTAGCTGTATTTTTCTGCCCTGGTTGTTTAGGATATTTGGCTAGCAGATTATTATATATCTATATATCTCAACAGCAACTTTACAACAGGAGAACACATGGTGGAAGAGAGTCGGTGCAACAAAAGATTAGTGTTCTGCCGTTGCTACAGAACTTGTCTAAATTCAAGAGATGAAATTGAAAATGTTCACAATTTCAAATACTACTTCATTTCAGCAGGGAACAATCATCCACTGTAAAGAACATGCAAGAATAGATAGGCTTGGAGTGTGTTCTGTACACTTGAGAAGTTCTGGAGGACAGTCGATACTTCATTGGTCTTAAAGCTAAACATTTTCAAGGCATCTTGCCTAGATGTACTTTTGTATGGTTGTGAGTCATGGATTTTAACCAGAGCACTCTGAGAGATTAAACAGCTTTGCAACCAGCTGCTATAGGCTGATACTTGGCATAAAGAAAGAGGATAAAGTTACAGTCTTAGAAGTTTATAGGAAAGCCAATAAATGCCCTCTAACAACAATGATGCAATGGCAACAGAGATGCTTAGAACATGCCTTTAAAAAAGGATTCAGAGGGGGCTATAAACAAATATGTCTTGTATACTGCTATTCATACAGAATGCTAGAGGGGGATACCCTGCTTATTTTACTGGCATTACACTGCATCTGTCATCAAGCTGGAATGTCCACCATTTGTGCAACAGATCAAAGGAACTGCTACCAACAAAGAACATGGAGAATTGTTGCCTTCTCTAAATAACCTGCAGTTTGGTATAAAACTAATGTGAATACTAAATATATAGTATAACAATGGCTGGGCAGGCAGAGGATCAGCATGAAGGATTAATATAAAGGGGATTACTATAGTCCATGATATATACAGCATCGGGGAATTATGCATAATCAGATCCCTATCCTAAAATTTCAAAAAGACACAGTTACAAGAAATCCATTAATGAAGGTAACATTTTTAAAAATCCCCCAGGCCCACAGAAGTGATCCACATGTTCCCCACCACTAATAAATGGCACATTGTGGAGGAAAGCGTCCAAGGTACCTGAAGATAGGGAGGACAACCCTGTGCATAATTACTGTACCTGAAATTTTGCACCAGTAGGCAGCAGATGTTTGGTCTCAATCTCTCGCTGTGTGTTTTTACAGGGTCATATATCTTCCTGCCCCCCAAGAGTTACTGGTTTTCAAAATCCAAACCTGGAAGAATAGGGAGACTTATCATATATAGCAAAAAGAGCAAAATGTTGATTTTTGCTGAACTCCTTTGTCCTCATAACTGATCGCTCAGTTAAGAAAATAAGAACTTTTCTAATTACGTTCAGGATCTTTTATCTCTGGATCAAGGGAGGTTTCCATTCAAAGACGACATGTGTTTGCATTCGGTGCCTGAAGGATAAAAGGATTTTTGTGAAATATTGGCTCTATTTATAGTCTTTGTAATATAAGAGCTAGAGGAATCCTACATTATGTCCATCATCCCAGTATCAGAGTATTGTATTGTTTTAAACACTATATTTTCTCAACTGAAATATTAGAACTAAAGACAACATACACCCAGTATTGCCAAACACAAACATTCAAAAATTACGAGTTAGGACCAAAAAAACCAAACCAAAACCAAAACCAAAAAGCATAAGTGACTGACTGGCTTAAAAAGTGTGACAATTAAAAAACAAATTTGGGGTTCTTTCTGTTTTCCTGCTGGTTTGAGTATTTGGGAAATCATGTTTTTAAACTTTCTCCAAAATCATGACAGTTATATGTTCCCATAATCACCTGACTCCAGGATATGGGGCTTTAAGAAAGACACTAAATAATATTAGGCTTGCAATAAAATTTCTTTTTTCACACACTTTCTTTTTTAAAGACAGGAAATGTAATAGGTGGTTCATGTTTGTCTACTTTTCCACAGAGTTCCTAATTTAAGTTTCCTTGAGGACAAGATATGTTATCGCTTGAATTACTGATTTCCTGTTCTTTTTTGAGTTCAGGTACAATACTATCCTTTTTCTCTCTTCTTTCTGGTTAGCATTGCATCCTACACAAGCCCCTTCCTGCTATCACTGATAATTCAGAAAAATATTTTCTAAACAATGAAATTTAAATTCCAAACATGATTGATTTAGGGCATGAAATAAATGTAATCTATTCAATAGCACTGGGGTGATGGGGAGAGAAAGTCTTATATCAGGGTATAGTCTTCGCAACTTCAACAGCGTGGAAAAGAATTCCTCATGTTTCTAGTTATATGCTTGAATTTTAATATACCTCACATCAAACCTAGGGCATTAACTTCCATTGACTTCAGTGGGCTTTGAATCACGGTCCAAGTTGGTGCATAATGTTCAATGTTCTGTGGATACAAGATCCATTAAAATATAATGGAAAGAGAGGACTCTTTAGCATCAATCTCCAGTATGATTAAGGATGCTTAAATGAATTGTTGTGCTGTGGCAAACTGAAATCTCAGCTGCAGAGCAGTCTCTGCAGAAGGCATTGAAGTTCAGACAAGTTAATTCAAGCAGCCTTAGTTGCATTTGGTATTTATATAGGGATTTTTCACATACAGTAGCTCACAGAGAAGGAATGAATGGCAACCTTTACCTGAGTAAGTTACAGACAATCAATATGCATCTATAGTAAATGGGCTACTTAATTTTTAATGCCTCAGTTTTTGGGAGCCCAACTTGAGACAAATAATAAGAGTCTGGTTTTCAGGAAGCATCTGACACTATTATCTGACAATTGTGCCCCTTTAAAATGTTTCAAGTTGGGCACCTGTAACTTTACGGCTTATCCATTCCTAACATAGAGGTTTGGGAAACCAAAGTATGATCCACTACCCAGTGCACCAATAGCATAGGATGGTGAATAAGTACAAGTGCGACATCTGCATGGCAGACCCTCAAGACTGTTCTCTTGCACCCTAATACACATGAAGCAAAAAGTAGTTCTCCAGGCTGCTCTTGATGGTCCCACCATGGAGAAGTACCGGACCCAGGACTGACTCCTGCAGGACCCCACTAGAGACACACTCCCACTTTGTCAGGCAATCATTGATAACTACTCTTTGAATATAATCTTTCAATCAGTTGAACACCCACCTTATAATTTCATTTAAATCACTTTTCCCTAATTGGCTTCTGAGAATATCATATGGGACTGTGTCAAAGCCTTACTAAAATCAAGATATCACATCAACTGCTTCCTCCCATCCACTAGGCCAGTGAACCTGTCAAAGAAGAACATTAGGTTCGTTTGGCATGATTTGATCTTGACAAATCCATATTGGCTATTACTTATAACCCTATTCTCCTTAAAGTGATTGTTTAAGGAATTTGTTCCAATAGTTTACCAGGTATCGAAGTTAGGCTAGTCTATAATTCCCTGGGTCTTCTTTATTCCCCTTTTTTAAGATAGGTGCTATGTTTGCTCTTCTCCAGTCCTTTAAGACCTGACCTGTCCTCCATGTGTTCTCAAAGATAACTGGCAACGGTTCTGAGATTTCTTCAGGTAGTTCCCCAAGTACCCTAGCATTCATTTCATCAGGCCCTGCTGACTTGAATACATCTAACTTATCCAAAAGTTTCGACTTGTTCTTTTTCTATCCTGGATTGCATTCCTTCCCCCCTTGTTGTTAATGTTAATTGTGTTGTGTATCTGGTCACCCACAACCTTTTTAGCAAAAGCATTGAACACCTCATCTTTTGTGATATCATCTGTTATTATCTCTCCTTCCTTGCTAAGTAGGGGACCCACAGTTTACTTTGTGTCTCTAGCTCCTATTTAAAGAATATCTCATTGCCTCTTATGACCCTTTCTAGGTGTAGCTAATTTTGTGCCTTAGCCTTTCTGATCCTGTCCCTACATGTTTGCACTAGTCTTTTGTACCCCTTAGCAATTTGTCCATGTTTCTGCTTTTTGTGGATTCCTTTCCTTTCAGTCACTAAAGAGCTCCTGATGGTCCATGTTGGCCTCTTCTGAGGGACAGAGGGGAAGAATAATATCTGGATAGTATTAGAGACACAACTGTAAACTGGCTCCTTGAGAAAATGCCAGTGCCCCTGAACTCCTTTATCGCTTAGGATTTTCTTCCCAGGGGACCTTATCTAGGAGTTTGGAGTCTGTTATCCAACATTATTATTAATTATTATTATTATTTACAAGTTGTGGCTGCTACTGCTGCACAAACTTCTAGCTGCAGGTAGAGTTCTAGAATCACAAAGAAACAATTTCCATTTTCCCTCTTTTTTTTAAAACTACCTTGTCCAATACCCCTTGATAAATAAACAAAAAATTGGCAAAAAGTGGCCCAGATTTTGCCATCCATTGAAACCAGTGGAACTATTCAGAGTGAAATACTAGACAACATGAGTAAAGGTGTCAGAATCTAACCTAATTAGTTCTGTCATCTGTGCTTATATGAACAGAAGGTGCTACACAGAAGAGGGAAGGGAGTGGATAGTGCAGAAAACTGGTTATGGGCAACAGAGCCTGTAACCCACAGGTCACTTTGAAACTGGCTCAGGTCATTAATGACTGAAAGATGTTGCCATCTGACAACTGTATAAAGGGCTATGTGAAATTAATTGTTTTCCCACTGAAGTTGCAGTGGACAGGTGTCCACATCACAAAAATTACCACCACCATTGGCACTGATACCCTTGCTGGTGGTCTCATTACTGCAGAGAAATGTAGACTAGAATGGTCGTGAAGACTGCAGCACCCTCTCAGTCTTAGTAATAGACTGGTGTGAGAAAGCGCCCATTGCTATCAGGCTGCTTATCCTCATTTTGTGGTTAAAAGATACATGTATTTTGCCTCTCCTATCAATTTAACACCTAACCTCACTAACAAATGACTTTTCAACAGAAAATTGAGGCAACAGTGTTCACCAAAGTTGAAAACCAGCAAACTTTGATATCAGAGAGAGAAGAAACAGCAGGATGCTGAAGAGAGAATGTATTAGGGAATTGGGCGGAGGACAAGTTTTTGATCTTTCGGAAAGTGACCATTTGAAATGATGCTGTACTTGCTGAGAAGATGAGACAGTCTAACACATGAATGTTAGAAAGAATGACAGGTTTCAGGGGGTAGTTGTGTTAGTCTGTATCAGTAAAAACAATGAGGAGTTGTTTTCATGTGCTGTACATTTATACCTGCTTACTGTATTTTCTACTCCATGCATCTGATAAAGTGGGTTATATCCCACAAAAGCTTATGCCCAAATAAATTTGTTAGTTTCTAAGGTGCCACAAGGACTCCTCATTGTTAGCATGAATGATTGTTTGGCCAAAGATTTATACCTGAAGTGCATTGTTTGTCTCTGTTTATAGTTCCACTCATCCACTCAGGCAGCAGAAACTGTATTGTATGACTGGAAGGTGCTCGTATGCCACGCTGGCAAACAGAATAGGAAGGACAGTTTTAGGATTAAGGCACTGGGCTGAGTTCAGAAAATCTCTGCTATGTTGAAGACTTCCTCTGTGACACTGGACAAATCACTTAGGGCTATATCCTGAAACTGGATCTGTGTGGGTTATCCCCTTGATAGGGAGGCTGCAGCAGGAAATGAAGCTAGTGGGAGACAGATTGGGACATTACAGTCTCCCCTTGGGCTCAGATTCACAAAGGTATTTTGGTGCCTAGTTCAGATTGACTTTAATGGGAGTTGAGGCCTAAAAATCTTTGTTAATTTGGGCCTTGGTGCCTGGCTTGGCCCTAGTCCAGCTTCTTAACCAGCCAACCATCCTTTTCTCTGTCAGTACAATAGTGTGTCAGGAAAGTGGTCACACATCTCATTTCAAAATTGCATGTATAATAAAGTGAATTTTAAATTCTAGCACCAAGTATTCATGCCCAGAATCCTTGCATATTCATCGGAACAAAGAACAGAATCAGTTCTATGCAATTGATATGACCAGTTACAGTGAAGCAACACAGTTTTGTTAGAATATTTGTGACTAATCCATAGAATGAATAATTCAAAACCATATTCATTGAATAAATGCAAACGGTGAAATTCATACCTGTCCAAAGCCCAGAGAACTAGTGTAAAGTCTGAGCATCATTTAAGTATGAGATGAGGATCTATATTTGTTAAAATAGTGGGGAGGAAGAGGCAGGGGGAGAGATTCTGAAGGTAATGTCAACCAAACCTCCCACCTGAAAGACAGATTTGAACTTATTAGACAGGTAACTAACTCAACACTAAATGAAATAAATTGGGGAGGGTTTATCATCATCAGAAGCTTGCACTTACTCATGTAAATTTTTTGCTGCCTCTTTAGTTTTCAGTCACACAAGTAGGTATGGAAGCACAACAATAATTTGCTTTTTTTTATAGTGAGTTCATTTTGTTTTGCTTTTGAAAACTGTTTGCATCATGGTGATCTGTTTCCTCTTGGCTCTTTCTCTGTCACGTGTCATCTTCTTATGTACAGTATGTAAAATACAGGCCCAAATTCTGGGTGGAATGTTGTACCTGCTTAGAGCTTCACTGAAATCTTTTTTTTTTTTTTTTACAGACTTCATCATAGTAGCCAGTGATATCAGAGAAAGGAGAAACAGAAATTAAAGTCAGTGAGTCTCTGTGCATGGACAACCATCTGCCCATCCATTATCAATTGCTGGATCAGAGCCCTTAATGTGATAAAGAGATGTTCAAGATCTAAAATACCACTGCTAGTGTTATGTATCAGAACTAGATGAACTTCTTGTCACTGAAAAGAAGGCTTGGGAATCTTATATAAAACAGGCTTCTTGTGAAATTTATATGGGGTCTGCTTCTAGATGGACCAGAATCAGGAGATGCAAAGGAGCACAGAAATGAGAAATACAGCAGAGGTGAGAGAAAACCAGCCCTTTCTGAGCATCCAAAACAGTGGTTCAAATGTTAAGCAGCATCAATGTCAATGTTATTGCCTCCAGAATGGATCATCCATTTGCAGCTAAGATCTTATAAGGGCAAAGCAGAAGAAAATACAATGGACGTCAGTGACTGCCAAGGATTCTTAGCACAGCTTCAGTCTTTTCAACAGGATTTACTACTGCATGGTTTTATGCACAGAAGGGGGTTAATTTGAAGAAGGAAAGCATGATGCCTTTAACTATTCAATAGTGGCTACTCTAGTTACACTCTGAATAGTGCAGCTATTTGCTAGTATGGATGCCTCTCAGATATCTGGGTGGCATAGGACCTCTTAACCTGTCAAAGGTCACTAAACCCATAGATTTATGAGACTGGAGTAGTAAAAGCTTGTTACAGGGGAAGATAACATGTGCACAACCGGTATGTCTATTTTTTTTCCTCGATCAGTCCCAAACCCCAAGTTCTTAATATTGTAAATGTTGTCATGTTCAAGATTTATTTTACATGTGGAACTAACCTGAGAGATGAGAAATGTCCATAATTCATGCTACTATATGTCTAGTTTAGAAAACTGTTGTAAAGAAACATATGTAAAAATGCTGCTTAATAGCTACAATATGGTATAGGGAAATAGAAGCTGCCATTGGTCCATTTAGACCAATATTTGATAGTGACAGTACCAGTTACTTCACAAGAAGCTACAAGAAACCTTGTATTGGTCAGCTCTCTCTAAGTACTTATATGGCTCTCATTACTGTAGTGTCAGAGCTCCTCCCAAGTGTGTTTTTTAAAATCTTCCTTCTTTCATTCCCAGTCCACAGGAAATTGATCAGTTTTATAGGGGCTATGTTTGTTTGAGTGGGTGCATATGAAGAACTTACTGAGGGAAAGCTAAGGTGAAGAGTCATTTTGCGGTTAGTTTTCAGGGCTTCTCTTATCTTTTGCAGAAGTGACTCATACAGTGCAGCTTCTGTAGAGGTTGTCTCCCACACTCGTGACCCTCTCCTTATTGGCCAATAGTTCCCTTGTTCTAGTGCACTATGGTTTGGGGCAGTTCCTGGGTCACTTGTTACCCTCCTACCTCCACTGAGGGAGACTTGCTGGTGCTTAACTGGCTGTCAGCTCCCTGACACCGCCAATCCTTCCTTTTACACATGATGGGCAGCTGAGGCACAGGCACATTAAGTGTCTTGCCCAAGGTCACACAAGAAGTCTGTGGCAGAGCCAGGAATTGAACCAATATTTCCTGAGGTCTTACCCAGTGCCTTAACAAACAAGGCCATACATCCTCTTATAACTTGTTGGCCATTTCTGGCTTTGCTTCTGGTATCTCTTTTCTGAGCTAACGTAACCATGACTGAAAACAATACTACAGGTGAGCATGAATGTATAGAATGTCGTAATATTTTTGTTGGCCCATACTTTATACATCCTCACATTTTGTTTGCAATTGGGGAAATATTTTCATTAAGCCTCCTTAATGAGTCAAGGCCTTTTTCCTTGGTGGTTATAGCTAATGCAGAATGCTATACAAGCAGTACAGATTATTCCTTCAAATGTGCATTACCTTGCAGTTTTAGCACTGATTTCCATTTGCCATTGTGCTGCCCAGTCACTGTAGTTGTGTCATATGCCTCCGTCTTCTCTAGTCTTGAAAAAACAAAATAATTGTTTTCCACTTCTCTGATTCCCTTTTCCAAATAATTAATTCCAGTACAGGACCTTGGGTACCCCACTGTTCACCTTTGTCCCAGCCTTGAGATTGCTCCAAGGAGAAACAGTTACCCACAGCCCCATACACGGGGCAGGAAAGGGGCTGTGTAGGAGCTACTACCCTGCTCCTTCACCAGCTGGGGATTCCCTCCCACCTCAGGCAAATAGGTCCATTGGCTTTGCAGCTGCTTTTACACCCAGTAGACCAGCACAAAGTGCCTGCAGTGTGGGTTTAGCATTACTAAGAAAATCTCCAAATATCCGATTGGCTATTTTAAAGAATGAGCTAAGAGAACTTGAAAACACCTGCAGCGAGCAGGTCTATCTTCTCAGAATTCTCCCAAGTTCTAGAACCTAAAAATTTAATTCAAATGACCTATTCTTTAGAAATATGCCAGATCCTCCTCTGACAAGCTCATGATGCAGAGCCTGTTTATAAACTCTGAGCTGAACTTAGACAGCTATAGTCTTTATGATTTTTTTTTTAAAACGTAGCTATAATTAAAGCGATAGGTACATCCAAGGTTTTCCTCAAGGGAAATCATGTTTCACGTTTGTATGAGGGTGTGTGTATTCACCTGTTATCTGTGACCTGAAGAAAGCAGCAGGCCATTGGGTTCACAGAATCACTGGTATGTAGAGCAGATGGTCAAAACAGTGGATTTCATGGACCAGATTTTGCTCTTACACTGTTTAACGCCAGAACAACTCCCTTGAAATCAATGAGGTTATTCTGGATTTATACAAGTGTAACTAAGATCAGAGTTTGTCCCCGTGTCGACAACACAGTACCTCAATAGACTATGATAAGATTTGGTGCACAGCTAAATGCCAAGCCTCAGACAACGGAAGCCACATCTCACAGTAAAAGATAAATATGCACACTTACTGTAAGTGATGGAATTCAGCTGCCTCTTTAAATTAGATTTACCACCCATTGTGAAAGCTACTGTGCCTTGTCGAACACCTGGGGTTCAGCATGTCAAGCTGTCCTGCACAGGGCCGGTGTCAGGGGGTGGAAAGCAGGACAATTGCCTTGGGCCCCATGCCACAGGGGGCCCCACAAAGCTAAATTACATACTTCAGCTGGGAACAAGTCAATAGACCATTAGGGAGAACAATAGGTCTTTGAAGATGTTAATCTCCCATCTTCCTGGGATGCTACAAACAGCCTTTGACTCATGGCAGCTTTGACACTGCACAGTCATGTGATCATGTCACCTGGTACTGGACTCCATGATAGAATACCAGTATTCTCCACTGAGAAGGCAGGGTGGGGGGGGGGGAACCACACTGGAAAACAAAGGATTCCTGCCATATGTAAAACCTATTTAAGGTAGGGGAGGGGCATAATCAGTGTTCGTTCTTCACTGAATCCCCACCCAGGCTGACTGCTGGAAATATATAGGAAACAAAGACTGGCGGGGGGGCGGGGGAAGAAGAGCTGAGACAAAGTCTGTGAAAGAAATACTTGGAGTTTTAAGCTGCAAACAAGAGCAGCTGGCCTTCAAGAACCTCTGCAAGCTGCCTAAAGCAACATTTAGGGTGAGAAATTACTATTTGTAATCAGTTTCTTTAGTGTCTTAAGCTTAGTTTGCATGTTTGTTTCATTTGCTAGGTAATCTGCTTTGATCTGTTTGCTAACCCTTATAATCACTTAAAATCTATCTTTTGTAGTCAATAAACTTGTTTTTGTTTTCTCTAAAACCAGTTTGTGGAATTCATAATGGACCAGAGGGGAAAGCTGTGCATACCTTCCTCCATATTGAGGGCGGGAGCGGATTTAATGAGTTTATGCTGTACAGTTCTCTATGTGGCACAAGGCAATACAACTGTGGGTTTACACTCCAGAGTGGGTGTGCATTTGAGTGCTGGGCAATTCCTTAGCTGAAGCCTTCCCATGAAGAGCTGATTTCAGTGTCTATGTCTTTCTGCAGCTGGGTGTGTCCCTAACTGTCTGTCTCTGTGTGTGTGTGTGTGCTGGAGGAGGCTTGCGGGTCTGGCTCAGCAGGACAGCATAAGGGATCCCAGGCTGGTGGAACAGACAGTACCCCAGTACATCAGGTGGCACCCTGGATGGAGTGGAGGGTTACCCATCACACATGTATCAAGTGTAAACTCCTCAGGCACCAGAACATTCTTAACGTGGAATCAGACAGTCCCCTGGGGCACTTCAGTTTGTCCTGCCACCCAGGTAAGTTTACCTTTGTGATAGACGATTCCTTACACCAAAGATCACAGCAATATTCTGGTTATTCCCAGTCCCAAAAAGCCAGTCACTTACTCACCCCAAGATTAATTGTACCTGAGATCTTGCACCAAAGACAACACTTCTAGCCAATACTATAATAAATAATCTGAAGATTTATTATATAGGAAAAGGAAACAAGAATTATTTATAAGGTTAAACCAGGTACACATAGAATATCAGGCTTAGATGGGACCTCAGGAGGTCATCTAATCTAACCCACTCCAGGACCAATCCCCAGACAGATTTTTATCCCAGTTCCCTAAATGGCCCCCTCAAGGATTGAGCTCACAACCTTGAGTTTAACAAGTTAATGCTCAAATCACTGAGCTATCCCACAAGTTCTGATCTTAAATTCCAAAATGTAATAGAAGCTTCTAAAATAGGCAAGCTCCATGTGTCATTTAAGACTAACGCAGGGTAAGCACTGCAGATCTTTTGTGTATTCTTAGTAATTCCTGCCCCGCAGGGTATGTCTACACTGCAATTCAACACCTGTGGCTGGCCCATGCCAGCTGACTTGGGCTCACGGGCTCAGGCTGCAGGGCTGTTTAATTGCTGTATAGACTTCAGGGCTGGCTGGAGCCCAGGCTCTAGGACTCTGCAGCCCAGCCTGGAAATCTATAGTGGAAAAAGGACTGTCAACTATTTACAGAAATTCACCAAAATAACAGCTAATTCAGCTGTGTTACACCCAAGAAAAAACTTTGATATTGGAATTCCAAAAATCCTGCAGTCATACTGACCATTTCTTCACTGATGACTAATCTGCATACAGGAGAGTCTGGTAACACAATATTTTAAGTTTCTGAATGCACACGAGATGCTCAGCGCACAAGTAATGGAGTATGTTATTCACACACTGATAAATCTAATGGGGTATCATTTGCTAGTCATTTTCTCAAAAGCTAATTTCTAAAGCTCAGTGACACTGACTGGTAGTATTTTGGCACTCTGTGCTGTAGTTCAGCCACAATTTGTTCTCACGATAGTCTGTCCAGATGTGCTACTTGGGAGTTCTAACTGCCTTTTCTGATCATACACCTTCACTTCCGTTCTGAACTTACAGCCTTTTCACAGGGCTCTCAGCAACCTTTAATACTATTATATGGTCTTCTCTAATAGGCATAGACTCTAGGAACTAGATTTGACAAAAGTTACAAGCTACTGTATTTACATGTGTAAGACTTGAGGACACCCCAAAAACAAACCTGGGAATTGAATACAGGTGCCATGCACAGACACAGGGTGCACATGAGATTTTGAAATGAGGCATATATATATGAACATATTTTCTGCACCATGCAAAAAAAGTAATTGGAGAGAGTGAGCTGTGCATATTGTCAACCATTGGAAATTTCAAATAATAGTAATGAAAACATATATTTGCATGTATTTTATCCCAATGGCTTTACAAGCTATACTATATAGTTTGTAAAGACATTATATGTGATATATGTATAAATAAAACAGGGATCACTTCACCACCACTGGAGTAAAACATAATGGATGTGGTACTCTTGCATACGGTTAAACGGTTTGGATAAGTAGAGAAGAAATGGATGGAAGTGCATGAGCTATAGGGCTGGCTGAACAATTTCCATTGAAACTGTTTCTCAGTAGAAAATTGGGCTTTCAATGAACCAGAGAACTTGCTTTCTGCAGAAAATATCCAGGTTGTCAAAAGTTTTTGGGATGAAAATTGAAAACTTTTGATAAAGCTCAGTTTTTCAATTAAAGAGTCAACATTTCCATAAAAAAGTGCTGTTTTCCAACCAACTCTAAGGGTATGTCTACACCACAATAAAACACATGTGGCTGGCCCTTGTTAGCTTACTTTTGCTTGTGAGGCTATAAAATGGCAGTATAGATGTTCGGCCTCCAAGTTCTGGAAGCCTCCCCCCTTGTGGGATCCCAGGGCCTGATTCCAGCTGGAGCCAGAACATCTATATGCAATATTATAGCCCTGCAGCCCAGCCCTATGAGTCCAAGTCAGCTGACCTGGACCAGCCACAGGTGTTTTATTGCAGTGTAGACATAACTTAAAGCCCTGATTAGTGGAATGTAATTACCCATGCTGGAATTTGGCTTTAATATACCCACTTGTGAGAGAAGTGTCACATTACCCTGAGCGATCAGGAACTAAATAATAGTCTGAGAGTCCCAACTTTTAAACTAATAGAATTGCTGTATACCAACATACTGAAGTCAGCTATTAATTATATTTGCTGTAGCTTCTAGAGTCGCAATCATGGTGAGAAACTCATTGTTTTAGGTGCTGTGCAAAATCATAGTATGAGATAGTCCCTGACCTGGACATCTCTGGGATGAGTTATATTTCTGATGTCACTATCATACCACCAAGCAACACACTAGCTAGTAACCAAGCTGTAGCTTCAGTTTTAAAACTTGGATGCTAGTATTAGAGGACCCATTTCCTCAGGAGCTTGACTAGCCATACACTTTTTGTAACTTTATCACAAATACCAGTTCCTGCACATGTATCTAAATGGACTGCACGCACATCTCTTTTTTTAAAATATGAGAAAAGAACTCCTGCCACATGTTGGCACTTTGACACAATGGTTGATGTTAGGTCTTATATGAAACATCCTGCTTCTTTTCTCTGATCCCTTTCAGATTGCTGGTATTGTCATTGTTTCTTTGGAAAATCATCGAGCAGCCATTGAGGAAGCTGACTGATTTATTACCAAGCTCTTTTACCCATCCTCATCTGAAATAATTCATATCTCCTCCCTGCCACTGTGCACGCTGCATATTGCAGTTATCGCATAGTATCTTTACAACAAGCTTCTGGGGCTGAGTTGTAGTGCAGGTGTGATTTATAATGCACCTCTGTCTGGTGCTAGACAGTAAGTTCTTGCTTGAATTGAGAGAGGGTATTTCCCTCCCCCAATCCTACTGCTCCTGGAATGGTGTTTACTGTCATCAGGCAGCTGGCCCCCTGGCTCTGGCATTTGACTGCTCTGGGCGTGCTCTGACAGATTTCAGCCAGCTCTCTCCTGATTGGCAAAGTGTGTCATCATGCACACACTGCAGCTGTCTTTGGGATGAAGAAGCTACTTTTGGGGTGCCAGCCAGTCTGACTGCTTTGCAACAAGAGATTGTTAGGATCCCCATGGCTCTTTCGGAGACTGGAACTTTTTTCCAAGTTACTGTAAAGCAAAGTTCTCATCTCATACTGTCTCATCTTGTCTCTGTGCTGACTATGGCCCCATTGTTGGAAGCAGTGTTCTTGTCAAACCTAGTCCAGTAAATGAAAGGCATTAAATGCTTGATTCTATTACCCTTCTCACGGTGAGTAGTACCTTACTCCACTGAAATAGATGGGACTACCTGAGGAGCAAAGTACTTCCCAGTGAGAGTGAAGGTGGCAGAATCTGAACTTCAGTGTTTTCGCTTTCTAACAAAGAATAAATCATCTACACCAGATCATAGGCCTGATTCTGCACTCTGTTAGAATGAAGTCATTAGAGTTTTTTTTTTATACAGGTATAACTAATTCTAAAAACCAAGACTAATGGATAGAATTACATCACTAAAACTACCAGTGTAATTGGTAATCTCTTCACTATGGCGAAACCAACAATAGAAATTGATACAGACATTGAAATATCCCTTGAAATAGGATTGAGGCATGCTGATGGGATGAACTTGCACCTCTGTTATCCTTTCTATATCTAGTCTATATAAAAAGACACCTAAAGAATACAGTTTAGTCATAACCACTGCATTCACTCAATTTGTATCTTCTATTTTAAACAGAATATTAAAAAAAACATTTTGAAAATCCAGTGCCTTGCTTAGTAAAGATAGTATGTGTGAACACACTGGTGTAACCTAGAATGGCTAAGAATTTCAGAAGCACCTAGGGTATGTCTACACTGGGATAAAAATGTCTGCATCATTGAATCTCAGAGACCAGATCAGCTGATTCAGGCTTGGGTTGCAGGGCTATAATACTGCAGTGTAGACATTGGGGCTTGGACTGGAGAGCGGGTTCTGAGACCCTGCAAGAGGGGAGGGTCTTAAAGCCCTGGTTCCAGCCGGAGCTTCTACTCTGCAATTTTATAGCCCCACAGCCCAAGTACCATGAGTGTGAGTCATCTGACTTGAGCCATTTGTGGCCATGCCATGGTCTTTTGTCACAATGTAGGATCCTAAAACCTATTGAAAGTCAATGGGACTTTGGCTCCTAAGTTACTTAAGTGCTTTTGAATATTTACCTTCTTTGATTATGATTTGATAATAACATATAAAAATACAGGGCCATATCTTCAGGGGGTGTAAACTGTTGTAGCTTCAATAACTTCAGTGGAGCTACTCCCAGACTGAAACCATCTGAAGAAATGGGCTACAAATGTTTAAAAAAATATGCAATTTTTACTTTAGTATATGGGAGTCAGCAGCACATAGACTTTGTACTATGCTGTATCTTTTTTTTTTTAAATGGTTTGCAAAAGCACCTCTCTCAAGTCCTTGGTGCTGATATACATATTTAAACTACACCCAATTAACCCAGAAGCAAACAGATTAACTAAACTAGACTGACTTTAAACAGCCATCACTTACGAAGCAACAACAATGAATCAGCTGATATTGGAATTCCCCTCAATTTTTCTCAGTGTTCTTCAAGCAAAAAAGAAAACAAATATCCTTGCAGTGTATCCAGAAGGTCAACAAGTTTGGGCTATTCTGGACCAAGAGTGCAGTCCTTCACAGACCACGCTCTGCCATCGACCCTACATTTCAATCCAGGGGACTAACAACTCAGTTGCCTCATTCCTTGCAACTGTACAGTATTGCATACTAGGAGAGATGTGCCACTCAGGTAACCAGGGACCAACTCATTTAGAACATTATAAATCAAAACTAACAGCTTAAGCTCCATAAACTAACCATGGTTGGTGTCATGCACTATTGACCTAGCAATTAGAGGAGGGATGGTCTATTGGTTAAAGTACTGGGATTAGACCTTATTCCACAGACTTCCTGGGGCCAGCCACATAATCTGTCTGTGCCTCGGCTCCCCATCTGCAAAATGGGGATGACAGTACAATATCCTCTTCCTTTCTCCCAACCTTTGTCTGCCTTGTCCATTTAGTTTGTAAGCTCTTTGAGGAAAGGCCTGCATCTTATGGTGTTTATAATCACCTACCTCAAATGGGCCCGAAACCTCAGTTGTGCTACTGTAATATAAATAATAGTAATAATAATCCTGGAATGAGATGCTAATTAATGAACAAGCAGCTGCATTCTGCACTAACTAAAGTCTCTGAATCATCTTGAGGGTTAGCCCCATAGGAAGAGTATTACATTAATGTAATCTCAAGGTGACAGATCAACTACAGAAAAACCCTCCTCAGAGGGGAAATATAATGATGTTGGTGCCCCCTTCCCTTTTCCTTCTTCTTGACAGGTGCATGGGGTGGTGGGGAAAGGGGGAACAAGAATCACTGGACCACAGCTGCTATCTATGCATCAAGAAGCAGCTTAGTGACTAATATGATATCAAGATTGTGAACGCTGAGTAACAAATGACAAGCACATTCCACTTAAGGCGGTATATTATGCCCCTCATTTCTTCTTGTTCCTTGCTCCAACCTACCAATATTATCTCCCTCTCATCAGTCAGTTAGCTTTAATCCAAGGCACACTCTTAATCAGACACTGGGTAAGTTCTAAACTGCACTAGCTGGGTGGGTTGATGTACAGAGTAAGTGTCATCAGACTAGGGAAGACACTGCAATCCCTTTTCACCTCAGCTCTGGCATCATCGGTACACTGACTAGTGGACAAGTAGATAGTGCCCCATGAGAGAGTAACTGTGAGGTAACTAAGCATCCACCCAACACTGCTCTTTTAACAGGGAGAATTTGAGCCACTTGTGCCATTCCAACCCCAGATAAGACCAACAGGCTGTCACCAAACCCTCATGGTCAAATGCATCAAAAAGAGCTGCTAGGGTTAAAAGAACCATCTGATCTTTGTAGTAAGTGAGGATAGTAGTGTATGCAGGGTAGTCACAATGGATTGTGTGTATATTCTTTCAGTGTATGAACAGTCACACCAAAACTATGATAATCTATTTCTTGGAACTGCAAACATAGTGCATTATATCTAACACTTGTTTTTCTATGTGGGGGGTAAGCATGTGTTACATACATCATATGTAGAGATCTTACTGCTATCTGTGGCAGACTGTGTCTTTCTGGGCCCTTCACATGCTGCGCTTTACATTGTTCTTATTTTTGCTAACAATTAGTATTGAACAGAGACTCTCTTTTCTCAGAAGGAAAAGAGGGGCAAATCTTTGTATCCATGCCAAGGGAAGAGTGTGTCTGCCTTATTTACTTTGCTGAAACCACTGGCATTCATGGGGCCTTAACAGCTGGCTCTGATAATTTGCTTTAATTGAACAGGTTTACAGTCTCTCTTCACTGAAACAATTCTCCACATCACAAGAGCTTGCATACCAAGAAAAAAAAAAAGAAAATTTAAGAGTGTTGGCTAACAAGACCAATAAGCTCATTGTTTAAACAAGAGGCCAGTTGTTTGGGTCCCTGAGTATTGTGTTCATAGAACATTAGACCCACATTAGGGACATCAGCCTAATCCATAGCTTGCTGCCAGGTGGTATAGAAATTAATCTTCTGCTTCACCCAGGGTCTTAGCTGTGGTATTTTTAAAGGTTTACAACCAAGTGAGGCAAGCAAGTGAAAGATTCTTCTTGTTGCTGAGGCTTGGGGCAGTGTGGAGATATGAATGTCCATGTACATGTTCTTTTTCTAAACATATACTCTGCAGGGATGAAAGGGCAAATGGAACACCCTGAGTACAAATTGGAACAGAACAGACCACACTCAGCCCTCCCATGACTCCAGACACCAGGGAGAAATTTAATCCACTGTTCAAATGTGGATTAAAAGTGCTAAGGGCCAGATTCTCAAAACAGAGGGGCTGGAAGGGGAAAGGTGGCTTTAAAATCACTGCTACCACCACCTTTAATCCTGGGACTAGGTAGCAATTGGGCTGATCCCCAAAGTTAGTAGAGTTTAAGTGCTGCTCTGATTTGTGCTCAACTGGCTCTGGCCCCAAGGGGCTGTTTTAGCAGCTCAGCCTGGCTGCAGTGTAGATGTTCCTTGGCCATCACCACAAATGCTAAATGAGGGTGCAGTAGAGCTGCCAAAAATTTCCCTTCACTAGCCAGTGAAGTTGATATTTGTGCTACCAGCACAGGGTGCAAAGAGACAGGAGTGCGTGCCAGAATCTGGCCCTTTATGTGTAACCATATAATGCTGTTCTCTTTGCTTAATTACACTTTTGTAAATCAACACAAAGCTTGGCAACACCTTCACAAGTGTCCAGCTTCCAGCACTATTCTCAGCAGGGACAAGGGGCCAGATTTAAGCAATATTCTTCTTAGGTACCTAGCATGCAGAGAGGTACCTACTTGACTTTACAATGTCCCTAAGCAGGTTAAGTGCCTAACTCTCACTGGTGTAAAATGTAGTTAGAAGCCTAAATGACTTATGCACTTTTGTATATCCCACTAGGTGCTTATCTGCACCTTTAGTCAATTAGGCCACAATCGTCAAAGGTATTCAGGCGCTTAACGCCCACTGAACTTTAGTAAATCTTTCCCAGAATCTCGTGTGCCTGTATTCAGTTGTTAGAAAGAGCATCTTAGTGCCAGTGTCAGAGGTATGAAAGACAAATGTGGACCATATTCTATGCTCAGTAGGAATTCTGATGGACTACGGACTTCAGAATTTGCTCCTTAGACATTAGAACAGGAATTAAAAAGGAGCTGAGATTGAAGAGCTACCTGGCTTGTGTAGAAGCAACCTTGTTCAGTTAGGGTTAAAGTTGGTCCCTATGCAGAGGGTCCAGCAGGAGGCCTGTTCACCACTGCAGTATAGGGTTTATGTGGGCCTCATCCTTGCCTTCTCTACAGGGGGTGAATTTCATCTCAGCTGAGCAAATTTTGACATTATAAAAAAGTGATGAGTCACATCTGATGCAGCTTTGCAACTTTTGTCACAAGCAAAACTTCCATTTTCACTAGTAAAAATGAATTCTTTTAGAATTGTCCAAAAGGCTATTCCTCCATCTGATCAATGGCCCTGAGCGCACACTAGCCAAGGCAGAGTTGAACAAGAGACCATACTTTAATGGCACAGATGTTAAAAACCCAGATGTGCTGCTGGTCATGGGACTGCACATATGGACCTGGACAGTCAGTGACAGAACTTCAACCCAGGACAATGTGTGCAAGAAGGGGAGGGAGGTGGGAACCAAAAGAGGCAAGGAATATCAATGAGAAGACATTTAAGAACTTTACCATGATCTCCTCGCCTTCCTCTCCCTGCACGAACACCCTCTAAACATTCAAAGTTGCTTTTTTATTTGTATTATAACCTCCATCATTAGTATTTTCCTTCAAGCCCCATAGATCCAGTCCAGTAGTAGCCAACCCCTGCACCCTATCCCAGCTGCTCTATGCATCTACTGCTCCCACAGGTGAATTGAAACATAAACCTGGATGTGGTTGCTTTAGATGTGTTCAGACACAGCCTGCTTGATGTCCTGCATACAGGGCACAGCCCGTGGTGCCTTTCTTTCAGGCGTTGGAGGCTGTGTTCAGAGCAGTCCCGTACCCCACTCCTGCACCCACATGGGGAAATGGACATTGACACATGGAGCAACCAGCATTGCTGCTTGCTCCCCCCGCCCCCTCTGATGCTGCTCCTCCACACACCCCTAGGGGGCTCTGAGGGGGCAGGAGAGTGAGGAGCGACATCAGGGTTCTCTGCATCCCAGTCACTTTCCCCACCTGGGCTGCATATGTGGCGGGCAGGAGAGCAGCAGCTTCTGATGCTCACCTTACAGCACAGCTGGGGAAAGGGACCTGGATACACAGAGCTCTTGGTGTTGCTCCTTGCTCCCTACCTCACAGCCCTGTAGAGGGGCACAGAGGAATGTTGGGGAGAGGGGAAGGGATAGGGGCACAGGTGAGAGGGGCAGGGTTTACGGGCAAAGGGGGGAGTGCAGGGATTATGGCTGAAGGGGGCACAGCACCAGCATTAGAGGTGCAGTGAGGCAGATTTAGGGCACAGAAGGGGGTGCTGGGGTTGGGGCAAAGAGGGCACAATGCAGGGTTGGGAGTCTGGGGGGGCCCACAGGGGGTAGGGGTAATGGGGGTGGAACACTATGCTCATGTCCTTCCTCCTGGACTGGCTCGGGTTGGTGTAGGGAGAAGGCAGAACCATGGCCCTCAACTCTCTCCAGATCCCAGTGTTACCGATGCTGGACTCTTCTCATCCTTGCATCAGGGAGTGCAAGAGCAGGAATTGTGACTAGCCCACACACAAGGAGTCAAGGCATGTGGAGCAAACACCTTTTGCACCCTCCCCATTTCTCACATGCTAGCCACAATCTAGCCACACTGCCAAAAAATTTCTTATAATAATAGGAGATATACCTGTCTCCTAGAACTGGAAGGGACCTTGAAAAGTCAAGGAGTTCAGCCCCCTGCCTTCACTAGCAGGACCAAGTTCTGATTTTTGCCCCAGCCCCCTAAGTGGCCCCCTCAAGGATTGAGCTCATAACTCTGGGTTTAGCAGGCCAGTGCTCAAACCACTGAGCTATTGCAGTGATAGAAGTGCTCTGGCACTCTGAGTCATGACATTGGATGAGGGAACTGGAATGTAGCATGGAGAAAACCAATGAGCTTCCAAGCAAAGTTGAAGTAGTGGTCAGCAGCTTCCTTGTTTCTCTCTTCCAGTGGCCCTTTTGCCACTGCTTCTTAGTCACATCATGTTAATAGAACATTAACACATTAGTGAAGTTAGAGAATCAAGTGCTTTATCGGGCCCCTGGGGAAAATGATTGGCTGAGCTTATTGCTGTCATCAGAGAATGCAGGAAGCAATACTGTGAGATGTGTATGACCAATAAAATCAGCACAGCTCAAAATCTGGAAAAGTAACATGAAGATTTAGCATAAATTGTTTTCAGTTTTCACAACAATTTTTTATTGCAGAACTTTGGATTTTTGTAAAAATTGTCTCCACCTTTGCCAGTTTTTGTGAATCCACAAACAGGCATAGTTTGATATGGGAGGAAAAATATTTTGCCTCATCTTACATAGTATCTTTTATGAAAGCTAACTCCACGGGCTACAATTTTACTAACTTTCTCCATAAAAATAAAGCTTCTCTGGTTCCCTGTTGTCTCTCTTATTTAGCAGGATTAAGCCACAATAACATAGCAGGAAGACATGTGACCTGTTAATGTGTCTAGCCTATGGATAACATTCGTGGGGTGTGAATTGAAAAGTGAAGGACAGGGTGAAGCCAGATGCAAGTTGGACTGGTCAATATTCAGGCCCTTGGCACCTGTTTGCCACATGACTCTGAGCAGATGACCAATTTATTTCTTGCCGAGGCATCCTAGTTCAAGCCCAAATATACCTGCTATAAGAGTTACAGCCTTCTCCAAATGGCAATACCACAAAAGCCTTGTGACCCACACTCCTCCTGTCAGCATCTTGAAATAATGGATGATTAACTACATTGTTTATCTACATTCCTCTTCCATGTCTACCCCTCCTGTCTGCAGTGTCTTTTGCAGTGAATTCCTGCAAGGCATTTTAGCCATTTAGCTTTCACATTTTGAGGTGAAAGTTTAGGGTTGCCAATTTTGGTTGGACATATTTCTGGAGGTTTCCTCAACATGACATAATCTTTAATTAAAAAGATTAATCTTTAATTTCTGGAGACTGCAGGACAATCCTGGAGGGTTGGCAACCCTATGGAAGGTGTAGTTCCCCAGTAAACTTCTCTTTCCTTATTCAGACACAGGCACCCACACATTCACAGCATCTAGCCTAGAAACCAGCAAAATACCAGTGACCTGCATCACATATCTTTAGAAACATAAAAAACAAAGCTAAGACTAATGCAGATTCTGTATTTTCCCTCATATTTTAGGTAGGTTCTAGGCTCAGATACCCCTTCATAATAAGAAAGGTACTGCAGAGGCCTGGAACATTCTAAGCCACTCAAGTCTTTGCAAAGAGGGATCCTTACATTGACGGATGAAATATTACTTCATAGCTGAGGGGAATTTGTCTCAGATCCACCCAAGCCGCTATATTTTTAAGAGTACATTTCCACAAAGCTCAAATTATGTGCTCTGAAAAGTTTTTTGTAAAAATGTATAGTCCCTGTTTGTGTGCGCCTCTCACAAAGGGATACAGATAACTATTTATATTTAAATAAACGAGTAAGTTTTCACTGTCCACCCTTTCACTTCTCCAACTGTATGCTGGAGAGGGATATCAGTATTTCCATAGCCTGTTTGGATCTGACAGCTTTTTAACAGGAGATTAATTAACTGATGGCTAGCTCCTGGGGGCAAGGGCAGACTCTTACTTGGTGTTCAGCACTTAGCACACAGGGGCTTCAGTTCTTGTTGAGGCCGCGGGGTGCTAGTGTAATACAAATGCTACACTTAGAGCACACGTTTGGATGAATAATCACTGATTAGAGCAAACATGCTATTTAGAGAGATTTATACAGAGAAGACATTTGAGTAGACATGTTAAAATTCATGAAGCTATCAGAATTCACTGATACATTAACCAGTGTCCAGTGGTCACCAAATATTCACAGGTAAGATGCCTTGAGTAGCGACAGATCAAACTCGGGGCTCAGATCCATGAGTAAGGGTTTTTTTTGTTAGCTTTTTCAACTATTTGACTCTGTGACCACACACGCTTCAGGCCACCAGACAAGCCACCGGGCAGGCTCCAGCAGGGTGCAAAAAGCCCACCGAGTTCATTGAGGCAGTTCTCCGCATCAGTCCTTGGTCAGGGTTCCTTGAAACTTTCTTAGCAGGCACCTCAGGCTGTTCCCAGGCAGGCCAACCTCAGCCAATAGTGTTTTATAATCAAGCACAGAAAAATAGTCTTAAAACAAACTTGTCTGGCCTGCCTTCCTCCAGCTGGGCTCCGGCAGCTCACACTCCCTGCAGAAGTGCAGAGTTGGGCCCTTCCTCTGAGAGCAAAGGAAATGGGGTTTGCTCTCTACTCAGGTCAGCTAGCACCTGAGCTGTCCTCCTCTTTTTAATTGCCCCTTCGTTACCTGACAGCGAGTGCAAACGTAACAGGGCAGGGCAAAGTAGGCCCACAGCAGCTCATTAACCCTTTTTAGTATACCCCATCACAGACCAGCTCTAAACACTAGCTAATTCTGGTTGGTTCCATTTAGCTCTTTAATCACACAAAATCATTCTTGAAAATAAATGTGAAGAGCTATATTAAAGGGTCAAATTTTGTCCTCAGATATTCTCACACAGCTCCCACTGCAGGGGGCTTAACTGAATTTCACTTTGCATTTCAGAGGTGCTTGAACCCAAACTGCAAAGCAAAATTCCAGAAGTGCAAACATAGGTGGACTGAAACTGAAGTTCACTGGCAGAGCTGATTGAGTTACTTGCCTTTGCCTAATTCTACCAAAAGCCAAATATCTCATTTCCAGGAGAACTAAAATCATTCAGAGATTTAGAAAAGCAAAGGCCAAATGAGGTTGATTTTGCCAGGGTCTGATAATTTAGGAACCTAGGTATAGCCAGAGTGGATTAGCCCTAGTCTAATATCCTGGCTCTGACAGAAGCAAAAACTAGATACTTCAGAGGAAGGTATAAGATCCACCACTAAGTAGATCTGTGATCTCTCCCCCATCCCTGCCCCTGGTCTCCTCCTGTTCTCTAACAATTAGATATTGGCTTAAGCCCTGAAGCCTGAGTTTTAATGTTCTTTCCAAAATTTGTTGTAAAGGAGAGTACTACCAGAAGTCAGGTTTGAACCTACATCTATTGCATCTTCTTACAAGCCAACAACTTAAACCTTCAACTATTCTGGTATCTAATATTGTACATCTAACTTGCCAGCCATTCAATGCTTGGTTACTGTATTCTGATTAATAATACATTCAGGAACAAAAGGATGTTGAAATGACTTCTCAAAATATCAAATAGTTTTCTTTACAAAGCTTCTTGAACATATTGCTCAATGGATGAGGTGGAAGGAAGGAACACAGACTACAGAGGGAGATTAAATGGACTAAAAATGATTAGATGAAACAGCTGTAGGGATCTCACTTTTGGCAACTGCGACACAATTCTAATACCTAAGTTCTAAACACTCTTTAGCAAGAATAAAGGAGAGCCATCTCTGATTTTTCAGCAAACAAATGCATGGTGATTAGTCTAGTAGGATGAATGTTTTATTACAATGGCACCCTCTAGAAATGCCACTAAGAGTCTGCCAACATTTCCATCATATAACCCCGGTTTTCAATAGATTATAACATCACTGGAAAGGTTTGCGCTGGGAAAAAGTTTGCCATACTACATTGGGAAGCAATGTTGTTTGGTATTAAAATTTTTGCTTGAATCTGTCTGGCTATTTTATTGCTGATGAATCATTAAAAGAAAATTAGATTTCTTCTCTTGATAGCTAAAAATACATGCTTTCTAAATGAAATTTAGCAGTCAACTCAATTGTTAATCTACGTGCACAGGATGTACTTTTAACAACATTTTATACATGTTGTTTAAGAAACTTGGTAAGGGCCTGGCCTTAGACTGGTGTCACTACGGTAGGACTTCTGAAGTAGAAATCTGTGTAAGATGCTCCTCTCTTGTAAACCCACTAAATACAGCTATGTCAGAAGCTCTTGTGGGTTTTCTGAAATCAATTGGTTAACCAGTACATTTGAGCAATGTGCTACCTGATCTAAACATGGTGCATTTTTCACACAGTGGGTAAGACAAACTCCTATGACTGCTGCAGGGTTCACAGTCTGGAAGAAAGAATTTTAGACAAATTCTGTTTTTTGAGGATCCCCTTGTGTGAAATTTGTATGGACATCTGTGCAGCACAAGAGCATAATGTCCTAGGTGTGCTACCTCTACTCTTTGGAAGACTCATGTTGGCGGGGCTTCCATCTTTGTGCAGTTTAGTGCCCGTTTCCAACTTTTTAAACTCATACTTACCCTTGTGTGGCTCTGCACATTCAGGCTTTTGTTCCTAAAATGCATTTTATTTTGACGTTCAAATTACAAACTGGGGCTTTCTAGTCCTCCCTGCCCTTTCATCAGGGGCGGTTCCAGGCCCCAGCATGCCAAGCGCGTGCTTGGGGCAGCGAAATGTCTAGAGCCGGCCCTGCCTTTCATAACAATGACTATCTTCCAAACAATGGCTCTGATCCTGAAAACACACACCTAGTTTTACTGATGTGAGCTGTGCCATTGAGTTTATTCAGACTGGACAATGTTCTCGTCATAGAACTTATTCCAGATCCTCCCTTCATTTGAAGGGGTTTCCATGTTCACAGAGGGGGCAAGTTGAAAAACTACCAGACTGCTAAATTCCCTGGAGAAACCAGCCTCTAGCCCTGCAAATCCTGGGTCTCCTTTGCACTCTCTAGTCTCCTTCCAAGCAGCTACATTACCATGAGTTATCTCCACATATAGCCCAGAGCTTGTTTTGGAGAGTCAGTGTAGTCTACTGGATACAGCATTAGACCAGGACACCTGGGTTCTATTCCTGATTCTGTCCTGTGACTTTGGACAAGTCACTTAACCCATTGCCTATTTAGATCATAAGTTTTCTGGGGCAGGGACTAGTTCTGACTGTGTATTCCTGCAGTGCCTAGCATAAGGGGAACTCTAACCACTGGTGTAAAGGAGGAGGAGGCCAGGAACCATCGCTAACTCTTCTTCATCTTTCCAGAACTATGCAAATCCACAAAGTATGCAGCAAAGAATGGTTGTTCCTGGACCCCACACACTTTCACCTTTTCTGACGTGCAGAATTACTGTGCAGAGGCTCCACAGACTCCCATCATGGGGGAAAAGAGGAGCAGCAATCACTGGAGATGGCTCTTTCCTCACTCTTTACCTCCTTCACAGGTCATGCATGCATAAAGGATCTAGATCTGAGTCATTTGGACAAACCTAATGCTAGCTGCCAGAGGGCATGCTCCACTTTGTGTTTAAGAAACAACAAAACCTTCAAATGAATTTAAGCAACATTATGCTTAATGTAAAGGATATGTGTCAGAAGGAGAAAGTAAAGCTAAATGATGGACTGGCAACACTGATAAAAGTGCAAAGTAATGTCCTTTGGAAAGAATAACTCAAACTGCTCACACACATAGGCAGATTCCAAATTAACGGTACCCATTCGGGAATAAGCGATGAACCTCATTGTGGGCGGCTCATTTATGACCTCTACTCAGTGTGCAGCAGTGGTTTTTAACAAAAGAGTTAAACACGTTAGGTTCCATCACGAAAGGATTAGATAACTCTGAAAATATTTAAATGTCATTGTACAAATCAATGGTGTGCCCTTACCTGGAGTACAGTGTTCAGTTCCACACAGCCCATCTGAGAAAAGCTATAGAAGAAATCGAGGTGGTTCAGAGATAGACGACTAGAGTGATAAAAGGCATGGAAACACTTCTTTATAGAAAGTGATGGTTTAGTTCGGAGCGTTGAATAGGAGGAAATATGGTTGTAAGCTCTACGGTAGAGGGGCTTTGTTCTGTGTTTGTACAACGCCCATCACAATGGGGTCTTGCTCCATGACTGGTGCTATCACAATGCAAATAATAAGTAAGAAAGAAGAAGAATACAGAAGAAAAGGTAAGTTGGGCACCTCTCTTTACTTACTCATGTTACAAGAATAAATGGATATTTAATGAGCATTAAATAGGGAGCAAGGTATGCATCTCAGTACTTATCGCAAGCATGTTATCCTGGTAGCAGAGCACCTTACAAAGCCTAAATATATACATCCCCAAAGAAGTGGGGACTACAAAACAGGGGCAGAAGAAGAAAGAGGGTCATATGGTGGCTAGGTTCCTAGCCTAGGACTTGGGAGACCTGGTTCAAGTCCTTGCTCTGTCATAGACTTCATATGACCATTAGCAAGTCATGTAGCCTCTCTGTGCCTCAGATCCCCACCAGCAAAATGGGAATAATAGTATCTCACAGAGGAAGAAACTGTGAAGTGCTCAGATATTACAGTGCCAGAGGCCATATACTTATCTAATCCTCCTGCGGGACCCTTTGCTACCCTAATGTAAACGTTCCTTAATTTTACTAGCGGGAGAAATGTCCTTGGGTGAGAGGAGGGGAGCACTTGCTATGGGATGGCACCATGAGAATCAGGGAGCTCTTTTATGGTGCTAGCTGGCTCCTTGTTTCCAGATTTATTTTGTAACGTACAGTGAGGCTTTGGGGTTTTCTGAAAAAAAAACAAAAACACATTTGAGAATACTAGGAAAGACATCAGCTTTGGCAATGCTAGTACTATCCTTCTTTGCAGCCTTCCCATGAAAAGGCATTACATCTGTTATTAGGAAAAATGTCAACAACTGACTGCTAAATAGTAATTGTTTCTTAAAGTGCAGCAGAGTCCATGAAAGCCTCGAAGGAGGATCCTTTTATCTACTGGTAGCTGGTCTGGTGGGTTCCTAGCAGTACGTTTCTAGAAACACAAATGCTGATGCTCAGAATGCCACATGATAAAGGAAGAAATAAAAACAATAAATACAAATGAAATGTAATCTTGGCCTTTTCTGATTTTGGTGCCTTGCAACTTCCCTTTGAGTCACTCTCCATTGCAGAATATTCTTTATGTCCTTCATCAATCTTGTACTTGGTTGCAGATGGAAAATATTATCTCTGGTTTACAAAACATGGCCTGGTTTCCTGTAATACAGCACAGGTTGGACAAATCTGTCATTTGAGCAGTGTGTCTATTCTGTGGCCAATTCTGTAATCTACAAGCAATGTGATCCTAAACAAGGAATCTCATGTTAGCAGCCAAGCTTGGAAAATCCCTGTTTAGCACAATTGCTGCCAAAACTCTCTCACTTGTTAGAGACAAGCTCATTTGAGATCTGCAATTCTAGTCATTTTTTCATTTCAGCTTTTGTAAAATTTCTCCCTCAGCCATTGTAGTGATGGCAAGATTGAGTTTGGTTATGAGGTGTAAGACACTGGTTTAAACAGAGCAACTTCTGAGTGGCACATGAATGGAGTGCAGTGCGGAGTCTTTTTGTTTTTATTTTGAAAACCGTGGTCTGTGCAAATGCTTTGTTTTGCATATTTGAAAGAGCCAGAGCCTTGAACCATATAAACATTTAAACACAGATACACCAGATTTGTAATCCCATTTCAGATCATTAGTCCATCAAGTCTGTATTTTGCGTCAGCAGCAGCCTTCACAGGGAGATTAACCCGTGCTCTGCCACAATGCTGTGCAGCTGGAGGGAAAAATTCCTTCCTGACCCCTGAGATGATCAGCTTCTGCCATTACCATGACATTTGTTTGCCCTTATCAAGCATGCATAATTACATCTCAAAACTGTCTATCAATAAAATAAGCTGCAAATGTTAAATGAGTCATAGGACTAACCAGCAATTCTTCAAACCTGGCTGTGTTACTTCCTCCGCCATTTAATTGAGTAGGCTGCCTACATACTGGTCCCATTGTGTGCTGTGCCTCTTGGAGGTGCAGCACACAAGTGCAAACTGGAGGAGCGGAGCTAAGTTAGCTTTCAGCCACTGGTGCACCTGATTCTATATTGTTTCAATGGCTTGTCTGCCTTCCTAACCCCCAAGCAATTTAGACAGGCCTGTGAAGCAAACTAAGTTACAGCAGTGATCCCCGGCTGTCTATGGTTGTCAGTTTTGCCCAGAATCTCTACAGTACTATGTGCTTTGGCTCCACTCCAGTCACGTTTCTCCAGCCCCAGATCTGCCCCCAGCATTCTCCCCACACTTGGGCTTGCAAGGGGTCCTGCATACAGCTTCTACAGGAGCTGTGGGATTCTCCCCAGTCAGCCAAATGATTTTTTCCATGCCTTTTTTATGCTGCCACAGCAGGATACAGGAGCTGGGCCAGGCCAGTATGGAAGGAGACTTCCTCCAGTTATGCTTAGTAGTATTTGTTTTCATTTATCTTAAATGTACCTGCCATTAATATTGCCAACTGCCCCTTTGCTTTTGTAACATAGGAAAGGGTTAAAAGACAGAACTGATCAGCTTCTACTCTGTTCATGATATTAAATTGATTCCTACTCTTGTGCTATGAGGAACTTTTTTAAAAAATATAAGGAGAAAAGTGGGCCCTGTAACTTGGAATCATAGAACTGGAAGGGACCTCGAGAGGTCATCTAGTCCAGTCCCCTGGACTCAAGGCAGGGCTAAGTATTATCTAGACCATCCCTGACAAGTGTTTGTCCAACCTGCTCTTAGAAATCCCCTATGATGAAGATTCTACAACCTCCCTAGGCAATTTATTGCAGTGCTAAACCACTCTGCCAGTTAGGAAGTTTTTCCTAATGTCCAACCTAAACTACCCTTGCTACAGTTTAAGCCCATTGCTTCTTGTCCTAGCCTCAGAGGCTAAGAACAACAATTTTTCTGCCTAGTCCTTGTAATAACCTTTTTATGTACTTGAAAACTGTTATGTCCCTTCTAAGTCTTCTCTTCTCCAGAGTACACAAACCCAATTTTTTCAAATCTTCCCTCATAGGTCATGTTTTCTACACCTTTATTAATTTTTGTTGCTCTTCTTTGGACTTTCTCCAATTTATCCACATCTTTCCTGAAATGTGGCACCCAGAACTGGACACAATACTCTAGTTGAGGCCTTATCAGCATGGAGTAGAGCGGAAGAATTACTTCTCATGTCTTGCTTACAATACTCCTGCTAATACACCTTAGAAGGATGTTTGCTTTTTTTGCAGGAGCATTACACTGTTGACTCATATTTAGTTTGTGATCCACTATGACCCCCAGATCCCTTTCCACAGTACTCTTTCTTAGGCAATCATTTCCTATTTTGTATGTGTGCAACTGATTGTTCCTTCC
Organism: Gopherus flavomarginatus; assembly: GCF_025201925.1. NCBI lineage: Eukaryota > Metazoa > Chordata > Testudines > Testudinidae > Gopherus > Gopherus flavomarginatus. The sequence continues at coordinate 54,432,181 of NC_066621.1, forward strand.
TAAGTGGAGTCCTCTGCATTTGTCCTTATTGAATTTCATCCTATTTACTTCAGACCATTTCTACACTTCGTCCAGATCATTTTGAATTTTAATCCTATCTTCCAAAGCACTTGCAACCCCTCCCAGCTTGGTACTGTTTGCAAACTTTATAAGTGTACTATCTAAATCATTGATGAAGATTTTGAACAGAACCAGATACAGAACCAATTGCTGTGGGACTCCACTCGTTATGTCCTTCGAGCATGACTGTGAACCACTGATAACTACTCTCTGGGAATGATTTTCCAACCAGTTTTGCACCTACCTTATAGTAGCTCCATTTAGGTTGTATTTCCCTAGTTTGTTTATGAAAAGGACATATGAGACAGTATCAAAAGCCCTACTAAAGGCAAGATAGCCCACATCGACCACTTCCCACTAGCCACAAGGCTTGTTAGCCTCATTCTTAGAAGTCCCCAGCTAGAGGAAAGCAGTGGATCTGGACAGACAGGTGGGAGGTAGTCCACAGCACCTACCTTTGGTAGGCAGAAACATTAAGTGGGAGTCAGTCCAGAACTGCATTATTGGACTGATGTGAAACTGGTAATAAAGACAACCTCTGTGGAACCTGAATTAAGTAGGCTGGGACTCTGACAAATATCAGTGATTCAAGACCTGGACGAAGATCTTTGAATTGTACCATATATTAATTTGACTGGAGATAAAATTTTGCTTCCTGTGTTTACCAGAACAGACTTTATAAAGTTATCTTCTCTCCTGTGTTCAGAGGTAATTTAAAAATGACAGTTGAAGCAAAAGGTTCACTCTTTTGGCAGATCACACCTCTCCATACCTCCTCCTGACAGTCCACAGTTTTTGACAGTCCATTACCCTCTGTTTGGCAGAAAACTCTCCACAAACCCATATGATCTTCACTCAGGCCTGACAACAGATACAAACCCAGCTAGGAACACAGGTAAAAACCACAGTTTCTGAAAAATTCCCACTGCTGCAGCCAGGGAAGCCAGCTAAAACATGCCACCATACCAACAGCCAGGATGAGATTGAAGCAAGTCACACATAAGGGGCCAGATCTTCAGCTTCAATGGAATTAAATTAATTTATATCAGCTGGGGCTCTGACCCATGAAAGCTACATTTGAGGTGATTGTTAAGAAAACAGATGGAAAAAGGGGAGCACATTGATTGACCTCCCAAGCAACATTTTTGGGGTCTGCTTTTTGCTATGTTTTGAATAATTATTTTTACTGAACATAACAACCCTACTGGCTCAGACCAAAGGTCCATCTAGCCCTGTATCCTGTCTTCAGACAGTGGCCAATGCCAGGTACCGCAGGGGTAATGAACAGAACAGGTAAGCATCAAGTGATCCATCCTCTGTTGCCCACTCCCAGCTTCTGGCAAACAAAGGCTAGGGACATCATCCCTGCTCATCCTGGCTAATAGCCATTGATGGACCTATCCTCCATGAACTTATCTAGTTCTTTTTTGAACCTGTTATAGTCTTGGCTTTCACAACATTCTCTGGCAAGGAGTTCCACAGGTTGACTGTGTTGTGTGAAAAAAAAAAACACTATTGTTTGTTTTAAACCTGCTGCTATTAATTTCATTGGGTGACTTCTAATTTTTGTGTTTTCAGAAGGAGTAAATAACACTTCCTTATTTACTTTCTCCACATCAGTCATGATTTTAATAGGCCTCTACCATATCCTCCCTTAGTCATCTCTTTTCCAAGCTGAAAAGTCCCAGTCTTATTAATCTCTCCTCCTATGGCAGCCCGTTCCATACTCCTAATAATTTTTGTTGCCCTTTTCTGAACCTTTTCCAATATATCTTTTTTGAGATGGGGCAATCACATCTTCACACAGTATTCAAGATGTAGGCATACCATGGATGTATATAGAGGCAATATGATATTTTCTGTCATTATCTATCCCTTTCTTAATGATTCCCAACATTCTGTTCCCTTTTTTGACTGCCTCCGCACAGGGAGTGGATGTTTTCAGAGAACTATCCACATTGACTCTAAGAACTTTCAGACCCCAGTCATCAGGTGGGATCAAACCTGGGACCTATGGAGCTTAATGCATGAGCCTCTACTGCATGACCTAAAAGTCATATACCTATTAGCTAAGGTGTAGAGAAGACTCATTAATGTCTCTCTCTCTAAGTGGTATCGATGACAATATATGGGACAGAACACCACACCCTGGAGGTGTGTGGCTTACATACTTCCCCTACCTGAGGAAGGGCGTCCCAAGGTTCAGAGACTTCCCAGTTGAAATCTCAGACAAGCCCCCACTTGTAACACCAACAAACCCCAGTTGTTGGGCAGGATTGACTCTGGGACTTCCGGAACTTAGTGCATGACCCTCTATTGTATGAGCTAACAGCCGTATAGGTATTAGCTAAGGCTGTAGAGCAGACTAGTTAATCTTTCCTTCTCTCTAAGTGGACTCAGTGACACTAGTTGGGACAGAACACCACATCCATGAGGTGTGTGGGTTACATAGGCACTGCTGGATTGAAAGAAGAATTCTTCCATTGACCCAGCTACCACCTCTCAAGGGAGTGGATTAACTATGGCTGTTAATCCATACTGTAATAACTGTTGCTGTAACAGGGTCTACACCAGGGATCGGCAACCATTGGCATGTGGCTTGCCAGGGTAAGCACCTTGGGCTGGGCTGGTTTGTTTACCTGCTGTGTCTGCAGGTTCGACCAATCGCGGCTCCCACTGGCAGCAGTTCACCGTCCCCGGCCAATGGGGGCAGCAGGAAGCAGCGCGGGCCGAGGGATGTGCTGGCCGCTGCTTCCTGCTGCCCCCATTGGCCTGGTGTAGTGAACCGTGGCCAGTGGGAGCCGCAATAGGCTGAACCTGCGGACACAGCAGGTGAACAAACTGGCCCGACCTGCAGGGTGCTTACCCTGGCGGGCCACGGGCCAAAGATTACTGATCCCTGGTCTATGCTATGATGCTACAGTAACACAGCTGCAGTGACATAGCTGTGCCACTGTAGCATCTGTATGTAGACAAGTCCTAAGTTTGGCTGTGGCCCACAGAGTGGACTAATCGGATTTGCAGCCACAGCACAACTTTAGCAAAATGGTTCTCACGGCCCATTTGGGAACCATGTCAGTCTCTTAGATTAAAGGGGAAAACAAGCTTAACTATGGCAAATTAATGCCACCTATGGTATATGAGAATCAAAATGAAACTGATCCAGGTATCATATAGAATCATGTACAGACTTGAATTAAGTGTAAATAAACAAACAAATTGCATAAACTGGAGACAGTAAAATGAATAATCTAAGATCTTTTTAAAAAATTCATTTGTTTTAATTTAGATCATAACTAGAAAATAGCTCATTTGTTTTCTTAAGTCTGATTTTTAACCCATGGGTTCCTTCAATTATATTTTTGTTCAGTGGATTAAAACACACTTTTTACAAGCAGAAACATGATTCCACATTACCATTAAAACAAACGAAACACCAACCAAAAAGCCAACCTGTATAATCCATATTAAAATAAATTAAGACTCGCAAAATTTTAATCATTTGCAAAGTCGTTCCACTATTATCTATTTTAGATAATGAAACAACTACTCAAAGAAGCTTATCCATACACAGCACATCTTTCACTTATCACATATTCTACCTACCGCATTTGTTTCCAGTCCTGCCATATGTTTTTTGCTAAATAAATGTACCATAGATTTGTTCCTTTTCTAAGCAGATATTAATTGCTTTAATTGTTTGGAATTCCATATGCTATGCAGGTGTGAAAGGGGCTAGTGATTTTATTTCTGAACATGGTGTATATTTCAGGGCTAAAACACCATTAATTACATGGGCATAAATTACATTTTTGCCTTATACTTACAAAAGAAATCCCACTTCGGTTTTATGTGACATTGTTACTTCTGACATTTTATATGGTGAGATTTTTTTTTAAGGAAAACTTTACAAGTCATTTTTCCCCTGTAATTACTTTTTCCAGACAATCTCATATGTTATACATCTATTCCTCAATAACTAAGGGCCGTAAATAAACCATAACCATTAGGATTGTGAAAATATGGCACAAAGCACCACTTTAAAGTAATAGTTTAGCTGCAGTGCAGTTATCCTTCTCAAAACAACAAAGTAACACAAATGTTTCCATTAAGATTATCTTTTGTAATGTATGCATCTCTTAATAACACTAAAAATAGAGTTTCACTTACCAATGCTTTATTGGTGTTAGTAAATGTAATTATTTTGTTAAGTGATTGCACAAGGCAATTATAAATCCATTTAGAAAATCCACTGCTATATTAATAGTTTTAACAAATTATTATTGATAATGCCAACTTTCTATTGAAGGTGGGACTTAGAGCATGAGCAGGCTAAAAAGAACACTATAAAGATACAGAGGTACTTCCACATTGTGTCTTTGGTCCCTGAAACAACCAGATTTACTTTCCCCTCTGCCTCATCTCAACTCCAGGAGAATTTAAATTACAATTACATTGTTGGGTGACCCCATAAAAACAAAGACAGCAAACCCAGGGCTCTGGTTCTGTCCATAACTGAAGGTCTATGCACATACGCAGTGTTGTATTTTACTCATAAGAGAAAATCATCTGGATTGATTAGAGGCTAGGCACCTGTGAATAATACAGGACATAGCAGGTAAAACACAAATAGCAGCTCACGAACTTACCAAACTGGAACAGGAGGCTGACTGCATCCTTGTCTCCAAAGACAGACCTAATATTGCCTGTTTAAAAATGTATCACTGGAAGCATGGCCAGTGGTTAGTCTGATAACTTGGGACTTCTGGAGTCAGAGAAATATAGGGCCGGAAGAGACTGTAAAAAGGTATCAAGTCCAGTCCCTCTGTGTTGAGGCAGGACCAAGTAAACCTAGACCATCCTGATAGGTGTTTGTGCAACCTGTTCTTAAAAACCTCTAGTGATGGAGATTCCACGACCTCCCTTGGAAGCCTATTCCACAGCTTTACTACCTTTCTAGCTACATCTAACCTCAGTCTCTCTTGGTGCCAGTTAAGACCAGTATTTCTTGTCCTACTTTCAGTGAACATGGAGAACAATTGATCACAGTCTTCTTTGAAACAGGTCATGCCTATTTGAAGACTTATCAGGTTTCCCCTCAGTCTTCTTTTCTCAAGATTTAACAAGCCCCGTTTTTTAAAAGTTTTTCCTCTTAGGTCAGATTTTCTAAACTTATTCTTGTTTCTCTCTTCTGGACTCCCTCCAATTTGTCCACATCATTCCTAAACTGTGGCATCCAGAATTGGATACAGTACTCAACTTGAGGCTTCACCCACGTTGAGCAGAGCAGGACAATTTCCTTCCATGTGCTATATAGACTCAGACTCATAGACACAACACTCCTGCTAATACAGCCCAGAATGATGATAGTTTTTTTAGCAACTGCTTCACATTATTGATCCAAATTCAATTTATGACCCACTGTAATCCCTAGGTCTTTTTCAGCAGTAACACCATATAACCAGTTATTTCTCATTTTGCAGTTGTACATTTGATTTTGTTTTCCTTCCCGAGTGAAGTACTTTGCATTTGGCTTTATTGAATTTTATCTTCTCGAATTCATACCAAATCTCCAATTTGTCAAGGTCATTTTGACTTCTAATCCTATTCTCCAAAGTACTAGCAACGCCATCCAGCTTGGTGTCATCCACACATTTCGTAAATTCTTCACTCCACAATTGAAGACAATAAACATATTAAATAGTACCAGACCCAGGACTGACCCCTGGAGAATCCCACTAGAAGTACCTTCCAAGTTTGACAGCAAACCATTGATAACTATTCTTTGAATATGATTTTTCAACCAGTTTGTGCATCTTCATTATAGTAATTTCATTTAGACCACATTCCCCTAGTTTGCTTATGAGAATGCTATGTGGGACTGTGTCAAAAGCCTTACTAAAATCAAGATATATCACATTTACTGCTTCTCCCCATCTGCTAGATCAGTAATTCTATCAAAGAAGGAAATTAGGTTGGTTTGGCATGATTTGTTCTTCACAAATCCATGCTGGCTATTCCTTGTAAACTTATTATTAAATTGATTGTTTAGTAATTTGTTCCAGTATCTTTCCAAGTATCGAAGTTATGCTGCCTAATCTATAATTGCCCAGGTCATTTTTGTTTCCCTTTTTAAAGATATATGCTATGTTTGCCCTTCTTCTGTCCACTGAGCCCTCACCCATTCTCCATGAGTTCTCAAAGATAAATGCCAATGTTTCTGAGATTGCTTCAGCTAGTTCCTTAAGTACCCTAGGATAACTTGGAAGACCAAAGGTCAGTTTCCTGCTGTGCCACAGTCTTCCTGTATGATCTTGGGCAAGTTGCTAAGTCTCCAGGTGCTTCAGATAATAGCATTTCACCTCACAATATCTTGATGAGTTAGGGCTCAAATAGGCATCATAAGTACCTTTGATAATTATTGTTGTGAAATGAGTCTGTACACACTATGATACGTTACCATCACTGTGCTGGTCCTCATGTACCAAAAACCAAGCAATAAAAATAAAATAAAATATAAATTCAAGAATGGCATTCTTGTAAGTTTACAAACTAGTATTTGAATATCTTTGCTTAATGTTTAAGTATTTGTAAGAGCATGATACTGCGCTTAGAGATGTGTATTAGAGCTAGTTGAAAAACTTTAAAAATTGGAAAAGAAGATTTCAAAATTTCTAAGTTGTTTCCATTCTGCAAAGTTTGAAATGGACTGGGTTTTATTTTTATTTTTTTTTAATCAGAAACATCAAAATACTTTCCAAAATTTGTCAGTAATCCCATCGCCCCCATCCCCCTGCAAAAAAACCCCAATCAGATTTGAATCAGTTTTTTGTGAACATTTATGTTTAAGGGCCATTTTGTTTTATGAAAACCAATTCGTTCAACATTTTGACAAACTCTGTGTATTGCCAATATGTGGTTTTGCATGCGCAAAAATTGCTCATACAAAACTATCTGTCCAAATTCTGTAGTTGTTTGACCAATTTCTCATGCCACGAATGAATGCCATAGTATTTCCAGCTATGCAAGAGGTGAACTGTACCAGTCAGGATGAAATGGATTCTGAGCATTCTGACACTCCAGAGACTTTACCATTGTGGAAAGCTGATAAGATTTCAGAGAACACAATGAGATAGAGATCTGAATCTTTGGAACAAACAGCAGATAAAGATGGAGGAAGTAAAACCAGGTTGATTTGAAATAGCTTTATTACTTCAGAGGCAAACTGTTGCCTCTTATCTTCAATGTGACACTCAATTACATGTTAAGAGGGCTGGAGAAAGGAAGAGGAGAAGGAAAAAAACCCACAGGATATTCAGGTGACCTGGCAATCTTCACAAACAATGTGCAAGAATGAACTAAGATGCTCTGGATAGGTAAAGGAATGCTGGAGTATTCGCTGGCAGGTTAATATCTCAAATGTTAAATAGGTGAAACTGCATCAGGAGATGAAAAGACAGAGAAATGCTAGGAAAATGTTTCTTTAAAAAAGATAAAAAAAGAAAGATTTCTTGGAGCAAATTTTTCTTGGAGCGTGCTGGAAATAGATACTTGACCATGTTGGTAGAATCATGCTTTATGTGCCAAATTAGATCCTGATCTAAAGCCCATTTGAAACAATGGAAAGATTATCATTGACTTCACTGGGTGTTTTGGATCAAGGTCTGGGAAAACTAAACCTCTCTCAGTGGAGTTCAAAGCTTGATTCCCACAGCCAATTGACAAGATATTTTCTGGTGAACATAGTTTTACAAAAAACGGTGTTGCTCTTGTCAGAGGGAACATTTGCTTTGTAACATTTTCTCACTGTGCTCTTGTCATAATTTTCATTGGCAATCATTACAGGATGTGATAATTTTATATTTTAAGTTAAATAAGGGAAGAATTAAGACTATGTATGGATACAAGAGCAAAAATAAAAGTGAATGTTTTCACTTTTTAAAACGAAGAAAAACTTCACTTTAAGACTGGAACTAGCCCTAACTAATAATAGATTTAATGAAATCTATTGCTTGTCTAAAATAAACCTTCCTTTGAGCACACGCCCTCAGCCCTTGCAAGAAGGCAAAATAGGAAGGATCTTAATCCAGACAAGGAATGGAATTCCTGTGAGAAAGGTCACTGCTGGCATATAACATATAACATAGCTTGCTGCCTATATTATCTCCAGGAGCATGTGAAACATTAGGCTGCAATACTACAAAGGCCGCATACCTTTACTGAAAAGTAATCCCATGGAGGTAATCATTTCCCAAGAACATCAATCATGTTTGTTGAAGACATTATTAAATTATAGACAAATATCTTTAAATTATATAAAAGCTGTTTTCTCTTTAGAAAGTCACAGCTAATTTTCTAATGCTGTAGACTAGAGGAGAAAAGTTTGCAAGGGTTATCTTCTTGGAAAAAAAACTGCACTTATCCATGTGTGTCTGAGAACAAGGGTGTTCAAACTAAAGGTGAACCTTTCTAGTCCAGCACCCTCAGGACCTGACCGATGCCAAATCAGAGAATTTTCCAAATCATGGAAGGTCAATGCAGAGTGCCAGTGGGTCTCCATAGGCATAGGAAGTGGGGGGGTGGGGTGCTCCAGCAGGCCCAGGCTTTGTGCCCAGTGTGGCCCCCAACCTGGAGGCTCCAATGCCGGCCCCAGATTCCAGACACTGGCCTCTCGCCTAGGGGCTCAGCCGCCAGCCCCAGGTCCTCCCCCTCCCTCTCAGAGTTTGAATGCCGCAAATCAGCTGTTCGCGGTGCTCTGAAAGTCCTGAGAGGGAGGAGGAGGAGGAGGTGGTAAGTGCAGGACTGCCAGCACCTGAGAGGCGCAGGGGTAGGAGGGCACAGTGGGGGAGCTTGGGTTCCGTGAATGCTGCACACCCACTAATTTTTTCCCATGGGTGCTCAAGCCCCAGAGCATCCATGGAGTTGGCGCCTATGCCAGACCATGGATGTTGCCAGACCAGGATTAGAGAGGTTCAACCTGTAGCAGCTTCTTTCTTTCTCAGTGGTCATCACCTTGGTCATGAGTGAAGTGCATTCTTCAAATTCACATGTGCATTGCTTCAGGATGTCTTCTCTAGGAAAAAACTACTAGTAGTTTGTAGTGTTCACACATGAAGGTTTAGATAAAGTCTACAAGGGAGCCTCAGTCTACTAACTCACGTTAAAATTTCAACTCCCTTCTTCACTAGGAGTTTGCCTTCTGCTAGTGACTATGTTAGCTAAGGCAAGTGTGCTGCAGCTGTGTTACTGTAGCATAGACACTTGCTCCAGAAACAGAAGGGTTTTTGCATGACCAGGGCCGGCTCCAGGCACCAGCCCAGCAAGCAGGTGCTTGGGGTGGCCCTGGGGAAGGGGTGGCACATCCTGCTTTTCAGTGGCAATTGGGTGGCGGGTCCCTCACTCCCTCTCAGAGAGAAGGACCAGCCACCAAATTGCCCCCGAAGACTGAAGCAGCGGCGGTAGAGCTCCCGCAGATTGCGATTGCGGCTTTTTTTTTTTTTTCCCCCTGCTTGGGGCAGCAAAAACCCTGGAGCCAGCCCCATGCATGACTGTTGTTATTCACCCCTCTGAAAAGTGGTAGTTAGATCAATGGTAGTTAGATCAATAGACCGAGCAGTGTCTATACCGGGTCTTAGGTCAGCTTCACTATGTGTCTATGTGTCTCAGGGGTATGAATTTTTTACATCCATAGTGACATACCTAGGTCAACCCAAGTTTTAGGTGCAGACCAGACCTAATATGAGGTAAAAAGCACACCTTTTTTTCCTAGTGAAGACAAGGCTATAGAGAATCACCAGGGAAGAGTTCATCCTTGATTAGTTGTTAAATAAATCTCACTCAGCTGTTGTCCAGTAGGCTCATCCCACTAGACAGTGGTCCAGACTGGAAACAAAAGCTATGGAACTTTATGGTTGTATCCTTCTGTTTGGCTTGAGGATTCTCTCCTTCTCTCTCTTCAACATTGTGACTGGCCTCTCTACCTCTTTTTTAATTTTTTTGAAGTTATCTCTTTAGAAGTTCTCTTCTTAAACTGTGATATTGAAGACATTACCATGTAAAAATTACTGGGCTTTGAACGGGTATAAAATCTCTCTTCATCCACCCCAAATATACTCCTATGACACAGGGAAATTTTTTTTTTCTGACTCGACTCATATGAGGCCTGATTCTCATTTGCCAGCCAACAGAAGTGCAAAGAGGATTTAGTGTCAAAGAGAATCAGTCTTTTTATAGCCAAATCTCTTTCTGCATAAATATTTGGCACTTTCATCTTCTAGTTCCAGGGAGCAAGTTCCCTGAGAGCCAGGTTTCCGATTTCCGAGTACACTATTCCTGATACAAACTACTCTGATCCTTCCAAAATCTTCCTTAAGACGCAGAGGGCTGCTCCTGCACTGCTGAGATCATTTGAAGCTTTTTGTTATTGGTTTCAACGGACACAGAATCAGGCCCCAGAGGAGGACTGTGCAAGGTTAATTACGTGCACCATAACTCTCCCAAAGGGGACAGTGGCAAATGCCATGGAATCATTTGCAGCCTGCTAGATCATTAGGGCTAGCTTAAATATACTGCACGTGCCTATGTTTCCCATTCAGTTCTATCTGGCAATAAATCTCTTCTTTTTTCTGTTTTAAATGTTTGTGGAACATTACAGTTTGCTCTTAAATTGTTGCAATTTCTCACAGAGGTAGCTACATTTTAACGATGGAAGGAATTATCCCAGTGTCTCTGTTTATCTAACAAGTTTGTTAAGATAAAGGGCTCTGGGATCCTTTGTGACTAGACATTATAAAAGACAATAAATAGAAAAAAAAAAGATGTTAAATAGAAAAAAAGTGCAGTCTCCAAGTAGGCTGGTTTCAAATAAAGAAATTTGCTACAGTTTTAAACATCTGGGGAACAAAAACCAGTTTGACTCTAGAATTAGATTTATTCCAATGGATCGGATTCTCCTTTCATTTCCAGCATTGTAATTCAAGAGTATTTCAGTTGAAGTCAGTGTCTGCACTGGTGTAAGACAGGATTAGATAAAAAGAGCACCCCACTATACAAATTGTTCCAGCACTCCTGCCATCAGCCAACAGTGAGCATATCTCAGCTCCTTTTTAGCACAGTCTCTGACATCAAAAACTATATTCCTTGTCAAAGAGAAAGTACCATAGAGCAGCAAGAGATGTTATAGCCCTAAGTGCTAATTTGTTTGTGGAATCCTGTAGCCTCAGCCTGTTTAAACTAAATGATTACTACAAGGTAATGGACCTTTCTGCTTAAGATGGCACCAGAACCAAGATCACTGCACCAGCATAGCGTCCTTTGTATTGGGGGGGGGCAAGTGGGTATGAATCATTACAGCATGACCCTAAACTTTTCTGTCCACTTCACCCTGCCCGTGCTTTCTTCCTGACATCCCAGGCTCCTTGACTAATCTCCTTCCACCACGATTTCAACAGCTTCCACCCTACCATCAACTTTAGCCTGGACCAGTCTACACGGGAGGTCCACTTCATAGACACCACGGTGCAAATAAGTGATGGTCACATTAATACCACCCTATACCGAAAACCTACAGGACTCCACTGGCCATCACATACAGTCCTCAGCTAAAACCCCTCCAGAGCATCATCAGGGACCTACGACCCATCCTGGACAATGATCCCACACTTTCACAGGCCTTGGGTGGCAGGCCAGTCCTCGCCCACAGACAACCTGCCAACCTGAAGCATATTCTCACCAGTAACTGCAAACTGCACCATAGTAATTCTAACTCAGGAACCAAACCATGCAACAAACCTCGATGCCAACTCTGCCCACATATCTACACCAGCGACACCATTACAGGACCTAACCAGATCAGCCACACCATCACCAGTTCATTCACCTGCATGTCCACCAATGTAATATATGCCATCATATGCCAGCAATGTCCTTCTGCCATGTACATTGGCCAAACTGGACACTCTCTACGGAAAAGGATAAATGGACACAAATCAGATATTAGAAATGGCAATGTACAAAAACCTGTAGGAGAACACTTCAACCTCCCTGGCCAAACTATAGCAGACCTTAAGGTGGCCATCCTGCAGCAAAAAAACTTCAGGACCAGACTTCAAAGAGAAACTGCTGAGCTTCAGTTCATCTGCAAATTTGACACCATCAGCTCAGGATTAAACAAAGACTGTGAATGACTTGCCAACTACAAAACCAGTTCTCCTCCCTTGGTTTTCACACCTCAGCTGCTAGAACAGGGCCTCATCCTCCCTGACTGAACTAACCTTGTTATCTCTAGCTTGCTTCTTGCTTGCATATATATACCTGCCCCTGGAAATTTCCACTACAGGCATCTGGCGAAGTGCGTATTCGCTCACGAAAGCTTATGCTCCAAAACATCTGTTAGTCTATAAGGTGCCACAGGATTCTTTGCTGCTTTTACAGATCCAGACTAACACGGCTACCCCTCTGATACTCCTTCCTCTTGTTTCTGATCCTGGGTTCTTATGGGCAAAATTCTCTCTTCAGTGTTTAGCCTGAGCCACTTGGCTGAACGTTGGAGATGTGTGTGTGCACGTGCAGGGAGTTGTGGTGGAGAGTCCTCCCATCAGTTAGTGAAGAGTCACCAGCATTTCTCAGTGGCCATTAATCCATCCTAAATCTGGTGTAGGCTCCACATCCAGCAGATCGTCTCCTCCATCTCTTTGGGAGGTGGTGATGGGAAGAGCTGGAAGATCCATGCAGCCACAGATACTGATCAATGTGAGTAAGGTTTCCATAAAAGCTCAGTCCTGCAAGGTGTTGAGAATCTTGAATTTCCACTGATATCAGTGGAAGATGATGGCACTTAACATCTTGTGAGAGTGCACCTTGCAGGGTTAAGCCCGAGCACTAGATAATCTGAAACCCTCTATTCACAGGGGTTGATAGATACAGTTTCTTTTGGGATGAATATTATTTCTTTCTTCAGACGTACAGTTGATAATGTTGCTATAGGAACAGAAAAGACTGAACACTTCTCTTGGAGGTGATGAGGCCAACACTTCTCTTGGATAATGCTTCCATAATGCACCTGGTCTGGACAGGTCAAAGGAGTAAGCGACCCCAAGGTGCTCTTAATGCTTCCAGAACAGCACTTACTGATATTCCCTATTTAGGCTGCAATTTTCAATGTTGCCTAAAGGATTTGGATGCTCACAGGTGGCTTTGAAATTCCAGACTGCAGTGCTCTGGTGCCCTGTTCTATAGCGGAATCTTCAGCCCTAAGTTAGGCATCCATAAGAAAGCAAAGGCACACACGAAAGGGAACCTTAAAATCCAGCAAGCTGAGAGGAGAGCCCCTAAGCTAGCCAAGAAAGAAATGCAGAAGCTTAGGGCCCAGATTCACCAAGGTACTTAGGTGCCTGACTCCCATAGATCTGGGCCTTAGGCCCCAGACTGACAAGTCAGGCATAGGTTCCTCCTTCTGCTTGGGATTCTCAACCATGAGCCATTTCCTGGGATTAGGCACCTAAGCCAGTCAGCTTCTTAGGTAGCTCAGACCTTCTGTAGCCAATGGCTCAGCAGTTAAGGAACTCACTGGGAATGTGGGAGAACTGGATTCAAATTCCTGCTCTGCCTGATTTGGAGTAGGGACTCAGACTCATAGACTTTAAGGGTCAGAAGGGACCAATATGATCATCTAGTCTGACCTCCTGCACAAAGCAGGCCACAGAATCCTACCCATCCACTTCTATAACAACCCCCTAACCTATGTCTGAGTTATTGAAGTCTTCAAATTGTGGTTTGAAGACCTCAAGCTGCAGAGAATCCACCAGCAAGTGACCCACGCCCCATGCTGCAGAGGAAGGCAAAAAACCTCCAGGGCCTCTGCCAATCTGCCCCGGAGGAAAATTCTTTCCTGACCCCAAATATGGCAATCAGCTAAACCCTGAGCATGTGGGCAAGACTCACCAGCCAGCACTCAGGAAAGAATTCTCTGCAGTAACTCAGATCCCATCCCATCTAACATCCCATCACAGACCACTGGGCATACTTACCTGCTGATAATCAAAGATCAATTGATAAAATTAAGCTATCCCATCATACCATCCCTTCCATAAACTTATCAAGCTTAGTCTTAAAGCCAGATATGTCTTTTGCCCCCACTACTCCCCTTGGAAGGCTGTTCCAGAACTTCACTCCTCTAATGGTTAGAAACCTTTGTCTAATTTCAAGTCTAAACTTCCTAGTGTCCAGTTTATACCCATTTTTTCTTGTGTCTACACTGGTACTAAGCTTAAATAATTCCTCTCCCTCCCTAATATTAATCCCTCTGATATATTTATAAAGAGCAAGCATATCCCCCCTCAACCTTCTTTTGGTTAGGCTAAACAAGCAAAGCTCTTTGAGTCTCCTTTCATAAGACAGGTTTTCCATTCCTCGGATCATCCTAGTAGCCCATCTCTGAACCTGTGTCAGTTTGAATTCATCCTTCTTAAACATGGGAGACCAGAACTGCACACAGTATTCCAGGTGAGGTCTCACCAGTGCCTTATATAACGGTATTAACACCTCCTTATCTTTGCTGGAAATACCTCGCCTGATGCATCCTAAAACTACATTAGCTTTTTTAACAGCCATATCACATTGGCGGCTCATAGTTATCCTGTGATCAACCAATACTCCAAGGTCCTTCTTCTCCTCTGTTGCTTCCAACTGATATGTCCCCAGTTTATAACTAAAATTCTTATTATTAATCCCTAAATGCATGACCTTGCACTTTTTACTATTAAATTTCATCCTATTACTATTACTCCAGTTTACAAGGTCATCCAGATCTTCCTGTATGATATCCTGGTCCTTCTCTGTGTTAGCAATACCTCCCAGCTTTGTGTCATCTGCAAACTTTATTAGCACATTCCCGCTTTTTGTGCCAAGGTCAGTAATAAAAAGGTTAAATAAGATTGGTCCCAAAACTGAAGCCAAGTCTCCCATGTCCCAGGAGAATGCCTGAATCACTGAGCTATTGGGTATTTTGCAGACATGCCTCCTGCTTCTCTAGGGCTGTCCCAATCCTGTAGGCATGCTCTGAGAACACTTAATGGACTGGCCCCATAGGTGAGAGAAGCAGGGACTGCCTAGTCTGAGAATGCCACCAGGGCTTAGCATTAGCAAGGGCTCAAAGCTGCTCATTAGCTGTGAGGTGGGATCTGGATTTAAGTGCCTTGTGCATGCCTACTGGTGGAAATGTATGCTCCTACTGGACTTTAGGCACCTACTAGGTTAGGTGGCAACTAAGCGGTGATTTTGAGAATGTAAGTGTTGCATAAATGTTACACTTAGAGATCTACAGAGACAGCTAGGTGCCTAAGTACCTTTGTGAATCTATCCTTAGGTGCACCTAAGTCACTTAGGCACTTTTGAAAATCCAACCCAATGTTTTTTATTTCATGCTGATGCAAATAAGTCTAGAAGCATTAATTTCTTGGCTGATAGGCTCTTTCTGCTTTCAAATCTGCATATATTACATAAGCGAGACAAGGTGGGTAAGGTAATATCTTTAGTTGGATGAACTTCTGTTGGAAAGAGAGATGAGTTTTTGAGTTTACACAGAACTCTTCTTCAGGTCTGTGTAAGCTCGAAAGTTTGTCTCTCTGACCAGCAGAAGTTGGTCCAATAAAAAGATATTACTTCACCCACTTTGTCTCTCTAATATCCTGGGGCCAACATGGCTACAACAACACTGCATATATATATTATATGTGAGGTGATCAAAACAACTAGAAAAGCTAAATATTTCAATGGGATTTTAAAATGATACTTAGTTAATTTTGAGGTCATTTCATCCTTACACAGCAGAAATGGAATCTCAGTTTCTGCTGGCCTGTTCTGACTTCTATTTCCAAACTAAGATAAGGGTCCACATTTAAAATTATTTCATAAGTAAAACAAATTTTCCTTGCCTTATTTTCACCCACTTGCCTTCCATCTCCACAACACTTACATCAGAAAATCCACCAGAAGTAAGCACTGAGATCAAGAACTATCATGTGGAAACTTGAGCAAGATGCTTCCATAATGCATAGAGCAAAGTACAACCTGAAGATGTCTGGGGATCCGGGAGCTGTGATCACTACTACTGACCAGCTACAAACTGTGCACATCCTAGTATATTATGTGTTACTCCCTCTCCCTAGCTGCTTGTTTGCTTCATCCACCTCTTAAGTCTTGTATTTTAGATTTAAGATCATCAGGGTGTGCATTGTCACATTATGTTTATAGACTGCCACACAATGGGGCCCAACCTGGTTTTGGCTTTCAGGTGCTACTGCGATATAAATGTTAAATAATTAATTAAATAATGTGAAGAACCTCCAAGTACGGAGGAATGTATAAATGAAAAGAGAAAATATGAAAGTGCCAATTTTCAAATATAAATCTGTACATAATAAAGCATAGACTGGTTGTATGGTAATAAGGGGCATACTGGAAAACAAAAAGGAATGTGCAGAATTGTGAGGAGACATATGTTGGTACTTATCCAGTTTCAGCATTTGGTTCTCTCATTTTTAAGCAATGCACATCACTGTAAAAATGTTTTCGTAATCTTAAAATTAAAGTATAAAATGATAGCTATAAAGGAGACTAATAACAAAAATGTTTTACCTGAAAAAGCAAAGCTTTAGCTCTTAACCCGAAAAATTTCAAAACAAATGTGTTCTCTTTTTATTATTATTATGCCAATGCTCATCACCATAGCATTTGGATGCTCAACTGCTACATTTGTATTGTACATGTAAAACTGTAGGGTGAAATCCTCGCTTTACTGAAGTTAATGGGAGTTTTGCCATTGACTTCAGTGGAGCCAGAATTTCACCTGTTGCTTATAAATCGCATGTCTCCTGATCAAAAGTCCACTGAAGTAAATGGAGAGATGCCCATTGATTCAAGCCTATAAAGAGAAGCATATACCTACAAACTGATAGCATTCCTGTAAGAAAAGATTTTAAAAGGGCTCATTGCCTAAAGATATGCCAGGTATAAATATAGGTGTAGTTCAGGTAAAGAAATCATCACTATCACTGTGTTATGCAGTTACTGAGGAAATAGCTGTTGGTTGATATTGACCTAGTAACATTCTAATATAATCAATTTATCTAATGCATCTAACCTGTTTAATCCAATTCTTCTATCTGAACAATATCTTTACTCACACCTTTTGTATCTGTAACAATATTAATTCAGCTTCTATTTTCAGTAGATCCCAACAAAATACAATGATGCTAGAAAACACTCAGCAGAACATTTTAACACTTACCTATGTTTTGTGATCCATATGTTGCTTTAATCTATTCTTTCCTAATTTGAAATAAATATATTCATGGAGGTTGTTGGTCTAACAGGCCTCCGCCTGATACTTATCTATCCTATGTATGGACAATACAATGTGATGTTTGAAAAGGGGATGCATATATTTTAAATCTAAGGGTACGTCCACGCTACCTGGATTGGAGGGTAGCGATCGATCTATCAGGTATTGATTTATTGAGTCTCATCTAGACGCAATAAATCCATCCCCGAATGCACTCCCGTCGACTCCGGAACTCCACCAGGGTGAGAGGCGGAAGCGGAGTCGATGGGGGAGCTGTGGTCGTTGATCCTACACCATGAGGACAGGACGTAAGTCAAAATAAGATATGTTGACTTCAGCTATGCTATTCCCGTAGCTGAAGATGCGTATCTTACTTCGCCCCCCGCACCCCGCAGTGTAGACCAGGCCTAAATGTCAAATGTTGGGACATATGCTCAGCTTGTATAAACTGGCACAGCTCCATTGATTTCAGTGGGGCTATCCTGATTTACACCAGCTACTGTCTCATCTAAATACAAAATTTCCAGTATAGTTAAAGTGAGTACAAGCTCCCTAGTGTGGACACAATTATGCTCGCATAAAAGTGCTTTGGTATAGCTTATTTCCATACAGGTAGGGAAATAATCTATATTGCTATAATAATAATACCTAGCTCTTATACAGCTTCAGAAGAGGAGGCCACTATCATTATTTGCATATCACAGATGGAGAAACTGAGGCACAGAGTAGTGAAATAACTTGCTCAAGATCACCCTGCAGACCAGTGATAGAGCTGGGAATAGGACCCAGATCTTGAGTTCTAATCCAGTGGTCTGTCTGCTAGGCAACACTGCCTCCCGCTTTGTTCTGGTATAATTGTGTCATCCTAGGAGGCTGAACTGGTATAACTATTTCAGTAAATAAATTACTCCCCTGACTGGAATAGTCAAAGCAGTACAAAATCTGCATGTGGACTAGGCCTAAGGAACTGACCCATTATCTCTAGTCTCTGGAAGATCCCTATTCCTATGCCAAACAGTGTCAGCAGCACGTATCTATAGTATTGGTAACCTGTATTGATGTGTATTTGGGTGAGGGGGAAAATCTCAAGCTGCAAACCATCAGGAGCTGTCAACAATCTCAACAAATCTCAGAGACATCTGTGGCTTATCAAGCAAGCAGCATTTTTTCCTACATTAATCTCCACTAGGCCTGCCCCAGCTTTCATTTCAAAAGGCTTGGCATTATATCTTTTAAAAAAATGCTTGATTTCTTCAGATGCAGCTGGTTCAGAGAACTGTCTTTGAAATCCGAGCATGGAGATGTTGACATGCTTGTTGCAAGCAGCTTGCAAAGCAAGGGACAGTGCTAATTACTAAAAAAAGGTTTTCTTTGGTTCCCTTAAATGAGCTAGGCTGGGAGGAGTTTTTCATCATCTTCCTTTTCCTTTGTAAATCAATTGAAGGGGGGAGGGCTGCTTCTAAGTGGCTGTTAAGGAGGTTTGATGTGGATGCAGCATGCACGTGCCAACCACCCTCCACCCATCAATTCACTCTGCAGAGCTTGTAAAACGATGACATTATTATTTCAGAGGTCTTTGTTTTGTCTCCAAGGATGTCATCTCATTTTGCAAACCAGCCCCACACTGTCAAACAGGCAAAGTGACTGGAGTTGTGCACCATTCTCAGTAGCATCCAGAGCCTTGAGCTGACTTGGATATTGCTCTTCCAGGCCTACGCTACACACAAGTGCATTTTAAGAATAAGATCAGTATTCAAGGGGACCTTGATCACTGTCAGTACTGAATGCTGCAGCCTCTTCCTGCTCCCTGGCCTCCCCAAATTCACTCTCCAGTCCATGCATGATGTGGCAGCTAAAACCATCTTCCTAACCTAACCACCTCAGTCTGTTCATAATGGCTCCTCGTTGTCCACTGCATCAAGGTTAAACTTCTAGGGTGACATCGGGAGCCCAGATCCAGCCTCTTTATGCAGGTTAAAGGACCCTAAAAGCCCAAGTTCCAGCTGAGTTAAGAAAAATCCTCCCTCCCCTCCAGTGCTGTGGAAGATGCTAGAGCCATAACGCCGTGTTCTAAGGAGCTCTTTGCATACCCTACCATGTCTGGGCTAAGGCAGCAGCATACAGTACTGTGGAGATTCCAGGCAATGCTGTAGCCTGTAGAACTTCCCTGGAAGGCTGCCATAACTTAGGCAGGGGTCTCCGCAACCCTTGAAACAGCCTAGGATCAGGAAGGCACAAAGGTAGCGTATCCCACCTTAGTTGCCCCACAAACCCTGCCTGGGCTATAAGTTCTGTGCTGTATCTTTAAGAGTCTCAGTACAGAAGTCTCACCCTTTGTCTTCTAAAGCTCTGCATAACTCTGCCCTCGCCTGCATGTGTGACCTAGGGCCAGATCCCCAGCTGCTGTAAACGGGCAGCTCCATTGAAATAATGGAAGCTAAACCCTTTCCCACCAGCTGAAGATCTGGTTTGTTGTGTGATTTCCTGCTGCTTCCAGACACATCCCCTGGCTTTTTCCCTATGCTAGCAATGCTCTCCTACCTATAGACCACTAGACTATTACTTCTCAGCTCACTGGGATTCTTCCCCTTGAGACTGATCTCATCTATGCTGCCTGCAAGAAGCAAGGCAATAACCACCATTATGCATATAATAAAATAAGTGCTCAATAGGCTGAACCACAAGGCTGTGTGTATCCCTGCTGAACACCACTATTGCTGTGTCCTTCAATCTTCCTTCACCTCATCTCTTCCTGCTGTTTGCTACCTCCCATTCAGCATGTCATATATACATTAGCTTGCAGGGACCAGGTCTTCCTATTTATGCAGTTAAGAGCCTAGCATTCCCAGACACAGTATTACATGATTATTTATTAATAAATGATAAACTGACTGAATATTTTAGTCAGGCCATTAACCAGTCAGCTTTCCAGTTTTGAACTACAGTTAGTATATACAGTTCTACATTTTTCCCTTGTTATCCCACATTATTTGTATCTCTCTTCTGTACATAGATTTGGTGATCATGCAAATAAGGTAACCCAAAAACAATGGTGCAAGCTGAGTGAGCCTTAAACAAGCTTCCTTACACAGTACAGACAAGGCAACTCTCTCGCTTGAACTAGTGCTGCTACTCCAGTCTTGGGCCTCTGTGGATGTGTTTCCCCCTTGTTCTCCCAGATTCTTCCATTAACATTACATGTGAACTCATTTCACTCCACTCAAACTTTTCCCTAGCCAGGGATGCTGGAATAATTTGTATAATGTGGGTGCTGAGAGTAAGCAAACCAAACTGTAAACCCTGTATATGATGGAAACCACTTCAAACCAGGGGGTGTGGCAGCACCCCCAGCATCCGTAGTTCCAGCACCTCTGTCCCTAACTTTGAGATCCATCTTTGGCTACTTCATATGAATTATCTTGGGCTCAGCTACTGTAGTTTCATAGATTTTAGGGACTAATCTGATCTTCCATATAACACAAGCTATAGATGGCATCCAGTGATTCCTGCATCTTTCCCAACAACTTGTGTCTGAACCAAAGATTGTCTTTTCAGAAAGACATTTCGCCTAGGGCTTTATTCTGATTTACACTAAGATGCCTTTAAGGATCATTTACATTGCTAGAGTGGTTTAAAACAAATGTAAATGTAATTTATGCTCCAGTTCAGGCATCCTTTACACAGCCAGAGCAGTGTAAAAATGAAAATCGGGTCCCCAAGCTCTTAGTTAGGCTGGTAGCTTTCAATTTGCCCTTTGTTAGTACATAGAGCAGGTTGCCAGCCTCCTTTATAGATTTAAAGTACAAGAAAAAGGATGGCAGTGATCAGCACAGATGAAAGAAAAAGGCTAATGGTGTTTATAGTTATAGCCCTTCTTCCAAGTCTGTTCCAGCTGTCTCAAAATAGAGTGATATAAAACACATAAGTTCATTGTATTTCACAAGAGTGTCTCCATATGGTTTCATATCACATTAAAAATGTCAAAATATATTTATGTCCGAAGCATGCATGCCACAAAAGGGTCAGAATGTATTTCCAAAGCTCAAAATGCACAGTCCTTCACTACATTAAATCCGGTTTGTCACAAGTATGTCAGATGCAGAGTTACAAATATGTCAGACCAAGTCATCATCCTTACTTAGCACAGTGGAGCCCTGCACTTCAAATTAACTTTGGTTAAAGAAATGGACATAGAATCATAACAATGTAGGACTGGAAGGGACATCAAGAGATCATCTAGACCAGTCCCTTTCACCAAGGGAGGACTAAGTATTATCTAGACCATCTCTGATAGGTGTTTTTCTAACCTGTTCTTTAAAACCTCCATTCTCTTGGCAATTTGTTCCAGTGCTCAACTATCCTTACAGGTAGGAAGTTTTTCTTAATGTCCAGCTTAAGTCTCTCTTTCTGCATTTTAAGACCAGTGCTTCTTGTTCTGTCCTCAGTAGTTAAGGAGAACAATTTATCACTCTCCTCTTTATAACAACCTTTGACCTACTTGAAGATGTATGTCCCCCAGTCTTCTCTTCTCCAGATTAAACAAACCCATTTTTTTAATCTTTCCTTGTAGGTCATGTTTTGTAGACCTTTAATAATTTTTGTTCCTCTCCTCTGGACTTTCTCCAGTTTGTCCACATCTTTCCCGAAGTGTGGCACCCAGAACTGAACACAGTACTCCAGTTGATGCTGTCATAGTATAATTCCCAAACCTGGACCTTAGCGTCCAGGAGATGGGTACTAGCATAAAGTCCTCTAAGCTTAACTACCAGCTTAGATCTGATAGGCTGCCACCAATCAGGACTTAGAGTAGAACGCCTGATAGACTCTGGTCTCCCCCAAAAACCTTCCCTGGGGTTCCCAAGACCCAAATTCCTTGAGTCTCACAACAAAGGGAAATAAACCATTCCCTTCCCCCTCCCTTCTTCCTCCCAGCTCCTTCCTGCCCTGCGAACACTAGGAGATCGCCTGATTCAACTTCTTGAATCACCACACTGAGAGGAGTGTTACCTTCCCCCTCCTTTCTTCCCCCTCACCCGGAGGCCATACAGATTCAAGCTGCGTGAATCTAACACAAAGAGAAAATTTATCCTTCCCTTCTCCCCACCAATTCCCTTGAACCTTAACTAGGAGAAAAAAATCAAACAGGTCTTAAAAAGCAAAATTTTTAATAAAAAAGAAAGAAAAAGTAAAAAGTTTATCTCTGCACTTTAGATGGTAAACAGTTACAGGGTCTTTCAACTTATAGACTCATAGACTCTAGGACTGGAAGGGACCTCGAGAGGTCATCGAGTCCAGTCCCCTGCCCTCATGGCAGGACCAAATACTGTCTAGACCATCCCTAATAGACATTTATCTAACCTACTCTTAAATATCTCCAGAGATGGAGATTCCACAACTTCCCCAAGCAATCTATTCCAGTGTTTAACTACCCTGACAGTTAGGAACTTTTTCCTAATGTCCAACCTAAATCTCCCTTGCTGCAGTTTAAGCCCATTGCTTCTTGTTCTATCATTGGAGGCTAAGGTGAACAAGTTTTCTCCCTCCTCTTGATGACACCCTTTTAGATACCTGAAAACTGCTATCATGTCCCCTCTCAGTCTTCTCTTTTCCAAACTAAACAAACCCAATTCCTTCAGCCTTCCTTCATAGGTCATGTTCTCAAGACCTTTAATCATTCTTGTTGCTCTTCTCTGGACCCTCTCCAATTTCTCCACATCTTTCTTGAAATGCGGTGCCCAGAACTGGACACAATACTCCAGTTGAGGCCTAACCAGCGCAGAGTAAAGTGGAAGAATGACTGATAGGAAGAAACTTTCTCCAGCAGAAACACAATTTAAGCTACTTCCAGCAAGTACACATATGCAAATAAGAAAACAAATTAAAAGACTATAACCGCCTTTTTTCTTACTCACAATTCTGAATAGATAAGAGACTGTAGCAGGGAGATTGGCAGAAACCTGGTTGCACCTCTAGCCCCATCCAGGACCCAGAGAGAACAAAGCCAAAACCAAAACCTACAAACAAAGGCTTCCCTCCACGAGATTTGAAAGTATCTTGTCTCCTGATTGGTCCTCTGGTCAGGTGTTTGCAGGTCACTGTTTGTTAACTCTTTATAGGTGAAAGAGACATTAACCCTTAGCTATCTGTTTATGAAAAGCCCCTCAAATCGCAGACAGTGGGGAACCTCACTGGCAGTGATTTCTTTTTATTACTTTAGAATAAACAGGTTAATACAATACATGTACCTTTACATATACTACTAAGTATGTAAACTACAAGACTTTTTACATTTTAAGGACAAATTTTAACCAGTGGATTTTGGGAAACTTTTACGAGAGAGTGCATCAGCTACTTTGTTAGAAGCTCCTGAAATGTGTTGAATTTTAAAATTAAAATTTTGGAGAGCTAAACTTCATTGAAGCAGTTTTTTGTTGTTTCCCTTGGCAGTAATGAAGCCACTTTAGTGCAGCATGGTCAGTTTGTAGCTGGAACCGCCATCCCCAAACGTATGGGCGTAGCTTTTCCAGGGCGTACACAATGGCGTAGCATTCCTTTTCACTGTCTGACCAGTGACTTTCCCTCTCAGACAGTTTCTTGCTGAGAAACACGACAGGATGGAAGTTGTGATCCGGTTCTTCCTGCATGAGAACTGCTCCTATACCACGCTCAGATGCATCTGTGGTTACTAGGAATGGCTTGTCAAAGTCCGGGGCCCTGAGCACAGGGTCAGACATGAGTGTCGCCTTAAACTGGGTAAAGACCTTCTGACACTCATTAGTCCACTTGACTGCATTTGGCTGGGTCTTTTTGGTTAGGTCGGTTAGTGGGGCAGCGATTTGGCTGTAGTGTGGTACAAATTGCCTATAATACCCGGTCAAGCCTAAGAAGGATTGGACCTGTTTTTTTGACTTTGGGACAGGCCACTTTTGGATAGCATCCACCTTGACCTGTAGGGGGTTTATGGTTTCTCGACCCACCTGGTGTCCCAGGTAAGTCACTCTGTTTTGGCCTATTTGACACTTTTTGGCCTTAACAGTTAGTCCGGCCTGCCTGATGTGCTTAAAGACCCTTTTTAGGTGTTCTAGGTGTTTGACCCAGGAGTCAGAAAAAATGGCCACATCATCGAGGTAGGCAACTGCATATTCACCCAGTCCTGCTAGTAGACTATCTACCAGCCTCTGGAAGGTGGCGAGTGCATTTTGCAGCCTGAAAGGAAACACATTAAATTCATACACCCCTGCATGGGTGATGAATGCTGACCTCTTTTTGGCAGGTTTATTTAGCGGTACTTGCCAGTACCCCTTGGTTAAGTCTATTGTAGAGATGAACTGGGCATGTCCCAACTTTTTTAGTAGCTCATCGGTGCATGGCATTGGATAGTTGTCTGGACGAGTTACCGCATTTAGCTTACGGTAGTCCATGCAAAAGCATATTTTCCCATCTGGTTTGGGTACTAGAACCACTGGAGATGCCCATGCACTGGTAGATGAGCGGATTATACCCATCTGTAGCATGTTTTGGATCTTCCGTTTTATAGCAGCTTGGGCATGAGGAGACACTCGGTAGGGTGGTGTTTTAATGGGGTGAGCATTACCTGTGTCAATGGAGTGGTATGCCCGTTCAGTCCATCCTGGGGTGGCTGAGAACAACGGGGCGAAGCTAGTGCACAGCTCCTTGATTTGTTGCCACTGCAGACGTTCCAGGGTGGTTGAGAGGTTCACCTCTTCCACACCACCGTTTTTTTTTTCCTTCGTAGTAGACACCGTCAGGCCACAGCGTCATCTTCTCCCTGGACTGTAAACTGACAAACCTGTAAGTCTCTGGATTAAAAGGGCTTGAGAGAATTAACATGGTACACTCTGGGCTTTAGGGACGAATTGGGAAAGGCTATGAGGTAGTTAACAGCTCCTAGGCGCTCTTGGACAGTGAATGGCCCTTCCCATGATGCTTTTAGCTTATGGGCCTGTTGCGCCTTTAAGACCATAACCTGGTTTCTTACCTTGAAGGAACGCTCTCTGGTATGTCTGTCATACCAGGCCTTTTGCTCTTCCTGAGCATTCTTTAGGTTTTCTTTAGCAAGGTCTAAAGAGTGTCGGAGGGTGTTTTGTAGGTTGCTTACAAAGTCCAGAATGTTAGTCCCTGGAGAAGGCGTAAACCCCTTCCATTGCTGCTTTACCAACTGTAATGGCCCCTTAACCTCGTGGCCATACACAAGTTCAAATGGTGAAAACCCTAAACTGGGATGTGGTACAGCCCTGTAGGCAAAAAGTAACTGCTGCAACACTAGGTCCCAGTCACTGGAGTGTTCATTGATGAATTTACGTATCATGGCCCCCAAAGTTTCATTAAACCTTTCCACTAGGCCATTGGTTTGATAGTGGTACAGGGTGGCAACCAAGTGGTTCACCCCATGAGTTTCCCACAGTTCTTTTATGGTCCCTGCCAGGAAATTAGATCCTGAATCAGTAAGGATGTCAGGGGGCCAACCTACCCTGGCAAAAATGTTTGTTAGGGCCAGGCACACAGCTTTAGCCCTGGTGTTGCCTAGAGCTACTGCTTTCGGCCATCGGGTAGCAAAGTCCACGAAAGTCAGTACGTACTGCTTTCCTCTGGGTGTCTTTTTTGGGAAAGGACCCAGAATATCCACAGCTACTCGCTGAAATAGGACCTCAATTATGGGGAGTGGCTGGAGAGGGGCCTTGACCTGGTCTTGGGGTTTTTCCACTTTTTGGCACACCTCACAAGAACGGACATACTTGGCAACGTCCTTGCCCATCCCCTCCCAGTGGAAGGACTTCCCCAGCCAGTCCTTGGTTCTGTTCACCCCAGCATGGCCACTGGGATGATCATGGGCTAAGCTTAAGAGCTTTTCCCAGTACTTAGTTGGAACCACCAACTGTTTTTGTGGATGCCAGTCTTCCTGGTGTCCACCAGAAAGAGTCTCCTTGTATAAAAGTCCTTGTTTTACAACAAACCGGGATTGATTAGAAGAGCTAAGAGGTGGTGGGGTGCTCCGTGCCGCCGCCCAAGCTTTCTGAAGGCTGTCATTTGCTTCCTGCTCAGTTTGGAACTGTTCCCTTGAAGCTGGAGACACTAGTTTTCCCTTAGACTGTGGACTTGGGCTTGGTCCCTCTGGAAGCGATGTAGGTGATGGGGTTGTTTCCGTTGCTGGTGAACCGCTCTCCGCTGGTGCACCAGGGGGTATTTCAGGCCTTGGCTGAGCCTCTTGGGTGTGATTGTCTGCTGCTTCTGCCAGTTCAGGCTCGCTGGTGCCCTCTGGCATTGGGGTTGAAGATGGATTTGCAAGCACTGTCATCAGTGCTGGCACCGGTTCTGGTGCTGGCTGCTTTTCCCAGTTCCTGGTCTGGGACTGGAAGCACTGTGGCTGTTTCCGTTGTTGGCATGGGATCCGGATCCACTACCTCTGTCTGGGTCTCTTGTATCACAGACGGGGCCTCTGTGAACGGCTCAGGAACAGGAATGGGTCTGGAAGCTTGCCTGGTTTGGGTACGTGTAACCATTCCCACTCTCTTGGCCCGCTTCACCTGGTTGGCCAAATCTTTCCCCAGTAGCATGGGGATGGAATAATTGTTATA
The DNA here is from genome assembly GCF_025201925.1 of Gopherus flavomarginatus. Taxonomy (NCBI): domain Eukaryota; kingdom Metazoa; phylum Chordata; order Testudines; family Testudinidae; genus Gopherus; species Gopherus flavomarginatus. Next base: position 54,459,178 of record NC_066621.1, read on the forward strand.
GACTGCAAAAGTCCACATTCCTGACCAGCCTTTGTACTGGACAGACAGTTCAGCTGTAGGCAAGTCTACAGCTTGTGACATGAAGGGGTAAATTGTCACTTGGGTCTTTGGGTTGATGAATTTGGGGTTGACGAAGGATTGGTGGATAGCTGACACTTGTGCCCCCGTGTCTCTCCACGCAGTAACCTTCTTTCCACCCACTCTCAAAGTTTCCCTCGCTCCAAGGGTATTTGAGAGGCATCTGGGCCTGGGGATCTTTGGTGTGATGGTGGTGTAATGAACTGCACTCGGTTGGGGTTCTTTGGGCAGCTGGCCTTTATATGTCCCAGTTCATTACACTTGAAGCATCTTCCAGCTGACTGGTCACTGGGTCGAGGTGAGTTGCTGGAGACTGATGAGGTGGAAGAATAGGGCGTCTGTGGCTTTCCTTGGGTTGTTGGTGGGGTCTTGTGCTGCCCTCGGTTATAGGGTTTATTGTCAGTGTGCCCCCTGGGGTATTCACTCCCCTTGACAGTAGGTTTTTTCTTTTCTGCCACTTCCATCCATTTGGCTCCAATCTCCCCTGCCTCATTACTGTTTTGGGCTTTCCATCTAGGATGTACCTTTCTATTTCCTCAGGAACACCATCTAAGAACTGCTCCATTTGTATCAGGAGGTGCAGCTCGTCCAGATTGTTAACCTTTGTTCCTGATATCCAGGCTTCATAATTCTTTGCAATGTGGTAGGCATGTTGGGGGAATGACACATCTGGTTTCCATTTTAGGGCTCTGAACTGCCGACGGGCATGATCAGGTGTTATCCCCATTCGGTATCTGGCCTTGGTTTGAAAAAGTTTATAATCACTCATTTTCTCCTTAGGCATTTCAGCCGCCACCTCTGCTAAGGGTCCACTGAGCAGTGGCTTCAATTGTACCATGTACTGGTCTTCAGAGATGCTATACCCAAGGCAGGCTCTTTCAAAATGTTCTAAGAAGGCCTCAGTGTCATCACCTGCCTTGTAGGTGGGAAATTTTTGGGGATGTGGAACAACAACTTGAGACGGGTTGTTAGGATTGGCTGGGTTCTGTTGCTTAGCCTTTTTTAATTCCAGGGCCTGCTGGTAGGTCTCCCTCTGGAGTTCCAGCTGTCTTTGGTGATCTGCATCTTTGGCTGCTTGCTCCCTTTGGTAGGCTGCCTCTCTGTCTTCTTGTTCTCTTTTGTGGGCCGCCTCTCTTTCTCTTTTTCTTAGCTCCATCTCTTTTTGTTTTATTTCTAGTTCTTGTATTTTTTTTTCCATATCTCGCTTGTGCTCTGCGTCTTTGATTTGTTCCTCTGCCTCTAGCCTCGCTTGCTCCTGTTTCAGGGCATCCTTGGTAGTCATGGTTTCTGCTTTCTTGGGTTGGGGTGCCTTCTGCTGGTTTACTGTCTGAATTACTGTTCCTCTGCTGCCTGCTCTGTTGCTAAGCAACAGAATCTTTCTAACAAGCCTTCCCAAATAAAACTAGAACAAAAGGAAAAACCTTCATTTGCAGGTGTGTTCTGCTGGTGTAGTTGACTCACAGCTGGAGTTCTATTGTCTAACAAAAGACCCCTGTTAAACTTAATGGCCCTTGCCTGAGGCCATATCTATGCACAGCCAGACCGAAGCAAGGAAAAAAAAAATTCTCTGGTTGCAGTTTAAAAAAATAAACCCCTTCCCTCTGCTTATAACCAGCTAGCAGAGAAGGAAATTAATAATCTTACTGGCTTTTGGATTCTTATCTTTCCCACTTAGCTGCCAACCATGTCATAGTATAATTCCCAAATCTGGACCTTAGCGTCCAGGTTATGGGTACTAGCATAAAGTCCTCTAAGCTTAACTACCAGCTTAGATCTGATAGGCTGCCACCAATCAGGACTTAGAGTAGAACGCCTGATAGACTCTGGTCTCCCCCAAAAGCCTTCCCTGGGGTTCCCAAGACCCAAATTCCTTGAGTCTCACAACAAAGGAAAATAAACCATTCCCTTCCCCCTCCCTTCTTCCTCCCAGCTCCTTCCCACCCTGCGAACACTAGGAGATCGCCTGATTCAACTTCTTGAATCACCACACTGAGAGGAGTGTTACCTTCCCCCTCCTTTCTTCCCCCTCACCCGGAGGCCATACAGATTCAAGCTGCGTGAATCTAACACAAAGAGAAAATGTATCCTTCCCTTCTCCCCCCACCAATTCCCTTGAACCTTAACTAAGAGAAAAAAAATCAAACAGGTCTTAAAAAGCAAAACTTTTAATAAAAAAGAAACAAAAAGTAAAAGGTTTATCTCTGCACTTTAGATGGTAAAAAGTTACAGGGTCTTTCAACTTATAAACAATAGGAAGAAACTTTCTCCAGCAGAAACACAATTTAAGCTACTTCCAGCAAGTACACATATGCAAATAAGAAAACAAATTAAAAGACTATAACCGCCTTTTTTCTTACTCACAATTCTGAATAGATAAGAGACTGTAGCAGGGAGATTGGCAGAAACCTGGTTGCACCTCTAGCCCCGTCCAGGACCCAGAGAGAACAAAGCCAAAACCAAAACCCACAAACAAAGGCTTCCTTCCACGAGATTTGAAAGTATCTTGTCTCCTGATTGGTCCTCTGGTCAGGTGTTTGCAGGTCACTGTTTGTTAACCCTTTATAGGTGAAAGAGACATTAACCCTTAGCTATCTGTTTATGACAGATGTCTTATCAGTACTGAGTAGAGTGGAAGAATTATTTCTTGTGTCTTGCTTACAACACTTCTGCTAATGCATCCCAGAATAATGTGCTTTGTTTTTGTTTCTTCTGCAACAATATTATATTGTTCACTCATGTCTGGTTTGTGATCCATTATAACTCCCAGATCCTTTTCTGCATTACACATTTCTTAGTAGTCATTTCCCATTTTTTATTTGTACAACTGGTTATTCCTTCCTGAGTATCCTTACTGAATTTCATCCTATTTATTTCAGACCATTTCTTCAGTTTATCATTTTAAATTCTATTCCTATCTTCCAAAGTGCTTGCTACCCCTCCCAGCTTGACATCATCCACAAACCTTATAAATGTACTTCTTATGCTATTATCCAAATCATTTATGAAGACATTGAACAAAACCAGACCAAAGACAGATTCCTGAGGAACGTCATTTGACATGCCCTTCCAGCTTGATAGTGAACCATTGATAACTACTCGGAGCACACTTTTCCAACTGGTTATGCACCCACCTTCTGTGTTTTTTGCCCTTTAAAAAATTAGGCCATAGATTTAGGTACCTAATTAAGAGGTTTTAAACCTCACTTTAGATACCCATTTTTGAAATTTTTGACCAAAAACTAATTAGTCCTATGAAGCATATAAATATTAACCCAATTTTTCAGCTTGGCAGAGGTGACTTACCCATGGCACAGAGGAAGCCAGTCTCAGAGCGGAAGTCAGAACTGAAAAGTTTGTGCACTTGATGTAGCAGCAAATTACAAAAAACCCCACCACTTTGCATGGGGGCTCAGGAGAAAAACAATTGATGAACCAGAGGAATTCTGGAACAGAATCAACTCAACAAAAAACTTAAATCTGCACCTGTCACCTGCCATCCAATAAAAAATGCTACATAGGGTTTACTGCCTGCCATTCACATTATGTAAAATGGTTGGAAGCAAGTCAAACTTCTTCTAGTGAGAATGCAGGGAGACGGGGAGCTTCTGTGTGATGGACTTGCTGAAGAGCCAGACTGTTTTAGGTAAAGGTTCGGAGACATGAGAAAGCCTTCTATAATCAGAATTGTGATTTGGACATGTCAGAGGCAAATCCTTGGCTAAATAGAATGCCATCTGAATTGCTGAATTTACTATTGCTGGATGCAAGAATCACAGCAGCACAATGGAAAGTCCAGCTCAGTCCCAATATCTCTTAGTGGTTCCACAAATCCCTTTACTATAGTTAGGCCAAAGGACTCTGCAGCTCAACAGAGAAGACTGTTCAATGGTTACAGTTTTAGGGCCTGATCCAATTCCCACTGAAGTCGATAGGAATTGGATCAGGCACAGCCTCTACATTTTCACAAATACCAACAAGCTGACTGTGGATTGTTATCTCTATGAGAACATCATCTTTAACCGCAGCTATGAAGGATCATCCACTAGAGCTACAAGTGCCATCTCCATACCCTCCTCCTGTGAAGGGTTGAGGATACTGGTGGAGATCAGATACCTTTTCAGTTCATCAGTCACCAGCTTCTCAATAACCTTGCTTAAGAAGGGAAGGCTAGCAACAAGGCAGTGGCTGGTGAAGTCACCTGTACCAGGTGATGTCATTTTGAGAATCAGCTGGACAAGAGCATGTTTTAGGGTAGAGAACTACACTGAAGTATCAGAGGTAGATAAGTATAATCTTAGTCTGTGGGGTAAATTAGATAAGTATTATGCAGTATAGGAAATTAAATATCACTTCAAAGTAAAAGTAGAGACATACATTGCCGAGCGCAATTTTTAAAACACACTCCTATTGCACTCATTTTTTTTCACTAGCACTTAGATACCACAATGATAGGTATCTGAAATATTACACACTCTTCTGTAGGTTTTATAACCCAAAACAAAACCAGCAAATTAACCATAAATCTCTTTAGCTATTGTTCTTTTACTTATGCCTGGTGACTATATGAGATTGTTGCTTTTGTGCTGTACAAAGTTTGCCCCTCTTTCATAAAGTATACAGTAAAATGAAACCTGATAATAGGCAGGCGGTTGGAGAGTTATGATCACTTCCCTTAATTGGCTAAGGATTACATTTTATTATTTTTGTTACCTAGTCTCCCCTGTCATCTCCACCTCAGTCAGTTTCTTTATCTCATCCACCTGTTATGTCTTGTCTGCTAGACTAATATCATTGGGGTGGTGACTTGTACTTCCTAAACATTTTATCAAGCACCTTGAGCAATGGTGTCTGATCCACTTGCCCACTAACATAAAATGTAATTTTTTTTAATTAAAAATAGTAATCTGAGTAGACAACACTTACATTCTGTTCTTCAGAGATGTTTCTACCACATCACTGAGCACTGTGCGGATTTTCATCAGGATTTATTGAGTAGATAAGCTCTCACAGGCAGCATTGTATTCTTCATTAAGTTTTATATTTTTCAGTTTGGATGATGCTCTGAGAAGTTTGGCTTCTCCTCATGGAGCTTGATCCAGAACCCACTGAAGTCAATCAGAATCTTTCCACTGATTTCAGCTGGCTTTGGATCAGGCCCATGTTGCATAAGCTGCATGCAATGTGATTAATCAAGTCATCAAGATGCGGCAGTGGAGAGTCTCAGGAGCACAAGTTTGTCCAAGATGCAAAACAACAAATTAGTTCTAGATTAACTGTTAATATAGTTAAATACATTTGTCAGTTGGCACAGCTACCATTGCATTGCAGCACCTGTAAGTATAACATCAAGCAGGTTTGTTCGCACTTTGAGTAACCAGAGATGTCATCCTAACACTGATAGTAAAAGGTGATAAACATTATGGCATGCTTCCACTGCTTTATTATTGACTTAAAAGACATTTTTGAAAAATTCATACATTTGGTCACGTCACCCAAACTTTACTTTACGTGTTTCCGTGCTACTGGCTGATTTAAAGATCAAAATGTCATGGAATGTTTTAGCTTTTAAAAAGCCTTCTCAGTTAACCGCTTTTCTTTCCCAACACTCATGCTACCGAACAGTAGCACAGCTACACTCTGGCAAATTTTCCACCTCTGCTACTTCCACAAGAGAATTTGTGGGTAAACCACAGAAAAATAAACATGTTTCATCCACATTTCATATGTTAGCAGACTTGCAGCGAGAACAGCTCTCCGTAGGTCTGTTTCTAGTTCATGACAGCCTCCTCACACCCATTGGCAGCCTCACCAACAAGATTTGTAAGCTGACAGAGTAACACTTTCTCCAGCCTTCAAGCTGCCTGCTTGATATTGCCTAGTTTCAGAATGCTGCTACTCTACCCTGTTTTGCTATTACCGATATTTTATTTTGTAGCAAGTACAGATAAGGAACGTTCTTTAACCTTACAAGATTTAAACTGCTCATGCACAGCTTCATCAATGTCACTGTTCTAAGCCTCGTACCATCAAAACTTTTCTACCACTCCCAGCAAATAGCCTCCTTTTTTCTTTACTTGCCTAGATCTGCGTACAGGCACAAGGAAACTCCTCTGCTGTTCTTACCAGACTCATGTATGTGGCATGTCTGCCTGCCCTTTCCACACGGTACCTTTCTCTGCCTCTTTGTCTGTGTCTGTTAAAGCCCTTTCCATGCCTCGTGACTATTCCAAAAGAGGGAAAGGTGTTTAGAAATTTGGGGAAAATTTGCAGCTCAGAGTTTATTCTGTGCCTCCATACTATTACTGCTGGAGAAATGCCCCATTATGTATTGAAATTTGCTGTTCATCTCCTACCAATGCCTGCAGAACTGGAGTGCTGAAGAATTCCAAAGGACTTGTACCAACACAGGATTTTACTGCCATTTTCATTTTGAAAAGTCATCCTTCTAAGGAATCAGCATCAACCTTGTATAGCTAATACAGCCAAAGAACCCCAAAATGCTTCACGTATCTTTAAAATACATGTGTGTGTGTGTTCAGTTGGAATCACCTCAGTTTATGGTCTGTATTTCACAAATTTTATAGGCACCATGATTCAGTGTCTATATGTGCCAAATAGTAGAAAGCAAGACAGTTTCACAAATTAGACCTTTCTTCAAAGTGTTCTTTCCCTGATATTATAACCCAAAGGGCTTGAGATGCCTGACACAGGCAAGAACAGCGTGGGTCAACTTCAAAGGGGCTCGCTATTGACATACAAATTCCATATCACCTCAGAGATTCTATGTGCCAATTTCTTCAATAATTAGGCTCTACAAGCAGAGATGTGAAATTATTATTTTAATATTAGGCTTCCTTTTATCTTTGAATGAGACCATTTGTTTTGGCACTGGCAAGGCAAACCTTAATAAACTGATTGGCAAACAGTATGTTTAGCAATGAAAATGATACCCGGGCAGGGATTAGAATATAAGCAATAAGAAGGAATCGAGAGATTTAGGAAAGGATATGATTTATAATGACTTTAAGGAGGATAAGCTTCTACATCTGTGATTGCCTGATCGTATAATATTTTTAATTGATTATCAGAGCTAATAGGTTTATTGTTTCATGTGAATAAAAGCTGTTTTATTTTGGTTTTCATTTGCTTATATTTTACAGTCTATATTGGCATGGATACTCTTTGTAGGTTTTGGCCTTATCGTGTTGTATTCATTCCATGATCTGAGACACCTAAATTAGCTTAGGAGCCAGGCGGCGGTTGGGGGAGAATCTGAAGATACACCTGTTATTCTCCACAGTAGTGTTGTTTTTTTCCCTCTTGAGTTTTAGGAGGAAAACTGTGTAATTGTTTATACTCAGTCTCCTCCTCCTGTGCCCCTGTTAATGTTTGCTGACAAGGTCCCCCAGCAGTTGGCCACCCCTTAATTCCACTTCCTATTCCACTTCCAGCTGGGCTCTGCTGCAGTTTCTCTTCAAAGTTAATGTGTTGCCCTCCTCTTCTGAGGGGGCAGGCCTGATATTTTAGCATTAATACATTGCAAAGAATATCTGTTGCAAAGTTAGGCTGCACTTCAGGAAAACACTTAAGCATGAGGTTAAAACTCACGTGTATTTTGAAAGCACTTAAGTCAATGGGTCTTAAGTGCTTTAATGAATATGACTGGACTTACTAAACAGCTTTGGTGAAGCACCTTTGTCCTTTTTTCCATATGTTAATCATCTACAAACCAACCCTAATTTCAGTGAATGGATTAGTTATTTGTAGGGCTGGTCAAAAAACAAAATCTAAATTCTTTGGGAAATTCTGACATTTCAAAAAGAAAATAATTTTAACTCTGAGCAAAAGGCCAAAATTTCCCACAAAACAAAATTTTTGAAAAATTTAATTCAGGATCAAGAAAACTTGTTAGTTCAATAAGGAAAAAATGTGCTGTACTAAAATATTAAATATACATTATAGCTAAAGATAATATTTCATTTAATTTTAATAAAATTATATTTATATTTATATACTCCAAAATGCTTAATATTTTAAGACAATATAAACATCCAAATGAAATTAATCAAAATGATAAAGTCAAAATGAAACCTTTTTTTACTTAATCAAAATTGTTTCTACTTTTTTCTCTTGAATAAGACTATATCTCTGTGAACAAGTTATAGGGAATATCTTGGAAAGACTGCAAATACTAAAGTAATGTTATCCAAAGCAATTGAAAAGTTTAAGGGCAACCACAGTTTCACTTTTTAAAATAAAATGGTCTAAACCAATGGTTCTCAAACTGTGGCTCAGGGCCCTAAAGTGGGTTGTAGGCTGGCTTAGATTTGCTGTGGTCTGGGACTGAAGCTGAAGCCTGAGCATCGCCACCTGGGGCCAAAGCCTGAAGGCTTTAGGCCTGGGCATCAGTACTCAGTTTACAGGTCCCTGCCTGGGACTGAAGCCCTTGGGATTCAGCTTTGGCCTCCTCGCTCTCACCCCTCACCTGGGGCTTGGGCTGGCTCAGGCTTCGGTCCCCACTCTTAGGATTATGTAGTAATTTTTATTGTCGAAAGGGGGTTGCAATGCACTGAAGTTTGAGAACCCCTGGTCTCAACTGATCTTGACACTAAGAATCACTTCATTTATTTTATTTTATTTTTCATTGCTATACAGTTTCCTAAGATCTATTTAATTAAACCCCAAGATGAAGTGATGGTTGTGATCTTATTGTATAAGTCCAGAGAACCATTCAGCTCTAGCCACTAACTGGTGGCAGATTTGCAGCTCAATTAGTGTGCACCTGTCACGAAGGCTTAAAAGAAAATTTGGCATTTCCCACTTTAAGTCAACAGACTTTAGTATTGGGAAGGAAAAGGCAGAATATATCCACAGGTCCACTGACAGCAATTCTGGGCCCCAGGGAAGAAGAGTCAATGGGCGCCCTACCGGCCTGGGCACAGCTTCCACACACCTACCCAGCTGCCTTCACCACTGCCGGTACCACTCCATTCACGCCTAGGAGCCCTGCAACCCACCCAGGTGATTTAAAAGGGCCCGAGGTTCCCAGCCAGTGGCAGTGGTTCCCAGAGCCTTTTAAATTGCCTGAGCCCCTGGGCAATTGCCCCCTTCTGCTGCGTCGGCAGGTCTGTATATCAATACTGCCTTGGTTCGACTGATGAAATAGACAAAGAGCCACATGAAATAAGAACCCAGCTAGTTCTCATGAAGTTGTTACAAATAAAGAAAAAACTGTTCTATTGCAAATTACAAGTAGAAGCCATCAAATCTTGTTTACTCATAAGTGTTAAAGATTTAGGGCTTGATCCAAAGCTCATTGAAGTCAATGGGAATCTTTTGAGCAACTTCAGTGGGCTTTGAATCATGACCTCATTGTGTTTATCCAATAGAAACAGAGAATTCGTTCTCCTCCCCATTTTTCTCATTTTACCCTATTTCCGTTCCTACCCAACACACACCTTCATCGCAATGGAATTCTGTTGATTCTACAAAATGTCCAAACAGAAGAGATGCTTCAGGAAAGAAAGGAAATGCAGGTAAAATGGAAAAAGTTCCCTCCATTTCAAACTTCTCAACCTCAAATCTTGAAATGCACAGCTAAAGAATGCCCCAACAGAGGACCTGCTCCTGCTCCCATTGAAGTCAATGACAAAACACACACTGACTTCTGAGAGAACATGAAAACAAGCAGACTGAAGTAACTGCTGGGATAATGAGAAATATTTTGATTAATATTCATAAATCCCCCAGATGAACCTGGCTGTCAAGAAACATTTCAGCTATTTCCCTATATATATCAGTTAATTTAAACACATATTCAAGCCTATGCAATTCCGATTGTCACCCTGCAGGTACGTGATGCTGGTTGATCATTTTTGAAGTTGCTGGTATTGGTATAGTACTTCCAAGCCAATCTCATCCTGGAATTCTCATCGATGGTCCCCAACCATGGTGATGAAAATAGAAGTCACAACAGAACTAAATGGGCTCTGTGTAGCACCTCTGTACAGTCCCTCAGTCTCACGTGACCACAAGCATTTCAAAAGCTTGCTACATTAAAAGAAATTAAATTTCATGTAATTGTCATAGGCAGAGTCTTGTGCTCCCGGAACCAAGCTTATGAGTTTAGGTCCAGCTTGGTTCTGGAAGATGGAGATTTTGGTAGGGGCAGCTAATCACCATGAAATTGTTTGTAGTGTTGACCATACATCGCCACCAGGTAAGCCCTGATTCAGGAAAGTACCCCTATTCAGGACAGTGCTTGAGCAGTTGCTTAACATTAAGCATGTGCTTAGGTGCTTTCCTGAAACAGAGCATAACGTTTCAGAGTTAATATCCCAGCAGGAGGAATAGAATAGCTCACTCCTCTCAAAACAATTGTTTCAGGCTGTTTGCAGACTCAGGCACAAATCACCACAGGATTTACGTTCAGTTTGAGTAAGGGTCTATCTGCAGCTATAAAAGGGTAGACATGTTTAACAAACATTTAGATTCTGGAGGACAATTCTGGGGTAAGATGAGTATTCTGTGCCATATTCTGAAGCCAAGGAGCCATTGATCTACGGAGTAACATGAGATGGCAAGTCAGCTTTTAAAGATAACTTTTCGGAATATATTTGTGGTTCTGAAAATAATGTGGGGTTTAAAGAGGTAAAAAAAGAAGAAGAATAGAAGATGCTATATGGATGTTTTATAAAAATGTGATTACTAGTGCCATGGTATTTTGAGAAACTTGTCTCACATTTATTCTGAGAAATTTTAGCTGTGGATTTGCTGGTTTCTTTGCCAGAATGAGTGAGTGACTTCACAGGCCAGATTTTCAAAAGTGCTCAGCTCCTAGTTAGGCAACTGTTCCTGGAACAAATGGAAGCTGAGCATTTTCAAAATCTGGAACCAGTTGTGGATGCTGCACACTTCTGAAATTTAGGTTCTACAAAAATACTAAACAAGAGGAATGGAAATAGGGGCTGAGAGCAGAATGATTTTCTCAAATCTTTGTTCCTGATTTTCATTGTGCAGAGAAGACAAGAAGTCAGCAGCTTAGGGCTTTCCTACACCTCAGGTTTTGCCATTTTAACTATATCAATACAATTTTATTTTACATGCATAAAGTTAAATGTTGACCAGCCCTTCGATTTCTCAGGTTTTTAAATGGTGATAATCAAATCCTGTATTGTTAAAATGGTGTTAATGAGAGTTTTAAGTCTGATGAAAGTATACCTTTTTCCCTCTTCACAAATCTTGTGACACATTTTAGGGTTTTTAAAAAAGCAAACAAATCTTTGTATCCTCAGGTTAAAAAACTTCTAAATACTAGCTGCTCTCACTTAAACTGGCTAAGAAGGGAGACTTTGGTTTGGCATCTACAAGATGATGAATTCTCTGAAGAAGAGTGAAATTTCACAGTGCTCATCTTTCACACACTAGTGCTGATACACTGCTTTGTGACACTATTTCAGTCACAGACGTCACACAGGGCACCTGTGCCATCAGAAACCCAGTTGGATCAAACTTCTGACCTTTTTTGTGGTGCATGGAAATACAATACCTAACGAAAGTAAGTGAAATCTTTGGCCTCGCTCACGATGATACTCTGTGCAAAACCATTATTATTAAACAAACGCAGAACAAACTTCATACACTGAATACTGCTTATCCTTTCACCTCCTCAAAATGGCACTTCAGCAAGATATACAGAAAAATTAAAATGTTGGAAATAAAGAATGTGAAAAGCATGCATCAAATATACAACAGGAAAAAACAGATACAAAAGGGCAAACTCTGCCTTCAAATGTGGACGCATACTGCTCATTGGCCCCAAGAGCAGGCAACATGTAGAGGTTTCAAAGCTGATTTTATTATTACTACTGCTGGTCAACGCTTTTTTGACTTTCGACACTTTTTCATGAAAAATTTCCAAAGAAATTGTGCATCTTTGTTGCTTTTTTTAAAAATCATTCCTAATGATTATTAATAATTATTATTTCTACGAGTAAGTCTCAACAGTGTGACCTGTATAAGACAGAAGAAGACAGTTCCTGCCTCAAGGATCTTACAATCTAAAGTTCAGAGAAGTTAAGTGCCAAATTCTGGACTCATTTATACATTGTACAATCTCATTTACTGCACTGGGAGTTTTTATGGGCAAACTTTACATTAGAGGTTGATGGCGCAAAGAACCGAATCCGAATATAATAATCGTTGTCAAATGCTTTACAAAGAGCAACTAATTAGTTCACCTTCTCTAGTGAAGAATTGTTTTCTAACCTATATGGATGAAACATACAACTATAGTCCAATGCATCCTTTACCTCTTGTGAAATGAGTACGTCTCCTTATGCATGGCCTTTGCTTTTCTCCATTTCTTCACCTTAGACCAGTCAATATGGATGCATATATATAAAACCATGAGCATTCAAAAGTGAGGAAATGTGCATATTAAAGAATGCAGAGTTTTTAGAGGGTTTCTATGACCATTGGAGTTACAGTAGTGAGGATACAGAAGAATGAACGGTGTAGCTTGATATTATTCCAAAACATGGGATAGTTACCTACTTTTGATGGTTCCTTAGGACTACCTCACACACCATTAGGTCTGGGAGATTTCCTCCAGCAATGGTCTGAATCTGTGGCATATAGGCCCTAATTTAGCAAAACAGTTAAGTGCATGTGCTTAAATGATTTTGAATAGTCCTATTGAAGTCAATGTGCTGAAGTGCTGGATAAGGACAGCATAGTATATATGTAAAGATTCAAATAGCAGCAAAGGAAGTTTAGAATGATTCTGAATTACTTTTGAGTTTTCTAAGCGATTACTTCATCATTAGAAACATCTTCTGTAGTGTCAGCTTCATGTTCTTGCCATTTTTGTGTAAGACAGAGTTTTAGAAGTGTAAATGGAGATCAAATATAGAGCTAGAATGAAGGATGTCCTTTATAATGACGGATAGCTCAGTGAGAAACTGTTGGCTCTACTAAAGCTGGTGGGAGTTTTGCTATTTACTTCAGCAGGGCCAGAATTTCCTTAAAACCTATGAGAACATCTAATCTCAAACACCCTGGGCTGGGATCACAGAGGAGCTGTAACTTTATTATCTTGCAGTGCAAGTCTTACCTTTCAACACTGGGTGGAGCAATTCCCCTGGACTTCTTTTAGAATAAACCACATGTGAATATACAATTATGATGTAGAAAGCTGGAGAAAGCTACAGTTTATCATCATTTTGCTGTTTGATGCATTACAAAAATTCATCACTTTGAAAGATCAGGCAGATTTCTATACAAGGATTCAGGAGCCTAAGATTAGGATCCTGTTTTTGAAAATCTTGGCCTTAAATACTAAAAATGGATTAAACTCAGACATGTCACTGTACTTCTACTATCCTTATGAAGGCATTGGAATTGAAGAGTGATAGAGCATGATTCTTTCCTCACACCAATTCTATTCTGGGGCATTTCCATTTCCTGCTGTATCCCAGGGATTCGTGAGAAGAGAATCAGGTTCGGGGTTCTTTACTTGCAGTAACATTTTGAAAAGGGCTGTTCCACTTCAGCATATTTGAGAAAATCACAAACACTGTTGGGTAAGGGGGGAAAAGAAGAAGGGTTCAAATTTACATGGGCATTTATCAGAACCTGAGTGGTCTAAAGGATCAGCAATGGGACATTTAACACTTTTCATGTGAAATATTGCCTCCGTCTTATTCAAGTTACAGAGTTACAGGTTACCAGGGAAATGTTCAGGCCACTGTTTCAAAGGCTTTTAAAAAGATTCCACTGTAATTAATATACTGGAGAGTTATAACTATGGAAGCAGCAGTTGGGTAGCTGGCTTATTTTCCAATCCTTTAATCTTGACTTGGTTATATCAGACAATGCTGCCAACAAATGCCATGCCATAAAAGGTGGGTATTCTCACTTTCCATGATTAAAGCTTAAGCTTACTCATCATGGACTTCCTGAGCGATAATCAGAGTTGGGCAAACAGTCAAGTTTTTGTGGTGACGTTTTGTAAACTGCAGTCAAAGCTTCTGCAATATAGTGTACCACATAGGTGTGAGAGACTAAAAATTCACCATCACCTGGCAAATATCATCAGCCCTAATCCTGCAGGCAAGGCCATTCTGCTAAGAGAAAAAATATGTTTGCTTGTGAAAGGAGATTTTCTCCCAGCACTCCTTTTGGTAAAGTGGCAGAATCCCTTTTCATAAGAGAAAGGTCTGGTGTGGTCCTAGTGATGATTACATGGTACATACCACCATAAACAACCAATATTTCTGGCCCAACATCCAAAGGACCTGTAGGAGTTACTTACAGAGATGCAGAGTGTTTAAATAGGGAATGTTATGTCAAGCTAAAGGAGCTATTTCACAGAAAAAAAAATCCTAAAAAGGGGGCTGTATTCAGCTCACATCTCATCAGTGGAAACAACAGGTTCCTGTTCAGTAAAACTCTTTGTAGTAACATCCACACAACTGATTTAGGGATAAATTCTACTCTCATTTAATCTCATGCACCTCCATAGTGCATACGCTAAATATACATTTGAGTGGCAGGTAGATTTAAAAAAAAAAAAGATTTTTTAAAAAAAGTGGTAAGTGCTAGTAGTTGTATTTGGGATCCTTGAAAATAAAATCGGAAGATCCTTCCTGTAAATGCATTACCCCTGTCAAACTCCATCAGCTAGATTCTCAGCAGGTGTAAGTCAGGGTAGCTTCACTGAAGCCACCTGGGGACCTAGCCCTATAGTCACACTGTAGAAACTAATGAAGCTGGTGTGCACTTGCAACTTCCACTGAGTTAACTGGTGGTGGGATGTGTATATTTGAGGGGGAAAATTGGTCTTTCAGCAGCCAAGCTGTTCAAGCCATTCCGGACAAAATGCCCTGTGTCCTGCTTCTTCTCCTAAAGGACTTTGGCACACATCTCCACAGAGGAACAATTTCCCAATTTAAATGAAAGCTACAATTCATTCTTGCCCATGAGGGGGAGATAGTTTCTCAATCTTATGCCATATATTCTTCAACTAGGAGTCCAAATGTCCATCTTTCCTCATGCAGAGATTTTGCTGTGCACTGAAAATACTGTGTCCCAAGTTTCCTAACTTGGGAGATTTTTCCCCACCAAAATTTCTTCTGAAGTCCTTACACGTGTTTGAAGAGAACATTCATTCATCAATTTAAAACAAAAATCTGTCACCATTTGAAGGTTCAGTTTAAGCAAACAGACTCCTTTACTTTACTATTTGGCTTAAATTACCCAAACTCCCCCTGCTTGGGAAAAAAAGTTCAGTAAAACATACACCAAGCAAGTTTATTTATTGTTCATATTTCCCATCAGGTCAGTACTGAATCAGTGTCCCCAGAGGATGCTAAGCTTCTGAATGTATAGTCATCATTGAGGTCCTGACCACTTTCTTTTAAAGATCCATGAGGAGTGTTAGCCCCAGTGTCCTGGTTTCATCACAGTTGCCATTATTTCCTATCATCCTAACTTTTCTCTATAGTTATAGCTGAAATGAATTATGTTTCACTTTTCATCCTAAATTGTTACATAGTGTTGCTGTGTGCTGCTAATTGGCTTCTGCCTTTGACCCCAGAAACCTATATTTTAGTGGGTGATGAAGTGGTCGCTGGGTATGAAAGACCAGATTCCTGCTATAGTGAAGTGTGCAATGGGAATTTGATTTTGGAAATCACTAGAAGCTTTGTACTATGTGGGTGAGCTGAAGCAAACTGTCATTATGGGAAATAGGCTATTCTTGTCTAGCTGCAGCCCTGGCACATTTTCTTTTTTCCAGAAACCAAGCTCCATGTTACAGTGTAACAAAAGTAAATAATGACTCATTAAGTCTCCATTCGAAGAAAAGCTGAAGGCTTGCTCCTCTGAAAAGAATCTGCACTGGGAAACTTGATAATGTCACCAACTCCAACAGCAAACATTACTTGCAGAATTTATGGAACTACTATCTACATCAAACAGACAGCAGTGTGCTGAAAGCATGGCCTCACTTGGTTATGTGGTGTATTCTTGCTATCAAGCAAAAGCAAAGCTCTTTGATTATGATAGGTAGATTTCTATCTGAAGAAAAGGGAATCCCAACATTATCTGTCCAGAAAGATTGCCCAAAGGTACAAACAGAACATGTCTTCTTACTGTAGAGCAAGGGTCATCAACCTCTGGCACACGGCTCACCAGAGTAAGCATCCTGGCTGGCCAGGCCAGTTTGTTTATCAGGTGTCAGCAGGTTCGGTGGACCGCGGCTCCCATTGGCCACAGTTCGCCGTCCCAGGCCAATGCGGGAGGCGGGAAGCCGCAGCCAGCAGATCCCTCGGCCCACGGCACTTCCTGCAGACCCATTGGCCTGGGATAGCAAACTGTGGCCAGTGGGAGCCATGGTCCACCAAACCTGCCAACACGGCAGATAAACAAACTGGCGCGGTCCACCAGAGTGCTTACCCTGGCAAGCTGCCTGCCAGAGGTTGATGAACCCTGCTGTAGAGGATACTATATTTTAAAGATTGGTTCATTCTCAGAAGGTCTCATTTTAATGTTGCCTGGACTTGACTAACAAATGAGAAACTGAGGCACGGAGAGGCTATGTGACTCGCTCAAGGTCACAGAGGAAGTCTGTTGTGAAGCAGGACTTGAATCCAGATCCTAGGCTAGTTCCTTAAGAGACCATAGTTCCTGTCTGCAACTCCACTGGAGTTAATTGCTACAAATCACTACCATCTGGCATTGGTTAAGCAAGCAATGAGCTGAGAGTTATTTCTGCTAAACTCTCTTAATTCTGTTAACTCTCATCCACCCCCCCACCCCCCCACCTCATTTATCTGTATTGTCCTCCACTTGCATTCTGCCATATTTCAAGCTCTCTGGGGTAGGGACAGTTTTCTTTGTTTGTAAAGAGTCTAGCACAATGGAGCCTTGATTCTTGACTGGGATTCCCAATTGCTACCCTAATAGAAATATTAAGTAATAATACAAACAAGTGTGAGAACAGAATCAGGCCTTTTTATGCATTCCTACCACAAACTGAATGTTTAACTTCATATCCACACTATCATAAGTTCCTTATCTTGAAATAAGCCTGTGTGTGTGTTGAGAAGTATTGTCACAATTGTCACAATATGCAATCTCCATTTATAGAGAGGCTTGGGTTAGATGAATCCTGGAGAAGCTCCTGTCACCATCTAATGAGGCAAATATAGTCTATTCTAGGTAAAGGATATTGATTCTCTTGCAGTACCAACAGCCCCATTCTTTGGCATCACTGGCCCTATGGGTCCTCCATTCACTGCAGCTAAACTTGGATATAATTCCAGGATCCTGTAAGTGCTGAAGTTATACCTCTATTTTTAACTGTAATGCTAAAGGTACCGGAAAAGCTTTGCTAAATTTAAGTATTTCTCCCTCTTCAATCATAATTTTTGCTTTCTTATATTTTCAGGATCTGATACCATCCTGAAAGACACGAGCTACCTTGTCCAAAAATTCAGCTAATTTTAGTTTTGCAGTTGAGTTCATAAATTCTTTTTAACTTGCAGGCATTTTACGTTTTGTCAGTGCAGCTGAATCTCAGTCATGCATGACCCCCTTGCTAGAGATTTAGCATATGCTGTTTAATGTTACAGGTTACCTGCACTGTAAACCCTCACTCCCTAAGAGTGAGGATTTCCCCTGTATGTTTTAGGAACACTGAATTTCTATGCAGTTTCACCTCTTTAAACGGTCTCCGACAATCCTGCTCTGAAATTACGGAAACAGCAGACTTTGTGTCAAGCCCCATTTTAAGTCTTACCCCTTCCACTTGTAAAAAAAAAAAAATCCAAACATTTGTTTGTTGTTTAAATTAAACTAAAGAGCTGTAGAGAGGCTATAGCAATTTTAGTAGACTCCATGTTGTCCGCTACATACTGATGAATCTGCAATCCTGCGGTGGTATATGCTTCAATTTCTTCCCATTTCTACAGGGTTTGTCCTTGACCCAAGAGTAATTTGCATTGTGAGACCCCCACAATGAAAGCACACTGTGAGTGTTGCCCAGGCTGTGCTTTTGGCTTCACCCTCAGTTTATTTATTGTGCAGATCACATCATGCGGTTGCAGATTCCTGGCGTCTTAAATAGCTGTCTCCATTGATACAGCAATTTCTAGTGAATGTGTTAGGGGTAAATCAGTCTCCGTCAACAGCTAGTTTTGGATTGCTTCATTTTGCATACTACACACTAACTAGGGTCCCTTAATCCATCACAAACTCTCTCCAAACTGGCAATGATCTCTTAATTTCCCCAATTCAGGCACATAGAAATTGTTTCTTTTTCTTTTTTATTCTGTTTGTAGAGGGAGAAACACTCTGCAATCTCCAGTGGCTTTGGAGATGGGTGATTTTGTAGGATTTCCACAATCTCATCAAATTCTTTGTATGTGAGTTTAATAGGAGTTGTTACCCAATGCAACAGGTTGTATGTTTTAGCCCCTATTACACTCAGTAAAGCCACCACATTTCAGCATCATTTATGCACCATTCCATTCTCCAGTACAGGTGGGCCAGTCCTCTACTGAGATATTAACCAAGTCCATTTGTAACCATTTTTTAAGTTCTCTAAATGAGCAGGTTACTCACAGTCCTGGTGACTGTAGTTTTCTTTTCAATTTCATTAGGCCTCTGCAGTCACTCCCTGTACCACTGTTCTGTGATTAGGATCCTAGCTTTGTCGCCCACTGTTTGCGTCTTTTGCACTTTACATAATATACATGTAAAGAAGGAACAAGATGTGCATGGGAGGATGTGTTCCAAATAATTATGTTTGCTAACGATACACCCAATACAAGGCTTAGCTGCTGCTAGCTCTGGCAAGGTTCTGGTGGCTTCTGAAAAGTAGAAGACAGTGAGTGCCACTAGAGGGCTCACAAAATATTTAGGGAGATACTATCTCATTCCTATTTACTACACTAGTCAAGAGCCTTCCATAGATGAAAAAACTAGAACTTCAATGGCCTGGAGATCTAGTAACTTCAAGTCTGAGGATTCATAATAACTGGCAAAAATCTGTCAACTGAGTTAAAGAGTTGAAGATGAGCGGTGGATGAAGTAGCACCTGTCTGAAAGTGTTTTACACAAGGGTTATTTTGAGGGGAAGAGGTGAATAAGCTTTGCAGTGTGGAAAGATGATTCATAGATTACACTGGCTGATAATTTGGGGTGTCTGAGATCAAGATACAGATGCAAATTTTGCAGGTTAAAGCCATCTATAAATTAATAACATGGATTCAAATCACGCTTGGGACGAATGCCCCTGGCCATCCCTCTTAATCATGGCCCCAGTTCCGAAAACCAACAAAATAGAACCGGAGTCTTATTCCATTATTCCTAGCTGGAGTATTCCGTCACTGTTAAAATGGAAGATTGCTGTTTGAACAGTCCAGCAGGTCCCTAATAATGGACACTGCCAGACAGAAATGGTTTATATGTGATGTCTACTAATGGTTTGTTTTCAAGGACAACCTCTTCTGAATACATTAGACTACAATCCAGTTCATTACAGTCAGGGGCAGCTCTAGGTATTTTGTCACCTCAAGCATGGCAGGCAGGCTGCCTTCGGCAGCTTGCCTGCGGGAGGTCCCCAGTCCCGCAGATTTGGCAGCACGCCTGCGGGAGGTCTGCCAAAGCCGTGGGACCAGCGGACCCTCCACAGGCATGCAGCCGAAGGCAACCTGCCTGCCGCTCTTGCGGCGACCGGCAAAGCGCCCCCCCGTGGCTTGCCGCCCCAGGCACGCATTTGGTGTGCTCGTGCCTGGAGCCGCCCTTGATTACAGTATAATCCTGCTTTATGACACACTGAAAGGAAAGCAGGACCAGGGAGCACCAGTTTGAAATGCTGTGTACCTCAAGACATACCTTTTTCCATGCCAGCATGGTTAGCAAAGAAACATTCTCATGCATTGATGATCAAGACATGAAATAGCAGAGAGCCCAACTAAGGGCTCAATCATGTAACCGTTATTCACACATGTAGTGCTTATTTATGTGAATAATCCTGTTGATTTCTACCCATGGGGACTTCTCGCATAAGAAAAACTCACATGATTCAGGGTCTCAGGATCAGGACTTCACATGTTCTCTAATTCAGTTTGCCTTCCGCTTACCCCCTCTTTCTTAGACATGGCCCAGAACATTTTTGTAGCAAAAACTGGGTATTAAAAGTTTCCCAGGTACAGTGTACTGACATTTGGCATATGATTCTCCTACTATATGCTGTCTGTATCCGTAGGTTTAATTTTTCCATTGCATAGAAAATATATGGAAAAATTAGAAAACTGTGCCCATGTTACACAGTTCTGGTCTTTCATTTTTATGTTTTAACCTCAGTGCTTGGGTCACTGTTTCCATTCAGTTTCACTAAATTACAGAGTATGCTTTCCCTCAGCACACAGGCACATGGAAACTATGCCTCGTATCCCAAGCTCATTCTTTTTTACTGAGATCATATTAAACCTGTTTCCCAAAACAATCCAGCTTTGTTAGAATGTAACTTGTATTCAGAATAAAGAAGTTGTTGTTTGTATCCTGTCTTTGCTGCCATACATCCTACCTCTTGGGCACAGAGATAAAGGGAAGGTACCTAAGCACTAAATGCCCTTCTAAAGTTTTTCTTTCATTGAAGTGAATGAAGCAATGGCAATTTACTCCAGCTGAGGCTCTGCTTCATAGCATAATCTGCTGGTATAAATTGATTGATTTCAGAGGAGTTGTGCCAATTTATCCTAGCAGAGAAGTTGGGGATCTACTGAAGAAAGACACTTAACATAGTTGATATGGACAGCTATGAACGTCAGTCTTCGCAATGTTAAAAAACATGATCAACTAGCATGCAAATATATCTCTATCAAGGATCCCATCAAAGGTTGAATGATCGATCTTTGTAACAGACAATCCCTAACTTTCATCTGTAGGTTGCTATTTAAGTCTAGTAAATCTTTCTTAAAAAATGTAGGTATGTAGTATATACCTTAGGTATGTATCTATATACTTAGATGCAGAAAGAGCCTCCAACCCCCAGGAATCCTGCATTCCTCTTCTTTCAGTAAGCTATCACTCACTTAAAATGTAAGAGAAACCAGCTAATCCCACATGGGGGATGGAACTATTTTAAGTAATAGCGTCTGACACTAGAGGAGCATGAAATTCAGTCCTGCCATAGCTGAAATACCTAACCTCCTCCTAAAAGGAAAAAAAAAAAGTTTATAATCTGAACTTTCCCAATGGCTTTAAAGCTGTAAACCAGTAACGACTGCGAGGTGGAGGACCTGGCTTGCTACTGTAAATCTCAATAAATTAGCCACAGAGACAAGTATAAACAAGTCAATTTGTTTAAATTATATTTTGCCTAAGGATATAACGGTGACATGAGTTATTTCATTTCTTTGCAGGACCATCTCAGTGGGCATGAAATTACCTGATTTACCACTGCATGGTGGGTGGGTACTGTTGCTGAATGTTTCATACAGAGTTACAGGAGCACCAGGAGAAGATGCCTCAGTGTTCTGATATTTGCAGAGATTACAGCTGCCTCACAGCCATGTGGGCATGTATGCACGTGTGTGCATGTCACACACACACAGATCTGGGTCCAACATTTAAATGAAATATGGAGAAGGGGAAACAACAATTATAATAATTCTTAGCACTCAATCTTCAATGCACCATACAAACGTTGGACCAAGCCTAACTCCTACTAAAACCACTTTGTATCACTCCAGTGGCACAAAGCTACCTTAAAGGACATTTAAACTGCTGTGTGAGGATTCACCTGCCCTTGGCTCTACATCACCCTTCCCCCCATCCCCAGTGGCTCAGGGAAGGTGGTTGGTCCAGAGGATCTGGACCGTTATTCATTACTTTAGTTTTTTCTTTTTATTTTTCCAGCACCCCCCAAGCTCTGAAGAACAACTGGAACAAACAATACTTGAAATAAAAACAAAAAAGTCAGCATCACACTTGACAGATTACCAAGAGCAAAATAGCCAGTCCCTTAATAAGAATAGGCCATCAGAAGAGCCTCCTGATCAACCCACCTCCTGCCCAAGGGCATGAACAAATGGTGGTCTTTTTTAGAATTTTTAACTGGAACTGATGCAGAGAGTTAGCCCCTAACTCAGTCCAATACTAGAGTTAGGGTCAGAGCAAAGGAATAGCATCCCAAAGTAAAAACACTCTGTCTGAGACAGGAACACGGAGATCACAGCCCTGGTACATTCTGAAAAGATGCAGCATGCACTTCGTCCTGCACCAAGCCAGCCCAGTGCTAAGGGAGACAGCACCACAACCCCATCTCTTCCTCCCCACCCCTCTAGAATAGTGCACCAGGACTAGACTCAAGGTGGGGTGCAAAGACTGTGATTGTACTTGGCTCCTGAGGTTCTGGGCCTCTTGTACTATTCAAGTCAATAGATATTTTGCTGTTGGAACGTCAGTGGAAGCAGAATCAAGCCCGAGGTCACAGGGCATGTTAATATCAAAGCCAGGAAGGGAAACCAAATGTCCTTACACCTAGCCCTGCCCTTTAACCACTTGTGCTATTCTTCCCAGTTTAACATATAATATTCACTCAATGTCTGGGGGAATATATTCAGACTGGTGCACAAGGTACAAATTAAACACACTGTTTAACATTGGAAGTGATCTTTATACTCCATACTAGGCAGGTCAAAGGTAGAGAAACCATGTTAAAAATGTTCCCCGTTATACAGAAAATAGTACTTGTTAGACATGTAGCTAGAGTCAAATTGTAGCCTACTTCAGAGCTGTGTTCAGCTGATGTAGAGGTCAGGAATCACTGAACGTACTTTTATAAACTGAACGTGCAGCCCAGGCCTTTTATTACTTGAAGACAAAGGGGTAGACCCTCAGATGGTGAATATTGTCATAACTCTATTGAGGTAAATGGCACTGTGACAAGTGACACAAGCTGGGAATTGGTCCTTAAACTGTGTGATGCTATTCATAAAAGTATCATGTAAAATCATTGTACTGAATTTTTCCCTTGTATGTAATTGTTCCCAAACTACAGCTGTTCATACTTGAGAGAGACTAATCTGGGTGCAAAAATAGACAGTGAAAAGCATGTTTGAAAAGTATTTTCCCCCAAATGAAGCAATGTGCTGGAGCAGTATTAATTTTGCTATCCTTAAATATTGTTCAACAGATCTATAAACAACAGAATTCGGAGCGCAGGGAGGGTCAACATATATACACATTGGGAGTCACCACCTATGCCCTAAAAACTCCATTGCCAAGCCATGAAAGAACAGATCTCAAAAAATATAACCTTTTCAACAAAGCCACATTATAGTTATTGGGCCAGATCCTCTGCTGCTGTACCTTGGCACAGCTCCATTAATTTCATTTTGGCACATTCTCTATGCTTATCTGTTTATCTAACGAGGGATTCCTGCATTTTCTGCATATCCTGTTTTCTTTCTTTCTTAGATAACATTCAGCTTTTATACTTATCATGAATCACTCACTCTACAACCAAAAATGGAATATGGCACTACATGTTTACACACGAAAGATTAGTGAAAACATAATCTGTTCGTACTTTCAGTCCATAATACATTTATTCCAAAATATAGGCAGTAATGCATCTGTTCCAGGCATATGTGTTTGGTCTCTCTCACCAAGATCTCATATGTCTCAGCTTAAGCCTTATTGTCCATGTAGGTACTACCATAATAGGCACAACATCAATGAGTATAATAAACAGTACAATATATAGACAACGAGTGAAGGTATTTTGTTAGTGGAATGATGAAAATAGAGCTGAGAAGCACAAAGTTATGGATCAATAATATTTCCTTTAATGGAGTGACGCTGAACTACAGCAGCTGAGGAGATGCTCAATATATTCAGTTTTTAACAAATTTTGGCTAATTTTTCTTCAGCCTTTCTTGCTTGTGAATGCTGGATATTGGGTCACCTTAGCAGACTGCTGCTCTAATACCCAACGTCCAGCCCCACCACCACATGTCAGTCAAATGGCTAATGTGATTACTGCTGCCAATAGGAAACAGTGCAGCACTGAAGACAGATGTTTAGAACAATAGGAAATGTTTATTTTGCTGTCTCTGTGCTATGTGTAATTCATTGGGATTTCTACCACTGCCTTCCAAATGAGACTTGAAAGCTTCATGTTTAACAGGTGAAATAATGGATAAAAGCATCCAGAAAGGGAAAGGAAAAGAAAGATTCTTCTGCTTGGTAGGGACAAAAAAGGCCATGTTGAATTCATATTGCCATGCATGTGTCTTTCAAAGGGTACGTCTTCACTACCCGCCGTTTCGGCGGGTAGCAATCGATCCCCGAATGCACTTATATCGATTCTGGAACTCCACCAACCCGAACGGAGTTGCGGAATCAACAGGGGGAGCCGTGGACATCGATCCCGCGCTGTGAGGACGGTGAGTAATTCGATCTTAGATACTTCGACTTCAGCTATGTTATTCACGTAGCTGAAGTTGCGTATCTAAGATCGATTTTCCCCCGTAGTGTAGACCAGCCCAAAGTATACTGTAAGTTCAAGTGGACATTATTATTTGTATTACGGTAGCCCCTAAATGCACCATCAGGGATCAGGGCACCACTTTGTCAGGCACTGTACAGACATACTGAAGACAGTCACTGCCCCAAAGTTACTTATCAATGAAGAAGCCCTGCATGGAAGAATAAAACAGGTGCTAAGCTGAATATTCACAGCTTTGAAAGTTATGTGACATCATCAAAAAGAAAAGACATTTCACTCAAACCACAGATTTGTAGCAATTATCAGTGATAAAACAGCCCGAAAGTCTACACCACAATTAAACAGCTCCTTAGCCTGAGCCCCACAAGCCCAAGTCAGCTGACATGGGCCAGCCATGGATTATAATTGCATTGTAGGCATAGTGTGACCAATTTACTCGCTCTCTATTCTTTTGAATTTCCAAAAATGCAAAGAAAGGGGAGAAGCAAAGCAGGGTTTCTCTTTCTGGAGAGCTCTTTATAACCATCTCTTTTTCTTTCCAAAGCCCCCCTTTTTATACCTGTGTTTTGTTCCCTTAAACTCTCTAAACTTGCCCATAGATAGGAATAACTTCAGATGGCAGGTTGTATAATGGGAAACGCTCTCGGTGATTTTACATGGATGTAACTAGAGTTGAGTTCTTTAAGAATAACAACAAACAAGATAAACCAAAAAAACAAAAACCCTTGTGTCCAAGAGGGAATTAGAAGAAATCTCCACTTCTGGTCAATGCTCTAGCAGACAGAAAAGTTTGTGTTTTTTTGTTTGTTTGTTTGTTTTGTTTTGGTTGCTTTTGCTTTCGCCTGTTCTATGTAATTGAAGTGAGAAATTATATAGATTAAAATAAATCGTGATGGTTTTGCATTTGTGGAAAGAATTTAACAGTTCTTTTGCTGGGAAGAACAATATGGTCTTGTCCTCTATCTGACAAATTATTTTAAGTGAGGGTTTTTAGGCCTGTGACACTGGAACAGTACCTCTGCTGTGGAACACAGAAGCCATTAGAAAAGTGCAGACCAGTTAGTCAGCGTCATGTGCATAAAATAGTATGTACAGTAATATGAAAATCTCTTAGATGACACACAACACTAACATAAGATGAAGGTCAGTCATGGTCAGCAAGGCTGGCATTGAATACATAGAAACTCACTTATTGTCAAGTCTCTCCTCCTGGCCACTCTATATTTATGAGCAGAGGATCTCTCTAACAAGAGTTGTATTTGCAAGACCCCAAAACAATTTGAGGCTTTTATTTTGCTTCTCTAAACCAAGTTTTGCTCTATCTGTATTTGCTCCAAGCAGTTTTGTGATAGGAATGCATGTATCACTCCCTGGCAGGTATAGATTGGCCTACCTCTGTAGGGGCAAATTCTGCCTGCAATTACATCCATCTTTATGATCTTCTAGAATGCTACAGCCTTTTGGTGGAATTTATAAACATACCATACAAAATTCCACTGCAATGATATAACTCCTTAACTGGATGGTTTAACAGTTCTAAGGAAGAAACATTCGCTATTATAGTCTATAGGATTTTTTGAGCAATTTCTATAGAATTATTGGCCTCTCCCCAGTTGAATGCTAGAATACTTTCCCATGCAACCTCATTGCTATCAATAGGGTTGCATGGGTGAAAATGAGACCAGTTTGTGGCCTGTATTGTGCTAATCAGTCCTCCTGTGGTTAAAGTATAACACAAAATTGCTACTTACCAGAAGATATCAAAGAAAACCAACAAATATGGTTAAGGTTTCTCCTTCTAAACCCTTTGATACTTTCAAATGAAACCTGTTTCTCTGTCTCAGGACTCAAAAGAAAAGCCTCTCTCCCCTACCCCTTGCCTTTTATACATCCTTCCTGAGGAGGGAAATTGCCATTAGTAGGACTCAACCACATTTTTCAATGTCAGGGTTTCAATGTAATCCCTGCAGGGGAGGAAAACACGTCACAGATCCAGATTTAACCCTTCCACCACCAAACCTGGGGCAGGATGATTACCACCCATCCCGTGGTTCCACTTTATTTTGGCTGTTGTGCAGTATTCCAGAGCAGGTTGAGTGTAGACAATCTGATGGGGACATTATTTTAAGGATCATACAATGGTGTGAGTATGGAAAGGATTTTTAAGCACCTAGTGACGTATGGTGCACTCTAGGTTCCATGCTGCCGAAGAGTCTTGGAATAGAAAAGTGTGGTTTTGGTAGCTTGCAGTTTTCAGATAAGTGTTACTTGCTGATTAGCAATGGTCTTAGAGGTGGGACTAAGCATCACTAGCACTGTAACTCTTACGTGTTCGTCCTTTATTTCCTATTCAAAGCAGCAGTTCTCTTTCCGTGGATAATGAATCAGGAACACAGTCAATGGGACTAAACAAGAGAGTCAATATTTATGCAGACTTGCCAAATGTTACTGCCCTAACTTTATCTGTACAGTTGAAGAGCATGAAAATCAAAATAAACTCTAATGTTATTGAAGCTAGAATTTACAATGCTAGGGCCTGATTCTGCACACAGTGAAATCAATGGCAAAACTCCCACTCATTTCAATAGGAGCAGGCTCAGAGCCCTACCTTCCCAAGTTAAGTCTCAAAATTAACTGACTTTCTTTCCCAGGATTTAACCCAAAGTCGGTGCTTTGAAACTGACAGTTTCAAATAAATTAACTGGTATTTGACTTTCTAAAGTTTTCATTGGGGTTGCAATGCCAGATTTTAACCCTAGAGCAACATTTCCCAAACAACTGAAAGCTGAAGCTCCCTTTAGTAAGTGAAGCCTATAGTAACTCCTTTCCGTCCTGACATGCATAGTTAAAGGCCTGCTCATATTCTGAAATTTTAAAACTTGTTCCTTGTACATCTTCATAATATAGGGTGACCAGACAGCAAGTGTGAAAAATCGGGACGGGGTGGGGGTAATAGGCGCTTATATAAGAAAAAGCCCCAAATATCAGGATTGTCCCTATAAATTGGGACATCTGGTAGCCCTATCGTAATATGATGTTTTCACTTCTATTTTACATTGTTAGAATAATGGTGAAATAGTTTGCATAAATTACTGGGCAGCAGTCAGAACAACAGCTGTAGGAGGGGACTCCTTGATAGACAAGGTGTGACCTTGAGAGCCCCTCAATGCCAGCTGGCAGAGGAACCACCACACTGTAACTCATATCAGACCTGACACACTGTCTACCCCCAACATTCTGTTGTTATAATATGTATCTAAAAGGTGTCCTTTAAGTTATCAGATGTAAACTAGCGACATGCTGGTCCTGAAAATCGTTGCATGATGTATGGGTTGTGCACAGAGTTAATATGTGTGTCAAAAATATGTTTGGGAGGCAGCAACATTTTTACTACAAAACTTGCACAATTTTCCACATTCACCCAGAAAGGAAAACTCACTACATTTTCTTAGCTTGTTTTTGTCTGTTTTGCAAATCATTAATACTGATTTTTTGTAAACACTGCTCAGCAAATTTCACTGTACACCAATGATATTAAAAGAACTGCTATGAAACAGGATTGATCTAAAACTCATTTCAGTGATACATTATTACATTCATCATATTGATACATACATATGTCTGCAAAGGCAAGAGGCAAAGGATAAACATAAGGATGAGACAGTTTTCTATATTGTCATCAATCAGGCCTGGGCCCACTTACACCAGTGATGAATATAGGTGAGAGTTGGTATCACTTACAGTATTTCTGATGCTTCAATAGAATCAAAGGGTTACATCAAACTTTGATCAACATTTTTCCATTTCCTGCTGCAGTCAATTTTTCCCAGTCCAATATGCTACTGAGATTCAATTAAACAAACGTGATTTTAGATTTTGAAGAAACGCTGGCAACAGTTTCACAGGACTGGTGCACCCCTCAGGTCTACAATCAGTATCAGTTTCATGAAATATGTTCATATTAGCTACTATCAATTTTTAAAAAGAATGGGTGCGACTCTGAAGCAAGGCATGTCCTATGAGGAACTGCACATGGATAATGCAGAAGGTGGGCGTGGGGCATGGCCCAAGGATCCACTGCCATATAAATCATCCTGTACGTACTTTACAGCAGAAGCTAGTTCAGCATCCCCCTTTCTAAACATACCTCTGCCCACCACCCAGACCAGCTACTCAGACTGAGTTCTGGGCTGATGATTTGGACCACAGTGTCTTACAGCGATCAACTTCGTTAAACAATACGGTGCCTCTCTCTGTTAATAAAAGATGATGAAATATTATACTTCAATAAGTGGAGGCACTCTCATTTAACAATTCGCAAGCTCCTGCACTCGCCCCCAGGGCCTGCTTCAGACTAACTCCGTGTCACACTGGAGGGAAAAGTTGTAGCCTTATTTACACACCACAAGGTTACAAGGCATCTTGTTAGGGGAACTCCTAATAGCCATGAACTCTCTAGTCATTCACAAATCATTTCCACCTTATTGTGCTACCAGTAAATCCATGGCTATAAGACACTGCCACACATGAAGCAGCATGGGCATTAATTAGTTCTACCTCATACCCCAGTTGCCAACAGCACAGCCTGGCTTCCTAGAGTGGTATCGCCAGATGTTTTATTTAACACACATTAGAATTCCACAGAGCCAGGCTGTATCTTCTCCAAATCCATACTGTCCGGCTTGTAGGGAACAAAACTAGAATGACTTTGCCATGACTCAACCCCATTGTGCTGCTCTGCAGGTGGCCTGATAATGATCCCTGAATCTATCAGAATGCCATCTGCCAGTTACACTAATTCCACACTATGGAAAGCCAACTGTGTCACAGCTGAGATGGCTGCCGCTTGCTACAGGAATGTGTGACAATCTGACCAAATCCTGCCTACTAGACTTCTCTCCAATATTTTAACCAAAATGATTGCATTGATAATGTATATTAAAACTTCGTGGAATCAGTGGGTCTGAGTCTTCCATGCTCTGTACACTGGGGTGTCATTTATATCTGAGCAAAGTGAATGCCGGGGCAGTACAAAATATTACCACTGCCATGAGTGAGTGGAGAATTGTGATTTGATAGTTTTTTACACCTACTTTATATTAGGTGCAAATGACTACATCAGGTACAAGGTACTCCAGGACCAAACCCAGTTTGTTTGCTCTCATGGAAAAGTGGAGGTTTATTTCTGTTGAATTATATCTAGGGATTATGCGAAACACTGTGGAATTTAATAGAGAATTCTAACCTTTCTATAGATTTTTTGAATCCTTCTATATAAAAAATCCTGTTGAAAGATTATTTTCTATTCGGTTCTGTAAGAGTTTAACACAAAGAAAAATTGAACTGAGAATTTTCCCTACCAGCCCCCTTTTCCAAAGTGATCCTCACATGTATATGACACACAAATGGCTTTAATGATTGCTGTAACTTTTAAAAGTCCCAGGCTAAATAATGCAGTCCTTGATCAGGTGAAACTCACACTAAAATCAATAGGGGTTTGCCTGGTTAAGTCTAAATCAAAAGAGCAGAATTTGGCCCTTCACTGCTATATATGGAAACTGCCATTAAAATAAATAAATAAAAGTCAGCATTTACAAGAGATTCTACAGAGTTATCAACATTATTTCCTGTTCTCAGTATGTGGGGGGAGGGGGACATTTCAAATGTCATGGTGCAGAAACTTGTCAGATGATGGCTTTTTAAGAGTAACCACTTTATTTGCTTCCTTTGTTATTGAAAAATATATTGCACTAATATCTTTCATTTTACTATAAGACCTTTACTTGATCATAAACCTAAGTCACTTCAGTAATGTGAAATGGGCACTTGTGCACACAAATTGGGCAAGGGAGCTTGATGTCTGCCTGTTTGTGCAGTTACCCAAATGTGGAGTCTTGTGTTCACCACACAATGTGTGTGCATTTGTAGAGACCAGTTGAAAATGGACCAACATGTGTTTATGGAATCAGGAGATCTGAATTCAATTTCTGTCTCTGACAGAGACTTCCTGTGTACCCACAGGCAAGTCACTTAATGTCTGTGTCTCAATTTCTCATTTGTGAAATGTGGGCAATAATACATATAAGCTCTTTAGGACAGAAACTGACTCTTATATGGTTGTTCAGTGCCTTGCACATTGGGTTCTCTAGACCCTGCTATAAAAATAATATATATAATGTGCAGCGTTAACTCACCATGTGGATGTTCATATAACACAGAACTGCCACCGTATCATTGTTACCTTGTTCATTAGCTCAATTAACAAACCTCATATTTCCCCCCTCACTAGTGTTGTACCAGTTGTGGTCCTGAATGCAGATGAAACAATGTAATTAGTTTCAACAGGACATCAACAGCACAGTGAATTGACATGTGTAGGTTTTCCCAGTAGCAAGCTCCAAAGGCTTGCCAGATTAGTTGCCATTTTTAAAATCACTTTTTTAAGGTGTTCCACCTAATTGCTGCTGTGAAAGCAAATGCTTTATTTTTGTTTGATCTCATGTTATGGAATTAAGTTATTACTGTCTTCAGATCTTGATGTATAAACACCAGCTTAAGTCTTTACTTAAAAAAAAGTTCAGGTAAGGTTGAAGATAACCTTTGATACCTTTCTAAGTAAATTGAAACCAATGTTGTTAGAACCCATTCCCTTGAGACCACAAATTAATCTTTTCACTTAGGTCATAGTGATAAGTTAACATTTGCCACCTGTTAAAATGACCAATTTTTATTTTAAAAAATAAGTTTAAGTGTAAATAGACTGTCCTGAAAATACTCCCTTGGCCTGGATTTACTGCAAATATTTATGTGGAAGATTTTCAAAGGTGCAAATGGTTACTTAGGCACCCAGCTCCCACTGATGTCTTTTGCCTTTGAAAGACTCCGCCTCGCTATTAAAATAACCTGGAATACACCCTGTTATAGACTGTAGGTCATATTCTGCACTCAGATGCACATGTATGGCTCCCACTGAATTCAAGGACAAAATCTGATCTTCCTTTTTATTAATATCTGTCTGTGTAGAATAGCATTCTAAATTCTTGCTCCTTTTATTCACCTGAATACATAGTACTACAACCCAAAAGTTAGCCTTGCTCTAGAACAGGTGCATCAAATTCATTCTGGAGAGAGGGCCTAATTATATTTCTAGTTCTGATCTGTGCACTAGGTCTACCGCATTAAGGCTATATATGTTCTTAACACACAACGGAGCTCCCATTTATAACAATAGTTGTTTGTGAGAGTATGAAGTACAAAAAGTGGCCTTTAAGTAGTTACCAACTTATACAGCAGTAGTTTTCAAACTGTGGTCCACAGACTATACCTAAGGGGTCTGCAAAAGGTGATTATGAAAATCAAGTTTCAGATTCTACAAAAGACATTCCAGTTTGCTGATCAATCAAAAATACCCCCACCTACAGGTCAAAACCTGGAAGTGTTGTCTTTACCATAGAAGCTCACAGTTTAGCCCCTTTACTCACGTTGCGCCATGTGTCGTGCCGAGCATGTGCAACATTTATAGTTGAATTCTGTTGAGTCAGTTTTTAGTCTACGATATCTGTGATAGGAGTCTGCAGACCACAAGTTGAATTTCCAAAGGGCTGCACACCTCCATTTGAAATTTTTAAGAGGTCCACAAAGGAAAAAAAGTTGAAAACCATTGTTATAGATGGTGCAGTAGGAAATAATAAGCTGGCCACTGTTAGGTCCACTGCTATTTCTGGCCTTTGTTTGCCTAGTTGCACAAGTAGTTACTAATTTGTGTACACTATTGTGCTGTGTACAATTTTGGTGTATGAAAAAAATGGTATATGCATAATATGCCTTTAGATGTGAGTTTTCACTTCTCTTAGACCTGTTGTTTAAGACTGTCTGCAGACTCAGGAAGAAAACACTGTGTTAGTTACACTTGGAAGGTTATCGTCATAAGCACAAGGACTAGAAACTTACTTTTCTTTTTTTAAATGACAGAATTTGAATCTATCATGGAGCAGAATGAATACTGTCCCAAATGGGACACATCTTACACCTAGGCAAGGTGACTGAAATCATTGTTTTATAGAGACTTCTTTTAGGTTGGGAGGTGTCCAAAACAGATTTGGGAGCCTAAATCTCTGAAGTTTCTTTGAAAATCCCAACCATAATAACTGGGGGTCCAATTCTGCCAGTCCCAAGAAGGGCTGATCACAGAGTAAGGTACTTGTCAATGTGAGTAATGCTAGCAGAACTTGGTGCCAAATGTAATTGCATGTATTGAGTTTATCAGATACCCATCTGGTCTCTTATTAAAATTAGCCCACTACCTTCATATTCATTTTTTTTAAAATCAGCCTGTATTTCTATCACTACATCAGTTATTTATATTCCAGCATAGATGACTGTGTCCTATGTACAAAGGGACATGAATCAGATCACATACAGATTTTACCTACAATAATGAAAGAATCACACTGGATTGTTGTTGAACTATATTAAAACCACAGCACTTTCTAGCAGAATGCTAGCACAGCCTCTCCGGCCAGCATAAACAATGGCGAACTATATTATTTCTGTGGTAAAGGCATTATTAGCTACAGTTGTGGCCCTGACAGTAGACATGTTGTATGTCAAGTGGCTTTAAGAAGCAGCAAATGTTGAAAGACCGGACTGTATTTATGGGAATGGAGCCATTGAAATAATCAGGTATGTGTGTGTGCAAGGCTGTGAAATGCACAGCGAAGATGGGAGTTGCATTGTCATGGTATATCTTGAGCTGTGATCAAACCACCCAAGTGGAATTCACGTGCCAATGTCTGCAAAGTCATGCATTAGAAATAATTAGGTAAGTTAGGGATGTGCTCCAAAGCCCATTGAAGTCAATGGAAAGTCAATTGACTTCAATGGGATTTTTTTATTATACCCTACATTTGAGTCTTCTGGTCAGGTAGCTAGCTTCTGCATTTGAATGGCGGTATCTGGAAACTATACTTCATAACAAATTAGGTAGTTCTGTCATCTCCAAGGTGCTCTGTTAGCTCTCTTTCACCGTATGACACAAGAGCTGCATATAACCCAGGTCCTTCAAGACATATGTTTATTGTGGGACTTTTACCAACTTGGGACAAAATTATCCCTGCTTTAAACTCTGTTAATGTAATGGAGATGATCTCAACGGAGTTACACCAGGGGTGAATTTGGCCCATTGTCTTTTATACACACACACACACACACACACACACACACACACACACACACACACAAAGCAATTGCCTTTACTATTGTGGTACTTGAAAATTCAACAGTAAAGAAAATTCCTCAGGAAGGCTGCTCTATTGAAAAGTATCTTTGCTTCTTAATCCAATTCAAACTGATTATTAAAATGCAAGAGAAATTAACATAACCTTGAGGTGGGCGATGTTGCAAAAGAATCTGACAGTGTGAAGAATATGTTCCCCTCCCGCATCTAAGCCACATTTACTGCTACTGTCTGGGTCATTAACGTACTGCAAAGAGACCACAAAATACATTCATAAGGCTTGTTACAAAGCAATTTTTAAGGAGTAGCCACATGGTAGCTGTGCTGCACCATAATGGACATTGAATTGAATGGGACAAACAACTTGATTTTTTCAATGGTATATAGGTATTGTTCATTGTTACTGATTTTTCCCCTAGGAATTTATTATATCCTCTTCTGCTTGGAGCAATTCAGGCTCTCTCAGGGTTTTATCTTCAGCCATGTTCCCTTCAGAGAAAGGGGATATAAAAACATTTCACCCCAATCCCAGGCTACATCTGAGCAGTAGAGGTAGGTGGGCAAAGGTGGCTCAGGCCAGTTCCCAGCATAAGTCAGAGAAGCCTCACAGCTGCTCTAATTTATACCTGGCTACATATGACCTAAGAAGCTGTTCAGCAGTTAGGGATCCCCCAGGAAGTCAACCACTGTCTGTTTACAGAACGAGGATTACTTGTGACACTTTAGAGACTAACATTTATTTGAGCATAAGCTTTTGTGGGCTACAGCCCACTTCATCATATGCATGCAGTGGAAAAAACAGTAGGAAGATATATATACACACAGAGAACATGAAAAGATGTGTGTTGCCATACCAACTCTAATGAGACTAATCAATTAAGGTGGGCTATTATCAGCAAGAGAAAAAAATATTTTGTAGTGATAATCAGGATGGCCCAGTTGACAAGAAGGTGTGAGTAACAGTAGGGGGAAAATTAGCATGGGGAAACAGTTTTTACTTTGTGCAATGACCCATCCATTTCCAGTCATTATTCAAGCCTAATTTAATGGTGTCCAGTTTGCAAGTTAATTCCAGTTCTGCAGTTTCTCACTGGAGACTCAAGTACTCCTCATTCTTTTTGCTGATACAGACTAACATGGCTATCACTCTGAAACCTGTCTGTTTAAACTGTCCTTTCAGCTCAGTGCTGCCTGGGCTGTGCAAAGCAGCCATAGTAGGCCTAAACATGTGAATCACTAAAATGTCTTCTGCTGATTGAAGTAACTGAAGAACAGGTGTGCTCAGTTAACATGGAATTAACCACAGCAACTTGTGAGTATTACCATGAAATAATGTGAGGTTTTATAGAGTGAATGGAATTGTAGAGGATTATTACGTCTGCATCTGCCACGAGTAGCTGCTGCCTATTTTAAAGCTGTGCACAAAGCAATAGCTATCATAGTGTTGTTCTAAACAAGTTCTGCTATCCAAATCTATACTGATAGGCAGCAGAAGCCAATGAATATTTTACTTATACAATTTCCAATTAAATATGAAAGAGCAGAAACAGAGAATTGGTTTAGTAACCAAGTACAGTGAGCACTATTAAATCTCAGCATTTGCTACTGCAGAGAATAGAAAGCACCGTTGTAGTGTAATCAAAGTATAGGAAGAAACAAAATGCCTTTGGCAGAGTATGTTGAGTTTTAAAGGTGCCCATTTTACCTAAATATTTCCAGTATATCAACCTTGGTTTAGTTCT
Organism: Gopherus flavomarginatus; assembly: GCF_025201925.1. NCBI lineage: Eukaryota > Metazoa > Chordata > Testudines > Testudinidae > Gopherus > Gopherus flavomarginatus. Next base: position 54,494,759 of record NC_066621.1, read on the forward strand.
CCTTCCAATTCTTTAAGAATTACTTGTCAAAATGTCAAAGGGAAATGAACCCGTGTGCACAGAAACACCACAAAGTTGGAGCAAATCAGATTCAGATCAGTATGGCCCATCCTGGTGTACAGAATGCTAATAGCAAAGGGAATCAAGCACAGATAGCGGGGACGAGTTAACATTGCTACTACAGTGCAACATAGTTATTTTATCTTCTGTGTTCTAAAAAGTTTGATTCATTTTCCCATTAATGTTAAACCTTAGGATATTGACTATCATGTATTAATTAAATATAAAGGAAGGATATTAAACATTAGTTAACTAAAAGATCTGAAGTAGTATTTTTCTTAAAAATAAAATCTGTATTCACCTTAATTTAATTTACCAAGATAATAAAATCCAAAGAGCTTTATTTTGGCAGAATGGCATAGTTTGGAATAATTTAATTAATCTGATTTTAATAAAATTCAGAATCAAAAGTACAGCTGTTGAACCATAATGTTTCTTGAATCCCAGGAATCACACTGAAAACTCTTCCTTTCTCCCATTATCATGGGATTATCTATCATTTGGGGAAAAACAAATATTTTAAAACCCAGTCAATTACTAATTGCCAAAAATCTCTCAGTATTTTTTAAAGCACAGATAGTTTGTGCTGAAATTCACGCCTTCACTTTCACAAGCAGTCTCTAATTTGTCTCTTTGCTATTTAAAAAGAATCTGGATCATAAACTGTATGAGGGGAGAGTACAAAAGAATGTTGCTAAGGAGAAGTTTTATTCAACTATTCATAGAATTTTCCTTTGAGTTAATACATTCAGAATTGGTTGTTTTTGTTTCTTGTGGAGGGCCAAAATACACACACAATGATAAATACCAAATATAAAAAGCTAAAATACACACAACACATATATCTAATTATACGCTTTTGCTTTATATGACTTCACTTCTCTCTGCACAATCCCCATGTTACAACTGCATGCAGAAATGCATTTCCTTTATAGCAGCTTTGAAACAGTCTTCACAGTTTATCTTTATGCTTAATTCTTTGCAGCTGTTGGTGACTGCAGACTGTACATGCAAGTAACAGCATGAGGGACTCCAACTGTACAGCCAGAATACTATAGAATCATTTTGTCATTTCTGCCTCTCTCCACTTAATCCCCTCTTCTGGCCAGGATCCAATGAGTGCCTCGTGAAAAACAGATGGCAGTAACTGATATGTTTCGTAACTGTGGCCAGTTAATAGCTCAGGATAACAGTGAGATAAGGACCAGGCAAGCCAGAGTTCTTGAGACCAGCTGCTGCTATTTTAACCCTTTGTAGGACTGAACAGGGTGTGGTTCAGAAGGTGCATAAATCATGTTGTTTGCAAGGCTTTTGTGATACATGTGAATTATTTCAGTTCTCTGTCTTTTTACCATTTCATTTTTCCAGGGCATTGTTATATATATCTAGAATGATTATAATACTTAACTCTTCCTTAGCACCTTCCATCCAAGGATCTCAAAGTCTCCATAAACAGACATTAATTAAGCCTCAAGACACCCCATGAGGTAGGCAATTGTTGCTCCCAATTTACTGATGGGTAAATTGAACAATAAAGAAGTTAAATGACTTGGCGCATGTCAGCAGAAGTTAAGGACCAGATTCTGATATCAGTTAGTGGTGTAAATCCAGAATGACCTGAATTAAGTCAAAGGAGTTACCTCTGCAACAGAGAGGAATTTGGCCTTCTGCAACTAATTTAGACATATAAGCTAAACTTCTCCATTCCCAGAGCTCTGTCCTGTGCATCTCAGAATTTCAGGGTTGATGAAGAACAGCTGAAAAATAAACTAGTAATATATTTGCGTCACATATTTACAATCATTAGTGCAATTTACTGAAATACAAGGGCCTGATGGCTTTAAAAAAAGGTAGAGTACAAGTGTTACTGAGAGAAAATCATTTCAAGTAGGACTGGTCAGAAAACAAGAATTCCATTTTATGGAAAATGACAAGATTTCGAAATTTGTTTTTATTTCACATTGAACAAAAATGAAACCTTTCAAAAATTTGGATGAAGAGAGTATGAGACACACCAGTGCTCCCCAACCCTAGTGAAGAATAGCCAATAGCCTAGTGGTTAGATGCTCACCTGGGATGCAGGAGACCCAGGTTCTCTCTTGTCTTGAGAGAAGAAATTCCATGCTGGATCTGAGAAGCCTTTCCAACAAGTGTCTGGTTTTCAACCAGAACACCTGGTTGAAAAGGGATCCTCCCCAGTCTGGTGAAAATGAGTGCATGAGTGAGGATGGGGGAGAGTGAGTGACAGAGGGAGGGGGGATGGAGTGAGCAGGGCAAGGTCTCAGAGAAGGGGTGGGGCAAAGGTGTTCAGTTTTGTGCGATTAGAAAGTTGGAAACCCTAAGAAAGATTCCTGATCAGTTCTAATTTGAAGTGAAAAAGATAGGGACTGTCTCTGGCTGGTGCACACCATCCATATATAAGTTTAAGTGTTGTCGGTATCTTCTCAAGATAGGGATAGGAAGAATGAGTTTGGAGACTGAAGTCTCAATACAAGTAACTTTACTCAGGTTAGTCAGTTAAGGCAATGGGACTCTGAAGACACCAAGGTACTACAGAGATGAAGGCCATATATTTAAGTAGAGATTCAGACATAGTACTCACCTGAGTAAAGTTATTTTCTTTTATACAAGGGTTGGAAGGGACCTCAGGAGGTCATCTAGTCCAACCCCCTGCTCAAAGCAAGACCAATCCCCAGACAGATTATTGCCCAGATCCCTAAATGGCCTCCTTAAGGATTGAACTCACAACTCTGGGTTTAGCAGGTCAAAGCTCAAACCACTGAGCTATCCCTCTTCCCCAAGTCTAAACCTTTGCCAGATCTGGCTCTGAAGGACTTCACACCCTTTGAGACTATAGTCAAGAGCTTGTGAGAAAAAACTCTGATGGGACCCTTTTCAGTCAGAAAACGCAACACTTTCATGGGGGAAAAAATGAAAAGTTCTGACAAGGTTGAAACATCCTCCATGAAGCTCTAACATAGTCCTTCCTGTGAAGGGACAGCAGTGACAAGGTTCAAGGGGACGCCTGTGTCTCCAAGCAAAGGTCACCATGATCGTAAACATTCATTACTAGCTAACACATTCAGTGTTTATTCTAATTAGGGATAAAAATACATCTATTAAGACAAAAAAGATGAAGGAATAAATATGAAAGAATATCATAGGTTTAGTCCAAAGAAGATTTCTTGCTAAGTTATTCTACCTATTTTAGTGGCTTGGGTTGAATCATCACCTTCTCACTCGTAAGTAGCCTTGGAGAAATCAAGCATAGACATTCCTATTGCAAATGTACATTTTTTAATGTGTGTGTGGATTCCTCTCTTTCATCCAGCAGCTATTTTCTAACATGCATTCTCACTCCAATTACTATTATTGTTTCCCGGAGCTCCTGCTCAGAGACGTTATGACCTCACAACTGCAGAATCTGCTGTACAAGAGAGGTCTGATAGAAATATGATGGGAGACATTTCCAGGAAATCTTGCCAACATTATTGAATAATGCTTAGATTTTTTTGTTTTCAACCAGTGTAGCTAGCTTGTGTAGTTTGAGATGTATTGTAGGTAGTTGTCTGAGAGTTACTGTAGCTCTTGTGTATTCAAGGCTTTCTTGATGATAAACTCAGCTTTCGTAGTATATTTAAAAGAAGACATGTTCAGAAATGTCCATTATCTAAACTGTATATGTTTTAGACCATTTTTTTGGGTAAAACATCTTGGTACATGGAGGCCTGTTGGCCTTGTTAGTAGTAGGAGAAATTCAGTCCAGTTCCTTTCTCCCAAGCAAGACTAAATCCAGCTGACACATATTTGCCACAAATAGGACATTTGTAGCAGAGTATACATACATTATTTCTATTTTTTCCTCTTATCTATCTTTCTTGTCACCTATCCTTGTCCACCTGTTCCCTTCAGCCTTGGTGGTGAACAAACTGAATGGTGGGTGCAAAAATAAGGATGTCAGTTTTACCGGATCTAGCCAACCTGCAGAAGGAGAGCTGCCTTTCACAAATATGTCCCTGCATGTCAGTAAACTCAGCACTAAAACCTTTTTTTTTTTTGCAACATCAGTTAAGAGAGAGAGCTTGTATACTTTTGTAGGATCAGCTGTCAAAAGATGGCTTATTAATAGCAAAGGTAGCTGTGTCTGAAAACACTAACACGTGAATCCTGGTGCTCAGGTCAATTATCAGTTAGTATGGTACATTCTGGGATTTCCTCCCCCTCCCCCTGCCTTCTGAGGCATCTGGGATAGGTCACTACAGAAGACAGGATTCTGGATTAGATACTTCATTGTTCTCTCCTGGCAGTTCCCTATAGTCCTATAACTAACAAACTTATTTTTAAATATACCAATACATGTAAATATATGCTGCAGATTCAACTGTAATGAAATTTTTATGCTTAAACTCATTATGCTGTCTAAGGAAATAGATTAGGTGTCTGTCAAAAGTTAACAAATACAGTACACTCCACTCAGTGTGGAGGGCCACTTTATCGGGATGTTTTCCTGGGAACCAGTTTAGCCCAAGGAAAATGACTGCTGCTTTACTCAGACAATATTGGTAGAAATTCCAGGTAACGAGGGCACATTTGGCAGTGCCAAGGTGTTAAATGGTGTTAATCACATGTGCAGTTCCATTCTTTTAACATAGATGTTGCCAAATAAAGACAGAAAGAAAAAAAAATGAAATGGAGTGATAACATTTTATAGATCCATAGATTTGAAGGCCTCCTGCATAACGCAAGGCAAAGAACCTCACTGAAAACATTTTTATTTGTATGTGGTCACCCTTTAAGTCGTTTCAGACTCTTTTTCTTTTTTAAAAATGGCTTCTCAAAGGGAAGAGTCCCCAGAATGAACGTAATTACTATTTAGGGGCATTTTACTACACATTCATATCCATTTTTGTTATATAAACTCTCAGTAGGTAGGAAACCAGCAGAAGACAGCCGAGTGACAACACCACACTTGCCTCATTTACAAAAGTCAAGCACTGAGAGTCAAAGAAACCAAGGTAAGATAAATATCTACAAGTTCGGGTGATGATGAAAACTGTCCAAATCTATGCATTTTCCTGTTTATCCATACAGCTCTCCATCCTTCAAGGCCTGACCAGGTGCTCTGAGCTGCGTGGCAGCAGCTGTAGTGCCGCCAGCCACCGGTGCAGGGAGCAGAGGGGTTGGATAGAGAGCAGGGGGAGTTTGGGATGGTGGTGACGGGTGGGGGTGTGGATAGGGGTCAATGCAGTCAGGGGGGAAAAGGGGGTTGAATGGGGGTACGGGTCCCAGGGGGGCAGTCAGGAAGGAGGGGGTTTGGATGGGGTGGCAGGGAGCAGTCAGGGGCAAGGGTTCCGGGGCAGTCAGGGGACAGGGAGAAGGGGTGGTTGGATGGGGCAGGGGTCCCAGGGGGGCGGACATGTCAGGGAACGGGGGGCGGGGGGTTGCATGGTGCAGTAGTCCTGGGAGGCGCAGATAGGAGGTGGAGGCCAGGACACAACCCCTTCCCCTAACCGGCCTTCCATACAATTTATGAAACCTGATGCAGCCCTCAGGCTAAAAAATTTGCCCGCCCCTGATCTAGACCATCCCTGACAGGTTTTTGTCTAACCTGCTCTTAAAAATCTCCAATGATGGGGATTCCACAACCTCTCTAGGCAATTTATTCCAGTGCTTAACCACCCTTACAGTAGGAAGTTTTTCCTAATGTCCAGCCTAAACCTCCCTTGCTGCAATTTAAACCCACTGCTTCTTGTCCTATTCTCATAGTTTAAGGAGAACAATTTTTCTCCTTCCTCCTGGTAACAACCTTTTATGTACTTGAAAACTGTTATGTCCCCTCTCCGTCTTCTCTTTTCCAGACTAAACAAACCCATTTTTTTCAGTCTTCCCTCACAGGACTTTATCCAATTTGTCCACTCTTTTCCTGAACTGTGGCATCCAGAACTGGACACAATACTCCAGTTGGGGCCTAATCAGCGTGGAGTAGAGCAGAATTACTTCTGGTATCTTGCTTACAACACATCCCTGAATGGTGGTTGCTTTTTTTGCAACCGTGTTACACTGTTGACTCATATTTAGCTTGTGATCCACTATGACCCCCAGATCCCTTGCTTCAGTACTCCATCCTAGGCAGTCATTTCCCAAATATACTTTATCAAACATCTCATATCAACATTTTCATTGATGTTGTTGAAAGGCTTGAAAACATTTTTAAAGAATTCAACCCCCGCTCCTTTTCTGGCATGCACAATGGAGACACTCACGCAGGGCTGGCTTTAGGCCGATTCCCCTGAATCGAGCCCCGCACCTAAGAGGCCTCGCACCTAGAAGGGTACCACATCCTAAAGAAGAGCGCCTAACTTAGGCACCTTTTTAATTTTTACTCATCTGGCACTCCGGGTCTTCACCAGCACTTCTGCGGCGGGTCCTTCAGTGCCACGGAAGACCCAGAGTAAAGACCCGGAGCGCTGCTGGATGAGACATCCCTGCCGGGGCCCCGTCGAAACTATTCGAATTGGACCCTGCACTTCCTAAAGCCATCTCTTTGAGTCACTAGTATTCCACTGGCTGAAGTTCTTTTCAGATGGGGGACTCTCATTTTGCTGTTGCAATGTACTGTGTACAGATCTGGGACATTAAAATTCCTCCTGCCTGGCAAGAAAGGAGGTTTTGTTTTGTTCTACAGGAACTCAGCATTATTCAGTGGGAATCATCCTGTAGGACTAGTAGAATGTTAGGGCTCTAGAACTCCACATTTGTGGCAATATATAAATAAATATAAAAGCAGCTAAGTGTCTTTGCTAAGAAGACGTATTAAAATATCCAGCAGCCTGCGTTAGTTGATTGTCAAAATATGCATCCTAGTACCTAACTCAGGGTATATCTACACAGCAATCAGACACCTGCTGCTGGCTCAGTCCAGCTGACTCAGGCTCACAAGGCTTGGCCTGTGGGGCTGTTTAATTGCAGTGTAGATTTCTTGACTCAGGCTGCAGCCCAAGCTCTGGGACCCTCCCACCTTTAAGGATCCTACAGCCCAGGCTGCAGCCCAAGCCTGAAGGTCAACACAGCAATTAAACAGCCTCACAGCCCAAGCCCAGACAACCTGAGTCAGCCGGCATGGGCCAGCAGTGGGTGTCTGATTGCAGTGTAGACAAATCCACAGAGGACATCACTGTTCCATGAAACACCTTTCTCGCAACAGATTTCAATATGTGGAGCCAAATTCAGGCCTGGTATAAGAGAGAGCACACCCACTTCAAAGCATTTAGATCAGGATTGAATTTGGCCTCTGATTTCTGATGAAATCCCCACTTGACTAGTCTCATTCTTCATTTTCAAGACATAAAAGAAAATGAGTCTCAGAAGGTTGAATCCTGCTTCTATTGAAGTACATCGGAATTCTGCCATTAACTTTAATGGGAACAAGATGAGACCCTTAGACAAGAACTCTAACTCTAAAAACGTGGTAAAGGAACATGACATGGAGACTGAAGCCTGGGATCTTAAAAGTCTGAGATGTACCATAGTTTTCTCCTCTATCACCCTGCTTTAGTTTGTACATTACACTGCAGCCAACGTTCTGCTCTCGGGTATAGCAGACAACTTGGCTCATTAAAATTACTGAGCTAAATTCCGCAGTTCTTACTCAGGTACAATATCCATGGACTACAGTTTCAGTCAGATGAAGCCAATGGGAGTGTTGCCTGAGTACAGACTGCAGAATTAGGCCCGTTAAGACCCACATCAGCAATGGGAGAGCGACCATGATCTGATGCTTTATCGTGCAGGGATTGTAATGATTATACGTTTTCTAATCCTCCTTCCTTCTGGCGAAACAATAGATTTACTATGACTTTATAGCCACTGTATGTCAATCAGTTGGGTTTCTATCACCAACATTCTTTTCTTACCACTGACACGTTGCTTCCACTTGGCCATAAGCCGTGCAGTAAACCCCTCCGTGCTGTGTAGTTTGATTCAGACCATACAAACACCCTGTTCACGTGCCCTTCTTGCATGAGCAGAAGGCTGCGGTTGAACATCTTGTTTTTTCATTTGCTATAGACATTTGTTCTTGCAGCTGACCATATGCAGGAGAATTTGCTTGTGTTCCAGAAAAGGACAGCTGCACCACAAATTACCTTAAACCTCCTTGCTCCAGGGATTAGCTGGGTACAGTGAAGTGTGTGTATCTGAGGGCAGGGGTCTTTTCTAACCATAAACACAGTTATTAACCTTTTATTTACCAGAGACATTTATAAATTCAGGCGTGTAGACAGTTTTGCTATCAATCACTTCTGGCTGGTAATACATATTTTAAGATGGCCACCCTCAGTCCAAATGTGAGGCCCTTTTCCTGATGTATTTCTTTAGCCTCTGTCTTCCTGGTGGAGTAACCCTTTCCCAGTAGAGATTGTCACAGGCTTCCCATATTTGGAGGGAACACACAAGTCTTGGAGGGTCTGGCTATGGAAGACTGAGAACTTTTAAGTCCCTCCTCACCTTCAAGCCTTCATGAAAAGGTACCAATTTCCTCATTTTAGGGCCTGACCCAACCATCATTGGGAGCCATTCCACTGGCATCCCTGAGCATTGGATCACTCCCTGTAGGTCTCCCAACCCCACCAAGAAGCACTCTTGCCTGTCAGAGCACTTTTCCAGTGCAGCATCCTCAGGCCTCATCACATATACAGCACTGTGCATCTTCTCACAGGTCTCACTGCCTGCAGGATGAGTCCTCTAGACTCACATGTAAATGGTAGGGAATGTTGGTAGAGTGGAAGCGCCTCATTCCTCTCCTGATGAATATCACTCCAGAAACAAAGAATTAACCTCAGACACTCACTCTGGGTAGGTAGAACATTATCCAATCTCAAACAGAAAGCCTGTGGCATAGCCAAGAATTTAACTCAGAACACTTGAATCCTAACTCAGTGCCTTAAGCACCAGACCAACCTTCTTCTCAGGAATCAATCTAACAAGGGGGAGAGAGAACGAAAGCAAAAAAAGTATAAGGGGTCTCAGGAAGGAGAAATACCTTTTGACAATTTGAAGATAAAACCACTTTCTTGCCTCTCTGTAACACACTCTCCCATGAAAAGCCCTATGCAGGTATCCCACTCTTTACATACAGATGTCTTTTCTTTGGATTTATTTAACTTTGTGTAGTACCCTTTGCACCGTCTCATCTCCTCTGGTGCAAAATTCATGGCACAGTGAAACACTGGACCGCATGGCTTCAGTGATGTTCCATCTAGTAGTGGTATTGCCCATTATTTTGACTACTCAAAGTTCTAGACAGTCTATTGTATGTTAGTTGGAGCTTCACAGCAAATAGCATTTTGAAACGTGCTAACGCATTTTGAGAGACATCCATCTGCAAATCAGCCAAGCAAAAACAAAAAGGAAAAGTTGGAAAATGGAATAGAATTACTCCCCATGTGTGGAATCCATACTTTTGGATAGCAATTTTTAAAGTATTTGGCAGATGGAAACAATGGATTTCTACCTAGTTTCAGGCAGGATTAACCAGTCACAGGTGGAGTTTTCATAACCTTGTCAACTTTTCCATTTATGGCTGGATGCCTGCTTAAAAGTTTAAACACCTGCTAGCCAACTAGAATTGGGCATTCAAAGATAACTTGTATGATAAGAAATAAAAATTCAGTGCAGCTAATTGTGATTTTCTCCAGTTCACTCTAATGAGTTATTACTTTGGTAAGCACCAGTCTCACTGTCTCATTGTCATGGTGCAAAAATTAGCACCCCAGCCAGATGTGCGAAGTGGCTGAAAGAGCTGACAGCTGAACATCCTCATGCCCAACAATTAAAGGCCAGATTATGATTTTTAAGAGTTTTGACCTCCAGAAGGTGCAGCACTATCCTCCTCCTGACCTCCCTAGCTAAAGGGGTGTGTGCACGTGCACATGTGCACTGCATCTCCTCCCTGCCATCTCTGGATGCACAGAGGGAGCAGTCTCTATGCTCCCTTGAGTCCTGCAATTTTGTGTGGCCCTTATGAGCCCTCTGCAATGGGCACATGAATTCAGACACCAGCTGGTCCTACACCTCAACAGTTCCCAACAGTTTCACATTTTCAGAGGTTTTTGCTCTCTGCCAGGCCCATAACCGTTGTACCTAGGCTAGCTGGGAGAAACATCAGTGCTTCAGTGGCTCCTCAGTCAGTTATATAGTGTTTTCTTTATTCAATTCAATTTGTGGTAAAATTATTCTTCCTTTTTCTAATGCAGTGTTTAAGGGAAGCATCAATTTGTCCCTATTCTACCCTGCTGAACAATGACAGGTCCCAGAAAGATGGCTCAGTCTACCTGTACTTTTGTGGTATAGTTAAAAAGGGTGCCAAATAATATGGATCTGAGTCAGGTGGCACTGATCATTCTAGATGGTTTTAAATATAAGGATGAACTGAAAAATCCGATTCATTCAGACATCACTGAGTGCTGCCAAATTATCCATCTGGTACATGAAAGTGTACACCTGGGGCCAGATTCCCATCCAGTGGCAAAAGCAACTGCAGACCCCTGGCACCAAAGAGTCTGCCTGGAGAACCTATGACATCCACTACATCTGGAGCCCAGAGCAGCTAGCACACCCCATATAATGGGTAGTCTTAAAACAGAGGGTGCTGGGCTAGGACACACAGGACTGAAGCTCAAGACAAGAGCAAGTTTGTCACCTGTGCCTAATGAAGTGAGAGTAACCAGTGTTTTGGATGCAAACGTCACTACAGTTACCCAGATGCTTCTATAGCAAAGTGTTCCTGGCTGGCTGAATGTCTGGGAGTCTGAAGGATATTTCAGGGACTCCAATGGGTGCTGCGTATTTCTTTTATCATCTCCCAAACTGAGCTCCTTCTTCCACGTACCCCTATTATTAGCATCATCATAAGTGTAATGCTTTCCATGGGACTCAGGAGCTCTGGGATGTGTTGTTACTCCTGCTGTAACTGTCTGTTTGTGAAGTCACCATGTGGACTAACATTTCCTCACCCACACTTACAGTTCCACAGAGACAGAGATCCCTACACTGAACTTTATTGGAGATACATTTCAAAACACAGGAAGCAGAAATAGCCTCATGAAACCTGGAAACGTTGGGAAGCATAATGAAACCTGGAAATATGTGACTATGGCCCAGACTCTACATTTAAATGGATTAACCAAACCAGGAATGAGTTGTTTGTGCATTCTCCACCTCCTCCCCTTTCTTTTGTTGTTTCCTTTCCCTATTTGTTCTCTATTTCTCAGACTAGCCACTGTTTTCTCTCTGGCACCAATTACACCCCTTCTCCCTTATTTTTATATTATAGAGATTAGTGTCCCCTTTGCATTAGGTACTATGCAAACAAATAGCAAGAGACAGCCCCTGTCCAGAAGACCTTATAGTCTATACAGACAACAGAGCACCAAAGAGACTTACCCAACATCACACAGAAAGTCAGTAGCAGAGCCACGCACAGAACTCAGGTCTTATGGAGTCCAGTCCAGTGCCTTAGCCATTTGACCACACACACTTCTTCTTTATTGGGCACTGATGACTGCAATATACTACTGTTTCTGGGAAACATGACCACCTTCCCTGCTCCACTGTTCAAAATGTGGTTCTAAAGAGGAATCCCTGCAAACTGTGCAATGTGCCTGTACTATCCTTTCTTGTTTCTGACTGGCATTACCTTCCTGAGGTACTCCAGTAACCTTCTCTCACTTGCTGTGTAATGTGGTACATTGGACAGATGGGGTTTCCCTGGAGCTGAATGATGGAGAGCTGCAGATGGATTGAAAAGGACTGGAATACAGTAAAAAAATAACCTAATGGAATTATGCGAGATAATGATAACCAAATCCCATCTCTCAGGGCAAAATCTGATCTTTGCATTGGTCAAGAAGCCTTTTTCCAGCATATACAGCTTTGAACTATTGGCAAGACGCATTACCATTGGTTTTCACCTTCCTTTGACACAATCCGATGTTGCCACTGACAAAAGTAACTGCTGTACCTGATAGCCAATGGTGTGATCTGGCAATGCAGTGCTAATAGTCTCAAAATAAACATATTACATACCTACCTATTCAGATATTTTTATTCTTTCACCACTGTTCTGTGCACAGTACTATAATTGGTAATGGCAAGGAAATATTAAATGTATGATTATTTCAAGATCCTTTTTCTCAAATAAACCTAAGTAGGATATCATCACATACCTTAGGTTCTTGAGTTCTCAAATGCATATTACAACTTCTGTCTAGGAAATGTTCCCATTTGTTTTGAAACTTGTACTCTAAATCAAATATTATCATCACTTTTATTCTCAAGTCTAGGTCACATACTGTGCTACACTCTTGAGAAGCCAAGGGTTAGATATTACTGGTAAAACTATTTAATATAAGTTCCTAAACTGCAACCAAACCAGGAACAAATCTAAAAATAAGTCACTATGAACATGAGCAGATTATCCCCTGTATCTTAAAAAGTAACGTAAAAAGACACCAAACAGTTGAAAGGAAAACAAAACCACACAGCTCAAGCAATCTGCTAGGCACCATAACCAAAGGGTAAGAATCCTCCTTCAAAATGAGTATTGGATAAATGTAAAAGGAAATATGAATCACTACAGAGATTGTCTACTACATCCATGGAGAAAAAGTAATATCATTAAACAGTTGGTGTTTAGGAGTACTTTGCAAGTACACTGTCAAGACTGCTAATCCTGAAATTTAATCAAGCAGCTTTTGTTTCGGTTGGTCACATCACATTAAAAACCTTCTCGGCCAGTTTCTGGAATATTCAGTTATAATATTAAGTGCAGGATGATTGTAAATGTCAATAAACACCTTGAGCTCACAAGAATAGAGCTAGGAAGCAGAGAGGAGGTATAGACCCTGACAGAAAAGCATGGCATGCACACATTTGCAATCAAGCCTAGTATTCTGTGTTTGTTCTTGTGGGTTATTTCAGCAGAAAAACTGGAATTGTAACCATTTTGAAGGGTGATATTTTTCTAATCTGGAGAGATTGCTTTTGATTAGAATGTTTAGAATTAAATTTGTGACCTCTTAATTTTGCCAGTATCCCTTTAAAATGTAGTTTTGTTGCAAGAAAGGACTACGTAAAATTAGCACCTTACTCAACGCATTTGCTTCCTAATCAGAGCTGTCTACTTTAGATTTGGATTGCGGGGCAGTTACTACTTTTTACTCCCATTAGCATTGCAGAACGCACACTGCTACGAGAGAGGGAGTTGGATCCAATTCTGGCTCTTGCATCACTAACAACATCGTTGACAAAGTTCTATGGGAGGGCTAAATTCTGTCTTTAAATCACCTATACAACTCATGAGGGCACAACTGGAAGACAATGGGGATTGCATCAATCTAACTGAGGACAATATTTTTTCTGCATAATTTTTATGACTAGTGATGCTGCACAAGTTGTCCCATAAAAGGCAAAACAAACCTCTATAAACCTGACTTTAGGTTACATCTGCAGGACTGTCGATTAGAAAAAAAATCATTATTACTGTATAGTGGATACATTTGAACTGGAATCAGTGAGACATTATAAATAATGCTATTTTTACAGTCACATGCCTGACTATCACTGCGCCTTAATATTAAGCTAAACAAAAACACAGCTTTTTCATAGGAAACCACTGAACAGGACACTATAATGATTTTTGTCAATCTAATTTCTTCCCATGCTGGTATGCAAAGTAAAAGAGAGAGTTTCGGGAAATAGGAAGCAGTCAGCATAACTACAGTAGAACGTCAGAGTTACGAACACCTTGGGAATGGAGGTTGATCGTAACTCTGAAATGTTTATAACTCTGAACAAAACATTATAGGTGGTTCTTTCAAAAGTTTACAACTGAACATTGACTTAATACAGCTTTGAGACTTTACTATGCAGAAGAAAAATGCTGCTTTTAACCATCTAAATTTAAATGAAGCAAACACAGAAACAGTTTCCCTACCCTGTCAAATCTTCTTTTAAACAATCCTTTTATTTTTTTTTTAGTTTACATTTAACACAGTACAGTATTTGCTTTTTGCCTTTTTTTCTTTTTGATCCCTGATTCCTGATTGCATACTTCCGGGTCCAAATGAGGTGTTTGGTTGACCAGTCAGTTCGTAACTCTGGTGTTTGTAACTCTGAGGTTCTACTGTATAGAGAGGAAAGACACTTACTTCTATGACCTTCTTCATGGGACAGGGCTCCCCCTAATGGTATGCTATAGAATTTCCTTTACAGGTTTGCGCATTTTCTATTGGGTGTTCCAGAAAGATGGAAAGGATGAGAAGTTTCTAATCTTTCTGTAACATCATAAAATAAGATTGTACCTTTATGCTTCAGCAGGGAGCACTACATTTTCCCCACTCACTGGTGAAAGGGAGAAGGCAGCTTAGAGCAGATGGAGCGATATGGAAATACCAACACTGATTCCAAAGGAACCTCTGGAAAGCAAAGGAAAGTTGTTGGATATATTTTTTAATATATCCAGCAGTCTAGTTTTGATTTTTCTTTTGATAAAAATTTGGAAGGAAAAAGGGAAACAACCAGGGATGGTCTTCAAGCATCTTGGGATGTGGATCTGACTGGACACTGGAAAAGCCTTTGCAGGGTTGATATTTCAGATGTGTTTATTTCATTAATAAGCCACATGGCGGCAGCAGAGCTTGGGGACATATATGATGCATGTGTTTATCTCTGTACTCTATAGGTATATAGGTCTGGATACTGTGACTTATCCTCTCCATAGTTAAGATCACAAATGGCTTCCATTATAAAGCTCTATTTTAGCCCTTCTTCCCATAGATTTGGCTTGGAAAATTGGTTTGGCCTGAAAATTTCCATATTTAGTCTAACGGCAAAGAAAAATGTTATGCAAAGTTTAAAGAACGTTCATCAAACTGAGTCACAGGTCACAAAAAAAAAAATTTTTTTAAATCACTCAAATGTGAAATTAAGACTTTAGTTGGTTTCTACCTCTGCTGGCAGACAGCAGGAAATATCCACTCCCAAGGGGAGGAAAGCCTCTTTTCTCTTCCTCTCCTCGACCCTACTGCAGGCAAAGAAAGATCCACCACCAAGGCCCAGCACAGTCTCTCCCCATCCCTTGTCCGCTGGAGATATAGCCCTTCCTTATCACTGACTCTGAGGCACTGGGCTTCACTCTGGCCATTCACAGCTTTGTCTCAAGGGGCTCCCCTCAAAGGCAGCAGAGTGTAGCTACTGCTTTACTTCTCCACTGCTGCGATCTGCGACAACCAGCAAGGAGCACATAGTATTCTAATTTTCAGCTCCTTGCAGCAGTATCACCCCTTCATCATTACCCTCAGCACTGAGGAGGAGGAGGAGGAGCTGGTGGCAGTATAATTGTTCACGTTCTCCTGTGCATGGGGGAACAGGCAGGATTTTTACACCTGTCAGAGCTTCATCTGGTATCATTCTCTACCATGGCAATAGCACTTATTTGATCCCAGTGTGGGGAAGGGAGAAGTCATCAGGAACAAGAAAAAAGGATGGAGAATCCTGGTGCTTATTACTTGTTTTCAAATGGTACCTGTAGAAGTCAAAAGTGCCAGAATTATCCATCCTTAAAATCAACCCCCTCCCCGCCCCCCCAAAACATTTATAACATTATTCTCTCTATTTCTAAATCCAAACAGTTCACCTAAAATGTGTTTATGGCACAGGCATTGTTTATGTACAAAACAGCTCCACCAGCAAGTGATCTGACAGCCAGAAAAAAAAATAGTGTTGAAAGAGTTAAAGAGTTTATTGTGCTTCTACACATTTTAAGAGATCATCTTTCAACAATGGCACTAAAATCAGCATGTAGCCTTAATTTTCTATGGTTGAACCTTGAATGTGAATCATTATATTACAATGTAGTTATTGATTTCAACAGGAAGAGGATTAAGCCCAGAAAATCAGGTTAGGAACCTGAAACTGGACTGAGGAAAATGGAATTTTTCTGGTGCTAAAAACCTTTTAGGTTATGCAAAATACATTAAAATTTTAGACACGACATTTCACCATTTAGAAAATATTCTTAGTATCTCAGAAAATAGCAGTCTTGAGACAAGATAGAGGAACTGAAGAATCTGACTCATATCTAGTCCTTTCTGAGTCAAAAATTGTATCACATTATGTACACATTACATAGTTATACTGTCTATCTATACACACATATATAGTGGCTGCCATTCAAAAGTCCTTATTTGTCAAGAGTTATCACTCAATGTTCTTAGAAGTACCACATTTCTCTTACAATAGGAAATAACTGTGATTGAGTGCTAGCTGGTGGCAAATGTTGACTTTTTCATGGCAATCATAGTAGATAGTAATTATATGTAAAAAGTTATAACCAATTGAAAGCAGGGTCTTCTAATGAAAATGTCAGGCAAACTTAACTACAGGTGTTGGTATCTACTCTGCCTGTCATAGGAGGATATCATATGGCAATGAGTTGAGTGTACACATATAGGTCCTACCTTCATCTACTGTATCAGTTATAATTATTCTTCATTCATTATTACAGATAGAGCTGGTAGAACCACCTATAGTTTAGGTTGCTTGATATTTTCCACTATAGAGTTGAGTGAATCACTTTTTTGTTGTTTGCTGACGGAACAGAAATAAATGTAAAAATATTCAGGACTTTTTATTTTTTCAGCAAACCAAGAAAGTTAAAAAAAATAATTTTGCCTTGACCAAAACATTTTGTTCTACCCTAAATGAATCATTTCATATAACTTCCGGATTTTTTTTAATTATAAATGAAATTGAAGTAAATTTCAATATGAAAAGTCATTTCTAATTGAAGTGTTGGAATATTTTCCTGTACTTGTTGGGTCTTCCCACCCCAGCTGAAAAAATTTGGCTAACGTTCAGCTGAAAAAAATTAATCCAGTTTTAATTAAAAGACCCTGTTTTCAGTGACTTATAACTGTGGCCAAACTTGGGCTGAAGTTGTCCAGGCTGGGTGTCTGACTCACTCTGGCAGTCTAAATTTTTCTGCTTGTTGAAAGTTTCAGCTAACACGGTTCAGCTGTTTCTCAGAATATGATTAAGAAAAATGCATTATTTTGCCCATATTATAAAAAATTCTCACAACCATTTCACTGAGAAGCTCTAGTGCCTCAGTGTTTTGGATCTGGGATGTGGCTTGTTCTGTTCCCTGTAAAAATTCACCCAATTTTGGCCAAGTTGTAGATCTCTGAAAAATCTCAGCTTGCACATGCTCTGTCCCGCTCAGCTCCCACATGCCAAGTGGACTGCACATGATCTATTCCTACAGAGCAACTGAGCATACTCCAGCCGAGAGCTACAAGGACTGGATAGGATTTTTCTTGCAATTGCTCGGCCCAGCTTTTAGGAGCCACTGTGGCGCCAGGCACCTGAACAAAGAGCAAAGAGGCTGTCTCTCTTGTACTCTCAATGCTCATCCTGCTGGCACCCAGGCAGCACAAAGGAGAAGGAACCACTTGATCTGAATGCAGTAGGAGTGAGAAATGAGAGGAGTGGGTGTGGACTGCAGGAGCCAGAGGGTGAGGAGGTTGGATAAGGAGCAACTGGGAGAGAGCAAGAGTCCTGGAACTGAGAGTTGGGTGGGAGAAGAAAGGGAGAGTAGCAGAGTGACCAGACATCCCATTTTTTCTTTCTTTTTTTTTTCTCCACCAGTGACCCCCATCCCGCCCTACCCCCGCGTGTCCCGATATTTTCTTCCTCTCATCTGGTCATCCTAAAGGCAGGGTCGGATTATGACATTCTGAGGCCCTAAGCTATGTCAAGTGTTAAGAGGCCCCATACCATAAATATATTATTTTCACAGAAAGGACATTGAATATATAAACACAAACGCTTTATATTTGCATATATATATAAAGGTGACTTGTAAAAATAGAATAATAATCTAACTAAAACATGTCTTGCAATATGCCTGTTTGCACAATAACCTAGTTTCAAACTAACATATTTTCATCTATAATTTCTAAATTAGTAGATTTGAAATCTTTATATCTACAGCAACACAAAAGCAGTTACAGTTACGCAGACCAGCTTACTTAGTGGAAGCAGTACAGGCTGCAGTATGTCCGTTTGCACATCACATTAATTTTAACACTGACATTTAAAATATTTTCTTTCATGATTTTTGGAGAGCAAAATCATTGATGATGTCCTCAAATGATAAGCTTTTCTAGGCAGACATGTCTCTTCACATTTGCTTCTCTAACCTCTGTCTCCCCCAGGACCACTAATTAATCTCAAGTAAACACCTCAGACACACAGAGTGACAACAAGCTATATGTATGAAAGAGGAAGAAAGAATTTACCAGAAAAAAGACTGGTAATCTCTAGACAGGCATTGAAAAAGTGAGAAAAACTAGCATATATTCAAGCAAATATAATGAATATTATAGGCCTAATAACCCATAAATCATATATGCACATAGTTTGAAATAACTTGCTCACCAAGTACTCAGAATATTTTGATATACTATGTATATCTTCCTTCACTTCTCTCAAAACCCTCTATTTATCGTTTCATCAGCACTCTCTGATATTTACTGTGAAGGTTCCCAAAACTGATAGAGGGAAGCCAACACAAATTTATCCTCCTCAAGATCCACTCGACCCAAATCCATAAGACGGTCACCTGCAAACTCAGTCATGGATACCACATGAAGCAGAAAGTGGTGTGTGGACTAAAATACACAACCGTACATATGTACAGATCAAAGGAAGAAAGAACACACTAACACTTAAAAAGAAGAAAAAACAGGAGTGACTGCACTATATGACTGAATGTGCTGGATCTTAAACAAAAGATGGCAGCCTTCTGGCTATTACCAGCCAAGGGAGATGCTATACATGATGTCACTCCTAGGACGAGTCCCATTCGAGTATGAGCTTGGCAGGATTGCTTCATGACACCGCCATCTCTGACCTCACATTTTTTCCAATGTTATCAGCAGTGAGATTATTTATTTATTTAAATAGGTTATGAAGGCACGCTCAGAATTTTACCAGTAGAAGCCGGCCAACAAAATGCTGCCTTAGGAGACTGATAGCAGACTTACAATTAGAAATACTAATTGTACAAGTGCAATTTTTTTTTCTCAGCCCTGGCCTCCTGCCTGTCAATAATGAACAATTAGTGAAGGGTAAGGGTATTTGTGTAGCCAGATGTGTATATTTTTGTCATATTTGAATGAAAATGTCTATATTTAGAGGGAATCTTCTTTTCTCCATATCTCCTTCATTTATCAACCGATTTTTATAAAATTTGAAATGGTGTCACCTTTTTCTTTTTTAGAGGCTTCTCATATTGCAAGACCCTAAGCTGTAGTTTAGTTATCATATGCCTTAATCCAGCCCTGGAGCCAGGACATGGGGTTTGTGGCTCAGAGTGGGAGATGGCAGCAGATTGGATGTAGGTAGGTGCAATGTGGGAAGGAGCAGAAACCATGGTGGAGGATGGTGGACAGAAGCAGAAATAAGGGGATTGAACTGGACCAGACCAGAAAGCAAGTTTGGCAGGAGCCGGGATGAGGGGGTGGATAGGAGTAGAAGGGAAACAAAAGCCAGTGAGGGGCAGATAGGAGCAGAGGAGGAGAGAGACAGGATGGAGTCATAGGGGAAGAACAGCCTGTAACTACTAGAGCACACCCACCGCAAAAATCTGAAATTGAACCCAGGAGTCCTGAGTCTCTACATTCCTCTCCTGTCTGCAAATCGTGGTGATAGCGATTGGCAAAGTGTGTGTCTGATCACCCTCTAGTGGTTGATTCACATAGAAGATAAAAGCATCCGTTAACCTTCCTGTGGATCTAAAGGTCAAAACCCTGCTGATGATCCAACTTGGGGGTCAAGATGGTTCCATGTGATTGAATTAGTTTTTGCAAAAAAAAAAATTCTTAAGAAGTTACATCTGAAAAACTACTAAGAGAATGTTAAGGTTGCAAATTCAAGCACTCAAAAATTAGTAAGTGCCAGACATAAGGTTACCTGGTGCGACCATAATTTGGCCCCTTTGTGCATATGCACTATGATACAGTTCTTTCCTAGAAACCCAGCCTCTTGTAGAGAATCAGTATCTTTTTGTATCCTCTTCCTTCACTGTCAGTTTGCTGAGTTTGGATGGTATGCATTAGTCAAGACCTGGGGGCCACACACTGAGGGGGCAACTTGCTTGACTTTGCAACTTTAATTTTCCTTTAGAAGCTTTTAAAATGTAATTGTTTATATTGCAGTAGTTCCCAGAGGCCCCAGTAAGGATTGTAGCCCCATTACATTTTGTGTTTTATAAACACTTAATTAAAAAGCAAGTCTAACCCTGAAGAGCTAACAGCCTAGGCCTTTGAAAGACAAGGTGCTACTGTGGTGTGTAATAAGCAAGAGGAACAAAGAAGGAGCAAAGTAACAGTAAAAAGAATGCAATTACAAAAGCTAACAATGTGCATGACTTGATTGTTCCAAAACACGTACGAACACACACTTCAATAACCACTATTTTTGTATTTGTGTGTGTGTTTGAGAGAGAGAACCACTGCTTGCTTCTGTTTTTGTTTTGTATTTTAAATCTCTGCTGTGTGTGTGCGTATATAATTTCTTTTGGAATCTCCGTTGGCTGGCTGATGATGATGTTGGACATGGTTACATGAACCTGTGACTTAAAACAAAGATCTGTAAGCTAGCTCTGGTGCTGGATATGCACCTGGCACCACTTCCCAATCTGTCCTCAGGCACCTCTCGCTCAAGTAATTAAGGTAGGATTTTGACCTAATTCCACATATTAGATGCACATCTTAAATGTTCTTGATGAGGATTTTCTTAAAAGGGAGAACAGCAGTATCTTATTTTAAATAATATGTTGTAAACATCTTCAATTATTTTGAACTTCAAATGACATTAGTAAAAATAGACTGGGTGAGCAATAAGTGAGTCACGTACTTGGTAAACATGTGACTCATCTAGGTTTCTAGCCTACTGCAGCTATCAAGATCTTAAGTTAACTGTATCGGAGAAGAGGAGAGGGAATTCACAAAACTGTAACAAGAGACCAGGGTCTTTGGCGACATGGGCAAAAATAGCATTGCTGACAAAACGATCTGGCTTTTATTTGATTTGAAGAAGACCTTAGATAAATGGAGGTTGATTTCACAACTGAACACACCACCACTGCATCTGCCACTGCATCTGTTTAATCATTTAAAGTCTTGTTGGAAGCTTCCATTTTACTGGCAAGTGTAACGGTCCCAAATGTAGGATTTGCCATACATTACTGTTGTTTTTGTTATGACTTGTGTTATGCTATCACCTCCAAAACTCAGCTAATATCAGGATCCCACAGTGGCACGTGCTGTGCACATGCATAAAAACAGTCCTTGCCTCAAAGAGCTTGCAAGCTAAACAGACAGAGGATGAAAAAAAGGAAGTATTATCCTTCAGTTTTACAGATGAAAAGCTATGATAAAAACAGATTAAATGATTTGCCCAAAGTCATATGGAATTTATCCCAGATCTTTTGAATCTCCATCCAGTGCCTTTATCGCAACGCAACGTCTCCTCTCATTCTAACAAATCCAGTATTTACAGCCATCTCTGATAATGAAGATAATTCCCTCCCCCTTTCTGACCACCATCTCTAGTCAAACTAAAAGCCAAATTATAGTTCTCCTGTGCAGGAGTTGTAGGTTATGTCTACACATCAGCTAGACACCCACAGCTGGCCTCTGCTCATGGGACTCAGGCTGTGGGACTGTTTCATTGTTGTGTAGTCTCCAGAACTCTCCCACCTCATAGGGTCCTGGAGCTCAGGCTCTAGCCCAAACCTAGAAGTCTACACAGAAATGAAACAGCCCCACAGCCCCAGCCTGAGTCAGCTGGTATGGACCAGCCACAGGTGTCTAGTTGCTGTGTAGACATACCCTTAGGGAGCAGGTAGAGGCCTTTGCTCTAGTGCATCTGTGGAAGAGGCAGCTTATATGGTGGCTTAAAATTCAGAGGCTTAAAGTTTAGCTCAAGGGTAGGAATAACTGCCATTGAAGTTAATGGGAGTCACTTGTACCAGGCAGACAGATAATCAGGTTCCTAAATGGCAAGGAAGGAAGTGGGATAGCACCATCTGCTGTAAGCATCTTACCTGAAGTCCCTCTTCTTGATTTTGCTGCTCAAACCTCTAGTGAAATAATTATGGTGGCAATGAGTTCCTTGTGGAGCTCTTGAACCATTTGGACAAGGATTCTAGTTTGAAGAGAAAAGCTGACACTAAACTCTTCTCTTGGGCTGTGATTCCTTACCAGCTGATCACTAACCTAACAAGAATTGTAATATTTTTTGAAATTCTATTTACTATATTGAGATGGACCCAAAAGAACTCCCTGGAGCTGATCACCATCACAGATTTGGGCACAAGGGGACATTTGCAGAAATCTGATCTGTCTTTACAACAGCCAACGTCCCTCAGCTCCTCCCAGACCTAGACACCAGCCTCACCCAGGTATACCCTTTCCAAAGGTCACCAGGCTCCAGCAGAAACATCCCCCTCAGGGGTAGCAGCCCTCAGGGGCAGAGGCATCCTCAGAAACACCACAGACTCTCTGGCATTCACCAGAAACAGTGGTAAAGCAGGATGAGGCTCAGTATGGATCCCTCTGATCTTGAGATACAGACACCAGCAGAGAGCCTTTCTCTGAGGGCATGTCCGTCTGCTCTGGCCTCTGGGCATTTTCCCTCCCAGCCCCCCAGGCCCATGGCCATAAAAAGAGTACCTCAGGATGCCAGTGATGACAAAAAATTCTTCCCTCTATAGCTTCATCCATGAACATTCTTCTCCCTCTGCTGATTGCCTTCCCCCTAACCCCATTTCTCATCTCACCTTCCAACTCAAGTCCTTCACCTGTCAGCCTGAGTCCCTCTGCTTTCTCTGCACCCCACCTTCCTCCTCCTCTCTCTACCTGCACACCTCTCTACTCTTTCTTCCTCGCTACCTTTTATCCTACTCCCTGCTAACTCATCCCCTTTTGTCATTCTCTCCAGATGTTCCTATTACCACTGCCAGGACTTGGCCTTTTTACACATCCCTTTCACACACCCCACCCTTCACCTGTTTTTGGTAAGCTCTTCTGGGCAGGGTATCTTCCTAAACGTCTGTATCGCACTTTTGGGCATTACTATTCTAAATAAATAGTAATAGATAAATCCAGTTAAGAGCTAGAATTTTCTCCCCTTTCTTACATTGTGCAGGTCCTTGTTCAATGAACACTTCATCAATGGGTCTATTAATCAGTAGGACTCTTCATGGAGTAACATGCAACTGAACATGAGAAAGGGTAACAGAATGTGGCCCTTAACAAGGAACTACTATAGAATTCTTGGTTTTCTTTCAACATTTGATTCTAAGGCGATTGGTAGGATCTTGGATTCAAAGTTTTAGGCAGCTTCCATTTTGTGCGTATGTGAAATTTTTCTGTACTAGGTCTAGCTTTAGCCCCCGGCATTCATGAGCAGCTAATATAATTTAGAAAGAAAAAAAGGATAGGATAAAAAATACTTTCTGGTGAGATTTCAGATAGATACCAGACTCAGCTAATCTGCAATGTCCTCCCAGAAATAATAATGATTAACCACATCATATAATGCAAATATTTCAGGCAGTTATTAAAATAAACGTAACAGAAGAAAACTTTCTGCCCAGAGAAAAATATGTTCATATCCAGTAGCAGATTTGACTTATAAAGATTGTAATAATTCCTTTGTTTTTAAGTCAAGGAATTTCTGATACTTGACAAAACCCAGAGACCAAGATAAACATTTCAGTTTGATACGTACAGTGTATTAAAAATACAATGGGAGAAATTGCAAAGCCAGAGAAAACATCTTTATCAGAGCGCTCCAGACTCCCTAGGGCACTGGAAGATTTCTTAACCTCTGTAGAGTTGTTTAAAAGTGGACTTGATTGTGCATTGGGCCAGATGGCATTTTTTCCCTTCTACTTGTTCATAGCAAACGCCATCCCAAGAGGGAAAGTTTCAGGCAAATCAATATTACATAAAAAAGTCCAGCAGAAATTCCACCCTACTGTCAGTCTGGACAAATATGTCTAATTCTATAGGGTTATGAGACATCACTCACTAACTATTTCCACAATTAAATGGATTAACTCCACCATTAAATTATTTGATTAAAAACTTATTTCCATTGCCTAGCTAATAATTTCAATAACTGTTTCCCATAGACTATATCAGAGATCACTGACTGTAATTTGTTAAATAACATTACCACAAGCCAGGAAGGTTACGAGCCCTCAGCCCCATCAAATTGCATAGACATTTGGGAAGAAATCCTGCCCCATTGAAGTCAGTGGTAAAACTCCCTTGTAGAGATTAACAGCAGATTCTGCCAGGCAAAGGTCTTTCCAAAGATAAACTACAATGAAAATCTTATTTTCTTTGGATTTTGGTTATCATAGTATGACATGGTGTTATTTACCCAGAGTAGGAGGCTGTCAAAAGCCCACCTGCCCCTCTTAAATGGTGTATCTTTGAAGTGGATCTTTGTATGGGTGCCACTGAGGGAGGCCTGGGAGCCACCTGCATATCATAGATAGGGACACCTCTGTGACAGCTCAAATGGTGGGGATAAGGAAATTGTGGATCCAGGACAGCCTCCAGGTAAGTGAATTCCACTCTCTCCAGCCCATGGAGCTCCACTCACAGAGTCCAAACATCTGGGCTTCATGCAGGGAGGGGTGAATTGTGCCCAGAAAGTGTACTCTTAAGCATGAGTAGCAGTGCGCTGTCCTTAAATTATATGGCTCCAATTAAATATTAAAGCTAAAGGAGGCAACCATGGAGTTATTTAATAAAGTGTGAAGTGGAGCATCTGAAAAACATTGCCACATTCTGGAAACACAGTGCCCTTATTTGCTATCACCATATAAGCATCAAACTATTTTGTTTTAAAAGCCATGGTAAATTTGTGAATGAAACTGTGCAGGAGGGATTTAATAAGAGATCCACAGCAAGTGTTCAGTGGTCTAGATGTTGCCTGCCACCAGGGTAGCATGAAATCATTTGATAATTACACCATAGCCATGCAGGATTAGTGTACCATCAAAATATAGGGCTGCATTATTTTTATTTATATAACAGATGGATCTAAGAGAAGGATTTATTTTTAAAATGAATGTAACGTCATGACAGTGTTGACAGATGATTTAAAAGTGCTACAAGATGGTCAAGCCAAAAACCTAAGAATGTCTCCATTTCCCCTTTTCTTGTGTCAAGGAGAAGAAAGCAGAGAAACAAATGTTGACTAATGATATGAATTTCATGCTGGGGATTGGATGAGGTACAGTATTTGGGGGGCTTTTTGTACATAGATCTTTATGTTTTCTTCCACTTCCTATCTGTCTATCTTAGCTATACCCAAGATGGCCCCTATTTTCATAGCACCTAATTCCCTCATAATCTTTAGTGTGTTTATCTTCACAACACACCAGTGAGTTAGGGAAGTAAAAATACTGAATGCTAGTAGAAGTGCAGTAAATGCTAAAAGTACATTCTGGGAGTAGAACGGCAATATTTCAAGAAATCTCTGTAAAAACAAAGAGGCTCGAGGCATGTGTTAAAGCAAGGAGAGCTTGTATTTTAACAATTACATTATTTTATTCATAAGCTATTTAACTATCATATTGCAGAAATCAGAGCCTATTGTTAGCTGCAGTCGTCTGTTCTCTTGTGAAGCCAATAGCCCCAACTTCCAATATGAAGGTTAACTTTTTTGACCCCTGCAGCCATACTCCACAACAGCTCCTCCACACACAAGCCCCAAATTTCATTTTTAACTGTATCTGAACTTTTTAGACATTCAGGTGCATTCAGCTCTGTCAGTATGTTGAGCCACAGGTCTTCATAAACAGGCATTTATCAGGGAAAACAGCACTAATTTACAAACCAGTCTGACTCCATTTTGGTTTATTTCTAGTGACCTCACCCTTTTCTATACCTGCCCACAGAGCATAGCAATACCTAGTGGTTGAACTGCATAAATGCACATAAATATTACTACCAGATCCAGGGTTTGACTCGGGCTTATCACTAAAGATATAATTTTAGCATTAATTTCTTTCTACATTCAGGAAGTTTTACTGAGGGCTGTCTAAAGCTGAAATTCAGAATTTTCTGAAATCCTGATTCCCACTTGCCCTCTGGGAAAATGCTGTTTAAGTGATGCCTAAGTAGTGTCTAGGACTCGTGCTGGTTCTCCCTCCACGAGGGTGGGAATGTAAACTGCACACAAAGAGGCTTTTTTTAATTTCACACATGGCATAGCAAATGCAACAAAATATCTGCACACCTGATAAGCTGACTAGGTCATTTTTTGAGGAAAAATGGATTTTTGAATTATATGAACTTTTTTTGCAACATTTTTGCATTGCTTAATTTTTTTTGAGAAATAAAACCCAACATTTTTTTCAGTTTTTCTCTTTCTTTGTTTTAATCTTCTCCACTGTCTCCTTTCTTTTCTCCCTCCAGTGGAAAGTGAAGGGAGAAAAAGGGGACTCTTTTTTTTAATTGAAACAAAATTGAGGGTTTAATGAAAAAATCAAAATAATTTAAAGGTAAGAGAAAGGGTTTCTTTCCTTTCCAATATTTTTCATAGTAAATACAAAATACTTCTAGCCCTACTATGAAGTCTCCCATATTCTCATGAAGACACCCAGATACTGTCTCATGAGCTCCCAGGGAAACAAACTGGCAGTAGCCAAGACACACTGTACCCACACACTTTTAGTCTCTATCCTCTCAGTTAGGTTGTTTGAATCTATGCCTGAAGGAATTTTGCTGAGACCATAGTGATTAGAAGTTGTGGGCAGGGCATCCTGCCCTCTCACTTGTAGTAAGACTTAGGAACATAGACATTATCAGGGCGTGTTGGCAGTTGAGTGTCTCAGACTCCCTCTGGGCAGCAAGAGGGAGGCTTCCAAATTGCAGAACAAGGCTAAGAGATAGCTTCTATGATCCAGCTCTTAGTTGGCTGGGCAAGCCCCTCAGAAGATACAAGGAGGCTCTGTCTCCCTCTCTAAAACAATCACAAAGCTTAGCAGGTTTATTAATGGAGTTAATGGGATTTTCCTTAGGTTCCTTGAGAGAGCATTTCCCTCTTCTCACTGTGATATCTGGGCTTCCTTTAGTGGCTGTTGGCGTTTTGATTCCTAGGCCAGAAGGAACCATTGTGATCATCTCATCTGACTTCCTGTATACCACAGGCCATGGAACCACCCCTCTGAGAGACTCCATTAGATTGTCAGGGAATAATACATTTAATATTATAAACCCAAGCTTTTAACTTAGTTTATATTTAATGCTCCAGTTTCACTAGAACTTAAAGGCACCCAGATGTCTAGTAAAAAGATGTCGATTTGTTGATTTTTATAGCATATTTATGACTGAGGCTGCAGTAAGGGAAATGAGTAAGGGATATGATGAATGGAAAATAATAAATGTCATAGATGTGAGAAAAGGTAGATGCTAGTCACCTAATACCAGATAAGGAGGAGTGTAATTAAATGGGAAGGCAGCTAATTTAAAACTGATAAAAGGAACTATAGTTTCACACAACATGCAATTAGCCAGTGGAATTCATTGCCACAAGATGTAATTTAAGTCAAGAGCTTAGCACGATGCAAAAACTGACTGCATATTTATTCTGAGAGCAAAAATGTGCACAGAAATAATTGTAACAATTTTTAAATAAACAAGAGCTTTGAAAGGGATATAAACCCTCAATGTTCCAGGGTAGAAAGGCAGTTTATTCCATAACTGCCTAATGCAGGGTTTCTTGAACTTTTCTCTGACGCAACTGGCTGATCCAGTATGGCAACTCCTGTGTCCCTTTAACTGGGCTGATCTCTCATAAATCCTATTAAGGCTAAGGCTAATGGTCATCTATTACATTAATGATTAGCTGGCAAATGATTTACTTTCATGGCTGACTGATAATGTGCTAAATAATTAGCTTTTTAAAAAGTTCTTTCTACTTGTTTCACAATGACAGTTGCAGGTTTTATTTAGCTATGATTCCTGTACTAGTCAGCACATTGGTAACAACATAAACCAAGAAAGCAGGGGCAATGCACGGTTATCAAACCACTCCCCAGTAAGAAATTTCAGATATTCCAGTCAGATACGAAAGGGTCATCTCTTTTAAAGGGAGAACAGACTGCAGATGTCATATCTAGTTACGCCTCAGAAAAACCTTATGAAAATGCAAATCTCCAAAGACATCACCCTGCACACATCCAGGCTAGGGATCAGGCTTATTAGGCCTCTCAATACCCTCATTTCAAAAAGGTACTTTTCTGCCTTTCCCCATTTAGGAAGCAAGAAGTCAACAATATAGCTGTCAATAGGGAATATGGTTCAGAAAAAACAGCTGTGGGATTAAGAACAAGAGACCAAGAGCAAGCGTGCTTGAACAATAATCCTTTTTTTTTTTATTAATGCTCTTCACTCTACATTTCATGTTTTAAGATTGGATTTGTGTATTAGTCAGCAAACAATTTTATTTAAATGTCTCTGCTGCATAATAATGGAAAAGAGAAACAACTAGCATGTGAGTAACATACTAGACAGATCTCACATTGCCAGGTCTCTAGGCTAAACTAAAGTCAGACATCGGCAATACACACCCATGTCCCACTGAAGTTGATGTTCATTTCAGGGGTGTAACTGAGGGCAGAATTTGATGTTTGATCAAGACATGAAAAACGACCAGAAAAGTAAAGGCCAGCATGTTGAAAAGTTTTTATGCTACTGCATGGTCAACTTGAAACACCTTTAAAAGAGTTTGATTTTTAGAGGGCAAATGCTAAGCTTTTTCTGAAAATCCAAGCCCTTTTGGGCATCCAAAAACTAAAGCACACAAAATCATTAATTGCCTTTCAAGATTTAGGCCACGGTCTGTATAATGAAGGCCTAAATCCACACATCTTCAAAACCTCTCTAAACTTACATGCCACAGTGCTTTGGCACTAAATTGACCATGGTCATCTCAGATTTTTCTGTCAGAGAAGGATATACATTGGCTAGAGCTGGTTGAGAGATATTCACTAGGATTATTCAAAAAGTGTTGGCTTTTTTTCAAATTCATTGTTTGTGAATAACTATTTTTGTTCTTCAGACAGCTCTAGATACACTGGGACTGGTTTTGACAAGACATTTAAATTTTTTCCTGTCATTCATTCAATAATTCTCAAATACATTTTTTCCATTGTTCTCCTTGTAGTCAGTGAAAACAGACCATGTGATATTAAGTCATATACCTTTGGATCAGGTGCATGATGTAGTCAAATACTATAATATAATCAACTGTTCCGTTAACACATAGGGTGAGAGTGTTTAACTAACCCCCACCACAGATTCATTCAACTAGATCATGTATGTGGTAGGTAGTGGGACAGGAGCTGTTGGCTGGAGTGGAATTCAAGAGCAGAGAATCAGACCAAATGGCAGAGGTAGAAATCAGAGCCAAAGAGCAGCACCAAAATCAGAAGTCAAATGCCAGAGCCAAGAGTCAAGCCAGAAAACAGAGCTAAAGATCAGAACTGAGTTACCTGGAGTCAGAGAAGACAAAAGCAGGGCTGGGTCAAAGGCTTGGATGGGATAGATTACGGCAGAAGTAGAAACTAACACAGCTGCACTCCTATACTTTGGGCAACCAGCACCCTGTTGCTGCTCTTTAGAGCAGGTCTTATGATCCCCTAAGCCAATCAGGTGGTTTAGCCAATGAGGTGGCTCATTGGGGCCCAGCTGCACTCATTAGACTGCCTGTGGGTTAAGATAGCAGGTAAGCAGGATACCAGGGGGTCCATGTTCTTGATAATATGTGGTCAAATGTTTTGCAAGGTCCCTAGAACAGCTGTATCTATTACACAGTGTGAGCCCTCTTGAACAGATGCCAGATAGATTACATCACAGCCAGCTCTGAGAGATTTTAAAAAATATATAATATTAAATAACATGCAAAAGAAACAAAATCTCTACAATATTCTTCATGAATGGTAGTTACTCAAATCTCCACCCTCTACCTGTGCTATGTCCATGACTTTGTTAGTCTCGGGCCAATCTACATAAAACGCTACATGAAGATTGACAGTCTGTTAAGTACTGAGCCATTAGGGAGACTATGACTGGGGTTATTTTTAGCTATCACCATCTGAGTAACAGCTGCCATCTTTTTGAAATTACTCATGGTTAGCCACTTGAACAAGGGGGAGGGATGCTGCTGGTGAGATGAGGGTGGAGAAAGAGTGAATGTTATTTGTATGACTGCATAGAATGCGTGCCACAGAGGCTGTCAGGGAGATACAGGATGTTTAACAATGAAAAACTGTTGACTGGTAATTCATGTTAGCTGGTGGACTCACCAGTATCATAGTTTTTAGATTAGTCAACATGTTAACTCAGCAGATTGCAAAAATGCAGATCAGGAAAGATCTGTCCTCCAAATGCCTGATCCAGAGGATGAGAAGCTAGATGGCACAATTCATCAGATATATTCGTTTTTAATAGACCACTTTGAATTACCAAAATTCATCATGTTCTAGGTTCCAGATGAAAGATCACACATATAATTCCTGGGAATCACTGTCTTCTAAGCACTTAGGATTCATTGAAATAATTCAAATAAGAAAAGAAATATAATGAATGATGAGCAATCAATAACTAATTGAAGAATCAACAATTCTGTATTCAAATAATTCATTAAATGTTTCACTCCTACCTAGAAAACTGGAAGATGATTCAGCGATGAGAGCGCTATTCACTGTATCAAATTCTGTTCTCAGTTACATTGCCATAAACCTAGAAGAACTCCTTTAATAGAAATAGATATAGCTGTGACCAGAATCGGACCCACCATCTGCAAAACTGGGATGAAATCCTGGCTCTGTTTAACTCAAAAACAAAATTCCCATTGACTTCCATAGGGTCACGATTTCACTCTCAAAGAATATTTTCTATATTAAAGAGGAATTATTTCATTGGGATCAAGAGATCAATGAGAAGGATGAGAAAATTGCTCAACATATTTTATCATGTGCACATGATCCTTGAAGGTTATCGTGAGAATTATCTACTCTTGTCTCATTGTTCCTATGAAATCTCAAAAGATCTAGATCAGGGGTTCTCAAACTTCACTGCACCGGAACCCCCTTCTGACAACAAAAATTACTACACAATCCCAGGAGGGGGGACCGAAGCCTGAGCCTATCTGAACCCCACTTCCAGGGAGGGTGGGGGCAAAGCCCAAGCCTCACCACTCTGAGGGTGGGGGGGGCAAAGCTGAAAGCAAGGACTTCAGGCCCTGGCAGCAACTCTGTAACCTGAGCTCTGCCACCCAGCAAGTCTAAGCCAGCCCTGACTATCCCATTAAAATGGGGTCTCAACCCACTGTGGGGTCCTGACCCAGTTTGATAACCCCTGATCTAGATATTGGTCTTGTTTGATCAGTTTAAAAGTTTCACTAAATTTACTCTGTGTGGTAGCACTGCATAAATGCAGCATTGACAAACCTACTTGAAAAACAAATAGGAAGAAAAGTATGTGAGACAATGTTGTCTGTGCTTGGAAGAAACATTTGTGTGTCAACATATAAATTACTCAAAAAGCAAACAAACCCTAGAATCTAAATGTACAGTGGTCACAACTGAAGTCAATATTGCCCCACTATTATCATAGATATCTCCTAAATTTAAAGGAAGATGATGTCAGATATCAGAGTGTAATCAATATTTGGCTATACATGACTTAAATAATAGTCACTATAGTTTATATTTTACAGTAAGGGGAAAAGTCTATCAGTTTTCCAGGCACAACCTGCCTTTCCTAGTGAGGTTAATGTGTCAGGCTGGCACCAGACTTTTTTGCAAAATTGGCCATTTCTTCTTCTGTTATTTTGTACAAATGTTGGGAATGGTAAATGCAGTGTAGGGGCCTGGATTGCTTGGAACTAATCAGAAAAGAAGAGAAGCATCTGTGGAGGGATTTAGTGTTGACAATAGGATAAAGGTGGCTTCCGATGTCAAGCCACTGCTACCATGGATCTTTCCTTTTGCTTTTCTCAGCATAAGTCCCATGTTTACAAAATCAGAAGTAGGAACTTAACACAACATTTATTACTTTGCTTTGTCTAAACAAGTGAAAGAGATGACAGAAAGTTCGAGTCCTGTTTACAGATGTGCTCAGATTTCTAGCTTTTACTGCAGCTGTAGCATCTCTCAGATTTTAACTCCTTTTCCCAGTATCTTTAACTGCAGACCTTCAGACAGCTCAGTGCTGCTCCAGTTCATGTAATGTTTTCAAAGTCTTTTATGGCTTTGTCCTGCACTATTGAAGGCAATGGGCATTTAGGCATTGAATTCAACGAGAACCAAACTGGGCCTTCAGTCACCCCACTTCAACACTTTAGGCTTAGTGATCACCATTTCATATCTGGTGGATGTGTCCCTTGATGGAAACAGGAAAATTTCCTTTACCTGTCAATGTCTCTTTGTCACTGGATGTCAATTGGGATGTATGATCGTGTGGTGGAGGCACTGGATTGGAACTTGAGAGAGCTTAGCTGTGCAAAGGCTTTTCTGGGAAAGTCACTTAGCTCACCTGTGTCTCAATTCCCAGTTTTCTGCTTGTCTGTTGTATTCACAACCTATGTCTGTCTTATCTATTTATAAAGTAGCTCTCTAGGACCGGAAATGCCCCTTTATGTGTCTGTCTGGTTCCTACCACAATGCAGCCTAAAAATAATTTCTCCATCCCTAATAAGTGAAGTGTTAAAGGAATTGACTATGCAACTGTTGTACTGTAAGAAAGTTGCTCTGTTTGTTTAGGATAGAGTTTATTCATTACAATAATTCTATACTGTTTCACAGTTTGGGAACAAATTGTTTTTGAAGGAAAGATTCAGAGACAGATCCATAACTGATAGCTTTGTCTCTCCAGAATACGGAATTGTTTGTTGGTGAGGATCAGGAGACAAGCCATCAGTGAGAAGCAGGGATTTATTTTTATTTTATTTTGACTAAAATGTGAAATTTTTGAAATTTGAATTTTTGGGTATGAAAATATTTTTGAAAGATTCAGAACAAAATGAACACATTTATATGGGAGTGTTTTTAAATCTTAGTGCTTAAACTGTACTTCTAAAGCTTAGTATCAGACCATCAGACGCTTGGACTATTAATACTAACTACAGTAAAAAACAAATGAATAAATAGTGAATACTTCTGAAACAAAATGTTAGTAAATATGACATAAAGGTAAGCAGTTGTTTATATTAATAAGAAAACAAATTGTAATGAAATAAGCCTTCCTGTTGTTTATTAGATGTTATAGGAATGACATGTACAGTATATAAAAAATGTTAATAGAAAAATGTTCATGTGATTGATTTTAACAAAACAGTCTTCTTTGGATTAACTGGAAAAAAAAACCCAGCTTTTTACAATGTATTATGCAACAATACACTTCTATTTTTTAGGTTCCTAAGTTTAAAATCTTAGATACTCATATAACCCTACTTCTTAAAATTAAAGCATTTGGAATTTTGCTGCATTCATATGGCATGGTTGTGGTGAGGGTTAGTTAACAAAATATTTGGTTTCATAATACGGTCAGTTGTTGCAAGTTTAAAAAGTAACTTTGTTTGTGAACACTGTACTTTACAATTTGAACATTTTGCAACATAAAACATTCATTGGAC